>NC_137154.1:43353820-44553820 GCF_951394435.1 Stenella coeruleoalba | reverse complement strand
TTGCCTTTCCCTGGAAACTCTTGGGTTATGTCTTCTTTCCAAGCCAAGAAAGCTTCTTCTTCAATAATCTCCATGTCATAGAAGTGAACAAAAAAGCGGAGTAACATGCCTAAAAGACAAAATGTAACCCCATTATTTAGTGTGCTGTTTAAGAATTGCCCCTCACTCATCATTCTTCTGATGTTGGTCCTCTCACCTTTTGGGAAGTTGCTATTGTAGCAGTGCACCTGAAGAGCATAGAGGGCACTGACTTGTAGATCAACGTGATCATGAAGGAATTTCTGCATTACTGGCTTGAAGGAAAGAAGCAGTTGTTTTTCCTGCTCTAACTGTTCTTTGGAAGGAGCAGAGGAAGAATCTGTTTCATCACTGGGTGGGTTTACTTCACTAGAAATGTACTGTAAGAAGCTGCACAGAAAGAGGTCTTGTTAGAACCTCAAAGTGAATTTTCTAGCTCAAGAAACAGACAATTCTTAGTCCCTTGCCTTGTAGACTTTTTTCTAGGAAACAAAACACAGGTTTACTCTCTACTAAATGTAGAAAACCACAACTCTGTTATCTTACCTAGTCATTAAGATGTTCACAAATCCTTTATCTACATGAAGTTTGGGAGAGATGTTATCTTTAATCCACTTATATATGGTTTGAGGAGATGGATCCAACTTTATTTGCTTTAACAGTTCCTTCTCCAATTTGAGGAGTGGGAATAAGAAACTCAGTCCCTTTCCTTCCAAGATCTCCAACATGCGGTCCTTATTCTGATCAATTTCTGAAGAGACAAAGCCATTCCCATCATCAGGTAGTTCATTTTACCTATGTTGGTCTAGAAAACTGCTCTACAAATGATTTTCCAAATGCACAAGATTCATGTAAAATAATAAGGAACTAACCTAGCAAAGGAAACCCAGTATTTGGACCAAATGAAAATAGTTAAATCATAATAACCTCTTCTTTTTATAAAGACAAAGTCTGTCTGTGGGAATGCTTATTGTTATCTGGACAGGATAATCACACTGACCTATATAAATTCACTCAGGGTACTAAGGAATCCCCAGATTTAGTATTAAAAATAAACAAAAAAAATCCCCAGCATTCTCTTACCTGGGAGCATTTTCTGCATATTGACCTTGCTTTGTTGGAAAAGCTCTGTTAACCATTCTCGATCTTGTAATTTAGCTAATTGCTGAAGACAAAGTAAGAAGAGAGGAAAATGGGTGCCACTTTCCAGTGGTTGAGCTAGTTCTGAAATGCTCACCAGCTCCGAAATAATAGCACGAGCTGCAAACTGTGCTAAATATGATTTCACCAAGGGGATGTCAACCTCCAGTTTGGGGCACTGGTCCAATACATTCAGGAAAGCCTTAGAAGGAATATATAACAGTCAGTTTTATTAGTTTCCAAATTTGAAAGGCAAGAGTTCTTATGGAATCCGGAAAGTATTCTACCTGCATGAAGTTGTCACTTGTGGCTATCCCCTCCTGTTTGAGTAAACTGATCAAAGAACTTGCTTTTTCTTTATCTTCATCACTTCTGTCTAGTGACAGGATGATTACTTTGCTTAACATCTCGGGGAGAAAGTGTTTAGGAGCCCTCATCTCTCTTACACCATTGACAGCTTCGTTTGCATTTCCACTATTCAGATATTCGGTTACAACAGTTTCCTGAAAAGAACAAAGTCCAAATATCTTTAGAGTTTTCCTATCTCAAATACACTCCATGAACCAGACTATGGGATTATTTGAGACTTACGGTCAATTTAAGCAGTTCTTCCTTTGACGGTGGTGGCTTTTTACTGGTCTTGGCAGGCTTTTCCTGAATAAGTGGTGGATTAGTTTTGAGACCAAGCTGAGGTGTCTAAAAAACAGCAAAATGGTAGATATGAATGTTTAATATTTTTTTATTACTAAAAAGGAGCTTATGAAGTTAAGAGAGAAGACATTAAAAAGCAGCCTTCAGACATCTTCAGAAAGTACTGGAATGACAGAAAACACTGTCATGCTGCAGTGCATACCTGTCCCAGAGGTGGTGTTTGAGTGCGCGGTGGTTGTGCACTGGGAGGAATCATAGTTATCTGGGGCTGAAGCTTTGGCACTTGATTTTTATTCATTAGGAAAGACTGAGCAGGCCTCAGGCTAATCTAGAATTGCGAACAAATCAGAACAGATATCCAAGTTAACAAGCAGTTAGCTAACATATTGAATGCAACACTCCAACATCCTAAAGTTAATTCAGCATACACAAGCATGATAGAATCTATGGCAGAAATTTAAGTATCTTAAATAACTAAACAGGTTACTCCATGTTATTAGGTTTAATTTCTGGCAAGAAAACTAAAGATCTGATGCACACAAAAATAAAATACTGTTATAAATCTTATACCAGAATTCTCGAAGGATTAGCATCACTAAAATATTAAAACCCAGAAAATTTAATTAAAAGTTTAGAAAACATTTTACTTTATTCTAAGTCATTCTATTTGCTGGGAAGTCACAATAAAAATCTCATCAACCATTTTCCTTGCTCTAACTGAAGACTTTTAAGACATTTGCCCTCATATCTCATAATCTTCACTCATAGGATGCTGGACATCCAAAGAAAGAAAAAATAGTACAGAAAAAAGAGAAAGAAGGTAAAGGATTCCAGCATTAAGTCCTCTTAATAACGCGTCTTTTTATAATCATCGGGCAATAGATTTCTGAATCGACAAACTATGGTATATAAGTAACATAGGCAAGTGTACCTCATCTGCATTAAGCTGTCCTTTCTTAGAAAACCGAGGTGGCATATCCTTCGACTGTCCTTGCAGCTGGGATAAGAGTCCCTGACTCTGGTTATGGTAGAGCTGGCTTAGCCCCTATTTCAGAAAGAGAGAAAGAAAGTCTAGATAAAAAGGGGTCCACAAATTATGGTAATCAAGTACCAAAGGGATGAGGCCAAGCCATAGAAAAGCTTAACTGAATTTGCCCAGAGAAAGTAAAAGGTGAAACAGGAAGAATAAATATCTAACCTAACTTACATAAAGCGATGTGACTTTACTAATACTTTACTAATCTCAAGGATAAGCATTTTACCCAGTTTGAAATAACTGTCACACATATAAATTTGGTTTAGAAAAAGACACATTGTTTTTCGGTTTCCTAGACCTGAAATATCTGTCCTTTTAAAAAAGCAAATCTATTCATATACATTCCAAGATTTAATACCTGTTGCCTAAACATCCTTAAATGTTTTCTTACCTGGCTTTTCATAAACTTGCCTCCCATCTCCCCAAACTGCGATTGTGTGGGAGGCATGATGTGTCCCCCATGGCCATTGAAGAGTTGATTTGAACGATGACGCCCCATGGTGGGTGAAAATCTATCCTGGATAACTCCTGGACCAGTACCAATTCCGCTACCTTAAAATACAGACATGAAGAACTCTTTACTATTAAAATGTTAAAACTCAGTTTTTAATGTAACCAAACCACTATTTTGTTCAAAATCACCTGGCATTTGTCCAAACATATCAGCAAGTCCTCCAAGTGGGTCCCTATCCATTTTCATCCTGGGTGGCATGAACGGTCCCTCCAGAAAGAAGTCACTTCTCATCCCTTGAGCCATAGGAGCAGGAATAAACACTCCTAGATCCTTCAGAAATAAAGTGAATAAACACTTATTTCTGAACACGGTTTTACATAAAACTAAACTTCTTCTATTGGGAAAACTAGAAATACTTCCCTGGACTATAAAGAGTGCTATTTATATAATTTCTATAAACAACTTCTTCTCTCAAAAGGGCATACAAGACACCATAAACATTAAGCTCTACTGGTAAGATGAGACAGTCTCAAAAAGTTTAAGGTCGTCTTAGTGCTATTATAAACTTAAAACCCACTTGATTAAAAACAAAGCAAAACTTACTTTTACTGCATCTTGACGGATTTGATTGATCGTCTTTGGTCCATTGTCAAGAAAAGCCTTGCGAGGAACCCAATGGTGTTCTCTCAACTCTACGGTATCCTTTAATATAAAGAGTTTTATTAAGTATTATTTTAATATTCCTAAACAGAAAGTCAGCATACCTAAAGAAACCAGTTTTACCTGCAGCAGGAAACGAATCCTCGCTGGCAATTCCTTACTTAACATCAAGGAGCACATTCGGGCAAAGTACTGATCCATTAAGGACTGAAAGAAAAAAGAAAAAAACCACTTTTAGAAGAAAACGCTAAAGGCAAATGTATACTATTTAAGGCTTCTAAGTATTATCAAGGTTAATGACTAATAGCTATCTATATCACAAAAATAGGTTTGATTTGAATAATATCAAGACAAGCTTACACTGTTTCTGTCAGCAACACACATACCTTGGCTCGTTCATGGTCTAACCTAGGTCCCACTGTCCTCATTATCTGACAGAGGCACTCCAAATCCTCTCCCATATCTTTGAGTTGGACTCTCTTCTTTTTTTCCAAAAGCTACCAAAAGAAACAAATGTCACATGTTTATAAATCCTTCTTGGGGGGCTTCCCTGGTGGCGCAGTGGTTAAGAATCCGCCTGCCAATGCAGGGGACAAGGGTTCGAGCCCTGGTCTGGGAAGATCCCACATGCCGCGGAGCAACTAAGCCCATGCGCCACAACTACTGAGCTTGCGCTCTAGAACCCTAAAGCCACAACTACTGAAGCCCAAGTGCCTAGAGCGTGTGGTCTGCAACAAGAGAAGCCACCGCAATGAAAAGCCTGCACACCTCTATGAAGAGTAGCCCCTGCTCACCCCAACTAGAGAAAGCCCGCACACAGCAACAAAGACCCGACACAGCCAAAAATAAATAAATAAAAATAATTAAAAAAATAAAAATAAATCCTTCTTGGTTTAGATGTAGCACTTTCCCTTAAGTTTGCATTGACTCATAGTTCCTACAGTGTCTAGTATAGAACTCTTTATCTGGTTTCTGTTGAAGACATCCCTCCAAACTGAGCAACTTACACATAGGTAGGCAATCAGTTCTACCCCTACCTCGCAAAACATACTGCATATTTACAACATTTAAATAACAATTTTGCTGGCAATCTAAAATATTTAGCCTACCAATACTCTCAAATGGCAAAGTTATAAATTATAATTGACCCATTTCCCCCAAATAACGATGTACCCAGTGATTAATATAAGCTTACATTCCCACTCATACTTACTGTTTTGATGCACTTATGAAGGATAGATTCATGAATAAGATCAAGCTTTCCAAGTTCTCCAATGAATTTGATGTTCCCCAACATCTTGATCTTAGCAATGGCTCTCTGTTCCTCCTCCTCGGGGAGGAGGGGATTTTCACGCTTATCATAGACTGAAATAAGAAAGAATAAAGTCAACATTCAGAATTAAGTTGAACATATACAGTACTACATAGTACCAAACAAATTCTCACCATCAACATTTCTGGTTCGGTTTTCAAATTCATCTTGTAATTTGGAAATTAGGAGGCGTCTGAATGTCTATTGGAAACAAAAGACGCTTTTGTCAGGGCTTGCTAATGAAACCTTTCAGATCAACTTTAAATAAGCAAGCAAACACTACCACTTACTGTGCTTTGCTTCTGTCCTGGCTGACCCTCTGCTGCTGGGCCATCAAAGTTTGGTGCATCTTCTGCCAATCGCAGACATAGCTGAGCATACAGTGAGCTATACTTTGGCTCTTCTAGGGCTTTGTCCACAATCTGAAATAAATGACTTTTTAAAACTAAATATGACAACTCTTGAAAAAAACCTTTCTTTATAACTTAATACTTCCTTGTAGTCTTAAGGATCTTGAATCTCACAAATTTCTGACAAATTCTCTATGCCTCATCCGTAACCTGGGAATAAGAACATCTCTCTTGTGTAAGGCTTATTGTGTACACTAAATCAGGTGAGGCATGTAAAGTGCTTTAGTACACAGCCTAGAAAAATATAAGCACTTACATTTTGTAAGCTATTGCAGTGTACCAAAGAAGTCTAATTACACAGATCTCATATTAGCAAAACCCTCCCCCCTCAGGAGTTGAAATTATCTTGGAAAAACTATAAACAGATGCTAGAATCACATCAACTATCATAAAACTCATTTCCAAAACCAAAATATGGCATTTTTCACATAAGGAAAAACAAAGCAAAACCCCCCTTAATAGCCTAATAACCCAATTAACCCTGCAACACAACACATACAATTTAAAATGACCTCTTAAGTCTGATACCATTAAAAGTTAGTGCTTTTCTTAAAAAAAAAAAAAAAAAAACCCCACCAGTGTGCAGAGATACATACATCTAATGTGTAACTCACACCTCAGTTTTAAGCAATAATGCAAATGTAAAAAACAACAACACACACACACAC
The DNA here is from genome assembly GCF_951394435.1 of Stenella coeruleoalba. Lineage (NCBI taxonomy): Eukaryota > Metazoa > Chordata > Mammalia > Artiodactyla > Delphinidae > Stenella > Stenella coeruleoalba. The sequence continues at coordinate 44,547,471 of NC_137154.1, read as the reverse complement.
ACCCCAACCTGGGTTAAATCTTTTCCTCTCCCTTTCGGTTATTAAGCCAACTTATTTAACTTACCAGCAGTATGACCCCTTTAAGGATGAGTTTAGACTCTACACCCACATTGAGGAGCTCAAGGCATAGCTTGTCAAACTTCTCAGGAGTAAGCTTATTTAGTATGCTAGGAAAAGAGGATTCAGACTAGGTATCAGCCAACACACAAGGAATTATTTAGTTGAAAAATCGCCTTTAAATTATGTTCATTTTTTTCCCCATCACTTTCCCCTTTAATATCAAGCCATGTTCTTCTTAACCCATCTAACCAAAGTTGAAATAAACCTGTTATTTAAAATATATCTACCTAATTGGAGGGTCCCCAGCTGTTGGACAAGAAACTCATCCTCAAAACCAAGGCTAGATCCAGGAGCTAAAACCGTTATGTTCTGTGCATCACTAGGTACACAGCAGGCATAGGAAATGTCAGCACAATGGGCTTGTGCATTTTAACCCAATGACTGAAAGCAACTAACTGAGCCCCAAAACACTGATGTGTCAATTTTCAGCTTAAAACTGTCAACACTGGCATTCATTAAAATAGACTTAGGGCATGAACATTGCCTTCTAAGTAATATAGCACACACACAAAAGAAACACAGTTAATCCATTTCTTCCCTCCTTTTATTTAAAGGACAAAACAGCCCCAATAAACTTACCCTCTTACTTTCCTGAAGATTGCATCATGTCGTTCTTTTTCATTTGCGGAGTTGTTTGCTGCGGAGTTGTCATCTCGTCTAGTGCTTCGTGCAGGAATCCATTTCTGAGCGTTTTGCCCTGGGGTTTTCCCCAGGAACTCGCTAGTAAAAAATTAGGAAAATAAAGATTAAGACAACTTGAAACATAGCATCCACTCACATATCAAATGTCATACAGATCAGAAATCCTTCTAAACAGAAAAAACAGTTTAGGTTTTTCTCAACTTCCCTTACAACTAAGCAACTCACAATCAGTGGTTCTCAAACAATATTGCATATCAGAATCACCTGAAGGGCTTGTTAAACGATTCCTAGGCCCACCCCAGTTTCTGCTTTAGTGGGTCTGGGGTAAGGCCCGATAATTTGCATTTCTAAGCTCCCAGGTGATGCCAGTGTTGCTGGTCCAGGAGCCACACCACAAGAACCAACATCTTCTAATGTTTCATGACCATGTTATACGCATACAGATTTACTACCACAATTTAGTAATGGACAATAATGGCTGGCTTCAGAAACAACATCAGTGAAAGTAATCCGAAGTGTAACAGGATAAAATAGCAGTTGAGAATATCAACTCATATTAGATGGTTTGGCTAAGAAATAATTAAGAACTGATATTCTAATTTTAGGACATGTAACAGAAATCATACCCGTTAAGATAGGATTCCTAATGCCTTATTAACTATGCTGTAATGCATTAGAAACATCATTAACCTAAATCTGTTATTTACAGAAGTCATTCTTTTCACATGTTTACTATACCTGTTGCCAGCAGTCTTGGGATAGTGCTGAGGTGCACCCCTACTTCCTCCTCCGCCCGAAGAAGCACTATTTAACAGAAAAACTTTTTTAAAAAAAAAAAAGTATACTCCAAGTATATTTCCCTCAAAAAAGATAAAGGATCTCTTTAATTATTCTGCATTTCAGTAATGACACCACAGATGAAGACTGAACTTAGGCCCAATGGAAACCCAAGTAATTAATTACATTTATTCTTCAGATAGTAAATAGAAAACAATGACAATTTTAGGGCTTTAAAAAAAATGTACACTGCACATTATAAATTAAACCTGCAGCACAATTAAATCAGAATTACTTGGTGTGGTTATTCCTTTGGTTTTGTGATTAGTCTTGTCACAATAATTGCCAAAATAAATCTACACATACCTGAAACGAGAAGCACCCCCTTCTGCAATCGCACTCTCCACTTTGGCGGCTTGACAACGAAGAATCTTCAAAAGAATAATATTAATGGATGGGGTGGGGAGGGAAGGGGATGGGAGAAATGAAAAACCTAGAATGAGAAAGAGTACCAAAATTAGACACTATCATACAAATCTGTAAACCCGCTTCAATTACAATTTATTTCAGAGCCTGACACTGCAGTTGATTGACCTTACACTGCATTGCAGATCTCTTAAGACTAAAATAGAATGTACTCGAAACACAAATGGACAATAAAATTTTATTTTGTTTACCACCTGGAAATTCTCGTGTTCAAGAACGCAAGGAAGTGCCTACATAGAAATGTAAGAACCTCTCAAATGCTAAGAACCAATCCTTAAGAAAGCCACATTCTACCTCCTTTACAGCTGGGCACTGAGATCAGTAATAGACAATCTAACTCTTAACAAGACGGGCACGTCCTGGGAAAACAGTTTTAAGTTTTCACTGCCTCAACAACGAACTACACTACACTAAGGGGTAACTGAAGACGGCTTTCCCCACTGTTCACTCTTAACTGGGCGCACAGGGCCCGTCAGAAGACCGGGACCACAACATGGCAGCAGGAACCTCCGCCCCATTTTTTCCTTTCCTGGGAACAAAAGAGCAGTGGATTCCTCCCACCCAGGCCCGAGTTAGGGAAGTGCTTCCGACAGCCTCTCGCGAAGCCGCCGTGGGCAAGCCTCGGGGAGGAGTGGAGGCCGCCCCCGCGGCCCGGCTCTTTGTTCTCAGGCAGGAAGGCGGCCGCCTTCCCACCCGCCGCCTCCAGCGGCCCCCTCCCACCCATAAATCCCCGAGGAACTGACAGCCGCCTCGCTGCTCCCTCCCCACCCGACAAAAACTCAAAAACCCTCGCTTCCCTCCCCTCTCCCGTCGCAGGCAGGGCTCGCCAGGCAGGCCCTTCGCTTCTCCACCAAGGGCAGCCCGGCCGCTCCCCGCCGGCCCCGGGCCTCATACACCTCCTCCCCGCCGGGAGGCCGGGCTCCGGGACTCCTCCGCCTCGGCTGGTCCCGCGCCAACGGCCGGGCCCTCCCCGCCGGCCCGCGTCCCTCCCCCCCAGCTCGCACCGCCCCGCCACGCTCTCCCCGTCGGAGCACACCCGCGCCCGGGCTCCGGCTCCGCGGGGGACGGCCACCGACAACCACAAAGACGTCCGGGGGCCGCCAAGTTCCTTCTACTCCGTCAGCAACGGGAAGGGAGAACAAAGGGGAAGAATTTTCAGGTGCCCGAAGCGCGGAGGAAACACTAGAAAGGGGTCGCCCCGCCCGGTTCCGCCTGCGACCGCCATTTTGTACCGCTCGAGAAGAAGCGGGCAGGGGCGGCGGCCATCTTAGAGCGCTTCACTCGGCGGCGGCGCCGGCGGCAGCGGCTCCACTCACCTTCACCGAGAACTCAGCAGCTGCCGCTGCAGCTGCCTCCTCAGGATCCGGTCGTCGGGGACGGGCGGGGAAGGGAGGGGGAGGGGAACGGAAAACAAAAAAGGGGGAGGGAAGGGGGAGGAAGGAGTCGGGACTGGCTTGAAACTCTCAGCTCAAAACAGTCGCTGCTGCAGCCACCGCCCGATTCTCGCCGCCACCTCCATAGAGCTCCGACTCGCTGCTGGCGCTGAGGCGTGTCTGAACCCGAACTTATCACTCTAGGGCAGCCGAACCCACCAGAGCCGCCCCGAATGGCTCCTTTGCCACCCAATCAGCGACCCGGCTTCTGTCTGCCGCCAATCAGCGCAGGGCGGCGGGGAGGAGCCACAGGGCCAAGCTCGGTTGCGGCGCAGCCCCTCCGCAGTGCGCAAAGCCATATTCGCGAAGGCTCTGAGGCCAGGCCAGTGGCGTAAGGGGAACTGAGCATCGTCGGGTTGCTGCCCATTTGCGTAAAGTCCTAGAGCCCTTTGAGTCTGCGTCGGTGTGGCTGCCTTGTCTTCCTCCTGTCTCTTTGTTCCTGGAGCCTGTATCCCATGCTCGAGATATACAGCCCCCCAGCCCCTCTACCTCGTTTTCTCACCGGGAATGTGGGAAGGAAGCTCGCCCTTCCACCCGACCCTGTCCTTGGCGTGTGCGAGCTCTGCTTTTCCTAGCGCCCCCGAGGAGCCGAGATTGCCCCTCGCAGGCTGGGCCTCCCTGGGACGGGCCTGTAGGGCTAAGGCCTGGCGCCCCCGCGGCGCTGCGCCGGGAATCGTTGGTCTCCAGGTGCTCGGCTTCGGCAGCCTTTAGGTCGGGGAGCCGGGAGAGTAGAGTTCAGGAGAAAAGACGATTCATCTCCAAGCGTTAAAAGAGCTTCATTCAGTTCCCTATTGATTCCACCCCCTGCTGAGTGAATGAGAAAGGGATGAAAGGAAGGGGTTTATTGTCTTTGTACCTCACTAAAGAAGCAGCTTTTCCCAAAGGAATGTCCTGCCAGCGGTCACGGAGGAAGACCTAGAATATACCAGAATTCTTTGGAAGAAGTGTTTGCGGAGGGCGGGAGTCTGGAGGATTTCAATTGCCAGCTCCTGATTTGTTTGTTTTTTAAGCACTTTGAAGACTGACAGCCGTATATTTCCATTTTACAGAAGGTCCATCCTAACAAATAGGATTAGGCTTTTCAAAGCCGGCAGGTTGCACTATTTATACTTCTCGGCTAATATTTTAAGGGAGAGTTGCAGTAAAATGAAGTATTCCATCGTATGCGACATTTTAGCTATACAAAAATGGAGTCATATTTCCATATACTTAACAGAAATGTCTCCATCTTCATCTTGAATATAGTTCTTGATATAATGTGTAATCTAAAGGAAGAAACTGTGTGTGTGTGGAGGGGTGTTTTAACGTGGATGACGTTTAAAGAAAGTGTCCAACAAAGGGCAGGATTTCCAAGGATTCAAACCTGTTTGACATGTCAACAGCTTTGGGGTTGAAAGTACCTACTCCTCAATACGATTTTCAACCGAGGTGCCAGTTTTTCCTAGGACATTTACACCTGATTGTTGAAGGGTGTGGTGGGCCCTGAAGGTTTCTAACACAATTCCAGGATCTTTAGCTCTTTGCCAGTGTATTAGGCTGATCATTCCCCCTCATTATTATATTTTTCTAAAATTATTGCTATCAAGTCAAGTTCACTTGAACTTTAACAACTGAAAAGATATTCTCACCCTTGGAGTTAGTTACATGTAAAAAAAATTTTTTTAAAAAAGGAAACTATATTTTTAGGAAAGGCAAAAATTGTGTTTCAAATACAAGAAGTACAACTTTGTAATTTCAGGACCCTTTTAGCTTCAAAAATAACAGCAGAATAATATTTTAAAATAATTTCTGTAGGGCTTTACAGTTTGCAAAGAAGCTTTCATATATATGTGATATTTTGACATAACTGGCTTACATTCTTCATGATTGATAATACATTAATCTGATAGAAAGAATAGTGTTCAAAAACTATTCTAGGTTAGACTTCAAAGAGAGTATTTACTGAATCATAAAACCTGGATGGTCTTCTAATTGAGGAACTTGAAACTCAATAATTAAAAATAAAAGAGGTTTTATATAATTTTTGCTAATTGTGAACCCCCTATGCTATGGGCTTTGCAGGTATGAGTGTATGTGAGAAATTGGGCTAAGAGCAATAAAGTAGAAATACGGATAAAACACAATCTTTCAATTACTTTTCAATCAGTGGGCGGCGCAGATATTCACATTTTGAAATATTTCCATCACATCATGGATGTATGAAAATTCAAGTCATCTGGAATTTAGCTTTTAGTTTATAGAAAATTGAATTTTAAATACACCCACTTCAATCTGCTCATTTTAACACTTACATTTTATGTCAGTTTTCTAAGGATTGTGAAGCTCTTAGAGTACTGACTGACTTGTTAACTTATAGATATTTGCATTAGTTTAATTAATAATGTCAAATGCTGGTTATTATCTTCTCTGTGCTTAAGGGTTCCCCAATCATACATCTCCAGCCCAGATCTCTTACTGTCTTCAATTCTGAGTTTCTAACAGCCTATTTATCAGAGATACAAACTTGCAGCCATATTTAGTCTAGGCCATACAGTAGTTTTAAACATTTGAATTAGTTGACATTGAAATTTTAGGAGATTTTACATACAAATCTAGATTTCCATCTTTTCATGAAAAATCTTAAAATATGGCAATACTGGGCCTGAAATTCCAAAAGGGCAACATTCAAGTATAGCTGAGTAGTGACTGCCTCATCTAGATGTTTTCTCTTCATTCCACCATAGTGAAATCTGACTTTATTCACTCATTTATGTTCCTGTGTGGCCTCTATAGCCATTTTTCTTTTTTTGTTGTTATTTATTCAAATTCAACAGACTCAGTATTAACTGACCATCTTCCTATTACAAGGAAAAGGAGCAGACCAGCTAGTTCAAATATCTTCTCTACCACTTACTGTGTGACTTTGGGCAAGTTTAACTACTCTCTCTTCTTAGTTTCTGAATCTATAAAATGGGAATAACTGTATTTACAGAGTTGTTGTAAAGATTAAATGAGATAATATATATAAAGCCCATAGCATAGTCCCTGATGTAGTAATTACTTAATGTCAGTTACTTTATTGTCAATAATATTGATTATCCAACTGCTTCACAACTATTTTAGTTTTGCCAAGGATTCCACTATTCTTCTATACTAGAAACTTTGATCAGGTATAACATTCAATTTATTATTGAGTCCCAGTGTTACTTCCCTCTAAATCATCTTCTTCCTACATACATCTGCTTTCCTACAGTGTCATTGCTTGCATGCTAATGTAGGCCTTAGTAACTGTTCCTCCTGAATTATTGAAAAATTCTGGTTGTTCTATAGTCTTTTCCCTCTATGCTGTATACTCATATTAGTCTTCCTTAAAACACTTTTTTTCCCCAGCATATTACTACCATGCTTAAAAGAATCTTAGTGCTTCACTACTTTCTACATCAGTTTGATCTCAACCTCGGCTGCACAGTAGAATCACCTGGGGGAACCTTTTAAAACTCTCCATGCCTTGGCTGCATCCAAGACCAGATAAGTCCGAATCTCTCAGAGTCGGATCCAGCATCAACAGCTTTTAAAGCTCTCCAAGTAACTCTAATGTGCAGTGAAGTTTTGAGAAACACTGTAGCAGTTCAGAGTATTATAGAAATGATAACATTTACTGCTGAAAAAAAACCTAGGAAAAGAAAACTGGACTCTGGAAACAGTAAAAGACTTTGCCCAAGTAGGGAAACAGGTATTAGAACCCAGGGATCCCATTTCATATGGCTTTGCCTGGCTTTCAGACCCTTCATCTGCTGGCCCTACCCTACCTCTTCTATTGGCCTTGTTTTTCACCACTCCCAGACACCCAGTGGTCTCTCACAGAGCCAGTTAGGCTGGTGTTGCTGCCTCCAAACATTCATTCCCACTAGCGCTCCATTGCTTGCAATTTTGAGGCCATCCTTATTTATCCCCTTTACTATTTCATTTCTGAAGCACCGATATGAGTATTTAAGTACCCTGCTCAAAAACCTCAGGGGGTCTCCCCTAAGAGAATAACATAGGGACCCCTTAGTTTGGCATAAGAGACCCTTTGTAATCTGGTTTCAGACTACTTCCCTGTTTCTAGACACATCCCTTCTCCATTTTTTGTTATTCATAATCTAGTTCTACAGTACTCAAATTTTGCTCCATTATAACATCCATGTTCTGTAACATATGACCAAAATTTGGTGGCAGAAAAAAATAAGGCTAATGAGTTAATCTACTAATGGCTAGGCAAGGAGCTTGGGCTAATCCCTGTTTTCAAAGAGCTCACAATCTAGATGAAGAAAAGATATATACACCAATTACATACAAGGGCAGGAAAGGGTAGAATCAATGCTAAACTGAACAACCAAGAAAAAATGCTGTAAGGTTTCATAAAGGGATAATAGGGGATGAGGCTGGGGCCATCCTTCCTTGAATGCCAGAATGATGATTTAGGACTGACTATATGGGCAAAGAAAGTTCTTGAGCTGATCAGACCTCTAGTTTTGGTTTAAAGTTGATCAGTTGTAATTGATCAGAGTGCTGTTTTAGGGAAATTAACCTTGTGGCTTATGTAGAATGGATTGAAAGGCAAATCTGGAGATAGGGAGGTCAGTTAGAAGGCTATGTACTGCAGTATTTTTATGGGGCTTACTTTTATCTCCCTTCCAAAATTGTAAGGCCATTGAAATGGGGAACACTTCTCTTGCACTTCGAATAGAGTTCTTTGCACATAGCAGGAGCTGAGAAAATATTTGTGCATATTATCTTTTTGACATTTATTCATTCCTTTTTCTCTTGGCTTCCATGACTTTACACTTTCCAGGATTTCCTCCTACCTCATTGGCTCCTTCACCAATTCAGCTGTCTCTGCTGGCTTCTCCTCCTCTGCTTGACCTCTAAATATTATAGTATCCAAGAATTTATTCTGGGCCTTATCTTCCCTCTGAGTACTTTCTCCCTAGGTAATTCATCTGTCCTATGACTGTAAATACCATTCATATGATGATGATTTCCAAATTCATATCTTCATCTCTGATTCATTCCCACCCCGCCCCATGCAAGCTATAGATATATATCAAATTGCCTACTGAAATTTCCCCTTGGATATATAATAGGCATTTCAAATTTAACATGTTCAGAATAGTTTTCCCCATTGATCACCATCTGCCAGTTGCTAAGGCCCCAAACCTATGAATCATTCTTAATTCCTCTGTCTCTCATCTCCTGTATCTAATTCATCAGAAATTCTATTGGCTATATCTCCAAAATATATCTTAAGTTGGTCCACTTCTCTTGATCTACCTTGCTGTCACTTGAATCTAACCACCTTTATCTCTAGTCTGGATTACTTCAATAGCCCCCTAACTGGTCTCTCAACTTCATCTCTCACTCTCCACTATGTTTTCTACCCACAAGCCTGTCATCTTTTAAAAATGTCAATCAGATAACACCACTTGTGCTTAAAGCCCTTGATCATGGATATACATTACATCCACAGTAAGATCCAAACTCTCATTGTGGCCTGCAAAGCCTTACATGATCCAGCCCTTGACTATCACTCTGACCTTGTCTCCTACCATATTCCTCCTTGACCTCTCTGCTTTAGTCACACTGGCCTTTTTTCTTCTATTCTTCAGACATACCCAGTTCATGCAAAGCTTTGTACTCCTCGAACATGCAAAGGCTATGGCTACTTATTTTTCAACTTCCACTGCTCCCAAATTTCTTATTCCAGTTTTTTACATGGCTGGCTCTTTTTCAAAATTTAGGTCTCAGCTTTATGAGCTTATGGTCACCTTTGTAGAAAAGCCTTCCCTGATCGCCCTATGTAATGTTTCCTCTTCCAGGCACTCTATCACATTACTCCACTTATTTTTTTCATAGTCCTTGTCACTATCTGAAATGATTTTTTCCATTCTTTCTTGTGTGTTATCTGCTTACCACATTAGGAGGTAAGCTCAATGACAGCAGGTAACTTGTCTGTCATGTTCACTGTACTTTAGATACAGTACTTAGAATAGTTCCTGACATATAATAGGCAGAATAGTTCCTGACATATAATAGGCATCAATAAATATTTATTGAATACAAGAATATACATTCTCTCATTTGAGTCTCAGTACAAGTCATGTGGGGTAAGTAGGGAAGTGTCATTTCCCCAATTTTACAGATAGGGAAATTGAAAGAGGTAATAATTACTTTTCCAAAATAATTGTTCGTGTGTGGCAGAATCTCATACTTTCCCAAGTGCACCAAGATCCCTCCTATAGCAACGTGAGTAACCATAATGGGGATATTCCTTTTTTTTTTTATCACTTTTGCATGCAATGTATAAGGTGCTTGCCTTAGTTTCTTATGGCTACCATAACAAATTGTCCCAAAGTAGGTGGCTTAAAACAACACAAATTAATTTTCTCACAGTTCTGTAGGTCTGAAGTCCAAAATCAATATGTTGGAAGGGCTGTACTTCCTATGGAGGCTCTAGGAGAATCCATCTCTTGCCTCTTCCAGCTTCTGGTGGCTGTTGGCATTCCTTGGCGTAGGACTACATTTCTCTCTGCTCTGTCTTGGCATTACCTTCTTCTCTGTGAGTCACAAAACTCCCTCTGATTCTCTCTTATGAGGATGCGAGTGATTGCACTCAGATAATTCAGGAGGAACTCCTTCTCTTGAGATCCTTAATTATATTTTTGCCATATAAGATAATATTCACAAGTTTCAGGGATTAGGACATGGGCATTTCTTTTGGGGGCTACCATTCAGCCCACTTCAGTGCTCATAACATTTTAGTGCAAAGCTAAATTCTTGGACTTCTATTTCACAGGTCAGTCTTTACTTGGATCATCATTCATTCATTTAATGAATATTTAGTGAGCACACAATACATGCTTTTACAATACTAGAAGTTGGGTATACATCGATAAACGGTTCTAAGCACTTTATGCTTTGGGTAAGAAAGGGTGCCATTAATAATTACATTGGGACAGTGGGCATAAACCAGGACTATACCAGGTAAAGACATGTGATCGTCTTGCTTATGATGCATACTGTTAGGACAACAGAATGAAATAAACCAAGATCCTGCCTGTTAGTATTTTTCCCTTTGCCGTTTTTTTTCCTAAGTCAAACATAGTGTTTATAAAGTTCTTAAATGGATAGATAGCAGCATGACAGCTCTCATTGGACTTCATCAATATGGATACCTCTTGTACCTTTGGGTATAGGACTTGTAAGCTGGAAGTGGGAGGCCCATTTCAGGGCAAAATTTTCTTTATCAGATGGGCCAGAGACACACCTGAGCCTTAAGTAGAGGAGGATAACTGATGCTTTCAGTTCACTGCATTTCATAATTTTTTTAGAAAAAATAAATTTAGAGAATGGGTAATGTTCATCTGCAAGAAACACTGCTGGCAGGTGATCAAGATTACTAGCAGTTGGGAATTCCCTGGCGCTCCAGTGGTTAGGACTCGGTGCTTTCACTGTGGTGGCCTGGGTTCAATCCCTGGTCGGGGAGCTAAGATCCCACAAGCCTCGAGGCGCGGCCAAAAAAAAAAAAGATTACTAGTAGTGGCAACTTAGATGATATAGTCTTCATGTGCAATTCCTAGTATTCCTTTCTTTCCAAAGTAAAAAAGCATATGTGAATGCAAGTTACTAAGAAAGCTATTATAGGGATAATATTGCATCCACTCTAATTTATTAAATAAGAAAATAATTTGCAAACTTTGGTACTTTATATAATTTTTATTAGTGACAATACTAATTTCAGTACATCTTACAACTAATGTGACCAAAAAGTGTGCTAAAACAATGCAGTTAAAGAATCATTGTTCTTGAAAATGTAAATTATAGAACTGAAAATAGATACTTCAGTGCCATAAACCAAGTATTTAATCATGTTTTGGAGGGCAGTAAGTACACATGTCCAGAGCATCGATACTTATATACACTTGATAATAATTTGTAAAGTGCTCAGGTTTACTCTTTAAACAATGTTTTCATTGCAGGAGAAATATTCTTATTTCCATTTCACAAATGAGGAAACTGAGATTTGGAGAAGCTAACTGACTTGTGCATGTCTATTTTCTTTAAACTTTTATTCCAGTGGTTTTTCTTTACTTTATGCTTCATCTCTTAATAGAATATATAGTTTTCAGAATTAAAATAATGTATGGTACTTGTTTAATGCCACTAAACCATTTACCTGAGTCTGAATAATATAATCAAATCAGCTGTGATGATTAATTTTTTTACTTTAACTTGCCAAGGCCACAGTGCCCAGATATATGGTTGAACATTCTGGATGTTTCTGTGAAGGTGTTTTTGGATGAGATTAACATTTAAATTGGTGGACTTTGTAAAGCAGATTACTCTCCATAATGTGGGTAGGCCTCACCCAATCAGTTGAAAGTCTTAATAGAACAAAGACTGATCTCCTTGAAACAAGAAATTCTGCCAGTAGATTGCCTTTGGACTCAAACTGCAGCTCTTCCCTGAGTCTCTCCCTCACCCTCTCTCTCTATAATTAGGAAACTATTGTGGTCAGGCTGAGTTGTCTTCTTAAGAGAAGCTGAAATTAATCCCATTCTCTCACTACCTTTGGAAAGTTGATGATTAATTTTAAAAGCTGGTCAAATTTTTAATTGGAAGTATAGGTATGCAAGACATTTAAACACTCAGTTACTAGGGTGTGAGTTTAAAAATCCAGGGGATGGGTTATTTCTGCTGTTGCTCTGAGAACCGGTATATATATTTATATGTACTGGAGTGAAATTATGGTTCTGGATCATCTACTAACTTGTTCGAAAACTTAAGCTAGTTACTTATTTCGTATATAGGAATTATTGAATTTTCCTAGAGATGTGCTATATGAATACATGTTTCTCTCTTTTTTAAAATAAATTTATTTTATTTATTTATTTTTGGCTGTGTTGAGTCTTCGTTGCTGTGCGCGGGCTTTCTCTAGTTGTGGCGAGCGGGGGCTACTCTTTGTTGCGGTGCACGAGCTTTTCATTGCGGTGGCTTCTCTTGTTGTGGAGCACGGGCTCCAGGCGTGTGGGCTTCAGTAGTTGTGATACGTGGGCTCAGTAGTTGTGGCTTGCAGGCTCTAGAGCGCAGGCACAGTAGTTGTGGCGCACGGCTTAGTTGCTCCGCACCATGTGGGATCTTCCCGGACCAGCGCTTGAACCTGTGTCCCCTGCATCGGCAGGTGGATTCTTAACCACTATGCCACCAGGGAAGCCACATATGTTTCTCTTTATAAATCTTATTTGAGTTTCTCTGATGAAAGAAGGATCAATAATGATAAGAACCAAGTAGGAGGATGATGACAATAATCATAATGATAGTAATAATGTTTCAAAGCTTTGCAGCACTGTTTTTCTGAGAAGTCCAAAGCACTTTCCCATTTCAGATCATGATATCTTTGAGGGGGGATGGTAAAGCGTAGGTAGTAGTATCACAATTCTACAGATGATGTGACTGAAGTACTCCGAGATCTATATTTAGGGTCTTGCCCTTGAAGTTGCACAAAACGGTCTAGAAACCAGGAGACCCAGTTCCCTGCCCAAGTACTTTCCCTTTCCTTCTTTTAAATTTGGTTGCCTCCTATGGTCCCTGAACTGGGAATTAAAATACAGAAGAGTGTTCATTTTTACCCACCAAACTATAAATTCATTATATGTGATTGCTCTGGTTTACATAAAAATTGCCCAAATTGTAGTAGCCATTCTATCCATAATTTTGGTAGGATGATTTGTGTGCTTCTAAAGATGATTGAAATATTGAGACTTCCCTGGTGGTCCAGTGGTTAAGACTCCGTGCTTCCCCTGTAGGGGGCGTGGGTTCAATCCCTGGTTGGGGAAATAAGATCCCGCATGCCACTAGGCGTGGCCAAAACAAAAAAATTATTGAAATATTAATGACTTACTAAAAATAATATATTCGCATTAGTTGAATAATGATTTGCTTTATAGAGAGAAAATAGTAAGCCAATTCTAAAAGGGAAAGAAAGGACTTCCCTAGGGGTCCAGTGGCTAAGACTCTGTGCTCCCAGTGCTGGGGGCCCAGGTTCGATCCCTGGTCAGGAGACTAGTCCCACATGCCGCGACTAAAAGGTCCCGCATGCTGCAATGTAGATCCTGCGTGCCACAACTAAGACCCAGCACAGCCAAATATATAAATATAAATAAATACATAAATAAACATTAAAAAATAGAAAAAATAAAAGGGAAAGAAATTTGAAGATGGTGTGGTAGACCTATACATAACAAAATGAATTTTGGTTGCTATTGCACCAAATACTTACCTTTCCTTGGCCATAAATACACTGTTCTCTGGTTGACAGTTACAATCTATTGTGGCTGATTAGATAAAGGGTGGAGAGAGAGAACATTTGTGAATCACCAAGGAACTCAAAACTGAAAGCAAAGATATCATGGTGAACCAGCGCTGATCCACAGTTACCCAGTACTGTCTCAGGGACTTTAATCTTTGTCCCAGAGCACTGCACATCTCCATTTCACATTCCCACCGCTGAGCTCAGAACCTGTCCATGACTCCTCGCCTCCCTTAGAAGAGAGAGTCTCTATCAGAGTACACAAATCAACAAAATGTCTTGGTTTTGGGTGAAGAATGATAAACCAGAACAAAGGATTGTTCTTTACTTTTAGTTAATTCACTGTATCTTTTTTTTTTTTCTCTCAAGCATCATTTATACTAGAACTTCATATTTTGTTTTAGAAAAGTTCTTGTTATCTTCTGGACAGAACATTTTAAAAGTTTTGTCTCCTTTCTGCATTCTTTCACTATGGTTGCAAGCCAGAGATAAAATTCAGCTGGATTTGGGAAACGATTGCTAAGAAAGAGACTTAGATAAGTATATACTATGTAGTCAAACGTAAATTCACTCATACCTTTCTGATTACAGCTCACCTTTCCACATCTCACTAGAGCCGAAGGACAAACACACATATACTAACAGACAACCAAATCAAAACCAGAGGGGGGAAAAAGGACCAGAGTCATTTCAAGGTCCAAAGTTATGATTTCTGAAAACCTGGAGAACCAAGAATTGGGAAAAGACATAGAGTATTATTTATTTTTAATTATAGGAAAATAGGAAAAGATATGATTTTGACAGTCCCTGGCAAATTTAAGAGAGAGACAAGGAAGATCATTATCTATGAACATGATCTATGTTTCCTCAGAGAAAACAGATTGTAGGATAATATTAGAAGTCAAAGGGTAAACATTCTTTCTTGGATTCAAGAGTCAATGGCGACAACCGTGAATGACTATCTATTCCTTTGCCATCGTTACCATCTATAGACCAAAAGCAGCTCATGAGAAACAAAGCCAGCATTAGTTTCTGCTCCATCTCTATGTTCTTCCTAGGTCAGTGGCTGGCACACTGTGGTCATTCAAGAAACGTTTGCTGAATTGTTAGTTTGGTAGCAGTAATGTGGACCTCTCCCCAGTAAGGTCATGGGCCAATTTAAAGTAATAATCATCAACAAACACTAAGGGCTTACTCTGTTGCAAAGTATGTTCTAAATGTTTTAAGTGTGCACCCAACTTTAGGAGGTGGTTGATACTATTCTCTCTTTCACAGACAAGGAAGCTGAAGCATACAGAAATGAATATGTGGCAGAACCGGGATTTGAGACTAGGCTGTATGGGTTCTAGAGCCTAAACTATACCATCCCCTAATTCTGCCTCAGGTCAGGACTTCCCTGGTGGTCCAGTGGTTAAGAATCCGACTTCCAATGCAGGGCACTCGGGTTCAATCCCTGGCTGGAGAACTAAGATCCCACATGCCACAGGGTAACTAAGCCCGTGCGCCACAACTAGAGAGAAGCCTGCACGCTGCAATGAAGAGCCCAAGCGCTGCAATGAAAGATTCCGCAACGAATATCCTGCATTCCACAACTAAGACCCAACACAGCCAAATAAATAAATAAATATTAAAAAAAAATACTGCCTCAGGTCAATGAGGAAAGAGCCCTGGGGTAACTCCATGGTAAATTAAACCAGAGCTGGATACCTTCCTGACCTAAGAACCAAGAAGAGGAAGTGTGCCACTAGGCTGGGGAATTACTCTAGATATCAGGAGTTGGCTGATACTAAGCCCTGGGAATGAGGAAGGACCTCTGCTAGCTTATATAGTGGGACAAATACCCTCACTCATACCAACAGCTTGGTTAGTGTATAGGGGAGCAGTGGATTTCAGAAGATCTTGACTCCTTGTCTGAGCACCTTTGTATTGTGCAGAAATTGCAAAATGAAATCTCTCTCTCTCAAATTGCAAAATCACAAAATGAGAGAGAGAGATATCAAAAGCCAAGGACAAAAACTGGCCCAGGCCAAACTGGAGGGGCAGATGGATCCAGAAGGCCAAGATTCAGAAGTTGATGAATCCAATCTACTACATGCTGTGATGGCAGCATGTTGAATTCAGGGAGTTTTAAAGCTTCCCCTTAACTCCACCCCTCAAATTCTGCTCCCCAAAAGCCTTGTCCCTTTTGATCAGAGGAACAATATAAATACTAACAAGTAACATTGAACATGTTTAAAAAAAATAATCTCTCTCTAACCAATCCTTTATGATAGGAAAATCTAGAAGGGGAGGTGATATATGAAATTTAGCTTGACTTGGAGTTTTTAATTTTATGCAGCATAACAATCTTTCCAAGGGAGACAATTAGGAAGAAATGGCCCTGTGGAAACAAGAATAGTGCACGATTTTTGTTCCTCATTGACTGAAGAGGACTGCCATCACCCTTGATCCAATTGCTGCATGTAGATGCACAGGATCTACAGGTAGATGCACAGATAAACTGCTGATAGGTACCAGGTGAAAAAGAAGGGCAGCACTTCATCCAAAAAAGAGCCCAGTATCAATTCATGTACAATTTTCCCCGGGGCTTACATGTCTAAGACTTCAAGGAAGGAAGGGGACAAAAGAAGTGAATGGCACCTAGGAGTCACTCTAGGTGAGTGGCACCCTCAAGTAGGCTGTGGTACAAATCTCATGAGCCTGGGCATCAATCAACCTGTGTTAGAACAGGAGGCTATACTTTCTAAATTTGAATTTTCCTTTTTGTAGTTTCTTTAGTGAACTTCCTTTTGAAATCCAGTGTGTCTTAATAAAACTCACTTTGAAAACAAAATTGTCAAATGCACTAACAACAAGGGAAATTACCTGCTATGTGTCAGACATTGTGCTAAGCTGCTATGGATATAATAATGAAGAAGGCAGAAATGGTCTCTGTCTTCACATATCTAAAAGCCTTTTGGTGAAGAAAGACACTAAAAAATTCAAATGTGATATGTTATAAAAGAGGAAGTACAAATTGCTATGGGTATTAGTGAAGGGAACAATTATGCATAAGCAGAAGAGAAATTCTCAGAGGAAAGAAATCAGAGGAAAAGCCAAGATAAAAACCAAGAACTCTCATGAATGGGTGGGAATAGATGGAGATCCATAAAGCCAAGGAGATTTTATTTGCTTAACTTCAAGTAGGTTAAATATTTCAATTAGATAAGGACCCTCTTCTTCTTTCTGGACCTTTGTCCAGAGAGTGGGGTTATTCTGAAAGATTTGGTCTGAATTCAGGCTCTTTAATTTTTTTAATAGATTTATTAAAACTGGGAGATCAGGCTATTGTCCTGAAGAGCTTATAGCCTGTTTGGAGAGACAATGTACAAACACAGAAGAAATAAAAGAAGGCTGTTAGGAGACTGTAAATGAATAAAGCCTTATAGAAGGCAGAGGAAGAAGTTGCTATGGGCAGGAATGATAAGGGATGACATCATGATAAAGATGTCCTATTTCAGAACTTCCTGGTGAGTTATGACACTCCAAGACAAGGTTTAGGGTATAAGACTGGCGACTAAAGTCAGACCAGGATTTATCAACCTTGACACTATTGACATTTTGGGTCAGATAATTCTTTGTTGTAGGAGGCTGTCCTGTGCATTATAGGATGTTTAGCAGCATCCCTGGCCTGTGCCCACTAGATCCAGCAGCAAAATTCCCCCCAGCTATGACAACCAAGAATGTCTTGTGGCATTATCAAATGTCCCCTGGGAGGCAAAAAATCACCCAGTTGAAAACCACTGCATTAGACCCTGCCACCATGTTGAGCCTGGCTGATGGCAAAGGGAGGTTCGGCAATATAGGGGAGATTCACTATCTAAAAATGGGCCGATCTACAGTTATGATGAGATAAAAAGTGGACATCCAAATTGTACATTCTGGTATCTAGAAGGGAGGTCTTGGACTCCAGAATGCCAGATAAAAGCTTCCCTTTCAGAATGAGACATATGGGGTGAGTTGTCCTTGAGACTCAATGTCCAATGATCAGGACTAGATAGCTATTTCTGGGCCAATTGAACGGGGAAGATAATTCCATACTAAGTCTCACTCAAAGGGAAGATAAAAATCTACTCAAACAAGTATCTATGAGGTATCTAAGACACAGTTATGTCAATACATAGGAGATGAGCCAGTCAAGCCGTGAAGAGTGGGGTAGGTAGAAACAGATATAAAACTTCACTTCCTTTAGCTTTGGGCTTATCCATGGGTATTAGGAAGATGGACTAGATAACTCTTATGTTCCTTCCAACTCCAGAGTTACATGTAAGAGGTAAGAGAAAACATTTTAATAGTATTACATACTACTTCTGAAGTGTGTACTATATGCCAGGTACTTTATTACATTATCTCACTTAATCCTTATGACAATTCTGTGAGGTAAGTATTACTATTGTCATTGTAAATTCAAACACAAATTTGTCTGATCTCCAAAACCTTGATCCTTCCAATTACCATGCTGTATTCCAAGTGTCATAGGAGAGGAAATGATGTGAAGGAAATTTCAGTTTCAGTAAGGGGTAAAGGTGGAGGAAATGAGTAGACTCTGCCTGAAAGAGGGATTGTGTAAGGACAAGTCTTTACTCAGACATACAAAGCTTCTTAGCAAATATTTCATAAAATTTGTAAAGTAGTATTGTATTGAATTGTGAAATTATGTTTAAGGGAGGCACTGATGAAGGCTGGGTATCCGAAATATGAATAACATTTAATCTGTATTCTTAAAGAACTCTCAATCTAATATAGCAGACGCAACTAACAATTCTACAGATTAATAATATTTGATGTACACAATATGCTATGAAGCTGGACAGCTAATAAGTGACATTTCTCAGACTCTTTTTCAGTTAGGATTCCAGATGTGATTCTGTTCGATGCATCTTGTGAGAAATGAATACAGAACTGAGCCATGTGAGGAGAGAGGAAAAATACATCAGGTCTAATTTGCTTGTACAGATTTGGCAGAGGCGATGTGTATGATTCTGGAGCTAGCAATTTCCTAAAACAGCAGCAGCGGCAGCGGCGAAGGTAATACAGTTCTGTGGTGATAATCAATGGCAACTGTCTCCTACAGCAATGATAGTGGGAACATTTCTAACCACAGTAGAAACAGAGCGCTTGTGAGGGCTGGAAGTTGTTCCAAGGAGCTGGACCTAGAGCTTGCCCCTCCAGTCCTTTCAGTGATTTTGTAAGCACTCAATTCCTTGTTTAGACCTCTTTTTGCCTGTACTAGACTGGATTCTGTATTATGCAACTGAACACTGACTGATGCAGTAATAAGAAAAGTTGTAAACAATTGAATTTCAAGAAAATGGGAATGTGAGGAGAGTTATATGAACTGGATGTATCTGAAGGCAGTGAGGATCTGGTTACTATTAGTGGACACTGTTAGTCCATGACACATAATGGAGAAACAGCTATTTAAAGAATCATCTACGGGGACTACCCTGGCGGTCTGGTGGTTTAGACTCCGAGCTTCCACTGCAGGGGGTGCAGGTTCGATCCTGGTCGAGGAACTAAGACCCCACATGCTGCACAGTGCAGCCAAAAAAAAAAAAAAATTCAACTATGGATTGCTAAGTTACTAAAATGTAAGTCAGAGACCATCTCTGCCATCGCATGGAGAGTCTCTCTGGGAATAAAGACAACAGAGGAAGGCAGAGCCAAGAGATGGCAAGGGATGGATTCTTATTGACATGATTTGAGTCCCTGGATTCAGGTCTATCCATAGACTTTTCAGTTACATGAGAAAATATATTCCATTTTTGCTTAAAAAAAGTTATCATCTTGGGTCATCTGGAATGAAGCGCCTATTAAAGGCAAGGCTTTGGTGGACCATCTGGCTGCTGCGTTAGACCATTATGGAAGATTCAAGGAATACAAGGGCAGGGACAGTGTAGGCTGCTTCTAACTGTGCTAGAAAAGTTAAAGAAAATTATGGGCTCAAGATTTCAAATGTTTAGCTCAGGGCATGTTTAGAAAACCAGGGGTTTTCTATGATTGTCCTAAAAACATCCCTTATCTCTTATATAGATACAGGTCTAACACACCAAAAATTAGAAGCAGAATGTTTTTCAGTAAAATGCTGCATTATGACAGAGGTAGAATTAACAACCTCACTTGATCTCTGATGTGGAAGTTAGGGTACTGACTAGAAAAGTGTAGTATTCCAAAAATGGTGTCCTGTGTTGCCAAACTCCGCTGAGTGTCCCTTGCCTGAAGAGGCAGCTCCCTTCTTCCCCTGATGAGGCTGGTCTTACCTTTCTTGAAACCCAATAGAGACCTTATGGTAACCAGTCTCCTCCTACAATGAACAGGCTGACCTTGTAACCTATAGCATATTGCAGAAATGATGGTGTGTGACTTCTGAGACTAGGTCATAAGAGATATTGCATTTTCCTCTTTGTTCTCTCTTAGATATGGGGAAAGCTAGATGCTATGTCGTGAGGACACTCACGCAGCACTATAGAGAAGTCCACATGGTGAGGAACTGAGGTTTCCTGCCAACAACCAGCATTAACTTGCCAGGTAGTGAGTGAGCCATCTTGAGAGAAGATCCTTCAGATAACTGGGGCCTCATCTGACATCTTGACACCAACCTCATGAGAGAACTTGAGACAGAACCATCTGGCTATGCCATTTCCAGTTTCCTAACCTAGAGAAACTGTGTGAAATGCTTGTAATTTTCAGTTGCTAAATTTTAGGAAATTTGTTTACAGTAATAGATAATGTAGACCTCATCTTGCACAGGGATATCAATTCTCCTTCTTTTCTACCCTGTGTCTTCTCACTAACTCCAAACCTATAAACGGAGTCAGAACCTAGCATGCTCTAGGGGACCAATTACAAAGTAAATCTAGGAAGAGAAAGATTACATTCAAGAAGAATGGCAAGATTTTGCTAAGTTGCATTAGCAAAAAGCTGGGGAATATGTGTAGGAATAGATTATAAGGGTTCAGGACCAAGGAAAGAAGAATTTATTGATCTGAGAACACTTACCAGAGATTTTGGAGTCAAAGTACTAGTTTGGGTATCTAGGAGTGGTTCTAGTTATGCTTAGTTGGTTAATTGAAAACTAGACTCGACTGGTGACTGAAACTAAATAAAGTTGGGTTGCCATAAATTTCTTGATATAATGTTGAAGACAAGCTCCAAAGTTTTGAGAAGAAAGCAACGTTGAAGAGGGTTGTTATTTGTATGAGATCACAGCCCCTGTATCCCCAAAAGAGCTTAGAGCACACATTCTCTTCACCGGAAGTGTCAAGAAATACTTTGTTGAGAACAGCATTAGCATCCCTGAACATTACTGTAATGGCTGTCCTCTAGGGATAAATGTTCCATGTGTTGCCATTGAAATGCCATTGAGGGACTTCCCTCATGGTCCAGTTGGTAAGACTCCGTGCTCCCAATGCAGGGGGCCTGGGTTCGATCCCTGGTTGGGGAACTAGATCCCACATGCATGCCGCAACTAAGAGCCCACATGCCACAACTAAGATACCACATGCCACATCTAAGACCCGGTGCAGCCAAGATAAATAAATAAATAAATATTAAAAAAAAAAAAGGAGAAATGCCATTTGGGCTTTCTATTTTCAATGATGGTAAGAGATCCTGAGATAGCAGAGGTGAGGTAGCAGAACATAACCACCATAAACACAGTGGGCACACTTACAATACAAAGTAGTAACAGAGTGGTAACTGAAAGCATCAATCTACAGAGATCTTTGGTGATGGTTAACTGATCATAGAATTTCTGGTACCAAAATAGATGAGTAGCTCCCTAAGGACTTAAATATTTGTGTAACTGAAAAACTCTAGGCTGGGAAAATAGAGGCCTGACTAGAGACACCATAAGAGTAACAGCCCTCACCCATCTCCTAGTCCTGGGAAATTCACAGACCCAGAGGCCTCTGAATACAGAGTATGCTAGGTACCCTCTGAGAAAGGACTTTGTCATAACATCAAAAGTATGATGTGTAGGGCTTCCCTGGTGGTGCAGTGGTTGAGAGTCCGCCTGCCAATGCAGGGGACACGGGTTCGTGCCCCGGTCCGGGAGGTTCCCACATGCCGCGGAGCGGCTGGGCCCGTGAACCATGGCCGCTGAGCCTGTGCGTCCGGAGCCTGTGCTCCACAACAGGAGAGGCCACAACAGTGAGAGGCCCGCGCACCGCAAAAAAAAAAAAAAAAAAAGTATGATGTGTAGATCTTTCTCCTACTCTTCCCCCAAAGGGATATACAGCTATTTGCTAGAGTAAAATTGTGCACGAGGGTTGAGGGAAGGAGAGAACCATCTTACCTTTAAGGGATTATTGAACAATTAATCCTTGGTGATCCAGAATACTATGCACACAGACCTCACTGGTTTTACTGTATATCCCCATCATCCAGTGGCGGCTAGCCTTTAGAACTCTTCAGTGGTCTTTGGAAGACTCAGTTCCAGCACCAAAAGGGAGGGGGACACTTTGCAAAGTTAGGTTGCTGTCCTATAGCAGGGATTAGCAAATTACAGTCGGAGGGCCAAACCAGGCCCACACCCTGTTTTTGTACAGACTTTAAGAATAGCTTTTATACTTTTTAAGTGTTGTAAACAAAATCAAAGAATATGTGACAGATCCCATAAGTTGCCCTTAAAGCTAAAGCCTGGAATATTTACTATCTGGCCTTTCACAGGAAAAAGTTTGCCAACTCTTGTCCCACAGCATTATGTATTGTGAAGTAGCAACCAACAGAGTGCTATTTCTCCCTTGTCTACAGTACGCGAGCTGGGGAGCCCAGGAGTGAGATAGACAACTCCCACTATTATTACTTGCTAATTCACTCACAAAATGTCTTGTTTTCTATTCCCACGACTTTGAGCTTTGCCCATTTAAAGGCCCAAGGAAGGAACGTTCTCCCGAGAAAACCCAATCATGGTTCCACTTAATTGGAAGTTTATACTACTAATTAATTATTTTGGGCTCTTTTTGACATTGAAATAATAGGGGGGGAAAAAGAGATTACAGCATAGGCTGGGATGATTTATTCTTGCTATAAAGGGGAAATATGATCACTACAACATAATGGGAGCAAGGATGAGAATGTCTCAAACCCAGGGGATGCTTTGGGTCGCCTTCTAGTATTGCCATATACAGTGGTAAAAGTCAATAGGAGACTACAGCGATCCAATTCAAACAGAACCACCAAGGACTCATTCCTCAGGAATGAAGATCACATCATATGAAAATTTCAACCAGCTATGGATGCTGGCAAAATGAATATGGAATAGATGATGATGGAAGGATGTTGTAAACAGAACCTCAAGACCAGTTGTAGAAATGAGAACGTAGTAGTAATCCACCTCCTTTGTTCTGTTTTATATATATCTATTTATGTTAATCATTCCCACTGACTTACTTTCTCTCCTAGTTTATATAAAGTACATTTCTTGTTTAATTGTATTGTACTAATGTTAATTTATTAATTTTTATAATTGTACAATGGTTATTATAGAAGATGTTAACATTATAGGAAGCTAAGTGAAAGGCATTTGTACCATTTTTGCAACTTTTCGGTAAGCCTAAATTTATTTCAAAATAAAAAGCTAAATAAAGCAAATTATCACGAAAACATATAGAATATATAACTTAGAAATACATATAATAAAGTGATGAAATTTCAGGTGCAACCTGGCAAAAATAAGACGCACTTACATAATGTTTGATTTCTTTATTTTTTAATACATTAAGTGGCATTAAACATTTCTTCTAAACTACACCAGTCATACCAGGAATTTTTCGCTATTATTTTTTTAGTTATTGCTGCCCTACAATTTTCTGTTACCTCTTCTTTGGAATTATGAGAGAGATACTGAAATCTCTGTATTTATCTTGCATGTTTCTTAAATCACCTCTCCGGACGCGCAGGCTCAGCGGCCATGGCTCATGGGCCCAGCTGCTCTGCGGCATGTGGGATCTTCCCGGACCGGGGCACGAACCCGTGTCCCCTGCATCGGCAGGCGGACTCTCAACCACTGCGCCACCAGGGAAGCCCTTATATCTTTGTTCTTTTGAAATAATTCTTCAGCTTATTCTTTCATTTTGCTATTCATCAGAGTCTATTTACTGTTTAGACTGTCTTTTAATTTTTCAACCATCTTTAAAACTAGCTCTTTTTCATGAAAGTTAGATGCAATACTCTCTCATATTCTTCTGGGGATACTCCATATAAATATTAAATTTAAAAAAATACATGAGAGGGACTTCCCTGGTGGTCCAGTGGCTAAGACTCCGTGCTCCCAATGCAGGGGGCCCGGGTTCGATCCCTCGTCAAGGAACTAGATCCCACATGCCGCAACTAAGAGTTTGCATGCCGCAACTAAGAATTTGCATGCCACAACTAAGAGTTCGCATGCCACAACTAAAGATCCCGCATGCCACAACGAAGATATCGCACTTGACAATGAAGATCCCGTGTGCTGCAACTAAGACCCGGCACAGACAAATAAATAAATATTAAAAAAAAAATACATGAGAACGATGCTTGATACCACACCTAGTATGCACTAGATAAATATTAACAATTACTGTTTCCAAGATCCTCTGTTTATTCTAATAACTACTTGCTTGGGTGTTAGTTCTTTTGTTTGTTGACTGGTGTCACCCTTTCATGGTATTGGTCTTCCTTGGGTATTTGGTTGTTCTTGATTTTGTTCTCACCTTGGTATTCCTTGTTCTCTGTGCCTGAGGTAGTTTCAGTTTATCACAGCTTGCTCTGATGATTGTGAGGAAGGGATAAAATGTAATCTTGGACGGCGCATACCAGTGGCTGATAATTCTGTTTGTGAAATGAGGTTTCCTTTCCTGGATGTAGCCACCTGAAGTACTGCCTGACTTATCTGCCCCAAGTTTCCAGAGTCACTGTGACAGTCTAGTGTAAAATATCATTTCAGGATAACCTTAGCTTTGAAAAGTGAATGGACTGAGAAGCCAACCCAACCAGAGGTTTCAAATTCCATTCCCCAGTTACCCTTTATGGTTGTTCTAGGACATTGTGCCTTTCCCCCAGCCCACCCCCCAACTCCTTGTATCATTTACCTCTGACATTGAAGTCTTTGACTCTTGCTCTGCCATTCTGATCCCATCTGCCCTCTGACTTTCAGGGAATCCCCCAAGTTCCAAATCTGTTTATAATCCTAGGCCATGGTTTTTTTTTGTTTGTTTGTTTTTTAATAACTCTGTGTCCTGGTCACCTGGTAAACTCAGATTCATGCTTTTCATGTTTCAAGACTCAAACTGTTTTTGACTCTTTGAATCATACTTCTTTAACCATATTTCTTTTCTGAACTTAAGAGCTCCTTGTATACACTTTGTTATTTACAAATGTCTATATCCTTTCCCATGACTCTCTGAATAAATTAACAATTGAAAGATACTCTCTCCAAAGGTCTATTAGTAACCCTAGTGTGTCCACAAGATTATTTTCCTTAGATAGTATTGCTGAGAGGTAACTTACACTTTGCAGGTTTTTTTAAATAATGAAAAATCTTATATCACTGATTTGGAGTTTATGGTACCGTGGAGCACGAATGAAAAACAGTTTAACTTGTCCTAGCTATGAAAAAAATGATTAGAATGAAAAATCCTAGGAAGAACAATTAGGATGGAGATGACTTTTTCTATCCTAGAGAACAGATTTTTAACACTTTAGAATCACTTCTAGACTAGTTTATGCTAACCCTATAATTATTCCTATATATTCATTGGGAGAAGAGTAGTAGATGGAAACCCTGTGGGCTCTGTAATCAGGCAGATGTGATTTGGAATCTCAGGTTTGCTACTTATTACCTTTGTGAAACTAGATAAGCAACTTGAACACTCTGAGCCTGTAGAAGGCAGCCTTCTAAAATGGCTCAAGGTGATCTTTCCCTCCTGGTATTCATGCCTTTGTGTAATATTCTCTCCTCTTGAATATGGGCTGGATCTAGTAACTTGCATTTTAAAAATTTTATTTATTTATTTATTTTTAATAATCAACAGAAATTTATTTCTCACAGTTCTGGAGGCTGGGAAGTCCAAGATCAAGGTGCCAGCAGATTCGGTGGCTGGTGAAAGCCTGCATCCTGGTTCACTAGTGACTTGCTTTAATGAACAGAACACAAGAAAAGTGATGGAATAACACTTCCAAAATAGGTTATAAAAGTCTGTGACTGCTGCGTTACTGGCACTCTCTCATTTGCTCACTTCGATGATGCCAGCTGGCATGTTGTAAGCAGCACTATAGAGAGGTCCACGTGTCATGGAGCTGAGGGCAGCCTCCCACTCAGTCCAGCAGCCTGTGAAAAACTGAATCTTGGCAACAGGAGTGAGCTTGGAAGTGGCTCCTTCCCCAGTGGAGCCTTGAAATGACTGTAGCCCTGGCCAATACCTTCATTGCAGCCGTGGGAGACACTGAAGCAGAGTCTGGAGCTAAACTGCGCCTGGATTCCTGACCTACAGAAACTGTGAGGAAATACATGTTTTTTACAGCCAATAAATTGTTATTCAACAGATAATACTGATGTCATACCTCACAGAGATATAATTAAAAAATGAATTAAAAACACCTGGCATCGTGTGTATGTGTGTATATACACACACACACACACAAAATGCCAGATGTAAGGATCTCTACCAGGCAATGTTTTGTTATAGCATTGTTGGTTATAGCATTAGTATAATGGTTTTTAATAATGCTATAGTTTTACAATGACTTTTGATACATATCTTATTTGACTCTCAGAGCAGGGATATAAGTAAAACTGTGGTGTAATAAGAAATGTATGTGGTCTTAGTCCTGGGTTTCTGGCACAGAGCCATCCAAAGAAAACTCGGAGTTTCCTGAGTGATAGGAGCGCCTTTTGTCTTTCAGTAGGAGTCTCTTTTGAGCACTCTTGAGTTTATGCTAATGAGGTGACTTAGGGTGGGGCTCCTAGATAACCACGGGATGGGGCTGGTCACCAGAAAGACTAAGTGATTGGAGGGTTGGAACTTTCACACCCACCCACTGACGTCTGGGAAGGGTAAGGTCGGGGAGGGCTACAGATTAAGCTCTATAGAAACTCTTGAACCACAGGAGTTGAGCTTCTGGGTTGGTGAGCACGTGGGCATGTGGGGAGAGTGGCCTGCTAGGGGGAGAGCGTGCGAGGGTGAGCTTGGAAACTCCGCACTCCCTCCTCTATATACCTTACTTACCCTATGCATCTCTTCCATTTGGCTGTTCCTGAGTTATAGACTTTTATAACAAACCAGTAAATTTGAGTAAATGTTTCTCTGAGTTCTGTCAGCCACTCTAGTAAATTGAACAGGAAGAGGGGGTCATGGGAACCTCCAATTTAACCTGTACCTGCTATTGGTGTCTGAAGGAGGGTTGGTGGGGACTCTTGTTGGACTGAGCCCTTAACCTGTAGGATCTGACACTATCTCCAGGTAAACAGTGTCAGAATTGAATTAAATTGTAGGACTCCTCAGTCAGTGTCTGCTGAGAATTGGAAAACTGCTTGGTGGTGTTGTAAAAAACACATATTAGAAAAACAGAGACTAAAATATTATTCCTCTTTTACAGAGGAAGAAACTGAGCTTCAAGAGAATTTAAGTGACTTGTCTAAGGTTCTACAACTAGAACGTGTCAGAGCTGAGATTCAAACCTAGCCTTTCCCCATCATTACCATCTCGACAGCTAACACTTAACGAACAACTCTTAGGTGTCAGACATTATTCTAGGTCCTGAAAATACAGAGGTAGATAAGAAAGTCAAGGTCTCTGCCCCCATGGAGTTTACATTCCGCTTTATGCAATTGGAAATGAAAATTAAAATGTTTCATTATTTAAATCTTTCCTATGTTTATTTTGGAGTAGTGTGTTTTCAATATTTTATGACTTGGAAATGCAACGTTTCCTTTATCATCAACTTTGTCCTGATTTGAGTAAATTTCACTAGCAGTGATATAATACAAAGCAGAGGCATGGTTGTGTGTTTCAGTATTTGATTGGCTAAGTACTAGATAAATCCTCCATACCTACACCAAACAATTCTTCACTGATTTTCATAAGTTTGTGTCTTGAACTTCAGGGCTTTGTTTCATAAGCTCTATTCATTTCTCATGTTTTGGCCTAAAGTTTAGTTGATGAAAGTCTGCTTTTTTCCTTGAATACAAAATTAAGCAAAAATAGAATAGGTACAGTTTATTGGTGTTGCACAATTTAAGGAGTGACGGACTTATCTGATGTTTGCAGGAACACTGAGACTATCCTAATTGGTAGTCAATATATTGTGAAACCATTAAGACTCAGAACTTCAAGCCCATAACAGACTATAGCTCTTTATTGTATCTGACTGGACACTGAAGCCTTGAGAGTAGCTTGTTTTCTAGAACAAGTACACAGTTTGACTGCCAGAAAGGAAACTGTTTCCAAAGCCTTCCTGAAAAGGGATGTTATATTGGCTTAGTTCCTGATGACAGCTGTCTGGTTGATTCATGGTGCTTTGATCGACCATATGTATATTTAAAAGCTGGGAGGGCTACGTGAAAAGTGAGTTGCTGTTAAAGTGGATGCATTCTAGAGCGATTCTCACTGCTGCCTCTTGAAATAGGTGCTTCGTTGAGAAAGAAAATGGTGTATGAATGTTTCTGAGTGTATCTGGGAGCCTTTTAAAGACTCCAGAAGTACTTGATAATTGACAATACAATGTACCATGACTTTTTACTTTACTTTTCATTTATACATGTAGAATAGTAAAAATAACATTTTGCATTTTAAAACCCCTCTCTAAACCCAAAGTACTTCGTGTTAGGCACTTAATTCTTCCATAGCTGTAACACGGTTATATAACCTACCTCAGAATTAACTGCCTAAGACCCACAAAGTGCTCTAGAAATAGATATCCAGAGTGACTTTTAAAATATTGTTTTAGTAGCATGGAGAAAAGCCCTGGACTAAAATCTTACTCTGTCATCCCAGGCCAACCCCAATGCTGTACCATTCAGACCAGAGTTCTCTTTACATTATTTTGGGAAGAGAGGTAGGGGCTCCTTTATATGAAGTCTTGAAATCATTAAAAATTAAGTTAACAAATAGTTCCAACAGTGAAATCCTAAGGATGAGTGAGTCTCTTTTGCTTCTCTACCCTCTAAGAATTCTGGGATCCTCTTCCTTGAGGGACAGGGGAAGGATAGGAAAGAGTTACGACACCAACAAGGACATGATTTAGCAGCCAACTTGAAGAGTTACTAGATAAGGCTTGGAGACTCAACATTCATCCCTTCATTCAATAAAAACATAATGAAAGCCAAATCTGGGTATTTTTATACATCATAAGTCTTTGATTAATGCACTATATTTCCTTATAAGAAAAAATAATCAAAAGATAATCACCATTATATTTTGCATGCCCTCAAATTTAGATAGTTGTCAAGTCTGTGCCACAAAACAGTGCCATAAGGAGTATAGCACGGTGCTTTATGGGATAAAAAGAGGCCCAATATATGTTCCCTCCTTTTAAGAGTGGAGATGGAGACTCTTTCAATTAACATGTTCACTTTCCAAAGTGGGGTCTCTAAGGTTCTGGGTCTTCTCAGAAGTATATGAAGGTCCCAGTGTCATCCAAACTCTGAGCTCTTCAAAAGAAAGGGTGGATATCATGTACTAATGGATTTAAAATACCCCAGGTATAGTCCTCAATACCCTCACACATTTACAAATACCCCTTGGAGATGGTATCCTAATCCCCACCCCCTTCTCCCCTGTGAGGACCACAATGCCTTCCCATTGTACTTGAAATAAAATCCAAACTCCTTATATTGGCCTCTAATACTCTAAATAATTTGGTTTCTTCCTACCTCTTTGACAATTTTTACCACACGCACAGTGACATGTGTGCATTACTCCAGATGTTTAATCTTCCTATTCCTCAAACACACCAAGCTCTTTCTGTATACGGGTGTTTGCACTTGCCTTCTCTCCATCTGGAGTATTCTTTCCCCAATCTTCAACTGACTGGCTCCCTCTTATCACTCAGGTTTTGGCTGAAATGTCACTTTCTCAAAGAGACTATCTCAGATTAACTCAGTTAACATTCTCCTTCATTAACCTATTTACTTAATAGTGCTCAATAGTTTGTCTTTCCCACTAGAATGTAAATTCTTGAGAGTAATGACACCTTTACTCCCTTTTCTTAGTGTTGCTGTGGATTCAGTCTAACTTTGATATTTCTTTCAGCATGTCTGTGGACTTTTAGGAAGGTAAGAGTCAAATGTAGGCATTTAGATCATCACCTTACACCTGAAGTCCCAGCTTGTTTGGGGAAGGGTTTATTTTGCTCAAAGGTATTTGTCAAGAAAGCCTTGTGAACTGTGATGTAACAGATTTTGCCTTGTCAACACATAACTCTTCTGAGAAGTTAAAACAATCTTGTAGGGAACTTGTTTACAACTTTGACAGAAAACAGCTTTGAAGATAGAGGACCACTCAAATTATTTCTGGCTGATCATTTCCCCTACAAAGCATATGACTTATTAAACATAAAAAATTTTTAAAAATCCCATCACATTTATCAGGGTCTTTGACAAGTTAAAGGAAAAATGAATAGATTTGTTTTCAAGGTTAATTTCTAATTTGAATTACACACCTGATTCATAACTAGGCCAGCCTAAACTAATACGTAAAATCCATTTATTACCAAGTTGTCCCACGAAGAGAAATGGCATTTTTGATAATATCTACTAATGTCAATACATGTGCTGATTTAGTTTCTGGTCTATAAAATATTACCAGTGGCAGAGTTTTGAGTGATAGCACTATGGTAGATGGCAGAATAACCAGAGATCAGACTATTTCAGTTTGGGCTGGGACTTATCATTGCAGCTAAGTTTACCAGTAAATTCTAGTTTTATATTGTTTTCCCTTTAGACCACTATATTAGTTAAGATGATTTTGTCTATGGTAATAGAAAATCCAATGTAAAGGGTCTTAAACAATAGTTTTATTGGCGTGGGCAACAAAAAAATTAAAGGCAGGAATGTGATCAAGTTTGGTTCAGTCAGAGCTCTGGTTTAATTTCTAATTTTTTGGTTGTGCCCGCCCCTATGTATTGGCTTTATCCCCATGCTGGTAGCTAAAGAGTTGCAGCAATTCCAGGCCTCCCAAGTACACAGGATATTTATCTCTTCATTAAGAGTGAGGAAGCAACTTTTGTCAAAGCCCCTGTAATACTGCTCTTGCTTTTCACTTGCCTGTATTGGGTCACATGCTATTCCTGGGCCAGTTACTGTGGCCAGAGCAATACTATGCCTTAACAGGCTTACAGCCAGGTTCCTTGAACAATTTTTGTAAGGGCAATGGCATTACACTCACTGGTGCTTTTCAAACAGTGGATCAGGACCTAAGAATGGGTCATACAATTAATCTTTGAGTTTTCATCATTAAAAAAATTAAATATATTTGGGATTACATTGCACATACAAAGGATTAGTACTGTTCTATGAAACTCTGGTGCTCACACATGCCCACACCTAGATTATATTGTAAAACCTGTTTGCTATGTGAATTGGGGTCAAAAAACTATCTTAGACAAAACAAGTCCACTCCTGAAGCTGGAAAGAGATCAGCTTTTACTTAAGTATATGGATTATGTAGGGGAAAAGTGGATACCTGAAAGAAAATCAGGGTACAACTTGGGAGAGGAAAATAGATGCTGGGGATTAGTCAATAATTTCCACTGTAACCTGCCTGACGCTTGAGTTATGCCTTCAACTATACTAGATTCCAACACAGTCATAAACAAACATATTTTAGTTTTTCCAATGTACATTTCCCTTCCAAAAAAGCACTTCATTCCTTTCATCCAGTAAGTATCCACGATGGGGCAATTTATAAATTTTATCATTTGGTTGTTGGAAAACATTATGGTACAAGACTAATGTAAAAAGCTTGACTTATGGGAATTCCCTGGCGGTCCTGTGGTTAGGACTCTGTGCTTCCATCACAGGGGGCACAGGTTCGATCCCTGGTTGGGGAACTAAGATCCTGCAAGCCACGAGGCACAGCCAAAAAAAAAAAAAAAAAGCTTGTCTTAACCATGTCCTACTGTCTAGCACAAGGAACTATAGTCAAGATCCTGTGATAAACCATAATAGAAAAGAATTTGGAAAAGAATGTATATATATGTATAACTGAGTCATTTTGCTATACAGCAAAAATTGATACAACATTGTAAATCAACTATATTTCAATAAAGAAAAAAAAAAAGGCTTGGCTTCCAAGGGAAAAATCCACATATTTCAAAAAACTGAGCACATCTTATCATCACCCTAATCTTTATTTAGGTTAAAATTTTTAACTTATTTGACAAGAACATTAGAGCTCATTCTAGTTCAACCCCTTTCATTTGGTAAGCGAAGAAACTAAGGCCAAGAAAGAAGGATGAACTTATCTAAGGCAATTAATTAGTTGAAGAACACAAGTCTCTTGATAGCTGCTTCAGAAGTCTTTCCATTGTAACTAATTAACAGTGCAGTTATTACCAACTTTAACAAATGAAAGTAAATAACTTGCATAAGCTCCAGAGGCACCTAGATTTACATAGCTGTTGGATTCTTTCAAGAGTTGTAGGTGAATTATATTTTGGAGAGTAAAATTGCATTTTTAAGGAAACAGGGGGCTTATTAATAAATGCTGCTTTGGGCAGTCAAAAAGATATTTGTGACTGTGATACATGTTCACAGCAGTATTATTCACAGTAGCCAAAGACAGATATAACCCAAGTGTCCATTGATGGATGACTGGATAAACAAAACGTGTATACACACACACACACACACACACACACACACACGAAAACTACTCAGCCTTAGAAAGAGGAAATTCTGGCACATGCTACAACATAGATGAACCTATTTATAGCTGTGTGAAATAAGCCAGACTGAAAAGGATAAATACTGTATGATTCCACTATGAGGTCCCTAGAGTAGCCAAATTCAGAGACAGAAAATGCAAATAATGAGTGCCAGGGACTAGGGGAGGAGAATGGGGGGTTAATGTTTAATGGGGACAGTTTCAGTATGGGAAGATGAAAAAGTTCTGGGGACGGATGATGGTGATGGTCCTTAATGCCGTTGTATACTTAAAAGTGGTTAAAATGGTAAATTTTGTGTAATGTATATTTTCCTACAATTAAAAACAAAAAAGAAAACCTTGTACAGAGTAAAAAAAAAAAAAATGCTGCTTCTGAAGTCTTTGAAAGACAAAGAATAGTTACTGCCTTATCTGTTTAAGTTGAAGCCAAGAATTTTAAAGCTAATTTTCATAATGTTATAGTATGAATTATATTTCACCTTAATACCTTACCTTTTAAGTTAGGGAATTCAATTCACTGAGCACTTACAGTATTACTAGAAATTTGCTAAATCTATGAATGATCCCAAAGAAGTCTAAACTACAAGAGATTACAATTTGTGTATTTATATACGTGTGGTACTAGGGCAAGATTTACATAGGAAACAATCCTCATTAAGAAATCAAGACAGGCGGAAGTGGGGTGGGGGAGGGAAGGATTGAGAGTTTGGAATTAGCAGATGCAAACTATTATATATAGGATGGATAAACAACAAGGTCCTATTGTATAGCACATGGAACTATATTCAATATCCGGTGACAAACCATAATGGAAAATATGAAAAGTAATATATATAACGGAATCACTTTGCTGTACAGCACAAATTAACACAACACTGTGAATCAACTATACTTCAATAAAATTTTTTAAAAAAGACAAAAAAAAATCAAGGCAATTTCAATTACACTTGACCCTTGAACAACATGGGGGTCAAGGGTGCTAACCTTCCGTGAAGTTGAAAATCTGCGTATAACTTATAGTCACCCCTCCCTATCCGCGGATTTAACTAACCATGGGCCATGTAAGCACTGTATAATTTACTACTGAAAAAAATCTGGGTATAAGTGGACCCATGCAGTTCAAACCTGTGTTGTTCAAGGATCATTTGTACTTGAATTATAGGGATTAAAAGTGGGATAATGTATATAAAATATTGTACATTGGCTATACCTCAATAAAACAAAAAACCCCCAAAGTGATAAAGAGAGATTCCTGATAATATCATCTAAACAAAGATCCAATCATCCCTGAGGCTACTGCAAACACTGACCAATAAGTAAAACTTTCTGACTTGAGTAAGTTTGATTTGGGTTTCTATAAATTACAATTGAGAGCCTTGACTAATACAAGAAACATTTGTGGTTCGTATTTTTATTCATGGAGAATGGGTTGCCAACTAAATTAATTTCAGAAACAGGCAAAAAAAAAAAAAAGTGGGAGAGCCCTTTTGGATTGGATACATTACAGGAACTTCACTGTTTCATGCAGGCAAGAAGGGGAGCTGTCATTTGAGGTTGCCATGTTATTTAGCCCCCAAATATCTCTTGCAATATTAAGTAGAACGCCACCCATTTCTTCCTTTAGAGTTTTCTTTTGTGTGACGGTGTTTGTCAGCCTTCCCTCTACTTCTAGATAGAGCCTCTAGTATTTGGAGCCTTAGGGAGTACTGGCAGAATGGTAACCAAAGGTTTTTGGAGGTACAAAATAAAGGGAATCTGAGTGCTCAAGATTTACTTTGCTTTGGTTTTATTTAAGGAAGGTTGATTCTGAAGGGTAGGTAGAGTTTAAACATAAAGGGAAAGAATCTCCTCTTTTGGGATTCAGTCATGGTAACTACAGTGGGTTAGAGTAATAAAGAAGTTGCTGTCTGGAACTAGACTTGCCCATCATCCAGCAGGTACAAGACCTACCTTTAGGTACAAAAGTCTGTTCTCACTAGCTGCACATGGTACCCATAGGTTAGTCCTGATAGGTTATAGAACAGGTCAGTAGTTGACATCAAGAACCAAGTTGGGTAGTGCCGGCATTAAACAGGTCTAGTAGCAGTTAGCAGTGTCTCAGTCAATAGATTTGGGTTTCAATGCAGAAAAGCAGCCTCTCAGAGAAGGTGGTTAGGGGTAAAGGACTAGAAAGCGAGAGGTCTTATATCTCAAGAGGCTTACATCCTGGACAGATGACCTAAGCAGAGGCTCAGGTTCAGCAATCACACAGGGAGTCTGGTTACCACACTTGAGGCACCAGCCAAATGTACACATCATGGCATTGTACATACTTCTCGAAATAGCGTACCTTTAATTCTGGGATCAGCTGACAAAAAGTACTGCATGTATGAGTATCATGAATCTTTCTGGAGAATTAATTTTACTCGATACCAATTTAATCCCTGTTACATATTTTTATACTAAAACAAGCAGTCATGCTTTGAAGTAGATGGCTATTTTGGACGAATTTAGACAAGAAAGCACAGATTTCAAAGAAATGCCCACATCTTATTAAGGAGTTTTAGCTATACTCCCAAGTCATTTTTTGATGCTCTTAGAAAAGTTTGAAATGCAACGAAGGCAAAAGTACTGTCAGAAAAGGCCACTTTAAACTAGGTTCTGCTACTTGTGTGACCTTGGGCAAATTCAGAAATTACCTAATCCCATAGGATTGTTGTAAGATTACTGATAACACACAAGCATCTAGCAGAGTAACTGACAGGTACATAGGTGCTTAATGTGACAAAGGAGAAAAAGCCTGGGCTAAAAATACTTAACCTTGCTGCCTCGTATTAGGTCAGGTCCTATATAGCCTGTTAGATCTCCACACAGAATAAAAACTCAGACTGGAAGTGTGAGTGTGGAGTGAAGTTTGACTGGAACATGGCTGGATATGGCAAGGAACTAATGTAAGTCACTTATCTATTCCTGATTACCCACTGTTCGATTTATATACATAGTCATTTTATCTTAATAACTCTTTAAAGAAGGCATAATTACAATTTTACAAATGAGATAATAGGTTCAGAAAGGCTCAAATTGACCAAAGTTAAAGAGCTAGTTAGGGAATTCCCTGGTGGTCCAGTCGTTAGGACTCCGAGCACTCACTGCCGAGGGCCTGGGTTCAACACCTGGTCGTCGGGGAACTAAAATCCCACAAGCTGCTCGGCATCGCCAAAAAAAGAAAAAAAAAAAAGCTAATTAAGTAGTGGAGCAGGTACCTAAGCTTAATCATTCTATCACATTCTACCTTAGGGAGGGGAGGTTCTCCTCTTCCCCAAAATGGGGAGTGGGTTTAAATAAGTGAGATTAAATAAATAATGGCTATCTAGTAGTTATATGGTAGGTCTTGACTATAGAAATAACACAAAAACCATTTAACCCTGAGTTGGTGAACTGTGTTGGGTGATGTGACATGGAAGAGAAGACTAGAGGCAGGAATGTCAGTGAGAAATCTTTCATAGTGGGCTTCCCTGGTGGCGCAGTGGTTGAGAATCTGCCTGCTAATGCAGGGGACACGGATTCGAGCCCTGGTCTGGGAGGATCCCACATGCCGCGGAGCAACTGGGCTGGTGAGCCACAACTACTGAGCCTGCGCATCTGGAGCCTGTGCTCCGCAACAAGAGAGGCCGCGATAGTGAGAGGCCCACGCGCCGCGATGAAGAGTGGCCCCCGCTTGCCACAACTAGAGAAAGCCCTCACACAGAAACGAAGACCCAACACAGCAAAAATTAATTAATTAATAAACTCCTACCCTCAACATCTTAAAAAAAAAAAAGGAAATCTTTCATAGTATTCTAAGAATACACTGATAGCGGTTTCAAGTCCAATCATCTTCAAGTACAGTAAAGCCTCGTTAATTTA
The DNA here is from genome assembly GCF_951394435.1 of Stenella coeruleoalba. Lineage (NCBI taxonomy): Eukaryota > Metazoa > Chordata > Mammalia > Artiodactyla > Delphinidae > Stenella > Stenella coeruleoalba. The sequence goes on along the minus strand of NC_137154.1, from coordinate 44,510,896 downwards.
GACTATAGTATATTGAATCGGCAATAATCTATACACAAATTGAGAAACAAAGAAAATCTGAAAATATTCTTCACACTCCCTCCACCTCCCCACCAGTTCAGCTCAAATCAAAGCTCTGACATTCCCCAGTAACTTCTCCTTAATGGCCACACTAAATTCTAGGTAACTGAGCCCAAACCACAAAGAGCAGCATTCTATACACGATAGCATACAAATATAAGCTACCATGCCCTCTTCCATTTTTCGTTGGTTCACCTTCACCAACATTTTTTCCTCTATTTAGCATCTACTTTAGTAAGGTCTTCTGCCAGATAATGGAGACATAGAGCTGGATAAGATCATATAACAGCTCAGTCCAATAACACTGGAAATTATGAGACCACCAAGCAGTTCACAGCTGAGACATACACAAAAAATAGGGCCAAACAGAAAGATTTAGAGAATGAAAGTACTGAAGATAAATTAAGTCAAAGGGTTGAAAAGCAAATAGGAGTCTGTCAGGAAGCAAGGAGAAGGAATGGTTTTTTGAGACCTGAAAGCATAATACAGTGATATGTTTAGGCAAGAAGGTCCCTGTGATTGGAGGGTTACAGGGTGGCATGCTTAGAAACATTGGTAGCGATTAGCTCCTAAAAAGATACATCATGCTAGGAAACTGGGACTTTTCCTTGTGAATCAATATTTCCCACAGTCATGACCATGGAACCCTTTGAAATTACGTGAAGAAGAAATACCAACAGTAGTACAGGTTTAAATTTTTGATTCTTTACCTTTCTTAAAATCTAAGAGGTATAAAAAATTTGAATCATTTTTTTAAAACCCCAAGATATCATCAGTGAAGTAAATCATCTTTTATTTTCATCTTATATTTGGTTATCAAGAGGCATGCAAAACCCTCCAATTTTAATGAGAACAGTGTTTTTGTGTCTTTTTGTCACATATCCGCTTAATATTAGGTGTAATGTTGCTAAGTCGGATCCGCATGTGAGGTGCAGCATCGAGTCTTTTCCTGTATTTCGTTTTTGTTGCAGCATAATATGAAAATCCTGTCTCACACAGGTGCATTGTAGCAAAAGGAAGAAGTACACGAACTGCACGCCTTGCAACACTTGGGTACTCTTGAGTTAGGCTACTCCAAAAATCATTTAGTGAAAGTTCACTGAAATTTTGTTTCACTTGAGAATCAGATGTTAAATCAATCAGGCTCTCGTAGTCCCGTGCTACTAATGAGGCTGGTTTAACAGTTACTGTAAATGGATTTCTAACCCAAGCATTATTGTCATTTGTTACAGGAAAATATTTTAACAGAGTAGAGCGCAAACCCCTTAGGTGGTGCACTATGGCACTGCAAATATCTTTATCAACTGTAGAATTAATTTCAGTCAAAAAGTCACTGAGTGTAGGAAAACAATCAAAGTTTTCTTCTTCAACAGATGAGGCCCAAAATTCCAATTTTCTTAACAATGATGACATTTTATCAAATACTGTGAACACTGTCACATTTTTTCCTTGCATTGACAGATTAACCTCATTTAATTTAGTAAAAATATCTGCAAGATATGCAAGTCTTAGCAGCCAAGATGAATTTGTTAAACAATCAGACAGTCGAAAAGCAGAATCCATGAAAACCAATAGTTCACGACGAAGCTCAAAAAGTCTTACAAGAACTTTACCTCGGGAAAGCCACCTCACCTCTGTATTTAGAAGAAGGGCTGTGTGCTGGGCACCCATTTCTTCACACAAAATTTTTAGTAGTCTGGATTGATGTGGTCGAGCTTTAATATAATTGATGATTTGTACGGCCTGATCTAGCACATTTTTCAGAGATGCAGGCATTGTTTTAACTGCTAGTGCATGTCTATATAACAGGCAGTGACTACTGGAGCTTTCGGGAGCCACATATTTTATCAAGGTGACAGCCTCAGCAATTTTCCCGTCCATTGCCCTGGAAGCATCACTACAAACATCAACACATTTTTCCCATTCAATTTCATGTTTCTGCATAAAACTGTTAATGCAGTTGAAAATTTCTTCACCAGTGGCATTACTCTGCAAAGACTCACATAAGAGTAGGTCTTCCTCAATAGACTTATTAAACCTGTAACGAACAAACACAAGCAGCACAGCAAGTCCTGAAACATCAGCTGATTCATCTAGTTGCAGTGAAAACCCATCACAAATTTTCAGTCTACAAACAAGCTCTTCTTCAATGTCAGCAGCTAGATCCTTAATTCGACGTGCAACAGTACTGTTTGATAGTTGTACTGCATCTATTTTTTTACTATACTGTTCGTCAAACATCCGCATCACCACATCTTTTGCACAAGGCTTGATAAGCAATTCTCCAATAGTATGAGCCTCTCCACTCAGGGCTATATGGTAACTTACATTGTATGATGCTTCTGTAGCACTTTCATTATCTGTATTGACAATTTTAGGTGCTGGGGGTTTATTATTTTCAGGTGAATCAAGATGTTGCTTGAAAAAGCTTATGTCTTTGTCTTTGTATGCAGCATGTTTAGTTTCCAAATGTCTTCGAAGCTTACTAGGGGCCAAAGAGCTATTTGATAAAATTTTCTTACATAATACACACTGGGCATGAGGTGCATCTCTATTTCCAAAGTAAGTAAATCCAAAAGACAAATAACTTTCATCATATTTTCTTCTTTTTGGTTTCTTACTAAATGTTGTTATTTTGTTGGAATTGGACATAAATTTGACCCTGGAAAGCTCACCTTCTGAATTTTTAGAAACTGCAGGCTGCAACTGCTCATCTTCACTCTGTAATATTCCAACCTTTTGATCATTTGATTCAGACACAATTTGATAACAAAAAGATTCTACTTCTTGTTTAAGACTTCCTTGTTTCAGCAACAGATCCATAGGCAATGAATTTGTGGTACAAAACATGGTTAATTTAGAATAAACATTGAGTATCACAAATGTGTTGAAATTATAAGACAGGATACACAGAAGATGAGCAACCATCAAAGAGATGATATATAGCAACACATCAGTTAATTTGTAAGTGCTGCCTATGCATCAACGCGCAGATGGAACATCACACGTTCGTGTATCAGGTGATCTCTCATTCGACTTCCTGGTGCTCTCAGGTATGGCACACCTTTTCTTAAAGGTAGATTATCACATAAAAATAAAAGCTATAGAAATGAGTTTAGTAGTCTTAAACTTACATTTAAAAATAAATTCTAAAAGAAGAAACTATTTTTAGCATTGATCTTTTTCTCACAACGCTTATTAACTTAAGATAACATTAATCTTCTATAAAACACAGTATGGGAACCATTGGACTAAGAAATAATGAGTTGATAAATGCATTTTTAAGGAAGGGACCTTGAGGTCCCATGGCAGGGTTGGCAAACTTCTCCTGTAAAGTGCCATACGGTAAATGTTTTTTACCTGATGGGCCGTATGGTCTCTGCTGCCAACTACTCAGCTTTGTAGTTGTAGCATGGCAGCAGCCATAGACAAAACGTTAAAGAATGGGCAAGTTGTCTTCCAATAAATCTCTATTTATAAAAACAGACAGCGTGGGGCCATAATTTATCATCCCCTTTCATGATATACAGTATCTTGGAATCTCTTCTAGCTTTCTGATGCCTACTGCCATTAGATACATTCACTGTTGACACCGTCATACATCTTAAGGCTCCTTTCAGGGCTAGTAATTATTCTGATAAGCTATGTCAAAAACACAAACAGTTCAAAGTTTTGCAAGACACAGAATTCTGGTGTATCTAAACACTGTGTGTTAACATTGAAAAATAAACTGTAAACCAAAAGTTAGCTACTATTTCTCTGGACTTAAATTACATAAATATTTATATTATCCAAAATAAGATTCATTCAAAATAATGCATATATTTTACTGATTACTCTCCATCCCATTACTCTAGGTGAAGGCTTAACGAAGACCTAAAGAAAACTCTCATTTAAATAGGTTTATTCCTCATATAATAGTTTTTTAAAAGCATAATTAAATGGAAGGGTAATGCAAATTTTAGGACCTCTGATGAATACCAGCCTTATAAGTTAAGGCATTCAAATTTAGTGTCTACCTAAATATAGCTAGTTTGATTTAAAGTTTGAGTTAAACTTTATGATTTGGCTCAGAGTAAGCTTTGGATTCTCGTATCAGATCCTGAATTAAAATGGTTTTCTCAGTAACAGCTAGAGGGTAAGATACCTGAAATGAGGAGCACTCCCTTCTGCAATCACTCTCTCCACCTTGGCAGCTTGAAACGCAGACGCTTCAAAAAAAATGAAATTAAGGGATAGGGTGGAAGGGGAGTAACCAAAAGCCTAGAATGAGAAAAAATAAAATTAGACACTACAAAAGGAGAACGAACTATACACCTCTAAGATGACCATTCTTTACAATTTATTTTAGAGCCAGGCAGTGCAAATGATTCTTCACTGCAATGCAGATCTTAGACTGAAACAGAAGATGCCTAACACAGTAAAAATGTTAATATTTTCGTCCTGTTTAATACCCTGGTAATTTCATTATTTTGTAACGCTCCCCCATCCACTGACTTCAAAGAAAAACATTAAAAACTCTCAGAAGCGAAACCTAACTTTTAAAAGTACAGCCACACCTTAGTGTCTCTAAAACTAAGCACTGAAAGTAATCTAAAATGGAATTATACATGGAAGGGTTACATGAACTATGCTTTTTTGTTACAACCACTCTTGTCTCAATAACCAAGCTCCTTAACTTACTAATGTTTATTGAGTGATCACTGTTTACTATGTGCCAGTAACTGCTAAATCCTTCCTAGATTAGGTCACTTAATCCTCAAAACAAACGTGAGAGTCAGGGACTATTATTAATAACCCCCCTTTAGGGATGAACAAATAGATACAGAGAGGCTAAGTCACCTGCTAAGTTAACACATCTGTGAAGAACTCAGAACGGAACCCAGAAAGTTCGACTGCAGAGCCCACGTGCCTAGTCACTGCTTGTGTGTCCCTGAATACTCTTAATCTCTCAAGCACTAAAAAATCTGTTACCAGGAGTTGGATGGTGCAGAGAGAAATGAATTACAATGGGTTACAACTGCCAGAAAGTCGAGGGTCTCAAACTGGCAGCAGGAGAAAGCCCTACATCTTCATTCCTGGGAGCGAAAGAGTAGACCGTCCTTTCACAGTCCTGAATGCGCTTTAGCTGCCGAGAACTTCATGGAAACGCTGGGTGACCTCAAAATTTAGGATTCCTCTCCCCTGCTACCAGAGACGGACACGACGGAGTGAAAACGCTTTGTTCGGAGGGCCTCAGTTCCACCTTTTTAGAGGTGCTTCCCCGAATCTCTCGAGGACAAAGAGACTGGACTCCCTAAAGCTTCTATTCGACTCCCTGAAAAGGGGCGGGGGGAAACCTCATCTTTTGTCTCTTCGGCTAAGGTGACAGGTAGCACCCTCCATTCAACCCCCACCCTAAGGCGGTTCCTGCTCTGAACAATACCCGTGGGGCAGGAGGGCTGGGTAGGAGTGCAGTCCATTCATAAGCCGAGGCAGGAGGTGGGCACAGACACTCCGTCCAGCACCTAAGTGCTTTTTTCAACGGTCACCTCGATGGGCGGCCCGGCCACCTATCCCTCGGCTGCTCCTTGTCACAGGAGCGCGCTGCCCACCACAGCTGGGGGGCTGGCTTCCTGTGGGCGTCCACCCTCGCCTACGGAACTGCTCTCGCGTTCCCGGGCGGTCGCCTCAGCTAATAACCACAGGAAAACGTCTCAGCACCCGCCGCTATCTTTCTCCTTCATCTCCATCAGTGATGGAGAGAAGGGTCTCGGCTGCGGCTGGGCTGCGGAGCAGCGCCGCGGTCCCCAGCTGAGCCTACGGCCGCCATTTTACGAAGCTCACGGCAGCGGCCATTTCAGAGCGCACCACTCAGCCGCCGCGGCGGCTCTGGTCCTCACCTTCACCGAGGCCTGAACGGGGTCAAGAGCCAGTCGTCGCGGACTGGAGGGGAGAGGGGGGAAGGGAGGAAGGGGAGAAATGAAAAACAAAACAGAGGGAAGAAGGATTCGGGGGGCCGGGCGATGCTCTCAGCTCAGGGATATCGCCTATGCCACCTCCATAGAGATCCAATTCGCGGCGGGCGCGGTAGCTTCTCTGAAGATAAATTTAGCACTCCGGGGCACCCGAACTTACTGTCTCCTTGAGCGACTCCGCCGCCGCCCAATCAGCGCCGGAGTTGCTCCCCGACACCAATCCGCGCTGAGCAGTGGGGTGGGAGCAAAGCAAAGGACCAAGCTCGGTTGAGGCGTTGCCCAGCTGCCGTTGCCCCTGGCAGTCTGGAATCGTGAGCTCGAGGAGGCTGAGTTGAATGGCAGACGTGAAGCGATTGTTTTCAAATTTCCCTGGGCCAGAGCAGCCCAGGCATTTGTTTACAGTGTAGAGTCCTGGGTGCTGTGAGATAGCATTTGTGATCCTGTAGGGCTGGACTGGCTTTGAGAAATCTGCGTATCCACAAGCACTGGGGCTCTGCCCCGGCGGCAGATTTGAGTGGATTCGCGGAGTCTCGGCTGCTGGTGCTTTCACGCCCTCTTTGTTCCCCGAGCCGCACCCCAGGCCCAGATTGCGCAACCGCCTCCTCTTTTCCTTGTTTTCTCACTGGAATCGGGGCAGAAAACTCCCTCTCCCTTCCCCTCCCCTCCCCGACGCTGGCGTGTCGGGGGCCCCTAGCGCGCAGAGCTGGGAGCTGAGCCTGATATTGCCGGGGCGCTGCTCTCGGGTGACCCCACATGGGGTCGGGGAGCCGCGTGTTACAGCAGCGTCTCAGCAGCGTCAACGGGAAAGAGGCCACTTCCTGTGCCTTTGCACCCCTCCCTGGTGGCTCCCTCCTCGGAGGAACGTCCAGCGCTCTGGAACACTCAGTTTGCTAGCTGTAGCATCGGGTGTTTTAAGCCCATTTCTTCTACACCCATCCCCTCTTTTTAAAAACAACACAGCAAAAGGCTTCGGGCTGTGTATTCGGGCTGTGTGAGATCCGTCGTGGCGACCTGCAGTCTGTTTTTCCAAACTGGCATCTTAAAATATGTACGCTTCTTGGAGGGAATTTGTTAAAATACGCGTAGCTTTAAACAGTGGGTCCTATTGTTTGCAATATTTTAGATTTTCGAGGCCCCGTAGAAATAGCCAAATGAAAGTTGGATCTTGTTTTTTAGGCGCTGCACCAATGACAGAAAATTCCCAACTTGTGGTCAAAAGCAAGGGCAGCTTTTGTTTTTCTTAAATATGCTCTTCTTTGATATGCGAATAAATTTCTTAGGCGTTGAAAGAAGTCTAACCTTTTATTTAACAGAATTTTCAGGAGGACTGAAAAGGATGATTTCCTAGGACTGATCGTAGATGTTAACATTTGGTCCTAAATGCTTTAAAGTCATTTCAGCATCTTCAGAACTTTGCCCTATGGTAGGCTATCCATATGTTTTTATTATCATTTTAAAATGATCCCTCTTAAATCGGCCTCATTTGAGGGGGAAATCATTTTGGGGAAGGGGCGCAATTTTACTTGAAGAGCGAAGAATTTCATTTTGTAATTGCAGGAGTTGTCTAGCTTCTTAATAATATTGGAATAATATCCCACATTTTCATATGTTTTATATTTCAGAAAAGCCTTTTACATATATGCTCCCGGTCTAATCTTCACGTATCTGGTTTACATCTTCATGAATTGGGAAAATCCAAAACATTCAGCTGATAACAAATTCAACTGAAGTCAAGTCTAGGATTTAATCTAGGTCCCAAAATCCGAAGTCTGATAATTAAAGGACTTGAAACATAAGAACTTTTTCTGTAATTGATTAGTCGATACGTTATTATAGGATGTTGGTTGCTGAGACAGATAAGAAAACGTATAGACAATGTAGAACTCAGACCAATAATGATAATGGCTAGCATTTATTGAATATGCAGTATTGGCAGAGGCTGTTCTATCTACACACTTTTTTTTTTTTTTTTTTTTTTTTTTTACGGTCCGCGGGCCTTTCACTGTTGTGGCCTCTCCCGTTGCGGAGCACAGGCTCCGGACGCGCAGGCTCAGCGGCCATGGCTCACGGGCCCAGCCGCTCCGCGGCATGTGGGATCTTCCCGGACCGGGGCACGAACCCGTGTCCCCTGCATCGGCAGGCGGACTCTCAACCACTGCGCCACCAGGGAAGACCCTCTACACACTTTTTAAAGTACTAGCTCATTTACTCTTTACAACCCTGTCAGATGACTATGCCTATTTTACAGATAAGGAAATTGAGCACAGAGTGGTAAATAAATTGCCCAAGTTCCCACAGCGAATTGTTGGCAGAGCCAAGATTAAGTGCAGTGAGGTTGTGGGAACTACAGGCCATGTGTGTCTGGGCGGGGTGTGCTTGTGCATATTTATATAAGGCAGAAAACGATTTCAAGTACGATTACAGTAATATATTGGGTAAGAAGGTAGAGCTTCACCATGAAAATGGAACTCGGTTAGTTACTTGGGGCTCAAGTAACTAACCGAGTTACTTCCCGTAAAATCATCACGGGAAGTAGTAACAGGAATTTTGACTGATATCCCAAATTTGCAGCCTTAGTTGCTGTGAGAGGTCTGAGATGGCAATTCTGTTCATGTTGGTTGCATGAGTTAATTTGCACTGCAGTTAGGTTTGCCAGAAGCAGATGATGAGACAGGGAGCTCTGGAGTCAGTATCGTAGGTTGGAGTGTCCCACTCCACCCTTTATACTCCCCTCTCCCTCAGATAGTATATGGCGGCCGTGGGAAGGTCAGGACTGCAGCTGAGGCAGACCCTGAATGCGCTGACAGCTGTAGGCCATCTGCTGATCACACTACTGGCCCCTGAGCAGGGCAGCAAGTCCTTTCTTGAAGAAGGATCTGAGTGGCACATCTCCATGCCTGCCACAATGTGTCACCTTTAATATAAAAAAGGTGGTAAATTAGTACAATTTTCATTATATCTGTAAAAGTTAATAATTTCTGTGGTGTTGTGTGCTTTGTGAACTTTTAAGATCTATGGGGGAGGGTGGGAATTTAGCGGGTGGGGGGAGGAGGAATTGGATGAGGGCAATCAGAAGGTACAAACTTGCAGTTATAAGATAAATAGGATGCAATGTACAACATGATCGATATAATTGACACTGATGTGTGTTATATATGAAAGTTGTTAAGAGAGTAAACCCTAAGAGTTCTCATCACAAGATACTCTTTTTACTATTTCTTTATTTTGTACCTATATGAGATGATGAATGTTCACTAAACTTGTGATAATCACTTCACGATGTATGTAAATCAAATCATAATGTTGTACACTTTAAACTTATACAGTGCAGTATGTCAATTATATCTCAATAAAACTGGGAGAAAAAAATATGAAACATTTAAGAGAATTTTGTGACCACAGGTATAAGATTGATTTATCGCTATTAGATTTACAAGAGTTATGTAAGTGCTTATAAAATTTCACTGCCAAGATGTTAGATATATTACATTTGTAATTGTAGTTTAAGATATCTAAGAAAATTTAATTAATGGAGTATGCAAGTGACGTTAAATATTCAAGAAGTATATAGTCTGTTATGCTATGAATTAATTAAATCACAGAGAATAAGTGAAAGTGATTGTCCATATTTTTATGCAAAGATTATGAGATTTATAAATAGACGAACAAGATTTATAAATTGAGCTTTTTAGAGGCTTAAGAAATACAAGTTTACAATTTTAATGTCTTTGCCTATTAATAAACAAATTAGTCATGTCTATTATCAGTTTTTATTGTAGCTAGTATTCACTCCCAGGACTTTCACTATTCCCTCTATGTTCAATGATTCTTAAAAACATAACATGAGCCCTGACTTCCCACTTGAACTTCAGTTCTAGATTTTCAAGTCTGTAGACTTTCCATTTGAATATATACCAAGAGCTCAAATGCAGCATGTTCAGAACTGTACTAAATCTCTCCTAACACTTTTACTTTCTCAACTACTTCATTTTGGTTAAAGATTTTATCTTTATTTATTTATTTATTTATTTATTTATTTATTTATTTATTTATTTATTTATTTATTTAGTGGTACGCGGGCCTCTCACCGCTGTGGCCTCTCCCTTCGCAGAGCACAGGCTCCGGACGCGCAGGCCCAGCGGCCATGGCTCACGGGCCCAGCTGCTCCGCGGCGTGTGGGATCCTCCCGGACCGGGGCACGAATCCGTGTCCCCTGCATCGGCAGGCGGACTCCCAACCACTGCGCCACCAGGGAAGCCCTTATCATTATTTTAATATCGCAAACTAGCAAGCTTTTGGAGTCAATAGTTACTCTTCACTCATCTTCATATTCTGTATGTGCAGGCATCAAATTGTTATTTTCTTCTAATGTTTCTTAGGTTCATCCACATCCCTCCATCACTATCGCATTTTCTCTAGACCAGGCTCAAGAAATGTTCCTTCTAAATTATTGCCACAGTCTTCCTAGCTTCCATTGTTTTTCCATTTAATTGGTTTAGCATACCAATCTTCCATATTTTAGAATCTTGGAGTGACTCACTAGTTCTTCTATGTCATGGCATAGAATCATAAAACTTTACAGCTGAAGAAAATCTGTAGAAAATAATATAGTCTTCACTCAGTATCTGTAGGGATTTGGTTCCAGGACCCCTGCCTCTTGGATACTAAAAATCTGTGGATGTGCAAGTACTTTTTATAAAATGGCATAGTATTTGCATATAATCTGCTCACATCCTCCTGTACACTTTAAATCATCTTTAGATTACTTATCACACCTAATACAATGTAAATGCATGTAAGTAGTAATAAATTCAATGTAAATGTTATGTAAATAGTTGCTGATGCTTGGCAAATTCAAGTTTTGCTTTTTCGAACTTTCTGGAATTTTTTTTCTGAATATTTTTGATCCAAAGTTGGTTGAATCCTCGGATGTGGAAACTAGATACATAGAGCCAACTGTACAATGCAATCCCCATTTTCCTCCATCCTACAGAAGAGAAGAATGAATCCCAGAGTTATTGCATGACTTCAATGTCACATTGATAACTGGTGACAACGCTGAAATAGATCTCAAGGTGTATGAGGCATGTCTTAGGATTTTTTTTTAATTTCCCATTTTACTGGACATTTAATTGTTCATTCAATTGTTCATATGGCATATATGCCATAAATATTTTTTTAATAAATTTATTTATTTTATTTTTGGCTGCATTGGGTCTTCGTTGCTGCGCACAGGCTTTCTCTAGTTGTGGTGAGCAGGGGCTACTCTTGGTTGCGGTGCGCGGGCTTCTCATTTTGGTGGCTTCTCTTGTTGCGGAGCATGGGCCCTAGGTGCACGGGCTTCAGCAGTTGTGGCGCATGGGCTCAGTAGTTGTGTCTCGCGGGTTCTAGAGCACAGGTTCAGTAGTTGTGGCGCATGGGCTTATTTGCTCTGCAGTATGTGGGATCTTCCTGGACCAGGGCTTGAACTCGTGTCCCCTGCATTGGCAGGCAGATTCTTAGACACTGCGCCACCAGGGAAGCCCTGTAAATATTTTTTGATATGTAAATTAAGCAATCTTTGACTCTTTTAATAAGTCCTCTTTCTGTTGCAAATGATAGAAATCCAATCCATAAGCAAAAAAGTTAATTTCTTGACTCACATAACTAAAAAGTCCATCAGTATAGGTATGGATGGGTTCAATGACTCAAATGATGTCAGGGCTCTGTTTGATTCTCTCTTTCATGATAGGCCCTCTCTACGTGGCAGTATAATGGCTTCTGGCATTCCCAAACTCATGGTGGAAGAGAGCATATTCCCCAGTAGCAATGGGGAAGGGTTCCCAGAAAGGTCTTTCATTAAGTTTGGGTTATGCCTGTGAACCAAACACATTGTGCAGGGAAGGAGTACTCAATGTGGTCAACCTGGGACATATATGCCCTTTAGTTTGGGAAATATGAGTTTATTCTGATTCACCACCAGAATCTCATGGAATGGGTAAGGGGCCACCCCTAAAGGAAGGGATTTCTGGAAAAGTGGAATATACCTACCAAATTTACTCTCCTTGCCCCTTATATCTGATCAGCTACCACAAAATCCTCCACTACTATATCTCTTTGTCCAACTTTTCAATTCCACTACCAATGATTTAGTCCAGGATCCTATTAGTAATCTCCCAATCAATCTCCTGGCTATCGCCAATATCTATCAAATTTATCCTGCACACAGATAAGCACTCTATACACATTGAAGTCATTCCCTCACTCAAAGCTATTCCCATTGCTGGGGTGATTAACTCCTTGGCTTGGCATTCAAAGTTCTCACTAAACTGGTTTTGGTTTTTAAATTTTTTTCAATTTTACGGCAGTGGAGGTGCTAGGTGGGAAGTGAGGCAAGGAAGGACTGGACTGTCTGGAGCTCCCTCTCTTCAACTAGTGGTCATGTGATATGTAGGTTAGTTGTTCTGGCTTAAATGCTCAAATTTGGGGTATTCATTTTGTTGTTGACTGAAATGCCAGGGGATGGGTTTACTTATGGTGTTTCTAATTTTAATTTTTACCCTGGTAATACAAGCATAACATTCAAAAATTCAAGTAGCACTAAAAGATTTATAAGCAACAACAACAAAAGATATTTCTTTGCCTCTCCTTCCCTTGTAACAACTTGTAACATTTTATTCCATTCCTTTTGGTATTTACCTCCATATTTCTCAATGAATATGTGTATAATGCTATTTGTTCACACATGACCCATTATCATTCTGACTCCCAAGCTACTTAACCTAAAACCTATAAAGCCCCTCAATTCATTGGCTCATTCCTTCAATGTCCCAATCCCAAAATCCTGAGAGAGGAATCTGGTCCCAAGTTATGTTTTCATAAGGTCACCTACCACTGGCCAACCTGGGGTGGGCTGCTCTTGAGTCCCTACTGGGAACTGTTGACAGGGGTAGAGGATGATGTGTGGGTGCTCTGGGCTGGCTCTAATGATTCGGTGTCTGATTGTAGCTGAGGTCACAGATCGATGCCCTCAGCTCAATGACAACTCTCTTCTAGCAAATCTCGTTGCTTGAGGCTACAAACCTAGAGACTAGGTTTCCCAGAAGTCCTTACAGCTTGGATTCATGAAACCCAGTTTCTGTAAAATAGATGTAACTTAGCAAGTTAAAAGTGAACATTCTGAGGTGGAGGCTGTATTTCTGCCACTTCTGTATTTCCACTGGCACATGTTGGTTTTTCTGGGACAGCTCCAGTGGAGGTCCCAGCATTCAATCCCTAAATTTCATGCGTGATGAGAGATAGGAAGCAGGGCATCCATTTTCCTGATTCAGATTATGTCAGAGTCAGCAGGTATGGAGATGGCTTCCTTATTCCCCAGTCTCAGAAGTGTGGCAGAAGCATGGTGCCCATGTGAGGCCAGTTCTGCAATACTTTTCCAGAAGCTGTGCCTGGAAGTGCAGCCTCAACTCTGTTCTACTAGCCCTTTTAATGATTTAATAAATCCCTAATTCCTCCTAGTAAATCCCTTTCTGTTTAAATTAGCTAGAGGGAAATCTGTTATCTACAACTGAATTCTAATGCACCTTTCAAAAGTGTTCTTTAAATATTTGTTCAACAATTACTTGATGGGGGCAATGAGAAGCTTAATTTTCAATCAATTAAAATTATAGATAGGTCCCTAAGCAGTGTCAGTATTTTGAAACAATTTGGCAATATATTTTACCTTAAAAAACAGTTTCTATTATCTTTTCACTTTTCTTTTGAAATTTTTCTGAACCAGACTCATTCTTTGAAGAACATATCAAAAGGTGTGAAATTTGTATTTTAAAATTATCACTGGTTTCCTGGCCAACAGTACTCACTATCCATGAATTTTGGTTTCAGATTTAGTCTGCATAGTGAATTTCATCTAATTTTCCTGCATAAATACTAGACACAGAAACATACGACAGACTTAGCTAGACTTGGGCAGAGCTGGCAGGCATAGTGAATACAGGTCCTGGAAGAAGACTGGTTTCAAATTGCACCTCCACTGTTTGCTACTTGTGCCGTCTCAAGTACAAGGTACATCTCAGTTTCTTCATCTGAAAATAGGTTTAAAAATGACAACATACAATAATTGCTGGGTTTAAATGCAATCATACATAAAGTACTTGGTATAGGGTCTGGTATGGTATAAGCATCCAATAAATGTCAGAGTAACACTATTGTTTTTAGTTTCGACTTCCCTGCACTGTAATTCAAGCAGGAGCAAATTTATATTCTTCCACGTGTGTAATAATTTGCCTGCAGAAGCCTTTATTGTTTTTATAGTTACTAATTATTCCAGTGATATTTCAGTGCCCCTTATAGATTAATGATTTAGGCAACTGCCCAACTGTTCACCTTTTAATCCAGCTTTGGCTGTGGTTAAGGAAGGATCATGTAAGCAGCAGCAGGAGCGGGCAGTTCACTCAGAAAAGGACCACAGCAGATATTGCAGTGAGAAACATCTCCAGCATAATCCTCTTTAGTTTATAAAAGGCTTAGGGCACTCTGTCACTTTAAATTGTGACACATTTCACAAATAAATGCCACACACCTCTTCTAGACACTGCAGTTGGGACCTCTTGGTCTACAAAAAACAAATGATTGGCCCCCAAATTGAGAGGCTTGAATGTGGCAAATCAGATGTTTTCTCACATTTGCGGGTAGGGGCAGAGAGTATACTTGTATCAAGAACTCAGGTTTTGTACATTAATAGTAATTTTTCTGGAACTTCATACCTTACAGAGCAGCTTCACAATCTCTTATTTGAACGTTGAGACAATCCATTTAGTTAAGTGGGGAGGTGTTCTTATTTCCACTTTACAAATGAGAGGTCTCAGGTTTTGAGGAGTTGATGGAGTTATGCAGGGTCACACATATGGTTACTGGCAGAGGCAGTGCTTGGATCAGTTTTCCTGATTCAGATCAGTGTCTTTCATGCTTCTTTTTCTTTAGAAAGTTTTCCGAATTAGGATAATGCTGTTGTAGAGAACTCCTGCTAAGTTATTGATTTTAGGCTAAATAATATGATCCAAACTGTCATTGGAAAAGCACTATGTTCTAGGGCTGTCCTCTTAAAGAAGGTGAAAACTAATCGTACTCTCTTACTTTCTTTGGAACGTTGATGCTAAACTTTTCAAAGGCATCCCTTTAAAAAGAATGCCACAGTGGGCATTTTTTAAAGCCAAAGTGAAGGTTTGCAAGTCATTTAAACATTCAATTACTTGGGGAGAGACTAAAATGCCAGGGGATGGGGTTATTTATGGTTCTGTGCCAAGAGCCAGTATATATATTTATCTGTACAAGAGTGGAGTCCTGGCTCTGGATCATTTCTTGACTTGTTTGAGAATCTGGGCAAGTCATTTATTATATCCGTATTTTGGAATTACAGGCTTGCTTCAAAGATGTGCTCTTTGAATAAACAAACCTCTATTTGTAAATCTTGTTTAAATGTCTCTGATGAAAGGCACATCAGTGTTGATAGTTGTGAAGGGTAAGGATGCTGATAATAAATAACAATGGTGATATCAGTGTCTTGAATTTATGCAGTAGCATTGTTCTGAGAAGCTCTGAATGCTTCCTAGGTAGAGTGTATTCTTTAAAAACCTGTAATTACAAACATTTCACAAGAAATTATTCTTATAATTTTTTATAGAAATGAGCAAAAAAGATTTAAATATGATCTCATTTTATCTCCTCCTATCCCTCCCATTCCCCTCACTCACCAAAGGTAATCACGGTTAATAGTTTTTTTTGTCTATACAGATACATATGTACACGTACAAATGTATATGACTGTTTGATATATATATTTTATCAATTATTCTGCAACATGTTTTAGCCTTATCAATATGCCTTGGAGACATTTTCATGTTAGCAGGTAAAACTTTTTAACAGTTGCAGAGTATTCTACTTTATTTAATCATTCTCTTATGGAAAGATTTTTAGATTGTTTCTAATCCTGTAGCATTAAAAACAAATGCTACAATAAATGTCCTTGTGTATCTTTGTGCATCTATGTGTGTACCTCCGTGGCTTAGATTCCTAACGAGGAATTATTGGCTTAAACTTTAAGCCTTTAAGGGTATATGTTAAATTGTGCTCCCCAAAGCTGCTACCTATTTCCAGAAATAGCACATGACAGTACCCATCTCCCATACCTGTACCAACGTTGTTTTGTATATTATCAATCTTTCTAAATTTGGCAATTTGATAGATTAAAAACTCTCATTTTAATTTGTATTTTCTTGATTACAAATGAGGTTAAGCATCCTTTTATAAGTTTATCAACCATTCATATTTACTCTTCTGTGAATTGCCCGTTCAGAGGCATTCTCATTTTCCCTGTTTCTTATTGCTTGGTAAAATCTCTGAAAATGTTATGATTATGAATGCTGCGTTAAGCATATTTCTTCCTAACTTACCGTGTATCTTTTAAGATATTGGTAATTATTTTCCCCTGAGGAAAAGTTTTTAATATTTATGAAATCAATCTTTTCATTTATGACTTCTGGGACTTATATCTTGCTTAAGAAGGAAATTCTTCCACCACTTCTATCCCAAGATTATAAAAAAGCATCCTCTTATTTTCCTACTGTTTACAAAAGCACCCAGTGCTCTTTAATCCTTGTGGAGTGTATTATTCTGAATAGCTGTGAGAAAGGGGCCTATGTAAATATTTTTCCAAATGTTTAGCCAGCTGTTTCAAATCAATCAAAAATTGTTCATTTTAATCCCAATGATTTGAGATGTCATCTTTCAAAAATATCAAAATTCATAATTATTGATTCTCTTTCTAGATGGAGCTATTTGTCTATTTCTGCATTAACATTGCATTATTTTACAGTTATACAGCTTTATAGTCTATATTGATATCTAGTATAGAAAGTTTCTCCTCATTATTGTTTTTTCCCCCAAAATTGCAGGGCTATATCTTGTACAGTTTTTTCTTCCATAATAACATGAGAATAAGCTTCACAGATTCTATAAATAATAACCTTGGGATTTTGATTTGAATTGGACTTAATTTATAGATTAAATGTAGGAGAGTTGGCATTTTTATAATATTGAGTCTTTCCATTCTGGAGCATTGTGTGCTTTTCATTTAGTATTTAGGCCCATTATTTAGGCCTTCTTTTAGGATTTTCAGTGTATTTATATAGCTTTATTTATCTAAATCTTAAGATTTCTTACAATGTTTGCTACTCATAGTTATGTTTGCTATTATGAATAGGATTTTTTCATTTTATTTGCTAATTGTTTACTATTGGTAAGAGAAGAGTTATTTATTTACTTACTTATTTGGTTGACATGTTTATTAAGTCTCTCCTCTCTCAGGGTCTCTTTTACTTTCCTTTCAGTATGGAAGACTCCAAACATATAAAAAGTAAACAGAATAATTATGAACCTCCATGTACCTATCTCCAATCTTCAACAGTTACCAACATTCTGCTGTTTTTATGTCTTCTATACATCCATCCATTTACCCACTTTCCACTCCCCAAATTAATTGCTGTTATTTTTTACAGTTTTTTTTAAGATTAAAAAAATTAAAGTTTTTTGTGGTGATAATTATAGATTCACATGAAGTTGTAAGGAATAACACAGAGAGATCCCATGTACCCTTTACCCACTTTTCCCCATTGGTAACATCTTGCAAAACTGTAGTAGAATACCATAACCAGGATATTAACATTGATGTAGTCAAGATAAAGAGGATTTCCATTATCACAAGGATCCCTCATGTTGCCCTTTTATAGCCGTGGTCATTCCTCTCCCTATCCCACCTCTAGTTAATCCCTGGCGACTACTTATGTGTTCTCCATATCTATAATTTTTTCATTTCAAGAATGTTAAATAAATGGAATCACAGTATGTAACCTTTTGGGATTAGATTTTTTTCATTTAACATAATTCTCTTGAGATTCACCCAGAATATATATCTATCTTTTGTTCTTTTTACTGCTGAGCAGTATTCCATGGTATGGATGTACAACAATTTGTTTAACCATTTTGAAGGACATCTGGATAATTTCCAGTTTTTGGCTATTATGAATAAACATAACATACATACATACATAACATTAACGTACAGATTTTTTTTGTGAACATGAATTTTCATTTCTCTAGGATAAATACCTAAGATTCAATTGTATGCATAATAGTCAGTATAGGGTAGTTTCATATCTAGTTTTTTAAGAAACTGCTAAACTGTTTTCCAGCTTACATTTCCACCAGCAATGTATGAGTGATCCAGTTCTTTGCATCCTCACTAACATTTGGCATGGTCTCCATTTTATATTTTAGCCATTCTGATAGGTGCATAGTGATGCCTCATTGTGGTTTTAATTTGCATTTCCCCAGTGGCTAATGATGTTGAACATCTTTGCATGTACTTATTTGCCCTCTGTATGTCCTCATAGGTGTAATGTGTCTTTGGTTTTTTTTTAATACCGTTGAGCTTTGAGAGTTCTTTATATATTCTACATACTAGTCCTTTGTCGAATAAGTGGTTTGCAAATATTTTCGCCCGGTCTGTAGCTCATCTTTTCATCCATTTCACATGGGCTTTCACAGAGCAAAATTTTAAAAATTTGAATATAACAAGTTTTCCTTTTATGGATCATGCCTTTGTGTCACCTAGGAACTCTCTGCCTAGCCTGAGATCCCAAGATTTTTTTCCTATTTTTTCTAAAATTTTTATAGTTTACATTTTATATTTAAGTCCATAATTCATTTTGAGTTAATATTCTCATAGGTCAAGATTCTTCTTCTTCCCCCACCCCCCCGCCCAACATGTATGTCCTATGGCTCCAGCACCATTTGTTGAAAAGGATATCTTCCCTCCAATGAATTTCTTTTGATCCTTTGTCATTTGGGCATATTTGTTGTGGGTCTGTTTCTGGGTTCTCTTTTCTATTATATTGATCTCTGTGTCTATCCCTCCACCAATACCGTAGAGTCTTGGTTGCTGAAATTGGACAGACTTCTTTTTCAAAATGGTTTTAGCTGTTAACCTTTTCATACTAATTTTAGAATAATTTTGTCTATATCTGCAGTAAATCTTGCTGGAATTTTAATAGGAATAGTGTTAAAACTGTATATGATTTTGGGGAGAATTGATATATTTACTATGGTGAGTCTTCCAGTTAATGAACATGGCATGGCTCTCCATTTATTTAGATCCTCTCTGAATTCTTTCATCAGAATTTTGTAGTTTTCAGCATGTAAGTTCCGTGAATATTTTGTTAAATCTGTACTTAAATATTTCATTTCCCTTTTTTCCTTTGAGTGATTGTAAATAGTACTGTATTTTAAGTTTTGGTGTCCATGTATTCATTTCTAGTATAAAAAGAGATAAATTTTTTAAACAAGAAAAGCTTTTTATTCAAAACAAACAATATAAACACATATATACAGACCACACTGAGAGAGTTCACTGGGCTTTATGGATAGAAAACTTCTAGTTTCCAGGACACACTAGATCAAACAGTGTGACTTATGACAAAGCAATAATAAAAAACTACAGTTATATTATGGCATTTCTAATAACTGAAATATTAAATCATTTCTCTAAGGAGAGAGTACACAGGTTAAAATGTAGTATTTCTGTTTTCACAATCACTCAAACTGTTAAATCCTTAAATTTGAAATTTTAAAAATTGTTATCTTAATAATCTATGAAAAACTATGCTCTACTTGATTTTCAAATATTACATTAATCTTGTATTTTGGGGATAAACCCCACCTAGTTATAAAGAAACACTGGATATAAACTCCTATGCCAATCATGTTATGTCTCAGCTCCAAATCCACCTTCTGTATGCTGGGATGCTGGGGCTAGTTCTCCACAAACTGTTTCCTAGACTCCTTTGTCAGCTTGCTTCTTGTTAGGTTCTGCCAATAGGGGGCACTAGAGGGAGACTGGGAGGCAGGAGAAGGGGAGAACGGACTTCCAGTTCTTGTTGTTCTTGTTAGTGTTGCCTGCAGGGCCAGCAGCTCTTCACCTGCAGAAGCACTTCTTCCCAGTCCTGGCAGTTGGTCTAGCCTCCAGCTTCATTCAGTACTACTGGAACCGGCCTCATCGCACCCCCTCAGAGATTACCAGGAGCAGTCAGGTGGTTCTACCCTCCTCAGAGGTTTGAGCCCTAGCTCTAAGGGTATATTCCTATTCTGGGCTACTAGGTTCTGGTTACCTCATTCTCTTCTTTTCATTCCTCCAGGCCTAAAGGCAGTAGCTGCTTCCTGAGGTTATAATTTCTAGGTGACCTCAGCATTTCCTTTTTCCTTTTTCAGCCCTATAATGCCAATTTCCCTATAATAAATTCCCTCTGCTGAAATACCTAGTGTGGTTTCTTTTTCTTTTTCTTTCATTTTAACATCTTTATTGGAGTATAATTGCTTTATAATGGTATGTTAGTTTCAGCTTCACAACAAAATGAATCAGTTGTATATATACATATGTTCCCATATCTCTTCCTGCTTGCGTCTCCCTCCCTCCCACCCTCCCTATCGCACCCCTCCAGGCAGTCACAAAGCACCAAGCTGATCTCCCTGTGCTATGCGGCTGCTTCCCACTAGCTATCTACCTTACGTTTGGTAGTGTATATATGTCCATGCCTCTCTCTCGCTTTGTCACAGTTTACCCTTCCCCCTCCCCATATCCTCAAGTCCATTCTCTGGTAAGTCTGTGTCTTTATTCCTGTTTCACCCCTAGGTTTTTCGTGACATTTTTTTTTCTTAAATTCCATATATATGTGTTAGCATATGATATTTGTCTCTCTCTTTCTGACTTACTTCACTCTGTATGACAGACTCTAGGTCTATCCACCTCATTACAAATAGCTCAATT
Organism: Stenella coeruleoalba; assembly: GCF_951394435.1. Taxonomy (NCBI): domain Eukaryota; kingdom Metazoa; phylum Chordata; class Mammalia; order Artiodactyla; family Delphinidae; genus Stenella; species Stenella coeruleoalba. The sequence continues at coordinate 44,490,022 of NC_137154.1, read as the reverse complement.
TCGTTTCTTTTTATGGCTGAGTAATATTCCATTGTATATATGTGCCACATCTTCTTTATCCATTCATCCGACGATGGGCACTTATATTGTTTCCATCTCCGGGCTATTGTAAATAGAGCTGCAGTGAACATTTTGGTACATGACTCTTTTTGAATTATGGTTTTCTCACGGTATATGCCCAGTAGTGGGATTGCTGGGTCATATGGTAGTTCTATTTGTAGTTTTAAAGGAACTTCCATACTGTTCTCCACAGTGGCTGTATCAATTTACATTCCAACCAACAGTGTAAGAGGGTTCCCTTTTCTCCACACCCTCTCCAGCATTTATTGTTTCTAGATTTTTTGATGATGGCCATTCTGACTGGTGTGAGATGATATCACATTGTAGTTTTGATTTGCATTTCTCTAATGATTAGTGATGTTGAGCATTCTTTCTTGTGTTTGTTGGCAGTCTGTATATCTTCTTTGGAGAAATGTCTATTTAGGTCTTCTGCCCATTTTTGGATTGGGTTGTTTGTTTTTTTGTTATTAAGCTGCATGAGCTGCTTATAAATTCTGGAGATTAATCCTTTGTCAGTTACTTCATTTGCAAATATTTTCTCCCATTCTGAGGGTTGTCTTTTGGTCTTGTTTATGGTTTCCTTTGCTGCGCAAAAGCTTTTAAGTTTCATTAGGTCCCATTTGTTTATTTTTGTTTTTATTTCCATTTCTCTAGGAGGTGGGTCAAAAAGGACCTTGCTGTGATTTATGTCATAGAGTGTCTTGCCTATGTTTTCCTCTAAGAGTTTGATAGTGTCTGGCCTTACATTTAGGTCTTTAATCCATTTTGAGCTTATTTTTGTGTATGGTGTTAGGGAGTGATCTAATCTCATACTTTTACATGTAGCTGTCCAGTTTACCCAGCACCACTTATTGAAGAGGCTGTCCGTTCTCCACTGTACATTCCTGCCTCCTTTATCAAAGATAAGGTGACCATATGTGCATGGGTTTATCTCTGGGGTTTCTATCCTGTTCCATTGATCTATATTTCTGTTTTTGTGCCAGTACCATACTGTCTTGATTACTGTAGCTTTGTAGTATAGTCTGAAGTCAAGAAGCCTGATTCCTCCAGCTCCGTTTTTTGTTCTCAAGATTGCTTTGGCTATTCGGGGTCTTTTGTGTTTCCATACAAATTGTGAAATTTTTTGTTCTAGTTCTGTGAAAAATGCCAGTGGTAGTTTGATAGGGATTGCATTGAATCTGTAGATTGCTTTGGGTAGTAGAGTCATTTTCACAATGTTGATTCTTCCAATCCAAGAACATGGTATATCTCTCCATCTATTTGTATCATCTTTAATTTCTTTCATCAGTGTCTCTTAATTTTCTGCATACAGGTCTTTTGTCTCCTTAGGTAGGTTTATTCCTAGATATTTTATTCTTTTTGTTGCAATGGTAAATGGGAGTGTTTTCTTGATTTCACTTTCAGATTTTTCATCATTAGTGTATAGGAATGCCAGAGATTTCTGTGCATTAATTTTGTATCCTGCTGCTTTACCAAATTCATTGATTAGCTCTAGTAGTTTTCTGGTAGCATCTTTAGGATTCTCTATGTATAGTATCATATCATCTGCAAATAGTGACAGCTTTACTTCTTCTTTTCCAATTTGGATTCCTTTTATTTCCTTTTCTTCTCTGATTGCTGTGGCTAAAACTTCCAAAACTATGTTGAATAAGAGTGGTGAGACTGGGCAACCTTGTCTTGTTCCTGATCTTAGTGGAAATGCTTTCACTTTTTCACCATTGAGGACGATGTTGGCTGTGGATTTGTCATATATGGCCTTTATTATGTTGAGGAAAGTTCCCTCTATGCCTACTTTCTGCAGGGTTTTTATCATAAATGGGTGTTGAATTTTGTCAAAAGCTTTCTCTGCATCTATTGAGATGATCATATGGTTTTTCTCCTTCAATTTGTTAATATGGTGTATCACGTTGATTGATTTGCATATACTGAAGAATCCTTGCATTCCTGGAATAAACCCCACTTGATCATGGTGTATGATCCGTTTAATGTGCTGTTGGATTCTGTTGGCTAGTATTTTGTTTGTAGTAGTAGTTTGTTTGTTTGAGGATTTTTGCATCTATGTTCATCAGTGATATTGGCCTGTAGTTTTCTTTCTTTGTGACATCCTTGTCTGGTTTTGGTATCAGGGTGACGGTGGCCTCGTAGAATGAGTTGGGAAGTGTTCCTCCCTCTGCTATATTTTGGAAGAGTTTGAGAAGGATAGGTGTTAGCTCTTCTCTGAATGTTGATAGAGTTCGCCTGTGAAGCCATCTGGTCCTGGGCTTTTGCTTGTTGGAAGATTTTTAATCACAGTTTCAATTTCAGTGCTTGTGATTGGTCTGTTCATATTTTCTATTTCTTCCTGATTCAGTCTTGGCAGGTTGTGCCTAAGAATTTGTCCATTTCTTCCAGGTTGTCCATTTTATTGGCATATAGTTGCTTGTAGTAATCTCTCATGATCTTTTGTATTTCTGCAGTGTCAGTTGTTACTTCTCCGTTTTCATTTCTAATTCTATTGATTTCAGTCTTCTCCCTTTTTTTCTTGATTAGTCTGGCTAATGGTTTATCAATTTTGTTTATCCTTTCAAAGAACCAGCTTTTAGTTTTATTGATCTTTGCTATCGTTTCCTTCATTTCTTTTTCATTTATTTCTGATCTGATTTTTATGATTTCTTTCCTTCTGCTAACTTTGGGGTTTTTTTGTTCTTCTTTCTCTAATTGCTTTAGGTGCAAGGTTAGGTTGTTTATTCAAAATGTTTCCTGTTTCTTAAGGTAGGATTGTATTGCTATAAACTTCCCCCTTAGAACTGCTTTTGCTGCATCCCATAGATTTTGAGTCGTCGTGTCTCCATTGTCATTTGTTTCTAGGTATTTTTTGATTTCCTCTTTGATTTCTTCAGTGATCTCTTGGTTATTAAGTAGTGTATTGTTTAGCCTCCATGTGTTTGTGTTTTTTACAGATCTTTTCCTGTAATTGATATCTAGTCTTATAGCGTTGTGGTTGGAAAAGATACTTGATACAATTTCAATTTTCTTAAATTTACCAAGGCTTGATTTGTGACCCAAGATATGATCTATCCTGGAGAATGTTCCATGAGCACTTGAGAAAAATGTGTATTCTGTTGTTTTTGGATGGAATGTCCTATAAATATCAATTAAGTCCATCTTGTTTAATGTATCATTTAAATCTTGTGTTTCCTTATTTATTTTCATTTTGGATGATCTGTCCATTGGTGAAAGTGGGGTGTTAAAGTCCCCTACTATGAATGTATTACTGTCCATTTCCCCTTTTATGGCTGTTAGTATTTGCCTTATGTATTCAGGTGCTCCTATGTTGGGTGCATAAATATTTACAATTGTTATATCTTCTTCTTGGATTGATCCCTTGATCATTAGGTAGTGTCCTTCTCTGTCGCTTCTAATAGTCTTTATTTTAAAGTCTATTTTGTCTGATATGAGAATTGCTACTCCAGCTTTCTTTTGGTTTCCACTTGCATGAAATACCTTTTTCCATCCCCTTACTTTCAGTCTGTATGTGTCTCTAGGTCTGAAGTGGGTCTCTTGTAGACAGCAAATATATGCGTCTTGTTTTTGTATCCATTCAGCCAATCTGTGTCTTTTGGTGGGAGCATTTAGTCCATTTACATTTAAGGTAATTATCGATATGTATGTTCCCATTCCCATTTTCTTAATTGTTTTGGGTTCATTATTGTAGGTCTTTTCCTTCTCTTGTGTTTCTTGCCTAGAGAAGTTCCTTTAGCAGTTGTTGTAGAGCTGGTTTGGTGGTGCTGAACTCTCTCAGCTTTTGCTTGTCTGTAAAGGTTTTAATTTCTCCATCAAATCTGAATGAGATCCTTGCTGGGTAGAGTAATCTTGGTTGCAGGTTTTTCTCCTTCATCACTTTCAATATGTCCTGCCACTCCCTTCTAGCTTGCAGAGTTTCTGCTGAAAGATCAGCTGTTATGATCCCCTTACGGGGATTCCCTTGTGTGTTATTTGTTGTTTTTCCCTTGCTGCTTTTAATATGCTTTCTTTGTATTTAATTTTTGACAGTTTGATTAATATGTGTCTTGGCGTATTTCTCCTTGGATTTATCCTGTATGGGACTCTCTGTGCTTCCTGGACTTGATTGACTATTTCCTTTCCCATGTTAGGGAAGTTTTCAACTATAATCTCTTTAAATATTTTCTCAGTCCCTTTCTTTTTCTCTTCTTCTTCTGGAACCCCTATAATTCGAATGTTGGTGCGTTTAATGTTGTCCCAGAGGTCTCTGAGACTGTCCTCAGTTCTTTTCATTCTTTTTTCTTTATTCTGCTCTGCATTAGTTATTTCCACTATTTTATCTTCCAGGTCACTTATCCGTTCTTCTGCCTCACTTATTTTGATATTGATCCCATCTAGAGTATTTTTCATTTCATTTATTGTGTTGTTCATCATTGTTTGTTTCATCTTTAGTTCTTCTAGGTCCTTGTTAAATGTTTCTTGCATTTTGTCTATTCTATTTCCAAGATTTTGGATCATCTTTACTATCATTATTCTGAATTCTTTTTCAGGTAGACTGCCTATTTCCTCTTCATTTGTTAGGTCTGGTGGGTTTTTATCTTGCTCCTTCATCTGCTGTGTGTTTTTCTGTCTTTTCATTTTGCTTATCTTACTGTGTTTGGGGTCTCCTTTTTGCAGGCTGAAGGTTTGTAGTTCCTGTTGTTTTTAGTGTCTGTTCCCAGTGGCTAAGGTTGGTTCAGTGGGGTGTGTAGGCTTCCTGGTGGAGGGTACTTGTGCCTGTGTTCTGGTGGATGAGGCTGGATCTTGTCTTTCTGGTGGGCAGGTCCACGTCTGGTGGTGTGTTTTGGGGTGTCTGTTGACTTATTATGATTTTGGGCATCCTCTCTGCTAATGGGTGGGGTTGTGTTCCTGTCTTGCTAGTTGTTTGGCATAGGATGTCCAGCACTGTAGCTTGCTGGTCCTTGAGTGAAGCTGGCTGTTGGTGTTGAGATGGAGATCTCTGGGAGATTTTCGCCATTTGATATTATGTGCAGCTGGGAGGCCTCTTGTGGACCAGTGTCCTGAAGTTGGCTCTCCCACCTCAGAGGCACAGCACTAACTCCTGGCTGCAGCACCAAGAGCCTTTCATCCACACGGCTCCTTAATTTGGGATGATTCGTTGTCTATTCAGGTATTCCACAGATGCAGGGTACATCAAGTTGATTGTGGAGCTTTAATCCGCTGCTCCTAAGGCTGCTGGGAGAGATTTCCCTTTCTCTTCTTTGTTCTCACAGCTCCCAGGGGCTCAGCTTTGGATTTGGCCCCGCCTGTGCGTGTAGGTCACCGGAGGGCGTGTGTTCTTTGCTCAGACAGGACGGGGTTAAAGGAGCCGCTGATTCGGAGGCTCTGGCTCACGCAGGCCGGGGGTAGGGAGGGTCACGGAGTGCAGGGCGAGCCTGCGGCAGCAGAGGCCGAAGTGACGTTGCACCAGCCTGAGGCGCGCCGTGCGTTCTCCCGGGAGAGTTGTCCCTGGATCCCGGGACCCTGGCAGTGGCGGGCTGCACAGACTCCCCGGAAGGGGTGTGTGGATAGTGACCTGTGTTCGCACACAGTCTTCTTGGTGGCGGCAGCAGCGGCCTTAGCGAATTATGTCTGTCTCTGGGGTCCGCACTTTTAGCCGTGGCTCGCGCCCGTCTCTGGAGCTCCTTTAAGCAGCATTCTTAATCCCCTCTCCTCGTGCACCAGGAAATAAAGAGGGAAGAAAAAGTCTCTTGCCTCTTCGGCCGGTCCAGACTTTTCCCCGGACTCCCTCCTGGTCAGCTGTGGCGCACTAACACCCTGCAGGCTGCGTTCACGCAGCCAATCCCAGTCCTCTCCCAGCGCTCCGACAGAAGCCGGAGCCTCAGCTCCTAGCCCCGCCCGCCCCAGCGGACGAGCAGACAAGCCTCTCGGCTGGTGAGTGCCGGTCGGCCCGATCCTCTGTGCTGGAATCTCTCCGCTTTGCCCTCCGCACCCCTGTTGCTGTGCTCTCCTCCGCGGCTCCCAACCTCCCCCACTCCGCCACCCGCAGTCTCTGCCCGCGAAGGGGCTTCCTAGTGTGTGGACACTTTTCCTCCTTCACAGCTCCCTCCCGCTGGTGCAGCACCCGTCCCTATCCTTTTGTCTCTGTTTATTTTTTTCCTTTGCCCTACCTAGGTACGTGGGGGGTTTCTTGCCTTTTCGGAGGTCTGAGGTCTTCTGCCAGCGTTCAGTAGGTGTTCTGTAGGAGTTGTTCCATGTGTAGAAGTATTTCTGGTGTATCTGTGGGGAGGAAGGTGATTTCCGCGTCTTACTCTTCCGCCATCTTCCCGGAAGTCGGTTTCTGGACTCTGACATAATGAGGGTCACCTGTAGTGCCAGCTCAGTACCACTTAATTAAAGTTATTCCTTCTATTCCTCAAAGATAGAATTCTGGGATTGATTTGTAGATGTTCTTGGCCTGAAATAAAGTGCTTAGTTCCTTGTCAACAGAAAATGGGATTCTGGTAATCTAAAACATACAGTAGGATCACGACTAAAGTATCACCTGGGGTTGCTTGGAAAGATGTACCTATTGAAGTAATTGCCTTTGAGACTAAGTGGATGTTGCACTTAACTATTATGGTAGTAATGATGACAACAAGAACTGTGGGTGGGGTGTTATCTTATGACTGCACTAGAAAACTGACAAGAAATGACAAAACTCAAAGCTTTAAAGTCTAAGCTCAAGTCACATTCAGACATCAGAGAACTTTTATGGCAACCCTAAAGAAGCCTCATTTCTTATAGCTGTAAGACTAACTTTATTAAAAATGTGACTGGGTGGGTTGCAGAATCATAATGGAAATTGAATTCACAGACTCACCAACTTGTTTATGTGACAGTCAGGGCATTGGGAACAAGTGGGATTCTGAGACTTGGATTGGACTTGGATGAAAGTAAATACCCACGTCTCTCTGAGCAAGCAGAGCCCCTCTTCTTATGACTGAGAAGACTGACCTTTCCTTTTTGAAGACTCAGTAGCCACCTTTCTTGAGACAGCTACCTTGCAAGGGGATTCTTATACTCCTCAAGTCCCATCTTCATTTTCCATTATTTTCTATTCTATATGTAAACTGGAGTCAGACCTTAGTATGCTCAAGCAGAATGAATGAAGATTCTAACCTGGGAAGAAACTGCTTATACTTCAAAATAAATGCAGGACTTTGATTAGTTTGATTAGTAGAGGCCCAGGAAATATGTGTGAGAATAGATTCAAAGGGTGTTAGGCCAAAAAGAACAGAATATAGTTTTGTATCAGGATTAATATATTAATATGTGTACATTTACCAGATATTCTGGATTTAATGTTTTAGCTAAAGCTAGAAGTGGCTCAAATAGCTTGCTTGGATGACTAAATTGTGGACTCAGTGATGGCCTACATTCAATGAAGTTTGGTGCCAGAACTTCCCTTGCATAATATACGGAAGGACTCCAAAGGCTAAGTAGATGGGAATGTTGGAATAGATTTTCATGTGTGACCTGCTATGATATGGTGACTTACAATAAGAAATATATACAGACAGTTCCCAACTTACGATGGTTATGCTTATGATTTTTTTTGGCTTTAAGATGATGGGAAAACAATATGCATTCAGTAAAAAACCATATTTTAAGTTTTGAATTTTGATCTTTTCCTGGGCTGGCGATATGTGGTGTGACACTGTCTCATGATGCTGGGCAGTGGCAGCAGCCACAGCTCCCAGTAAGCCATGTGATCATGAGGGTAAACAGCCGATACACTTATAACCATTCTGCACTCATATAACCAGTCTGTTTTTCACTTTCAGTATAGTATTCAGTAACTTACATAACATATTCAACACTTTACTATAAAGCAGGCTTTGTGTCAGATGATTTTGACCAACTGTAGGCTAATGTAATTGTTCTCAGCATGGCTAAGGTGGGCTAGGCTAAGCTATGACGTTTGGTAGGTTAGGTGTATTAAATACACCTTCGACTTACCATATTTTCAACTGGGTTTATTGGGATCTAACCCCATGTTAAGTTGAGGAAGCTCTGCATTTGGTCTTCGTCCCCATCTCTGGCACAAAACTCCTAAAATCCATGGAATTTCCTAAGTGATAAAAGCAAGAAAGGTGTCTTGGTATTTATAACAAACCCCTTTCCACGCCTGAGTTTATGTTAATGAGGGGACTTTTGGAAAGCCCCTAGGAATGGGGGCTGGTTGCCAGTGGACCCAATCAAGTGATTAGAGGGTTGGAACTTTCAGTCCCATACCCCCTGACCTCCAGGGAGAGGAGAGGGGCTGGAGATTGAGCTCAGTTGCCAATGGCCAATGATTTAATCGATCATGCCTATACAATGAAGCCTTCACAAAAACCCAAAGGATGGGATTCAGGGAGCTTCCAGGCTGGTGAACACATTCAGGTAGTGGGAGGGTGACACACCTCAAGTCCACAAAGACAGAAGTTCCTATGCCAGGACCGTCTCAGACCCTATGTATCTCTTCATCTGGCTGTTCATCTGTATGCTTTGTCGTATCCTTTATTGAATAAGAAACTGGTAAACATAAGTGTTTCCTTGAGTTCTGTGAGCTGTTCTAGTAAATAGTCAAATCCAAGGGGGAGGAGGTCATGGAAAACTATGATCTGTAGCCAAACCTGAGAGAAATTGTGGGTAACCTGGGACCTACTACTTGCAATTGGCATCTGAAGAGGGGGTCAGTTTTATGGGACTGGGCCCTTAACTTGAGAGATCTTATGCTATCTCCAGGTAGATAGTGTCAGCATTGAGTTAAATTGTAGGACACCCAGGTAGTGTTGCAGAATTGCTTGGCATGGGAAACGCCCACACATCTGGGGTCAGAAGCATTGTGGATGTGGTAGTAGTGTGAGAGTGCAGGAGAAACACAGGATGGAGTTATTCTTACTCAGTTGGTGTTACCTCCTTTTTACATCTCCCAAGAGGTTCCAGAGGAGACTTCCTTCCCTAAAGGATTAAATTCATTAGTGAGGAAGATACAAGGATCCATGACAAGCTCTATGGTATTTCCTCTGCAGCCCAAGAATGATAGTGGAAGATATGGCATTGAGATGGACACAATACCAACTCTTAACCACCTTTTAATAATCTCCCTCTGCCTTTTTTCTTCTCTCATAAACACACACGTAGTCTTCCTTTTCTGGAACACACCTGTAGTCACAATTTCCTAGAAATGCTAAAGGAAGTAATAAGAAGTGTTTGCCTTCCAGCTCTCTAATATTTTTATCACTGACTGCTGTAAAACTGGTGAGTCACTTTAGGTAGGGGTGGGAATTTCAAAGATTGCTGAGGATCATAGCAGACCAGGGAGGAGGAGTTCTCAAAACTTCACTCCTAGTTACCAAAAATAAAAATGAGAAATGGGGGCAATTACACAGGAAACTAAGATGGTGTGTTATCAGTAAGTGGTGTTAGCCATTTTCCAGTTCTCTCAGGACTCATAACTCCAGCAATGATGTGCTTTTTAAAATTTCAAATTAAGTCACCAGAATTGAGATATGAAAAGCAGTTGATTTTATCACTCTCCAAAGAAACTACATTGGATATTTTTGGAAAGTAATTTCACTGATAATTTTAGTAGAACGATATTTGTGTTTCCAGAATTATTGAAACATTATAGATTTACTGAAATGCTTTACCTTATCACTGATTTAGAAATAATTTGTTTTCTAGACTGAGAATAACAAATCACCTCTAAAAAAGAAAAAGAGAAAATTTGCGATAGTCTGAAGGAGAGTATATCTGGTAGCGGATCCATATATATCTAAACCTTCTTTTAAAATCCCAAACCAACCTTTTCTTGGTTGTAAATGCATCAAGTCTTAATACTCTTAGCTCTTGGCCTGACCTTGTCATTCCTAGAGGAAGAAAGTGCCTGTCATAGCCTACAAACTCATAGTGTGTTTGCCGAAGGTGGGGAGTCATCAACTGAAATCAGATGATTTTTCTTTTCATTATAGTTTCTTAATTTTATCCCCCCACTTTTCTCAGATCAGTATGGGGCCAGGCCAGCAGCTCCATGTATGAAAGAGTTGTATGGAAACCCTTTCATCTGCTTTCCCAATCCTGCTCTCAAACTATCACTTTTCCGGCATCTACTGATGGATCTTAGGGTGTCCATGCTCCCTCAGGACTTTAAGCCTCATGAAAGGTATGAGGAAATTTATCCAAACAGCAGATAAAGTTAAGGGGCTTCACTGCTGTCATCCTCCCTTCCACTCTGGTTGCAGTTGGGACACTATCCATGCTCACTCTTCCCCCACTCCATCTGCTTTCTACCCCAGAAGGTAGAAACCAACCATGGCAACCATGAGAGCGAATACAGCACTGATTCTCCAAAATTTTGGTGTCAAGACCACTTCACACTTTTAAAAATTATTGAGGATCCCAAAGAGCTTTTGTTTGTGATGATTTTATATATATATTTTTTGTTGTTTGTTTGTTTGGCGGCCTGGCTTGCGGGATCCTAATCCCTGACCAGGGATCGAATGGGGCCCACAGCAGTGAAAGTGCAGAGTCCTAACCACTGAACCGCCAGGGAATTCCCTGTGATGGTTTTCTATTATTATTATCTATTGATAGTAACTATATTATATTAGAAATTAAAATTAGAGAAATTAAAAAGTATTTATTTAAAAATAACAATAGAAACCCATTACAAGTTAATGTATAATAAATAACATACTTTATGAAAAATTACTATATTTTTCAAAGCAAAAAATTAGTGAGAAGAGTAGCATTGTTTAACATTGTGACAAATTTCTTTAATAACTACTTAATAGAAAACAGTTGGATTCTCACATCTGTTTCTACAGTCAATCTATTAATATATATATATATATATATATATATATATATATATTTTTTTTTTTTTAACCGCGCAGCTTGTGGAATCTTAGTTCCCCAATCAGGGATTGAACCCGGGCTCACGGCAGTGAAAGTGCGGGGTCCTAACCACCGGACTGCTAGGGAATTCCTAAAATATATTATTTTGGTTGAAGCAGATGAAAAAAACTCAGCATCACACAGATGTGTAATGGGAAAAGGGAGGAGTATTTTAATAACTTTTTCAGATAAATGTGGATAATCTTCTTTGATACTACACTGAAACTTGACCAGTGCAAGTTTCTTAAGGATGGTTCAAATGTGGAATCTGAAACCTTAGCAGTGAATGTTTTTTATTCTATTACATTAAAATCAAGTGATCTACTTTGCACCTTGAAATTTTTGATTGCCCATGCATGGTTTTGTAACATCATTCTTGGGTCGTTTGGAAAATATTGGTTCCTTGAATTATGAAGATCTTTTAAGTATTGATACATTTAATAATACAACATCAAAAAACTTTTTTTTTTTGCGGTACGCGGGCCTCTCACTGTTGTGGCTGTGGCCTCTCCCGTTGCGGAGCACAGGCTCCAGACGCGCAGGCTCAGCGGCCATGGCTCACGGGCCCAGCCGCTCCGCGGCATGTGGGATCTTCCCGGACCAGGGCATGAACCTGTGTCCCCTGCATCGGCAGGCGGACTGTCAACCACTGCGCCACCAGGGAAGCCCCAAAAAACATTTTTTTAAACCACTGGTCTCATCAAAAAAGTCTTATGTTATATTGGAGTGATGGCAAGCTTATGGTGGTGTATTCAAATTTTCAAAAATTCTAGTATTTTTTCTTGAAAGCTAGAATGTTGTCATTGACAACAAACACTGTCAGCTGTTTCCTTTGCAGTGACAGGCTCACTTCATTCATTTTTGAGATAATGTCTGCCAGATATTTAATAGTTTGCCTACTATTCTTTCAAGAAATAATGATGTTCCATGAAAAAAGCAGCCAAGTCAGCTTGCAACTCAAACAATTGTAAAAGTGCTTTTTCTCGAGACAACCATCATATTTTGGTATTCAATAGAAGTGCTTTATATATACTTCCCATTTTGTCACATAGAATATTAAAAAAGATCCAAACCTTGATATTTTAATAACATTAATAATTTTTACTGCTTCTTTAGGGCATTCTTATGTGAAACGGATTCCCACCCACCGCCATCTGTGTCTGGTGATGAAGAATACAATGGATGCTAGTACCAGTTAGGTGTCTAAGGCATCAGCAGTGTCATCCACAATTATTTTTGGTCCATCAATGTAGATGTCAACACAGTGAAAAAGGCAAATAGCATGTCAGCATTATTTTGAAAATAGTTTTTATCTCCAGGCCTCACAATGAGAACTGCTAGTCCAACATATGAGACAGTGACACAATTCTAAAATTTAAGTCTTTTAATATGGTAGTCTTGAGTTCCCTCAGCCTACTCTTCTTTATGTCCTTGTTGTGCTGAACCTGATTTTTTTTCTACAGTATTTTGGGGAAACTTTATCCACGTACATCCCTATCCCCTTCTGCCTGTGTTGGGTGCTCAACTTTGTCATTAACTGCCTTATCAGTTTGATCAGTAAGTCAAATGTTTATATTTAGAGATAAATTTTTAAATGTACATCGAGTTATATTTAGCCTATCTGCTTCATATCTTTCAGGAATTCATCAATATTTCTTTGGTGGTAATAGCATTCCTCTCGACTTTTCTAGTACTGCTTTCTTTTTTCTTTTTATATTTTTATTTCAATGGCACTTTTGGAAAGAGAAGTGGAAAAAACTTTGATTCCATTTGTCAATTTCTTAAATCCAGAGGTATTCCTTGTATTTGGAAATAATGGGAATTTGAATTTTCCACTAATTTAGATGGATCTTTCCCCTAACTAGGTGGGTTTAAATAGTGAGTTTTTGGGTACTTTGTGGCTTAGAGATGGACTCTTCACCTCACAGTCAACTTTGGCCAAGCTGCCTCCCTCCAGAGTTCATTTCAAGGGCAGGGAGGTTATACAAGCCAGAGATGTCATGGTGTATCAGCCTTTCTAGTTGGCTAAATCCCAGAGCAATGTTCTGTTCTTACTCCAAACAATTCTTCATTGAATTTGGCAACAGGCATTGGGCCTGGCTCTTAAGATCCCGTTTAAAAAATGTCTATCCTTTTCAGTAAGTTTTCATGGCTTCATATTTTCTGGCATGAAATTAAGATTAAAATGTTTTTCTTTTCACCAAGTTCTAAATCAAACAAATAGAATGGAAATATTTGTGGGAGAGATATTTATTGGAAGGGGGGTTATAGAAGGAGAGGGAACTATGCATCATCAATTGACTGAGTAACGCAGAATTCAGGATAATGTCATCATTCATAATCAGTTTTTTCTGCATGTGAAAATATTAGTAACACATCAAAGATTAGACTCTGTATTGGATATTTTTTACTTTAGCAGAGATAAAGTTCACTAAGTTTCCTTCTGAGGGTTGAAGTTTTCTACAATAAATCAAAAATTCAGATGTCACAGGAATTTTTCTTTTAAGAAGATTTTCAGAAAAGGTCTACTAAATCAATTCCTATTAGTGGTGTCAGATTCACTTTCCGCGTTTTGGTATATCATGCAGACATTTAAAAAAGTTCCTACTCAGTCCTAGAATAGAAATTGTGTCTAAGCAAAAGTTCTTCTTGAGGTGATGACGTTGCTCAGCTAAGAATAAATTAGTAAATCAATAGTTGTTGACTGAATCTGGGTAAAATGGCTTTGAAGAATTTAACATTTCTGTATGGCTTTTAATCATTATAAATACAGTAGAAGATTAGTCTCATTCATTTGTAATACAACCAACATGGTTAACAAGAAGACATTATCGTTCAGCATCCATAGTAGTAACAATAGCACCATTTTTCGAAGCTCTTCTCCAAGGGGGCTGTGGAAGAGTAGATTATTGTTCCACAGACATTCATTCCCTCTCCTCCAATCCTTATGATAGGGGTAAGTATTCTTCCCTTTCCCATTGATGTTGGACTTGGCTGCGTGATTTGCTTTGGCCAAAGGTACGTGGGCAGGAGTGATAACATACAACATGTGTGCCTGGGCCTTGAGAGGAACTGTGTGCATCCCTTCATTGCTCTGGGAGCTTTTGTCCTCTGGCAGGAGAAGAAAATGCCCTCAGGTAGCTGTTCTTCCTTCTGCCTGAACATCCCACCTCCCCCACAGACCTGCAGCCTAAAGCAGGCTGTCCCAGTCAATCTGAAGACTTGTGAGTGTGAGAATAAATGCTAATTCTTGCATGACACGTTTATGGAAGTTTATGATGCAGCAAAAGCTGATTTGTACAGGGATTCATAGCATACAACTGCTTCCTCTAGGATATTAAGGCAGCAGGTATTATAATTACTAGTTTGCTAGGGGAGGCAGAATTTTCAAAATTCTGCAAAGAACTTCTTCTTTGACCAATTGCTTGTCAGAGTGTGTTTTATTTCTATGTATCTGTGAAGTTTTCAGACTTCCTTCGGTATTTTTTTCTTTTTTTGGCCACGTGCAGCTTACGGGATCTTAGTTCCCTGACCAGGGATTGAACCCATGCCCTTGGCAGTGAAATCGCGGAGTCCTAACCACTGGACTGCCAGGGAATTTCCCCTTTTCTTATTTATTTCTGGTTTCATTCCACTGTGTTTGGAGAAAATACTTTATGATTTTAATCCTTTTAGGTTAATTGAAACTTGTTTTGTGGCCTAGCATATGGTCTATGCTGCAGACTCTTTCTTGTGTATTTGAGAAAATGTGTATTCTGTTGTTGTTGGGTGGAGTGTTCTATATATGTCTATTAGGTCTAGTTGGTTTATGGTGTTTTTCAAGTCCTCTATTTTCCTGTTAATCTTGTAATTGTTCTACCCATTATTGAAAGTGGGGTATTGAAATCTCCAACTATTCTTCTAGATCTTTTCATCCCTTCAATTCTGTCAGCTTTGCTTCATATATTTTGGGATTCTGTTGTTAGGTATGTATGTGTTTAGAACTGTTAGATCTTCTTGATGGATTGACCCCTTTATCAATATATAATATCTTTCTTTGTCTTTCTGATCATAGGCTTTTTCTGATCTACAGTGGTAAAGTGGATATTTAACCTACCTCACTGCTAAATAACATCTGCTTTAAGCACACATTTTATGAAATAAATCCTTTAACATTTGATGCACAAAAAGTTATGAATTAGATTGGTATTTTAAGGATGGAAATAAGGCCAGTGTGGCTGAACATATCAGTATCAACTGGAGTCAGACAGGTAGGCAAGGGTCAGGTCATGCCAGGCTTTGTAAGATAAGGTAAGGAGTGTGGAACTTGTTCTCAGTGAAATGAAAGTTCAGTGGAGGGTTTCAAGCATGGGAGTTACATTTTAAAAAGTTCACTCTGGGAGCTGTATGAAGAATGGGTAGTAGACAGGTACAGGTGGAGGGCAGGGAAAGGAGTGAGGCTTTGGAGCCCGTGAGCCACAACTACTGAGCCCGTGCGCCCCAACTACTGAGCCTGTGTGCCACGGCTGCTGGGGACTGCGCACCTAGAGCCTGTGCTCCGCGGTGGGAGAAGCCACCACAATGAGAAGCCTGTGCACCACAACAAAGAGTAGCCCTTGCTCGCCACAGCTAGAAGCCTGCACACAGCAACGAAGACCCAACACAGCCAAAAATAAATAAATAAATAATAAAAGAAATAAATTTATTTAAAACAAACAAGCAAAACACAGGTTGGTCCTATGTTCATAGCAGCACCATTTATAATAGCCAAGACATGGAAACAACCTAACTGTCCATTGACAGATGATTGGATAAAGAAGATGTGGTACATATATACAATGGAATATTACTCAGCCATAAAAAGAATGAAATAATGTCATTTGCAGCAACATGGATGGACCTAGCGATTACCATACTAAGTAAAGTAAGTCAGAAAGAGAAAGACAAATACCGTATGATATCACTTATATGTGAAATCTAAAATATGACACAAATGAACATATTTATGAAACAGAAACAGACTCACAGGTATAGAGAACAGACTCGCGGTTGCCAAGGGGGAGAGGGGTGGGAGAGGGAAGGATTGGGACTAGCAGATGCAAACTACTATATATAGGATGGATAAACAACAAGGTCCTACTGTAGAGCATAGGAAAAAATATTTAATATCCTGTGATAAACCATAATGGAAAAGAATATGAAAAAGAGTATATATATATGTATAACTGAATCACTTTGCTGTACAGCAGAAATTAACACAACATTGTAAATCAACTATACTTCAATAAAATTAAAACAAAAAGCAAAAAACAAAAAAACCCCATGGGGTTGGGTGATGAGGTAACTAAAATCTGTACTACTAGTTTTCTAGGTAATGGTTATGGGCTGAGGTTCACTGAGGTAGTGGTCCATGGTTTTACCTGCAAGGTGACTCATCCATGGCAGGGCCAGTCATTACCATGGGGGTTGACCAAATATAAAAAGAATTCTCTGCTAAGATATAAGGACATCAGGCTAAATGTTCTTCTAAGCATTTATAGCTCTGCAATGATGTTGCTATTGCCCCATTTTATCCTTCAACCTACGTCATTTTTTTCAAAGTGGTTATGATTTTGGCCTTGTCATTTCTGCCACTAGGCGGCTTCCAAATTGTCCATTCTTGGCAAGGTTTAATGCCTTGTCCCTTGTCCTGCTGTCAGGGGCAGCTCATTTGAGCTGCCAAGAGGGCCTGCTTTATTGCTCAGCCAGCCAAGGCCTAAGCTACTTTATGACATTTCAAAGTGAATTGATGACAGAAATTTCAATTTGTTTCAGAAGAGAGTTGTCAACAGGCCCAGAGCTCAGCAAATGAGTGGCCAGGTCTTTTGGAGGCACTGGTTTGAGTACCTCATGGATGAAAGGCAGTCTTATTGCTGTTTCAGCAAAGGATGAAGAAACTCATCCTTCTTTATATGTTAAGTGCTGCTTCTGAAGAATGCTTGGTAATCTAACACTTACTGATGATTAAAATGGATTAAAACGCCGTCTTATCTACTTTGCTAAATACAGTGATCAGAGGTTGTTTTTCATCTGTCCCATTGTGAGTCAACTGCCCCTTCTACTCTCAATCCCTGTGGTTTTGATGGAGCTGATTTCAGACATTCGTTTCAGGGGTAGACATGTGACTCAGGCCTGTCCAACGAGAACCATGGATTTGATTTAGGGATGGGTATGTTAGCTGTATCAATCAGGATCCTGGGAACAGATGAAACTCGCAAATAACCTTCCCATATAAGTGTAGGCAGAGTATAGGAAAACCATAAGAGGTAGTGCAGTTTCTGGGTTACTCATAGTGGGTCATTGGTACCACCCACAGCTTGTAGAGGCAAGACTGAGGAGCCATTACGGGAACTCAAAGAGGGAAAGGTGTGAAGAGAGCTGAGGCAGGACCTCTGACTATTGGCCAAGAGACACAAATACCCCATGCAGAGGCTTGCAAAAGGATCTGGGGAAAATGAACCTTCTGATGTCATTCTTCTGTCTTCCTTCAGTCTCCTGTTGGTCTTCCCACTGACAATACCCAAAGGAAGGAGCCATTGGAGCATCTGCCCAGGCCAGCCTCCCAGCTACAGAGCAGGAAGAAGGATGGAGAGCAGATTTGAAGGTCAAGCTGAAGATGTTCAGCACGTGAGCCAATTCTGGCCAACTGAGAGTCTGTCCCGGGACTTTTAATAGGACAGTTGAGTAATACATATTCTCCATCTGCTGGGATTTCTGTGGAAAATAAGCTTGGAGCTACTGGTGGTCATCTTGTCATCCCTCTGAAGAGAGGAAAGCAGAGCAAAGAGATGGGGACAAATTCCTAATGACATTTAAGCACTTGGATCCAGTTACACTTGAAGACTACCCTCAGAATTTTCAGCTAGTAGCCAATAAATTCCCTTTGCTTCAGCCAGTCAGGTTTCTGTCACTTGCATCTGAAAGAGGCCTAAGGAAGGCATGGTGTGCACAGTTCAGCGTACTGCAGAACTCAACTCACGGAGCCATCAAGATGATCTCCTGCCACCTGAAGCAGTGGCTCCTAACCCATTCATTTCACTAAATGTGGGCTCCCTGTTCTGTGTGGGTGCCAGCCCCTGTCTTTCCATAACCATAGCCAGGTGCAGCCTGTTTCTAGGTAGTTCTAATCATGAGAACCAGGTATCAATGGCCCAGAGGCATCATTAAGCAACATCTGGAATTTTATGAATTTGATGTGTTTGGGTCTCACGCAGGATTAACCCAAGGAGGAATACACTGAGACACATAGTTATCAAACTGACAAAAATAAAGAGAAAGGGAAAATATGAAAAACAACAAAAAACATACAAAGAAATCCCTATAAGGTTATCCGCTGATTTTTCAGCAGAAACTCTGCAAGCCAGAAGGGAGTGGCATGATATATTTAAAGTGATGAAAGGGAAAAACCTACAACCAAGAATACTCTACACAGCACGGCTCTCTTTCAGATTTGACAGAGAAATTAAAAGCTTACAGATAAGCAAAAGCTAAGAGAATTCGGCACCACCAAACCAGCTTTACAACAAATGCTAAAGGAACTTCTCTAAGTGGAAAAGAAAAGGTCACAACTAGAAACAAGAAAATAACGAAATGGGAAAGCTCACCAGTAAAGGCAAATATACAGTAACCGTAGGAAATCACCCCCACACAAATATGGTATCAAAACCAGTAATCGGGAGAGGAGGAGAGTACAAATGCAGGATATTGGCAATGCATTTGCAATTAAGAGATCAGCAACTTAAAACAATCATGTATATATAGAGACTGCTACATCAAAACCTCCTGGCAACCACAAACCAAAAATCTCTACTAGATATACACACAAGAAAGAAAAAGGAATCCAAACACAACACTAAAGATAGTTATCAAATCAATGTGTTTGGGAGAGACAATGTTTCAAAATATGAAGGAAAAATAATGAAGGAAAAAAGGCTAGAGTGAATCTATTCTGCAGTTTGATATTTAATTGAGATATAAAATGTAGGCAAAGTTGGTAAATGTTGGGGCAGATCACTTAATTCCATGGGAGAGCTATTTTAACATAAGGATAGGCCCAGTCCATGTGCTCAGGTTCAGTAATACCTGTTCGGAGAGATACTTAGCCTCAAAAGACATTTGATAAGTCCTTGGTCAGCATCTTGGTAGGTGGTGGATCCTCTATTTATAGGGAGCCCTCCCCTTGGAGTGTGTGTGTGTGTATGTGTGTGTATAAAACAAAGTCACCTATAATATGTTTTTCACCAGCAAGAAAGAAAAGGGAAAGAGTTTGTGGGCAGAGGGCCAGGAAGCTTCAGTCCTCTTCAGAGCAGCCCTGCAGCTCACCCTTCCCCCAAGCTCCCATCTCTAGCATTCCCTCCAACCATACTGAGCAGAGGGTGAAAATCCCATCTGTAATTTCAGGGTTGGGGGGAGGGCTGGAGCACAGTGTGGCAGAGCAGACAGAGCATAAGTTTGGACCCAGTTTCTTCCATTCATTAACTGTGCGACCTTGGGTTAATCTCTTTGAGTTCCTGCTTCTTCCTTTGTAAAATGGGGATAATAATATCTTCCTCAGAGCATGGCTGTGAGGATTAAGTGAGATCAAGTGAACAAAGTTTCTAATGTACTGCTTGTTGAATGTTTTCATAAATGGCCAAAACAACGTCAATGACAACAAAATTGGACAGGCCAGATTGCAGCACATCAAAGATTCAATTTGAAGCCAGCATGATGCCTGACACTTCACAGCATATGCTAGTTCCTTTCTCTTTCTTCCTTCTCCCCTGCCCTCCACCCCGTGCCCGCTGGAAACAACAAGGAAACTATGATTTAATGTTAAATCAAAAGATACATACAGAATTGTGTCTATACTATGCCACACTACGGCACAGGCTTGTATACATAGGAGGGGCACCATTGGGGGTCCCCTAGGTGCTTCATTTTTGTCATCTTTACACACGGGGTTTATGTTCAGATGGGGGAAATTCTCTAAGCTTTTACAACTTAGTTTAGTTTTTGACCAGGTGTGAGTATTTATTACACATGAACCTTACCAAGGCCAGTAGAGAGGGCACTAAAAAATAAAAACAGTTTGATTCTTTGGAGAAATAGGAATTGTGCATTTCAACTCCTATTGATGGGAAAAATAAACATTAGTGATAATTTAAATTAGAATTATGGAATGATCCTCTGTCCTTCTTTTACTTTGCTAAGGAAAAATGAATGATTGGATATCAAGCATTTAGAATAAGTCCTGACATAGAGTAATCAATAAATGTGAACTTGTAGCATCAACATTTATGACATGAGAGGCACCACTCCTGCATGAATAAACTTATAGAATCCTCACAACAATGCAATGAGGGAGGGACTATTAGTATCCCAATTTTGGAGGTGGGAAAACAGGCACAGAGAAGTTAAATCACTTGTCTGGGGTCACATCACCAGTAGGTGGCAGAGCTGGAATCACCCTGGGGCCCAGGCACCAGAGTCTTGGCCTCAACATTCCACTCATGTGAACGGTCATTTAGCAAAGCTGCTCCCTGTGGGGCTCATGGAAAAGAAAATCGAGTGGCTGGCAGACCTTTTAGGGGAAGATGGTCTTTGGGTTCCTGGGCCTCTAGGGGAGGGGATGATGAAGGCTGGGGAGGAGGAAGAGGGGAGCAGGGGCTGGTTCTGGCCCTGGTTTCTGCACCTTCTGGAGGGGAGGGAATGGAGGGGTTGGGAGTGGTGGAACCCTGGGTGGACTCCTTTGTTCTTTGGTGGAGGGGGCGGGAGGGACAGACATGTCCCTAAAGTCAGACGTGGGATCTGGCAGATGAGGAAAAGGGACTGAACCATACGGGGCCACTCTTAACTTCCAGAGTCTTACACCCAGAAGGCTGTCTGCGATATCATCTGGAGCAACATACCCGCCCAACCCCACCTCCACCCCATGTGCACAATTTAGAGAGCAGGACACGAGGGCCTGAGGTGGCAAGTGCCTTGTCTTCTACTGCCCCATTAGGCTTCTATCAGTAACCCTCAATCCGTAGACGGAAATGTTCCCAGACAGAGGAGACAGAGGTGAAGCTCTCCCCAGTCTCTGCGCCCTGTCTGGGCTCCGCTTGAGGCAGCGTTTCCCTCTCTTCTCAGACCCCCACTCCCGCTGAGACCCTTCCCCACTCTGATCTCAATGAGATAGTGGGTAGGGGGTAGGGGTGAGTGGGCCTGGTGTAACCCAGGCAAGGCCAGGATGAAATCAGACACTGAGCCCAGGGCAGAGCTGTCCTGGGTGAGGCATGGATTCCAGGGGTCAGGACCTAAGTTGGGGTCAGAAGCCAGAGGCATGATTGGGGAGCTCCCACAGGTGCTGGAATTGGAGGGCAAAGCAAGGCCGAGGAGTCAGAAGCAGGCAGGGACCTTAGGAAAAAATCCTGACCCTCTGCCTTTCCTGGGAGCCATCCCAGCTGAGGGGGTACCCAGAGGCTGGAGCTGAATCATGGCTCCTCACCTGAGACCAAGAGAGAAGCCAGCACTGCAGAAGCAAGTTGAGTCAGAAACATGTGAGAAGCTGTGGTCTAAAAAGGGAAATCCAAAGGGTCACCAAAGTGAAGGGGCCAGGAGCAGCTATGGCAGCTGGGCTAGGGAGCCAGGAATCTGAGAACCAGGGAGGTGAGAACAAAAATAGTATGTCCAGGGTAAACAGGATTGGCTTAGAACAGGTGCTGCTGGTAGCTCAGTCTGGTGGGCCAGCTGGGCATGGTGGGAGTGTGGGCTGCTAAATTTAAAGCGCCAGAACAGACACCAGTGTCCAGGAGACCCTGAACCCATCTCAGCCTGGGAGCCTCTTATAATAGCTCAGCCTGGGTCTGAGATGGTCTAGGCACAGTTTGCCCTGGACCTGGAGCTGGCGGACCAGGCTGAGTCTCTGGGGCAGAGGAAGGCAGCCTCGGAGATAAGGACGAATCTTGACGGGCTGGACCCTCAGCACCCTGGGGCCTGCACGCTTAGGCCTGCATGAGAATGTAGGGCTGCGGGAGAAAGTGGCTGATGAGTCACAAGTCCCAGATGTGGAGCAGATGCTACGGGCAGCTCTGGACTGCTGGTCAGTGGATCCGACCACACCTGGACCAGCTGTCAGGCTCAGGCCACTGGCCCCGTTCCTAGCACAGACAGCCTAAGAACTTTCTCCTCTGTGAGTGTTCCCGCTTTGAAATGTTTCGAAGCCCCACTCGGGTGAGCAAGTGTATTCTCAGAGCCAGGCTTTACAAGTTGATTTTATGACGCATCTAGGCAGAAGGCGAAATGCCCCAGTCATTAAATCACTTCCCCTTGTGGATGAATTCCGCAATGAGTCGTTCATCTGATCTGTGGAACGAACTTCTCCAGCACACACAGACCTGTCTGTCAGTGTACATTTGGCTGCTCAGATAAATCCTTGGCACCTCACAGGATGTCCCTGGTTCACCTCTGAGACCGCGTGCTTTCTCTTGCAGGCAACTTTGCCGGCTGCTTCCTGGAACAGGCCGGGACACAGGGATGATGTTCTGTGGATAAGGCTGTGCTGTGTCAGGCGAGGCCCAGAACACACATCTGGACGCTTAACCCCTAGCATACCATGGCAGCCAGATGGCTTAATCCGTCCTCTGCTTGTGTCTGTCCTTTTTTTATTTTATTATTATTTTTATTTTTTAGTTCACTCTTTCTTTTTAAAATTGAAGTATAGCTGATTTACAACACTGTGTTAGTTTCAGGTACATAGCAAAAGGATTCAGCTATATATATATATATATTTTTTTTTTCAGATTCTTTTCCATTATAAGTTATTACAAGATATTGAATACAGTTCCTCGTGCTATAGAGTAAATCCTGTTGTTCATCTATTTTATATATAAGAGTGTGTATCTGTTCATCCCATACTTCTAGTTTATCCCTCCCCCCCGTTTCCCCTTTGGTAACCATAAGTTTGTTTTCTATGTCTGTGAGTCTGTTTCTGTTTTGTAAATAAATTCATTTGTATTATTTTTTAGATTTCACATATAGGTGATATCATATAATACTTGTCTTTCTCTGACACTTCACTCAGTATGATACTCTCTAGGTCCATCCATGTTGCTGCAAATGGCAATATTTCATGTCCTTTTAAATCCTAACTTAATGGTCACAAGTTTTAGGCTACTTCTGTTGTTTTCAAATAGGGCTCTGACCATGTCTCCGAAGGAGGGTCCCCGAAGCAAATGCGGCAGGCTGGCTGCCAAGGCTGGCAGAAGGAGAGGCAGCGCTGGAAATAAACACAGGGTGTTTGCTTACAGATTCTTCTCCACAACGTCATGGGTGAGTCAGATGATTTCTCACCCCAGATTCTGTTTTTACCCACTTTCCTACTCAGAGGCAGGGTGGGAGGATTAGATAAAGGTTAAAACATATCCCCCAGCTATGTCCTTTTGTCTTTTGGGTTTTAATGCAGAATCCGGATTCTTTCATTCTTCGATGCAGTCAGGAATTATTTTTGACTTTCTCACTTGCATTCTGTTTTTATTCACACTTGGTTGCAGAAAGAGCACTAGGTAGTGACTCAAGAGACTTCAATCAAGTCTTCTCTTCTCTGAGCATTACTCACTGGAATTTGGGGCAACTCAGTCCGCCTCCCTGAGCTTCAGTTCCCTTGTTGGCAACGTGGGGTGTCAGTTCCCCCAGGAAGCTGTGAGCATCCCTTGGGCAGGGCCAGTTCCCTGTTTCTGTAGCCCTGGAATCTAAACCCCTGCCCTTCATCCTTTACCTCCCAGCTTATTATGACAGCAAGTTAGATCACTCCTGGAAGTGCTTGGAAAACGAAAATCCTGCATTCCTGAGAGCGATAATTATGACTATACACCATGTTAAAAAAAAAAGAAAAAAAAAGAGTTTCTCTTCTCTTCAGCCCTCAGCACCTCAGGCAAATCACTTCACTTTGGCCTCCTGAGTCCGGACCAACCCCTTAACTCCATTTCTAGCACCTTCGGATAATTTTTGTTTTGTTTTAAGACTGATCTATAAGTTCTTTTATTTGTATTGTGGTGAAATAGACATAACATAAAATTTACCATTGTAACCATTTTTAGGTGGAGAGTTCAGTGGCATTAAGTATATTCACACTGTTGTACAGCCATCATCACCTTTCACGTCCAGAACTTTTTTCATCTTCCCAAACTGAAACTCATTAAGCAATATCTCTCATTCCCCCTCCCCAGCCCCTGGCAACCACCATTCTCCTTTCTGTCTCTATGAGTCTGACTACTCTAGGGACCTCCTACAAGTGGACTCAGACAATATTTGTCCTTTTGTGTCTGACTTCTTTCACTTAGCATAATGTCCTCCAGGTTCTTTCATGTTTGCTTCTTTTCAGAGAGATAAAATTTTCAGAAACTTTCAAGCAATAGATTAAAAAAAAAAAACCCAACATTTTCTCCTAGAAACTACTGTCAATTGGAAGGGAAAGGCTAAATGGACATACCCACTTCTTTGTTTGTGTGGTTTGTAGCTGTAAAGTTACTTTCTTAAGTAAGGAATAAAATACATTGTGTATCTGTATCTGAGTCTCAGCTGGGGAGGAGCTGAGAGGCCAGCACCTGGCATGTGTTGCTGGGCAATGCTCTTCCTTCCAAGTGTTAATTTATAACTGATGATTCACCTGGGGAGGGAAGAACCCCTTAGAACACTTAAACCATGTCCACTAAAGGGCTTCAGGCATATGGTGTCACAGCTGATAGTTTGTGGGGTTCTGACTGAAGCCATCTTTCAGGAAGGCAATTTGACCCTTTGAGGAAGAATTCACTGAAAGGGAAAAATGCAGGCTGGCATGGTGAGCCGGATCCAGCAGTGGGGCCTGAGCACCTGAGGGGAGCAGCTTCGAGACCCCTGAGTACCCTGGAAGGAGGAGACAGATGTGAAAATTAGAAGACCTGTTTGACCAAACTCTGTAATGCTTTGGGACCCAAAGCAAACCTGCTGGGGGAAGTTACAGCAGGATGTTCCCCATGACGAACAGAGAAGCACATCATGGCCCTCAGTGGCTCAGCAGTCTGGGGTCAGAGAGAGGGTCTCCATCCAGCTCAGCACAGTTAGCGCAGTGACAGTGGTGGGCTAGGTCTGTGATGATGTGATACAGGCAGGAATCCCCGATGTTGGGCCTGGTGGAGGGCATGTTAGCAGCTGCATTTTGCATGGACAGAGGCCTGCAGCGTGGGGAGGCTGAGCTGATTCATGTTCATATGCAAGCCCCCTTAGAGATTCTGGAAAGTCCTGGGGAAAACTCTGTAAGACACTGCAATTCTTGACTGACTGGATGGGGGTCCAGGCCAATGGATTCAGATATTAATGTGAATGTAACCCTAGCTGTACCTCCTGGCTGGTGAGGCTCAGGAAACTTCAGGTTACATATGTTTTGATTTGTTAATAACATAATGATGGTGTGGTTTATTCCAACAAATTATCAATTTAATAATCTCATTTAATTTAAAATGTTTTGTTTCCAGCAGAGCTACAAATTGCTGATACGGATGGACTACGCCTCTTAACTTTTGGCTCATTTATGAAACAGGGACTTTGGGAACAGATGAAATCATCATTATTATAGTCTGCTGTTTGGATTTAGTCACATTTTCAGAAAACAAAAAGACTGTGAGAAAACAGGAGGCAAACGAGTCTTGAAACCTATGAATACAGTTTTTCTATGTGAAGTTTGTCAAATCATTCTCCACTTCTGAGTGGCCACACCATCAGTGGTTTCTGCTTCTTCCAATGTTCCATTCATCATTGTCCTAGACTGCTGGGATCTGGAGGTTGCTTGCTCAGAAGTGACAGGTTTTTTTTGAGCCATTCTATGCTAGTTTCCTTCAGGAATGTGTTTGGGGATTTCTACATGTCATGTGGGTGGGTTTTAACAACTCTTGATCCCAAGAAGAACTCTCCAAATGGTTCCATTCAGTCCTACACAAGTACAGGCACTAGAGGGTAGGACCTATTAAATCCCCATTCTCCCCTCGGTGGGGTTTATAAGTGTCCTGAGCCATTGAAAACAGGATCTTTCTCATTAAATAGGTTTCTTGGACTAAGAAAATATCAAGGCATGGGTGGGCATTGTCCCTGTTGGACCATGAATAGCTTCACAGAGGCAACTCCTGGTGGGATGCCCTCCCTTGGGGACGATGAGTGCAGCAAAAGGGGCTCATTGGCACAGGCAACAAATGTTGGCTGAATTCTGGTCATTGGCCAAGCTCCTATGTGGCATGTTGCACTGCCCAGTGACAGTGCTCACTTGGGCCCAGGTGGTGCTGACTCTCATCTTTGAGTGGCCCCTCTGGTCTTAGAGGCTCCACTGACTTCTCTTCTCTTGCCCTCACCCACTCACCTACGGCAACTCCAATTCCACCTCTTGAGGTGGGATAGTCTAGGTCCTCATCTGTTCTCTTTTCTCTCTCTCTCTCTCTTTTAATATAGCAGGTTCTTATTAGTTATCTATTTTATACATATTAGTGTATACATGTCGATCCCAATCTCCCAGTTCATCACACCACCCCCACCCCCCCACCGCGGTTTCCCCCCCTTGATGTCCATATGTTTGTTCTCTACATCTGTGTCTCAGCTTCTGCCCTTCAAACTGGTTCATTTGTACCATTTTTCTAGGTTCCACATATATGCGTTAATATACGATATTTCTTTTTCTATTTCTGACTTACTTCACTCTGTATAACAGTCTCTGGATCCATCCACATCTGTACAAATGACCCAATTTCGTTACTTTTGATGGCTGAGTAATATTCCATTGTATATATGTACCACATCTTCTTTATCCATTCGTCTGTCGATGGGCATTTAGGTTGCTTCCATGTCCTGGCTGTTGTAAATAGTGCTGCAGTGAACATTGCAGTGCATGTGTCTTTTTGAATTATGGTTTTCTCTGAGTATATGCCCAGTAGTGGGACTGCTGGGTCATATGGTAATTCTATTTTTAGTTTTTTAAGGAACCTCCATACTGTTCTCCATAGTGGCTCTATCAATTTATATTCCCACCAATGGTGCAAGAGGGTTTCCTTTTCTCCACACCCTCTCCAGCATTTGTTTTTCATAGATTTTCTGATGACGCCCATTCTAACCGATGTGAGGTGATACCTCATTGTAGTTTTGATTTGAATTTCTCTAATAATTAGTGATGTTGAGCAGCTTTTCATGTGCTTCTTGGCCATCTGTATGTCTTCTTTGGAAAAATGTCTATTTAGATCGCCTGCCCATTTTTGGATTGGGTTGTTTGTTTTTTTAATATTGAGCTGTATGAGCTGTTTATATATTCTGGAGATTAATCCTTTGTCCATTGATTCGTTTGCAAATATTTTCTCCCTATCTGAGGGTTGGCTTTTCATCTTGTTTATAGTTTCCTTTGCTGTGCAAAAGCCTTTAAGTTTCATTAGGTACCATTTGTTTATTTTTGTTTTTATTTACATTTCTCTAGGAGGTGGATCAAAAAAGATCTTGCTGTTAATTTATGTCAAAGAGTGTTCTTCCTATGTTTTCCTCTAAGAGTTTTATAGTGTCCGGTCTTACATTTAGGTCTCTAATCCATTTTGAGTTTATTTTTGTGTATGGTGTTAGGGAGTGTTCTAATTTCATTCTTTTACATGTAGCTGTCCAGTTTTCCCAGCACCACTTATTGAAGAGACTGTCTTTTCTCCATTGTATATCCTTGCCTCCTTTGTCATAGATCAGTTGACCATATGTGCATAGGTTTATCTCTGGGCTTTCTATCCTGTTCCATTGATCTATATTTCTGTTTGTGTGTCAGTACCATATAATCTTGATTACTGCAGCTTTGTAGTATAGTCTGAAGTCAGGGAGTCTTATTCCTCCAGCTCCGTTTTTTCCCCTCAAAACCACTTTGGCTATTCGGGGTCTTTTGTGTCTCCATAAAAATTTTAAGATTTTTTGTTCTAGTTCTGTAAAAAATGCCATCGGTAATTTGATAGGGATTGCATTGAATCTGTAGATTGCTTTGGGCAGTATAGTCATTTTCACAATATTGATTCTTCCAATCCAAGAACATGGTATATCTCTCCATCTGTTGGTATCATCTTTAATTCCTTTCATCAGTGTCTTATAGTTTTCTGCATACAGGTCTTTTGTCTCCCTAGGTAGGTCTATTCCTAGGTATTTTATTCTCTTTGTTGCAATGGTAAATGGGAGTGTTTCCTGAATTTCTCTTTCAGATTTTTCATCATTAGTGTATAGGAATGCAAGAGATTTCTGTCTATTAATTTTGTATCCTGCAACTTTACCAAATTCATTGGTTAGCTCTAGTAGTTTTCTGGTGGCATCTTTAGGATTTTCTATGTATAGTATCATGTCATCTGCAAACAGTGATAGTTTTACTTCTTCTTTTCCAATTTGTATTCATTTTATTTCTTTTCCTTCTCTGATTACCATGGCTAGGACTTCCAAAACTATGTTGAATAATAGTGGTGAGAGTGGACATCCTTGTCTTGTGCCTGGTCTTAGAGGAAATGCATCAGTTTTTCACCATTGAGAATGATGTTTGCTGTGGGTTTGTCATATATGGCCTTTATTATGTTGAGGTAGGTTTCCTCTATGCCCACTTTCTGGAGAGTTTTTATCATAAATGGGTGTTGAATTTTGTCAAAAGCTTTTTCTGCATCTATTGAGATGATCATATGGTTTTTCTGCTTCAATTTGTTAATATGGTGTATCACATTGATTGATTTACGTATATTGAAGAATCCTTGCATCCCTGGGATAAATCCCACTTGATCATGGTGTATGATCCTTTTAATGTGCTGTTGTATTCCTTTGCTAGTATTTTGTTCAGGAATTTTGCATCTATATTCATCAGTGATATTGGTCTGTAATTTTCTTTTTTTGTAGTACCTTTGTCTGGTTTTGGTATCAGGGTGATGGTGGTAAATGGGAGTGTTTCCTGAATTTCACTTTCAGATTTTTCATCATTAGTATATAGGAATGCCAGAGATTTCTGTGCATTAATTTTGTATCCTGCTACTTTACCAAATTCATTGATTAGCTCCAGTAGTTTTCTGGTAGCATCTTTAGGATTCTCTATGTAAGTCCTTTTCTTCTCTTGTGTTTCCCACTTAGAGAAGTTCCTTTAACATTTGTTGTAGAGGTGGTTTGGTGGTGCTGAATTCTCTTAACTTTTGCTTGTCTGTAAAGGTTTTGATTTCTCCATCGAATCTGAATGAGATCCTTGCTGGGTAGAGTAATCTTGGTTGTAGGTTCTTCCCTTTCATCACTTTAAATATGTCATGCCATTCCCTTCTGGATTGTAGAGTTTCTGCTGAGAAATCAGCTGTTAACCTTATGGGAGTTCCCTTGTATGTTATTTGTCGTTTTTCCCTTGCTGCTTTTAATAATTTTTCTTTGTCTTTAATTTTTGCCAATTTGATTACCATGTGTCTCAGCGTGTTTCTCCTGGGGTTTATCCTGCCTGGGACTCTCTATGCTTCCTGGACTTGGATGGCTATTTCCTTTCTCATGTTAGGGAAGTTTTCGACTATAATCTCTTCAAATATTTTCTCTGGTCCTTTCTCTCTCTCTTCTCCTTCTGGGGCCCCTATAATGCGAATCTTGTTGCGTTTAATGTTGTCCCAGAGGTCTCTTGGGCTGTCTTCATTTCTCTTCATTCTTTTTTCTTTATTCTGTTCTGCAGCAGTGAATTCCACTATTCTGTCTTCCAGGTCACTTATCCGTTCTTCTGCCTGAGTTATTCTGCTATTGATTCCTTCTAGTGTAGTTTTCATTTCAGTTATTGTATTGTTCATCTCTGTTTGTTTGTTCTTTAATTCTTCTAGGTCTTTGTTAAACATTTCTTGCATCTTCTCGATCTTTGCCTCCATTCTTTTTCCGAGGTCTTAGATAATCTTCACTATCATTATTCTGAATTCTTTTTCTGGAATGTTGCCTATCTCCACTTCATTTAGTTGTTTTTCTGGGGTTTTATCTTGTTCCTTCATCTGGTACATAGCCCTCTGCCTTTTCATATCATCTCTCTTCCTGTGAATGTGGTTTTAGTTCCACAGGCTGCAGGATTGTAGTTCTTGCTTCTGCTATCTGCCCTCTGGTGGATGAGGCTATCTAAGAGGCTTGTGCAAGTTTCCTGATGGGAGTAACTGGTGGTGAGTAGAGCTGGCTGTTGGTCTGGTGGGCAGAGCTCAGTAAAACTTTAATTCACTTCTCTGCTGATGGCTGGGGCTGGGTTCCCTCCTTGTTGGTTGTTTGGCCTGAGGCGACCCAGCACTGGAGCCTACCTGAGCTCTTTGGTGGGGCTAATGGCAGACTGTGGGAGGGCTCATGCCAAGGAGTACTTCCCAGAACTTCTGCTGCCAGTGTCCTTGTCCTCACGGTCAGACACAGCCACACACCACCTCTGCAGGAGACCCTCCAACATTAGCAGGTAGGTCTGGTTCAGTCTCCTATGGGGTCACTGCTCCTTCCCCTGGGTGCTGATGCACACACTACTTTGTGTGTGCCCTCCAGGAATGGAGTCTCTGTTTCCCCCAGTCCTGTCGAAATCCTGCAATCAAATCCTGCTAGCCTTCAAAGTTTGGTTCTCTAGGAATTCCTCCTCCCACTGCTGGGCCCCCAGGTTGGGAAGCCTGACGTGAGGCCCAGAACATTTACTCCAGTGGGTGGACTTCTGTGGTATAAGTGTTCTCCAGTCTGTGAGTCACCCACCCAGCAGTTATGGGATTTGATTTTATTGTGATTGCGCCCTTCTACCATCTCATTGTGGCTTCTCCTTTGTCTTTGGATATGGGGTCTCTTTTTTGGTGAGTTCCAGTGTCTTCCTGTCAATGATTGTTCAGCAGTTAGTTGTGATTCCGGTGCTCCTGCAAGAGGGAGTGAGGGCATGTCCTTCTACTCCGCCATCTTGAGCCAATCTCTGTTCTCTTTTCAAGTTATGTTTTCAATGGACTGTTCCAGAAAACTTCAAGCATACAGAAGAGATAGAGCAGAACCATGGCTTTTGCATGTACATTATCTTGATTAAACTCTTGTTAACATTTTGCCATATGTACCTTAAGAGAAAGTTTTATATATGAAACACTTCAAATTGTAGACTTTTCACTCCTAAATACTTCAGTATTTAGTTTGCATCTCCTAAGAATAAGGTTATTCTTCTACATAGTAATACCATTATCACACCTAGGAAAATAAATAATAACTTGCTAATATCATCTAATTTAAATTGCATATTCAAATTTCCCCAGTTGTCCCCAACATGAACTTTTAAAATTAATACTTTAGAACCAGAATCCAGAGTTAATGAATTGCATCTTGTTGTTATGGTTTTTAATCTCTCTTATTCTAAAAGAATCCCCTCACCTTTTTCTTTTAAGTTACATTGACATTTGAGTTGTCATGTAGACTCTCATCTTCTGATTTGCCTGATCATTTCCTTGTGGTGTCATTTAACTTTTTTTTAATATAGCTTTTTTTCCCTGTAAGCTGGAAATTAATTTTAAAGGCTTGATTATATTTGGTTAACAATTTTGATAAAATGCTCACTTTTTTTTGTTAATGGACAAATATCATGCCTTATTCCTTAATGGTTTGCCCTATGAATTTCAACAATTTCTCTTTCTCCCTTTTTCTATCAAATAGCTTAGTTCTGGCAAAGCGTTTTTTGTTGTTGTTGTTCCTACAGCTATGACTACTGAATGATTTCATCAGCCCATTTTGGAGTCTCTTTCTTTGTATTCCAGTACAACAATCTTAATCTGCCCTGTGGCAATACACAAGTCTCATGGGGAGAAATGGAATACAAGGAAATGTAAATGAGAAAAACACCTTGATTATAGTTTAAGAATTACTGTGCCATGCCTTTTTTTTTTTTCCTCATGAAACTTACAGTCTAATGTGAACGTGGGGGCAGATAATAGTCAAATAGTCACACAAATGAGTGATTAATTAAAACCAAGGCAAGGGCTTAGAAGGAAAGGAGAACAATTCTAAGAAAGCCATCCTAGGAGGACCTAGCCTGGATGGTGGGGCCAGAGAAGACTTCCTGGAGGATGCAACTGTGCCATGCCTTTAAAAAAGTTGTGGAGGATGAAGCTTCTGGAGCAGGTGAGAAGTCAGAGGAAGCCGAGGTCTTGCCCCCAAAGGTCATGCTCCACAGAGCTGGAGGGGCACACTGCAGAATCCCAGACTCCATTTTTGGGTCTGTATCATGTTGAAATATGGGATCTTTTTCAAGAGCAGGTCCCAAGGATAAGGCTCATTTTGTAGCCACTCATATTTTTTTCACAGCACCGTCATCCTTAGCATTTTTTTTTCTGTTGACTTGGATCTCAGAGATTAGTAGAAGCATATATTAACTGTGAAATTCATCTTGATTCTGAATAGAGTCTTATAATAGTCTCTATCCTGTTGTGACTTTTCCAATAGTCTCGTGAAATCAGTAGGGAATAGACCATTTATTTCCATTCCAGAGGAAAAAGAATCAATTTTGAACTTTCTTTTTCCAGTACAACAAAGGTTTATTGAACCCTTATTGTACAAAGGAGTTGTACATAAAGTTAGCTTGAACCCACATGTTGCTAATAGTGGGGAAGAAGACACATAAACAAATACCTTCCTTGTAAATGTCAGAGATAAGGTGTCAAGAGGTCAAAAATGAAGGGCTTGGGACTTCCCTGGTGGCACAGTGGTTAAGAATCCGCCTGCCAATGCAGGGGACACAGGTTCTATCCCTGGTCCGGGAAGATCCCACATGCTGTGGAGCAACTAAGCCCATGCGCCACAACTACTGAGTCTGTGCTCTACAGCCCTCGAGCCACAACTACTGAGCTCACTTGCCACAACTACTGAAGCCCGGGCGCCTAGAGCCTGTGCTCTGCTACAAGAGAAGCCACCTCAGTGAGAAGCCCACGCACCGCACGAAGAGTAGTCCCCGCTCGGGCTTCCCTGGTGGCGCAGTGGTTGAGAGTCCGCCTGCCGATGCAGGGGACACGGGTTCGTGCTCCGGTCTGGGAAGATCCCACATGCCGCAGAGCGGCTGGGCCTGTGGGCCATGGTCGCTGAGCCTGCGCGTCCGGAGCCTGTGCTCCGCAGCGGGAGAGGCCACAACAGTGAGAGGCCCACATACCGCAAAACAAAAAAAGAGTAGTCCCCGCTCACCACAACTAGAGAAAGCCCACGCACAGCAACGAAGACCCAATGCAGCCAAAATTAAATAAATAAATGAACAATAATAATTTGTATGATGGTTTGAAAACATTAAAAAAAAAAAAAAAAGATGAAGGGCTTATCTCAGCCTTCCTGGAGGAGATGGGGCTGAGCTAAGCCTTGAAGGATGAGCAAAAGCCAGATGCCAAATGGTGAGAGGAGCCTTCTTGGCTTGTTCACTGTGGTATTTCTAGCATCTAGCATATGGTAGACATTCAATCCAGTGCATTTATAAAAGAAATCTCATCAGAGGAAATGTTATAAGCATGCACACGCACACACGCGCACACACACGCGCACACACACACACACACACACACACACACACACAAAGGCGTGGGAAACTATAAATAGATCAGAATTACCAGATGAATCCTTACCCTTTATGGGGTCACAGACCCCTTTGAAAAACTAATGGAAGCCATGGACCTACTCCCTAGTAAAATAAATATACACTCAAAATTTTACAGATAATTTTAGAGGATATAGATATTCTCTAACCCCATCCATATTAAGAATCTCTGCTGTAGAAAAAGAAAAGAAACAAACCAAAAAAAGAATCTCTGTGGTAGGGAATTAGGAGCATTGAGGTTTTTAAAAACATATATTTGTTTTATTTTGTTTTCTTGTAAACTAGGGAATGACATAACTGAAGATTTACTTTGGATGCATCATAAAGGGTGGGTTTAAGGGAGATAACATCAGAGGCTGGGCTAGGGAGCCAGGAATCTGAGAACCAGGGAGGTGAGAACAAAAATAGTATGTCCAGGACCGTTTAGAGCAGTGCTTCTCAAACTTCAACATGCATACAAAGCACTGGGGTGCTATGGACTGAATGTTAGTGTCTCCCTAAAATTCCTATGTTGAAATCTTAATCCCCAAGTAGATGATATTAGGTGACTTTTGGAGTTGCTTAGGCCATGAGGGTGAAGCCCTCATGAATGCGGTTAATGCCCTTATAAAAGAGATCCCACAGAGTTCCCTAACCCCTTCCAGCGTGTCAGGACACAGCAAAAAGACAGTTGTCTCTGAACCAGGACGAGGGCTCCACCAGACAGTGAATCTGCTAGTACCTTGATCTTGGACTTCCCAGCCTGCTAAACTATGAGCAATGAACTTCTGTTGTTTATAAGCCACCCAGTCTATGGTACTTTGTTATAGCGGTCTGAATGGACTAAGACACTATGCACCTTTTTAAAATGCAAATTCTGATTCAGTAGAGCTAGGATGGGACCTGAAATTCAGCACTTCCAACAAGTTCCCTGGTGACATTGACACTGCTGGTCCAGAGACCATACTTGGAGGAGTAAGGTTCTAGGGAGTCCCTAGGAGGAAGTGCCTTGATACTATTATGGTCTGTCCTCGGCTTTGCAAGCCCAGAGTAGTGTAATCTAAACCTCTCATCTGTAATTTTGAAATTCTAATGACCTGAAAACCAAAAGCACTTTTGTAACTCCTTTGGAGGCAAAACCTGAACTCACGTGAGGCTATTTATAATCCTATTTCCTATTGTGTATGAATATTCATATTTTCATTCTAAAAATATTGATGTGTTTGATTATGGGAAGCTGCTTTAGACTCTGCTGGGGGGGTGATGTTATATGAGGTACTTGATCATATCCTAGAATATAAAAAATTCCGAATTCTTGGGAATGTAAATTGGTGCAGGCACTATGGAAAACAGGATGGAGGTTCTTTAAAAAACTAAAAATAGAATTGCTGTATGATCCAGCAATACCATTCCTGGGTATCTATCTGGAGAAACCTCTAATTCAAAAAGATACATGCACCCCAATGTTCGTAGCAGCAGTATTCACAATAGCCAAGACATGGAAGCAACCTAATTGTCCATTGACAGATGAATGGATAAAGAAGATGTGGAATATGTATACAGTGGAATACTAAGCCATAAAAAGATGAAATAATGCCGTTTGTAGCAACATGGATGAACCTAGAGATTATCATACTAACTGAAGTAAGTCAGAGAAAGACAAACATCATAAAATATCACCTATATGTGGAATCTAAAATATGATACAAATGAACTTACTTACAAAACAGAAACAGACTCACAGACATAGAAAACAAACTTATGGTTACCAAAGGGGAAATGGGGGGAGGGGGCAGGGATAAATTAGGAGTTTGGGATTAGCGGATACAAAGTACTATATATAAAATAAACAACAAGGTCCTACTGTATAGCTCAGGGAACTATATTCAACATGCTGTAATAAACCATAATGGAAAAGCATATGAAAAAATATATATATGTATATATATATGTATAACTGAATCACTTTGCTGTACACCTGTAGTAACATTGTAAATAAACTATACTTCAATTTAAAAATTCCAGAAAGTTCCAAAAAGAAAAAACTATTCCAAATTCTGAAACATTTCTGACTCAGCGTTTGTGGCAATCTGGGGGATGCTTGCCCCACCCATTCCATAATCTTCCTTCTTCTTCTGGGAATTGTTCTCAATTTCACGGAGCTGGGCCTGAACCTGTCCTGCTCGCAGCTCCCCCAACCAGTCACAGATAATTTGATTAGGGTGGATATCTGACCCAAATCGGGCCAATCAGATTCTGTCTGTGGGAATTTGGAGTTGGGACTCACAGGTGCTTGTCTCCTTTGGTTGCTGGCGCTGAGGCAGGTGAGAGGAGGCCTTCTTCAGCTGCATGTCTGAGAAGCAGAGAAAGCTAATCTGTAGACAGAAAAAAAATGAAGCGGGTGTGAAACAGAAACGAGGGGCAGGCTTGGGAATGCGAGATGCAGACCAACAGCAGGGGCAGCAGCTTCAATCCTGACTGCCTTCCGGTTTCCGGTTCGAGTCCTAATTGCCCTTTCTGCCCTTGAGTTCTGTGACACACCACCACCATCTTGTAATACATTGTGTTAATACTACATTGTGTTAATACTACCTAAAGTGGGTTTCATTGAATTGCCTTAACTAAGACAATAACATAACTATTTTTAGTGCAGGAAAAAAATTTTTAGACTCTGAGAATGGACATACAAATCAAATTCCCAAGAGAAGGCTAATTTATTAATTTCCGTGCAGAGTAACTGCCAGTGGGACCAGAATACTCCCACTTACAGGTCATCCTGTTCTTTCCCAGTGGGGAAATCTACATGGGAAGCCACATTATAATGAGAAGGCAGCTTGATGAGTGTAGACGAACCAGATAATTAGGGGATCTGAGCAGACTGTCTGCATGTGAGGATGGCCGCAGGCACTTTTCCCCAGGTCCAGGATGCGCCAAACCTGCCGTGTGGTGTACATGTGCGCACGTGCTAGGGCACACTTGGAAAACAGGCCACCTCATGAAAACCAGTTCACCCAAAAGCCAGGTCAGCTAATGAGCCCTTTACCTTAAATGAGTACTTGTTAAAACATTTCATGTGTGATGGAATGGTTTCCACAGCTTTCTGAGTATTTTTCCCCTAAGGTGACTGGTAACTGTTTTATGTTATATAGTTCTGTTCCATCTTTTTTCCTTTTCTTTCCCTTTCTCTTCCCCTCCCTCTTCCCCTTCCTTCCTTCTTTCCTTCCTTCCTCCCCTCCTCCCTTCCTTCCTTTCCTTCCTTCCTCCCTTCCTCCTTCCCCCTCTCCCTCCTTCCTTTCTCTTCTACTCCTATTTCAAAGATAATTTTGCCCATTGGTCGAAGGTTGTCCACCTTCTCACCTTTATCCATGCTCCCCTCAACCTCCCCTCGGCCCATCATCTCCTAGAGAGCAAGACTGGAGGTTGAGTCTTCAGAGGTGAGCTAATGAAGACCAGAAATAGTGTCCAATAGAGAAAATGGGTGGAGTGAATCTAAACTAGACTGTGGGGTGGGGATGTTGGAGGGGGAGCTGAAGGTCAGGAACCAGACCCTCCAGGTGACTTGAAACACCAAGATCAAAGCAGCAGGAGCAGGACCTGTCAACGTGAAATCAAACCTGGAGTCCAGGATGACCACGACACTGGATTGAAGGGAGAACAGGCAAAAAGCAAGTGAGGAAATAATAACAGTTGTTCTGTATTTCCATTCCATTAACTATCTCAGACTTCTCTGTTTCTTTAAAATCATATTATGTGTCTTTTGGAAAATTTTGCGCAGTGTTGAATTTGCATAAATCTGGAGTTGCTCAGCTCAGGGAATGTTTTTACTCATGATTCATAGACTTTATCCCCTTTTTAAAACTTCTTCTTCCTGCTGCTTCTCAGACATTTGTGTACTAGATTTCATTATTAAGCAAATTACCACAAATCCAGTGTTCATTGCTGTGTAGTGAGGCATTTCTGTGTTGACAGGGAGAGTGGAAAGATGAGTCAAGTTCATCAGAAACATATTAAGCTCTATTGCACTTTATATTTTGTGACATCTAAATGATGAAGTAACACTACTGGACAACAAATATTAACCCACATATTATTTTTAAAGCTTTTTAAAATCAAATAGAGTGAGTTTTAACCAAAAAACATGGTTTCCACCATAAAAATGATATATATTTGTATCTGTTTCCTGTTGATGCTGTAACTAATTACCATAACTTAGTGGCTTAAGATAATGCAAATTTCTTTTTTATTTTTATTGAGATTGTATGATTTTCTTTTTTTAAAAATTTGCATGGAAATACAAATGACCCCGAATAGCCAAAGCAATCTTGAGAAAGAAAAACGGAGCTGGAGGAATCAGGCTCCCTGACTTCAGACTATACTACAAAGCTACACTAATCAAGACAATATGGTACTGGCACAAAACCAGAAATATAGATCAATGGAACAGGATAGAAAGCCCAGAGATAAACCCATGCACATATGGTCAACTGATCTATGACAAAGGAGGCAAGGATATACAATTGAGAAAAGACAGTCTCTTCAATAAGTGGTGCTGGGAAAACTGGACAGCTACATGTAAAAGAATGAAATTAGAACACTCCCTAACACCATACACAAAAATAAACTGAAAATGGATTAAAGACCTAAATGTAAGGCCAGACACTATCAAACTCTTAGAGGGAAACATAGGCAGAACACTCTATGACATAAATCACAGCAAGATCCTTTTTGACCCACCTCCTAGAGAAATGCAAATAAAAACAAAAATAAACAAATGGGACCTAATGAAACTTAAAAGCTTTTGCACAGCAAAGGAAACCATAAACAAGACCAAAAGACAACCCTCAGAATGGAGAAAATATTTGCAAACGAAGCAACTGACAAAGGATTAATCTCCAAAATTTACAAGCAGCTCATGCAGCTCAATATCAAAAATACAACAACCCAATCCAAAAATGGGCAGAAGACCTAAACAGACATTTCTCCAAAGAAGATATACAGATTGCCAACAAACACATGAAAGAACGCTCAACATCATTAATCATTAGAGAAATGCAAATCAAAACTACAGTGAGATATCATCTCACACTGGTCAGAATGGCCATCATCAAAAAATCTATAAACAATAAATGCTGGGGAGGGTGTGGAGAAAAGGGAACCCTCCTACACTGCTGGTGGGAATGTAAATTGATACAGCCACTATGGAGAACAGTATGGAGGTTCCTTAAAAAACTAAAAATAGAATTACCATATGACCCAGCAATCCCACTACTGGGCATATACCATGAGAAAACCGTAATTCAAAAAGAGTCATGTACCACAATGTTCACTGAAGCTCTATTTACAATAGCCAGGACATGGAAGCAACCTAAGTGTCCATCGACAGATGAATGGATACAGAAGATGTAGCACATATATACAATGGAATATTACTCAGCCATAAAAAGGAATGAAATTGAGTTATGTGTACTGAGGTGGATGGACCTAGAGTCTGTCATACAGAGTGAAGCAAGTCAGAAAGAGAAAAACAAATACCGTATGCTAACACATATATATGGAATCTAAAAAAAAAAGATCATGCAGAACCTGGGGCGAGATGGGAATAAAGACGCAGCTCTACTAGAAAATGGACTTGAGGACACGGGGAGGGGGAAGGGTAAACTGGGACAAAGTGAGAGAGTGGTAGTGTATATATGGACATATATACACTACCAAATGTAAAATAGATAGCTAGTGGGAAGCAGTCGCATAGCACAGGGAGATCAGCTCCGTGCTTTGTGACCAGCTAGAAGGGTGGGATAGGGAGGGTGGGAGGGAGGGAGATGCAAGAGGGAAGAGATATGGGGGTATATGTATATGTATAACTGATTCACTTCATTATAAAGCAGAAACTAACACACCACTGTAAAGCAATTATACTCCAATAAAAAGGTTAAAAATTTTTTTTTATTAGAGTATAGTTGATTTACAATGTTGTGTTAGTTTCTGCTGTACAGCAATGTGTATCAGTTACACATATACATATATCCACTCTTTTTTTAGATTCTTTTCCCATATAGACCATTACAAAATATTGAGCAGAGTTCCCTGTGCTATAGAGTATGTCCTTATTAGTTGAGATAATGCCAATTTATTATCTTACAGATCTAGAGATCAGAAATCCTAAAATCAAGGTGTTAGCAGGGCTGTGCTTCTTCCAGAGGCTCTAGTGGAAAATCTGTTTGCTTGCCTTTTCCAGCTTCTAGAGGTGGCCTGCATTCATTGGCTCACAGTCCCTTCCTCTATCTCCAAAGCCATCAGTGAAGCATCTTCAAATCTCTCCCTGACTACAACCTCTGCTACTGTTATCATATTGCCTTCTTTCTCTCAAACTCCTGCCTTCCTCTTATAAGACCTATGATTACATTGGACCACATAATCCAGGATAAGCTCCCTATCTTGAGATCCTTAATTTAATCACATCTACAATGCCCCTTTTACTGGGTAAGGTAACATATTCACTGGTTCTGGGGATAAGGATATGGACATCTTTGGGGAGTCTATAGAAATACTCATTTATACTATTTGGCCTATCTTAATAATCACTCACAGGCATTAATAAAATACATTTCAGAAAAATAGGAAAATATAATTCATGGCTCGACTACTGAAAGGTAAATATAATGAATATTTCCTTCCATCTTTTTTTAAATGAACAGTTTTACATAGTTATGATCATGCAATGTATACGTATGTATACAATTTGAAACTCTGTTTCTTCACTAAGTATTATATCATAGTCCATTTTCCATGTTAGTACATAGCCTGAGCAAACAGTTTTATTGACTACATAGTATTCCATTGAGTGAATATACCATATTTTACTTAAGCCTTTTCTTATTGTTTGGAAATTAGAAGTTGTTTTTAATTTTTAAATATTATAAATAACTCTGTGACAAGTATATTTGCTCATAAAGATTTTTGTGTTCATGTTTTTCCTTGGGGATAGATTCCAGACATGGAATTACTTTATCAAAGTCTTTTTACAGCAAATGTTTTTCAAAGAGTTTATATAAAATTTCAGAACCATCAAGATACATATTAGTACCCATTTTACTACATTCTCACCAGCATCAAACAAAACAACAATCACAATAATAACTTTGCCAATCAGGTAGGTAGAAGAGATGACTTAACTTTTGTTTTAATTTGCATTCATTTGTTTACAAGGGAGAGTGAACATTTTCTCATGGGGTTATTTGCTAGTTATTATTCTTCTTTGATGAATTATTGATTCAGGCCTTTTACATTTGGGGGTCAAAGTTTTTTTTTTTAATTTTATTTATTTATTTTTGGCTGTGTTGGGTCTTCGTTGCTGCACACAGGCTTTCTCTAGTTGCGGCGAGCAGGGGCTACTCTTCGTTGCAGTGTGCGGGGTTCTCATTGCGGTGGCTTCTCTTGTTGCGGAGCACAGGCTCTAGGCATGCGGGCTTCAGTAGTTGTGGCTTGCGGGCTCTGGAGTTCAGGCTCAGTAGTTGTGGCTCACTGGCTTAGTTGCTCCACGGCATGTGGGATCTTCCTGGACCAGGGCTCAAACTTGTGTCCCCTGCATTAGCAGGCAGATTCTTATCTACTGCGCCACCAGGGAAGCCCTCAAATTATTTTTAAAATTAATTTGTCTAATATC
This sequence comes from Stenella coeruleoalba, assembly GCF_951394435.1. Taxonomy (NCBI): domain Eukaryota; kingdom Metazoa; phylum Chordata; class Mammalia; order Artiodactyla; family Delphinidae; genus Stenella; species Stenella coeruleoalba. The sequence goes on along the minus strand of NC_137154.1, from coordinate 44,448,851 downwards.
TATACATTTTAAAAGTTTATTTAATGTTTGTGATATTTGCTATAATTATTTTCTGTCTCATTTCTATACTTTGTAAGTTTTAAATTTGTACATAGTCTAATCTATCCATCCTTTTTTCCACCTTTTTCTTTGCTTCTTTCAAAGTCCTCCTGTCCCTGCAGCAACATGGAAGGACCTAGAGATTCTCATACTAAGTGTAGTAATTCACAGAAAGACAAATACCATAGGATATCACTTGTATGTAGAATTAAAAAAAAAAAAGATACAAATGAACTTATTTACAAAACAGAAAGAGACTCATAGACATAGAAAACAAACTTATGCTTACCAAAGGGGAAAGGTGGGGGAGGGATGGATTAGGAGTATGGGATTAACAGATACACACTACTGTGTATATACTGAATCACTGTGCTATACACCTGAAACTAACATGATGTTGTAAATCAGCTATACTTTAATTTAAAAAAAAGCTAGGCTAGTTTTTTCTAAGAGACTGGCAAGGGCCAGTCAGGTCAACCTCTAATTTGAGCCTAAATGCCAATCTATAAGTTGGTGGCCTAACTGTATACATGAAGGAAGGAGCACAAAATGTGTCCTGGGCTGAGCATGTGAAGACAAAGAGTCAAGCCTTACTTTAAAATTAAATGTTATTTTTATTTCAGTGAATTAAAAGATACTTTTATTGTTTGCAAAAAATCCTCCTGTCCCAATGGTTAAATACACAGTATATTTAATATTCTTCTAGCTTTTCTTATGGTTTAAAAGTGTCTCTTTAATCCACCTGGAATTTATGTTGGTATGAAATCTATGGAGAGGATCTCACTACGTAAGTCCCCTACATACGAACCTTCAAGTTGCGAACTTTCAAAGATGCAAACATGCATTCCATCAACGTCAGGCATGAGTGAAACTGCAGCTTGCCCCCCTTTCCTATTGCTGACATTCCTTCAGCTCTACCATCTCCCACTTCCTCTCCCTCCTCCAGTCAGTAACTCTTCTTGCCTGTTCACTCGATGTCAGCTCCTGTATGCCAGCTGTTGTACTGTACTACTGTACTTTTCAAGGTACTGTATGTAAGATTAAAAATGTTTTATTTTTTGTGTTTGTTTTTTTTTATGTATTATTTGTGTGAAAAGTATTATAAACCTATTACAGTACAGCACTATATAGCCAATTGTGTTAGTTCGGTACTAGGCTAACTTTGCTGGACTTACAAACAAATTGAACATATGAACGCACTCTTGGAACGGAGCTCGTTTGTATGTAGGGGACTTACTGTACCTGCTAAAATTTTACCCAGAGGAGAGGCCTGATTTGCACTTCTGAGTTCTTTGCACTGAGCCATCTGCCTTTTCCCTCTTCACTGAAAAGAAAGAAAAGTGACAGAAAGGTGTGAAATGCTATGTTGTTTTCCTAGTCATAGGGAATAATCTCCCCCTTTTCTGAATATGTCCAACCTTCTCCAAATATTCTCACCTTCTGATTAGTTTTTAAGCTTAAAATTGAAACCAGTAGCTTTAGATAAATTGGCTTAAATATATTGAAAGTACTCAAAAGTGGGCAAATAGAAAAAAAAAAGTCAAAGTTTTAAAAAGCATTGGAAACCATTCTATCAGACATGAAATATTGTATATTTGATAAATATAAATTCTGGATGAATGGGTTTAGGTAAGTTAAGCAAGAGCTGACAATCTTTCCTCTGGACAATAATTAGACCAGCACTGTCCAGTGGAAATAAAATGTGGGCCACACATGGAATTTTATGCTTTCTAGTAGCCACATTAGAAAAGTAAAAAGTAGCAGGTGAGGTTAATCTAAATAATGTCTTTTATCTAAACCAATATATCTGAAATGATATCATTTCAACACATAATCTATGTTAAAATTCTTGAGATAGTTTATATTCTTTTTTTTTTTAATACTAAGTCTTTAAAGTCCAGTGTTTATGTTCCACTTACGGTACATCTCAATTTGGATTAAACTCATTCCAGATGCTCATTAGCTGTGGGGCTAGTGGCTGTCCTCTTGGATAGAGCAGCTCTGGACACAATGACACATTTTGGCTGCTGGGCTTTTTTCCTACACTCCATGCTGAACAACCTTTAAAAAATGTCTTTTTTCAGGGCCGAATATAGTTGATTAGCTTTTGGTATCATTTGGTTACAACCATTTTAAACATAACCCTTCTCACATACAGATGGCCAATAGGCACATGAAAACATGCTCATCATCGCTAATTATTAGAGAAATGCAAATCAAAACTACAATGAGGTACCACCGCACAATGGTCAGAACAGCCATCACTAAAAAGTCTACAAATAGGGAATTCCCTGGTGGTCCAGTGGTTAGGACTCTGTGCTTTCACTGCTGAGGGTGTGGGTTCAATCCCTGGTTGGGGAGCTAGGATCTCATAGGCCGTGCAGCATAGCCAAAAAAAAAAAAAAAAAAAAATTGCTGGAAAGGGTGTGGAGAAAAGGGAATCATCTTACATTGTTGGTGGGAATGTAAATTGCTGCCACAGCAATTCCACTCCTGTGCATATATCTGGAAAAAACTATAATCCAAAAAGATACATGCACTCCTATGTTCATAGCAGCACTATTTACAATAGCCAAGACTTGGAAACAACCTAAATGTCCAAGGACAAATGAATGGATAAAGAAGATGTGGTATATGTACGCAACAGGATACTACTTAGCCATAAAAAAGAATGAAACAATGCCATTTGTAGCAACATGGATGGACCTACAGATTATCATACTCAGTGAAGTAAGTCAGAAAGAGAAAGACAAATACCATATGATATCTCCTATATGTGGATTCTAAAATATGACATGAATGAACTTTTCTATGAAACAGAAACAGACTCACAGGCATAGAGAACAGACTTGTGGTTGCCACGGGGGAGGGGTGGATTGGGATTTTCGGATTAGCAGATGCAAACTATTATATATAGAACGAATAAACAACAAGGTCTTACTGTATAACACAGGGAACTATATTCAATATCCCGTCATAAACCGTAATGGAAAAGAAAAAAAACATAACTTCTCAAAAGAACTTGGGTGTTTCCCAATCTCTGCAGCCCTGGTTTATAGACAACCTCTTGGTCACTCTTTCCATCTCTCTGACTCTTTCTCCCTCAGCCTCTTACCTCCCACTCATCCCCCTCCATTTTCAGAATAAAAATAGCTTTATTACTTTTTTCTGATTAAAAAAGTAATAATTATGTTTATTGTAAAAAAGAAAAGAATCAGGCACTCAGAAGGAAAAACAAAGAAAGTGGAAATCAATTTTAGCTTATTACAGAAAGATAACCCATTAATTGCATTTAGGTAGCTCTTTTTTCAGTATTGCAAACATACATTTATGAAAACAGAATCATATAGCATATGCTATTTTACTTTGCCCTTTACAAATAATATATCATGGATATACTTGTGTTCAGAAATATGGATTCACCTCACTGTTCTTCATGGCTGCATAGCAGCGTTCCATATATGTATTTACCATGTTTATATAACTGACCTCCTAGTGTTAGACATTTGGGTCATTTCCAACTTTTCACTCTTGCAACTAGTACATCAAAGAACATCCTTATACGTATTTCTTTGCATAAGTATTTCATAATTTTCTAAGAAGACATTTCTAAATTAGGTTAAATTTTGATACTGTGAATGATAATATGTACCTGGTAGTAGCTCCTTGCCTCCAAGATGTGCCAATCATGAGAGAAGCCACAGATAGTCCTGTTCTCCTGCCGGGTAAATGATAGGTTTGCACTTCTCTGTCCAGGGAAAGGGTTAGGTTGTCCTTCAGAAAGCTTATGCAATTTACATTTTTATAACAGAGTGTGAGAATATTTGTCATCCTGTATCTTCACTGGCACTGGGTAATATCAATCCTTTCTAATCACATCCATTTTACTTTGAATCTTCCTAATTTTGCTTGTAAAGTTCTAGAAGTACTTTGACATTGATTGTAACATATGGAGAGGTTCCAAGTTTTGAGAGAATTAAATTCCATGCCGAATATCTCTAAGTGACTTCATGTAAGTAAGAGGGGCTACCTTGGTGCATCAAACAGGGTGGGCTTGGTTGTGCTGAAGTAAGAAACAACTCAAAAGCTATTTCTCGTTTGTGATCCATATTCAGTGCAGTTCACCAGGGGAGTTTTGTTCATTATAGACACCAGGCAATTCAGGCTGACAAGAGGTCCAATCCTGTGTCTAGAATCACCTCATCAGGTAGAAGGGGACCTAACAGATCATGGTCTGGCTCTTGAAGCTTCCACCTCACCAGATACAAGGCACTTCAGCTCACATTTCATTTCCCAAAGCAAACTACAAGGATACACCCCACTTCCAAGGGGATGGGGAAGTGCAAACCCGTCATATACCCAACAGGAGAACAGGGTTATCTGTGAGCTTCCCTAATGCTTGGCACATCTTGGAGGAAAGGAGCTACTACCAGTACATACTATTATTCAAATGTCACAGATAAAAAACCTGAGAGTTAGTTTAAGAAATAGCTCAAGATCACTTAGTAGGTAAGGGGCAGTGCTGAGACTGTAGTTTAGGTGCGTATAACTTAAAACACACGCTCTTGGTACCACATTAACCTCTTAGGAGCACCTGCAACATTTCCAAAAAGAAGTCCAGCTTTCGGGACATACATCTCTTTGGAGTCATCCCTGGAGCTGTTTTCATGCTCCTTGCTTTCTCAGTTGGCACATCAAACATGTCACTGTGCCTAGTCCTTTGTAGGCCTTCCTGCTTCCCATCTGACAAACTCTGTTCAGGGTCAGTTCTCCTGTGTGGCAATAGTTCTGCAAAAGTGCCCACTGTGATGTCCTTCTCCTAAGGCATACACTTTGGTCCATCATTTGTAAATATAGCAGTATCATTGCTTTGGGGATGTTTTCTTGCAAATACCCTATGCTCTGATCATGTTTCAGTTCAAAAGAGGTGAAAAGAACATTGTTTTGGACAACTGCGCAGGTCTTGATAATTTACAAGTGTCTTGTCTGTGCACATTTTCTTTTATTTCTTGGCTGCGTTGGGTCTGTTGCTATGCGCAGGTTTTCTCTAGTCACGGCAAGTGGGGGCTACTCTTGTCTGTGGTGCATGGGCTTCTCATTTCGGTGGCTTCTCTTGTTGTGGAGCACAGGCTCTAGGCACGCGGGCTTCAGTAGTTGCAGCACGCAGGTTCAGTAGTTGTGGCATGTGGCCTCAGCAGTTGTGGCTCACGGGCTCAAGAGCGCAGGCTCAGTAGTTATGGTGCACGGGTTTAGTTGCTCTGTGGCATGTGGGATCTTCCCGGACCAGGGATCGGACCTGTGTCCCCTGCTTTGGCAGGCAGATTCTTAATCACTGCACCCCCAGGGGAGTCCCTGCATTTTGTTTTTTGACAATAATATTCTGGGGGAAGGAAACTAAAATTTCTTGGGAACCTATTGGGTGTCAGGCACTGTTCTAAGCATTTTCATACATTTTTATCCTCATTTATTCTTCATAACAACACTCTGAGGGAGGGATTATTATTCAGGAGTATAACTAGCCAATCAAAGAGGATGATTAAAGTAAAAAAAAGACATCTGGTCTTGGATTTCTGAATAGGGATAATAACACTTTCTTTATCATGGCTTCCCTTAATTACTCTCATGGGGAGTTTTTCAGCTTCTGCAGTATATTTATAATTTCTAAAAGGTGTGTTTGACCATCCTTGTAGGATTGGAAATGGGTATTAAGGCTGCAAATAAAAAAACTCAACCTATCCTGGCTTAAGCAATAAAAGGGGAATTTATTGGCTTATGCAACTAAAAAGCACAAGGATAGACAGAGCTTCAGGTATAGTTTGACCCAGAGGCTTGATACTAGGTCCAAATCTCACTGTTTCTTGGTACTGGTTCTCCTTATATTGGCTTCATCTTCAGACTCTAAGTGGTGGAAAAGAAGGTTTTTGGTAGCCTTTTGTCCTCGTAGATTTAAGTCCAGTAGAAAAGAGCATGTGTTTCTCTCCAGGAGTCCCACAGAAGTTTTATTGCATTTCACTGGCTATGTTTAGGTCGAAGTTTATCCCTTAAGCAATTACTGTGGGGTGGGGACTGTGATGCTGTAATTGATTAGGTCTGAGTTTATGTCCATCCTTGAAACTAGGGATTAGTCACCTTGCCCTTTGCACAGGGACTTCATGAGAGTGAGGGTGGGTTCCAGAGAGTAAAATCAGAAGAAAGTTATATGCATGCTGCATAGTGAAAACAGCTGATACCCAGTACAAACAGTGCTTTAAAATGATGCGCCCCCTTTTCGACCCCTTAGAATAATTTACAGTATAAAAAGGTTTTCATGTGATACAAGCTTAGCTCACAAGTTTACTTTGAGGATAAAGAAAAGTGTTCTTTAGAAGATAAACATTTATCTAATAATCACTATGAAACATGAAAACTTTATATTTTTCCTCAGCTATCAGAAAGCTTAAAGCTGTGTTAGTGTTCAATTACAGAGACTTTCTCTTCCCAAATTCTTACTACAGTTATTTATCTTATCTTTTTAAAAAGTAGCTTTTTTTTTTACTTAAAATGAAAAGAAAAAAATATATTCTTGCAGAAAAATTGGAGAATACAGAAAAAAACAGGGATAATCATTTTTCTATCTTTTTTCCTTGCGTTTATGCCATAATATTTTTTTCATGTGCAAAATTGGGATAATGCCATGCATACAACATAACTTTTTTCATTTAACAATATATTGTGAATATTTTGCCATATTTTAAGATATTATTATATGTGATTTTTAATGATTGCTTACTATTCTCCCAACGGATGTACCACAATTTACTTACAAATGTGTCCCAACATTTTTTCCCCTGTGATATAATATAGCAATGGACATCTGGCGCTGTGTACAGCTGCAGTTAATTCCTTAGGATAAATTTTAGAAGTGGATTTCTCCCCCAGAAAAGTTGTACCGCCATATACAGTTTTCATAGACAATTTTTTTTTTTCAGAGCTGGCAGAGAAGTAAAAGAAATATCAGTAGTTTATTGCTACTTTGCACAAGAACACTAAGCTGCATACATTTAGTAGTTTCCTGGGAAAGGTCACCTGACTGACTGTTGAGCTGTTCTTGAAAAGTCATTTGGCAGTTCCAGTTTTCCATCTGCTTTCTCATTTAGTGGGCAAAGGGCATTTTTTCCCCAGATGACTATTGCTATCCTGGTTTGAAGTCATATGAGGCCATTAGTGCTTTATGACCAACGTTTAGAGGGAGCACCCTACAAAGGCTGGCAAAATCCTCAGGATACAAGTCAGAGCAGACTTCCTGAAGGAGGCAAGTCTTCAGTGGGGAACTGTATTCGGGTAGCATCAAGTAGGCAGAGGAGGAGCAGACTGTATCTACTTTGCAGGGGCAGAGACGCTTTGGAGCGCCCTGCCATAAACCAGCATAACATAAAACTACTGGTACACAAAAGGAATAAAACTGAAAACTTAAGCCATTTTCCCATCAGTGAACAACATGCTTTTTTTGACCAACAGTTTATCCTCCTAAGAAGCCTCTGTTTAGAGTGTTGCCAGTATCAGCTATGTACCTTCTATGGGCTAGGCTGACCTACATTCTTTTTTTTTTTTTTTTTTGCGGTACGCGGGCCTCTCACTGCTGTGGTCTCTCCCGTTGCAGAGCACAGGCTCCGGACGCGCAGGCTCAGCGGCCATGGCTCATGGGCCCAGCCGCTCCGCGGCATGTGGGATCTTCCCAGACCGGGGCACGAACCCGTGTCCCCTGCATCGGCAGGCGGACTCTCAACCACTGCGCCACCAGGGAAGCCCCCTACGTTCTTTTTATTAAGGAATGAGATGACTATTTTAGGACATTTATGAGCTGGAGACTAGTGAAAGGAATAGTCTTTGTTTACTTTTATTCTCTATAGAAAGCATTGCTGAGCAACATTCAGATATGACCTGTGTTGTTTTGCAGCTCTTTACCCAAAGTGGGGTTGTTCTGGAAGTTTGAGTAGTCTAGGACCCCCTGGCTGGAATGGCCCACTTGGTCTTAGGGAGTGAAGACAGAAGTCATTTGCCTGCAGCTCTTGGCCAAGTCCTCTGAACACTACCAAGCTCCTTTGGTTACTACCCCTGGGGAACAAAATGGAGTGTTCCTCTGTTTGATGTAGGCAGTCCCAGCAGGGAGGCTTTCTCTACCCTTAACAAGAATATTTAAAGGACAAGTGAACATAATTTTTGGACACAGAGAAATTATTACAGAAAGTTTGCATCCATTTCATGTTCCACTGGTTACAAGAAGCATAGTCTTCTGGAGGGGTGCCCACAGACTTGGTATGACTTAAGCACGAGGGTCAATTACCACTGTCTAATCCTAATGGTTTCCCATGAGAAGGAAGAAACTATCATTAACTGCCTGAGGAGTGTTCGGGGGTGTTGGGTCCATCAAGCAGAACTTGTTCAGGACCTTCCAGCCCTTTTACATCAGCTTAAGCCAGTAACTGAAGAAACACAAAATACTTTCACTTGAATTGGAAGCGCTCCAGAAATATTGCTGCTAGTGAGTCATGCAAGGGTGTAGTCAAAAAGCAATTCCAGGCAGGTAGGAAGGAGAGGCTTTGGAGCACTCCATGGTTTGAAGTTCCCCTGGGATAAATATCTAGCCTGAGACCAACAGTAGTGGCACCAGCCTTGTGTTCTGGACTTTGTGGAATCTCTCAAGAGCAACTAGGTCCAGCCCTAAAGTTCCTGGTAAAGATGACCCCTGGAGAGAAAAGTGAACACACATGGGCTGCAGACTGAGCAGCCTGAAAAATGAGTCCTTGTTTGTCTTTGAGGTCCTCATGCTAAGGAGGGGACCTCTGTGCTGTTTACTCCTGCCGTAGCACCTGGCCTGCAGCAGTTAGCGACATCTGCTAGAAGGATGAATGGATGGGCGAGGGAGGCTAGGCAAGAGCAGTTCCAACCGCCTCTGGTCCTGCCTGCCCGGTCTTCACGCATGCGTGTGCAGCGCTGTACCTTAGCAATGAAAGACGATGTGACAGAGGCCGCTGTAGAGCACAGAGGTGATGAGCTTGGGATTTGGGGTCAGACACATCTGGGCCCTAATCCTAGCTCTGCCACTTGTTCACTGTGTGACCTCAGACCAGTTACTTGATCTTTGACTTTTGTTTCCTCACATAGAAAATGGATATAATAAAATCTTCCTCATTTGGCTATCAGGAGAATAAAATAAGATAATGCCTATTAAACATTTAGCTAAGTCCCTGACACACAGCAAACGCTCAGTGGGCCCATCTGGGGTTCTTTGCCTCTGTAGATGCAATGCTATAAACCCAGAGAGTTAGCCTGCGGGGCACGGCACACGCCACTCTTTCTAGAGGGGCTGGCGTGGTGGGTTCTGGACCCTGTGGCGTCAGCCAGCATATAGTACTGGCACTCAGGGTTATTGTCATGTGTGTGGGCCACGAATCATGAGTGAAAGGCTCTGAGGCCACATGTGTGGGGATGAGGTCAGGGCTAGACTCGATAGAGTCACACTGAGCTAGAGGCAGATCTGCTCGATTCTCTGGATAAGAGTTATAACTGATTTCATAGAAGATGAGAGGCGGAAGGGAGCTTCAGCTGGGTTTAGCCTGGGTCTGAAATTTGATGGGGCTTCCTCATCAATCAAGGCATGTGTCTGCTCAGCAGGGATGGACAATCCCTGTCCAGCGCATTTATAGGGCCATCGTGACTGCTAAATTTGATTCAGGCAAGATGCACCACTGGGTAAATTTTATTGTGAGATCTCCATGCCAGGAACTCATACAATCTATCATCTGAGAAAGCCCCAGAACATTGAGATAAGAGCCAAGTTTTGCCCTGTCGGAGTGATGATTGTGTTTGTGAAATTTTAATTGCTCAGGCATGACTGATGGTGCTGTGAGTGATTACTGAATTATGCCTTTGGTAATCAGTCGTTCATGCAACAAACACCATTTTCCTTCTTTGCTCTCCTCTTAGGTGAAACTGTAGCAGTGAAAGATCACTTATTTGGGCCCACAATGTGCCAGGAGGATGGCACGCTTCTATGCCGGCTTCTTCCTCCTGCTTGCTTCCATACACAAAAGTGACTCTACATATGAATCCCAGGAGGTTTGCTGACTCTTTAATATTGCCAGACCTACATTTTTTTTTTTTTTTTTTTTTTTGAGGTACGCGGGCCTCTCACTGTTGTGGCCTCTCCCGCTGTGGAGCACAGGCTCCGGACGCGCAGGCTCAGCGGCCATGGCTCACGGGCCCAGCTGCTCCGCGGCATGTGGGATCTTCCCGGACTGGGGCACGAACCCGTGTCCCCTGCATCGGCAGGCGGACTCTCAACCACTGCGCCACCAGGGAAGCCCCAGACCTACATTTTAAAGAGTGAGGTTACTCGAATTCCAGCATAGAGGTGGGATTCAAATGCTAAGCTGGAACACTTGAGAGAAGATGCATATTGTAGCTATTGTTTAGCATCTTTGTGCATGAACTATTCTCACTATCAGATAATGGAATAATTAAATAGCAGCCACGGTAGCTATGACCACTCAGCAGAGCTCATGGTAATAAATACACTTTGAGATCAAATCCCAGTGCCCCTGTGTATGGTACATAAGTCTCTCAGAGTCACTCTTTCTCCAAGGAGTCAGCATGATATGGTGAATGCTGAGTTCTGACCTGGACGTTGGGATACTGGGGTTCAAAATTCTGGCTCTGTCACGTACCTGCCAAGTGACTCTGTGAGAGCTGCTGCTTCCTTGCCTTCAGAACAAGGGGGCAGTCCTTAGAGTTACTCCCAGTTCCAACATTCTAGGAGACTGAGTTAGCTTGGAGGGTCATTCAGAAATAGGGAAACAACGTAACAACTGTTCAAATTAGGGTATCCATGGTAACTCTGATCAGGGGTCGCAGACATTTGGCACTGGATAGCGAAATCTCAGAGCTATGGAACTCAACTCAAGTGCAAAGTCCCTAAAATCACTCAATTGTCACGAGTTTTTAATGTGAAATTCTTTAATGGACACTTCCATGATATTGGTGGATAATGACTTTGATTAAACTAATGCTGTTCAAAATCTATTTGCAAACTCTAGTCACCTATTATTTTTCATTATTATTAGTAGGAAGAGAACAGCATCAACTATGTATTCAGTGCTTATGATATATTAAGCACTTTTTACACTGTGCTAAGCATAACCTCATTAGATCTTCCCAATAACTCTATTATTGCCCCCATTTTACAGATGAGAATACTAAGGCTCAGAGAGGTTCAGAGGCTTTTCCAAGGTCCCATCATTAGTAAATGGATGCACTAGGATTTGAATCTGGCTCATTCTGACTTCAAGTCTACACTCTTTTTTTTTTTATGGCTAGAAATCTAGAGTTTTGTATCACATATGAACAGCATCATTATAATCAACACGCATTTGCAAACTGTCAGCTGTGGGCAGAAGGCAGAGGAGGAGAAATCAAATTTAGTCCTTGCCTTTAAGATCTTCAAATCTAGGAGATGGAGCATGCCTGTAAATGATACAATGGTATAAGGCAATGAGTGGTATTGACTGTTAAAACTGGAAGGGCTCAGAGGCAGGAAAAATCCCTGAGGATTCTGAAAAAGCTTTATTGACAAACTGGGACTTCATTTGGATCGTAAAGAATGGAGGCTGAAAAAATCTGGGGAAAGCAGAGAGAAGAAAGATACTGGAGGCAGGAGGAAGGGTAAGAGCAAAGACCTAGAGATGGGAATGTACTTGGTATGTTCTAAGAACATTGGGTAGGTGTGGCTACCTGATACTAGCATAAGCTTTGGGAAGCAAGAAGGAAGCTTGGGCCTTGGCCACCAGGTAAGGACTCAATCTACTCTGTGAAGACAGTTCCCCTAAGCAGGTGCACATATACTGGGTATGTCTTCTTTGTAAAGCAAGAAATGAATCACTTCTATAGAGATATTAGATTGTTTCTCTTACATAAAAATACTGACTTAGGTAGTTAGAGAAATTTTGCTAATGAACAAGCACCCACTTAGAGGATATTTGTAAATCCCATTCAAGACTCTAACATTTGCTTGGTTACAATAACGAAGCAAATTAATAAGCTGTCTTCCATACTGCTCATGTTAAATGCTTACGCATTTATTGACAGGAATTGGAAGCAAACAGAATGAATAAAAAAGCTGTGTTAGGACCGTGGCATTATGGGTGATTTTCTTTTCCTCTTTAAACCTGACTTTAAGATTACTGTTAAATATTACCTTTTTTTTTTTCAATGAGCCCAGTCATGTTGGCATCCTAAGGAAATTTCTGAATTGAATATTAACTAAGTTATTTGCAATTTTTAGTGACCAGAAATTCCGATTTTAAAAATAGATGGATTGGAAGAATTAATATTGTTAAAATGGCCATACTACCCAAAGCAATATACAGATTTAATGTTATCCCTATCAAAATATCCATGACAGTTTTCACAGAACTAGAACAAATAAATAATCCTAAAATTTATATGGACTCATAGAAAACCCTGAGTAGCCAAACAATCTTGAGAAAAAAGAACAAAGCTGGAAGTATCACACTCTCTGACTTCTGGCTATATTACAAAGCTACAGCCATCAAAACAGTATGGTAACGGCACAAAAACAGACACAGAGATCTGTGGAACAGAATAGAAAGCCCAGAAATAAACCCACCACTTATGGTCAATTAATCTTCGACAAAGGAGGAAAGAATGTACATTGGAGAAAAGACTGTCTCTTTAATAAATGGTGCTGGGAAACCTGGATAACTACATGTAAAAGAATAAAATGAGAAGATTTTCTCACACCATATACAAAAATAAACTTAAAATGAATTAAAGATCTAAATATAAGACTGGAAACCATAAAAATCCTACAAGAAAACATAGGCAGAACACTCTCTGACATAAATCGTAGCAATATTATTTTTGGATCTGTCTCCTAAGGCAAAGGAAACAAAAGCAAAAATAAACAAATGGGACTTGATTAAACTTAAAAGCTTTTGCACAGCAGAGCAAATCATCAACAAAATAAAAAGACAACCTACTGAATGGGAGAAAATATTTGCAACTGATATGACTGATAAGGAACTAATTTCTAAAATATATAAACAGTTCATACAACTCAATAGCAAAATAACAACCCAATTTAAAAATGAGAAGACATAAATAGACATTTTTCCAAAGAAGGTATTACAGATGGCCAATAGGCACATGAAAAGATGCTCAATGTCACAAATCACCAGAGAAATGCAACTCAAAACCATAATGAGATATCACTTCACATTGGTCAGAATGGGCTATCATTAAAAAGCCTACAAATAACAAAGGTTAGTGAGGATGTGGAGGAATGGGAACCTTTGTACACTATTGGTGGGAATGTAAATTGCTGCAGCCACTATGGAAAACAGTATGGAGGTTCTTCAAAAAACTAAAAATAGAACTGCTGTATGATCCAGCAATTCCCTGCTGGGTATTTATCTGAAGAAAACAAAAACACTAATTTGAAAAGATACATGCGCCCCAATGTTCATACCAGCATTATTTACAGCAGCAAACATATGGAAGCAACCTAAGTGTCCATCAACAGATGAACGAATAAAGATGTGGTGTGTATATACAATGCAATATTACTCAGCCATAAAAAAATTCTGTCTAGAGAGTATTATGCTGAAAGACATACTGTATGTTATCACTTATATGTGGAATCTAAAAAAAGATAAAAGAATATAACAAAAGAGAAACAGACTCACAGATATAGAGGAAAAACTAGTGGTTACCAATGGAGAGAGGGGAGGGGAGGGGGGGAGGGGCAAGATAAGGGTAGGGAACGAAAAGGTGCAAACTACTATGTATATAAGAAATAAGCTACAAGAATATATTGTACAACACAGGGAATATAACCACTATTTTATGATAACTTTAAATGGAGTGTAATCTATAAAAATATTAAATCACTATGTTGTACACCTGAAACTAATATAATACTGTAAGTCAACTATACTTAAATTTTAAAAAGTGCTTGCTACTTAGTAGGTACTTAGTAAATAAATGTTGTTGGAGTTTGAATAGCTTGGCAAAAGAAATTCATTAGAGAAAAAATCTGCAACAAATCAAAGGAGATTTTACATACCATTTGTTGGCCTGGATTGCCTTTGTGCTCTCCGGCAGCCAGGGGAGCTCCTATTCATCCTTCAAAAACCCAGCAGGCTTTCCCTTCTCTTTGAAGCCTTCCCACCCACTCTGCCCGCTTATACTCCAACCCCCACCACCCCCTGCTGGTAACTCTGGTTGTCCATCCTACCTTATATCAGTAGGAAGCAGTAATTTGGGGTCATTTAGGCAGTTTAAGAATCATAGCTCCACTATTTGTTAGCTGTGCAATTGTTACATAACTAAGCCTCAGTTTCCTCATCTGTAAAATGGAGATAAAACCTTTTGAGCAGATGAGGATTGAAATAAAGTAGCATAAAACGCTTAGGCCAGTTTACAGCATTTAACATGTGCACAATATTTCCTTTCATAATTATCTGTTTTTATGATTGCATTTATCACATTGTATTTGCTGCTTACTTGTTCTTCTCTCTCACCAGCCCTTAAAGGGCAGGGACAACATTCTGCTTATCTCTGGTACCCAGTACCTGGCACACACTGGGCTGTCAGTTAAGGGTTTATTGAAGAAAGGAACAGAGTGAGCTGCTTGGAGGTCTGGGGTACTGGCTCTATGAGCTCTCCTCTTCCCCTGCAGCCCGTGCTTTATGCTCACTGGCTAAGCCCCCTCCCGGCCCCACCATCACCTCTAAGCATGTTTGGAGTCTTCCTGACAGCTTCTGCCCTGGGAACAAATGCTTCTCGCGAGGGCAAAACAGTCCTGAACTCCCTGCAGCTCTGGGCCTTCTCGGAGAGCCCAGGCCCTGCGGCCCAAGTCGGGTCGGGGCACCGGCTGCCCCTCTGAGGCGGCAGGACACCCCCCGGCCCCCCACTAGCCAGTTAGGCCCCAGAGGCCACAGGAGGGCCTAAGACTGCGGCTCAAAGAAGCCAGTGTTGAGGGCTGTTGTGCAGGGCCCCTCCGCCTCTCACTTGGGTGGCTTCCAAGCAGGGACTGGCCCCTTCAGCTCCACTCCAGGATTTCTGCAGTTTGTTTGAAGGCAGCAGAGGGGGCCGGTGGAGGCCCCCAGGCCCAGGGCCTAGGCTGGCAGGACCCGAGGCCCAGCCGGAGGAATAACATCCCCCTCTAGCACTGCAGGGGCCCCAGGAGGCAGAGTTGCGGGGCAGCTTGGGGAGAACAGTCCCCAGCAAACCGGGGCACCCTCGGGAGGGACGTGGGGCAGGGTTTGAGGGGAGAAGGCCCTAATGAGGACTCAGCAGAGAAAGAAGCCTGAGGGATATGAGTGGGGAAGCTGGAGGGAAGGGTCCAGAGGCCCCCAGCCTGGAGGCTCTGACACAGAAAGGAAGCAGCCAGGGCAGCCAGATGACCCCCATCCATCGGGGAGCGGGGCAGAGGCCAGGGAGGAAGTGGTGCTGGATTCCATGGGGGGAAAGAGGAAAGGAGATGAAGCGAGGGGAGAAGTAGAGGAAGGGAAGGCAGGAGAAGAGAGGAGAGAGAGAGGCAGGGAGACAGAGGAGAGACAAACAGAGAGAGACACACACACACATCAACAGAAAGAGAGCCAGCGGCAGAGAGGGAGTGGGGTGGGGAGGGGAGAGAGAAGGAAGGAGATGGGAGGTGGAGAGACAAGGGGAGGGTAGAGAAAGACAGAGGGGGAAAACCTAGAGAGAAGTGGGAGGGGGATAATGGGGGAAGAATGCAGGGAGGGGAGCAAAAAGGCAGGTGGGCTGAAGAGCCTGAGCCAGAGGGAGAGGGAGGGGAGGCAGCTGCGAGGGAGAGGCTTGGCAGGCAGCCTGGAGGAGGAGGAGACTTTGAGGAGGCCAGTCTGGCAGTTGAGAGAGAGAGAGCTCCCTCTCTGATATGACCAAATAAAAAGGCTCAACAAACAGGGAAGCATGTTCCTTGGTCCTTGGGTCACTTAGTCAACAACAGGGGGGGCTGTGCCGGGGCTGCTGAGTACTTCCTGGAGGTGGCAGTGGGGAGGGCAGGGAGGAGAGCAGAAGGAGAGGGCAGATTCCTTGCCTGGGTGTTGGCTGAGGGTCACAGATGGAAGGAGGTGGTGTTTATTTATTCTTTTATTTGTTCAACAAACATTAACTGAGCAACTGTGCTGAGCATTGCCCCAGACTCTAGGACCACAGAGACATAGCCTCAGCCACATATTGTGAGTGGTCTAGTGGGGGTTACAGATGAAACACACTACATCCCAGCAGTACAACCGGGGGCCAGTTACTTAACTGCTCTGTGCCTCAGTTTTCTCATCTGGAAAATGGGGTTTATTAGGAGACCAACTCTTATAGGGTTGTCTTGAGGATTAAATGAAATAATCTATATAAAGTACTAACTTGGTGGCTGGCACAAAGTGATACTCCGAAAGCGTTTACCTATCAGTGTTTTTGAGCTGTTGGGTCTTGAAGGAGAAGACATTTGCCAAGTGGGAGCAGAAGGGGAGGAACCTCCCAGGCAGAGGCCACAGAAGCCGTAAGAAGGAGGGCTGACTACGATGACTGTGGGGCTAATGAGAGCGGTGGGAATGTGGATTGCCTGCAGTAGCATCATCCTGGGGGAGGGGCTTGCTAAATATTCAGATTCTTGGGCCCTTCTTCAAACCTACTAGATCTGGGTCTTTGGGCAGGGCTTGGAAATCTGTATTTTAACTTGCTCCCCCAGGCAGTTCTGTTGCATCCCTTCCCTCCATGCTAGCCCAAGGCCCTGTCCTAGTTCAGGCCTTATTGTGCGCAGTATAATAAACAGCTTTCTAATGGATCCAGCCCTGCTTTAGTCTCACCTGTAATCTGATCCTCCTTTAAAAGAGGTCTTCTCTGTGAAGACTTCCCTGACTGCCCAGGGCAGAATTAGTGGCTCACTTCTGTTTCCACTGCACCTTGGACGGCCCTGTATTATAACTTATGAAACTATCAGAGTCGTTGCTATGTGTGTCTATGTCTCTCCTTTTGCCTGTCTCTTACAAAAAGATGAGGCCTTGAGGACAGAGGCAGGGCCAAATTTATCTTCTACCCCCTGGCCTGACACATAGTAGAGAATCTTATGAAGACTTGTTCACCAAATGGGTGTCTGGCTCTCTAGAGGATGCCAGTGAGAGGGAATCCCCTTACATCCTCTTCTAGGGGGTCTCTGGGTTTTTCTTCCCTTGGTTTTCTTTTGTTCATTGGGCCTCATTTGGCAGCAAGATGATTTCCTGTAGAGAAATTTCTGGCCAGAGTACACGGCAGATTTTAGGCAGTTATAAGTCAAGTTGACCTTGACTGAATCTCAAGGACCTCATGGCGTAATGTGTCCTGGAGAGAATCCTAAGCTTGTTCCCACATTTCTGAGCACACTGTGTTTTAGATGAAGGCGGTGGTATGTAAGGAGGAACCTTTGTAGGTGAGGAACCTGGGGCCTGCAGCAACTGGGAAGAGCCAGGACAAGGGACGTACTGCTTGGTAGTGATGCTGAGGCGTGGGAACAGAGGCACCTGACCGCGAATCCCATTTGCCTCTCCCAAGGTCCTAGTCTCTAAAATCCAGGCTGCCTCATTTTCTGTTTTTCCAGCTATGAGTCAACTCTTAGATTTGCAGTTTCAGGGCTCCCATCCAAGAGAGGTCTTCAGCTGGCAACAGTTGTGACGGTTCCCATGGGGATGCATTTAAAAATGATAATGATGCTGATGTCAGGGCTTTGGCCTGGCCCTGTGTTAAGGGTCTCCTCACATATTGTTATTTCGTCCTCATAACAGTCCTATACAGTAGATTATATTCTTCCCTTGCCCCATTTCACAGATGAGGAAATTGAGATACAGAAGGGTTAAGAAACACACCAAAGATCACCCAGCTAGTAAGGAGCAGAGCTGGGTTTTGAACCCCTACCTGTGTCATTCCAGAAATGCGGCACTTAACAACATGCCTGACAAACAGTTTAATGCCTTTTCATTCCATTTCATTGCACTAGCATGCTATCGACTGTCAATGACGAGAACAATTGCAAAACCCTCGAATGAGCATGGAAAATACTGATGATCAGAGATCCATGGAAAAGAAAGGGATGCTTCATGGAGTGGGTGTTGTGGTTGTTAATTGTCAGAAAATATTTAAGAGTAGGAACAAATAAAAATAATCCTGTTAGCATGATTTTGGGTGAACTTTAGTTTTTTTACTTTCAAAAAGTATCCTTAGGTCATTGTGTCATAGTCTTTACAAAAACATAACATAAAGAACAGAAGCCCCGGGAATTCCCTAGCAGTCCAGTGGTTAGGACTCCACAGTCTCACTGCAGAGGGCCTAGGTTCAATCCCTCATCAGGGAACTAAGATCCCAAAGCCTTGCAGCGGGCCAAAAAAAACCCAGAAGCCCCCTGGCTTGGTGTGTCATACCGGGTATGGCCACATGGTGTCCCTCCAGCTCAGTCTAAACCTTCCAGACTACAGACTTCCAGTCTCCGCCTGGCTGAGAGGCAAGGGCTAGTCGGAGCTGAGAGGACCGTAACACATAGAGCCAGCTTCTAACTGCTGGAGCAGGAAAGGCACTATGGCCTGAACGGCAGAGGGGACAGAAGGCCAGAGGATGGCAGTCTGTTTGCTTCTGAGTGTCCCAGTGTTCTGACATTGAAAGTTCATTATACTTGTCTGAGGAAAGGAAACAGGGAGGTTTTAGATTTGCAGAATAGGAGGGCTGCTTCCTGGGTCAAATAATTTGAGGGAGGGCAGGAAGGAGGTTGGAGTGGGGGCTGAGAAACAGGAGGGTCCAGAGTTTTTGTAGGAGGGTGAAGGGGCGGCAGTGTAGTTGGAAGGAAGGGTTGGGGATTTGTTTTGAAGCTGTGTTTGCACAGCAAGCACTCTATGTCACACATCAGTAAGTAAAAAATGTTGTCTAAAGAAGCCTTTCACCCAATATTTTATTTTTGTTTTATTGCCAGTTGGTTCTAAACTCTGGATTTTAACCTATAAAACGGGGCAATCGTTATTTTTTGGTACGATGGCAGACATTCAAACTTTTAAGTCGCATTTGGATTTCTCCTAGGACAGTGCTTCTCAAACTGGTGTGTATTACTATCAGCTGGAGGGCTTGTGGAAACAGATTTCTGGGCCACACCCCAGAGTTTCTGATTCAGTAGATCTGGGGTGGGCCCTGAGTATGTACTTTTCTAAAAAGTTCTCAGAGGATGCTGATATTGCTGGCCCAAGACCACACTTTGAGAACCACCACTGTAAAGGAATCACTTTCCTCACATGGTCTGCCATTGTACTCTCATTTTAAAGCCAAAGTCAAAGAGCTTAAATTCTTGCACTGGGTGCCCACCTTTAGAGTGGGTGGGCTGTGACCTTTGCTCAGCCAGTGGGGCTATTTTTTCAGGGAGACTGGAGCAAATGTTGCAAGGCTAAGTTGGATTGGTAGGAGGTTGTTAGGGGCAACAGCAGCCTCCTGCTGATTGGGCCATCGGTATTGTGTGTTGCCCAGGGTTTTGGTGGCTTGGCTACAGTTAGCAGGTCTAGTCCAAGCCAGGTGTTCCAATCTCCCCTGATTTTGATCCTGCAGTAGGAGTAGTAAATTCCCTTCTTCTTGACTTAGCCAGAGTCCTTTCTGTTGCTTGCATCGAGGATCTCTGACGCAACCTCTCCTCTGTACTGTCTCCCACTACAGCAGCATGGAGGGAACTGAGTGAACTCGGATCGCATTCAAGTTAGCAGCAGAGCTAAGAACTGGAGTCTTGAATTTCTCTCTCCCAGGCAAGGGCTCTTCCCTCTACATCTACAGCTTCCACCTCTGATCCACAAAAGAGCCCTGCTTAGAAAGGCATTTGCAGAATGAGTGTATTAAACTTTTCTGAAATATGGTAGGGCATCCAAATATATAAATAAAACCAAGCAGTAGGCACTCAAAGTTTGCAGCCCTAAAAATGCTACAATTCCATGACTAATGTTTCTCTTAAAAAAAAAAAGAAAGGATTCAGCCCTTTTAGCAATTACAAGCAGTTTTAAAAATGGTAGGACTCACACTCTGCTTCAAGTATTGTCAGCTTTTCATCTGTTTTAGGATTTCAGACCTTGTTGCTATGGATAGTCATTTACTATAAAGATATTGGTGGCTGGGGAGCAGAGGCTCCCAAAGGAAAGTGCTCTTATATTCAAATCGGTCCCTCTGCTCTTCCCTGTATAGCACCCTGCAATCCCTAGGAACTGGGCTGTGGAGGAAGGGAGGCAGATCAACAGCAGGACTGACAGAGGTATAACCAAGAAGTCCACAGCCCTGGAGGGGTGCGTGCACATAGCAGAGCTGTCCCTTCTCCCCTTATATGGTGCTCCCAGCTTCTGGGTACCCCTGGAGCGTTAGAGCAGGAGGAGAGTGAGCTCTGGTCTCAGCTCTTCCAGGTACTAGCTGTGTAACCTCGGGTTTTGTTTTTTTACCTCTTTGGGTCTTGTAGTAGTTTCTTATCACTGCTGTAACAAATTTCCACAAACTCCACGGCTTAAAACAACACAAGCTCATTATTTTATAGTTTTGGAGGTCAGAAGTCTGAAAATGGGTCTTAAAAGGTTAAAATCAAAGGCTGTGTACCTTCTGGAGGCTCTAGGGGAGAATCGACTTCTTGCCATTTCCAGCTGTTAGAGACTGCTCACATTCCTTGGCTCCTGAGCACATCACCCTGATCTCTGCTTCCATCATCACATCTCCCTTTCTGACTCTGACTCACCTACCTCTCTCTTATAAGGACCCTTCTAATTACATTGGACCCACCTGGATAACCCACAATACACTCATTTAGATCTTAACCTGCGAAACCCCTTTAATCACGTAAGAACATAGATTCTGGGGATTAGGGCATGGACACCTTTTGGGGGCCATCTATCATAATATTTGTTTATACTGTTCAGCCCTCCATAATATTAATTAATAAAGCATTGATAAACTACAGTTCAGATAAATAGAAAGAAGAAAACTATAACTCATGCTTCAAGTACTGAAAGATAAACACAATGAACATGCTTCCATCTTTTTTTAAATGAAGTTTTTACATAGTTATCATCATACTGCTGATACAATGTGAAATCCTGGTTTTTCATTAGATATTATATCATAATCTACTGTAATAATCAAGATTTCACAGGCAGCTGAGAAGATCAAAGGCACTAGTTTTTCTGAAGAGAGCTTGGTAAACAGTAAGGACTGGGACAGCTGGTAGTTATTGCTCTTATGACCCAACTCACCTGGGTGGGTGGGTTGGGAAGAGGCACTTGAACTCATGACTCAGCTGATTCACCCTAAGTTCCTCATGCTGTGTGTATGTGCATGTGTACCTGCGTTTGCCTGCGTGAACATAGGGCCTAGAGTGGGGACAGTTTTGTATTCAGCAGCTCCTCTCATTCAGAAAGACACCAGGGGGAAGGGTAAGCTGTGACAAAGCGAGAGAGAGTCATGGACATATATACACTACCAAACGTAAGGTAGATAGCTAGTGGGAAGCAGCCGCATAGCACAGGGAGATCAGCTTGGTGCTTTGTGACCGCCTGGAGGAGTAGGATAGGGAGGGTGGGAGGGAGGGAGACGCAAGAGGGAAGAGATATGGGAACATATGTATATGTATAACTGATTCACTTTGTTATAAAGCAGAAACTAACACACCATTGTAAAGCAATTATACTCCAATAAAGATGTAAAAAAAAAAAAAAAAGACCCAGCAAACCTATGGACAAATGTCTAGAACAGTCGTTTGTAACCTTCCCTGTGCATCAGAATCACCTCATGAGCTTCTAAAAAGCATAGATTCCCTGAGTTCCATCCACCAGAAGTGGTGGTTCCATTAGTCCAGGGTGAAACCCGAGCATCTTGTTTTGCCAAAGCTCCCCAAATGATTTTGATATACTGGAACCAGTATAGACCAACACATGGGGAACCTGGGAAAAGATTCCAGCTGGTGTGGAAGGCTGTGACGGGCCGATGTCAAAAGCAAAGGTTTTAGTAAGGCGTCTTCATTTAAGAAGACAAGCTGTTACCTCTCCCTGCTGCTCTGCTCTCTGGCCCCAGTACTAACCCAGAAAAATTGTCTTGGGGGAGCCAGCTGAGGGGCTCTGAGTGTATCAGGATAGTCACGAGGGTTTGCTCTCTACCAACAGATCCTCTTTCCTCAGGGCACAGCGAGGCCAGGCCATGCCTCTGAGCTGTCTGGGCTCTGCAAGGGGGATGCACATCCTTCAGCATCTCTTGTTTTCAGTGAGAGGAGTAGGTGGTAGAGGGAGTGCAAGCAGAAACCTCCCTGAGACGTGCCCCAACCCCAGCCTCCCAGGGAGGAGGAGGGGCAGCAATCAGTCACCTGGGGCAGCAGCCAGACTGCTAATTAGTTGGGGACAAGTGAGTGAGGCAGTGAGAGGGCACCTTTTCCAGAACTACTGGTACTAGGATGAGCAGCCTTCTTTGGTCTGGAGAAAGAGGCCTTCTGTGTGCTGATTGTCTTGTTTCTAGACATGAAGCAGTGCCTTTGGGGGCCCCAAGTGCCATAGGTGCGTGGAATCTGGCACATTGAGGGGTTTGAAGACTGACTCCAGGTTCTGTCCCGCAGACAGTGCTCGGTTCACTCACAAGCTCATTTTTCTATAAGAGCAAGGGAATATGTATATATGTAGGACTTACTGCATGTTCACCACTTACGCTACTTACATGCATTATCTTACTTATTTTCCTCACAACGATCCTGGGAAACAGGTACTATTACTTTCTCATTTTACAGATGAAGATGTAGAGACTTAGTTTGGTTAAACAATTTGCCCAGCATTATTGGTGAAGGCTGAGCCCAGATCTTGTTCTCTGACGACAATGCCTTTTACCAACGGATGGGTATGGGGAAGATGGGTGGAGGAGAGTGGAGCAGCGGACCCGGAGGAACAGGTCACACGTGCACAGTATAGTCTGTCTCTGCCCATTTGATCCAGGGCGAGGAATGCCAGTGGGTGGGTCTGGAATTGCTACTCAGGAGCCTGATGGTTCACAGCCTGGGGGAGCCCTGAGCCCACCAAGTCAAAGGCTCTCTCCCATTACATGGCTTGTCCTTGGTCACTGAATTCCTGCTTCTCTCCCTTCCTATCTGTCCTCTCCCCCACCCCACTCCCCACCCCCCCCAATCAACATCCACCCCATCAGATCCTTTGCTGGGTGTGGGCTTCCAGGCTGGGCTGGGAGCCCTGCCCTGGTATGAATGAGCCGTGTGGTTGGGTCCTGATTCTCTGCCTAGTCCTCTCTGCGGGGCCCCCTCCTTGGAGAGTTTGGACCTGTCCTCTCAATCCCCAGCCCTCAGAAGGGCCCTGCTGAATGGGCTTACGGCTGACTGTTGGATTTGCTATGGCCGCCCAAGGGGCCTGTGGCTTTGGCTGTGGTTATTGGCCCTGCTGACCCTCGCGGCCCTCTAGCTGTGTGTTGTTCTAGTCTCTGTCCTGCTGGGACATAGATTCTTTTCCTTCCTTCTGTAGGGGAAGCTCTTTAGCTTTTATGCAGTTGCCAGACTGAAGTCAAGAGGACACTGGCTGCTGAGTGATTCCACCTCTTCTGTAATTCAGGCATTCTGCCCTGCATTTGGCTCTCACCCTCTACAATTTCTCATACGTTATGTATGTAAGTGGTGTCTGCGTGGGTGTCCAGATATTCGGTGTGAATACAAAGCATAGGCTCCTGGGAACAGAAGAGCAGGAGCTTCTTTATTACCTCTACTCAGAATCTGTGTATGAAGATACACGCTGTCCCCAGGGAGGTGCTTTAGTCACTCTAATGAGCCTTCCTGCAGATCGCAAGGGACACTCACTGAATGGCCATATATTAATTGGGAATTTGGATGTGGAGCTGATGTGGGCCAGATGTGCTCCCTTTATAGTCACCGTCAAATACTAGAAGTCTCTTTAGACTTTACAGGTGAGGAAACCAAGGCCCTGAGGGGAGAGGGTTGATGTAACCAGGGCCTGACTGCAGCTGCCGTAGGACTTCCTGGGTCGGGAAGCCGTTAAGCAGGGTGAGCAGTCAGCACACAGGAAGATTTAACAGAGAAATCGCCAACCCCACAGCCACGGGTGAGCCATCATGTTATATTTCTGAAGGACCGGCAGACAGGATATACCCTTGCTTTGCCTTCCAAATCTACTGAGGATGAGTAGACGGGGAATTACATGCTTATCTTTCATGGGAAAGAAGTGCAGTTGCTCCTTAGTTATTGCCACAAGCACTGGAAGAAGAACTAATAAAGAGGGCTGCTATGGGTTGAATTGGTGTCCCCCCAAAAGATATGTTGAAGTCCACAGTCCCCTGGTACTTGGGAATGTGACCTTATATGGAAATAGAGTCTTTGCAGATGTAATGTAATCAAGTTCAGATGAGATCATGAGGGTAGGCTCTCATCCAATGTGACTGGTGTCCTTACAAGAAAAGGAAAATTCCGCGTGAAGCTGGAGACACAGAGAACGCCACGTGATGACAGAGGCAGAGACTTCAGGGATGCACTTGCAAGCCAAGTCATGCCAAGGATTGCTGAGCACCACCCTAACCTGGAAGAGGCGAGGAGGGATTCTACCCAGAGTCTCAGAGGAAGTGTAGCCCTACCAACACCTTCATTTTGGACTTTTAGCCTCCAGAACTGTGAGAGAATAAATTTCTCTTATTTTAAGACACCCAGTTTGTGATCCTTTGTTACAGCCGCCCTAGGCAACCAAGGCAGGGCTCTACATAGTGAGTCCCTGCTCTGTATGTGCCTGACACTGAGGCTTAGGGCTCTTGTAAGTTGGGAAAGCCCATCATGGCCTTGATGCAATTAGAGAGGGAGGCTATGTGTGAGGGCTCAGGGGAAGAGGTGATGAGAACGGCCTGTGTGAATGTCCCCCTTCCCTTCCCTTTCCTTTCCCCATCTCCCTCCCAGTCTGAGCTCTAACCCTTGGAGCCTGAGCACTTGGAATCTTGGGATGGAAGTGATGGAACTCAAGGTGGCTGATAGATTCACACTTATGGACTATTTGCCTCCCAAAGGAAAAGCTTGTTGAACCACCAGCATCTCCACACAGTGGGCTGTTTGGGTCTTGAGTGGGGCGGGTGCGGAGGCTGAGTGAGAGTGGGGACTTCCAGTTTCTCTGCCACTTCATGGGGTTGAGCCCTGGCTATTAACATTAGCTCTCCTGGAGCCAGCACTTGGCCTGCCAGCCCACCCCCTGCTTAGCCCTTCTGTTGTGAACTTCCCCAACGTCCACAACCTCCCTCACTCTTTGTGTGAACTTTGTGGTTTGGGAGGGAATGTCCAATCCCATGATCCAGGTCTAAACCTGTCAGGTAGTCCCACCCTTTAGCCACAATGACTGGCTAATGTAGACCAGGTCTAAGCCAATCAGCACATGAGTCTCCCCTGACCACAGGGAACTTTTATTTTATAATTGAAGGAGTCCAGTTTTCTTTCTCTGGCTAGATATGAATAAGGAAGCATATACCCTTTAGTGCTCTTAGCAGCCATTCTGTGACCATGAGGAGAGCCAGTTTTAGAATGATACGTTGGAATAACAGAAGAGTCAGAAAGGTTCTGGGTCCTTGATGACTTCAATGAGCTACTGGATGAATCACCATCCTGAAATCTGCCCTATCTCTGGATTCTAGTGTGAATCAATACATCTCATTTATTTTTCAAGCTAATTTGAATTGGTTTTTATCTGTTGCTTACAGTGGTGGTTTTTAAAATGTAAACACAAACTTTTTCGTATTCCTCCTTTCAAAAGATAAAGCCTAAATCCCGTACCCTTAAGTGTGGGATTGACTTTGTGATTTGTTTCTGATGAATAGAGATTGTGGCAGAAGTGACAGTGAGTGACTTCTGAGATTAGGACATAAAGACACTGTAACTTCCTCCTTGCTTTTTCTATTGAGTTACTCACTCTGGGGGAAGTCAGTGGA
Organism: Stenella coeruleoalba; assembly: GCF_951394435.1. Classification (NCBI taxonomy): domain Eukaryota; kingdom Metazoa; phylum Chordata; class Mammalia; order Artiodactyla; family Delphinidae; genus Stenella; species Stenella coeruleoalba. The sequence continues at coordinate 44,422,811 of NC_137154.1, read as the reverse complement.
AGTCATGTTGTGAGGACACTCAAGCAGCCCTATGAAGAGGTTCATGTGCTCAGGAACTGAGGCCTTCTGCCATCAACCAGCATTAAGTCACCAGATATGTGAGTGAGCCATCCTGGAAGTGAGTTCTCTAGCCCCAGTCAAGCCTTCATATGACAATGGCCCCAGCTGACATCTTGACTGCAACCCCATGAAAGAATCTGAGCCACAACCACCAAGCTGAGCCACTCCTAAATTCCTGACTTGCAGAAGCTGTGTGATAATAAATGTTTATTATTTTAAGGCAATAAGTTTTGGGATAATTTGTTACGTGGCAATTGATAACTATTACACTTATATCTGAAGGCATGCTAACCAATGCACTGTGCTAGTTATAATTACTGAAGCCCAAGAGTGAATCTAAAACTGTTTATTTTACTGGGGCTACCATATTCATTTCATTCTAGGGTCCCAGGGAAGTGAGAAGATGACAGAGAATACACAACTGGGTCGTGTGTCTTGGTCATAAGTTTCCTTTGGCCAGCCTGTTGTGGATATCCACAGGGTCTTACACAGCTCCACAGTTGTGGAGGTCCAGCCTGGTGTGGGAGGAGCACATGGCCAGCACAGTGTGGGAGAGCAGAATTCCTAAGCACTGGAGGGGGGTATGGAAGTGGCTGGACAAGATGAACCTTAATGGGGTGTACAGCTGGGAATAACAGGTGATAAAAGAACATCTGAGCTTTTATCAGTGAGGGTAGATAATAGCAGAAGACCAGAATAGCACTTCCACTTCAATGCCCTGGTGCTCTATAATTCTGGGGAAAAAAGAAAGGAAACTCAGAGGAATGAGGCTTAAAAAGAAAATGAGTTATGGAAAAGTGAAGTCATATTTCTTGTGTGCTTGAATTGTGACCTTCGATTCATAGCCACCACACTTGTAATACAATTTGCTTGTTGCTAGAATGCTTCTTCCTCCCCTGCCCCACAACATATGCACAGTGAAATGACTATGTCTCAGGGCTTCTTCCCCAAGGAGTTCCCCTCCCTTGTGGGCCCTGGAGACTCATATGAGCTCCTCTGTAGCCTATATCCTCTTACTTACAATGCTGTTCTACATTCCCACCCCCAAGGCTTCACAGCTGCTGTTTTAGTGTAGTTCCTCACACATGAGCTAGCCTGTTTGGCCCATAAAAATCTGTCCTCCATGCTGATTTAACCCTTCCTGCCATCACTGGTGATGAGCTAGTTATTTTTGCATGGTTTCTGATGTTGTTGCCTTTCCCCTTAACCTCACGCCATCTTGTTTCTCTGCTCAAATAATTGTTGAGCTAGGATGGGAGAAGTTTCCTTCCCCAAATATTATGATTATTTTTCTAATATACTCTAAAAAGAATGACCTTATTCTTTATTTTATTTTTTTTTTTAAATTGGGGTATAGTTGTTTTACAATGTTGTGTAAGTTTCTACTACACAGCAAAATGAAGTAGAGTTCACTGTGCTATACAACAGGTTCTCATTAGTTATCTATTTTATACATATTAGTCTATATATGTCAATCCCAATCTCCCAATTCATCCTACTCCCCGTTCCCCACCTTGGTGTCCATATATTTGTTCTCTACATCTGTGTCTCTATTTCTGCCTTGCAAACCGGTTCATCTGTACCATTTTTCTAGATTCCACATATATGCATTAATATACCATATTTGTTTTTCTCTTTCTGACTTACTTCACTCTGTATGACAGTCTCTAGGTCCACCCACATCTCTACAAATGACCAACTTCATTCCTTTTTATGGCTGAGTAATATTCCATTGTATATATGTACCACATCTTCTTTATCCATTCATCTGTTGATGGGCATTTAGGTTGTTTCCATGACCTGGCTATTGTAAATAGTGCTGCAATGAACATTGGGGTGTGTGTGTCTTTTTGAATTATGGTTTTCTCTGGGTATATGCCCAGGAGTGTGGTTGCTGGATCATATGGTAATGCTATTTTTAGTTTTTTAAGGAACCTCCATACTGTTCTCCATAGTGGCTGTATCAATTTACATTCCTACCAACAGTGCAAGAGGGTTGCCTTTTCTCCACACTCTCTCCAGTATCTATTGTTTGTAGATTTTTGACGATGGCCATTCTAAATGGTGTGAGGTGATACCTCATTGTAGTTTTGATCTGCATTTCTCTAATTATTAGTGATGTTGAGCATCTTTTCATGTGCTTCTTGGCCATCTGTATGTCTTCTTTGGAGAAATGTCTATTTAGGTCTTCTGCCCATTTTTGGATTGGGTTGTTTGTTTTTTGATATTGAGCTGCATGAGCTATATGTATATTTTGGAGATTAATTCTTTGTCCATTGATTCATTTGCAAACATTTTCTCCCATTTTAAGGGTTTTCTTTTCATCTTGTTTATGGTTTCCTTTGCTGTGCAAAAGCCTTTAAGTTTCATTAGGTACCATTTGTTTATTTTTGTTTTTATTTCCATTTCTCTAGGAGATGAGTCAAAAAAGATCTTGCTATGATTTATGTCAAAGAGTGCTCTTCCCATGTTTTCCTCTAAGAGTTTTATAGTGTCTGGTCTTACATTTAGGTCTTTAATCCATTTTGAGTTTATTTTTGTGTATGGTGTTAGGGAGTGTTCTAATTTCATTCTTTTACATGTAGCTGTCCAGTTTTCCCAGCACCACTTATTGAAGAGACTGTCTTTTCTCCATTGTATATCCTTGCCTCCTTTGTCATAGATCAGTTGACCATATGTGCATAGGTTTATCTCTGGGCTTTCTATCCTGTTCCATTGATCTATATTTCTGTTTTTGTGCCAGAACCATATTGTCTTGATTACTGTAGCTTTGTAGTATAGTCTGAAGTCAGGGAGTCTGATTCCTCCAGCTCCATTTGCTTCCTCCAGATTGCTTTGGCTATTCGGGGTCTTTTGTGTCTCCATACAAGTTTTAAGATTTTTTGTTCTAGTTCTGTGAAAAATGCAATTGGTAATTTGATAGGGATTGCACTGAATCTGTAGATTGCTTTGGGTAGTATAGTCATTTTCACAATCTTGATTCTTCCAATCCAAGAACATGGTATATCTCTCCATCTGTTTTTGTCATCTTTGATTTCTTTCATCAGTGTCTTATAGTTTTCTGAGTACAGGAAGAATGACCTTATTCTTATTTTATAAAATAACACAGCTAGCATTTCAACTTTTATTTTGCTCTTTCTTCATTGTTAGGCTCAAGGGCTACTTCCTCCATGAAGCCTTTCCTCATGCAGGGCCAAACTCCCCATCACTTATTCCTATGTCTGTGGTTTACATGCATTATTTTGTACTAAGATGATCTGTTTCTGCATCGTTCCCTCTCTGAGAGCCTGTAGAGGAACGCACTGAGTCTGATTTATTTCTGTATCCTCAGTTCCTAGTATAAAATAGGTGCTCAGTGAACATTTAATGACCTGAGATATTACAGACCATAGCTCCGTGATTCTGTTTAATATCTTTTGCAAATCTATAGCAATTTCTCAACACTTAGAACCCAGGAAGAAAGGCCAGTTGTTTTCTGGAGCTTTTGGCCTTCAAAGGGTTTTGGAACTAACAGGACTGGTTTAGGATGACTGGGTCTGACTTTCCAATATTTAGAGACCAAGATTATTTTAAACATGTATGGAGGAGGATAACAATTTGCATTTTTCATTAATAACTGGGATGGAGTTTGCATCCATGTTCCATATCACACATTAGCTGAAAGATGTTGGTTCTTTAGTATAAGAAGGAAAGTTAGAAACTGGTCCAGCCTTCCAAGGGCTGACTAGGTGTGCCCTTCTGTTTCCACTTAAGTTCTGCTGCAGTCATTACTCAGTGATGGTTTTCTGCCTCTGCCAGGCCCAGACTCAGGGGGCCATTCTGAGAGTGTTCCCCTTCACTCAGGTCTGAGCTGAGCTCCTGCACAATGACCTGACTACACTCAAACTAGTTATAGAGCAGCTGGGGACATGCCACCCAGATATGTGCAGCATCAAGGGCTGCAGGCTGAGGCTGGGTAGATGGCTTTGCTTAGGGCTGACGTATTTTATAAGGGCTCCCTTTCTGCTCTTGGAGGCCTCTGGCTCTGAGATGTGATGACCCCAGAGATGCTCCCTGGGTCCTCATTCTTTCCTCTACTCCTCCAGCAATTAGACGGGACTGCTGATCATCTGTAAGAAGATGATCATGACATTCTTTCCTCTCCGGCCCCTTCTTCTGTTCCCTGAGCCAGCCCTGCATTCCTAGGAGGTCCGGCAGTGATTCTGTCCTGAGAGTCAGGCCAGTATGGCCTCATGTCAGCCTGATTCCTTCTACCTGGGCTCCAGATCAGCCCAATGGCACCTACCCCTTGCCTGCTGCAGTTCAAAAATGCTCTCTCTGGCCTAGTCTGAATCGTGGCTTTCGGTTCAGCAGCCCCTTTCAACAGCTCCTCGCCTGCTTCACTAATAGGCACCAACCGCTGACTGCAATCACCAATCTCGGGTTTCAGCTGTGGGACTCGATTCATCCTCTCCAAACACATGCCCTCCAAGGGGGGCAGACACCATTGTAGTTGCTGAAGAGCCATTTCACATATGCTCACAGAACGTCCTCCAATTCCACATAGGAAATGGGCTCCATAAAACCTTTGTTCATTAAATGTTCCAGGGACCACAACAAAGGGACTTAGAATTAACCAGAATTGGTTAGAATTGGACCATCCAATTCTTTGATTAAAAAGTGCAGGGAAGCTGGCTGTCTGGGCAATCAGGGTGGCTCTAAAATGGGCAATGTTGTATTATAATTCGAACAAACTGCTTGACAAGAAATGAGCACTGTCCGTGCAGAGGGAAACCATAATGAGGGGGTGTTACCAGTCATCCATGCTCTCCTTGGCCCACCACTTTGGAAACCTATTGCAAATGAGGAGGAGGTACAGGGATGGCTGTTTGACACTTCCTGCCACTTTAAGGTTTAATTGTGCAAGAGCCACTGGTTATTTCCCTCAGGAATTCATATGCCATATGGGCACTTGCTACCAGGTGAACTTAGTGCCTGAATTATGGTTACCGAATTAGATTTTTCTTGGATGTTTTAACTGAGAGAGAACACATGATCCAACGCAGTGGTACCCCTCTTTTTTGCATGTCAGAATAACAAGGGGAGTTTAAAATTCCCATGACCATGCTGCACCCAGATCAATTAAATCAGCATCTCTCAGGGTGAAACCCTCTCTGGCATTAGCATTTTTAAAAGCTTCCCAGGTGACTGAGAGCCACTGTCTAGTCACTTACACTTTTCCTATCAAAATCCTGTATTAAAATAATTGAACTGTTACTAAATATACATAAAATGATAATTCAGAATTAATAGTGAAATAAATATAACTACTTTAAGTACAACATAGACATTCTCATGCTAGATTTCAATTGCTATTGATTATTGCTCTCTGTAATTCTGGTTTTCTTTATTCTCCTTTAAGGAAAAGCCCTGAACTTTCTCTCACTTATTCTTGGTGCTAAAAAGTCCTAGGCCATTTATGAGAAACGGATCAAGTGCTAAAAGCTGAGAGGAAAGTTCCATCTCTGGAGTAGAGGTCAAATTTGAAAACCACTCCCAGAATTTAAAGAAAATATGAGTTGAAAGAGATGGAAAAGCTGATAAAAGATACGAAAACTCAAAGACTAAGAAGCGGGTCAGAAACTGTTATGAAAATTGCATGAAAAACAATTGAGTAATTTTTTAAAATGCTGAAATGAAAGATTAACCATCTTCGGATCATGCAGATCTTACATGGCTTCACAGAGTTGAAGTCAGAAAAACTGATCAGCTTGAATCCACACCTAAGTGGTGGCATTCAAACTAGACATAGACTGGCCTGGTTATTAAAAACCTGCCTTGAATGACTAGAACTGGTCTCACCTATGTGAAGGGAGGCACATCCTGAATTTCCATGCCTGTTACTTTTTAAAAATTTAATTTTTATTTTAAAAAAGTAATATGACTATATAGTTTAAAATGGCAAAGAGTATTCTACAGATTTTAATAAAAAGCAGCTGTTTTATGCCTGTCCCCAGAAACCCATGCCTGATTTCTGCTTCCTAGAGACACATTTAACTGTGGCTATTTCTATAGGCATTTATATCCTTATTTCTAAATAACAGGCTTATACTGTTATTTCTTACACTTCCAATTTTAGATGCTTCCTATTAACTTCCCACGATGGGAGACGAAGACATCTTCCAGTTCTCTTCCTCCTTTTCTCCTTCCCGCTCAAACTTCTCTCCATCATCCTCTCCAGAGAGTTACACCATAATTCTTAGTTAGATCAACATTCAATATTTACCTGCTTATGACCATTTAATTAAACCACAGATAGCCAATAGGTAACCTATGAATACATTTCCTTTCTTTCATGGCATTTTGTTTTCCTTGGAGTTAAAAACTGTCTTATTTTCTCAGTTTCCAGGGATTTTTTGGTGAACATATTCCCCATTCCCCCCAAACTCTTCCACAGAGCTGTAAAAGTCCTTGGAGTAAGTCAAGCAAGCACATGAGGGAATCTAGCAGTTCCCTTTCTTTCCCTTGGTACATCCCTCCCACAGCCCTCTGTCCTCTTGATGTGGTTTGGACTGGTTGTTCTCTAGCCTCAGGACCAGCTGAACTTTATTGAACCCCCCTTTCTCATTACCATGTTGGGTCCTTATTTCTAGAACTCAGTATTTTCCTCTGTCTTGTTTTACTCTCGTTTTGCTGGAGTATATCCTCCAGTTTCTTTTTCAGAAAGGGTGCATGTAGCTAAATTCCTTGAGACTGTGTGTGTCTGAAAAGGTCTGAAGAAGAGCAAAGGTGGGGGGGGGGGAAGTTGAGCAGGGCCAGAGCACCAGGGCCCTGGCGAGCTGGAGGCCCAGAACCATCCCAAGGAGGCAGACAGGCAGTGAGAGATGGAACTGTGCTGAGGATCCAAGCCCCCGGCTCAGTGCCCCATTGGAATTCACTTACAAAACACAAGCTGAAAGATCCAATTATTAAGAATTTCAAAGTCAGAGCATTAAACCAGGCACACAAGGCCATGAGTGTGAAACCCCGTGTGACTGCACATGTAACACATCTACGAAGCCAGCCCTGGTGGGAGAAGAAAGATTGGCTTATGTATTGTACCATGTTCTCCAACTGACCCTATCCACCCAGAAGAAAATGAAGAGACCTTTAACTCCTTCTACATATTAAAATAAATTTCAGATGGATTAAGCATTTAAATGTAAAGGATGGGCAAAATAATACAAGAGCAAAATTTAGGAGAACACACTTATAACTTGGTGGCTTGGGAGATCTTTAAACCAAGACAATGAATGCAGATGCTATAATGGAAAAGACAGCCACATTTACTTGACAAATGATAGACTGGGAAAAAGCTGTAGCATATAAAACAGATAAAGGATTAATGTTTAAAATATGTAAACACCTCTACAAACTGATAAAGAAAAACATCCCGGTTGGAAAATAAACAAAGAATATGAATAGACAATTCGTCTAAGAGAAAATCCAGATACAATGTGAAAGATGTTAGGAAAGTGCAAATTAGAGGGACAATGAGATAATACCTCTCACACACCATGCTGGGAAAAATTAAACAGAGGTAATAATTAGTAGAGGTTTTTGCTGCGGAAAGGGCACTCTCATATTACTGGTAGAAACGTGAATTGTTAAAAGCACTTACCAAGGGGAATAAACATGCTCATGATGCAACAATTTCATTTCTGGGGATTCATCCTGCAGAAATTAAGAGATCAAGAATTAAGGTTGTGTCCACAAATGTGTTTATTGCAATACTTTTTGTTGTGGCAAGAAACAACAATAACAAAATGAAGCTACAATTAAGAATAACAAAAAGTAAACTAAATATCCATCAACATAAGGATTGTTGACCAAATTGTAATATATTCATAATTGAATCATTGTGTAGCCTAGAAAAAAATGAGTTCTATCTATACCAGTTGACACAGACAGATTCAGTTAGGAGGGAAAAGCAGGATATAGAGAAGGGTATACAGTAAAATCACATTTTCTTTGTGTGTGCAAAATAATGCCTAATCCCCCAAATTGTGTGTGTGTGTGTATAATTTCATGAATGTGTGATAGTAGAGAAAAGTGTGAAGACACACATCAGTTTTTGATCCTTGATTTTGCTGGGAGTTGAGAAGGAGGAAGGTAAATGGGAGGATAGAATGGAGGTTGTTTTGGTGAGAAGAGGTGAGTCTGAACTCTGAATGGAATGCGGATGATTGCACAATGGAGAAACCTTTAGTGAAAGCTTACTCATTTGAGCTGGGCTTTGGCTGTTGCTTTCATTTCTGACACTTGGGTTCCAGGGTCAATAACAGTCATAGTACAATTTGATTTCAAGGATGTAGTAGTCCCAGAAGCAAATAAGCTGAAAAACTTAGGACACCTTTAGAGGAATCTGCCTAATGTTAGATTTCTTCTCTGAAACAATAAATTTGAGCAGTCAGTGGTACAATGCCTACAGAAATAGAGAACTCTTACCTAATGCTATAAACTGAATGTCTGTGTGTCCCCCACCCCCCAAATCATATATTGAGACCTAATGCCCAATGTGATGGCATCTGGAGGTGGGGCCTCTGGAAGGTAATTAGGTCATGAGTGTGGAGCCCTCAGGAATGAGATTAGTGCCCTTAGAAGGAGACTCCAGAAAGTTCCCTCCTGCCCTCCACCATGTGAGGTTGTATGAACCAGGAAGTAAGCCCTCACCAGACATGGAATCTTGGACTTCCCAGCCTTCAGAACTGTGAGAAATAAAATTTCTGTTGTTTATAAGCCACCCAGCCTATGGTATTTTGTTATAGCAGCCCGAATGAACTAAGACACCTAGCCATGTTGTCATCAATCCATGACAACATTCTCTGATCTCCAAAGGCTAAGAAAAGGTACCACCGAAGCACCCTTTCTATAAAATGACTCAAAAATTTTTTCCAAATTACATGAAAATGAATCAAAACAAAATTGCAAGATGGGAAATTTGGGATTGGAAAGAAGCAGCAGCAAGCACAAAAACCAGTTAAAAAACACGAAGTTAATAATAACTTCTAACCACTAATGAGAGAGGGTTTGATACAGATATTTGTAAATAATTGCTACCATGGTGACAAAATGGAATGTAAAAACCTACAACTTTAAATATTTATTTACCTATTTATTTGTAACAGCATTTTCAGGTGATAAAAGAAAATAAGCTCACTGTAATTAATTTTAAAATGCAGAAAAAATTATAAAGAGTATTTATATCCCATCATCCATAGGGAATGCTGTTAATGCTGTTTTTGTGAGTTTTTCTTTCTCTGTGTGTCTCTCTGTGTTTAAAAAATGGAATTTTATTACTTATGCAGTGTAATATTCTATTTGATTTACTTTATAATATGTTATGAATATTTGCTCAGTTCATTAAATATTCTTTGAAAAGTTGATTTTAAGGGACTTCATAATATTTTATTGTAAGGAGTACCATAAGTTATTTAACCGTTTCTCATTGGGCAACATTTAGGTTGTTTCTAGTTTTCAGGTATATTTAAGAAAAATTCTGGTACAAACTGCTCTATTACTTATAATTATTCTTAACTGAATAGCTAATAATTTTCTTTACATAGATTCTGAGAAGTGGATTTACTGGGTCAAGAGATATAAACTATTTTTAAGTATCTTGATGCCTGTTGCCAAATAATTTTCCCAAAAGTTAGTTCCAATTTATCCTCCCACTAGCAGTGCATGACAATGCTCATCTCTGTGTACCCTTCAATGTTGGAGTAAGAAATGAAAGCTTTGCCAATTTGATAGGTACCATTTCTTTAAAAGTTCTGTATAATCTTTCTTTTAAAATCAATATTGTAGATAATTTGGAAAACACTGAAAAACATGGGGAAGAAAATAAGTATATTACTCTTGAAAATACAGAGCACTTTCACACATTTTTCATTGAGTCCTCCAAACAACTTCATGAAGTACAGCCTTTAGTGTTGCCCCCACCTTGCAGTTATTCCCAGTGCAGATCTGAGAGGTTAAGGGAGTTGCCTACATCACACAGCTAGTGAGAGGTGCTGCTGGGCACTACATCAGGTCTTTTTTAACACTTAATCTCATGCTTTCCCCACTATACTAGTTGCCCCTGGAGGGGCTGGAGATGAGAGGTGAAGTGTACCTAATATATTCCTGATCACTCAGAGCAGGGAATGCATTGTTAGGTCCCAGGAGACTTAGTGGGGAGTCTGGAAGCCGTGGGAAGAAAACCTGGAACCAGGAGCCAGGAGCCCTGGGTCCCAGTCCCAGCTTGCCTGTGGATTTGATGTGTGACATGGAAGTCATGCCTTCTTTCTAAATCTCCGTTTCACAATTTTATAAATAAGGGTTTTCATTGGATGGTCTCACAGGCTGTGACTCTAGGAGGCAAAGCCTGGGTTCAAAAGAGGTTGGCTGGAGAGATGGGCATGGATGCCAGGGTGCAGTTGGCTGCTGAGTCTTTGATATTTGGCCCAGCTTGATCCACTTCTGCTTTGGAACCCTAGCGGCAGGGTCTTCATTCTGCCTTCAGCAGGGAGAGGCTGCTTCCTGGACCACATTCAGGGGAACCAGGCACTGGGAACAACAGATCAAACTTCCCCTCTATTGGTGACCCTTAGCAGAGGTTGGGGAGGGTCATCTTCAGGCTGTGCAGGGACCCTGGCAGCCCTGCTAACTGTTCCACTCTGGGATCCTCTCAACTTTGCTTCCAAAATGAAAATTTGGGAGGACATGGGTTAGATCACAAGAGATTGGCCCTGGTGGGAGCATAAGCTACCTCTGGATTCACAAAACTCTTCTGACTTATAAGAGCCTTTAGTGTTGCCCAATGGGGAGGTGAAGCCTGGACCTTTCAAAGATGCCTAGTTGGGAAGATCCTTGTAATCTGTAGGAGGTAGCCTTTCTCACTTCCCAGATCACTTTGGCAATGAATCCGTTGTTACCCCCACTTGTGGCTTTTTCCTCTGCTTCCTCCAAATACATAGCTTAGATCCTCTGGACTCCTTTAAAACTCTGGTTTCTTGACTCCAGGTGCTGGCAGGCTCTGGCTCTGGTCCTGCATCCTCTTCATACCGTAGACAAGCTCTCTCTTCTTGGTTTGGACATTCCTTCTCCCTCTCCCGCTAGACTCTCTGCTTAGGACAGATCTATTGGGTTAGAGAAACAACCTGAGAATGTCACACCAGGAACACCCCCTTCCACCTCTGCCTTCTAGTCCACACCAGGTCTTGAGAATCTGGATTTCATTTTAGTTTTCCCCTGTGTTCATAACTTCAATTTTAGGAAAAAGTTTGTGATCTATATCCACATAGCACAGTCTTGGTAATGAAATGACCACTTAGGATGGTCTTAGCTATTACATTTGGGGTTTTGCTTAGACCTGGCTATACACAAAGACAAAGCATGGCAGCTGTTAGGGGTTGGTATGTTTCTAAGATGTATAAAGTTAGGAATCCAGGAATTCCCATATCCTAGCACTTGAAATTCCTAAGGGAACCTGTATGCATAAAGCAATATTCTGCAAATATTCATTCATCAAACAAATATTTATTGAACACCTGTTACACGTCAAGCACTGTGTTGGCATACAGTAGCGAACAACATAGACAAAAATTCTTGCTCTCACGGAGCTCATGTCATGGTGGGAGTGGGGAGAGGACACAGGGGTAGGGGGCAGCTAGGGGACCAGGCAGGAGGGTGAGGGGCACAGTTTGTATAACCCCAGGGGCAGACTGTCTGCATTTCTCAATCACATAGATAATCAGACTGGCTGGCCCTGCTGCAGTCATTTGGAAAGATGACCGTTGTTTTTTTCATCTTAGGTTATTCATAATCATAGCAGCCAACACTGAATGCGTACTGTATGCCAGGCACTGTGCATTATCACTCCCATTTTACAGATGAAGAAACTGAGGCACGGCATGGTTAAATAATAGTCCCAATGTCACACAGCTGGAATGTCCATCTGACTCTAAAGATGTGCTCTGGAACACTACTGATGACTGCCTCTGCCCATCTCTGAATGGGAGTGCTCAGCCCTGAAGGAAGGCCACTGGGCCTACACAGGAGAATGGAGGCAAAGCAGTGGGGATGGCAGGGAACTGGCTTACATATCATTCCGAGGCTTATTCAACTTACTCGTTTCTGCACCAAGGCCACCAATAAAGACTGTCTATAAAACAGTTAGAAAGCACTGAGCTGATCTCTCTGTGCTATGTGGCTGCTTCTCACTAGCTACCTATTTCACATTTGGTAGTGTATATATGTCCATGCCACTCTCTCACTTCATCTCAGCTTACCCTTCCCCCTCCCCGTGTCCTCAAGCCCATTCTCTACATCTGTGTCTTTATTCCTGTCCCGCCCCTAGGTTCTTCAGAATCTTTTCTTTTCTTTTTTAGACTCTATATATATGTGTTAGCATATGGTATTTGTTTTTCTCTTTCTGATTTACTTCACTCTGTATGACAGACTCTAGGTCCATCCACCTCACTACAAATAACATAAAGGAGTGGGATAGGGAGGGTGGGAGGGAGACACAAGAGGGAGGAGATATGGGGATATATGTATATGTATAGCTGACTCACTTTGTTATAAAGCAGAAACTAACACATCATTGTAAAGCAATTATACTCCAATAAAGCTGTTAAAAACAAAAACAGTTAGAAGAACTCTCTTACAGAAGCTGCTGGTGACAGCAGCCGGTTGCTAGGTGTTGCTAGGGCAACTTAGCTGCGAGTCTGGTAGTGAAGTAATTAAGCAGGGTATTTAAATTACCTCAGCTGATTCTCCCCAGAATAGGCAGTTGCTTGCATGAAGGGAGGTGACTAGGTTCCATCTTTCCTCTTAAAGACGAAACAGACAGGAAACCTTTTGAAGATGTGTAGGAACATGTTGTGGTCCGGGTGGTGAGCTCCTCTTCATCTCCCCCAGACTAGCTGGGCTGGCCAGGGTGAGACAGGGGTGTTCAAAGGTGCGTGTGGGCAGATACTAGCAAGGGCAGAGCATGACGGGGGCCTAGGGATAGGCTGGGAGTAAGGGCAGGAGCCAGAAGCCAGGACCAGAGCTGATAGAAACCAGAGAAGAATGGGCAAAATAGCAGGGGAAAACCCCCCAAACTCGCCGCCCATACCAGGTATGAGGAATCACCAGAATTTACAGTGAGATGGAATGAAGTTACTGAACAGGGCTAGGAAGGGATTCTAAGCTGTGATATCAACCCTTCCACTTCTGGTCTTAACAGAAACATTTACTGAGCAAAGTGTCAGGCCCTGTATTAAGAGGTTGCATAGATTTAATATAATTGTATTGAAGATATGCAGTATTATGCTCCCATTTTACAGAGGAGGAACCCAAGGATTACTCTTCTTGTCCAAGGTCAATCAGGTAGTTAACAGTGGATTCTGGAATCAAACCCATTTCTGTCTAGCTCCAAAACAGAGATCTTTAACCACCCTGCTAGTTTGTAGTTACTCTACTTATGGAAATCTCCATGTCCAGCTTGCTTTAAAAGCGCTGAGCTACCTCTGACACTGCCTGTCCTGGCCAGACTTGGCTCAGGACCTGCCGTGGGCTGGGGTCTGCAGGTGTGAGCACCAGTGTGGCCAGCTGCAGGTTTCTGGGGGAAGACCAGTGTACAAGGAGTTAGGCAGAGGCCAAGAGCATGCATACTGCTGGTGAAAGAGGCTGCAGAACATGGTAAGTTCTGTGAGAGATGAGACAGTGCTTGGAGGATGCACAGAGGAAGGAGGGAGTGAGTAATGAGTGGCCCGAGGCATGACCTTGACATTTTCCTTCGATCTCTGTTTTTCATTCTCCAGTAAGCTGTGTAGTTCCCAGAGATTTGGCTAGCTTGTTGAAGACCTGAGCAAGCTTCTGATGCCCTCACACTCACTTTGCAGTGGCTTTGGAGTCTTGCTGTGGAGGCTGTAGTCATTCTGGCCTTGAATATTTGAGAAAAAATTTTTCCCATAAATAGGGTGGTGAGAGTCAAGAGAAGTCACAGTGTGTATTAGTTCACTTTTGCTGCCTGGTAGATCACCACATCTTACCCCATTCTCTCATGTGCCACATTAATACGGCAAATCTCATACAGTTTCTGAGAGTCAGGAATTCAGGAGAAGTTTAGCTGGGTGGTTCTGGCTCAGGATCTCTCATGAAGTTACAGTCACGATGTCAGCTAGGGCTGTGGTCTCATCTGAAGGCTTGTCTGGGGCTGGGGATCCACTTCCAGGATGGTTTATTCACGTGGGTGCTGGCAAGAGGCCTCAGTTTGTCTCTATAGGACTGCATGAGTCTTATATAGGACTGCCTCTCGTAATGGCAACTGGTTTTCCCGAGTGAGTGTTTGGAGAGAGGGAGAGGGCAATGCACTTTTTGACCTAGTCTCAGAAGTTCCATACCATCACTTCTGCCATATTTTATTTGTTGGAAGTGAATCACTAAGTCTAAGGGGAGGAGAAATAATCTACACCTCTTGAATGGAGGAGTATCAAAAAATCTGGGACATATTTTGGAGACCACCACACTGTGCAAACAAAAACCTGGGTGAAAAAGACTACATGGCCAAATGCAGAGATGGGGAGTGGGCAAAGATCCTCCAGAGATGGCTGCTGGTGCTAGGCAACACACTTGCGTTCTGCACACAGGGGAGAGAGGGCTTGTGTGCTAGTCTCTGATGACTGCTACCATCCAGATGATAATGATTCATTCCATTTTCTCTTTGTCTGAAGAGAAATCTCATTCTGTGCAAGCCAAGCTGTTTATGGATCTTTCTATCTATTCACCCATTCATATGGGACCCAGGGCATGATAACAGCTATTCAAACTGTGGAATGTTAATTAGATGGAAAAATGTACACATCAGCTATCTCCATTTCAACTGAGAAATCTGGCTGAGGTACATAATTTGCTTCAATGTCATCTGTGTCAGGATTTTGAAAGGGTGGCAACATATTACTGTGTTAGACAAAAGGCGTGGGATAAAGGGAGAAGGAACTATTCATGGCAACATGGGTTTCAGGATATTAGTAAGTGCAAATATTTGCTTCTCTATGGAAGCATTAAAGCTCCCTTATTTCTTGGTTCTCATGCCCTAAGTTATTTGCTTTCTACTACTGACATTGAAGTAGAACATTAGCTCATCTTTTGGCTCTGAAATGTAGCTTGTGCACTTGCACAACGGGCAAGTGCGACAAACAACCTCAGTGCTGACTAGTCCTCCCTCTGTCTTGACTGTGATTCGGGGAGTCTGTAATGAAAGGAGTGACTGATAGCCAAGTGTGATATTAAATAGGCTGCAGAGGGAGAGCTCCGAATCATCTTCACTTTGAACTTACCTCTCTCCCTCCCTCCTTTCCTCTCTTCCTCCATGCTACAGTAGCTACCCTGATGAGAAGATAGGTGCCTGGTGACTCTTCCTCACACAAGGAGTCATTGGTCTTGCCTCCGTGAACCCTGATCCTAAGGCAGTCTCAGTCACATCTTGGCAAATAGCTCAACACCTCTCCTGTGTAAGAGGACATCGCCAAGGATGTCACAACTGCCTCCCAAGTAGAGGAGGTGATACAGGCTCCCTGTGGAGGGGACAGGAGAGCTGTCCAGAATTTCTGCTGACTTACGGTGAGCAGAACATGCTCAGGAAGGGCATATTTCATAGGACCAAACCGTACTCCACGCAGATTCCTCTCTACTCATCAGGGAGGGTGTAGAACTTCAACAACATCCCTTTTCTAGGTCACAAATATTCCACAAAAGGGAGAACAGACACCTCTTTCCACATCCTACCCTATTATCTCATGCATCCCATTAATATGGCATATATGAGTTTATCTTGTGGGCAAGAATGAGTTTGGAAGGAAAATGACCCTTGGGTGGTGAGATGTCTCATTTTAGACACACCAGAGGAGCATCCACTGCAGCTCAGAGGGGCCGACCTGCCTCTGTTTCTTCTACCCCCCTGGCATCACAGGACCAGAAACAACTCTCTCCCTCCCAGGGGAGTCGGTGGCCTCCGTGTAAACTTGGCGAAAGAGGGAGTCACAAGCCCACACTACTTCCCTCTAATTTCTAAAACCAGATCATCAGAGGTAATGGATGTGAAACTGCTTTCACACAGTGGGACCTTGATCAATATTTGTTGAATAAATGAATGAATAAACTCTAAGGTAGTGCAAAAGTACAGAAGTCTGATTATAGCTATTTATTTCATTGTCAAAGCATGAAAGGGTTTGGGTTCTTTCAGAGATCACCCTCCTGTTCTCTTCAGTTTCCACTCCAAAGCCAGGGAAAACTTTATTTTTTTAAGTTTTAATTTTTGTAAGCGTTACGTATGCACACAGTTTAAAGACTCAACTAGTGCTACAAGGTTTGTTAAGCCAAAAAACAGCCCCCAGTCACCTCCTCCATTTTCCCTCCCCTCCACAGAGGCAACCACGTTCATCTTTTCTAGATGTCTTTTGGTCCTTATCACCTTATATCCAACAATATGATTGTATTGCTGTTTCTTCATTTGGGGGGAGGATTTGTTTTAGGCATCATCTATTGACTTCCCACTCTAAAAAAATGCAGACGTACCTCCCTTTCTTTCTCTTGTCCCAACCAACACATGCACCTTTCCATCTTCCCATCCTCCCAAACTCTCCAAAGGTTGTCCACATTTCCTTTCATTCACATCAGATTTTCCATCAATTCGTCTTCTTGAAGGAGTTTTCATGGCCTCTGAACTGCTGGTGCAGGTTGCCCTCCCTGGTTGATGCACAGCTGTCATCCTGAGACTTCTCTTCAGCCTCCATGAAGGAATTCTCTTGGCCTCTCTCCTGTGTTGGGTCTCCTGTTTCTGATATTACATTATTACATTCTTCCTCTTTTTGTGTTTATACTCAAATTTGGGTGGAGTACATTGTCAGTAGGTTCCTGAGAAATGGGGTATGGGATATAAATTTTTGGAGACCTTGCCCAGCTGTATTATTTTCCCTCAGAATTTTGAAGGCAGTATTCTACTGCCTTCTAGCCGCTGGGATTATTTTTGAGAAGTTTGAAATCTCTAACTCTTAATTCTGCATATAACTCTTAATTCTGCAAACTAGTTCTTTATTTATTTCCCCTGGAAACTTGTGGCCTCTTTGTTCCCTGCATTTTGAAGTTTCACATTGGTGAGCCTTGGTTCAGACATTTTTATCATTTTCTCTGGGCACTCAGTGGCCCTTTCAATCTGGAACCCCAACCTACAGATCTGGAAAAATGATGTATTGGTGTTAGAGGATTTTCTGTTTCTGGAATTCCTATTACTCAGAAGTTGGACCCACTGAACTGGTTCTTTAATGATCTTAGTTTTTCTTCTTTTCCATCATTCTGGGAGATTTCTTCAGCTCTTCAACCCTCTTTTGAGTTTCTCATTTCTGCTCACATGTTTTTAATTCCCTGGGGCTCTTCCTTGTTCTCTGAATGCTCCACACTCCTTTTATAGTATCCTGTTCTTGTTTCAAGGATATAAATTTTTTTTTATAACTCTAAGGATTTTGAGATTATTTTTAATGTTGTCCTTCTTGGACAGTCTGTCTCCTTTGATTTGCTCCCCCATCCCCCTTGTTTCCCTTGGTCTCTGTCCTTCATGCTGGAGACCTTCCTGAGCTTCCTGGTAATTCTCTGTTACCCACTCATGTTTAGGAGTAATGGGACTAAAATCCCTGTAGGTGGTGCTCGTCAACTGGGAACTTTTCTGTAGGGTAACCCAGTTGTGCCATGTGTTGGGGAAAACCTCATGTCTATTTTTAAAAGTCCTTCCTCTTGAACCAGCTGGCTTCCTCTTACAGGCTCTTCCACCTGCCTGGAAGGCAAAGGCCTGGTTGCTGGTATTCTGGGAGTGCCAGAAGCAAGATGGGAGCCTGAACATTCTGTGTGTTGTGTTCACTTCATTCAATATGGTGTCCTGGCCTTCACATGATTCTGTTGTCCCTCATCCAGACACCCTCTGCTTTGTCCTCCCCAGAGAATAAATCTCTAGTCTTCTCTAGCCTGGGGCAGGGAAGCCACCTGGGGGCATAGAGTTGGGGAAGGGATCTAGGGTTCTAACTGCTTCTTAGCTAATTCTCAACCAACTGAACTTGTTTTACTCTCTCCCCCCATATCCCAGAGGCATCAATTTCTGTGCCTATTCTTATTGTGCTAATTCTCAGCTTGTCCACTGTCAATTTAGGATTTAGCTCCCTCAGTTCTGCCAAGACAGTGACCACTTATCTAATGCTTACTCTTTCTCCACATCTTGCTGTTGTGGTCTCTTGTCTGTTTTTCCTGCCCTCATGGTTCTTGTTTCTCACAAGGTCTCTGGCCCTGGGCTGCAGACCATGTTCACCCATGACTACTTTTCCTCTTTTCACTGACCCTGGTCTCCAGGGTCACAACAGTGAGGCCTGGGCCAGGCCAGAGCACACTGAACTCCTCTGCACAGAGAACTGTTCTCAATCACAGCAAAAGTGATCAAGAGCTAGTCTGGAAGCAAAAGCCAGAAAAAACCCAGACTGAGATTAAACAGAAGAAGAAGAGACAACTTCTGCCAGGGTATTGAGGGAGGTAGTCTCAGAGGACGTGGCATTTGAACTGGGTGTTGAGCAGATCATTCATACTTTAGGTCAAGTGAATTCAAATTCACATGTTCTGTGTATGAGCAGGTGTTGGGTTAGGGTAGGAAGTTACTGCAGTATAGGGGTTTAAATAGAGGGTTCCAGACAACATCTGGATGTGAATCCTGGATCCTCAATTACTGACTGTAAGTTGCTTGGATTCTATAATCTTCACCTTCCCAATTTATATAACGGATTTAATAGTACTACCTTTCTCAGGAGCTGTTGGGAGAATTAATTAAATGCAAGTGTGCATACAAAGTAATCAAGGCATCACAGCACAGTAGGTATACACATTGGCTTGGCACACACTCATGCCAGAAGCCCTGGATTTGAGTCCTAGCTCTGCTACTAGAACGTATGTGAATGGGGGTAAGTTACTTAAGTTTTCTATGCCTCAGTTTACTCCTCTGTACACTGGTGATAACATCTTGTGGGGACTGATGTAACATGTATAAAGAACTTAACACAGAGCCTGGGACACAGATAACAGTCACACTTGTTAAGAGGAGTATAAAACATTAGGAGCACAACCCATGAACCAGACTGCTGGGGGTGAATCCCATGTCTGCCATTCATAGCCAGGTGCCCTTGGTTAAGTCCCTTAACCTTTCTTTGCCACAGTTTCCTCAACTATAAAGCAGACAAAATAAAAGCACTCGCTGTGTAGGGTTGCTGTCAAGATGAGTTAATGCATGTAAAATAGTTAGTACCATAAGTGTTAGCTTATTGCTATTGTACCGATTTGGCTGTTTTCCATTCACTTGCTTTTTCCCTGGGACATTCCACCCACGGAAGGTTCTGTCCCCAGTATGCCTTGCAGGTTGCGTAGCTAGGCTGTCCTAGAGACATGGATGGAACACAGGCCTGCCTGGCTTCGAAGTCCAAGTGCCTTGTCACAGGCTACTCCATCCGCTTGTGGGAAAGGCGAGGAGGAAGAGTGACTTCTGCGGCTGTGTTTTAGGGGTTGGTGGGCCAGCAGGTGTGGCTGCTTATAATCTACTCTTCTTGCACATACCTCAGGAGGAGGCCTTGGAGGCACCTGCTTCTGCCAGAGGCAGGGGCTGTTGGACCTTCCCAAGGTGATGGGGCGGGAAGCCGGCTCTTCCGTGGCTGTCACCTGGTAGCCTCCAGTCATGACAGGTGTGTAGCTCGGAGCCCAGACTGATGACAGCGAGGACAGGAGGCTGCAGTCATCACTCAGTGGCCTGATCATTGGGTATTTCTATAATGACAAATCATAACTGCTTCTCTTGTCATCAGTGTAAAGCATTTCCGAAGCAGTGATTTCGCAGGAGGGGATGTGGCTGTTATCCACCTAAGACCATGGAAATGCCCAGCGTTGGGGAGACGAAGCCTGGCTGAGTGGGGCCAGGTTGCTGTGCTGCAGGCCTCTGGGTATTCAGCGCTGGCATTGTATGCAGAGAGATCAGCCTCCCGTTGTGAAATTATCACTGTTAATTCTGCAGAAGCGTTACGTTGAGATGGTCTTGGATACTTGCAACTTATTATTTGGCTCCAACCTCTACTATTTTTTAATTTGACCAAAGGACAATTGTGAGACATAAACATCAGTGGAAAGTCCAGTCGTTCTTAGTTAGCAAAATGCCTAGCATTCAAAGTGAGGAATAATCTTGGAAATTTATTCTCGGGCCTCTGGCCTATTACCTGAGCCCTGAGGATCAGATTGGGGGTAAGAAAGCTCCAAAAAGTCTGCTTTGGCCTCCAGGATGTCAAATCTCTGCTGTCCCCCCCAAATCTAATTCCCACGAGAGAAATGCTGGAAGATAGGCTGAAACCATCCTTGTCCTAGGGCATCTAGGGGCTGCGGAGGAGGAAAATAAGGCCACGGGTAGAGAGAATATCACGTGTCATTGAACATTTCTGAGCTGAGCGTCCATTTCCTCCTCATCTGCAAAATGGAGTAATTGTGAGGATTTATGAATTAATGCTTGCATAGCACTTAGAATAGTGCTTCACACATGACGTGGGCTGCCTGTAAGCGTCAGCTACGAAGAGTATGTGTTTCAGACCTCTCAGAGTTTGAGCCCTTTCCAGCCTAAGAGATGCCATGGAGATGAAGATGCAAACCTCTCCAAAGGGCCAAATCATTCTGTCTGTCTTTTATTTTTCCTGGGAAGATCTCCCTTCAGCCTCTGTCCTGGTAGCCCCTGCCCTCCCCAGGCTCAGCTGCTTCCAGGGAGGACCTTTTGCCTCCAGGGCCAGACCCACCCGCTTGCGGAGCTGGCTCTGATTCAGCTCATCCGTTCATCCAACACAGTACCAAGCACCAGTGCCAGGTGCTGGTGACACAGAGGTGGAAGGAGCGGGGCCCTTGCCCTCAGGAGCTCGCAATCCGCTGGGGAAGATGGGCCTGGACATAGATCACAGCCATACATTTTGACAGCTCTGAGGTGGATGTAGGGACAGGGTGCCAGGGGAGAGTCGGAGGTGGCAAGGGCTAGCTGTCCACCGGGTGGCACAGGAACATGTTCCGTCCAGGAGTGACCCTGTGGCTAGTTCTCACGATGGGATGAGTGGAGTGAGGCATACCATTTCTGGCCAGGGATTTTAGGAAGCAGATATGCCCCTTCCAGCTCCTCTCACCCCTCCCATCTGCTGGATGCAGAAGACTGAGATCCCAGGGTTATGGAGCCAGAATATTCACCCCTAAATTTCCATGTGAGGGAAAGCTTCTTGCTGACCAGGGACACTACATTAAACTATACTGGGATGAGAAATAAACTTCGAAGGGGTTAAGTCACTTATCTTTAGGAATTTACTTATCTAGGATTATCCTAGTGGACACAGATGTCTAATCCAACTGGTGGCTTCAGGGAAGGATTCCAGCAAGAAGTGACACCGGGTCCTTGGTGCTAGCTGGGTTGACTTGTGGGGACAGTGGCAGTGTTGAGATGATGCGTGGGTGGAGGGGGGGTGGGGAAGCTGGGAGGATACTTCAGGCAGAGAGATCAGAATAAATGGAGCATGGAGTGTGTGTGTGTGTGTGTGTGTGTGTGTGTGTGTGTTGAATGACAACAGGCCATTCAGTGTTGCTAGACTATAAACAGAGGGGCAGAGGGCAGTAAATGAAGCTGCAGGACTTTGTTGAGGACCAAGTAGGACCTTGTGTTCCAAAGAGTTACAATGACTCCTATAGACAATAGAATGGCTTAAGGTGGGCAATAGGACCAGATTTGTGATTTATAAAGATCACTTTGCGGGAAGTGTGATGAGTGGATTGGGGAACGTGAGACCAGAGAGCAGTAGGATGGGAGGTGGTGCAATCGTCCAGAGGGGATGGGGGTGGTGTGCCTGGGCCAGTGGTGGAAGGGGCACAAAGACCTGGTAATTGGTTGGGCTGGTGGTGGGGAAGGAGGCACATGAGATGAAGCCTGGGTTTGTAAAGCCATCCATCATTTTTACTCATGCTACAAGTGGATAGGAAGGGAAAATTGGGATTAAATTTTTTGTGATAGGCAAGCCCTTATTTTTTTCTCTTCTTTTTTTTTATTTATAAATTTATTTATTTCTGGCTGCGTTGGGTCTTCATTGCTGCGTGCGTGCTTTCTCTAGCTGTGGTGAGCGGGGCCTACTCTTCGTTGCAGCGCGCAGGCTTCTCTTTGCGGTGGCTTCTCTTGTTGTGGAGCACGGGCTCTAGCCACGTGGGCTTCAGTAGTTGTGGCACACGGGCTTAGTTGCTCCACGGCATGTGGGATCTTCCCAGACCAGGGCTCGAACCCGTGTCCCCTGCATTGGCAGGCGGATTCTTAACTACTGTGCCACGAGGGAAGTCCCTTCTCTTCTTTTTAAGTTTACTCTCTATAGCACTTACTAGGGGCCAGGCACTTTTCTAAGCCCTTTACATATATTAACTCATTAATCTTAATAATAACTCCATGGTGGGTACAATGATTAGACCTATTTTACAGATGAGGAAACTGAGGCACCAAAGTTTAAGAGACTTGCCTAAGCATAGAATTTGGACCCAGGAAGTCTGGCTCGCAGTCCATGCTCTTAGCTGCTGTGCTGTTTCTTCTCTGGTACATAGTATAAGGTCTCAGTTAGAGTGCTTCTCTGAACCCAAGGGCCCACATAGAACTTTTTGGATGCTGAAGCCAGCCTGGACTGGACTTCACTATTCAGTGATCCCAGTCTAGACACTGAGATCTGGATTCCTGGGACTCCCATCCAGGGCTCTGCTCTGTAGTCAGGCTCCTCCCCCAACTCCAGACTTGCTCTTAGCATCCTTTATCACCCTCCTTAGCCCTTCCACTGCTGAGACCCAGTGTGAGGGGCAGCTGGATACCCATCATTATGACACCCTTGGGACCCCTGTATCCCTGAAACACCAGGACAACTGCACAGGCCACAGAGCCAGTAACTAGTTAAATTGGATTCAAACTCAAATCTGTCTGGCTCCAAAACCACATACTTTCACCATTCTGTGGGTTCCCCTATTGTCTCCAGAGGTCTACACTCCATCCTCAGGACTACAAGATCAAGCCTAGAGCAGTCCCCCATTCCTCCTGGGCAATGCAGAGTTAGATCAGGGCCCCCGAGGCTGTACTCCAGCCCAGGTACGATCCGTGGGGACACCCCTGCTCTCCTGGCACCAAGTAGAAAGGAAGAGAGACCAGAATGGCTGTCCAGGTGAGCCCAGCTGGCTAAGCTGCAGCTCACAGACTTTGGCTAATTTGTTATTAATTCTTTAGGAGCACAGAACAATCCTAACAAGATGCAAAAATCAATGGCTGAGGAAAAGAAAAAGCAACCTTCTGAGCAGAATGTGAGTGAGGAGAGTGGCTTTTAAAAGGCCTTGACAAACTATTTGGTGTGCAGCCTGGAAAGTGGAGAATGAATGACTTTCTTACATTGATTCATATATCTTTTTCCAAGTTGTAAAGAGGAGGGAGGTAATGGGCAAGGGTGAGGGACCTGGTTGGCCTCACAGTGCCAAGATAATTATTGTTCAGTTAGAAGCCAGTGATTTTTTACTAATCAGATGCATGGAGAGCAATGGGGGCTATAATGGGTTTCCAAGTGATGGAGGGTGCAATAAAGGTCAATTAGCAGTAATGGCATTGCTTGGGAAAAAAGCATCAACAACCCAGGACGCAGCCAGCGCCTTCCTTCCTACCTCCTTTGTGCCCAGCAATGGGGAGATAGGCTGAGCTAGAGGGAGAATGATCCCTGCTGAGGGATGGGACTGGGCAGGAGAGGCCCTGGGCACACAGCCTGTGTGAGGGCCACACTGCATGCCTGGGTCTAGGCTGCCAAGTTCAGTGCCAAGACACATGGCAGCCATTCCTGAGACAGCACCATGGCCTCCATTTGGCAGAACAGGCTGGGCAGGAATCCCTGCCCTGATGTTCCTTCCCACCAGGGGCCCAAGTAAGTCAAGAGGGGTTGCCAGGGGCTGGGGGCCTTGGGGCCTCAGAGCAAGTTTATAGAATGGAGAGACCTTATAGTGGCTTACCAGGCCCTTTGTGACCTGCCTGGCCACTCCCCGCCCCCCCCCCCCCACCTCCCGTTGTGATTTCCTCTCACTCTGATGCACACATGCTGGCCCTCTTGCTGTTTCCCTAACATGGCGGGCACCCTCTGCTCAGAGCCTTTGCTCTGTTCCCTTTGTCCTGATTGTTCCTCATCTAGATATTTCTATGGCTTGAAATCTTACCTCCTTCACGTCTTCAGCACTCAAATACACCTCCTCAATGCAGCCTACTCTAATTTTTTTAGCGGGGGAGGGTATACACCTAGGAGTGGAATTGCTAGATCATACGGTAACTCTATGTCTAACTTTCTGAGGAAACTGTTCTGCCAAACTGTTCTCCACAGTGGCCCTGCTGTTTTGCATTCCCACCAGCCGTGCACGACAGTTCTAACATCTCCACACCCTCCCCAACACTTGTATTTTCTGTTTTGTTGATAATAGCTATCCTAATGGGCATAAAGTTGTGTCTCTTTGTGATTCTGAGTTGCGTCTCCCTAATGATTAATGGTGTTGAGCATCTTATTGTGCTTGTTGGCCATAGGTATGTCTTCTTTGGAGAAATGTCTATTTAGAGTGTAGCCTCCTAATCTCCTGGGTGCAGGGAATAGAGGGAGTATCCTGTTGTCTCTCTTTACCCTGCCCGGGGCAGCTAGGCCTGCAGAGGCACTGGCCAAGGGGCTGGGATTTGAGTTGATGTCTTCAGGAGTGCAGCTGGATGGGACTACTAGGTGCCTTGAGGTCTTCAGGATGAGCTAAGTCATGGCTCACATGGGAGAGGTGAGGTTCTGGTGTCACGGTCCTCGTACAAAAGCAACATCTCCAGGGCTGGAATTGGGGTGGGGATGGTGAAGGGGGTGAGGTCAGAGAGGAGGCAGGTTAGCGATAAGTAAGGGCAGTTATGTCCACACAGTGATTATGGGCTGGCAGGGAATGGTGTGTGCATGGGTGTGTTGTCTGCATCTCTGGGAGAGGCCATCCTGCAGCCAGGCCAAGTCCCAGGCTGCATATCCTCTGCAACCCGCCTCTGTGTTTCCTGGGAACTGGGCTAATCCATAGCTCTGTTCTCACACCTTCACCCCACAATCCACACTGAGTGCTGACGCCTAGCAGTGGGCAGGCTTGTGTGTACACATGCAAGTGTGTGATGCTCTAGAGTGGAAGGAATTGGGAGGCATGTGGATCTGAGACAGGAAATGGAGATATTGGTTTCAGTGTTCCACTTTCACTTGATAGACATGTGGTGTTAGTTTCTGAGCCTCGGCTCTGAGGTCTGCTTCTTCACAGCGCAGCGGAAAGAGCACTGGACATGAGATCTCGTCTTGGGTCTGCCTCTCACTGAGTGAGAAGGGGAATTAAAGTTGGTAAGGAGAGGCGCGTGTACTTGAGCAGGAAAAGGCTGGCTCCCTTTCCTCTGTGGGGGAGGGCCAGGGGACCTGCTTCCTGAGTCTGACCCTGCTGAGAATCATGGGGGGCTACTGTACACCTCACCTGCGCCCTCAAAGGTACAAACAAGCACTCTTTATTTAGGAATTTGTAAAGACCACAAACAGCTTAGCTAAGAAGTGAGCCCCCTGCATTTTGCTGACTCAGTTAACTTCGTCACGACTACACTTACGTCAGCCACACACAATACGAGGCTCCACTTCAGAGAGGGCCATGTGCTCACTGCCAACCCCGGTTCCCCAAGGTGACACTGACCTCTTTAGACACAGGTCACTTAAGCACCATCCAGTTCCCCTGCCGCCCGCCTTGTTCTGATTCTGCATATTCCACCAGCCCATTTCTGCTTCCCACGCCAGCTCACGACCTGCACAGCTCCACCCTGGTCATTTTTCCTTTCAGAGCAGACGCCTCACTCACCCGGAGTTCTCAAGCATTCCTGCTTCGGGGGATCAAAGTTTAGCCTTCCAATGACTGAGTTTTCATGACTGTGTTTCTGGGTTTCTAGCTATTCCTGGTCCTGTGTGCTACTGCAAAGATTACTGTAACAGGGAAGCAGTGGAAGTTTGCTCTTCTCCCATGTGAAGGCATATTGGCTGCTGCAAGGTGTCAGCCCAGGGCTTGCTTGGGTCCCCAGAGCCAAGTCTAGCAGACCAGGTGCCAGCACGGACTGTGGTCGATGCAGACCCCACTTCATCTTCCTGTTTTGCTAGGGTGACCCCATTGCCCCAGGGCCTGGGTAGGCCAAGTCAACTGGGTAGGGCTGGACAGGAAGATACTCCAACTTGTCTCCCTCCTTTTAGATATACAGACCACCAAGACCCACAGACCCGCCAAGAGTGGGTGCTGGGCAGACAGCCCTCTGACATTCATCTAAGTTGTTCATCTTATTATTTTGTTTCCTACTGTATTGTTTTATTCTATGTCATTCCATTTTACCTTACGAGCTTGGTTGTTTTCACAACTGACCTCCTACCTGGCTCTCTGCAGTTATTCTTTTTTTTTTTAACATCTTTATTGGGCTTTAATTGCTTTACGATGGTGTGTTAGTTTCTGCTTTATGACAAAGTGAATCAGCTATACATATACATATATCTCCATATGTCCTCCCTCTTGCATCTCTCTCCCACCCTCCCTATCCCACCCCTCTAGATGGTCACAAAGCACCAAGCTGATCTCCCTGTGCTATGCAGCTGCTTCCCACTAGCTATCTATTTTACATTTGGTAGTGTATATATATCCATGTCACTCTCTCACTTCGTCCCAGCTTACCCTTCCCCCTCCCCGTGTCCTCAAGTCCATTCTCTTAAGTCTCTGCAGTTATTCTTGATCACAGCTGCAGTCCCAGGGAGGTCCCCTCTCCAGGGGTGTCTGGCAGAAAGGGGAGCGATATGTCAGGGGCGGGGGAAGCTGGCAGAACCTTTTTGTCTACTTAATATTTTATTAGAGTCCATGTAGCAATGTATATAAAGCAAGTCCCATGGTGGGAAAATGCAGAATAAATTACTGCCTGCAATTTCCTGTTTGACATTGATTTTGTAGACTGGAGACTCAAAGTGGGAGTCCGGTATTAGTATGTCAACATCACTGTTGAAGGTCCCACCAACTGCTCATGAATCCTACAATGTCAGAGCCACACGGAGCCTTGAGACCAGCCAGTTGAACCCAACATAACAGGGAAGAGCCTCAGAGACCCGGAAAGGCCTGAGGCTACATGGTGAAGAGGCCATAATCAGGGCGATGATACCAGTTCAGCTTCAGCATCCAGAGGCCCAGATTTTAGCAGGTGTGAAAGATTGTTGCAAGGCAGCCACAGTGGGTTATCACTTATGGAGAGCTCCCGCCAGAGCAGATGGCCTGCATTCTCTGTGTTTCAGGTTCAGCCTTGAGGCTCTTTGGATTCTTTGATTCCTCTGGCAGCCAAAGGCAGCTTTGAGCTGCTAAGAGCTGTTACGGGAACAGAAAGTGCCCAGGGCCTGGACAAGTCAGTTACCCAGTGGGACCCTCAGTTTTGTCCTCTGTGTCATGGGGCTGGTAATCCCTGACCTGTTTCTGCCAGATGGTGACAGATGGATGTAAAAGAGCACTGTAAATGGAAGGGCCTCCTTGGTAGCAACAAGCCAGGACCTGAGAGGGTTCAGTGAGGAAAGGAAAGGCTCCCATCTAAAAGGCCTGCTCCCCTCTAGAAACCGTCTCCCCAAGTCTCACCCTCCCCCAGCACCTCACCTCCTGTTCCCCAATGCCAACACCCATCAGGAGAGAGAAGTTGCCATTACCATGCTGCCCGACACTGTGTGTTCTCCTGTGTCTACATATTTTCTTTATACCCTTGCCAGTGATTACACTGGATTCTCTTTTTCGTACCCTACAGAGTTGTGTTCATCATCTACGGGTGTGTAACAAATCACCCTAGAACTTAGTGGCTTAAAACAACAATCATCATTTTTTTTTTTCTCTCATGTTTTCTTTGGGACAGAAATTCTGGAGCAGTGTGGCTGGAAGGCTCTGGCTCAGGGCCCCTCATGAGGCCGTGGGCAGATGTCAGTTGGGGCTGCCCTCATCTCATGGCTTGACTGGCCCTGGAAGATCTGCTCTCAAGCCAGTTCACTTGCATGGCCGGCGAGTTGCTGCTGGCTATAGGCAGAGCCTCAGTTCCTCTCGCCAAGGCAGTGTGAGTATCCTCACATGATGGCAGCAGGCTTCCCACAGAGCAGGTTTGAGCCCAAGGAAGAGGCTGCCAGGCCCTTATGGCCTAGCCTCATCTTCTCTGTATTGCATTAGTCACACAGGGCCAGCCCTGATGCAGTGTGAGAGGGGATTACACAAGGGCAAGAATACCAGGGGCCAGGGATCTTTGGAGGTTGGCTACCTCAGTCTACTTTCCGGCTCCTGTGAGCCAGACATTTCACACATGAAAATACACTCACCCCTTTCCAAGGTTCCCCAAAGTCTCATTCCACCGAAGCCTCAACTTGAAGTCCTGGGTCTTGTCATCTAATCAGGTCCAGGTTCAGATGAGGCTCTGAAGGAGCCTTTTTTGACTTTCTCAAATACAGCTCCTCCTGTACAGTTCCTCTTGATCTGTAGGCCTGTGAACTAAAGAAACATGTTGCCTTCACTCCACCTAATATACAACGGTGGGAGAGGCACAGGATAACCACTATAGGTCCTCTTGTAAAAAACAAAACCAAAACAAAACAGAAAAAGGAAAATGGGAGTTACACAGGGATCCTTAGCAATTCTAAAATTCTGCTGGGCACATGGGTAGTTTTCGGATTAGAACTCAGCCCTGCTGCTTGGGAATGGTTCTCCATGGCTCTTGGCTCCACCCTATGGGCTCAGAGGCAGAAGTTCTCTGAGCCATCCTTTCTTTTCCATAAGAAATTGTCATTGTTTGCAGCTAAGTCATTTTCTCAGCCTGCTTTTATATCATAGTTTGCAGGGCCAAAGACCAGTTTTCGTACTGTACTGCCTCTGTACCTTTTTGTGCAAACAGGTAGTGTTTCAGACAGTGCAATCACCTTAAAATCACTGTGAGCTTTCTATGAATCTTACTGCTGTTTTCTCCATTAGATAAAACTCACAACCACAAATATCAATAACATAAGCCCTTTTCTACCTTGAGTTCCCTGTAAGGCTGCTAACGGACACCGCACTTAAGATTGGCCAATCAAATAACTTCTTTTTCTTCTCAGCACACTGAGACTCAGTCTTTAAAATCTGCTATGCAATTACCAAAAGATGAGTCAGATTGACCTAGAGTGACTTTTAAGAGTAAGATCAGAGTATCAGTCCCATAAAAGGTTAAAAAAGAAACCTAATGTCATTTATTTGATCTCTGCTAAATGCATCACTAACTTTTTATTGATTCTTAAGAAAGAGAGATGAGAGAAAGCTGTGCCACCCCCACTGGGTGCCCAATGAACAAGCAGTCGGAAGTTTATTACTTCCAGATATCCCACTTGCTTTCCAGATACTTCCGTGGGTTTCAATTCCATCTCAGTGATGCTTGCTGAGCAGCCCTGGGCTTGACGTACAGGCTGGGTGTCTGGGAGAAAGAAAAGAGAGGCTGCAGCCCTGGGTTGGGATGCATCAGGGGCCTGGTTGAGGGTGTATGTGGAGACAATGGCAGGGTGGAGTGGCAGCTGGTTGAGGGGTACCTGGGCATATTACTAGAGTTCAGGGTTCTTGAACCTGGCCCTCTCTTCTCTGTGTGAGATCTTGGGCTAGTTATTAACTTCTTGTGGCTTCAGTTTTCTTATCTGAGAAATGCATATTCCAGGTAACTTTAAGAGTTTTTGGACCTGGGGCAATATAATTGCCCTCAACAGAATTTTGCTTTTCCTCCATGTTTTGAAAATTGGTTCAGAGGTTTGAGATGCAAAATGATATTTTCTTTCTTCTTCTTTTTTTTTTTTGCGGTATGTGGGCCTCTCACTGTTGTGGCCTCTCCCGTTGCGAAGCACAGGCTCCGGACGCACAGGCTCAGCGGCCATGGCTCACGGGCCTAGCCGCTCCGCGGCATGTGGGATCTTCCTGGACTGGGGCATGAACCTGTGTCCCCTGCATCGGCAGGCGGACTCTCAACCACTGCGCCACCAGGGAAGCCCGATATTTTCTTTCTTATAGCAGTGTTTAGACGACCACGGAAGTGACCTTTAACTGGACATTTACTGTGTGCCAGCCTTGTGCTAGGCAGGCCTGTCACACGTGTTCCCTCCTTCATCCTTACTACAACCGCTGCCATCTCCCCGGGATGGATGAGGACAGCAAAGCTCACAGAGGCGAAGTCACTTGCTGGATGTCACATGGTCGGTGCATTTGCTCTGACTGAGCAAATAATTGTAAAATAAAGGGTGTCCTTTCTAGTTTATTTTCCTGCTCAACATCTTTACTTGTCCTTTGCCTTTTGATAACAAATCTGGCATATGTGGCCAAAGGCAAAGTCAGTCATAGTACCCCATGTCACTGGCCCAGGACTGGTCCAGGAGGGTGCATGTGGTGTGGACTGGGTGAACCAGAGCCCTTCCCTCTGATTTTCCAAACTGGAGCCTGAGGGAGAGCGCTCTTCTTTCTTGGATTATGGTTTCAGAAGGGGGCGGGGCTGGAGGTAGTCATGATCTCTCTCACAACTTGGGGGGGGAAAAGGCAGAGGTGGGGAGAGTGGAGAGAGAGAAAGCTGACGGTAACTGGGTCCCTGGTTCAGTTCCTGTGCTGGACCCTGTTATGTGCTGCCCATATTCTCCTTCAGGAATTGTATTAATCCGCTTGATCTATCATGACACAGTACCATAGACTGGGTGGCTTAAACAACAGAAATTAATACTCTCACAGTTCTGGAGACAGGAAAAGTCCAAGATCAAGGTGCCAACATGGTCAGGTGCTGGCAAGGGCTCTCTCTTCAGCTTGCAGTTGGCGACCTTCTCACTGCGTCCTCACAGGGCAGAGAGGAAGCTCTGGTGTCTCTTCTTCATATTAGGGCACCAGCCCTATTAGATTAGGGCTCCACTCTTACGACCTCATTTAACTTTAATTACATCCTCACAGGCCCTATCTCCAAATACAGTTGCATTGGGCATTAGGGCTTCAAAGTTTGAATTTGGGGAGTGGGGGAGACACACACTTCCAGTTTGTAATGGGAATGAAGGACTGCTTACCTCCATCTGCCTGGGAGCTGCCCGTCTACTACAGGGATTGCCTCAGCTAAAGAAAGCTGCCTTGCTGGTTATCAATGCCTTGCTTCCTTAACTCAGGATCACTGATAAACACGCAGGGATAAAGGCTTGACATCCTCTCCTCAGCAGTGAAGGGTCATCCCAGCTTCAGAACGCTCCCCAGGTGGCCTGGGGCTTCCGTCAAGTATGACAGGTTCACACCTCAGGTTCTTCCTCCGCCCAGGGAAGCCCAACTGCTTACTTCTTTATCCTTTTAATTCTGTGAGCTACTCCAGGAATGTGTCCTTATTTTTTGCTTAAAACTATTAAATCAGAGCTTTAAATCCGTTATTAAAATTACCAAAAGCTCCCTGGTGGCGCAGTGGTTGAGAGTCCGCCTGCCGATGCAGGGGACACGGGTTCGTGCCCCGGTCCGGGAAGATCCCACGTGCCGCGGAGCAGCTGGGCCCGTGAGCCGTGGCCGCTGAGCCTGCGCGTCCGGAGCCTGTGCTCCGCAACGGGAGAGGCCACAACAGTGAGAGGCCCGCGTACCGCAAGAAAAAACCAAAAACAAACAAAAAAAACCCAATAAAATTACCAAAAGCCCCGTCACCAGTGATCTCAGCTGCCTGGAGCCCTGATGTAGGCGATTCATAGGGGGACGAATGGAAGCCACGGCAGAACCTCTTACCTGCACCTGCAGAAGCTGGCTCGCCGGCCTGTGTCTGGGGAAGGATTATGGCTTCCGTTTCTCTTCCACCTTTCAAATCTCGCGGGAATGTCTCTCATTCGTGGAATCAAAACTAGAAGCCTGCCGCACGAGTATCTGGGAAATGTAGTCTTTAGGTTTCCTGCTTCTGTGGATACAGGAAGAGTTCAGGGGGCGGGGATGGTGCTGAGTGCTAACAGTCAGCAACCAGCACAAAATACGTTTGGAAATTACAAAAAATATACAACTCAAAGAGCCCCGTGAGATGTGAAGGAGAATACATCTGTGAATTTCCTTTGACAAGTAAAATATACCATGCAAATATAAGGTGTTGCTGGAGAGGGTTCAGAATCGTGGGCGGGACATTTCAAGGAAACAATTCAGTTTTTATTTTTAAAAAACCAGGTAATTGACACAATTATTTTTTGCTTTAATTTTCTGAATAATTATTTCCAAACTCTTGTTTTAAGTGAGTGAATGTATTTACGTGCATTTGTCAGAGAGTGCCTGTTTGTTGTGTGATGGGTTCGCGTATGCAATTTTATGTTTTCTTTGCGTTTGTATGAATCTGTGAGTGAGTAAGCCTCTGTGTGTTTGTGTGTGTGTGTGTTTGCATGTTGGAGTGTCTCTGAATATGTGTGTATACATATACAGTGTATATGCATGTATTTGTGAATCTGTGTGTGTGCGGGTTGCATGTTGTATTGTCTCTATATATGTGTGTACACATACTGTGTATATGCGTGTATTTATGAATCTCTGTTCATGTCTGAGCCCACTCCAAATTTTAGTGAGGATGTGAGAATTGGCCTTTCTCAGCGCATGGATAAGCACCATAATTGAGCTTCTTTTCTCTCCTTTCTGTCGGCCACACGATCTGCTTTCTTGCCCCAGGAGCAGCTCTTTGGCACCAGGGAGCAAAGGGTTAAGATTTATCATTACAAAGAGAAACTGAAGAAGCTGGGAATAGAATACAGAGAGGGTCTTTTTTTAAAAAATTTATTTTTTTTTTTGGCTGCGTTGGGTCCTTGTTGCTGTGCGCGGGCTTTCTCTAGTTGCGGTGAGTGGGGGCTTCTCATTGCAGTGGCTTCTCTTGTTGCGGAGCACCGGCTCTAGGTGTGCGGGCTTCAGTAGTTGTGGAGTGTGGGCTCTAGAAGGCAGGCTCAGTAGTTGTGGTGCTGAGCCACGGGCTTAGTTGCTCCACGGCATGTGGGATCTTCCTGGACCAGGGATCAACCTATGTGCCCTGTATTGGCAGACGGATTCTTAACCACTGCACCACCAGGGAAGTCCCCAGAGAGGGTCTTTGACTGAGCTTGGTGAGCTTTCCAAAGGGGAGATTTTATAGCACAGTCATGTCAATAAAGGAGTGGAGCTCTGTGCGTGTGCATGTAAGTGTGTGTGTCATGCGTGCACACAGACCTGGGCTCAGGCTGGGGACCATGCTAATAAAGTCTATCAGAACATCTGTCCTAACTATCCCTGCAATGCCTTCGCATTCCAGACTAGACCCCTTCTTCTCCCTCCTGATTCCTCTCACCCTCTCTCCCACCTCCAGTTCTATATCTCAAACAGTTCTCTGTCTACAATAATCTCCCCATCCCCATTGCCTTGCCCTCGTGCATTTCTGCTCATGACCATGGCAGCAGCCTCTTCAGCATCTCCTCCCTTCTACCTTCAAATCATTCTTTTACTTGAGAAAGTGCATGTTTTCTGTATATAAACTGAACTGTTTTTTATTCCTCCATTTCTCACTGGGTGTAGAAATGAGTCCAGAAGTCAAATGGCTTCCACAAGGAACCCCACTATTGCATTACTGCAGTGAGCTGAAACTTGCAATTCATGTCTTTTAATTAGATAAGCTGCTAATTGAGGAGGGGCAGCCCAACCTGATTTGAGTCTTGATACAGTGATTTGAGCCCTAATTACAAGGAGAAGAGGCATCATGATTCCTAATCTAGTCTTATCCCTGTTCACACTCCTGGCTGCAGCTGCCATGGGAGGGAACGTTCTGGACTATAAGATGGTTCTTCAGTGTCTGGGGCTGAACCAAGCCCTGTGGGAGGACAGGTCTCCCCATTAAAGATATTTTTCTGCATGGGACTGGTCTTGGCTTTTTCGACTTCACAAGTGAATCTGGAAAGGACAGGATTTCATCCTCCCACAGCAGTAGAAAGTCACCCTGCTTTTGAAGCAGCTTCTGAATCATTCTAAATCATTCAGAAAAGCAATTGCTTCCCACCATTTTGCAAGGGCCTTGCTTCTTCCTTCCCTCTGTTCCTCTCTTTGTACCAGGCCCTTAATTATGAATTAGCTCCATGAGGTTGAGCTGTCTGACATGATCTTCACTGTATCTCTAGCACTGAGAGCCTTGCACAGGATTGATATTCAGTATTTTGTCATTGTATGAACATTCCAGATACTCATTGATACTGTTGTTGACCCCAAGTAAACAGACTACCAGATATATCTCCAGCAAAGATGGGTTTGTTTGAGATCAGCAGAGAATTGTTCTTCGAGGTCTGCAACCATGGAGAGCCACCTGCAAGTCCCCACACAACAAGGGAAGGAGAACGCTTTTATAGAGGGGAAAAGGAAGTTGGGAGGGCTACAGTAAACAGAGAGTCCATGGCTTTTCATTGGCTGAGTTGTTGCTAGGCTAGAAGAGTCTTTCTTCTTCCTGTTGGGTTCTGCTGTCATGACAGGGCATGAGAGCTCCCCCTTCTGGTCTTCTGGTCTCTTGACTCTAATTGAGGTTTCTGTTTGTTAATTTCACACTGGGATACAAAGATGAATCTCACATAGATCCTGCTTTATAGAGGACGGAGACGAGGAAACCAGCAATTAAAATAGAGCCAGGCAAGGGCAATGTGAGAGGTGAACACAATGCGATAAGGGAGCCTAGAGGAGTAGAATCTGACTCTCCTGCAGTCAGCAAATATTTCCTGGACGAGGAGATGACCAAGCCGAGTCTTAAAGGTTGTGGTAGTTTTCTAGGTGGAAAAGCATTCTAGGTACAGAGAATAGCTTGGGCAAAGTTGTGAAGGAAGCATGAAGTACCAGGATGTGTTAGGGAATTGTAACACGTGTGGAGTGGCTGGCACATAGGGATGAGGAGGCAAGTGGAGGGATATAGGGCTGGAAGGCCTGGTCCTGGGGGCAGGGCCGCAGTGTCTGACTGCAGGCTGTTCCAAGGCGCGGAGGGGCTGAAATACAGCTCTGGCTCTACCTGGTAAGCACGTGCTTATAGCTACATCCTCCCAGATGAGGCTCTACTTCTAATTTACAAAAAAGCTCCTATGGGCCAGCAGTGTCTCTGTGGAGGGCCTTGCAGATCTTGCTAAGAGTGCACCTCTATTGGGGGCAGTGTTTTTCAAACTTTGCGCGTTGGAATCACCTGGAGGGCTTATTAAGATGGAGATAGTGAGGCCCCACCCTTAGGGTTTCTGATTTAGTAGGTCTGGGGTGAAACCTGTGAATATGCATTTCTTATATATTTCAAGTGATGCTGAGGCTGCTGGTCCAGGAACCGCACTCCAGGAATTACTGATTTGGGTACTAGGAAGCCACTGGAAAGGGTTAGGTAGCGGAAGCAGAGCCAGGGCTCCAGGTAAGAGGGATCTGTTTTCCGAGATTAGGGTTCTGGTATCCCTTGAGAACCAGTTAGGGCAGCTGAATATATCAAGGACAGTGGATATACAGTATTCCCCATCTTGTCCTTCCAGGTGACGTTTAATGGCTTTGTTCATTCAAGTGGGACTTCTATTCAAGGGGCACCCTGTTTAAGAAGTTTTTGCCCACAGATGATTAAGGAGTGGCCATATCATTGCAAGAAGCTCACCCCTAGAGCTTTTACTTAGTGATCTCCCAAATGATTTAAATATTTGTTTACGCTTTATTAATTACTCTCTGGAGAAGCTGGGCACCAGAGACACCTAAAGCCACCAACTAAAAGATGAGTCATACCTGGTGATAAAGCTTCTTTGGAAACTCTTATTAGTTCAATAAATGCTTGACTTTAAAAGTATAATGTGTGTGTGTGTGTGTGTGTGTGTGTTTGGAGAAGGCGTAAGGGAAGGAAGGACATGGAACCACAGTGTGTCAGGACCTCACACACATTAGTAAATGTTCACTGAATAAAGACGGAGTGGATGGAGCCCAGCGATGGAGACCCCTGGGAGAGGCTGAGTGAGGGAATCTGGGCTGACAGGAAGCGGTCAGGTGGTATCTGGTCATGGGCTAGGGTTTGGAACTTGGTTTGGGAAGCCAGAACTTCCTGGATCCCGGTCCTCTGTTGTGGCCCCCGAACATCCTAATAAGAGGTCCTTGCACATGGAGAGAGAATGGTGGTACCCTTCCTTCCTTTGGGGGCTCAGGCCCAGCCTGCCCTCATGTTGGGGACTGGAGATGAGAGGTGGTGGGGGTAGAGGGAGTCCATCTTTTTTCTCTGGTTAGAATATAGTCTCCAGGATAAATTAGCTTTGGATAGGGGTAGGGAGAGTGGCTGCTGGGAAGAGCGGCCAACCTGATTATCTTCAGCCTATTTCCAACCTCAGCCCCAGCCTTTCCTGAGAGCCAGGGCAACACAGGTGCAGTGAGATCTCTATTAACCACTGATTTAGGTTGCCCATTAGGGAGCCTGGCTGAAGGGCTGCCATCCCCAACTAGCTCAACTGTTTCCAAACTGAGCCTGTCAGCAGTGTTATTGGGAGAAGGAAAACCTTATCAAAGGAAGCCGGATTCTGCCTCTAGATGTCACGGAGAAAAGGAGACGGGCGGATGGGGAAGAGAGTCCTCTCAGAGGCTGCAGTCAAGATCAGGTTGTTCTTAATTAAGACGGCTCCACGCAGTACCTTTCCATAATTCCCTATTAAGGTCCTGATGGATGAGTCACTGCAGGAGCATAGTTCCTTGAGTCAGCACTGTTCTGTGTCTGAGACTCCTCAAATCAAAAAGCCAATCCATCTCCATCACCCAGGCTTTCTGAGCCTCTGAGATTGACCCTGTGCCAGGTACTGTGCCCAGCCTAGAGAGGGACACAGCCATACACACGGCTTTAGGAGCCCGGTGATTAGTCCACACAATTCAGCTTCCTGGGCTCTAGAGAAGGAATGAAAAGGGTGGAGGGTAGTATCTGGAAGGGTGAACAGAAGATCATTAATCACACTTCTGCCCTTGGACCAGCTATTCCACTCCTAGGAACATACCTGACACAAGTTCATACACTTGTGCACAGGAGGTGTATGCAAAGTTGTCTGTTACAGCACTGTTAAGAATACTAGAGGGACTTCCCTGGTGGTCCAGTGGTAAAGAATCCGCCTTCCAATACAGGGACACGGGTTTGATCCTTTGTCAGGGAGCTAAGATCCCACGTGCTGCAGGGCAACTAAGCCCGCGCACCACAACAACTGAATTCGTGCGTATCACCTAGAGAGCCCGCGTGCCGCAAACTGCGGAGCTCACGTGCCCTGGAACCCGTGTGCCATGACTAGAGAGAAGCCCGTGTGCCACAGCAAAATATTCTGCACACCTCAACAAAGACCTAATGCAGCCAAAACAAAACAAAATAAATAAATGAAAAAAGAATACTAGAGAAAAAGTGGAAACAACCAAATTGTCCCCCATTAAGTTGTTACATAACTGTGTTGTATAAACTGTGGTTTATTCATAAGATGAAATGTCATACCGCAATTAAAGTGGATGAACTAGAGATACACGTGTCAATTCTGTAAATCTCAAAAAGATAATATTGAGTGGATTTGCGATTTGGGACAACACAGATAAACCTGGAGGACATTATGCTAAATGAAATAAGGCAAGACACAGAAGGACAAAGGCTGCATGATACCACCTATATGAGGTGTGTAAAATAGTCAAACTCATGGAAGCAGGGAGTAGAATGATGGTTGCCAGGGGCTGGAGGCTGAGGGAAACAGGGAGGTTTGTGTCAAAGGACACAAAGTTTCAGTTATGCAAGATGGATAAATCCTAGAGAACTACTGAGTAGCATGAGCCTGTAGTCAACAACACTGTACTATATACTTAAAATTTTATTAGGAAGGTAGATTTTATGTTGTGTTCTAACCACATAATAATAATAATAGCAGGAGGAAACTTTTGGAAGTGACAGATATATTTATGCATCGATTGTGGTGATGGTTTCACAGATACATACTTATTTCCAAACTCATCAAGTTGTATACATTAAATATTTACAGCTTTTTGTTATGTCAATGATAATAGTTAAAAAAACAACAACAGTAACAGTCATTTATTTTGCTGCGGAGTCTGGGATTTGACAGGGTTCCGTGAGGCAGTCCTTTCTCCGTCTCTCACAGTGGTGGTAAGGGCTGGGGTCACATGGAAAGTTCTTCTCAGTCTGAGGTGGGGGCTGAGAACATTCAAGCCGCTGGACCTGAAACAAGAGGGGCTCTTCGGGCATCTCTCTCCCTTTCCCTGTGCTCTTTGCCTGGTGGCCTCAGGGTAGCTGAAATTCTTACCGGTGAAAGGCTTCAGAGCATCCCAAGAGAAACTGGCAAAGGTGCATGACCTTTTCTCACACGGCCTCTGAAGCCGCAGAGGGTCACGCCTTGCCACATTCAACTCAGTTTCCTGTGGCAGTCACAAAGACTATGAAAACGAACACAGTTAATGTACTTGAAGCTTTGCAAGTCGGTGCTTGGCATAGAGTAAGTCCTAGGTGGGTTAAAAAAAAAAAAAAAAGAATACACAGGGATTCCTGAATTTTCTAGCTGGGGATTTTAGTGCTTACAAATAGACACGTATGCTCTAACTGGTCCATGGATGGGAACTTTCCTGTCTCCGCAGACTCCGTCTGCTGTTGCTGTATGTCTTTCTCTTCACTGCCCTTCTGCCCTTTCCTTCTTCACTTCCACATGGATATGCTAATAATCTGTACCTCATAGCTACGAACCATCAAAGATTTGAACCTTGAACCTTCCTTTGAACTCATTCTTTCAGTCATTCGGCAATCACTGCTGAAGCGCCTGCTA
The DNA here is from genome assembly GCF_951394435.1 of Stenella coeruleoalba. Lineage (NCBI taxonomy): Eukaryota > Metazoa > Chordata > Mammalia > Artiodactyla > Delphinidae > Stenella > Stenella coeruleoalba. The sequence continues at coordinate 44,383,830 of NC_137154.1, read as the reverse complement.
TGAGCAGGTTGCTGTTAGAGGACCTGGAGAGAGAGTGAAGATAGGATCTGGGTCTTCTGCCAGCATCTGAGCAAGCGGAGGCCAGCTTGTTAGCTTGCAGGCAGGGGAAAGCGCAGATCCTTCACAGTTCTTGACACCACGCAGGGGGAGGTGTGTTGTTCTATAAGGAACCACAGGATGAGTGTGTGTGTGCGCGCGCGCACGTGTGAGTGTGTGGTGGATGGTGGGACCCAGAGGAAGGACAATGGTCATAGCGTGAGGATATGTGTATATATTTAGCGAAGGGGCCAGCGGAGGAGGCACCATGGGGAAAAGGACATTTGAGCTGGATCTCAAAAGGCGAGTAGGAGTCTTCCAGACAGACTCTGTAGGGAAGGGCATTTTCGGCAGAGGAATAGAATGTGCAAAGGCCCAGAGGAATGTTTGGGGAAACTGGGCAGTTTGACAAGAGCAGATAAAGAGGCAGCTCCAGGAATCCTGCCCAGAATTCCCAAGTTACCCCCATGCAGGTGGCCTTTGGCAACCTCATATGGTGCCATGGAGCTTTGAAGTCAGATGGAACTGAGTTTGAGTCAGACCTTGCACTTGGATCCTCTACGACATAAGAGAAAACCGTTCTCTGAGCTATAATCTCCTCCTCTTTAAAATGGGATAATAATATCTTCCTCACAGAGGTAGATAGAGATGAAATGAAATGATGTATGGGAAAGCACTTGGCATTGTTCCTGGCCTGTTGTGGGTACGTGAAAATAGTAATTATTACTCTCCTATAGGGCTGCTCCGAGGTGTGTGTGCACACATGTGAATACAGGAGGATAACAGGTGCCTCACAGGGAGGTATACATGGCAATTCCCTTTCCCCCTATTGTCTAATACCTTCCTTAATGGGAGGCAAATTAATGTGGAGTAAAGACAAACCAGGGTCCCAATTATAGCTCTGCCACTTACCACCTGTATCATTCTGGCAAATTACATCCCTTCTCTGAAGCTTCATTTTATTATCTGTAAAATGGGAGGTATTAAGTCCTAACTCATGGTATGAGGGTTAAAAGGGGATAAAACATCTAAAGTACCTGGCATAGTTTTTAGGAGCTCAGAAACTATGACTGTGATGTGAAATTGCTTTGTACAGCATAAAGCACTGTACAATGTAAGAGGTTATTATTTTATTAAGGCAAAATTCATGGATCCAGAGGTTAGTAGCTATTTCAAGCCAAGGTTTCATTTTTCTGCTGACTCTTTGTTGTTGGGGATGGAGGAAAAACTATGCCTTCATTTCCTGTACTATCTGGTGACTGACATTATTCCTCACACCCTGCGGCCATCAGGCAAGCCACAAAGCAGCCCAACCAATGTCAAAACAAAACACAAGGTTGTGTCTTGACGTCCAGGGGAAAGAACATGTTTGTAATTGTGTGAAATGTGTTGGAACAAGGAACATGGAAAGTATGGTAAACAAGTTAAATTGACTGTGAAACCTACATAACAATTCTAAGACAGCTTAAAATTTGAGATTTGAAAATTTTCTATAAAAAACAATAAGAAAATTGTGAGCGCCATCTTGTGGAGAGATCTCTATTAAAACATCGTATTGGAGAATCACTTCTTCTATGTAGAACCTCTAAAAAGGCAGACAGCACCCATCCATCCATCCATCCATCCATCCACTTTCCCATACATCTATCCATTCATCCACCTAATAATCCATTCAATTATTTTTTCATTTGTTTGAATGCTTTCAATGCTTTGGTCCGGGGATGCCAGGACCCTGCTTGGAAGGAGCCTACAGAGGGTGATGGCAGATATGGGCAAACCAACAGTTCTGGGAACCTTAATGGAGGGCACTTAATTCAGTTCTTGTTGTTGAGGTGCAGGAGACAAGCAAGGCAGGCTTCCTGATGGAAGCGGCACCTAAACTGACATCTGAAGGATGAGGTTCTAGGTGAGAAGAGGAGAGCCCTAGAGTCCTAAATTGGGTTACTTTTTCTGTGCTGCCCTCCTGTCCCCACCTTAGTAGTGATGCCAAATTGGAGTGTGTCCAGCAGACAGTGGTCAGTGTGGTGAGAAGACATTTAAAGAAGCTGGGGAAGAGCTGTGAAATGAAGTGCCTGCTAAGTTGGACAGATTCTGTTACATAAGATGGATGCCACCTATTAATATTAGAAGGTATTAATAGCTGCTATTACGTTGAGTTCTTCATTTAATAGAATTCATTATCCTCACATCAGCAAAGCTGTATTAGTATGGGCCATTGGTCAAGATGTGGGAATGGCCTCATTACACATGGCTGGACACATAATAATGTTCTGCATCAGGAATCTACCTCTATTACCTGTTACAGGTTGTTAATTGATAAATGTATTATGGAAAAAAGGTTCAGCAACAAACTGGTTAAATTGGCCAGTGCTTGGCCCACATTGGAAGGATGGATGGCCCTTTAGCCATCATCCTCCGTCCCTTTGCAGACTCCTGGAATTAATGCTGAGCAGAACTTTTTGCCTTAGCGAAGCAAACGGTAGTCTCAGCAGACGTGAGCAGGGCCTGCTATCTTCAGACAGAACGAGTGCTCTTCAGCTCAGCACAGTCCCCACCATTCTCAGTCGTCTCTGGACTTTAAGCTGTGCATCCGTTATCTTTTGCATCACCTTTACACTATTGCTCTCCTTATGGTAGAGAAGTATTTCCTTACACCCACATCTTTAGTAACACTAATGAAAAAAGTGACCAAAAAGGGGTTGGGTGTTCTATAGAACACAGTGGAAAGAATATTTCTTTGTGGGATTAGAAAACATCCATATGTGTTTTATGTATAAACCAAGTGTATCTGTGCCTTAGAGCTTGGCCATCTCCTTCACTCACAGTACTTTCTTGGGCTTTGTGAGTATTGGCTTCAGGGTAAATAGGAGCGGCCCTGAGCGGTGTCCTAGAGCAGACATTGTTGGCCTTGATTGTCCCCCTCCCTGGTGGCACCTCCTTCCCAGGTCCCTGCACTGTCCATGAGCAGGCCGCCCACATTGAAAGGGCCATGGATGGGACTTAAGGGCAAAGCCTCTACATTTCAACCATTTCTTCTAATGGATCCTTGCTTCCCTTCTTTAGTTCAACTTAAGTCAAAAGCAATGTGATGTTTTATTGGGATGGCCTTGGTGTTTCACTGTCTACAGTCAATTAGGTCTAAAATAATTTGTTTTCTTTGCAGCCAGCCAATGATCTGTGAGTCTACTAGTCAGGCTCCTGCCTCCCAGCCCTCACCCCCTCCACAGTCAGGGTAAATGGAGTCTCAGCTTCAGGCTCTGTCCTCCCAGACTCCTTCCTCCAGGCTCTGGAGCTGGTTCTGTCTTCAGTGGGGCAGGTGGGAGGAAAGACACTGTGGGGATGAGTGTGAAGGCTGCCCTGCTGCCTGCCTGGATCTAATTCTTACCTGATCTGCTGTGAGGCTTCTGCTTTGTCCCTCTGACCAAATGCTAGCCCTTGAGGACCTGCCTTGAGGACCTTCCAGAACTTTCTGTTCCTATTTAGAACAGTTAAAGTGCCCAGATGAACTGTTTCTCCATTCAAGCTGCTGGCCCGTTCAGCATTCTTCAGGGGAAAGGACTGTGAACAAGGAGGCCATAAAAAAGTAAAGAAGTTAGTCTGACCCCTCAAAAATATTTACCATACCCACTGGCCAATAGAGGGGAAACTCCACTGTATCAGAGAAACTGATGATGTAATGTTCAGAAAATAATAGTGCTCCAAACTTAAATGATGTATAGACCCCCCCCCCTTTTTTTTGTGTGTGTGGTACGTGGGCCTCTCGCCGCTGTGGCCTCTCCCGTTGCGGAGCACAGGCTCCGGACGCACAGGTTCAGCGGTCATGGCTCACAGGCCCAGCCGCTCCGCGGCATGTGGCGTCTTCCCGGACTGGGGCACGAACCCGCATCCCCTGCATCGACAGGCGGACTCTCAACCACTGTGCCACCAGGGAAGCCCTATAGACCCCTTTTAAAGAAAAAAATGCTGACCAGTTATTTTAGTATCATAAGTAACTTAACTTAAATACGTGTAGACATTAACCTAAGTATAATCTCTTTAAAAACCAAAACAAATGTATACATTTAAATAAAACAACACCATGCAAATGTTATCATTCAGATAAACCTTTACAAATTTATGAAGTATAAACAAATCCACAAATCTAACAATATTCCTCTATTCTAAATAGTCTCCATTATAAATATCATGATATCTTTGTTTTTACAGCATGTAGTGAGTGTACTTGTTTTTCACTTGACAATGACCATATCATTTGTGTGGAAGTCGTCCTGTTCAACTTCCATTAGCCTGAGTTAGCAAACAGTTCTTTGTCCTCTATGCTGTCATAAACACAAACCCGCACGCAGATATGGAAATTCTGTGGTTGAGCTTGTCGGCCAGTTGATCCACAAGATACTTGTATTAATCATTTTTAGATTTTCATCAAAATGAAAACACAAAATTAAAATAAAATGTCAAAAACTCATGAACCCAGAGAAAACGTCCCAAGGCTGTAGTTTGAGAAACACGAGTGTGAAAAGCCCAATGGCATGACTGTCTCCCTGGTGTGGGAAATAGAGGGGAGAACGAGGGACTTAAACTGTCAGAGGGTGCCCAGATTAGTTTCTATCTGCTTTAATCTATATCTCCTCAAAGCTGGTCTGCTCTCAGATTTACTGGGGAAACAGAGGCAGCTCAACTACTCATACGAGTTTTGATCCTCGACTCTCATTCTGTGTCTGACTGTCTGCTGCCAGACCTCTCCTACAGTGAGTGCTTGCCAACCTCCATCCTCAGGTAGCTCAAAACAGATCTGAGGTCTTCTCAGGAGCCACTCAGAGTGGGGTAAACGGTTGGACTAATTTGATGCCCAATCCACTGATTTTGGGGCCAGAGCAAACAGAATTCTCCCTCATCACCCAACCCTGATTGGGGTGGGATTAGCACAGAGCTTATGTTCTAGAATTAGACTGCTCTTTGATGTCGAGAGTGTCCAGGTGGGGAGTTGGGAGGACAGCAAGTTCAGTTTCTACAATCTCATAGCTCCGACCTCACTTAATTTGGAAAGTCTCAGAACAGTAGCAGATGAGGCCCTTCCGCCCTTGTTGAAAGATGACACTGAAGGCACAGCCAAAGAGCTTCATCCCACCAGTGGCTGCCGCGCAATGAAGTTAGAAGGAACCTCAGGCCATCTTTCCTTCCTAATGGCTGGAAACATATGTCTCAGGCAGAATTTATGAAGATACCACTTTATTCTTTGTCTCCTCATTTGTGAGTCAGTACACAAATAACTTGTTTTCTGGAGCTTCAAGGAAGCTCAGATTGACATGTTAGCCAGGAAGTAATATGCCTTCCTTCTGGGATGGCTGTCCATACACATTCCAATCCAGATAAAAATATGTCAGAATTTGTTCAAAATCTATCAATTGGGCCATTTTCTCAATGGCAAACAGATGGCTCCTTTGAGTTATTCAGAGGCAGAACATTTTCCCTTTTGTTCATCTCAGTTTTTATGGTTTAAAAGAATTAGTGTTTAATCTCAATTCCAAAATCGTTAATTAGTTTGTATTTGCTTCAGTAAATCTGTTAAATAGATTTTTATCACGTCAGCTACATCTCCCTGGCAGCATCTGGTATCAAGTTTGCAGAAATAATGTTGCTTTTTACAGCCAAAAATCAGAGGTTAAACCTCCAGGACTACAGATGTGACAGCATTAAAGGGAAATTCATCACCACAAAGGCTTTCATTCCCACATATTTTAGAATCAGCCCAAACATGAACCAATGTTCTTTTTTCTCTTTCATTCTCAAGGAGCACAGTGGCTGAGTTCCTTTTTGATTAATGTGTGTGATTGTTGTTGATGAGAGCTCCTGGGGAGACCTCAGCCCACCCCAGCCATAGCCTTGGAAAATTAGCAGAGGGTCTTCTTGCTCAATCCCTTTTCTGTTGCTTTCAGGGGCTTCCATCCCAGGCTAGCGCTATACAAGACCAAGGCAATTTATCAATTCAGTTGATAAAGGGTGGGGTAGGAAGAGCTGGGCAGACACAAGCTCTGTAACTTCATCTACAGGTAGGGGGCATAATAGAGCAGTAAAAGTGCGGTGGACACTTGAATCAGCGGACTTGGGGGAAACAATTAAGTGAAAGACAGAAAATAATCCTAAAGGCTGGAAATATTTGGGGGAGTGGGAGAAGGGGGAATTGGATGAAGATAGTCATAGGGTACAAAGTTCCTATAAGATAAATAGGTCCTAGGTGTATAATGCACACGATAGATATAACTGACACTGCTGTACATTATATTGGAAAGTTGTTAAGAGAGTAAATCCTAAGAGTTCTCATCACAAAGAAAAAAATACATATTTTTCAGATTCTTTAATGTATCTATATGAGATAATGGAAGTTCACTACACTTGTGGTCATCATCTCGTACTGTAAGTCAAATCATCATGTCGTACAACTTGAGCAGTGCTGTGTGTCAATTATATCTCAATAAAACTGGAAGAACAAAAGACTGGGGGTGTTTGAGTAATAGGGAAATGCTGTTGGACAGTAGTAATCAATCTAGGTATCTGTGGTAGGCTGGTCCTTGAGGATATCCACATCCCAATCCTCAGAACCTGTGAATGTTACCTTACGGGGCAAAAGGGACCTTACAGATGTGATTAAGTGAAGGCTCTTGTGAAGGGGAGATTATCCTGGATTCTTTGGGTGGGCCCTAAATGTAGCCACAGGTGGCTTTATAGGAGAGAGGCAGAGTGAGATTAGAAAGAAGAGAAGGCAAGGTGGTGATGGAGTGGGGAAAGGAAAGGAAACCAGAAACAAGACCAAAAGACAACGCTCAGAATGGGAGAAAATATTTGCAAATGAAGCAACTGACAAAGGATTAATCTCCGAAATTTATAAGCAGCTCATGCAGCTTAGTAACAAAAAAACAAACAACCCAATCCAAAAATGGGCAGAAGACCTAAATAGTCATTTCTCCAAAGAGATGTACAGATTGCCAACAAACACATGAAAGAATGCTCAACATCATTAATCATTAGAGAAATGCAAATCAAAACTACAATGAGATATCATCTCACACCGGTCAGAATGGCCATCGTCAAAAAATCTACAAACAATAAATGCTGGAGAGGGTGTGGAGATAAGGGAACCCTCTTGCACTGTTGGTGGGAATGTAAATTGATAGGGCCACTATGGAGAACAGTATGGAGGTTCCTTAAAAAACTAAAAATAGAACTACCATACAAACCAGCAATCCCAGTACTGGGCATACACTCTGAGAAAACCATAATTCAAAGAGAGTCATGTACCAAATGTTCATTGCAGCTCTATTTATAATAGCCAGGACATGGAAGCAACCTAAGTGTTCACGAACAGATGAATGGATACAGAAGATGTGGCACATATATACAATGGAATATTACTCAGCTGTAAAAAGAAATGAAATTGAGTTATTTGTAGTGAGGTGGATGGACCTAGAGTCTGTCATACAGAATGAAGTAAGTCAGAAAGAGAAAAACAAATACCGTATGCTAACACATGTATATGGAATCTAAAAAAAAAAAAGATCATGAAGAACCTAGGGGCAAGACGGGAATAAAGACACAGGCCTACTAGAGAATGGACTTGAGAATATGGGGAGGGGGAAGGGTAAGCTGTGACAAAGTGAGAGAGTGGCATGGACATATATACACTACCAAACATAAAATAGATAGCTAGTGGGAAGCAGCCACATAGCACAGGGAGCTCAGCTCAGTGCTTTGTGACCACATAGAAGGGTGGGATAGGGAGGGTGGGAGGGAGTGAGATGCAAGAGGGAAGAGATATAGGAACATATGTTTATGTATAACTGATTCACTTTGTTATAAAGCAGAAACTAACGCACCTTTGTAAAGCAGTTGTACTCCAATAAAGATGTTAAAAAAAATCAACAAAAAAACTATGTAAATATCCTGTGCTTTATCAAACTATCTTGGCATCCATTGATAATTCCTAGTTGAATCTATTATTATTATAATGATTGCAAAATGGCGATTTTTCTAACTCCATCATTTCTTCTACATTAATTAGTTGGCATAATTTTATAAAAGAGCTCTTTCTTTTATCTCCCATTTATTTAGTCACGTATTTAATTGTATTTCTATACACTTATAGATCTTATTTTATTCAATGGGTTATAAGTCATTGCTATCAGTATTTATTTTAATACTCACATTGACCCAGATTTGGCTAGTGGGAGCCCCCTCAAGTTGGTTCCTATACTTTTTGATATGTTTCTATAATTTTTTGAGCACTTCTTTACTTTCTGTGACAAGATATTCTAGGTCCTTCTTGTCTCAACCTTGGAATCAGCTATTTCTCCAAAGAAACCTGATTCGGTATGTTATTATAAGACATAATATTTAGAAGATTTGGGCAATAGGTGTGTTCATTGTTACTGGCATATCATTGCTTCTAGGCCCTTTCAGCTTACAGATCTAGAAAACACCCCCCCCCCACCACCAAAAACAAACAGTTATCTGTCTCTCTATTCCATACCTCTAATTCCAATTCTACACGACAGGGTTCATCCTAAACTCCCATACCATGTTTGTAACAACTGTCTCTCACAGTGAGATACCTGGCTCCCACCATTTCAATCTATTTGTTCATTTGCTCAATCCAATTTTTCACAGAAAGTGGTTTCAGAATTGCTAACCCATACTGCAAGAACAAAGCCTATAGTAGAATTATTTATTTACAGGGTTTTTTTTTTTGCCTTTATATTGAAGGTACATAGTCAAAGCACTGTGCTTAAAACTCACTTGGATTTGTTATCTTGTTTTTTCTCCTTCACTATGGTTACGTTACTCTTTTAAATTATGGTTAGGTTCATTTTTCTTTCTGCTTATATTCAACTTTAGAGTTTTCAAACTGACGTCCATATTGATTTGATTTATTTTGTAAAAAGAAAGTCTTTAAAACATTAACATGGGATTTCCCTGGTGGCACAGTGGTTAAGAATCTGCCTGCCAATTCAGGGGACATGGGTTTAATCCCTGGTCCAGGAAGATCCCACATGCCGTGGAGCAACTAAGCCCATGAGCCACAACTACTGAAGCCTGCGCACCTAGAGCCCATGCTCCGCAACAGGAGAAGCCACTGCAATGAGAAGCCCATGCAGCACAAAGAAGAGTAGCCCCTGCTCACCACAACTAGAGAAAGCCAGCACACAGCAACAAAGACCCAACCCAGCCAAAAATAAATAAATTTATTTAAAAAAAACAACAACATTAACAAGATTCCAAACTCCAAACTGTATAAAAATTCACTCTCACTGAAGCATTACTGCTTTATCCACCTGGCTCTCATCCACACCTGTAGGTAACAATCCTCATTAGTTTCTGGTTTGTCTTTTCTCACTTTCCTTTTGCTATTAAGTAAGCAATTACATGTAAATTTCTTATTTCCTCTTCTCACACAAAATTTAGAATACTGTATATATCCTTTTGCTGTCTGCTTTTTTTTTTTTTTTTTTTTTTTTTTTTTGCGGTACGCGGGCCTCTCACTGTTGTGGCCTCTCCCGTTGTGGAGCACAGGCTCCGGACGCGCAGGCTCAGCGGCCATGGCTCACGGGCCCAGCCGCTCCGCGGCATGTGGGATCTTCCCGGACCAGGGCACGAACCCGTGTCCCCTGCATCGGCAGGCGGACTCTCAACCACTGCGCCACCAGGGAAGCCCCGCTGTCTGCTTTTTTACTTACAAAATATGTTCTGGAAGTCACTGCATATCACTTCATAGACCATCCCTATTGTCTTTTACCACTGCACAGTACTCCATTGTGTGGATACAATTTAGTTTATTCAGCATATCTATGTATGAACATTTAAGTTGTTTCCAATATTTTGCAATTACAAATAATGCTGCAATGAATAAACTTGTGTATATATCACTTTGTATTGTTGCAGGTGTATTTTCAGAGTAAATTCCTAGAAGTGGATTTCTGGAACAAAAGGTAAGTGCATATATATTTTTATTAAATACTGCCAAATTCCCCTCCATAAGGCTGCATAATCTTGCATTCCTAACAGCAGTGGATGAGAGTGTTTATTTCTCCTCAGCCTTGCCAACACAATGTAGTGCCAAGTTTTAAAATTTTTGCTAATTTGATACATGATAAATGGTATTTCAGTGTAGTTTTAATTTGCATTTCTCTTTTTATGAGTTGAATGACTTCTCATAAGTTTCAGAACCATTTAATATCTTTTTTGGGGGGTAAATTGTTCATGAATTTTTGCCCATTTGTCTCTCAGGTGTTTGGCCCCTGTGTCCTCAATTTGTAAGTGTTCCTTATGTATTATGGATATTAGACCTTTAACTAAGACATGTGTTGCAAATATTTCTTTTTGGAAAAAAGGTTTAATATCACTATTTTAGATGGTTAGTAACTAGTTATAAATATGTATACTTGTGTTGACCGTTGACAAACTCTATGCTGTTTACACCTGTGTGTGTGGGGAATAATTATAAACCTCAAATACCTTTGATTTAGCCTAGATTAAAATGAAAGTTAAATAGCCTTTTCAACAAATAGTATTGGAGCAATTGGCCATCTATAGGCAAAAAACAAAACAAAACAAAAAACCGCTCAACCCGTCTCACACCTTATAGAAAAATCAATTCAAAGTGGAAAATTGTAGGAGATAAAACTATAAAACTTTTAGAAAGAAATATAGGAGACAATCTTGGGGATTGTCTAGGCAAAGAGTCCTCAGACTTGAAACCAAAAGCATAATAAGAAAATGGACAAATTAGCTATGAATGGAGTATAACCTTTAAACATTGTGAATCACTATTTTTTGCACCTGTAACTTATATAATATTATATATCAATTAGACTTCAGTAAAATAAAATAGGAAATAAATTTAAAAAAGAAGAAAAAAAGAAAATGGATAAATTAGACCTCATTAAAATTATAAGGTTTTTCTCTGTGAAAGCCTATATGAAGAGGATAAAAAAAAGCTATAGATTGGGAAAAAATATTTGCAAACCACATGTCTGACAAAGGACTAGTATCTGCAGTATATAAAGAATGCTCAAAACTCTACAGTAGAAAACCAAACAGTCCAATTAGAAAATGGCTAGAATATAAATAATGCCAAAAATAATGGTACAACCGCTCTGGAAAACAGTTTGACAGTTTTGTTTTTTTTTTTTAATAAAAACTAGTATACAAGCCAGCAATTGCGCTTTTGGGATTTATCCCAGAGAAATGAAGACTTATGTTCACACAATAGTGCACAAATATTTATAGGAGCTTTATCTGTAAAAGCCAAAAACTAGAATCAGCCCAGGTGTCTTTCAGCAGGTGAATGGTTAAGCAAACTGTGGTTCATACATATCATGGAATACTGCTCAGCAGTAAAAGGAACAGACCATTGATAGATGCAACAACTTGGATAAATCTGCAAAGGAATTCTCCTGAGCAAAAAAAGCCAATCCCAAAATGTTACATATTGTATGATTCCATTTATATAATATTCCTGAAGTGAAAAAATTTAGAAATGAGGGGACAGATTTCTGGTTTGTAGAGGTTAGGTCTGAGGGAAGGGAAGAGATATGGGAGGGAGGTGGGTGTGATTATAAAAGGGCAAATGAAGGATCCTTGTGTTGTTGGAACTGCTCAATGTCTTGACTGAGGTGGTGGATGCATGATCCTACACAGGTGACAAAATTGTACGGAACTTACGTACACACACACAAATGAGTACAAGTAAAACTGAGGAAATTGGAATAAGATGGGGAAATTGCATCAATATCAATATGCTAGTTGTGATATTATGCTATAATTTTGCAAAACTAAACAAAATGTTTTTTTACTCATGGGGGAAACTGGGAAAAGTATACAAAGTATCTCTATGTATTATTTCTACAGTTGCATGTGTTTCTACAATTACCTTAAAAATTCAATTAAAAAATTAAAGCCAAAGTCTGCACATTTTTAGCAAAAACCTTGAGAGAATCTTTAAAGAGCCGTCAATCCTTCTGCTTTAAGAATGTAGAGCCCTGCCAGTAGGATCCACTCACTAACTCATTCACCAAGCATTTACCAATGTACATACACTCTGACAGGCATGACCCAGATGTAGCCCATGCCCTAAGGATCTCAGAGGCTGGTAGGGAAGACAGGGGTGCACACGCAACTCTCTGATACCAGGTACGAAGAACTGAGAGCTATGGTAAAAGCCCAGGTGGGAGCCCAGAGGACGGTTCATCCCTGGGAAGGACAGGCATTTGAGATTGGCTTTGAAGGATAAACAGGAATATGAGAAGCTAGACAGGGGAAGGTATTCTAAGGAGAAAAGGCAGGATAAACCCAGGCAGAGAGGCCTGACAGCCTCCAGCCTGCTGGGGCACAGAGGTGAGCAGTTTGCCAGCAATACAACACAGGGAGAGTGGGCATGTAATGCAAAGGAAGCTGGAAAGGTTAGTGACAACCTCCTTTTGAAACTGACTAAGGGGCTCTAAAAGGTTATGGAAAAAATTCTGGAGACTATTTCCTTAGTAAATTTGCATATTTGGAGAGTTCGATTTTATATTCATTTTGGTATCTGGTATCTCCCTATTTGCTTTATCACATATTGCTGCCTCCGTTGAAACTAAGGCAAGAGTCTCATTCTAAAATCCTATTACACCTACATTTCTAAGGGGTTGGGAGCCTCATGGGGAGAAGAGAGAGAGACACAGAGAGAAAGACACAGATATACACAGAAAGAGAGAAAGACCAAAACAGAGAGAGAGAGAGAGAGACAGAGAGCGAGAGGGAGCCAGAGTCAGACAGGGAAGAGTTTCAAAAATGGACATGGGGAAAGACCGTGCTTCAGCTGGTCTAAGAGACCACCAGAGGTCAGTCTTGTGTCCTTCAAGAGGAAGCTGAGAGGCATTTGCTAAACACTGGGTCTCACCTGAGGACCATTCAGAGGAATTTATTCCACTTTAATACACTATGGAGTTAGCAGCTTTGAAATTCTTTACCACCAAGGGGCCCTTAAAAGCAATGAAGCAGGAATATCGGGAATGACCCACATGTCGGTCCTGCTTGTTTATAACCCTCAGGGCCACAATAAAAGGCAAGTTTAATCATCTGGTGATTCTGCGCTTGTGAGACCCAGAGGTACGAACCCACCCCTCAGGCCCAGGAGTCTGCCTGAGCTTGGGAGGGAGGGACTTTGGTGCTGGGCCTGGTTGAGAAGCCTCAGGCTTGGGCTAAGTCCAAGGCTGGGTTGGTCTGGGGCTGGGGCTAGAGCTGGACCAGGACAGCCTGGGTTTTAACTTCGGTCCCCAGGTTACTGGCTTTCCCGTTGTGGAAATCAACTTTATGGGCTCCGTCAGGAAAATGTGCTGCCACTACAGCTGTTTTTATAGGAGGCTCTCCGAGGTCCCCATCCCTCGAGCTCAGTGAGGAGGTTGGTTTTCAGCTATCCCACTCTGGGGCCCTGGGGCTTCCCAGCAGGGAGCAGACTTTGGGACCTGCGAACAGGTGTTCCAGGTCTCTGTCGTGGCCCATGTCATTACTCATAGGCAACAGGGATCTCAAGGCTCATCTCTCATTTCTTTTGTTTGAGTTACATATTCTGGTCCAGGGGAGCTGGACCAGCAGGTCAGGGGCAATATCCTTTGAGATGTCCTCATCTTTATTTGCTGTGGCTGCTGGTCCCTGGGATACTCGAGTCCTTGTGAGGCTTGGGGCCCTGGCCTGGCCTTCCACCAGGGAAGGGGGCAGATGAGGGGTGGGAGGCTGCCAGAGAACCTGTGGGAGCCAGGCTGGTCCAGTGAAGGAGACAGGGCAGAGCAGTCCCTTTTGTTCTATTTTATCCCATTCTACAAATGAGCCTTTGCCAAGTATTGGCAACACAGAGCATCACCACCACCACCATCACCACTACCACCATCCTCATCGAAACTATAGCCCCGGCACCGTTCCAACAACTATCTCAATAATCTTTACAACACCCTATGCGGTAGGCACTATTACTGCACCATTTACGGAAAAGGAAATGAAGGCCCACAGACAGAGGTTAAGTAACTTGTACGAAGCCACACAGCTAGTAAATGCAGAGTCACATAGCCTACACTCGGAGCCACTGTGTAGATGAAGAAGACTCTTCTGGCCCTTGAAGATCTTAACACTTCAGTGGAATGCAAGCCACTGACGTGGACCAGAGTCACAAAAGAAGATTCAGGGGCTGAGTTTGGAAGGCTGGGTAGGGTTTGGCAAAGCAGGTAGGAGGCCATTAGAGGAAACTCTTATTCCCCATTGGGTTTTTTTTTGAAATTTCTATGCTCATTTCAGTTTTTATTCCCCATTGTTTGTTTGTTTTTTTAAATTTCTATGCTCATTTCAGTTTTTATTGCCCTTTTTTGATGTTCCCTTCCATGTGGAGGACAAGTTAGTACAACCCTCCTGGCTTCTTCCCTGACAGGTGTGTTTGGGACAAGGGAATGGGCACGTGCAGCTCGGCCCCTTTCTTCCTCGGGGTGAGCTGACTAGGAAGCATAACCAGGGCAGGCGTCAGTGTGAGGGGCTGTGGTTGGTCAGTGCTACTGTCCATTCACTTCTGGGCTTCAGTATGAGAAAGTCCTTTGCCGTGTACCTCAGTCATATCCTTCTGTATCAGCCTTTCCAGTAATAAAGTTCCAACTTTTGTCTCGCTACTCAATACATTGAGATCTCAGTCTGGGAAAACAGAATTGCCTTTTATGGGCCCCCCTCGAGCTGTTTTAGGTACAAGGTAAATTAACAAGAGCAAAGAAGCAGTACCTGTAAAGCCATCTAAGTCGTGTCCTGGAACCATCACAGTGAGCAGTGCTAAGCCTCACGAAAAGGCCATCAGGAATTTTAATTTCTTCCCTTCGTGTTCAAAGTCCAATTGGTCAGCAATGCCAGAAGCATGACAGCTCTTCACTTTTTTTCACTGACATCTCGATGGGCTTTTCCCAGGGGAAGAAGGGCCCTTCCCGGAGACGGCTCACCTTCTGGCAGAGAGCATGGTGGGGCAGGGAGCAAGGAGGGGGCCGCACACCCAGGAGCTGCCCCGCTGGCACAGACTGGAAGGCATCCCTGTCAATGACTCAGAGCCTCCTGGCCTCTCCCTCACCCTTGCTGGGTCACTCAGAGGGGCTGGGAGTGTGGGCTGTAGCCCAGGAAGGACAGCTCTCTTGGGTCCTGCCTACAAAAGAGTTTCAGGTGTTTATGCAAACTATCAAGACCAAACAGCCACTCTGAATCAAAGTCCCTGTCCCTTCTGGGGCTCCTGGGGGAACATGGGTGCCTCCCCCATTTGTGCTGTGCTGGACCTCAAACTGCAGATAACCTCTGCCAGAGGAACGTTTGGAGGCACAAAGCCTTCACGTCCTTGACTGTCTCAAAAGCAGCTTATTTTACTATTGATAGTTGGGGCTAGGGTCAGGTTGCTAATTAGGAATAGAAGCAACAACAAGAACACCACCACCAGCTATTGGGAATTCACTGTGTGCCAGGCACCGTTCTGAGCTCTTTACGTGCTCATTGCATCCCCGTAAGAATCCTATAAGTGCTGGCGTTATACCCATTTTACAGAAGAGGAAACTGAAGCTTAGAGAACTTAAATAACTTGCCTCAGGTCATGCAGCTGGTAAATGGCAGAGCTGGGGTATAAACCCAGGCACTCTGGCTCTGTAGCCATGCTTATAACCCATAATACTATATAATGTCACAGTCTGAAATGCCTTTGGGGAGCCTGTGTGTTAATCCTCTTACCGTGGCAGATGAGGAAACTGGGGCCCAGAGAGTGGAAACAATTTGCCCAAGGTTACCTAGTCAATTAGTGCTACAGCTTGAACCCAGACTGAGGTCTTCTGGCTCCCAGCTCAGAGCTCTGTCACAGCACCGTGTGTAGCCGTGCTATATACCAAGCCAAGTCTCAAGTCATTTTAGCCAAAACTCAAGCTTTGTGTTGATTAACTGGAAAGGAATAGAATTTTTACTATGGTTGCCTGGCCTTAAAGAGTTAAATATTTCATAACTCAGCCCAGGCGCTGTCAGCTGGCCAGAGGGTATAGGTACCATGAAACAGCACCTCAAACTATGGAGAACCTCTCACCTGGGCAGGATCCAGGCCTGGGTCAGCTTATGTCCCCAATACTTTCACGTCCATTTCCAGGCCAGGAGAACATACCCTGGGCAAGTGAGAAAACATGGCATTATTCCCTGTGTGGAAAAATATATATGCAGTTTCTTCCTTCAGGCAAACAGGCATCTCTCACACCACAAATGGTGACAGGTTTTCCACGGGAGGCACAGGCTCTGACGGGAACAGAGAGCTCTGGTGTAAAGAACCCTCAGAGAAGGAGCAAATCATCTCTTGAAATGGTCTTGGCAGTTATTCACTCACTAACAGAAGCACCCTGCTCGGGCGTGACGATGGTCAGCTCAGAAACTGCTCCAGAGGCCCGGCGGTTTGCAAGGTGTGGCTCTGCTCTTGAGGAAGGCTGGGAGGTGGACAGAGGGCAGGGTGTCCCAGGCCCCCCCTTAGGGGTGATGTAGTGGGGGAGGGGTGCCCCGAGGGGCTCTGAGCCGCGCTAGGCTGGGAAACAGTTGCGTGGAGATCAATAGTGCCTTGTTAACTGGGCTCCCAGGCAACCGGCCCTTGTGCCTTGTTCAGTGGGTGTGCGTTGAAAGGAATTGAAATCAATAGTGAGAAAATTCTGAATTGAGGTTCAAAACAACAAACTGCTCAAGTGTAGGAAGAGGAGAGCTGGCTTAGCAGAGGCCGGGGTCCAAATCTCCAGGGAGCTTTAGCCGAGTGAGCACCCATTACGGGCCGGCTCTGTGCCACGGCTGTCGGCAGAGCTAATGAATCCATCCTAAGCTGTGCTCCCATCAGCTTTGATTCCTCATCAAAGCGAGAGGTAAATCCCTGCTGGCTTTGCTTTGGTCAACCCCTCAGTCCAGATCTGAAAATCGGTGTCCACCTCCGGGCCTCACATGTTTAAGGGGATTTGGGCAAATTGGAACATATTCAGGGAAGAAAGATGCAGAGATTTGAAACCATGTCACGCTGACTGATGAAGGGACTGGGGCTGGTGGGCGGCAGAGCGTGGGTCTGGGAGCAGGGAAAAGGCGGGGAGTCCAGCGATGTTTTAGGAACTGTGAAGGGCGCTCATGGGAAGAAAGAAGTAGGCATTGGACCCAAGGCAGCAGAGAGTTGGATAAAGAGAGCAAGGTTTAGAATCAGACAGACTCGGGTTCACATCCTGGTTCCTTCCCATTTCGTTGGGTGGCAACAGGCAAGCCACGTGACCTCCTCAAGCTTTGGGACTTAATCAGTAAAATGGGGACAGAAATGCTTTTTTTCAGCATTGTCAGGATTATACACCATTCAAAAGACAGAAGCTGTGCAGAGGAATATAATTGCAGGAGGAGGGGTGTGAACCCAGGGCAAGAACAAACTTTCTAACAACCCCAGCTGGCTTTGAAAGCTGACTTGATTTTTCTGTTGCTTTGTTTATATTCATGTTTTTCTCCCAGAAGAACGCCTTCACTTTTATTTCCTTTCATTCTGGCCTGCCTTATCATATTTCCTAATATAAATTATTCAGCTACTTTTCATCTTTTACTCTTTAAAAGTGAGAAACAGAAAGCATGAGTACAAGGCATCTGGCCCTCACAGTTGCTTATTTTAGCCAGGGGCTGGCTGTCTCTTTGGTTAGCCCTGAAGAGGCCCTTTAAGTCTTAAAGGGCACTTCCCCTTCTGGGGCTGGATGACCCATCTGATCTTAATACCCCTGAGTTGAGTTGCTATCCCAGCCCCAGAGCCTCTGTCCCAAGTCCTGCAAAGGGTTCGAGGCCCATATCGCTGCTCCGACCCCCACCAAGACAGCTAACCGGATTGGGAAATAACTCAGGGGAACTGTTAGAACTCTGTCCAGGCCTCTGTAAATGTGAGTGGGAACCCACTGTCCCTCCCATTCCTGACTTCTTTTGGGCCAGGCCTCATGGCCTACCCTAACAGGGGGAGTGTGGAGATTTTATCTGTTAGACTTCTTGGAAGGAGGCTCCCTTGGAGACCCATGACTAACACCTATCAGCAAAAGCAGACAGCGCTCACTCAGATATTCTGCAAGACCCTGAAAGATGGCTGGGTGGAAAGTGGGTGCGTGCAGTCAGGGGAGCATGTGCACTACTGTCTGGGTGGCGCTGATGGGCCTAATGAGCTGATGAGTGAAATATGGAGTTTGGAGATTCGGAGTCGGTGGGCAGTGGAGTGCTATTTACTTAAGGCAGCATGGCTGGAGGGAGACCCTGGACGAGGGGTGCGGTGGCGAGCCCAGGACTTAGTGGGCGGGTAGTGTAGAGCATCACCTCCGGATGGATGGATGCAGTCAAAAACAGGACAATGGACAATGAAGTTGGTAAGCAGGGGAGTGAAGAACAGCAGGGAATAAAGGCCAAAGAGCAGACACAGAATTCAGCACTGATGTCATGAGCAGTGGGAGGGGCTGGAGGGTGTGGTGGGGGGAGGGATGGTGGATTAAAGGGCCAGGATGCTCAAATACTGGCCATGGACCTCTTTCCAGGATCTCCCCCCAGTAGGCTCCATTGATCCCCTAGGATGGGGAAGTGTGATCTCAATTGGACCAGGGAACATGGTCAAAGCAGAGATCTGTCTCTGATGTGCACGCCAAGCCTAACTGGGATCCAAATGAGGTCCACAGTTGCTCTTGCTTGTATGTCTCTTAAGTATCTTTTCATCTATAGGGTCCCTTACTTTTTCTTCTTTAAAGTTTACTTGTTGAAGAAGCTGAGCCTTTTGTCTTCTAGAGTTTCCCGCAGTCTGAATTTTGCTGCTTGTCTCCCTGTGGTGTCTATAACTTGGTAGATAAATCTAGAGGTTTGGTTAGATTCAGGTTTGATTTTTCCAAGGCTATTCATAACTGGTCCATCAGGAGGTACATGGTATCTAATTGTCTATTCCTTTGTGATGCTACAACTGTTGATAATCATTGATTGGATTCATTAATTTACCAGGGGTTGCAAAATGGTGACACTGTACTTCGATCATTTCTTGTTTATTAAATTAGAATATTTCTATGGAGAGAAATTTCCTCTCATGAACTGTCTATTAAACTGTACAGTCCCATAGAAAAGGCAGCAAAATACCATATATTTTTGCTTTATTTACCAATTTGCAGTTTGTAAACGTATTTGCTGCATTTCAAGCCATTGCAGTGTTAAGCATCTCCTTATTGGTGTTCATACCATCTCTTCATTGGCTGACTAGGAGAAACTTATTCAAGTGGCCTCTCAAGACCCTTTGACACAGCCTAATGGTCTTTAAAAAAAAAATTATTTATTTATTTTTGGCTGCATTGGGTCTTTGTTGCTGCTCACAGGCTTTTCTCTAGTTGTGGCGAGTGGGGGCTACTCTTCGTTGTGGTGTGCAGGCTTCTCATTTTGGTGGCTTCTCTTGTTGCGGAGCACGGGCTCTAGGTGTGTGGGCTTCTGTAGTTGTAGCTCGTGGGCTGTAGAGCGCAGGCTCAGTAGCTGTGGCGCATGGGCTTAGTTGCTCCGCGGCATATGGGATCTTCCCGGACCAGGGCTCGAACCCGTGTCCCTTGCATTGGCAGGTGGATTCTTAACGACTGTGCCACCAGGGAAGCCCAGCCTAATGGTCTTTGATAGCTTCTTTCCTTTCTGGTATGACAAAATGTTCCAGGCTCATCTTGTATATTTCTTGCCCTAACCTGGAATCAGACATTTCTCCAAGGAGACATTTTTTTTCAAGTGGGAGATGGTTTTAATTGGCCATAATTTGGGTGCTATGATTTTCACTAATACTGTTTCTGGTCATTGTTTCTAATCATTTTAATCATTGTTTCTAGTTCTTATAAAAGAATGGAGCTAGAAAATATGTATTTTTAAACATTAAATATACTGAGGGTGTTTATTTTCTTCTTTATGAAACATTATGGATTAAAAACAATCTCACCAATCTTATATCTGTATCTCCTTTCATTCGTGTTGCAAATGCAGGCTCTCAACGACATCAATATAATTCTCATTGATTTCTTCTATATTACACATACAACAGCCTCAGAATAGCAACAGTAACCCTACCACTAAAAATATGACTACTGAAAACAGCTTAAAATTATTTTCCCATTCTTTTTGTTTTTAGGGTTGATTGCACTAGGAATATGGAGTTAAATTGTGTTTTAAAGTCACTTAAAGTAGTTCTCTGTGTGATTATGCCTCCAACATCACACACATTTAGGCTTTTGTTTCATTTTACTTTCGATTTTATGGATGACTTTTTGAAGTTGAACTTGTTCTATAATTATGTAAAATACTTAAATGTATCAAAAGTCAAATCTAAAATGTAAGGTATATTCATAAAATCTAGTTTCTATTCCTATTCTCTCCACCTTATTCTCTCCCGTTCCTATAAGTAATTATTAACATTTTAAAAATAGTTTATTATTTGCCTTAGTTTGTGTTTTTCCACACAGCAGACTATGAGACATGACTATGTGCAGGTAATTAATTTTTGGAGGTGACCCCAGGAGATGATAATGAGAGATAAAGGAAGAGAGAAACAAGTAAGAAGATCAGTCTAAGAATGTGTTATTGAGCTGATAACTACAACGTGTAGCTGGGGCTTAAGCCACCAAAAACCTTCTGAGGAACTGTGTAGAAGGTGCCTCGGAATTGTCTGCTCAAGACGTGGAGGATGGGAGTACTGATCCACGGCTCCTGTGCTCTTGTCCCCTGTTGGTCAAGGATTGCCCTGGGGGTGTTAACTCCCCTGGAACTTCCAAGTGTGCTGATGAACCACAGTGGTTGTCAGCAGTGGCCAACACATTTCAGAGGAAAATGCAGCTTATGACAGGCTACAGCTGTGCACAGCTGGTTGCTGCAGCAGTGGCTGCATGGAGCTAACACATGGACTGTGAAAATGTGAGATAGGGCATAAAAAGTCCAACATATCCTGTATCGTGTGTTATTAAAAAAACAATAGGCATATTGTTTCTCTCTTTTAGATAAATGGTAAAATACCGCTACATACTTTATTCCCACTTGCTTTCTTCACTTAACCTGGTATCTTAGAGACCACAATAGAAGATAGAGACCTTCTTCATTCCTTTTCATAGATGCCTAGTACTCCTCTGTATAGATGTACCATAGTTTATTCAACCAGTCCTCTCTTGATGTTTGAGTGGTTTCTAATCTTTTACTTTTATAGATAATGCTGCAATGAATAGTCTCATTCATTAATTTTTTTCCTTTCATATTTTGCCAGCATCCCTTTAGAATAGACTCCTAGATGTGGGATTATGGCTTAAAAGGTGACTAAATATGTAATTTGGCTGAATATTGCCAAATGTAACCTTTTGCATTTCCACCAGCAATGTGTAAGAATGCTATTTCCCCCACAGATTCACCAATAGAATTCGTCATCAAATTTTTGGATTTTTGCCAATTGGATAATGAGAAATGATATCTTAATATAATTTTAATTTTCCTTTCTCTTATAATAACTGAGTCTGTACATTTTTTTTCATCTAGTTAAGGGTATCAGCACTTTTTAAAAATGGGAACTATTGTTCACCCCTCTAGCCCAGAGGTTTAAAACTTTAGTGTGCATCAGAATCACCTGGAGGGCTTGTTAAAACACAAATGCTGGACGTGCTGGGAACTTTAAGATCAATGTGTGTTTCAGTCCATCACTTTATCAGCAGTTACACAACAACAATAACACAACAGCAACAATAACAACAATAGCTGCTACAAACACATGTAGCACTTACATGATACCAGGCACTATTCCATTATATTAACAAATTTTATCCTTTAAAATTTTTTTTTTTTTTTTTAATAAGGAAACAACTTCATGACTAGCTAGGTCAGAAAGAGAGAGCCTGGATGCATTTCTTCTGAACCTACACAGGGGACCTCTTGACATCACCAAGCACGTCCTCTGTTCTACTCAACGGTGCTGCTGTGAAAATTTAGTGTTTATCTATTTATTTTTAAAATTTATTTATTTTATTTATTTTTATTTTTGGCCACGTTGGGTCTTCCTTGCTGTGTGCGGGCTTTTCCCTAGTTGCTTCAAGCAGGGGCTACTCTTCGTTGTAGTGCGCGGGCTTCTCATTGCGGTGGCTTCTGTTGCAGAGCATGGGCTCTAGGCGTGCGGGCCAGTAGTTGTGCCTCACAGGCTTAGTTGCTCCGCGGCATGTGGATCTTCCCAGATCAGGGCTCGAACCCATGTCCCCTGCATTGGCAGGCGGATTCTTAACCACTGTGCCACCAGGGAAGTGCTAAAAATCTATTATTCTTACTTCCATTTTTGAGATAACAGGGCACACAGGAAAAGCAACTAGCTCAAGGTGATAAGTAGAGCTAAGGATTTGAACTCGGGCAGTCTGGACTTTTAGCTATGACTGCTTCTTGCCCAAATTCAGACGGACATTAAAAAAAATCTTGAGGGGGGTGGGGGAGGGATGGATTGGGAGTTTGGGATTAGCAGATGCAAACTATTATATATAGAATGAATAATCAACAAGGTCCTACTGTATAACATAGGGAACTATATTTAATATCCTGTAATAAACCATAATGGAAAAGAATATATATATGTATAACTGAATCATTTTGCTATACAGCAGAAATTAACACAACATTGTAAATCAACTATACTTCAATAAAATTAAAAAAAATCTTAACTTTCTATGATTGGCTGCTTTTAGGTTCTATGGATGAGCTGTCTTCAACCTCCACATGAGTAGTAGAGCTGTGGTAGATCAGCCAGGAAGCAATGGGTAGAACTGCAAACAGGGACTTTCACAGGGAGAATGAGTTCTGGTCTCCCAGCTCTGGGAGTCTGGGGCAGGGGGAGGGTCGTGGAAGGAGAATGGAAGAGCCTGCCCAGATCCTGCAGTATTTTCTGATTGAACTACCAGGTACCCCGCACTAATTTTCCCCAAGAATCAGCTTTGGTCCTGGTAGAACTCAGAGGCAAGGAATCCAATCATCCACACCCCACTCCCACCCCGCCACCCTGTAATCCTTCTACCTGCTCATTTCTCCTGAAATCCTGTGATGGAGGGGCTCTCTCTTTTCCCTCCACAGAGGGAAAACTTAATGTGTAAAAAATTAATAAATAGAAACCTTAATCAAATAGAGTCAAGAGACCAGAAGGGGGAGCTCTCATGCCCTGTGATGATAGCAGAGCCCAACAGAGAGAAGTAAGACTCCTCTTCTTCCCTGGCAAGGAGTCAGCCAATGAAAAGCACTGAACTCTTTGTTTACTGTAGCCCTCCCAACTTCCTTTTCCCCCTATAAGAGCATTCTCCTTCCCTTGCCACGTGGAGACTTACCTGTGGCTCGCCGTGGTTGCAGACTCTGGAGTGTAGTTCTCTGCTGACCCCGTATAAACCCATTTTTGCTGGAGAAATTACTGGCAGTCTTTTTGTTTCAGGTCAACAAATGCATAGTCCTCTGGGAGGGAAACACATTGTTGTGGTTGATTTTAGGTCTCAGTGCATCTGATCTGATCCACTCCTGCCTTTCTCGGGTAGATTGACTATCTCCACTTCACTTAGTTCTTCTTCTGAAGAACTGCGACCTCAGTCTGTCTAAGTTGCTGTTTGTATTTTTATGTGTGTGGTAGGTTAGTTATGTTTCTCGACCTTGGAGAAGTGGCCCTCTGCAGGAGGCATCCTGTGCATCCCAGCAGCGCACTCCCCTCTCATTCCCCAAGCTATACGCTCTAGGGATGCCCCCTAAGAGTGCCGTGTGGGTCCTTCTGTTGTGGCGGGTTGACTGTGTGGCTGGTCTGGTGGGCTTGGTTGGCCCCTAGTCTGGTTGCCTGCCAGGCCCTCCCTCGTGCAGATGCCGCTGGCTGCTGTTTAGCGGGGCCTGGTCACGACATGGCTGGTCGCGGAACCCTAGGAGGCCCGGGGCTAGGGCTGGCTCACTGGTGGGCAGAGTCAGGGTCCCGAAGATTCTGGGGCTGCTGCCCACCCACTGGCAGGTGAAGCCGGGGCCTGGAGTTAGTGCGGGACTACTGGCAGGCAGGGCTGGTTCCTGGAGTCTGGCTGCAGGACCCAGGCATCCCAGGGCCCATTTCAGATCATTGGTGGGTGTGGGAGGCTGTTCCTGACACTGTGGGGTATGGGGTCGGGGGTGTCCTGAAGGTTGCATGGGCCTGCTGGTGGGCAGGGCCAGGGCCCAGCTGGTCCCAGGGTAGGGTGTGGGTAGGGTCTGGCCTGCGTTGGGGAATCATAGTTTTCTGCTTCTGGTGTCTGCCCCTGGTGGGTAGAGCTGGGTCCTGGCCCTCTGGTGGGCAGGGCCGTGTCTAGGGCTGCGTCTACAGGCGGCTGTGGGCTCTTTAGTCCTTAGACAGCCTGTCGCTGATGAGTGGGTTGTGTCCCCGCCCCCTTGGTTGTTTGGCCTGAGGCGTCCCAGCGGCACCTGCAGGCTGTTGGGCGGGGCCACGTCTTGGCGCTAAACGCGAGAGGGAGGAGCCCACACAATGGCGTCCGCCGGCACCGCCTGCCTCACGGTAGAATCAGCTCCTAGGAAGGAACGCTGCCGGTGTCTGTGTCCCCAGGGTGAGCTGCAGCATCCCACTCCCCCTTGCCTAGGAGACTCTCCAAGAGCAGCAGGTAGGTCTGGCTCAAGCTCCTATCAAATTACGTCTTTTGTCCTGGGTCCTGGTGCACATGAGGTTTTGCGTGCACCCTCTGAGAGTGGAGTCTCTATTTCACCTGGTCCTGAGGAGCTCCTGCAATTAAGCCCAGCTGGCCTTCAAAGCCAAATGCTCTGGGGGCTCGTCTTCCCGGTGCCAGACCCCTGCGCTGGGGAGCCTGACGTGGGGCTCAGAACTCTCGCTCCTGTGGGAGAACCTCTGCACTATAATTATTTTTCAGTTTGTGGGTCACCCACAGGGGAAAGGGGAAAGATGGGGTTTGATTATATTTAGAATCCGTCCCTCCTTCTGTTACCGAATGCAAGTTTGTGTGCCTGACGCACAGTGAAGCCAGACAAACCGAAACATCAGAGTTTGGAGCAGGGAAAGGTTTATTGCAGGGCCAAGCAAGGAGAACAAGTGGCTCGTGCTCAAAACCCCCAAATTCCCCAATGGTTTTCAGGGAGAAGTTTTTATAGGCAAAATATGGGGTGAGGGCTGTAGGGTGTGTGACTGTCTTCTGATTGGTTGGTGGTGATGTAACAGGGCGGTGCTCCAGGAATCTTGCTCTCAGCCTGAAGTTACCATCCTCCACCTGGATGGGGGCTTTAGTTCCTGCAGAGGAACTCAAAGATACTGTTACGTATATTCCTTCAGGAGGAACCAGGAGCCTGCTTTAATGGCTGCCCTATAGTTTCTTGACTGCTCCTCTTTCGCTTCCGCATCCCCTCGCTTCCCTGATTAGCAACTGGCTACCTATCTCATTGTGGTTCCTTCTTTATGGCTTTAGCTGTCGACAATCTTTTCTAGTAGGTTCCAGTTTTTTTCATCAATGGTTGTTCTGCAGATAGTTGTGATTTTGGTGTGCTCTTGGGAGGAAGTGAGCCCAGGGACTTTCTGCTCCACCCTCTTGGCTGCTCTCCACTGATCCACTTCTGCCTTGAAGTGTGTGTATGGGGTTGGTTATGGCACAGGAGGACCTGGGCTTGATTGGGGGGTGGCAGTGTTTGTCCAAAAGGGAAGGAATGCAGGAAATAATGTTTAGGTCACACTTTATGGTTAACAAAGCACTTTTTTTTTAATAGACATTAATTTTTCTTTTCCTTTTTTTTTTTTTGGCTGAATTGGGTCTTAGTTGCAGCATGCGGGATCTTTCGTTGCGGCACGCAGGCCTCTCTAGTTGTGGCGTGTGGGTTTTTCTCTTTCTAGTTGTGGCATGCGGGCTCCAGAGCGCATGGGCTCTGTAGTTTGCAGCACACGAGCTCTCTCATGTAGGTGCACAAGCTCAGTACTTGTGGCGCGCCAACTTAGTTGCCTCACGGCATGTGGGATCTTAGTTCCCCGACCAGGGATCAAACCCGCATCCCCTGCATTGGATTGGAAGGCGGATTCTTTACCACTGGACCACCAGGGAAGTCCCAACCAAGCACTTTTATATCCATTTGATCTTCACGGAAACCTGACAAGATGGGTCTCATCCCCATTTTACAAGAAGAATCTGAAGCCAGAGAGATAGGCAGTAGGTGGAGCCAGGACTTGACACCAGGTATCTGACATCAAAGCTGCGTCATCCTGGTCACACAGCATGAGGAGGGCAGGGAGCAGAAAAGAGGGGATGGGTCCACAATGCCATGGAGTTTCAATGCCCTTTTCCTTTGTGCACGGACAGAGGGCAAAGGAAGCCAGTGTCCCATAGGGAAAGCCACAGCCCGAAACTTCTGAAATGGCACCAAGCAACCCTTCCCAGGCTTTGGCTGGTCGGGAGAGGGGCAATGGATGTGTTTCAGAGCACACCACCCTATGTCTTTATTTCTGCAGTTGAAACAAGCACCCGTTTCTTGGCTTTCACGTCGAGTCTCCATTACATCTGGGCTTTTGCCTTGCGGTGTAAGCTGTGACTTCTTTGGCCAGTGGAGTGATGGGGAGCATTTAGGGACACCCATCAAGCCTGTGCCCTCAACTTCGCTTCTCTGAGGCCTAGAACCTAGAGGCCAGCCTCAGTCTGCCTGGGAACCAGTTAAAAAACAATACTAATGAAAACAGATCTTACCCTTATATAGCCATTTGTAAAAATCTCAGCTGAATTGTGCAGTGTGTCTTCTCAATGAAGGGGGTTCTTTTAAGCTGTTTTACAAGTGGGGAAACTGAGGTTCCGAGAGACCAAGTAACTCACCCAAGGTCTCACAGCTGGAGGGTGGCAGAGCTGGGCCTCTCCCGCAGATCTGTTTGACTCCAAAGCCCTGGCCCTCCCCCTGCCCAGAGAGCATTGGAGTTTGACCGCAGACTTTGCCATTCAGACTGCCAAGTGGAAACTCTGCAAGATGGATAATGAGGAAGTCATTTTTCAGTGGATCAATGTGGGTGAAAGATTAATTGATGGAACCTTGCCAAAAGGAGGATGCTGCAGAGTCTGGATTCTGTTCCAGGAAACTCAGAGCTCCAGGAGGAGGGAGAATACTCTTGTAGAGGAGAAAGCTCATGGGAGAGAAATGGAGGCTGTTCCTCTGGGCACTCAGGGCCCCAGTCGTCAGGCCTCAAGCACTGCTGTTGGGTAGCAGCGCTCACTGGATACCACTGTTCAGAGTCTGGCCACCTACTGGTCCCTTGTGCCTGAGTGGAGACCTGGTGTCTCTCTGTCTCCTGCTTCCCACGCAGGCAGCTGCTTCTGCGGGAGGCCTGCCTGCACCACGCCTCCCAGGCACACGCTCATCTCAGCCCCACCAGTCCCATCGCCTGGGGCTGACTCTGCTCCTGTTTCCCCTGCCTTCCTCTTGGATGTGTGTCCTAGGGAGGTTGTGTCATGCTGCGGAAAGGGGGCAGAGCAGCGTGAAATCCAGACCCCATCACCTGTGGTGTCACCTAGGTCACTTACCCTCTCTAAACCTCCTTCCCCTCAACAATTCCTGTAGCTCTTAACTGTGAGTTTAGCTTGATTTAAGGGTTTGGGGAGGACATTTAACTTAATTACTGCTAGTTTTGAGATGTTCACGTGAGTAGGGTTGGCACAGATGTAACGATGTGGAAGACTAGGTGACGGGGTCACACTTGTCTGTGTTCCTATGGAAACTATTTGAATATTTGTTTTACATGGATTTTTATTCACTTTTCAAACATGCTATCAATACTAAAGTGTGCCCCTCAACTGCTGAGCAAGCGTTTGTAGCGTGTGCATTGACAGAATGGGCCAGAAGCTTAGTGTTGTGACCTGGTTAAAAAAATAAAAAGTCTCTTGGGAATTCCCTGGCAATCCAGCGGTTGAGACTCTGTGCTTCCACTGCAGGCGGCACAAGTTCGATCCCTGGTCGGGGAACTAAGATTCCTCATACTGCATGGTGTGGCCAAAAAAAAAAAAGTATCTTGAAAAAAAAAAAAAGATAAGGACAATATACCCATCGGCAAGGGTTTTGCCAAAGATGAGAGTCAGGCTTGAGACCTCCCAGCCCGGTGCGAGGCCTTGGGAAACTGCTCAGGGAGAGGGGGCCATTCAAAGCCTGACTCTCAGCAGGTTGGCTCTGATCTAGGACTCTCATTCCTTCTGACCTAACTGCCCTGTGCTGGGAAGTTAGGTCAGAAGGAATGAGACCTAACTTCCCAGCTGGGTCAGGGGGAGATGGAGAGGGCAGCTTCCCTCCCTGGTCTTGCTAACCTCCTGTCCACTCTCCTTTTCCCTAATACCTTCCTATGCTGCTCCCAGCTCGTGGGAGGTGGATGCAGCTCACTCCGCATAATCTGTCCCTGGCAGGACCCTGTTCAGTGCCAGAGCCCCCAGGCCATCCAGGCCGGTGTTCCTGGGCCCCTGGCAGGGTCCCTGCCCCGCAGACCTAGACTTCTTTCTCCCCTCAGCCTTTGGTAGAGCTGGGGATAGTCAAACCTTTCCACTTGCTTGACCAGGAGAGGCCTCAGGCCCTGGAAGCAGGTGGGATGGGCTTCCAGGGGTGCAGTCTCAGAGCGCAAAGGGTATACTTCTCCCAGAGGGGCCAGTGCCAGTAGCTAAAATGCCTTAAGGGGAAGGCTCCCTCCATGCCTCCCCTTCTCCTGCATAGGGTCTGGCTGACACGAGTGACAGCTTGGTGGGAGGACTATGAAGGCGTAGCAGGACCAGGCCTGTCGGCAAAAGAGGTGCCAGGGCTGATCAGGTCTGGAGCTTGGTAGGGCTATTGGGTCGGTCCCTGTGGTGGTGGCCGGGTTTCCAAATGAAATGTCCATGGGTGTGCAGAGCACGGAAGCCTGGCATGGGCCGGCATGACAAGCTGGAGACCTAGGAGGGGCAGTCGGCATCTCATGGAGTGGTGAGACCCAGAGAGGATCAGTACAGCATCTGGTGTCAGGTGGGTGGAAAGCCAGAGAGTGCAGAAGGAGGGATCCTGGACCCCAGAGGCAATGGTGGCCAGAGCTAGGTCAGGAGCCATACTATAATCATGGAGGCTGGGGCTCAGGGCACAGGCAGTACCAGCAGAGACTGACATGCTGGCAGGGAAATAGAGGCAGAAGCCCAGTCTTACGGCCTGGGTCAACATGATAGGGGCTTGGGGGAGTCAATAAGTTTATGAGAACGTGGAGGTCCAGGTCTCTCTTGGTGCCCCACCCGCAGCCCTGCTAATGGAACTGAAACTTCCAACCTTCTCCCCATTCTGGTACAGGGAAACTTTAAAGACGACCAGGCCGAATGTACTGATGTTTGACTTGAGTGTACAGCCGGGAGGAGCTGGTGAAGGCAGGGTCTTCAGCTTTTCTGCTGGCTGTGACTCACGCTTTCTCTCCCCTCCCCTTCACCCCCTCCTTGTGCCTCTCTGGCTGGAATCTGGGCTTGGATTTTCCTTCTTCTTACATTGCCAACCTCTTGGCAACCGCAGGCTCCTCTGGCTACCAACCAAACCCAGAGCATCTTCTCATGGTGATGATGCTCTCAGGTTTGAAAACTTCTTATTAATTCTCAGGTGAAATGCCTCAACTCCTGATAATTTCTGCTAGAGAAATGCTCACCTCTGAGGAGGGGCTGAGGTGCAGGGTGTGGGGCACTCATGAAGTCCCGAGAAGAAGGGGGATGAAGTTTCAACCTTCCAAGGAGAGAACCGAGTGTGAAAACATTAGACAGGCAGAGGGGGTGGGGATGGAAATGAGAGTCAGACTTGGGGAAAAATGATTGCACAAAGCTCCAGGGCAATATGTGAGGAGATGTGGAAATGCGCATGCAGAGCACGGCGACTCCCTGCAAAAGGCCAGGCGTGGTGATTCATTCCTCCAGCTGACTGTTCTCTCAGCCATTACGGGGCACCTACTCTGAGCCAGGGCTGGGTGCTAGCGGCACATAAATGAGTGAGACACTACTCTTGCCCTCTGGGAATCCCCAGCCTAATTAGAGAATCAGACCAACAAATGGATAATTTTCAAACAGTTGTGAAATCATGGAGTATTACAGGAGTGGAAAGGAAGGGGCCTCTAGCTCAGCATGGGCTGCAGAGTGATGGAGGGTGGTACAGAGAAGCCTTCCAAAAGATCAGATGGCTGAGCTGCTTTTGAAGGGTTGAAGAAGCGGCTGGTGAAGAGGGGGAGGTAAAGCAGTCCAGGTAGAGGGCACGGCATGAGCAAGGGCAGGGAGGGGAACTTGGGACAACCGCAAGACATTTTGTGTCTTAGAGAATACAGCAAGAGGCAGGGAGTGGCATGGGAGACTGGAGGTACCCAGGCGTGGGTTCTTTGGCCTTGGCCCACCGCAAAGGAACCAAAAGTCCTGGAGGAGGCTGGGAGAATGGGCCAGACACAGAGGGGAAGGGCTCTTTGATGGATGTAACTCAGAATCAGCGAGAATCCAGCCTGCCAGGCTAAGGTAGTCATGAGTTGACATCGGGGGTGGACAAACTATGGCCTATGGGCCAAATCTGGCCCATCACCAGTTTTCCTACACAAAGTTTTATTGGAACACAGTCACGTTCATTCGCAGGCTATCTCTGGCTGCTTTCATGCTACAACCTCAGAGTTGAGTATTTGCAACCACAGAGACGATATGGCCCAGGCAATCTAAAATATTTTTCATCAGGCTCTTTATAGAAAAACTTTGCTGACTTCAGATTTAAAGCAAAGACCAGCTGGACAGCAGGTGTAGGAGGCTGGACTAGCAGGTCAGCACATGTGTCTTGCAGGTGTGTTTATAAGGTGGCCTCTGCTCAGGCCAGTGTGGTTCAGACTGGGCTTGCGGTTAGCTGAGCTGTTGGTGCTGAGTGGAGCTCCCAGGAGCTTTTCCCTGACGGCACTTGGTTCTTTACTCAGAACACTTTATTGCTTCCCAGGTAGCTGTGTCCTCTGGGAGAACGCCCTGAGCTCTCCACAGGTGAGGTTTCCTCCTCTTTCAGGAGTTTTCAACATGATATCTGAGTCCTGAGAAAGCAGGAATCTGACCCCAGGAGTTTGCTGGGGTTGGAAACTCAGCGTTTGCATGGTCCCTGTTGAAGACCTGCCACCTGCAGCATGGATCCTGACTCCCTAACAGGCCTGATCTCTAACAGGCCTGGATGCTTGCAATCAGAATTAGTGCTTCAAGGATCCATAGAGTTATCTGTTCTGGTCCAGCCCCTCTTCTGAAAGTCTTTAAATCATCTGAGATTCTAGCCTCACAACGTTCCTTTCAAAGGGCCATCAGCCCTAACATCTCCATAGGCTTCGAGAGCTTGCTGTGGCCCCAGGCAGTCCATTCCACCACTGCGGAAGCTCCAGAAAATAAAATGGGTTTGTTTGTAGTTTCTTTCATGCTATCCCACCTGCTGTCACTCAGGGAGTAACACAGAGCGTAGCTCCCCTTCTCCATGACGGCCCCCAGATTTCTGAAGGCAGCAGCCATGACCCCAGCCACCTCCCCTCCAGGTTGGGTAGCTGCAGTTCTTTCAGATTTCTCCAGTTTCCACCCTTTCCAGACACACAGCTGCCTGCCAATCTTCCACTCAAGCTATTGCACCCCAGACTTCCCACAACAATCCAGGGGTGTTCTGACTCGGGTCCAGGTGTCACCAAAGGTCAGTAGACTTTCTCTGAGGAGCAGCTTCCAGCATCCATGACTTGCGGAGACAGACTCCTTCAGCCTCCAGGTTAAGATCCACATTAGACTCACTTCTGCTAAAATATACCAGCAGGATGCATGGCTGGGAAAAGTGTTAGGTGCTTCAGGAACTCTGATGATGGGAGAGTTTTGGTTTTTTAAAAATTAATTAATTAATTAATTAATTTTTGGCTGTGTAGGGTCTTCGTTGCTGCACTCAGGCTTTCTCTAGTTGCGGCGAGCGGGGGCTACTCTTCGTTGTGGTGTGCAGGCTTCTCATTGTGGTGGCTTCTCTTGCTGCGGAGCAAGGGCTCTAGGCGTGCGACCTTCAGTAGTTGTGGCTCATGGTTTCAGTAGTTGTGGCTCGCGGTCTCTAGAGCGCAGGTTCAGTATTTGTGGCACCCGGGCATAGCTGCTCCATGGCATGTGGGATCTTCCCGGACCAGGGCTTGAACCCGTGTCCCCTGCATTGGCAGGTGGATTCTTAATCACTGCTCCACCAGGGAAGCCTGATGGGAGAGTTTTGGAGAACTGCAGGGGACTGAAAGAGAATGAGACCATATCTGTGCATAATCAGATCACCTCCACAAATTTACTCCTTGGAGGAGTAGCGTTGCTATGCTTGTAGCCTTAGTTAGATGGCCACAAAACGAATAATCCAGAGGTTCTCTGCCACTCTGCACATCCTAAAAATGACTGACCCAAGGAACTAAGGCCTCACTTTACATTTGGCTCCTGGGACAAGGCCAGGTGACCAAGAGATGCATTGTTTCATATCACCAAGGACCTAGTGACCTTCTGGTGGGCACTGGACAATGATTGGGATGGGCAGTCTGCTGCTCCAAGCTCCCATACTAGGTAGGCTTGCTTGCTTCCTTCCCTGAATCCTGTCTTTTAAGAGTCAGTCTTTCCTGATAGGCCTGATGCCAGCAGGCTGCCCTTGACCTCACTGTCAGCATAGGGGAAATGCTGAGAGGGCAGGCCTGGCTCCGGCTCTCAGCAGTCTGGCTTTGAGCTTGGTGTAAAAGGCCAAGCAATGACTAAATCAAGGGCTACTGGAAATGGGGAGGGTACTTTTCTTTTTTAATTTAAACTTTTATTGTGAAATAATTACAGATTCACATGCAGAGAAATAATACAGAGATCCTTTGTTCCCTTTCTGCATTTCCCCCAATGTCAGCATCTTGCAAAACTATAGTACAGTTTCAAAACCGGGATATCAATATTGGCATAATAAAGATGCAGAACGTTTCACCCATTACCGCAAGCATCCCTCCTGTTGCCTTTATACAGCCACACTTGCTTCGCTCCTTCCCCCTCCCCTCTTTAACCATGGCAAACATTCACCTGTTTTCCATTTCTATAATTTGTCATTTTAGGGATGTTATATAAATAGAATCATACAGTATGTAAACTTTGGGGATTGATTTTATTTTTCCCCTGCTAAGCATAATTCTATGGAGATCTGTCTGAGTTGCTGAGTGTATCAATAGTTTATTCCTTTTTATCGCTGAGTAGTATGCCATGGTACAGATTGTTTAATCACTCACACATTGAAGGACATCCAAGTCATTTCTGCTTTTGGCTGTTGTAAAGAAAATTACTATAATGTACAGGTTTTTGTGTGAATATAAGTCTTTATATCGCTGGGATAAGTGCAGAGGAGTGCAACTGCTGGATTGCGCGGTAGTTGAATGCTGACTTTTAAAAGAAACAGTTTTCCAGAGTGGCTGTGCCGTTTTACATTCCTACCAGCAACATATGAGCCATACAGTTCTTGTGCATCCTCGTCAGCATTTGGTATTGTCACTATTTATTTTAACCACTTTGATATCTTATTGTGGTTTCAATTTGCATTTCCCTAGTAAGCAATGACGTTGTTGGAACATGTTTTCATGTGCTTAGTTGCCATCTGTATATTCTCTTTGGTGACATGACTTTTCCCTTTCCTCTGCCCATTTTCTAATTGGGTTGTTTTTTTATACTGTTGAGTTTTGAGAGTTCTTTATATATTCTGAATATAGTTCTTTGTCGAATAAGTGGTCGGCAAATATTTTCTCCCTGTCTGTAGCTTTTTTTTTCTTTCTTTTTAAAAAATAAGTAAATAAATTTATTTATTTATGGCTGCGTTGGGTCTTTGTTGCTGTGCACGGGCTTCCTCTAGTTGCTGCGAGCGGGTGCTACTCTTCGTTGCGGTGTAATCTTTCATTCATTGGATTGCATTTCTACCTTTGTGAAAAATCCATTGGGCATATTTGTGGGGGTCTGTTTCTGGGTTCTCTTTTCTGTTCCATCGATCACTGTGCCTATCCTTCTGCTAATACCGCAGAATCTTGATTAGTGTCTTAAGTCTTGAAATTGCATGCATTGATTTCTTTTGCTGTATTCTTTTTCAAAACTCTTTTTAGCTATTCTTGTTCTTTTACCTTTCCCTATAAATTTTGGAATAATCTTGTCTATATCTACAAAAAAATCTCTCTGGGATTTTGGTAAGAATTGCATTAGACCTGTATATCAGTTGGGAGAGAATTGACATTTTTGCTATGTTGAGTCTTCCAGTCCATGAGTGTGAAACATTTCTCTGTTTATTTAATTCCCCTCTGGTTTCTTTGCTCAGTATTGTGTAGTTTTCAGCATATACATCTTGACTACTTTTGTTAGATTTACACCTAAATATTTCATTTTTGGAGGGACTTAGTATTTTAAATTTCCATGTGCATGTGTTCATTGCTAGTACATAGAAACACAATGATTTTTGTGTGTTCGTGTTGTATCCTGTGACCTTGTTAAATTCGTTTATTAGTTCTAGGAATAATTGGGTTGGCCAAAAAGTTCATTTGGGTTTTTCTGTAACATCTTATGGAAAAAACCCGAACAAACTTTTTGGCCAATTTGTAGATGCCTTGGGATTTTCTACATAGACAATCACATCCTCTGCAAATAGGGACAGTTTTCTTTCTTTCTTTCTGATCTGCATGCCTTTTCTTTTCTTGCCTTATTGTATTGGCCAGAACTTCCAGCATTGCCTTTCATATTCTTTTTTTTTAAGCATAATCTTTAATATTCATTTTTCATCTGTTCTTTTTTAAAATTTTTTAATTTAATTTTATTTATTTTTTTATACAGCAGGTTCTTATCAGTTATCCATTTTATACATATTAGTGTATATATGTCAATCCCAATTTCCCAATTCATCATACCACCACTGCCTTTCGTATTCTTATGTTGAATAAGAGTAGTGAGAAGTGAACATTCTTGACTTGTTTCTGATCTTAAGGAGAAAGCATTCCGTTTTTCACCATTAAATATAATGTTAGCTGTAGGTTTTTTATAAATGCTCTTTATCAAGTTGAGGAAGTTCCCCTCTGTTTCTATTTTCCTGAGGGTTTTTTTTTTTAATTCTGAATGGGTGCTGAATTTTGTCTAATGCTTTGTCTGCATTGATTGACATGATCATGTGATTTAAAAATTTTTGCCTGTTAATATAGTAGATTATATTGATTGATTTTTGAATATTGAGTGAGCCTTGCATCCCTAGAATAAACTCCACTTGGTCATGGTATGATTCTTCTTATATTTTGCCAAACTCTATTTGCTAATATTTTGTTAAGGATTTTTGTCTGTGAATTCATGAGGGATATTGGTCTGTAGTTTTCTTTTTTGTACGGTTTTCTTCTGGTTTTGATATGAGGGTAATCTTAACTTCATAAAATGAATTGGGAAGCATTCCTTCCTCTTCTATTTCTTGGAAGAGATTGTGTAGAATTGGTGTTATTCTTTAAATGTTCGTGAGAACTCTCCAGTGCTCATAGTTTAAATGAGACATCTGCTGTCATTAAAATTTTTTTTTCCATATAGGTAGAATATTTTTCTCTTGCTTCTTTCAAAAAAACTTTTTTTGTCTTTAGTTTTTAGAATGTTAACTATGATATGATATGTTGGAATTTCTTTAGGTTTCTCTTATGTGGGATTCCCTTAGTTTCTTGAATCTCTAGGTTTATCTATTTTGCCAAGTTTAAAAAGTTTTCAGCTTTTATTTCTCTGAATTCTTTTTCATACCTGCCCTCTTTTTCTTCTCCCTCTGGGACCCAGTGACATGAATATTAGATGTTTTGTCATGGTCTCACAGGTCCCCGAAGCTTTGTTCCTTTTTTTCAGTCTATTTTCTCTCTGTTGTTCAGACTGAGTAATTTCTATTGTTCTAGCTTCCAGTTCACTGATTTTTTCCCCCCTCCATTCCCTTCATTCTTCTGTTGAGCTCATGCACAGAGCTTTGTATTTTCAGTTTTAAAATTTCAATTTAGTTCTCCTTTATATTTTCTATATCCTTGCTGAAACTTTTTCTTTGCTGAGGCTTTCCAATTTTTTCATTTGTTTCAAGCATGTTTGTCATTGTTCATGGAAGCATTTTTTCTAAGCTACTTTAAGATCTTTGTCAAATAATTCTAACATTTCTTTCATCTTGGGGTTGGCATTTTTGATTGAATTTTTTATCCAGTTTGAGATTTTTCTGGTTTTTGATATGAGAAGAAATGTTTGTCTGAAACCTGGACATTTTTGTATTACGTTATAAGACCCTGGATCATGTTCAAACCTCCTGTTTTGTTTGGTTTTCTTTGACACAGCTCTGACAAGGGGAGGAGGGTTGCTGCCTCATTACTGCTAGGTGATAGCAGCAGTGCAGATTCCTCACTCAACCTCTGTTGACACTATCGGGGGTGGCCCCGTTACTGCTGGGAGGTGGTGACTCTCCACTAGGGCCTTGGCAACACCACTGCAGTGAGGAGTGGAAGGTTGCCTCACTACTGCCAGATAGGGATGAAGGTCTGGCACTTCATCCAGACTGCAGGAGGGGCGTGGTTGGCCTCATTACTGCTGCAGGGATGTAAGTCTCAGCTTCCTACTTGTCCTTCGTTGACACCACCTGACTGGGTTGTTAGGGTGCCTCATCATGGCCTCACCAGAATGGAAATCTGGGCTCCTCACTCAGCTTTGCTGGCATAGATGGGGATGAGGCTACAGATTTTTTATGTGGTGTTTGTGGGAGTAGAGTAGTTATTGAGTAAAACTCTTCTGTCTTACCAGGCTGCTCCTTTTCTGGTTCTTTGGCTAGAGAGAGCAGGCTTCTGTTGGAGCTTTTTTGGTCTGCAGCTCCTGGCATTTTCAGGCTGCTGGTTTCTTTAGCACCATGTCTAGGATGTAGGAAGCAAAAAGAAAACCCAGGCAACTCATCACTGTCTCATTCCTTGGTTCCATGGTCTCTAGCTGATCTGCCTACTTATCTCCATTTTTCAGATGCTTCTCAGGTTTTTGAATATAGTATCAAGGGCTTTTTGTTATACTTAGCAGGAGGAATAGGGGAAAATATGTTTAGTCTCTTCCCAGAAGTGGAAATTCCCCTGTCTGGGGAGAGGCTTTTTGATTCAGAAGACATCCGTGGGAGGTCCCAGCCATGAAGCAATC
This sequence comes from Stenella coeruleoalba, assembly GCF_951394435.1. Lineage (NCBI taxonomy): Eukaryota > Metazoa > Chordata > Mammalia > Artiodactyla > Delphinidae > Stenella > Stenella coeruleoalba. The sequence goes on along the minus strand of NC_137154.1, from coordinate 44,346,601 downwards.
GCTGAAGACTATCCTCTGACTGCTGGTCCTGCGACACTCCAATCACCCCTGGTAGTTCAGACACCAGCCCTGCTATTTTGGGGTTGGCATCATATACTCTTTTATTCGTGGAAGAAATTCTCAGCTGCAAGCACAGAAGAATTTTCTAATGCTCGTCTCTCCTCTCATGGGAGACCCTACGCTGGAGAATGTGAATTCCCCATCCTTGGAAACATTCCATCAGATGCTGAAAGTCCTGGGTTGGGAAGGAGGAGGCACTAGACAACTCCTGAGGCCTTTCTAATGCTAAGATTGTGAAACTGAGAGTTCGCCTTGTTCTTTTCTGAATGAGCCCAGGGGACAGGGGCCCTGTGTAAGTTTCCATTTGTTTGGTGCAGGTCCTCATGCTGGGCTTTGCACACAGAATGCTGTTTGTGTCACTGACAGAGTGGTGACTGAGTGGCTGAATGACTGAATAGTGCAGGGTCCAGTTGGCAGCCACTCAGACCAGCTACACTCAAACACATGGTAGGTGGGCACAGCTGGCTGATACCCAGATTATGGTATGGACTTGGGGGAGAATCTTGATGTCAAACTTCTCCCTTCTCCACCATCCCTGTATATTACCTAATATTATGGCTCAGTCAGTGCCAGCAAGGATGGGCTGACTCAAAACTCACAGCACAGCAGATATCCTTAGAGAATGTGGAAGCATTTACCCTGCTTTGCCACTTCGTCCTTGGCTCAGGACAGTCGGTCTCTCCTGGATCTAATTACAGCATGAGGGCTAGATACCCAAGGCTCAGATTTAAAGATTTAGAAGTTCATTAGGTAGGGAAGAGAACCAGGTGGTAGAAAGCGCTGGCTCAGCACTTTTCTTCTCCTGAGCCATGCACAGACATCAACTAATGAAGATGCTCTTTCAAGAGCATGGAAGTCCGCTGGAGGAAAGAAAGCTCTATGACCAGGAGAGGGATTCAGGGATTTCTGGGGGAAAGTGTCTATAAATGGTTTCTTCAAAAGAAATAGAGAAGCTGCTATGTTCTGGACATTTTCATATGGGTTATCTCAGTTAAGTTTCATGGCACATGTGTGAGTCATCGTTATCTCAGTTTTCAGAAGAGGAAACAGGCTTAAAGAGGTTAAGAAATTTCTCTGAGGTCACAAAGCTGGCAAGTGGCAGAACTGTAATTTACACCTGCTCTGTCTGACTCCAAAGCTCATGCTTTCATCAAGCCACAATTCTGCCTTTTCTAGAGGGGGAGACGTTCTTAAGAGATTTGCTTTAGAGGTACCAGGCTTAAGAAGATGAAGAAGGAAATGAATGTGTATTTTTCAGACGGACCCATAGTTACCACCTTCTTAGGTTATCAGTCCTATTGCATCTCAGACCTTCTATCTGTGATCACCGTTCTAATGAGTTAAGCATGCCCTTTAGTGCAGATATTAATCTGGGTCCAATCAGGAGAGAGAAACCACACAGTAATTTGAGCAGGGAAAGTTTAATATAAAGAATTATTAACTATAATGGGGACTAGAGTAATAAGGGATTGGGTAATAAGTAGCAAAGAGAATATAGTAATATAGGCTGTTTCCTGTGTCTGTTATTCCTATATTCTTTACTACTACTATATATATTTGTCTCATATATACTGTATTTATGAAAGGTTAAGAACTGGAACCAGGAAGAAAAACTCCCCTGCAATATCTCTCCAGTGCCCTCTATTGACAAAGCTTAATAAGATGCCAGCCGGCAAAAGAAAAGTATTTAAAGAGCTCATCTCCACTTTTGTAGAGCAGAAGGGTGAATTTGGAGCTGAGAAACAATACATTGATAACTGGCGCTGTGAAGGTCTTTTGATGACACCTGTATCAATTTTCATCTGAAAGTTTCACCCCCATTCTTGATAAAAATTTTGCTGGGTGTACAATTTATTTTTTTCTCAGCACTTGAAAATATCATTCCATTGTCTTTTGGCTTTAATTGAGAAGTCACCTGTCAGTTTGATTGTTTTTTGTCTTTTTTTTTTTCCTGGTTATTTTAAAGGTTTTTTCTTTGCCTTTGTTGTTCTGCAGAATCATTATGTCTAGAAGTGGATTTTGTTTTAATTATTCTGCTTGGAATATGCTGAATCTTAGGATCAATGTCTTTTTAGTTTTGAAGAAGTCTCAGCCACCAGATCTTCAAATAATGCTTCTCCCCTACCTCTCTCTCCTCTCCTTTTGAAGCTTTGGTTAGATGTAAGTTAGAACTTCTCACTTTAGCCTCCATGTCTCTTAACCTCTCTTTCATATATTCAGAAAGTTTTTTTTACTTCTACGCTGCATTTGGGTAATTTTTTTTTCAGATTTGCTTCAGCCTTGATGAAATCTCTCATTAAGTGTGTCTAATGATGTTACATCCATTGATTGACTTTTTTTTTTTTTTTTTTTTGGCGGTACGCGGGCCTCTCACTGTTGTGGCCTCTCCCGCTGCGGAGCACAGGCTCCGGACGCGCAGGCTCAGCGGCCATGGCTCACGGGCCCAGCCGCTCCGTAGCATGTGGGATCTTCCCAGACCCGGGCACGAACCCGTGTGCCCAGCATCGGCAGGCGGACTCTCAACCACTGCGCCACCAGGGAAGCCCCATTGATTGACTTTTGATTTCAACTATTACATTGTTTTGTTTGTAGATGGTGTATTTGATTCTTTTTCAATCTGTATATGGTCATGTTGATAGCTCTCCCTACTCTTTTTTTCCCCCCTCCCCCTCCCCTCCTCCTCTCTCCCTACTCTTATGTTGAGTCCTCCTTTTATTTCTAAGCATATCAAACATTTAAAATTTTGTGCCTGTTAATTCTAATATCTGAAGTTGTTATGGGTATGATGAGGTTGATGCTGTTTTACTCATGGTGTCATATTTCCTTGTGTGTTAAGCTTTTTTGAGTATAATTACACTTTCCTTGGAACTTTATCTATAGGAATTATTTGAGGCCTCGATTGAAGATGAGTTGTTCCAAAAAGGGTTTGTTTGTTTCTGACAGGCTCCTGGCGACACTATTAAACAGGGACGTCTCTCTCTCTCTTTTTTTTTAAAATTTTTATTTTATATTGGACTATAGTTGATTTACAGTGTTGTGTTAGTTTCAGGTGTACAGCAAGTGATTCAGTTATACATATACATATATCTCTTCTTTTTAAAATTCTTTTCCCATTTAGGTTATTACAGAATATTGAGTATAGTTCCCTGTGCTATACAGTAGGTCCTTGTTGATTATCTGTTTTATATATATAAACAAGCTAAGTGACAGTCTTAGCTTGAGGTTTTGTGGACAGTTCAGGTAATAACAATTGGAGCTTCAAATCCCAATTCTAACCTGGGTTTGTAGTTACAGTTCTCAGAAATTTTTGTCTTCTCCACCTAGAATTCAAGAGCTGAGGTAGTCAGTTTTCTTTACTGCCCCCTCTGGTGGGGTGTTACTTCTACTTTACCCTTTGAGGACACAGCCTTTTGAATTCCTAGCTTTCTGTAGGGGACAGTGGTTCCCTTGTTAGACTCCCCACTTTGGATGGGCCATAACATTTGTCTCTTGTTCCCTGTAAACTACTGGGTCATGGATACTGAAGCTCAGGGCCATCTGGGTTTACCAAATGCCCTCCAGGGAGAGTTGGTTTCAGTGTTCTCTTAGGTCTCCATCTTTACCCTATTTTTGGCCCCTGAGAATTTTTTACTTTCTTCCTGACTCGTTTATTTCCAGACTATTTAGCCTAGTGGAGGGTTTGTCAGAATATCTAGTTTGCCATAGTAAGAAACAGTAGGTGGAACTAGGCTAGATGTAATGCCACATTTAGTCCTCACAATAATCTTGGGATTATTAACTCAATTTTTTTGGTCCAGGAAGTTGAGACTCAAGGAGTTTACGTAGATAGCAAGTAGTGGAGCAGGGCTGGGACTTAAATCTACGTCTTCTGGCTCCACTTCATCCTGTGTTCTCCCCACGACACTATTCTGGTTCCTTGGTTTTCTAGAACTCTTTGGGATTTGGGCTATTCCTTAATCCCAGAAGCGCACTGAGAATTCTAGAACAGTCTTATTTAATTCTTTCCTCACTTGACTGAACACAGTCCAGCTTCTCTTGAGGGTGCCCGCTTTCTCATGGTGGAAGACCCAGTAAGGACTGTCCAAACTGATAAACTGGGACATCATGGCTATAGCCCATGCATCCCCAGAGATCTGTGGGGAGTGAGGGAGTGTGGTCTCCTTGCAGGGTATTTTCCTACTCTATGTGGTTTACAGAATGTATTCCAGATTCTGGAGTCCCTTTGGGAATAGTGTGCTCTGACCAGGCCCCTCCTTTTCTCCCTCTCTCCTTTCCTCTTTGTCTGCCTTTCACCGGTTCCTCCCTCTCTTACCAGGAAGTTCAGTAAAACTCCAGGGACTGAGACCCTGTGTCAAACAGCCTTCAACATTGGAAACATCAGAAGTACACGTTCTGTATTTCTTCCAGACTTGGAAAGAACTGGGGCCAATTAAAAGTGAACTTTTAAGAGAAATGAACATCTTGCATGCCAGGTTTCAGCTGAATGTCACTGCAATTGCCTGAATTATAACTATCAGAAAAAATGCATTCTAATTATGGAAATGCTATTAGGAGGAGTTCCTTCTGCCTAGAAGTTTAAAAAATGACTACCACTCCTACCTCTACTCTGTCTCTCAATACAATTTCTGTAGTTCAGAGGGAAAGAACGTGACATCCTGCAGTGAAAAGAGAATTTGTACCATCCAGAATCTGGGTTTGGATTCTAACTGCATCAATTATTGGCTATGTGACCTTGGGCAAAACAGTCGACCTCTCTGATCCTCAGTTTCCACATCTGTAAGATGAGGATAATAATACCTACTCCATGAAGGTGTTGTCAAGATTAAATGAGATGGCATATATGATGTACATAGCATCTAGCCTGGTACATAATGGATTGCAAAATTGAGTAGGTGGAGATAGAGGGACAAGGATAATTATCACAAGACTGAGGAGAGAACATTGATGCACATAATAACTGACACAGTTACTAATTTAAACAGTTTTTCACTCTAGTGATCTCTACACATTCATTTAGATGTGGAGAGTCACACACTTATTTAGATATTACTCTTCGGCGCCTGCAGGCATGGATGGCAGACTTCACACAGGAGGAGATGAAGACACTTAGAACTCCATCTTCCCATAGAATCTTGGCTCTGGGAGGATTTCCATTCCCTGATCTTGCTGATATCTGGTTTGATCTCATGCAGGTACTCCTCTGCCATGGCAGAGTATTCCCTCCAACCCCCCACCTCCCACCCAAACTCCGACATAATCTGGATCAATCTTTACCAACAAGTGAAATTTGGACCCTGGTGGCTGGGAAAAAGTAGATTTATTGCAAAGAGTTCCACAGATCCATACAGTCACCAAGCATTGCTTATAGACAGGTATATCTTGAAATTGTATATTCACATATGTTGCAAATCTGTAGACGCTCTTGTGAGAAAAACTTAAAGACAGTAGTAGGTTCAGGGAAGCCTTTTGAACTGTGTTTTCTCAGTCAGTGAATCCTGAAAGTACAACCTTGTGGGTCTGAGAATATTTTGTATTTCATCTGAAAGTGGCGGAAATGACCAGGGATCTGATGAGACTCATGTCTTGGTGGGCTGACCTCCCCTGCACTCTTCCATCTCCTTAATCTATGAGGCCGATGTTGAGGAAGGTGACAGATCATCCTCACCTGCCAGGGAGGCATCTCTCTGAAGGACAGCTATGCCTCTAGCTGTGTTTCCTTGTACCTCCTGGAGGCTCATTAGCTGGGTATTGGGTGCTTGGACCTGGCACCTCAGTCCCAGCCTCCCTCTGTTGCCTTTATGCTTGTCCTGTGCTATGCGGCTGGTCATGGTGGAAGTGGAGGCTCAGCAAAGACCGTATTAGTGACAGGCAAGAGGGGCAGGAAAAGGAAATACAAGGGGGCTGGAGCACAAACAAGCAAGATGGGGAAAGGATGGATGTGGCAGGAGCAAAAATACACCATAGAGGGTGACAAAGTGTTCTTACTCAGTAACTCCTGGGAGAAGTACTCGAAAGAGATTGAATTGTGGGGATGATCCAGCCTCTATGTTTTATCCTTTTCTCCTACGGTACCCGCCTTTACCCTTCTCTCCTACTCTCTCCCATTCCTATAGAGGCGTGCTCTTCCTAAGAGTTACCCCATCACCATGGCTTTGCGTCCCTGCCCCTCCCATATCCACTGTAGCCCCACTCTCTCAGCTACCACTTGTCTCTTCCATATCTTCTCTCCCTCCTGGCTTTCCTCCTAAGCACATGACCATTGGGCTTGAAGCCATACCTTCACCCTAACGCTCTCTTTTCCTTCACAGCCAAACATCTGGAAAGAGTGCTCTACTGTCTTCTCATGCCCCGTCCACTCATTTCAAGTTTGCTCCTCAACTTAGGGTAGCATGGCTTCTGTCCCCACCAACCCACTCAACCTGCTCTGGGTGACCTACAATGTCCTCACCATCAAACAAAGTGCATAGTTTTCAATCCTTATGTACTTGGGTCTCTCTGGTGCATTTAACTATTGATCACATCCTCAGTTTCCTTAAGGTCTCCTCTTCATGAGACTCACTGACCTTTAAGTGTTGGTGGTCTTTAGGGGTCTGAGTTTGCCTTCTCTTTCCTCTTATCCCCACTCCATTCCCAGAAATTCTGTGGTTTTAACTATTCTCTGTAAATACTGTCTCCAGCTCTGACCTGAACCTTGAGCTCTGGACTCCTATGTACAATCATCAACAGGATGGCTCCTCTCAGGTGTCCCACCAGCACTGCAGACTTAGCCTAAGATGGAATTTGCCATCACCTATTGACTAGCCATCTGTCCCTTCCCCCACCTGCACTTTGTATCTTTGTGGTAACATCCCATCCTTTCACCTACTCAAACAACGTAATCAGTCCGGACTCCTTGCCGTAGACTGAACTGTGCCACCCTACAAATTCAAATGTTGAAATCCTAACCCCCGATATGACTGTATCTGGAGATGGGGTCTTTAGGAGGTTATCAAGGTTAAATGAGGACATAAGAGTGGGGCCCTAATCAGATCGGACTGTGGCCTGATAAGAAGAGGACCTATGAAGACACAGTGAGAAGGTGGCAAGCCAGGAGGAGAGCCTTCACCAGGAACTGACCCTAGGGGAACTTGATCTTAGACTTCTCGTCTCCAGAGCTACCAAGGTTAAGTTCCTGTTGGTTAAGATGTCCAGTCTATGGTATTTTGCTATGGCATCACAAGCTGACTAATACTCTCCTGTTTCTTTTTCCTTCTTGAAATTAGAAAATTCTATCTATCCTAGTGTCTAAAGAGTTCTCCTGTTTAAAGTTTTAATTCTTATCGAAGTTCAATGTGACTGTAGTTTAAAGAGTCAGGTAATTCTACAGGTCCTTTAAAAAATACCGCTGTCCCCACCCCAGTTCACTCCACTGTGTCAAGTCACATCTCCTTTTGTGGTTATTTTGGTATTTACCTCTATCTCTGAATTTTCTATTCATACTGCTACTTCTTGGTAGTTCAGTTTTAGTCTCATCTGTTGCTTCCTCTATGGTGAGAATTTAGTTTTTTTTCACCCTCATGTACACACACCGCACACTTCTGCAACTCCCCATCTTCCCTTTATAATCATATGATAATTTTGGTTTGATCAAGATTATGACTATGTAATTTTTATTTGCAGCTTAGTTATTACTTGTCCTTTCTTGCACAACTTTTTGATCTCTGGGGAATTTATAATTATCTTCCATTAAATTTTTTTCCATACTTTTCTTCGTACTCATCACTCACTCAACCCCTAACCCCTCTCCCAGATGTCTAAATCTCCTCTCAGTATGTTCAAACATATAAGGTGTTTCTGTTACTGGTCCCTTTCCAGATTCTTGGAACAGCAACACCATAGAAATGAATATTGCTTCCACAAGAAGCTTAGGCACACAAAGCTTTTTATTAAAAGAGATTGCTTGTGCATAAGGGAGAAGGTGGGAAAAAAAAGTGCCCACTCCCTGAGTAGAAGGAGTAAGCTGCAAAACAAAAGGGAGGGTTTGTCTCATGATCACTGATAATTTCCAGAGGTCATCAAACTTCTTTGATCAGCAGCAGAGGCTCCAGGGTGGCTATCAGGAATTGGGAGTGCTTCTGTGAGGGGAAAGAAATGAATGAGAATTTTCTGCAAGAAAGCTCAGAAACAGATAAGATTAAAATGTATAGTTGAGCTTCTTGTCTTATGGCAACTAGGTATACTGTTAGTATAACAGAGATGAAGTTAATCTTTTATTCCTGTGAGCCCGGCTTTTTGTATCTGGGACTCAGGTCCCCAGCACCTTTGTTCTTTAGCTTGCAAGGCCTGTTTTGCCCAAGGCTCTTCCCCGGTCCTTTTCCAAAATGGCTGTACTCTTGTCTTCCTGTCTCAGTTCATCAGTGTCTTCTTGAAGAAGTATGAAGTTTCTGACCAACTCCAAGCTGGCTTGCTGACCTCTCTGCCTGCTGCACAGAGACCATACTCCATCACTCTTCACTGTGTCCTAAGAGTCCCTTGGCCTCTCACTTGTACCAGGTCCCCTGTTGGATCTCATGTCATCTTCTTTCTTCATTTATTTCCTCATTTTGGTAGAGTGTATCCTCCAGTAACTTTCTGAGAAAGGGGTCATGGGAGGCAGTTTTTTTTTTTTCATGTGGTAAGTCTCTAAGTGTTTTTATTCTACTTTTACACTTATTTGATATTTTGAATAAGTATAGAATTCTGAGTTGAAAATTATTTTCCCTCAGTAATTGGATGGCTTTGCTTAATTTTCTTCTAGATTTCAGAGTTATCAGTGGGAAATTTCATGTCAATCATATTTTGATGCATTATTTGTAAACTTTTTTTTTACCCCTTTCTGAAAACTTTTAGGATATTTTGTTTGGCTCCGGGGTTCTGAAATTTCCCTTCTATGCCTTAGAGTGACTCTATTTTTATTCATTTTGCTAGGTACTGAATGGGACCTTTTATTATGGAAACTCATGTCCTTTGGCTCCAGGGTATTTTCCTGAAAAAAAAAATTTAAAAATGTTTCCTTCCCCACCATTTTCTCCTCTTTATGTCTAGAATTCTATATTTCAGCTACTGGATCTTCTGAGTTAATCCTCTAATGTTTTAATCTTCTCTTTCTCATTTTTCATCTCCTTATCTTTACACTGTAATTTGTGGGACATTTTCTCAGTTATATCTTCTGGCCCTTGTATTGAAGCTTTCATTTCTGCTCACAGGTTTCTGCTAATTTCCAAGGGCCCTTGTTGTTGTTTGTTTTCTGAAAATTACTTTTAAATAGCTCCTGTTTTAATTTAGTGGCTTCGAAATCTTCACTTGCTTCTCTAGGGTTGTTATCATTAGATATCTGGATGTTTTCGTTTTCCTATACATTCGCTTTCCCTCAAGCTGCTTTCTCCCATGTGGTTCAGTCTGTCTCAGGGTAGAGGCATTCCTCACATGTTTGGGGGTCCTTTTTCGTCTGCATTTGTCTATCTGTTCATGGTTGGGACTCTGGGCCTCAATATAGGACAATTTTGCTAGACTGTTTAGTTGGATCCCTTGATATCATAGGTTTGGACCTTCCTCTTGGACTGGTCAGATTTCCTGGAGGAGAATCTTCCAGTTTCCTGCCTAGAGAATCTTCCAGTTTCCTGCCTATGAGCCTGGCTCAACAGCCATCACTGGGGTCCATTCGGAGGAGAAGTCTGCAAGTCTTAACATCCAGTATATTGACCAACAGTCCTTTTAATTCCTTTGTTTTTAGTATGGGGGCCCTGGTGTCAACTGGACTTGGTGTCCCTTAGTCCAGAGGTGCTAGCCCTGTGCCATCCAATGCAGTAGCCTCTAGCCACATGGCACTGTCAGCACTTGAAATGTGGTTCATATGTAACGGAGGAATTAAATTTTTACTGTAAATTAATTTATTTAAAAATGCATACTCTGGTATTGGGAAGCTTTTACATATTTTGGAACAACATGGGTATGTGGATCTACTTTTTTTTTTTTTTTTTTTTTTTTTTTTTGCGGTACGCGGGCCTCTCACTGTTGTGGCCTCTCCCGTTGCGGAGCACAGGCTCCGGACGCGCAGGCTCAGCGGCCGTGGCTCACGGGCCCAGCCGCTCCGCGGCATGTGGGATCTTCCCGGACCGGGGCACGAACCCGCGTCCCCTGCATCGGCAGGCGGACTCTCAGCCACTGTGCCACCAGGGAAGCCCGGATCTACTTTTTAATTGTAGATTTTATGAAATCTAAACATAGATCAAGTATTCCGATGAAAAGTTACCTTTCAAATTGATGTGTGCTGTAAGTGTAAAATACACATTTTATGTTGAAAATAAGAATGTAAAAGATCTCATCAGGGCTTCCCTGGTGGCGCAGTGGTTGAGAGTCCGCCTGCCAATGCAGGGGACGCGGGTTCGTGCCCCGGTCCGGAAAGATCCCACGTGCCACGGAGCGGCTGGGCCCGTGAGCCATGGCCGCTGAGCCTGTGTGTCTGGAGCCTGTGCTCCGCAATGGGAGGGGCCACAACAGTGAGAGGCCCGTGTACCGCAAAAAAAAGAAAAAAGATCTCATCAATAATTTTCTTATAGTGATAATATTTTAGATGTATCGGGTTAAATCAGCTACATTATTAAAGTTAATTTGACGTGCTTCTTTTTATTTTTTTTAACGAGGACTCTAGAAAATTTAAAATTACACATGTGGCTTACACTACTTCTATGGTCAATGCTGTCCTAGAGGCTGGGACAATGTAATAAGATATGCAACCTAGAACAGAGCTTTGTATGGGAAGAGGCTAGAGGTAGGGTCAGCTAATAGAAGTCTGGTGGGATCTTCTTCCTAAGAAATGATGACACAAACTAGGATGGATCAAGAGAGGGAATTAAAAGATTTTAGGATTTCCAGTTCAACATGGTGGATTGTATATGTGCATTTTTATCTCTGTTCCTTCCTGAAACCCCACTAGAACACCAGTATATGATTTTTTTTAAAGTATAAACTCCAAAGGTAAAGAGGATAGATAAAGAGTCAATAGCAATAAACTTTTGGAAACCTGCAAGCAGACAACTAGTTGGTATTCAACAAGCAAACCCAAGGAAACTGGCTTCTAGCCTAGCAATGAGCAAAACCAAGAACCACCTAATCTGCACCAGAGAAGCCCCATAGGCCCAGGCCCAGGCAGCACTGGGTTCTCTGCAAATGAGGGGGAGCAGGGCTCAAATGGGAAGAAGAAGTGCATGTCTATTTATGGAGCAGTTAGAGACCCAACCCCAAGCCAGATGACTATAATGCCTCTGCTTCTCCCATGCTATTCCCTCTTCCTCCTACCTTCTCCACTTGACCAATTGCCCGATCCTTGACGACACAGTTCACCAAGCCTTCCCAAAACCTTGCCCTTGGTGGTGGTGGGTGAGGAGATGGAGCCTAGACTGTGTGTGTCTTCTATTACAACAACAACAGTAACGGCCAGCACATTCTGCATGTAGCAGACCCTCTTCTAGGCCCTTTATACACTTCAGATCATTATTACTGTCCTCATTTTCTATATCAGAAAAGGGAGGCACAGAGAGGTTCAGTGACTTTCCCAACTGAGTCAAAGAGCTGGAAAATGAGCTCTGGAGTTGCTGCCTGTGTTAAAGACACCTGTGCTTTCATCATGCTGTAGTTGCTGGCATACCAGGCTGCCAGCCTGCTAGACTAGGAACTGCTTGAGGCCAGAGGCCAGGTCTTCGTTATCTCTGAATTGTAAGTGCTTGGCACAGGGCTTGGCATACAGCAGGTGCTCAAAATATATTTGTCCATCAAGCCGGGAGGGAGTCCGGGAAAAACTCTGGACCTGCCTAAAAGGCAAGAGACCATTGTTTCGGGGTGTGCGAGGGGAGGGCATTCAGAGCACTGCCTAAACGAGCTCCAGAGACAGATGCGAGCTGTGGCTGTCAGCTCGGACACCAGAGACGGGCATGAAACTCTAATGCCGCTGCTGCAGCCACCAAGAATCCTGTGTGCAAGTACAGGTCACTATCCACACCTCCCCAGGAGCCTGTGCAGCCTGCCACTGCCAGGGTCCCGTGATCCAGGGACAACTTCCCCAGGACAGCACATGGCGCGCCTCAGGCTATTGCAACGTCACGCTGGCCTCTGCCACCGTAGGCTCGCCCTGAGTTCCAGTTATAACTACAGTACCCCTCATTCCCCCTGGCATGAGTGAGCCAGAGCCCCCTAATCAGCCACTGCTTTAACCCTATCCTGTCTGGGCGGGAACAGAAGCCTGAGGGCAACCTACATGCAGGGGTGGGGACAAAACCAAAGCTGAACCCCAGGAGCTGTGCGAACAAAGAAGAAAAAGGGAAATTTCACCGTTTAGCCTCAGGAGCAGCGGATTAAATCCCCACAGTCAACTTGAGGTACTCTGCATCTGTGGAATACATGAATAGACAATGAATCAACCCAAAACTGAAGCGGTGGATTTTGGGAGCAGCTGTAGACTTGGGGTTTGCTTTTCGCGACTGACTTATTTCTGATTTTTATGTTTATCTTAGTATAGTTTTTAGTGCTTGTTATCATTGGTGGATTTGTTTATTGGTTTGGTTGCCCTCTTTTTGTAAATTTTTTAATTTTAATAATTTTTTAACTTTAATAGTTTATTAAAATTACTTTATTTTATTTATTTATCATTTCTGTTCCTTTTCCTTTATTCTTCTTTTTGAATTTTATTTTATTTATTTTTTTATACAGCAGGTTCTTATTAGTTATCCATTTTTTACATATTAGTGTATATATGTCAATCCCAGTCTCCCAATTCTTCTGAGCCATGTGGCTGACAGGGTCTTGGTGCTTGGGCCTGTTCTCGGACCTGAGCCTCTGAGGTGGGAGAGCCGAGTTCAGGACACGGGACCACCAGAGACCTCTCAGCTCCACGTAATATCAAACGGCAAAAGGTCTCCCAGAGATCTCCAGCTCCACTCAATGACCAGCAAGCTACAGTGCTGGACACCCTATGCCAAACAACTAGCAAGACAGGAACACAAACTTATCCATTAGCAGAGAGGCTGCCTAAAATCATAATAAGGTCACAGACACCCCAAAACACACTATCAGATGCGGTCCTGCCACCAGAAAGACAAGATCCAGCCTCACCCACCAGAACACAGGCACTAGTCCTCTTCACCAAGAAGCCTACACAAGCCACTGAACCAACCTCACCCACTGCGGGCAGACACTAAAAACAACGGGAACTACGAACCTGCAGCCTGCGAAAAGGAGACCCCAAACACAGTAAGTTAAGCAAAATGAGAAGATAGAGAAATATGCAGCAGATGAAGGAGCAAGGTAAAAACCCACCAGGCCAAACAAATGAATAGGAAATAGGCAGTCTATCTGAAAAAGAATTGAGAGTAATGATGGTAAAGATGATCCAAAATCTTGGAAATAAAATGGAGAAAATACAAGAAACGTTTAACAAGGACCTAGAAGAGCTAAAGAGCAAACAAACAATGATGAACAACACAATAAATGAAATTAAAAATTCTCTAGAAGGAATCAATAGCAGAATAAATGAGGCAGAAGAACGGATAAGTGACCTGGAAAATAAAATACTGGAAATAACTAACTCAGAGCAGAATAAAGAAAAAAGAATGAAAAGAATTGAGGACAGTCTCAGAGACCTCTGGGACAACATTAAACACACCAACTTTCAAATTATAGTGGTCCCAGAAGAAGAAGAGAAAAAGAAAGGGACTGGGAAAATATTTGAAGGATTATTGTTGAAAACTTCCCTAATACGGGAAAGGAAATGATCAATCAAGTCCAGGAAGCGCAGAAGGTCCCATACAGGATAAATCCAAGGAGAAACATGCCAAGATACATATTAATCAAACTATCAAAAATTAAATACAAAGAAAAAATATTAAAAGCAGCAAGGGAAAAGCAACAAATAACAGACAAGAGAATCCCTATAATGTTATCAGCTGATCTTTGAGCAGAAACTCTGCAAGCCAGAAGGGAGTGGCAGGACATATTTAAAGTGATGAAAGGGAACAACCTAAAACCAAGGTTACTCTACCCAGCAAGGATCTCATTCAGATTTGATGGAGAAATTAAAATCTTTACAGACAGGCAAAGGTTAAGAGAATTCACCACCACCAAACCAGCTTTAAAACAAACGCTAAAGGAAGTTCTCTAGGCAGGAAACACAAGAGAAGGAAAAGACCTATAATAACAAACCCAAAACAATTAAGAAAATGGTAATAGGAACATACATATCGATAGCTACCTTAAATGTAAATAGATTAAATGCTCCAACCAAAAGACATAAACTGGCTGAATGGATACAAAAACAAGACCCATATATATGCTGTCTACAAGAGACCCACTTCAGCCCTAGGGACACATACAGACTGAAAGTGAGGGAACGGGAAAAGATATTCTATGCAAATGGAAATCAAAAGAAAGCTGGAGTAAAAATTCTCATATCAGACAAAATGATGTTAAAATAAAGACTATTATAAGAGACAAAGAAGAACACTACATAATGATCAAGGGATCAACCCAAGAAGAAGATATAACAATGGTAAATATTTTTGCACCCAACATAGGAAACCTCAATATATAAGGCAAATGCTAACAGCCATAAAAGGGGAACTCAACAATAACACAGTAATAGTAGGGAACTTTAACACCCCACTTTCACCAATGGACAGCTCATCCAAAATGAAAATAAGTAAGGAAACACAAGCTTTAAATGAGACGTTAAATAAGATGGACTTAATTGATATTTATAAGACATTCCATCCAAAAACAACAGAATACACTTTCTTCTCAAGTGCTCATGGAACATTCTCCAAGATAGATCATATCTTTGTCACAAATCAAGCCTTGGTAAATTTAAGAAAATTGCAATCGTATCAAGTATCTTTTCCAACCACAGCGCTATGAGACTAGATATCAATTATAGGTAAAAAACTGTAAAAAATACAAACACATGGAGGCTAAACAATACACTACTAAATAACCAAGATATCACTGAAGAAATCAAAGAGGAAATCAAAAAATACCTAGAAACAAATGACAATGAAAACACGACAACCTAAAACCTATGGGAGGCAGCACAAGCAGTTCTAAGAGGGAAGTTTATAGCAATACAATTCTACCTCAATACACAAGAAAAATGTAAAAGAAAAAACCTAACCTTACACCTAAAGCAATTAGAGAAAGAAGAACAAAAAAAACCCCAAAGTTAGCAGAAGGAAAGAAATCATAAAGATCAGATCAGAAATAAATGAAAAAGAAATGAAAGAAACAATAGCAAAGATCATAAAACTAAAAGGTGGTTCTTTGAGAAGGTAAAGAAAATTCATAAACCACTAGCCAGACTCATCAAGAAAAAAAGGGAGAAGACTCAAATCAACAGAATTAGAAATGAAGAAGGAGAAGTAACAACTGACACTGCAAAAATACAAAGAATCATGAGAGATTACTACAAGCCACTATATGCCAATAAAATGGACAACCTGGAAGAAATGGACAAATTCTTAGAAAAACACAAACTTCCAAGACTGAACCAGGAAGAAATAGAAAATATAAAACAGACCAATCCCAAGCACTGAAATTGAAACTGTGATTAAAAGTCTTCCAACAAACAAAAGCCCTGGACCAGATGGCTTCACAGGCGAATTCTATCAAACATTTAGAGAAGAGCTAACACCTATCCTTCTCAAGCTCTTCCAAAATATAGGAGAGGGCAGAACACTCCCAAATTCATTCTACGAGGTCACCGTCACCCTGATACGAAAACCAGACGAAGATGTCATAAAAAGAGAAAACTATAGACCAACATCACTGATGAACATAGATGTAAAAATCCTCAATAAAATACCAGCAAACAGAATCCAACAGTACGTTAAAAGGATAATACACCATGATCAAGTGGGGTTTATCCCAGGAATGCAAGGATTCTTCAATATATGTAAATCAATCAACGTGATAAACCATATTTACAAACTGAAGGAGAAAAACCATATGATCATCTCAATGGATACAGAAAAAGGTTTTGACAAAATTCAACACCTATTTATGGTAAAAACTCTCCAGAAAGTAGGCATACAGGGGACTTACCTCAACATAATAAAGGGCATATATGACAAACCCACAGCCAACATCGTTTCAATGGTGAAAAACTGAAACCATTTCATCTATGATCAGGAACAAGACAAAGATGCCCACTCTCACCACTGTTATTCAACATAGTTTTGGAAGTTTTAGCCACAGGAATCAGAGTGGAAAAAGAAGTTAAAGGAATCCAAATCGGAAAAGAAGTAAAACTGTCACTGTTTGCAGATGACATGATCCTATACATAGAGAATCCTAAAGATGCTACCAGAAAACTACTAGAGCTAATCAATGATTTTGGTAAAGTAGCAGGATACAAAATTAATGCACAGAAATCTCTTGCATTCCTCTACACTAATGATGAAAATTCTGAAAGAGAAATTAAGGAAACACTCCCATTTACCACTGCAACAAAAAGAATAAAATACGTAGGAATAAACATACCTAGGGAGACAAAAGACCTGTATGCAGAAAACAAACTAGAACAAAAAATTTCACAATTTGTATGGAAACACAAAAGACCCCAAATGGCCAAAGCAATCTTGAGAATGAAAAATGGAGCTGGAGGAATCAGGCTCTCTGACTTCAGACTATACTACAAATCTACAGTAATCAAGACAGTATGGTAGTGGCACAAAAACAGATATATAACTCAATGGAACAGGATAGAAAGCCCAGAAATAAACACACGCACATATGGTCACCTTATCTTTGATAAAGGAGGCAAGAATATACAATGGAGAAAAGACAGCCTCTTCAATAAGTGGTGCTGGGAAAACTGGACAGCTACATGTAAAAGAATGAAATTAGAACACTCCCTAACACCATACACAAAAATAAACTGAAAATGGATTAAAAACCTAAATGTAAGGCCAGACACTATCAAACTCTTAGAGAAAAACATAGGCAGAATATGACATAAATCACAGCAACATCCTTTTATGACCCACCTCCTAGAGAAATGGAAATAAAAACAAAAATAAACAAATGAGACCTAATGAAACTTAAAAGCTTTTGTACAGCAAAGGAAACCATAAGGAAGACAAAAAGGCAACCCTCAGAATGGGAGAAAATATTTGCAAATGAAGCAACTGAGAAAGGATTAATCTCCAAAATTTACAAGCAGCTCATGCAGCTCAATATCAAAAAAGACAAACAACCCAATCCAAAAATGGACGGAAGACCTAAATAGACATTTCTCCAAAGAAGATATACAGATTGCCAACAAACACATGAAAAGATGCTCAACATCACTAATCATCAGAGAAATGCAAATCAAAACTACAATGAGATATCACCTCACACTGGTCAGAATGGCCATCATCAAAAAAATCTACAAACGATAAATGCTGGAGAGGGTGCGGAGAAAGGGAATCCTCTTGCACTGCTGGTGGGAATGTAAATTGATACAGCCACTATGGAGAACAGTATGGAGGTTCCTTATAAAACTAAAAATTGAACTACCATATGGCCCAGCAATTCCCCTACTGGGCATATACCCTGAGAAAACCATAGTTCAAAAACAGTCATGTACCAAAATGTTCACTGCAGCACTATTTACAATAGCCAGGACTTGGAAGCAACCTAAGTGTCCATTGGGAGATGAATGGATAAAGAAGATGTGGCACATATATACAATGGAATATTACTCAGCCATAAAAAGAAACGAAATTGAGTTATTTGTAGTGAGGTGGATGGACCTAGAGTCTGTCATACAGAATAAAGTAAGTCAGAAAGAGAAAAACAAATACCATATGCTAACGCATATATATGGAATCTAAAAAGAAAAGAAAAAGGTTCTGAAGAACCTAGGGACAGGACAGGAATAAAGACACAGACGTAGAGAATGGACTTGAGGACACGGGGAGGGGGAAGCGTAAGCTGGGACAAAGTGAGAGAGTGGCATGGACATATATACACTACGAAATGTAAAATAGATAGCTAGTTGGAAGCAGCTGCATCACACGGGGAGATCCAGCTCAGTGCTTTGTGATCATCTACAGGGTTTGTATAGGGAGGGTGGGAGGGAAATGCAAAAGCGAGAGGATATGGAGATATATGTATAGGTATAGCTGATTCACTTTGTTGTACAGCAGAAACTAACAAAACATTGTAAAGCAATTATACTCCAATAAAGATGTTTATATATATATATATATATATATATATATATATATATATATATATATATATGTTTTTTGAACAGACCTGCCGTCCTCGAATCATCTCATTATGGTCCCTACCCATTTCCCTCATATACACGCTACAGTCCTTGGACAAGGTTTGCTGGCCTATTCCCCTTTCTCTCTAATTATTCAGAAAACCATGATTATCGGTTCCTACTGGTGTTAGAAGAGGAGAAGGACCCATTAAAAGACATCTTCAGCAGCTTCCCAGGCATTTGCTTAGATACTTTTTGTGTGCTTTTAAAATGGTAGTCTTATTATTATTACTTTTTAACAAATCCTCTTCTTTAAAGCACCACAGAGGTTTAAATGGTGTGGAAAATTGTAATGATGCTTCTTTGATGAAAAGATTTTTTTTCTCCATACTTAGCATAATCTTCCTTTGAATTATGCTAAGAAATCTTAAAACCATCGCTTTATTTTTTCTCATCGCAATTCTTCTTTTTTGGGATGCCATGCCAGTGAAGCATGGGAAGGAGGGAGCTTTTTCATACATAATCGGGATGGTCTACAAGAGGCAGCCTGGGTGCAGAAAGCTCCCAGAGGTTGTGGGAGTTGGTGGGGCCTGGAAGAGAGCCTGCTAGCCAGGGCCTGAGGCACAGCCTGGTTAAAGCTGTCCTGGCTGCAGAAGGTTGTCCTACGGAGGATAGATGTGGTACCAGGAGGCCACCTGGGTGGTTAGATTTACCTAAGAGTTGTCCTAGCCCTGAATAATGATGGTGGAATCAGATTGGGGTGGTTCTAGAGTTTTCCTGTTGGAAGGCTTAAGGGGGTGACAGTTTGGCTGAAACAGGATTGAAACTGGTCTTGCACAGCAGCATGTGTAGAACTAAGAAGCGTTTAATAGTCCATATTAAAGTATGCGGGTGCTGGAGGAGTTGGGCTCTGATCACCCCATCTAAATAGTACCCTCATCACTCCTATCCCATGAGCTATGTTTGTTTTCTTCTTAGCCCTTCTGAATAAATAATGGAAGAGATAAAGCCTTCCACTACTCTTGCCATCATGGCACTACTTGGCAGTGCCACTAGACAGGTGGCACTGCTGGAGGGGTGGCAAGATAGAGCAGTGCTTATAAGCATGGGTCTAGAGTCAGATAGGTCTGGGTTCAAGCCCTGGCCCTGCCGCCTATCTGCTGTGTGGCCCTGAGGATCATACTCTCAGCTTCTCAATTTCCTCATCCATGAGATGTGTACAACACCCACCTCTTGGGGTTGTTCGCGGGATTAAATGAGAATCTAACACATGTAAAGTGTTTAGCAGGGTGCCTGGCGTATGGTAAATGTTTGATATGTATATGATAGATGCAATTATTATTATTATTGTTCTTGTTCTTATTAAATGTTTTGTTACTATTACCCAGATAAACCTTCCATTCTAAGGAATCTCAGGCAGTACCAGCAGGCCATGGGGAGCCCCAGGGACCAGAATCTCCCCTGTGGTTGAGTGGCTACAGGATCTTGGTGGGTGTCTAGCTTCAGGGATGGGCTCAGGCCTGGAGGGAGGTTGGGATGCCTGGCAGGGAGTATGCAGACTGTGAGGCAAGGGTGGAAAAGAGCCTCTGGGACAGTGGAGGCAGGGGTCTGTGAACTGGGCTTGAAGAGGTCCTTCCTCAGGGCTCATCTGCTACATACACCTCAGTTCTGGGGCAAGTGAACTTACTTCCAGGCTGAGGGTGGTGGAACTGAAATTCCAGAGACCCTCTCTTGTGGGATGGGGCAGGGGACCTTGCAGTTTGGGCTCACCCAGCAGTGTAGCAGCAGTGGGAAATGGGCCAAGATCCTCAGAGCACCACTTTATCTTGCAGAGTCTGGTTGTTGAGTGACCCTCATCTGCTCTTCCAGATGAGGGTGGCCTCCAGGTACGTGCGCGGGGAAGGGCAGTGAGCAGGTAGAGCTGGGCAAGGGCATCTCACAGAGGCAGCCAGACGTGGAGCCTGTAACCTCAGGGAAGAGGTAGACTTTGGGAGAAGGAGGGCTGGTCAACCTCTGGAGCCCTCACAAAGGGGCCAAAGGGGTAAAGGTGCCAGGGCCTTATGTGGGGGGAGGGAGCAGGGCCAGGCCTGTGCCGAATCTGCTCCCCTGGCAGGCCGTCTCTCTTGGGGATGAGGCATCAGACGTTCCTTTCCGCCGGCCCTGACACTCCACACTCATGGAACCACGTGTTGGAACTTGGCTGTGTCTCCAGGGACATGGAGCCTAGTCAGGCCCACTCATGCAGGCCACTTGGCACTCGGAGCTCTCACTGCAAATTAATACACTAACAACTGGTTTAGATACCGGTCCTCTGTGTGTGTTGGTCTGAGTCAAACTTCCTGTGTCCTCGTCCTCTGGGGACTGACAGGATCCTGTTTCCAGGCCTGTGAAGCTGAGGACCAGTCCCTGGGGGTTTGCTGAAGAAGTAAATGCTGTCCTGGGAGGCTGTCCAGAAACAACCAGCATCCTTGTTCCAGTGAGGCCCACCTTCACTGCAGGGCATTCCCTCAGATGGCTGGTGTGTGTGTGTGTGTGTGTGTGTGTGTGTGTGTGTGCATGCGCATACCCATGTGCATCTTCAGGAGCTGCACGGAGGGTCGAGGTAGGCTGGGACACAGAGACTATACCACACCCTTTTCCCACACACCTCTCCCCAGCCCCCAGGGAATCACTGTTGAAAGCCACATATGACGCCTTGGGCTGGGAGTTAAAAACCCAGAAGTGAAAGAAGAGTTGTAATTCCCGCCTTTCTTACAGCATCCTGGGAGATAGCCTTGGCAATGAAGTCAAGCAGACCTGGTTCATAAACTAGATCCTCCACTTACTAGCCATGTTCATTGGGCTGGCCTCTCAGACACGGGAGCTTCAGTGTCCAGATGGGGATAATTGTGCTGCCCTCACACGGTTGACAAGAGGATTAAATGAGGTGACGTACGTGCAACCATCTAGTACCAGGACCACAACCAGTCATGCAGAAGGAGCAGCGTAAATAGTAACCTATATTGTTTGCTAAATTCTGAATGGGCTCCCTGCATAGGGTATGGAAGAAACATGTATAGCTGGTGCTTGGCTTGGCGGATTTTATTTTTTATTTTCCTAGTGGGAGTTCAGGGTGGTAACCATGGAAGGCTGCATGGAGGAGGACACAGACCTTGATGCTAAGATGCTGCCATGTGCAAGGTGCACAATGCATTTAGAAACAGCTATGTGTGTGTGGGGGGGGGGACAGGCGTGCATGCGTGCGTGCACACATGCGCAAGCATGCCTGAGTGTGTTGGGAGAGAATTAATACATTCAATGTGAATATCTATTACAAGACATGTTCTGATTTCAGCAACATTAAAATATAGAAAATTGTGCATCTTAAATTAAGAAAGTGCAGTACTATTCTTAATAGCTTATAATGATTGAGTGCTTGCTATGAGCTGGGCACTGTGCTAATTCTTTGTATAAATTATTTCCTTGAATCTTCACAATGTCTCTATGAGAGCGACACTATTAGCCCCTCGCTTGGCCAGTGAGGAAATATGAAGCTCAGAAAGGTTAAGGAACTTTTCCAAAACCACACAGCTACTAAGTGCTAGAGCCAATACCTATAACCACTTGCTGATGCCAACGTGTTTGTTCTTGCTCCTTATGTGTTATTGCCTCTCCAATTTAGGATACCAAGTTCAGTGTTGAAAAGGGTACTCATAGTCAATATCCATTTCTAAGCCCATTTCTCCTATCAGGGGCACATACAATTCCATCAGCATCTTCATCACTTTTTATAAATTCTCCTCTGGTTTTCATAGAATATACTTTCTGGAAAGAATATATTAACCATTCTAACTTTAAAGTGAATTCAAGTCCCAGAATCATATTCTCTTACAGTGACAAGGAACTTAAATAGCATCTAGCTCTTCTTCCCGCCAAACGCTCAATTCTCTGAACAGTGGCTCTAACATGGCCACCCAAACTGTCCTTTCACACCTTCCCTGGCAGAGAGCTCACTACCTACCACCTCTCTATACCCACAGAGCTCTAACTGCTAGATTATGTTGAACTAAAATCTGCTTCTTTGCAGTTTTCTACCAGCAATTCTCGCTCTTCTCTCTGGAGTGATTACAAAATAAATCTGCTTCCTCCTTCCCATGACAACCTTTCAGACACGTATGAGCTCTCATATCCCCTCTTTTCCAGGCAGAATACCCCATTTTCTTGATATATTCTCTATAACACTAGTTTTAGTCTCTCTCACCATCCTGGCCACCTGGGTATGTGTACATGCTCCAATGTAAAAAATCTAGCACTGAACATATCTCACCAGTCAGAGTCCTTCTTCTGGGGTGTTTGAAACTCAAGCCTGACCTCTCATCACTAGAGTAGAGGTCTTTGTTCCCTGGGAAGAAATTTCAGACACTAACTTCCAGCTGGAGTGGAAGGAGGTGCCACTTATACATAGCTAGCCTATGACATATTTAATGACTTTTTAACCTGACGGGGACAATCGGCTTGTCAGTCGGGTCTTCCCAATTAGGCTGTAAGTTTATCCAGGGTGGGCATCACGTCTGATAATTTCTGGGGCCCTCCTAAGAGTCTGCTACAGTGGTCCGCCTCCCTTTGGCTGCCAATAAATGCGGTTGATTGATGGACTCGCTGACGCCTAAGAAGTCATTTTCCGCTCTGTTGCATCTCAGAATCCAGCTGTGTCCAGTTGGAGCCAGCCCTCTCATTTTCACCGTGAACGTGGACCTAGATCTCATGGCTTGTTCACGGAGCACAGTAGGATGAATTTCACTTTAGAACCTCACTCTCTTCTACCCCCAGCTGGGGAGGGGGGCCAGAACCCTGAGTGGACTGACACATCCAAATCTGCGAACAGCCATGGACACACCTCCAACACCTCCTTCTTGTTGTATTTACCTGTCAAAACTTGGGTAATGAAAATCTCCCAGGTGTAGGCGTATTCCAGGGCTGCAATTTGTAGAGAAGGGGGTGATGGATCAAACAGATGTTTCCAATTGTGTCTTCATTGAACCTCTTGCCTCTGCTGCACCTCCTGGCCCCTCCCTCTTCCTCCCTCCTCCTCCCTGATGTCGCCTATAAATCAAGTGCCTCCTCTTAAAACTGTAATCACCAAAATAAGGCGGTGATTTATAAAGAATTCTGAAATACCAAATAATCAGCCGAACACTTCAATTTAATGGCAGCAATAAGTCAAGTGTCTCCACACTCAGCACGGGAGGAAGAAGCATGTCTTGCTCTTGGTTGTTTTGAAATGACAAATGCTCTTTTGTGAGTTGTAACAAATCAATTATCCACATGTTGAAAACCGAGCAACTCCTTTTTAAGATATACTTTTATGGATACATTAAAAAAAATGTCCCAGGAAGGGAGGGGACCGGAGCTCTCTAGTTATTTTTCTGGCAAAAGAAATTTGGGGAAGTAATAGCTCCAAGGAGAAAACTGTCTGAAATGCCATCAATCAGAGATGCAGGTGCCCTGTGCCTATGGAAGGTGTGCACGGAACATTAAAGGTCTGTTTTTCATCCAGTCTGAGTAGGTAACAAGGAATCTGCTCCACCTGCAGTGGCATTTTCACCAGAACTTTCTGGTTCCCCAAAGAGCTCTGAGGGGGCATTCAATCCTCCAGCTCTCCTTGGACACATTTGTCTGCCTTGTATTTTTCATTTCAAGGAGTATTTCTTCTTTTTCCATTAAGAAAGCAGTCATGCCTCAGCAGCTGGTCCTGAGATTAGAACCTGTGTTATCTCATTATGTACGCCCATCTGTTAAGGCCACCCAGAAAGGTTCGCGCCCTTTCCCAGGTTCTATTTTCCTCTCCTCCCACAGTGCATTCAGTTGTCACACAATGAAATACAGGAGCATCTGCTATAACCTCTTCTGTCAAAGCAGGCAGGCTCAAAGCCATCCCAGGCTTCCAGCCAGCTGGCGAGTTTGTTGGTTTCAAAGGCTTTGAGAAGGTCACTTCAGCCACCACTGGTGCAGTGGGTGCTGATCCGGGCGACACCCTGCAAAGGAGATCTTGACAAATCGGAACCTGTTGTGGATGTGGGTGACTAGAGGGTGGAGAGGGTGAATGGTTTGGCCATTGTCCCATGAAGAATGGTTAAGGGATTAGGAATGCCTTCAGTAGAGAAGAAAAGACGCACATTGTGAGGGTCGATGCATAACTGATGCTGGGAGTGAGCACCCTGTCCAGTGCCGAAGGTATCCAGGCAGGGGAGGATTATGTGGTAGTTGGCAGGTGACCCTGGTGGGCCGCTCAGGCCTTGCATCTCAGGTGTGCGTGACGCTGTCCCTCTGAATAGTGCTGAAGCCTTTGCTGGCAACGGCCGGCAGTGCAGCTGTTGTTTTGCTGTTAGACTCTCTCTGCCAATTCTGCCTACTGTCCTGCCTGGCCTGCTCTCGGCCCCCTTCCCCTCTAACCCAGCCCCTCAGCTTGGCTTCTCTTAGCAGGCTTCCCTTCCACCTTCTTTTCTTCTTCATTAAATCCTCGTTTTTCTCAATAAAATTTTTTTCCTTTGTGTTCCACCGCCGCCCTTTTCTCAATTCTCAGCCTGCCTGGTTTGGATGCTCTGTGGGTGACTGTTTTATGATTCACCCATTGGTTCATTCATTCAACAGTTATTTGAATGCTTTCTAT
Source organism: Stenella coeruleoalba (assembly GCF_951394435.1). Taxonomy (NCBI): domain Eukaryota; kingdom Metazoa; phylum Chordata; class Mammalia; order Artiodactyla; family Delphinidae; genus Stenella; species Stenella coeruleoalba. Next base: position 44,321,636 of record NC_137154.1, on the reverse strand, counting down.
GTGTTGAATAAGTACACATATGTGATGAGTAATTTTATGCGTCAACTAGACTGGGCTAAGTTGTTGCCCAAATAGCTGGTAAAGCATATTTCTGGGTGTGTCTGTGAGGGTGTTTCTAGAAGAGATTAGCATTTGAATCAGCAGACTGAGTACAGAAGATCACCCTCACCAATGATGGTGGGCATCACCCAATCCTCCAAGGGCTTGAATAGAACGAAAAGGCAGAGAAGGGGCAAATTTTCTCTCTCTGCTTGAGCTGGAACCTATCTTTTCTTGCCTTAGGATATCAGTTCTGGTTCTCTGGCCTTCAGTCTTGGATTGGGACTTACACCTTGCCCCGACACCCCCGTCACCCCCCCAGTTCTCAGGTCTTTGGACTGAGTTACACCACCACCATTTTTGGTTCTCCAGCTTGCAGACAGTAGAGCATGGGACTTCTCAACTCCCATGATCATTTGAGCCAATTCCTATAGTAAATCTATATCTATATAAATAATAGAGATATAGATAGATAGCGATAGATCTAACTATAAATATAGATAGATAAGTAGGTAAATCTATATATATATCTCCTGATGTTTCTGTTTCTCAGGAGAAGTCTGACTAATACAACATACAAACAGTCACACTTTGTAAAGATAAAAGCAGGTGTTGTCAGAGAAAGTCACAGGAGGATGTGCCTTAGACTGGATAGTCAGGGAAGACTTCTCGGAAGAAGGGGTATTTGGATTGAGACCTGAGAAAAGAGGAGTCATTCAGGTGAGAACAGGAGCAAGAGTGATCCAGTAAGGGAATAGAATTGATAAAGACAGAAAAGAGCTTGGAGTGTTCCAGAAACTGAAGGGAGAAATATCCAGTACTCGTTATTTTTTCATTTATTTTCTCACACATGAATGCTGACCTCAGGGAAGGTTCTCTCTACTTGGGAAGCTCTTGCTCAGATGGCCACGTGGTTAGTTCCTTCCCAATGTTCATACCTCTGCTTAGTTGTCACCTCGTCCAGGAGGCCTTCTCTGACCACCTGTTCACACTCACTACCCCTTATCCAACTTTGTATATTTGTGGCATCTATCACTAAATGGAATGATATTATTTATTTGATTGCTTCTTGATAGGTGATCTTCCCCCATTAGAACGGCAACTCCACAAATACAAATCCTATACTAATAAGCTGTCATATTCCCAGCACCTGACAAACAACAGGCACTTAATAAATGTTTTTTGAATTAATGGATGATGAATGATAGGCTGGAGAAACAGAACATTTGTAAGGAAATGTAGTTCCATTATAATCAAGCACCCACAGGACAAATGCTGAAAGGGAAGAGGGAGGATGTGTTAGGGACCCATGCCGGGACATTATTACAGAAGGAGGAAGATGTATAATGAGCATATTTATTATGTGAACGGAAAGGCCAGTACTTAAGCTCCCTGCTTTTATGTAGGCTAACATTTCTGCTGTTGCTTTATGAATTTGCTTAGCAACTCCTGTCGCCTTTATAATAAATAAACACATTTCTGTAACAGGCATTCTTAGTAATTAAGCTGCCGCCAAGCCCCCAGTGAGCACATTGCTTGTCACTGGTTACAGCAAACGCTCTGCGGTGAAAGGCTCTGACTTGCAAGTGTGGGCACCCTTTCCATGGTCCTACCCTTCCAAGGGATCATGTCTGGGTGTTTAATGTTTGCACAGTGTGAGGGGATGAAAAGGCAAGCCGACCTGCACTTGGATCATTCATAGTTCTTTGTTGAGCCTTTAAGTAGCAGTCGCTCATGAGTTCCCTTCTGCTTTTTCTACCATGCTTTTCCCGTTGCTGTTTATAAAACAAACATAGTTCCATTGTCAAATGCCAGCATAAAACAGAACAGAACAAAAGGATCCAAGGACTTGGAGAACAAAAGACGTTGGGAGGTGGAATGATTTGCTGGGTCGACGCTCAGATATTGTGAGTGATGGAGAGAGAGGAATTGGGACGATACTTGATTTATGGCTTAGGTGACTGGTGGATGTTTTGTTATCAGTTGAAGTTCAGTTAGAGAAGCAGAACCATTAGGAGATCTCTCTCTCTCTCTCTTTAATCTATCTATCTATAAATAGGCATATAGATGTAGATATAGACACAGATATAGATTTATTATAGGGGTTTGACAGTATGCAATGTGAGAGCTGGTCAACAGTTTATGTAGGGCTGTCACATTTGTGTCTGCATGGCAGGCAGTCAGGAGAGGAAGACAGTTGGGATATGGGAACGCAAGACTAAAGGGATCTGCAAAGATGAGCTGGAACCTATGACACTGGCCTAGAACCTGAGTTGATCTCTCATTGCCTTTAGGTTTTCAGTGCAGGAGAAGCTGGTTTCCTTCATCACAGAGCTAATATGCACCTGGCCTAGCAGAGCGAGAAACTGACGGGAGAGATGCGGCAGAAGCTGGGGGAGCCGCCTGCTTGGCTGTTGCCTCACGCGGACGAGGGGGACCAGTGGATAAGCGGCATCAGCACCTGCTGCCCGGCAGCGACTTTCTGAGAGTAAAACATCAACTGTCTCTGCTTCACTTCTGCCTTCCAAGTCTCCTGTAAAACATCTCTTGTGGTCACACTAACCCAGAACTATGCAGGGAAGGGGATGGTGGGAAACAGAGGTCCAGTCCAGCTGAATCGACAACTCACACATGACGACAAATGTGTGACATTTGACAAATCCCCAGTCAGCGTAAGTGAAGTCAAGGCTGTGGGTGAGATGACTCAGCGATTGTGTGGAGCCAGAAAATACCGTCATTGAAAGGATGGGCCGAGGGTAGGAACCTACTGTGGAGAAGGAGAAGGAGAAGAAGTCAGCGAGAAATTGTGGGAGGCAGAGCTGAGTTCCTGGGTATGAACGTTTCTGAGGATGGGAGTCCATAAATAATGACGGTGACAACGAAGACGATGAGAGCCAGGCATGATATCGAATTGAATGACTGGTATCTACGGCACTGACCAATCAGGATGGATGCTGGACAGTGAAGAGGTCCCCAGGGTCCTGAGGGAAGGTGCCACACCATCATGTGATGCTGGACGCTGGGTGCACAGGGACATTGGGGAAGCAGGTATTTAACATCCCGTATGGGAGTTTCCCACATTTTGACAACTTTTATGCTGTCCTGGTGCATATTCGCTGAATATCAGCCCTGCTGGTTGCTAACACTGTGTGCCTACTGTGTGCTCAGCTAAGCACCATGAGTCTGTGTGGTGGTGGTGCCTCTGGAATGCTTTGCCCCACCTGACTGGCTGGGGGCGGGATGTTGGGACAGTGGTGGGCAGGTGAGGATGAGAATCTTGGATCCTGGAAGGGCAAATCGTCAGGCCTATCTTCAGCAAACATCTGTTGCCAGGTATGCACCACTTTCACAGGAGGATGTATTTTGGGGAGGTTTTATAGGCCCTGGTCCACGTAGAGGAGAACATTTAAACCGGCAGCAGCTGTTAATGAGCGCCATGCTGCTAATTAGGACAGCCTGGAGAGGAGCAGCTGTGGTGGTTTGGAATGACAAAGACCGTGACATCTAACTGTTGGAGTCCTGAGGGGTCTATCTCTGTGGGACACATTCTGAACTACTAGGACCCATGAAGACTCGTGGAGCCTTAAACTTGGAAGTTCTTGTCTTGAAAGATCTGATGTGATTGGTCATCCAGATCAAACACCAGAAGGTTTCCAAGGTGCCATTTTGATTGGCAGTTTGTGGATACAGCTTTGGGAACAATGCCTGAAAGGTCTGTGTGCTCAGAAGTAACCCGGAGGTCACTTACCTTGCCTTCGTCCCCTTCCCTGCAGCGTGAGGGGTACTGTTCTCCACTAGACCTCTACCTGCGGTAAGTCAAGTTTGGTTCTGCCAACTTTCCATTTCTCAGACAGAAGCTTTGAAGAGTTGCCAAGGTATTATTATCTTAAATGATTTGGGCATTAGTCTTAATACTACTACCAGGTTGACCAAGGGATTACCCATGCCCCGAATTGTTGCCGTTTGGGTTGGCATTCTGTGAGACCAAGGTGAACAGATTCAATTCATATGTGAGCCAGGCAGCCTCACTCTGGCTGCAAACGTGGCTATAACCTGGGTCATCGGCAGCATGTGCCTTTGATCTTCCTGGGGCTGGAGGAGGGCTTGAGAGTAACCCATTGGCCTTCTCACCTCAGCCACTAGGGGGCAGCTCAAAACGCATGCATTTTTAAAAGTGGGTCGGTGAGCGCCACTTTGATTTATGGGCCATGTCATTTGACTGAAGGTTCGTTCTCAGCCTGTTTCTTCCTTGGATATTGTTCCCTACATAAAGAAGGAAATCAGCAAATGGTGGCCAATTGGATTTAGAGTAGCAACTTTCATGAAGTTTATTCATCACTTCAAAGATATGAATTTGCAATATGGGTTCCTTACCAGTAAATAGTGTCTTCCTAATCATTTGGTGTGACATACCAGGCTCTGGATCTGGGAGTGAGAAGGGAATACCAGGCAGGGACAATAACACAAGCAGAGGTGTGGAAGTTGGCATAGTCTGGTTTGACGAAGAGTGATGGTGACAGCCATTGATGGGGTTAACGAGGGAGTGAAGTGTAAGCAAAGCTCCCAATTTTATTTTAATTGCTTCAAAAGAAAGACTGACAGCTACTGTTTCAAACTCCCGAAATTGTAAACTGGGTTTCATATTTTGGTCAACATTGAGGTTTAGGCAAAGAAAAGAAGAAAAACATTTAGCTATTTTATGTTTAATTCTATCAGAAGTTACTAATAATAATTACAAATTTCCAGCTATTACAACTTCCAGTTATGTTTGTCTCCCCATGATTATCTAAAACATGTTTCACAATTCGTGATGTTCACATACAAACATTAAATGTTTGCATTTCAGATGGGCAAAAACAGGGATGTCAAAACAATTTGACAGAAAACCAGTCCTTATTTCTTTCTCTAGAATGGCAGCTAAGAAATTTGTCACTTAAGTGGAGCATAATCTAGTTTAGTTTTGTTGGGGACGTATCTCAATCTGATTTGTAAGCAAATAGCTGCTTTAACTACCTGGGTTGTAAATAATCTTTATCCTCCAGCTTCTTTTATCAGCCAAGAAAAGCAATTTGCAGCATAATGCCTGGATAAACAAAAGTATTTTTAGGTCCAAGTGATTCTTCTTCAATTTCCCTTTAAGTAAAACTGACTGTCTTCTTAAAAGGTGATTCCTGTCTCATCTCAAATTTTTCTTTCTTGAAGAGGGACTTATAGGATTCTATTTTCACAGAGGTTAGTATGCTTCCCCAGTATCCAAAAGTGAAATGGCCTTCCCTAGTCTGTAGGGTAAAACCGGAATCCTATAACAAAGCCTGCTTTGGTTTCACCTCTTCCTGCCCTCCCAGCCCCATCCTGTGCCTCTTTCAGTCCAGCCCCACTGAATTGGCTATTCTTCCCAAGTGCCATGTTCCTCTCCACTGGTGATCTTGGGTACATGAGGTGTCCTCTGCCTGGAACATACTTTTGTGCTACCTTCCTTCACTAAGTACTACTAGTTAATTTCTGTCTCAGATGAAATGTCCCTTCCTTAGGGAATTTGCTCTGACCACCCCCTTCCCTTTTCCCCACACACTTCAGTAGCCCCTGTGTTTCTCTATTGCAATGTTTTACTTGCTTGTAATTTTCTAATTATTGATACTAATTTATTTAGCATCTATCTTCTCTGCTGGACTGTAAGTTCCTTGGGGACAGGGACCCTATCTGTTTGTTCACTACTGTACCTGCCTCACAGTGTAGCCTTGGTGATTGGATGCACTCAGTTAATATGTGTTAGCTGATTGGCAAAAATCTAACTCTTTATTAAATGCGTTAAAGTAAAAACATTTTACATTAAAAAATATTAACACTATATACTTTAAAATTATTTACAAAGTAAGATTCGATTCAATAAACTCTAGATGCATTTCAGTATCCTTTTCATTGATTCTCAATGGCAACTCATCATGAAAATGTTTCTTACATCATGAAAATGATTTATCCTGGAATCATTAAAGTCAGAAGCATCCTCAGGAAAACACTTTCATTGTGACTTCAGCTCAAGGATTTCAAGATAGTTTGACAACAGATGTCCTTCCATCTTGGAGCTTTTGGTGGCATTTTCTGCCTCAGTTGTAAGGAGTTTATTGCCTGCTTATAGATTCAAATCAGACAGAGCGGCCTTAACTGCCTTCCTCACCCCCAGCTAGGAAAACCTCCACTGTGGAATGAATGACACCTGCAAAACTGTCTTCCTCAAATCACAAGGAAGAAATTTTTCCTCGGATTCTCACATTTTTAGAATCAAAGTGAGATGATTTCTCCTGTATTTTGCCTTAGCTGGGTGGTCCTTGTATGCAATAATGCTCCATTAACCTCTGACTTTTAGGATGTGCTATCCAGATCCTGCCTTTAAAGAACTTACCATCTGGTTAGGCACAAATAGGTAAAAAGCAACTCAAGGACACATGAGTATCTCAGGCAGTGAGTCCTGGAGTCAGGGGTGGGGGTGATTTCTGAAGAGCCATGTGATCTCTGAAGAAGAAGACTTTGAAGCTCTTACCCCAATTTTCAGAGGATTAACTCTCGTATCATTCATGTCTCAGATCCGACGTCTACTCCCCATCACAGGCTTTCCTGACCACCCTGTCTAGGACAGACACACCCACGGTGCCATTCTTTTTCCCTTCACCAGGCTTTAATTTACAGCTTCCCCACTTGAACATAAGCTCCTAGAACAGAGGGACTTTGTCCTGATCATCACTGGATTCCCAGCAGCTAGAAGGTTGTTAGTACATAGTTGGCACTGTTTAATGGTTATTGAATGAATGCATGGGCAGGGGGTTGGAGGGAGTGAATGCATATGTATAGAAAAAAGGAAATCCAGATGGATGAAATGGCCTGGAAAAAGGAATGGAGGCTGGCTTAAAGCAGGCCAGCTGATAGAAGGAAGAAGCTCATTTGAGTGAGCAGTGGGAGGGTGGGCCACTGGTTTATGAGGTAGGATGGGGCTAGATCATAGGAGGTTTTGAACAGCCAACTGTTGAGTTGCTCTAATTGAGGGGTATGTGGATTGAACCCTGGCCTAGGGGTGTGGCAGTAAGAATGAAAAGGTGGGGAGATGTTATACAGAAACCGTCGGTAGGCGTCGGTAAGTGACTGATGTGGGGGTAGGAGAGTCCAAAGTGGTTGTCCAGCTGTTGAGTCTCCAAGAATGTTGGTGCTTCTGACAATCCAGGCATGGCTTGTCTTACTGTACTTTGCTTTATTGCATTTTTAACAAATTAAAGATTTGTGGCAACCCTGAGTATGGCAAGACTATGACACCATTTTTCCAACAGCATCTGCTTACTTTGTGTTTCTATATCACATTTTGGTAATTCTTGCAATACCTGAATGTTTTCATTATTATTATTGTGTTTGTTATGGTGATGTGTGATCAGTGATCTTTGATGTTACTATTGCAAAAAGATTATGGCTCGTGGAAGGCTCAACTGGTGGTTCGCATTTCTTAGCAAAGAAGTATTTTTTATTAGGTATATACATTGTTTTTTATTTTTTATTGGAGTATAATTGCTCTACAATGTTGTGTTAGTTTCTGCTGTACAATGACGTGAATCAGCTATATGTATACCTATATCCCCTCCCTCTTGGACCTCTCTCCCACCCCCAATCCCCCCCATCCCACCCATCTAGGTCATCACAGAGCACCGAGATGAGCTCCCTGTGCTATGCAGCAGGTTCCCACTAGCTATCTATTTTATTTTATTTATTTATTAGAAATTTATTTATTTTATTTATTTTAATTTTTGGCTGCATTGGGTCTTCATTGCTGCATGTGGGCTTTCTCTAGTTGCGGCGAGCAGGGGCTACTCTTCGTTGCAGTGCACAGGCTTCTCATTGCATTGGCTTTTCTTGTTGAGGAGCACAGGCTCTAGACGTGCGGCCTTCAGTAGTTGTAGCACGTGGGCTCAGTAGTTGTGGCACACAGGCTTAGTTGCTCCGTGGCATGTGGGATCTTCCCGGACCAGGGCTCGAACCCGTGTCCCCTGCATTGGCAGGGGGATTCTTAACCACTGTGCCACCAGGGAAGCCCTCTATTTTGAACATGGTAGTGTATTTATGTCAAACCTAATCTCCCAATTTGTCCCACCCTCCCCTTCCCCCACTGCGTCCACATGTACGTTCTCTACGTCTGCATCGCTATTCCTCCCATGCAAATAGGTTCATCTGTACCATTTTTCTAGATTCCACATAACGCGTTAATATTGATATTTGTTTTTCTCGTTCTGGCTTACTTCACTCTGTATGACAGACTCTAGGTCCATCCACATCTCTACAAATGACCCAATTTCGTTCCGTTTTATGGCTGAGTAATATTCCATTGTATATATGTACCACATCTTCTTTATCCATTCATCTGTCATTGGACATTTAGGTTGTTTTCATGTCCTGGCTATTGTAAATAGTGCTGCAATAAACATTGGGAGACATGTGTCTTTTTGAATTATGGTTTTCTCAGGGTACGTGCCCAGGAGTGGGATTGCTGGGTCATATGGTAGTTCAATTTTTAGTTTTATAAGCAACCTCCATACCGTTCTCCATAGTGGCTGTATCAATTTACATTCCCACCAACAGTGCAAAAGGGTTCCCTTTTCTCCACACCCTCTCCAGCATTTATTGTTTGTAGATTTTTTGATGATGGCCATTCTGACCGGTGTGAGGTGATACCTCATTGTAGTTTTGATTTGCATTTCTCTAATACAGTGGAGAAAAGACAGCCTCTTCAATAAGTGGTGCTGGAAAACCTGGACAGCTACATGCAAAAGAATGAAATTAGAACACTACGTAACACCATACACAAAAATAAAATCAAAATGGATTAAAGACCTAAAAAACTCTTAAAGGAAAATATAGGAAAAAAACTATTTGACATAAACCACAGCAAGATCCTTTTTGACCCACCTCCTAAAGAAAATAAAAACAAAAATAAACAAATGGGACCTAATTAAACTTAAAATCTTTTGCACAGCAAAGGAAACCATAAACAAGATGAAAAGACAACCTTCAGAATGGGAGAGAATATTTGCAAACAAAGCAACAGACAAAGGATTAATCTCCAAAATATACAAATAGCTCATGGAGCTCAGTATCAAAAAAAACCCCAAACAACCCAATTAAAAAATGGGCAGAAGACCTAAATAGACATTTCACTAAAGAAGACATACAGATGGCCAAGAGGCACATGAAAAGATGCTCTATATTGGTTTTTAGACATAACGCACACTTAATAGACTATAGTACAGTGTAATTTTAACTTTCATATGCACTGGGAAACCAAAACATACATGTGACTCGTTTTAAGATATTTGCTCTATTGCAGTGCTCGGGAATTGAACCCACAATATCTTGGAGGTATGCATGTATTAGTGAAGTCAGAGTACAAACTGGTTTTGGAGACTGGCAGGTGGACTCAGTTTGAGCCAGGTGGAGGGTAAGGGAATGGCAGGGCTTTCAGCAGAGATGAAGTGCAGCCATGCTGCCAGATGGACACTCCTGGGAGAGGTTAAGGCCTGTTTCCACCCTGCTCCCAGAGCTGGCTCATGGAATCACTGGTTCCCACTACACTCTTTCCACAGTCCCCACAGTTACAGTATCCACCGTTCCATCCACTGTTCCCAGATGGGATACTCCTGTCGGAGGCAGGAACTTCCCTACCCAGTCCCCAAAGAAGCTACCTGATTCATCATCTCATAATGCCAGTCCTGGATCTCCACTCTTATGCACCTTTTGATCCATAATCTTCTCAGCTTCTAACTACTTTGAACTTTTCCCCTCTCCCTCCATTTCTCCATCTAGATCACAAACGTGCTAACTTGTGTGTGAGGACACATACACACACACACACACACACACACACACACACACACACACACACGTACTGACCCCATCAATCATGGAGCCCTAAGCCTCCATAATTCAATGAGACGGATGCCTGGCATACAGTAGGTGCCACTTCTTCTCCTCTGACCCCTTTCTATCTTCCAGCTACTCCATCTGAGTGCAAAACTGCCCAGAAAAATGGGAAGGAGTTGGGCTGGCTTCTGGGTTTCCATGCCTGCATAACAATGCAGCTGCTTCTGGAGCAGAGTAGTTTGTGCCCATAAACCATGACCTCCGTTATCCATGAAGGCGGCCAGCAGTAGCATCCCTGTAGAAATCTTTCCCATCCCAACTGCAAGGATGGCAGAAGCTACAAAACTACGTCATTTGTCTCGGCAGCGCTAGCAAAGACTTGCTATAGTGCTACTCAAAGTACACTCTTCCCCTATCCTTTCTGTCTGGGCTGGGCTTTTTTTTCCCTGGTTAAAAATTAAACTATCTGCTGAATTTATATTCATTTCTTGGGTCTGCAGCTCACGCTCCATTTCTCATGAGCAGCCTGCATTATTGTGGGGCTCATCTGCTTGTATCACCTCTTGGAAATAGCCACTTAAATCTCTGCTTGGTTAGAAATGGTTCCCTCATGCCAGGGTACCAGAGGGCAGTGACACGTGGAATAGAGTCAACTGAGAGTGACAAGAGGCTCTGCAGCCTGATCCCCTTACAAAGAAAGAATTCCCCCCAGTGCCACCCCCATGGGTCATCTCACCTCTCCCTCAGCAGCTTCAGCATTGGGAGTCACAAGGGATGAAGCTTCAGCTCTTAGAAAATTCTTTCTAAGTGGCTACAACTTACATCCCTGTAACTTCCACTCCCTGTTCTTAGTTCTGTCCTTTGGGCTGTATAGGTCAAATCCTCTATAAGGGAGTTCTTTGAATTAGGAAGACAGTCTCCTGCCTTCTATTATGGGTTGAATTGTGTCATCCAAAGATATATGTTGAAGTCCTAATCCCCAGTACCTCAGAATGTGATACCTATTTGGAAATAGGGCTGTTGTAGATATAATTGGTTACAATGAGGTCATACAGGAGTAGGGTGAATCAAATATCACTGGTATCCTTATAAGACACACACAGAAAGGGAGAACACCAAGTGAAGATGGAGGCAGAGATTGGAATGATGCTGCCACAAGCCAAGGAGTGCTTGGGGCTGCCAGATGCTGGAAGAGGCAAGGAAGGATCCTTCCTTAGAGACTTCAGAGGGAGCATGGCCCCCGTGAACACCTTGATTTTGGGACTCTGGCCTCCCAAACAGCAAAAGAATAAATTTCTGTTGTTTTAAGTCATCTAGTGTGTGGTATTTTGTTATGGCAGCCCCAGGAAACGAATATACCTGCTGAGACTTCCCTGGGCTGAACATGTGCAGTTCCTTCAATTGTTTCTCATATGATATGATCTCCATCCTTTCCTTGATTTCCTTCCTTTGAGCATATTTCATGTACCAAGCCAATTACTCTAGAGGTGGTCTGAGCATCACACCTTGTACTGGGACCATCACCTCCCACCTTTCTGGATTCTGTACCTCACAGCACAGTTGCTTTCTTGGCAGCTTTTTGGTACCTCAAATTCTGACTGAGCTTATGGTCAACTAAGACCCATGGTTCTTTTCCAAGAGCTCCCCTGCTAAATCATGTCTCTCAGCTGGTATGGTAGTTCTGTTAAAATCTCTTACCATAATATTGATTATTGCTGTCTTCTTCAGATATTTTGAGTCAATTCAGCAATGCATTCAAAATTCTTCCCAACTCCATTCTTACTTTATCTATTTTCCCCCCAGAAATTCCTTTATGTTTTCATTGAGTTTTTAATCATGGGGTGCTGAGGACAAAGAACTGTGGCATATCTTCAGAGACTTCTCTGCTGTGAATCCATACATTTGTTCACTCAATAAATATTTACTGAGCTCCTAGTACATGCCAGATATTATTTTAGGCACTGAGGATTTGGAGATGAATAAGAGAACTCTCAGGGCTTCCCTGGTGGCACAGTGGTTAGGAATCCGCCTGCCAATGCAGGGGACACGTGTTCGATCCCTGGTCCGGGAAGATCCCACATGCCGCGGAGCAACTGGGCCCGTGCACCACAACTACTGAGCCTGCGCTCTAGAGCCCGCAAGCCACAACTACTGAGCCCATGTGCCTCAACTCTGAGGCCTGCGTGCCTAGAGCCCGTGCTCCACAACAGGAGAAGCCACCACAATGAGAAGCCTGCGTACCTCAACAAGGAGTAGCCCCCGCTTGCTGCAACTAGAGAAGGCCCGCACGCAGCAACAAAGATCCGATGCAGCCAGAAATAAATTAATTAATTAAAAAAAAGAGAGAGAACTCTCAGTCCTTATGGAACTTAAATTATCACATTAGTCAACCTTGAGGATCTACCTGACAATTAGTGGAGTGTGTGGATGTCTGCATTCTGGCAGACCCTTTATCTTTTCACAAATACCAGTTCTAAGCCTCTGGAGCCAGGGGCCTGGAGAAATACTGTTTCTGAATGGAGAATCGAATATAGGACTGTTCTTTCCAGCAAGCAAGAATGTACTCCTTGTTCTTGTCTTCTCTGTGACAAGGGGTAGCTCCCTAGGGGTTTCTGTCTCGTTTTGCCACTTTTCTCTCCTTTTGACCAGCTAACAGAGCAGCTTAGGGTTTGGGTGGGAAGAATAGGAAAGAAGCCGAGCTGCAAACAGGCAAGTGGAATCAGGGGTTGGGAATAAACAAAGTACCCTGGCTTTGGATCTTGGGGGCAGGAAGCTGGGAGTTTGTACAATGGAGGAAATCAGAGTGGAGAGAGAAGATAGAATCATGGTTAATGAGGAAGAGTGAAGGAATGGGGAATAGCTTGAAGAAGGGAAGAGTTGGAGGAGGGGAGACCTGTATTCAAATATTTACACAGACGTATTTTTTTCCCTAACATCTGATCAGTTATAAAGCCAGCTAAGAGAATTTTGTTGGCTGTAAGAAACCTAGATGCACTTAGATGAGTTTATGTCCCAGATGCCAATGACTCTAAGGCTTTAACAACAGCCTTGCTGTGGAGTGTCTGGCTCTCTAGCGGAGTCGTGTCTGTTGTTGCCTCTGGCATTGATCTCCTTTCTGTAGCATATGGGCTTTTCTTTTCACTCATTCTTCTTTCTCTTCCTGTCCCCACCAATTAATTATCTTTGCATTTTCCTATTCAAATTCTGGAGGGGAAGTGTCTGACCCTCCTAATGAATTACCACCAGTCCTGCTGGACGGAGTTTTTCACACCCAGCTTCTTCTTTGGTCACTGGCCAGCCGGCGGATGGGCTGCTTTTGGCCCAGGTGCTCATTCTTGTCCAGTTATTTACCAGTCCTTGTTCAATGGCCAGCACAGATCCTCTTCTATCAGCAGTGACCTGTGGGTGGGGCAGTTTCCCTTCTAAAAGAAGGTTGGGTGGTGGTCACCGTGAATGTCATGTAGTTTGCCATGTTGGGTGGATTCTGTTTCCTAAACCTTTTCCCCTCCGTTCTCTGTTTCCAGGTTTCACCTCTGTTTCACCATTATTTGGACTGGACTGTCAGAGATGTCTTCCAGACTCAGTTTTGTTTCATTCCTCGTATTTCTGTCACCACGATCTTTCTAAAACTACACATGTGATAATATTGATGCTGAAAGCTCAGCTTCTCTGTACACCGGTGCCGAATCAAACCTCAGAGTCAGAGTTTTGGGTGAAGTAGAAAAGGATCTCTTTATTGCTTTGCCAGGCAAAGTGGGACACGGCAGGCTCCTGCCTCAAAAAACCATGTGTCCCAACCTGGGAGGATTTGATGAGGAGTTTTACAGCAATAGTTCAAGGTGGGGTTGCTGACAAGATTAGGGTGTGTGCAGGGTCTCAGGAGGTTGGTCTCCTAATCCTGATGAGCTTCTCTGGTCCCCTTAATCTTGCCTCAGTGGTCTCTTGGCTGCCCTCCCTTGATTAGCAGCTGTTCAGATCTGCCCTTTGGAACTCAGGGAAGGTCATGGAGGCTGGAGACTTGCCTACAAGAAATGGGGGCAAAAAGGCCTCCGTGCCCAGAGCCCCAGAGGGCCCTCCTCAGTTTAAATATCACTCCCCTGCCTAAAATCTTTCAATAGCTCTCCATCATCTTTTAAGGAAAAAGTCAAACCTCCTTTGCTCACCAATTCCATCTCCCATTACAACCTCTCCAGGTTCATCTCCCTGCCCCTCACTTGTTCCTTATATTCCATTAAGGCTCACCATGCTATTTTATTTCTCCAAGTCTCTGTACTATTTTCTCCCTCCTCGAGTGCCAGCAGAACTCTTATTTGTGTTCAAAACACTTTGTAGACATCACCGTCTCTGGGAAGTCTACATTGGCAGCCACCTCTGCTTCTGCCACAGAGCTAATCGCTTTCTCCTCTGTGCACTGTACATGATTCTTTTATTGTACTTATCATGCTGTATTAGAATTTCTTTTTAAACATTTCTTTCTCTCCTACTAATTTGCATGCATCCTCAGAAGGGAGCTATTTGTTATGCATATTTGCAGCTCCAGCATTCACCACCAGTACTTCAATAAATGTTTGTTGAATAACTGAACAGTGAGGAAATGATTGAGAAGATAAACTGACCTACTTTATGCCACTGTACTAAGTGCTTTACATGTACTATCTCATTTAATTCTCACAACAGGAAGATAAGGAAGGGGAGGGCCTCAGGGAGATGGAGTGCCTTTCCCAAGGTCGAGCAGTTAATAAGTGGTGGAAATGGGATTTGAGCCCAGGTTCCTCTGACGCCAAAGCCCTTGTTATTTTCACTGCACTATCAGAGGAAGAAAGTTCTGTAGAGACAGATTCTAGCTAAATAAAAGGAAAGGGTTTTTTTTGTTTTGTTTTGTTTTTTGGTTGTTGCTGTTGTTTTAAAGATTGGAGCTATGCGAAGTGGAAATGGGCCACTTCGAGTTCCCATGTCAACAGAATAGGAACAGTTGACTCACAGGAGATAGGTCCCAGGATGCTGATAAAGTATAATTTTCCAAGGGTTAAAAAAGATCATTCTCATAGCAATATAAAATGAACACACGTGAAAGATTGTATTCTACTCGTTAATGAATGAGGGAACCAGTAAGATGTTAAAATTGGCTCAAAGAGCATTTAAGAAGCTAGGTATTCATAGGAAATGTTAAAATGAGATTGCTGGGTTAGATTAAAAACTGATTAATGTCCAATAGAGCCATAAATGTAATCTTTGGAGGTTTCTTTTCTTTTTAAAAAATATTTATTTATTTATTTTTGGCTGCATTGGGTCTTCGTTGCTGCGTGTGGGCTTTCTCTAGTTCTGGCGAGCTGGGGCTACTCTTCATCGTGGTGTGCGGGCTTCTCATTGTGGTGGCTTCTCTTGTTGCGGAGCACGGGCTCTAGGCATGTGGGCTACAGTAGTTGTGGCACATGGGCTTAGTTGCTCCCTGGCATGTGGGATCTTCCTGGACCAGGGCACAAACCATGTGCCTGGCATTGGCAGGAGGATTCTTAATCACTGCACCACCAGGGAAGTCCCTGGAGGTTTCTTTTTTACTGGATAGAAATTATTTGCATCTCTAGTGGTCAAAAGCAACATATTAATAAAACTTTACTAAACCTGGAACTCTAAATCAGTAGTAAATAGTTGAACCAAATACAAGTCCCTGGATATATTCCATGGGTGTCCTTCACCCCTCTATGGCATTGGAAGAGTGTGCCACCCACCCTTTTGCCTTATTTCTAAGCTTTGGATAATTCTTCTGACAGCTCTATTGCTCACCTCAGCCTCAGGGTGTCACCCTGGACAGGGTGCTTCAGGGCCTGGCTGGGAGATGGTGTGGGGGAAGGTCACTGTGTGCAGAGAATTCTGGGTCCTTTCTCATCACACGGTGGGAATCTCTCCTCCCATCCCCATGGGGAGCCAAAGGAAAGGAGAGTAGACCTTGGCCAGAAGGGCTCCACTTGCTGCAGGCTGGGATTCCAGCAACCAATTCTAGTTTAGGGCACCCTAGCTGGTGGGAAGCCCACCTTACAACTTCATCAATGTTTTAAAAAGTTTTTATTATGAAAATGTTCAAAGACACACATACACACGCAGAGTTTGATGTAGTCCCCCCCCTTTTTTCTTAGGCTAGAGTATATTAAAGCAAATCTCAGCCATCATGTCATCTCCTAAATTACTTTAGTTTGTACCTCCCCCATAAAAAACAAAACAGAAAAGAGATATTTTCTTATGCGACAATGCCATTATCACACTGAACAAATTAACAATAATTTCTTAATGTCTTCTAATTCATAGTTAGTATTTACATTTCTCTGATTATTGAAAAAGTGTGTTTTTATAGCCCTGACCACTAATGTTCACGGCATATCTAGTCTGGGCCAGGCTTTGTGCTTGGCGTTGGTCCCGCAGTGAAGAATGCTATGGACAGGATCCCCACCCTCATGGGGCTTATTACCTTCTCATGGCGCAGGGGGTGCGAAGGCTGGTCTTTCCCACAGCCTGAGGGACAAGGCCATCATGGAGTTAGGCCTGGCTCAGGGAACATCCTTAGGTCTAGGTGACTCCCATGGTGTTGAGTACCCCAAAGTTTACTAAAATAATCAGACTTGGTTTGTTGGTTCAGCTTAGATATTACAGGCTTGGGCTCCAGCCTGCAGGAGGTGGAGCAGGTGTTTGCAGAAGCCCCAGGCTGAGGAAGGAGAAGGGCCTAGGGGGTCCTGGGACAGCATCTTCTCCCTTCAGGAAGTCCAGAGGAAGAGGAGGACCCACCAGAAAAGGAGCGGAAACAGAGAGCTCGCCGAAGGCACAGTATGGCACGAATGCGACCAACTATGGTCTAATTTTTTTTGGCCTATGGTGGGCCCTCACATTTTTCTCGAATAAGTCTCATCTTGACATGTTGGGTTTTGTGGTTCAGCCTGAAAAAATCACTCCGAATTTTGATCCTGCCAGCCCCCCTTCACAGTTTCCTGACGTCTGTCTGTGTGATAATTATACCTTCTGTGTCCTCATTTAAGTTTGTGGTGAAAATGGTGAACAGGACAGGACAGAGAACAGAGCCTTGTGTTATTGCTTGGAGAAATTCCTCTAGTAAACTGACAGTAAATTTTAATCCAGACATTACAAGCTGGCATCCATGGGTTGTATTGGGCCTGCAGGCATGCTTTGTTGGTCATTCACACAGTGTTTGGTTTTTAGATGGAATGTCCTTGCCACATACATGGCAAGTCCAGATTCCTACCTTCTTTGAAAAAGCAGGGGCTCTTGCTCCAACTTGCCTGGGTTCCCTCATGGCCACAATGGACTGCTGCTGGGTGATGGGCGTGCTGCTCTCTTGGGCGGATTGTACCCCTTTCTGTTGCCAGAGTCCTCACCACTCCCTCCACTTATTCACAGGCATCAGAGTCTCCCTCCCATGACCCTCTTTGCTCCATAAAATGATGCTTTTTGGTTATGGTTGGTCTACCAATCATGAACCTGTTTCACTCACTCAGTCTCCGTCTGTATCTCACCAGCCGCTCTGCAGGGCCCGTGAGACACCTTGTCAGAACCTTCTGAAAGCTCAGATACATGCTCTCCACTTGATTTTCCTGGTCTGCAGATCTAATAACTCATGAAAAAAAGAAAGGCTGTGAGATGACCTTACCTGTTCTTGGTAAATCCGCACTGGCTCCTGGCACTCACTGCTTCATTTTTAAGTGTTCAGGAATTGATCAGGAATTATTCCCAAGTAGGAATAGAGGGTGAGCTGCAGCTTCGGGTTTTGGGGCTGCAGAAAACTACTCTCCTCAAAGAGGAACATGCTATGGAGAAAAAGGAAAGGGCTTTAGATTTAAAAATCAAATCAATGTTTGAGTGTGGTTCAGCAATTCTGAAATGAGTGAATTTGGGCAGGTCCTTCCTCTCTCTAGGCAAACTGGAGCTGATTGGTTACATGAGGCCTCAAGCTATGACATGAAGTGAGTATTTCTCAGCTAAAATGAGATAGGGCTGGAGAGGGGCAGAGACCCTGAAGTGTCTGAGCTAGATCATTTGGTTTGTGGGCATCCCTGATCCTCTGCACTAGATGGTGACAGTACCTCCTCAGAACAAGAAGTTAACTCATTTCTAAATCCCTCAGTCTACAGATGGTGCCACTGAGGCTCAGGGAGGGGAAGTGACTTCTGGAAAATCAAAGTGTAAACTGGTGGCAGGATGGAGATTTTAACCCAGCCTACCTGGCTTCCAGGTGAAGATTCTATCCACTAAACCAGTGTTTTTCAAAACTTTCTCATCCTGACTCAGACTAAGAAGTACATTTATAATCACTAGCTAGAACACAGTCACACATATATATGGTGTGTTTGGATAAAACATATTTGTAACAAAATATTCACAAAAATATGCATTTCTCCATGCAGTAAGCTCTTCATATTCTATTCATCTATCCCATCCCATCCCATCCCATTCCAATCCAGTTCATTTTAAAAGTAAAGTTATATGTGACATTTGAATTTGTTTTCACTTTGCTTGCTGTAAAGCAGGGGTTGGCAGTCTACAGCCTGCAGGCCAAATCCTACCTGACACTTTGTTTTGTAAATAAAGTTTTATTGGTATGCAGCCACACCTATCATGTACGAGTGTCTCTGGCTGCTTTTGCACTACAGCAGCAGAGTTGAGTAGTTGCAACTGAGTTGGCGTGTCCCACCAAGCCTGAAATACTTACTATCTGGCCATTTACAGAAAAGGTTTGTGAACCTCTCGCCTCACTTTGTGCCAGGCTGAGTCTTTTAAGACCTCTTTTCATGATTAAAGTGGGATGGAAAGGAGAGAAGCTAGGGAGGGAAAGGCCTCTGGGCCCTGAGCCAGCGTCTGCTTTCATAGATTTTGGCCAGAGGGGAGGAGCGTGGAGCCTGGGGTTCTGGGCACCCTTTGCTTGCTTGTCTGTACCCTGGAGGCTTTGTGTGTGCTACCGGCTTCTGCAGCCCCAGTTTTGGATTCATGGACCCTTGCTTAAGGGCCACAGAATGCAGCTTTTAAATTAATGATTTTGAATTAGGTGGAAGGAGTGAACCACACATGGTTTCCAGGCTGAGATCTTGCAGCTGGGGCTCAAGGAGACATCTGTTAGTGACTCACTGATTGGCAGGTCTTGGACTCTCCTGCCCCTACAGTTCTTAGTGGAAATGCTACGGTTTTCATCTCCATTGGCCCGTGCTTTGACAGGTGCTGGGTTGTTACCAAGTCTTTGGGCAGCCAGTCCCCCTGCCCTGCTGTCTTGTTGATCCATGATGAATGGGAGCTGCCATTTTGTGTGCAATGCAGAGACCCGGAGTCTGTTCTTAGCACCATGGCGAAGTGATGATGCCTTTCTCAAATGAAACATGACAAGTAGCACCTCAGGAATTGGGATTAGGATTAGTTACTCAGAATAAGTGAGGTGGATTCTTGTTGTTGTTAATTAGGAACAAATGTTCATATGCCCCTTGTTCAGCTCATAGAGACAGTGGTACTGAAACTGGTTTTACAAGGTGACAAAGTCGGTTTTCTTTTTGAGGGTTATGGGTCTTTGTGCAGGACCACTTATGGAAATACATTCAGCTCAGTTTCTGTCCTACACATATTACAAAAACAGGTGGTTGAGTTTAATGTATGTTAACATGAGACCCACAGAGCTGTGTCCTGGGACCATGCTCCCCAGGCAAAGGGTACAGGGGTGTTTCTTGGAGAGGAAAGGGCACAACTAGGGTCTTGCAGGTATGTCCTCTTCCCTGCTGTAATGACAACCCCTGAACTGTCCTAGGTTTAGTGATGACAGAGCCCTGCACCCTGCTGGGAGAGGCACACCCCACAAAGTCCCTGGATCCTGCCAAGGCTTTCTCATGTCACACAAGGCTCATTCCCACCGCTCAGGAGCCCTACCTCCCTTGGTTCTCTGGCTTCTTGGCTTCTGTCTGGGCATCTTCCTGCTCCTGTGACATCGAAGGCAGGCCTGGGAGGAAGGAAGGCTGGTAGAAGCCTCCCTAGTGCTCGGACCTGTCCCTTTCTCTGAGGTGGGGAGAGGGGTTCTTCCTCAGAGTCCAGCCCTGACCTAGGGGAGGAGTGAGGGAGGCCTTAGAAAAGACAGTCAACACATTCTGGGTCAAGGCAGAACAGAGACCAAGGTATGAGAGTTGTAGGAAGATTTGTTTTCATAAAGGGAAGTACAATCCAATAATCTGAGCTGTCAGATATGTCTGGCTGCTAGGCGGTAAGGATGAGCAGAAATATGAGGAGATCTGGGAGACCCCCTTGGGCAGCGGCTCCAAAATTCCAGGCCCTATACCTGGGCTGATTCATGATCAATTACTGCTGGTCTCTGATAAAACACAGAGAGTGTAGAACTTCTCCATATAACTCATTTTTCAAATGCTGAGATTGTTGTCCCTACTTTCTTTGGTATTAAGATATAGCTTATTATATGAAATGATAGTGGTAACAGATTATTGCTATTTTCCTATTGTCCCTTATTTGGTTGGCAACATCATAAAGTCTCCCAAAGAATACTTTTGAAATTGTAGTTGTCCATAAGATCCACATACCTGGAACCACTGATCTAATATAACTGTCTTGTACTTCCCAGAATATCTAAACTATCAGAATGAACTTCACACACTCAGGCAGCACCATGCCCAAAGAAGCCCCAATAATTCTCACCATTTGTGCCTTGGTCTTAAGCCTTGAACCTCAGTTGTGTGTCTTGTTGGCCTGCAGTATAATGGGGACATTATATAAACAACGCCAAGCTCCTATTCACAGTTTGGGAAGTGCCTGGCCACTGAGCATGCCAGGACCAGAGCAATGGAGAACAGTGGGGATTGACCAGTAGGTAGCACTGGGTGGGCTTGGGGACTGGCACATGGACTGGCTGTGAGTCTGGCACCAGTGGGAGTAGTGGGTATTCTAATGTGCAAAGGCCAAGAGGTTTGCCATACGTGGACATATACAATAGATATCCATGCCAGGGGCCAGTTAGTGGGCGAAGTGAGGGTCACACCCAAGTGGTAGATAATGAGTGAGGTTGTGCGGACAGAGGGGCAGTGGTATTCTCAGCAAATACTCCAGTTGCAGGAGGCTCCCAGGAAGAAGCAGGGCATCTGGTTGTAGAACAGAGCCCCTGGGGAGGGAGTGGCAAGAGAGAAGCAAGGGTCAGGGTCCCACCAAATGGGGTGGGGTTGAGGACAGGGTTCAAGTCCAGCATAGAAATCAAATGCTGGGCAGAGAAACTGGACTGGAGCCCAGATGTAAGGCCTGAGGCCACCTGTGGTGAGGAAGAGGGTCAGAAGCAAGAGCAAGTTATGCTCAGTGTGCACCTGAGCTCGAGGCCCGCTGTCGGTGAGGCTGAGATCATGAATGTCTTCCTGACCCCGTCAGCTTGGCTGCACAACTGGGCTGGGCAGAATCTTCAGGGAGTGACCTCAGCATCTGGAGCTTTGAGGAGAGAGGAAGATCAGGGCTTCTGCTGTAGAAAGCAGCTCCTGCAGTGAATTCCCTGCAGCACCAGTGGGCAAAGGAATTGTGTCAACTATGCACACTCTCTCCTGCTCTCGGAGACCCACAGCATACATGAATGTATTCAAGGCCCTGAGAAGCCCCGTGGGAAACAGGTAACTTTGCTTAATCCAGCATTCCCCAAATGATCAGAGCATAGGACCCTGTATCAACCCCAAGCCTGTTAACCTTCCTCGACACGAAGGTCAACAGAACCCTGTGGGAAATGCTGCTCCAGAAAATGGACATAGAGACCAACCAAACCCCTTGTACTTTGAGGTTTGTGTGCATGTGTGCGTGTATGCATACACGCACACATGCACACCAGAGAGAGGGCGATGAATCTTCAAATGAACCACGGAAGTTGTGCATTAATACCACCACCTACTGCCTGAACTGGTCACCATAATGGGCTCTGACCCGAACACTGAGTCTTTGCTTTGGGTCCCTTCCTTTCATTCCCAGGGAGGCTCTGGTTGGCTCACTTCCACAGAGGAAATTTGAAAAATTCAACAGGACAGATTTCACATGACAATGCCACAACTCCTCCCATTCCCTCCCAGTGTCAGGGCAGTTATATTTCAATTTGTTTTTTTCATGGTATTTATTACCAGTGTGTGTTCTAGGATGTGTCAAAGGCAGCCTGGGAAGCACTCAGCTCGGCATGGTGACAGCCCCCATCTGTGTGCAGAGGGTGAGATGTGCCTGGGAGGGCTCTACTTGTTAGAACAAAACCCCGAAGTTGATCTCTGCTCTCAGGAAAGGGTGTTTAAGTTGTGAGGGATACCTGAGCAACCAGAGGTGACCTGGCTTCCTTTGTTACCAAACTAAACTTGGGTCTACTCACCTGTGTGCAGTAAACCAATCTACTGACCCTGGGTTGTGGTGAAGGCAAGTATAGTGTTTATTGCAAGGCATCCAACATAAGGCCAAGCAAGGAGAAGGGCAGCTCATGCTCAAAAGACCCGAAATCCCTGATGGCTTTCAGGGAAGGATTTTTAAAGACAGTGTGAGGAAGTGGGTCTCGGGGTGTATAATCAGCTTGTGCTGAATTCTCTGATTGGTTGATGGTGAGGTAACAAGTTGATGTTTTGGGAATCTCAATCATCAACCTTTTGGTTCCAGCTGTCTGGGGTCAGCGTGTGAACTTCTTCCACTTGGTGGGGGTTTCAATATCTGCAAAACAACTCAGGAATATGGCTCAAGATATTATCTATAGCCCTTGAAGAGGAACTAAAGGTCCTTGATTTTGTTTTATGGCTAACCTATTATTAGTTTGTCTTGCTTGACTGTTTACTTTGGTTCTGTGTTTTCTCACTTCTCTGATTAAATTTGCTCTTTGGAATTTGGGGAAGGACTAGGAGATAAAGTTTTTCTATAAGCAAGAGGCAGGGGACATGGGTGGGGGTTGGGTGGGGAAGGACATCTGTCCCTGGGAAGGCCCCACAGGGTCCTGCTCAGTTTCACCTTGAGCCTTACCCTCTTGGAGGAGGCAGCATTGCCTAGTGGCCTAGAGTCTGTATGGGCTGGAGCTTGACTGCCTGGTCTTGAATTTTGGTTCCATCACTAACCAGCTGTTTGACCTTGGTGAGTTATTAACCACTCTCAGCTCTAGTTCTCTAATCTTAATAGCATCTACCTTGTGGGTTGTAGTGAAGATTAAATATATGTAAACCTCTTAAATCACAGAAAAGGGTATGATAAATTCTAGCTATTATCACAGTTATTGGGAGGGTTCCTTGCTCTAATTCTTACTAACACCTTCATTTTAGTTTTGGATTCAGAAGTGGGGTTGGGGGAAGCTTTTTCCCTTTTAATTCTTGGCTCAGAAGTAGATATAAACTCCGTTTTTGGTTTTAAAGAGTCTACTGAGGAAGGACAACAGGGAAATAAATGCTAAGACTACAAGCATCATCATCCCAATCCAAAGCACACAACACAGCATTTATCCTCCTCCTTGGATTTAGAGTGAGGATTAAATCAGAGAGTGTATGCACAGTACTTAGCACAGTGCATTTACATAGTAAATTTTCATTAAATTTGCTCTATTAATATGCTCCCAGTGCCACAGTGGTGTTTGAGTCAGGGGAGGAATTTGCAGGATATTCCATGTGTTTTCTAGTTTAATTCCCCTCTAATTAGGCATTCTGATGGAGGATCAGGGGCTCAGGTCAACATCCATCTGTGACTTTGATTTCACTGTTCCACCTTATCCCTGCTTCTTCTTCCTCCAATCAGAAATGCTCTTTGCATCCTTTCAACCTATATATAGTCTATGCATCCTTCACTATTCTCTGTGATGTTTTCCTGGGATCATCCCAGGTACTTCCAATAGCTCCGAAGATCTAAGCCATGCAGTCTCCACTATTGGCAGGATTGATGCCATACAGTCGCTGAAACAGTGGAGGGGTGTAGCTCATTGCTATGGGCTAAATTGTGTCCTCCCCCAATTCATATGTCGAAACCTTAAAATCCCATGTTGATTGTATTGGAGATAGGTCCTTTAAGGAGGTAATTAAGGTTAAAGGAGGTCATAAAGGAGGAGCCCTGATCTGATATAATTAGTGCCCTCATAAAAAAGATACCAGAGATCTCTCTCTCTATCATGTAAGGACACAGTGAAAAGGTAGCCATCTGCAAGCCAAGGGGAGAACTCTCACCAAAAGCTGAACCTTGCCAGAACCTTGATCTTGGAGTTTGCAGTCTGTGAAAATAAATTTCTGTTATTTAAGCAACCCAGTCTATAGCAATTTGGTATGGCAGCCCAAGCTGACGAATACCCTCGTGTTCATTGCACAGGTCTAATACCCTGTGGTCTGCACTGGGGGAGTACACAAATAAGAAAGGCCTAGTCCCTGACTTCATCTATCTTATTGCCTTTACTAAGAGGGGCAGATAGAGACAAACATATGACCAGAGGCTAAGAGACCCTGTGATAAAGGTTTTGGTAAAAGTAGTCACAGTGTGCCCTGGGGCATGGTGGTATATAATGTGATGGTTAGGATTTGGAGTCACATAGACCTTGGTTTGAAACGTGCATTTCCAATGTGACCTCAGTCAAGTTACTTATCCTTTCGGAACCTCAGTTTCCTCATTGTAAAATAAGGATAATAATAATAATAATAATTCAAACGGTTATTATGAGGAATAAATGAGGTTAAGCAGGCAAGGTACTTAGAATAGACACATGGAAAAGTACTCACAGTTAATTACAATATTATTGTTAATAGCACATGGAAAGGGCATCATATGGCTGGAAGGATGGTCAAAAATCTTCCCGAGGAGACAAAACTAGAGGTGAGTTTTATAGGATGAGTAGCAGTTAACCAGAAGAAGAAAGGTATGAAAGACATTTGAGGCAGAAGGAACAAAATTTGTAATTATTGGGGACAGGAAATTATGTGTTACATTTGAGGGATTTCCAATAGATCAGTACGACGTGATAAACTTTCAGTGAGTGCAGGGGCTGTGGTTGGAGGGCACAGGGAGTGGCAGGGGATGAGGAACAAGAAATGTAGTTAGGAGCTATGAAGGCAGAGTTTGAGCTTTATTCTGAAGACTTTGGGGATCCATTGAAGAATGTTGAAGAGTAGGGCTTGGAGTCATCATCAGATTTACATTTTTGAAAGGCCCTCTGGCAATAATGTGGACGATGGATCGATTGAGAAGGCGTTGATAGGAGACAGAGAGACTCATTATAGATATTTAATGATTAAAGGAGAAAAGACAAGGGTCTGAATTGAGATGATAGCAGTGGGGACAGAAGTTGACAGATCTAAGAGATTGGGAGACTAGATGGGGAGAAGGATGAGGAGGGGGCCATAGGTAAGGAGAGAGAGAAAGATAGATAAAATGTATAGAATTGACTCCTGAATTTCTGTCTTGGCTTCAGGATACATGGTGGTCTCTTTCTCTGAGATTGGAATGGCTTCGAAGTGGAATGGGAGAGATGCATGTGGGACATGAGTTTTTGGTGTCTGTGGGTCATCTGTATAGAGATGTCCTTCAGTAAGATCTGAATATAGAATTCTAAAGCTCTGGGCTGGAGACAGATTTGGGTTTATCTTCATACTGGCAGTTGAAACTGAGGTTTGAACAAGGTAACTTAGGAGAGAAGTGTGTAAAACTGAAGGCTAAGGAAAGAATGTGGTGAACATAGATATTTCAGGGAAAGAGGAGAAATCAGAGTCAGTAAAGTGATGATTGAGTGGTCAAAGGGTCAGGAGGAGGGAGTGGTGCCACTCAATCAAATTGGAAGAGAAAGCTTTAATAAGGAGGACATGGAAGCAATGCTAGTGTCACAGAGAGGCCAGATAAGGTAAGGCAAGGTGGATCTGATAGTCAGTCACTAGTGGTCTCAGGGGAATTGTTTAAAGCTGAGGAGTGAATGGGAATTGAGAAAGCTTGACTGTTAAATGAGGGCTAAAGAAAGGAGGTTACCTGAGGAAGGCTATGGGCTATAAGTGGCCCCCCTTTCAAAGAAAGGAGAGACTTGTGCACATTTATAATCTGTGGGGAAGGAAGCAGTGGAGAGGAAAGGGTTGAAGTTATAGGAAATAGTGGTTGACGGCACCAAGCTCCTGAAGGGACCTTCTGTACCGGGGAAGGGTCTGCAGAGTGCAGGTTGAAAGTCTAGCTTTAGGAGGAGAGACACCTCTCTCACTGAGGAAGTAGGGGAAGGAGAAAGAGACCCATGCAGATAAAGTAAGTTTGAAGGTGACAAGATAGGGAGTTGTCTGGATGACTTGGATTTCTCTTTGGGATAAGAGGAGAGGTCGCCTGCTGAGATGAGGAGCTTGGAAAGGGGGTAACAGTTTGGAATAGTGACTGGAAAGGGGGAGAAAGCTGCTAGGGACATATAGAACATCTCAGTAGCACAGAAGCCTTAGCATTTGTAATAGGATCTATATAGGACAGGAGAATTGAGCATCATGAAGAGAGAACAATTAAAGTGATGCTCATCGTGAAGAAAAAAAGGGAGCTACAAGGGGACAGACAGATAGGGAGGTTGTAACATGGCCAATGGATTGGAGGTCTCCCTTAGACATATGCTGGGAGTAAGAGAATCAGAGATTTGCATGTTGGACTTCAAAAATGGTCAGAGAGCAGGACAGGTTGGTAAGATTTCAGAGGTGGAAGAAAGGCAAGCTTCTAGATGTGTTAATGGATGTTTATGGTGGCTAAAGTAAATGTGCAGGAAGCTTTTGTATTACAAAGAGCGAGGAAGGAGGACCTTCAAGATGGCAGAGAGTAAGACGTGGAGATCACCTTCCTCCCCACAAATACATAAAAAATACATATACATGTGTAACAACTCCTACAGAACACCTACTGAATGCTGGCAGAAGACCTCACACTTCCCAAAAGCTGTGTGGCTGACAGGGTCTTGGTGCTCCAGCCTGATGTCAGGCCTGAGCCTCTGAGGTGAGAGAGCCGAGTTCAGGACATTGGACCACCAGAGAACTGCTGGCCCTATGTGACATCAATCGGCGACAGCTTTCCCAGAGATCTCCATCTCAACACTAACACCCAGCTTCACTCAATGACCAGCAAGCTCCAGTGCTGTACACCCCATGCCAAACAACTAGCAAGACAGGAACACAACCCCACGCATTAGCAGAGAGGCTGCCGAAAATCATAATAAGTTCACAGACACCCCAAAACACACCATCGGATGCAGCCCTGCCAACCAGAAAGACAAGATCCAGCCTCATCCACCAGAGAACAGGCACCAGTCCCCTTTACCAGGAAACCTACACAACCCACTGAAACAACCTTACCCACTGGGGGCAGACACCAAAAACAACGGGAACTACGAACCTGCAGCCTGTGAAAAGGAGACTCCAAACACAGTAAGTTAAGCAAAATGACAAGACAGAGAAATACACAGAAGATGAAGGAGAAAGGTAAAAACCCACAGACCAAAAAAATGAAGAGGAAATAGGCAGTCTACCTGAAAAAGAATTCAGAGTACTAATGGTAAAGATTATCCAAAATCTTGGAAACAGAATGGAGAAAATACAAGAAATGTTTAACAAGAAACTAGAAGAACTAAAGAGCAAACAAACAGTGATAAACAACACAATAAATTAAATTAAAAATTCTCTAAAAGGAATCAATAGCAGGATAGCTGAGACAGAAGAAAGGATAAGTGACCTGGAAGATAAAATAGTGGAAATAATTACCGCAGAGCAGAATAAAGAAAAAAGAATAAAAAGAATTGAGGACAGTCTCAGAGACCTCGGGGACAACATTAAATGCACCAACATTCGAATTATAGGGGTCCCAGAAGAAGAAGAGAAAAAAAGAGACTGAGAAAATATTTGAAGAGATTATAGTTGAAAACTTCCCTAATATGGGAAAGGAAATAGTCAATCAAGTCCAGGCAGTGCAGAGAGTCCTATACAGGATAAATCCAAGGAGAAACACACCAAGACACGTATTAGTCAAACTATCGAAAATTAAATACAAAGAAAAATATTAAAAGCAGCAAGGGAAAAACAGCAAATAACATACGAGGGAATCCCCATAAGGTTAACAGCTGATCTTTCAGCAGAAACTCTGCAAGCCAGAAGGGAGTGGCAGAACATATTTAAAGTGATGAAGGAGAAAAACCTACAACCAAGATTACTACCTACAACCAAGGATCTCATTCAGATTTGATGGAGAAAATTAAAACCTTCACAGACAAGCAAAAGCTAAGAGAATTCAGCACCACCAAACCAGCTCTACAACAAATGCTTAAGGAACTTCTCTAGGGAGGAAACACAAGAGAAGGAAAAGACCTACAATAACAAACCCAAAACAATTAAGAAAATGGTAATAGGAACATATATATCAATAATTACCTTAAATGTAAATGGATTAAATGCTCCAACCAAAAGACATAGACTGGCTGAATGGATACAAAAACAAGACCCGTATATACGCTGTCTACAAGAGGCCCACTGCAGCCCTAGAGACACATACAGACTGAAAGTGAGGGGATGGAAAAATATATTCCATGCAAATGGAAACCAAAAGAAAGCTGCAGTAGCAATTCTCATATCAGACAAAATAGTCTTTAAAATAAAGACTATTACAAGAGACAGAGAAGGACACTACATAATGATCAAGGGATTGATCCAAGAAGAAGATATAACAATTGTAAATATCTATGCACCCAACATAGGAGCACCTCAATACATAAGGCAAATACTAACAGCCATAAAAGGGGAAATTGACAGCAACACAATCATAGTAGGGGACTTTAACACCCCACTTTCACCAATGGACAGATCATCTAAAATGAAAATAAATAAGGAAACACAAGCTTTAAATGATACATTAAACAAAATGGACTTAATTGATATTTAGAAGACATTCCATCCAAAAACAACAGAATACACATTCTTCTCAAGTGCTCATGGAACATTCTCCAGGATAGACCATATCTTGGGTCACAAATCAAGCCTTGGTAAATTTAAGAAAACTGAAGTCATATCAAGTATCTTTTCTGACCACGGCGCTCTGAGACTAGATATCAATTACAGGAAAAAAAAACTGTAAAAAATACAAACACATGGAGGCTAAACAATCCATTACTAAATAACCAAGAGATCACTAAAGAAATCAAAGAGGAAATCAAAAAATACCTAGAAACAAATGACAAGGAAAACATGATGACCTAAAACCTATGGGATGCAGCAAAAGCAGTTCTAAGAGGGAAGTTTATAGCAATATAGTCCTACTTCAAGAAACAAGAAACATCTCAAATAAAGAACCTAACCTTACACCTAAAACATTTGAGAAAGAAGAACAGAAAAACCCCAAAGTTAGCAGAAGGAAAGAAATCATAAAGATCAGATCAGAAATAAATGAAAAAGAAATGAAGGAAATGATAGCAAAGATAAATAAAACTAAAAGCTTGTTTTTGAGAAGATAAACAGAATTGATAAAACATTAGCCAGACTCATCAGGAAAAAAAGGAAGACTCAAATCAATAGAATTAGAAGTAAAAAAGGAGAAGTAACAACTGACACTGCAGAAATACAAAGGATCATGAGAGATTACTACAAGCAACTCTATGCCAATAAAATGGACAACCTGGAAGAAATGGACAAATTCCTAGAAAAGCACAACCTTCCAAGACTGAACCAGGAAGAAATAGAAAATATAAACAGACCAATCGCAAGCACTGAAATTGAGACTGTGATTAAAAATCTTCCAACAAACAAAAGCCCAGGACCAGATGGCTTCGCAGGCAAACTCTATCTAGAGAAGAGCTAACACCTATCCTTCTCAACTCTTCCAAAATATAGCAGAGGGAGGAACACTCCCAAACTCATTCTACGAGGCCACCATCACCCTGATACCAAAACCAGACAAAGATGTCACAAAGAAAGAAAACTGCAGACCAGTATCACTGATACTGTAGATACGTAGATGCAAAAATCCTCAACAGAATACTGGCAAACAGAATCCAACAGCACATTAAAAGGATCATACACCATGATGAAGTGGGGTTTATCCCAGGAATGCAAGGATTCTTCAATATATGCAAATCAATCAATATGATAAACCATATTAACAAACTGAAGGAGAAAAACCATATGATCATCTCAGTAGATGCAGAAGAAGCTTTTGACAAAATTCAACACTGATTTGTGATAAAAACCCTGCAGAAAGTAGGCATAGAGGGAACTTACCTCAACATAATAAAGACCATATATGACAAACGCACAGCCAACATCATTCTCCATGGTGAAAAATTGAAACCATTTCCTCTAAGATCAGGAACAAGACAAGGTTGTCCACTCTCACCACTATTATTAAACATAGTTTTGGAAGTTTTAGCCACAGCAATCAGAGAATAAAAAGAAATAAAAGGAATCCAAATCGGAAAAGAAGAAGTAAAGCTGTCACTGTTTGCAGATGACATTATACTACACATACGGAATCCTAAAGGTGCTACCAGAAAACTACTAGAGCCAATCAATGAATTTGATAAATTAGCAGGATACAAAATTAATGCATAGAAATCTCTTGCATTCCTATACACTAATGATGAAAAATCAGAAATACAAATTAAGGAAACACTCCCATTTACCACTGCAACAACACCAAAAAAATACCTAGGAATAAACCTAAGGAGACCAAAGACCTGTATGCAGAAAACTATAAGACACTGATGAAAGAAATCAAAGATGATACAAACAGATGGAGAGATATACCATGTTCTTGGGTTGGATGGATCAACATTCTGAAAATGACTATATTACCCAAAGCAATCTACAGAGTCAATGCAATCCCTATCAAACGACAATGGCATTTTTCACTGAACTAGAACAAAAAATTTCACAATTTGTATGGAAACACAAAAGACCCCAAATAGCCAAAACAATCTTTAGAAAGAAAAATGGAGTTGGAGGAATCAGGCTCCCTGACTTCAGACTATACTACCTAGCTACTACAAACCAAGACAGTATGGTATATGCACAAAAACAGAAATATAGATCAATGGAACAGGATAGAAAGCCTGCAGATAAACCCATGCACATATGGTAACCTCATCTTTGATAAAGGAGGCAAGAGTATACAATGGGGAAAAGACAGCCTCTTCAATAAGTGGTGCTGGGAAAACTGGACAGCTACACGTTAAAGAATGAAATTAGAACACTCCCTAACACAATACACAAAAATAAACTCAAAATTGATTAAAGACCTAAATGTAAGGCCACACACTATAAAGTTCTTAGAGGAAAACATAGGCAGAACACTCTATGACATGAATCACAGCAAGATCCTTTTTGACCTACCTCCTAGAGAAATGGAAATAAAAACCAAAATAAACAAATGGGACCTAATGAAACTTAAAAGCTTTTGTACAGCAAAGGAAACCGTAAGCAAGACAAAAAGACAACCCTCAGAGTGGGAGAAAATATTTGCAAACAAAGCAACTGACAAAGGATTAATCTCCAAAATATATAAGCAGCTCATGCAGCTCAGTATCAAAGAAACAAACAACCCAATCCAAAAATGAGCAGAATACCTAAATAGACATTTCTCCAAAGAAGATATACAGATTGCCAAGAAACACATGAAAGTATGCTCAACATCACTAATCATTAGAGAAATGCAAATCAAAACTACAATGAGATATCACTTCACACTGGTCAGAATGGCCATCATCAAAAAATCTACAAACAATAAATGTTGGAGAGGGTGTGGAGAAAATGGAACCCTCTTGCACTGTTGGTGGGAATGGAAATGGATACAGCCACTATGGAGAACGGTATGGAAGTTCCTTAAAAAGCTAAAAATTGAACTACCATATGACCCAGCAATCCCCCTACTGGGCATATACCCCAAGAAAACCATAATTCAAGAAGAGTCATGCGGGGTTCCCTGGTGGCGCAGTGGTTGAGAGTTCGCCTGCCGATGCAGGGGACACGGGTTCGTGCCCCGGTCCAGGAGGATCCCACATACCGTGGAGTGGCTAGGCCCGTGAGCCATGGCCGCTGAGTCTGCACGTCCAGAGCCTGTGCTCCGGAACGGGAGAGGCTGCAACAGTGAGAGGCCTGCGTACCGAGAAAAGAAAAAAAAAAAAAAGTTATGTACCACAATATTCATTGCAACACTATTTACAATAGCCAGGACATGGAAGCAACCTATGTGTCCATCGAAAGATGAATGGATAAAGAAGATGTGGCATGTATATACAATGGAATGCTACTCAGCCATAAAAAGAAACAGAATTGAGTTTTTTGTAGTGAGGTGGATAGACCTAGAGTCTGTCATACAGAGTGAAGCAAGTCCGAAAGAGAAAAATACTGTATGCTAACACATATATATGGGATCTGAAAAAAAAAAAAAAAAGGTTCTGAAGAACCTAGGGGCAGGACAGGAATAAAGACGCAGATGTAGAGGATGGACTTGAGGACATGCGGAGGGGGAAGGGTAGGCTGGGACGAAGTGAGACAGTAACGTTGACATATATATACTACCAAATGTAAAATAGATAGCTAGTAGGAAACAGCGGCATAGCACAGGAGACCAGGTCAGTGCTTTGTGACCACCTAGAGGAGTGGGATAGGGAGGGTGGGAGGGAGAAGTAAGAGGGAGGGAATATGGGGATGTATGTATACATATAGCCAATTCACTTTGTTATACAGCAGAAACTAACACAACAATGTAAAGCAGTTATACTCCAATAAAGATGTTTAAAAAAATAAAAATAAAAAGCGTGAGTGTCTTGGATGCATTTTCTACATCAGTGATTCTCAAATTATAATATGCATGTGGGGCACTAAAGGATTTTGTTAAAATACAGATTCTGATTCATGAAGTCTAGGGTGGGATTCTACCTTTCAATAAGCATCTTCAATGATGCTGGTTCTGGTGGTCCACAGACCACACTTTAAGATGCAAGATCTAAATGGACGTTGAAATGGTCCAGGATCAAGGTAGGTCCAGGGCTGGAGAGAAAGTCCATGCCTGCAGCCTCCATGATCAAGGGTGCTCCTGACTGCTGTCATGGAAAGGAGATGGAGTAGGACAGAGCAGAAGTGTGAGGTGAGCCAGCTCTGCCTGGCATGTCCCACAGCAACCTCCCCACAATAAGAGAGAAGGCTGCTAATTGGCTAGGAACACTCGATATTAATTAACTCAATAGAATCGGTCCCCTGAAGCCTGTTTTGCATAATTAATGAATGCTCAGCTATAAGCTGCTGAAAACACTGAAGCCAAAGTGTTGCAATTTTCCGATCAGCTAAGCAGAACACCACAGTCAGTACTGTTTGTGGACACAGAGCAAAGCTTAACTCTTGCTAATTACCAAGATTGGGTATAGAGCCCTTGGCTTTGCCATGTCCTAATGCGGGGAGGCAGGGCTGGACTGAGACACGTGGACACCCTAGGCAGACTGATAATTTGATTCCTCTCCAACAAAATATTCTTTAAATATTTGTTCAATATTTAATTAGAGAAGAAGCTGAGTGTAGCCTTGAGGAAGAGCAAAGCCGGAAAGTGCTGGGCCAGGTGCACTTTCTCCTCTGTTGTCTCAAGCAATTCAGCTCTGGCCCAAATTTTTTTTAACATACTTAGCAAAACAAGACCCTGAAGTTACAGGCCCACCCTCCTTAGAAAGCAGGTTTGCTACCACCTCTACGTATTACTGGAGATGCCCCTGGGAGGCCCTGCCTTCCATCCTAAGTTGCTCTCTGAAGGGCTTTTTCTAAGAGCTCTTTCAACAAATAGATTTTTTACATCTTGTTACAGTTCTAGAGAATTTTAACCTCACTTTTTGAGTAACTCTATGGATAACTGCTCAGATGCCAGCATCTTTGTCTCTGGGGGATGGTGCTGGGATAGGTCAGTCTCCTTAGCACTCAACCAGGGCTGCAGTTAGTTCTTTGGTTCTTTGGTGCTTACTTAAGCCATTGGTTGGATGATTTGAAGAGAAGTCCTTGTTGCTTAGAAACCTAAATTCTGAGCCAAACTTTCTAGGTTCAAATTTCATTTCTGCTATGTATGAATAGTTACCTGGCAATGGGTAGGGTACTTAAGTTTTCTGAGCCTCCTGTCCCCCATCCGTAAAATGGGGATAATAATAGTGGTCTCTTCTAATGTTCTTCTGAGAATAAGTGAGTTACTAATGGGGAGCACTTAAAAAGTTCTTGACATGTAATAGCATTCAATAAATGTTAACTATCATAATAATTATTATTCTATAGCTGTGTTAGTTTTCTATGCTGCCTAACAAATTATCACAAAATTAGTGACTTAACACACATTTTAACATTTTAAAATCAATTAATATACCATATCAACAGAATAAAGGACAAAGCCACATGATCAACTCAATAGATTCAGGAAAAGCATTTGATGAAATCCAGCACTCCTTCATGATAACACACTCAACAAATCAGGAATAGAAAGGAACTTCCTCGGAGTTGTCCTAATCTTGGAAAGAACCAAGATGGGAGAAAAGACCCACAAGTATGAAACCCACATACATAGAACATAGGCATCATTTTATTCATAAACCCAAGGAGACTGAGAATCATCTGAGCACAAATAATCAGTGGAGCACCTTTGATGTACAAAATGCTATGCTAGACACCTTTATTCAGACAATGTCAGAATAGCAATATCCACTATTAAAAATAATATTAAATTGAAAAAAAGAAAGGAACTTCCTCAACGTCATAAAGTGCAGCTATGAAACTCCACAGCTAACATCTTACTTAATGGTGAAACCCTGAATGCTTTCCCCTGTAAGATCAGAAATGAGACAAAATCCCCATTAAGAGCTTCTATTCAACATTGTACTGGAGTGTCTAGCCAGGGCAATTAGGTAAGAAGAAGAAGTAAAAGTCATTCAGATTGGAAAGAAAGAAGTAAGACTATATGTATTCACAGGTGACATGATCCTGTATATAGAAAATCCTAAGGGACCAACTAAAACTGGTTAGAACTAATAAACAAGTTCAGCAAGATTTCAGGATACAAGATTAATAAACAGTAATCCATTGTATTTCTATACACTTACATTGATCAGTCCAAAAAAGGAAATTAAGAAAAATAATTCCAGTTACAATAACATAAAATAGTTAGGAATAAATTTTTTTTTAAAGTGAAAAATTGATACTGTGAAAATTACAAAACATTGTTAAAACTAAAGAAGATCCAAATAAATGGAAAGACATCCCATGTTTATGGATCAGAAAACTTAATATTGTTAAGATGGCAATCTTCCAAAACTGGTTTATAGATTCAACACGATCTTATAACCCCAGCTGTCTTCCTTGAGGAAGCTAACAAACTGATCCTAAAATCATTTGGAAATTCCAGGGGTCATGATAGGCAAAACAATCTTGCAAAAGAACAAAGTTAGAGAACTCACACTTCTTGATTTCAAAATTTACCATAAAGCTACAGACAGTGTGGTATTGGGATAAGGATAAACATAGGGCTCAATGGAATAGAATCAAGAGTCCAGAAATAAACTGACATTTATGGTCAATAGATTTTTGACAAGGGTGCCAAAAATTCAATGGGGGAAAGACTGGTCTTTTCATCAAATTGTGTGTGTGTGTTTGTATATGTTTTAAGCACTAGTAATATGTTTATTGGAATTTCAACAGGGATGGGTACAAGTAGAAATATTAGGCATTCTGGTTTGTAATGCTGGATTTTTAAGTCATTTACTGTACACCTAACATGTGCTAGGCATTTTATTAGGCGCTGGTGGTACAAGGCAAGTTAAACAGATATAGTCCATTAACCCCCTCTGTGATCATAGATAAGCTGGACCTACTTTACTTAATACACTTGGTGGCTATGTTGTTTGATGCATATACATATAGAATTCTAATAGCTTCCTACTGGATAGATTCTTTTATTGTTATGAAATCTCTGTTTATCTCTAGTAAATAGATATTTGATTTTTTTTTGAACCAAGAGCTATTAAAGGTGTTTAATGAGATAGATATCCATCAGTAGTGGCAGAAATTGATGGCAGAAAACTGGTTTTTTGAAATAAACAATCAAAATTCCTACGGAATGTGAGAAAAAAAAAAAACCTGAGATCTAATTAGTAAGAGATGGAAGCCAATAAAATGACTAGTGGGGCTTTTTGGTTGATTTAAATGCTTTTTACAAAATATGATTTTTGTAATGCTTTTTGTCTTAATGTCTAAGTATAGCTATCCCAGTTTTCGATTAGTGTTTTCATGGTATATCTTCTTTCATGCTTTTACTTTCATCCATTCTGTAATCTTATATTTAAGGTGCCAATCAACACCCTCTGGGGTTTACCAGGATCCTTCCCTCTTTGGAAGAAAGTGTCAACCAAAAATAGATGAGGCCCCACAAGGTCTGAAGCTCAACTTTGAATCATCTAATATCTGATTGTAATTAAGGTGACCTTCCGAAAGCGAAGTAAATTCTCTCTGGAGTAGAATACCAGAGCCACAAATGATTTCTACAATTTATTATACACATTGTGCAGCACACAGTAAAAAAAATAGGCATGCAAGAAGATAAGATTTATGAAAAATACGAGAGAAAAAAACAGACAAAAAGACATTCACTAAAGATCCTGTTGTTAGATTTATCCCACACAGATTTTAAAATAATTATATTAAAAATCTTAAAGAGTAAATATCAAGATGGGAAAAAATTGGCAGAGAACTAGAAACTATCAAAAAGAGTTAAATGGAAATTGTGGAACTAAACTCCTTCCCTCTTTGAAGATCATGAACAATTTTTTGTCACTCCATCTTTATGGTTTCTGAAAACTTTGCTCAGTTTCTCAGCCTCTCAGTTACTGCTTTTGCTTTTGGATTTGTCCTTTGCTTCTAGGGAAAGCCCAAATGCTAGGCTAAACTCTCTTGTTTCTCTACTTTATTCTGACCATGTCCTAAATTTTTAAGTAATAGTTTCCTACCTGTTCAAACAGATTTTCGAGATATTTTGTTTTGATTGTGTAATTGTTTTTAGAGAAAGATGTGGGCCAAAACAACCTAGTCTGCCATTGCCAGAAGCAGAACCACCACAGAGTTTTTCCAAGATTCTCATGTAGGCTTAATTGATTGTGCAAAGTTAGACCATAGTCCTGGAATTTATTCTTTTTAATTTTTTTAATTTTTAACATCTTTATTGGGGTATAATTGCTTTACAATGGTGTGTTAGTTTCTGTTTTATAACAAAGTGAATCAGTTATACATATACATATGTTCCCATATCTCTTCCCTCTTGCGTCTCCCTCCCTCCCACCCTCCCTATCCCACCCCTCCAGGTGGTCACAAAGCACCGAGCTGATCTCCCTGTGCTATGCGGCTGCTTCCCACTAGCTATCTACCTTACGTTTGGTAGTAGTCCTGGAATTTAAAATGAGACGTTTCCTACAGAAGAAAGGAGGGAAGTGCTTACCAACCAGAAGCTGAATGAACACCACATCCCAATTCTTTAGCCCCTGAAATTCACAGGTTTTCTTTTACACCCAGGTATAATCTAAGATCACCTGTGAGAATTACCCTATGGTCAGCAAGGGAGGAGCTGGTGTTTTGATACTTAGGTAGGGAAGATCTCGTGATACTCAGGGGAAGTGCAGGGAACTTAGTGGTCCTACTCTTACTTTAGGGGATTTCAAAAAGTATTTGTAAGAGTTGCTGATAGCATGCATTTTAGAGATGTCTATTATTGTGCCGAGGGTTTAACTTTCTTTGAGTAACACTTTACATGTTAAGCATCTCTCTCTGTTATAAGGCACAGGGCTGATTTCTTTATAATTTAGTACTGTTTCAGTTGAGGAAAGAGACTGGGATAAGAGTCTGCTTTCCAATATTTGACAGAAAGGAGGCACTTACCACTTTGCTCTGGTCGCCTTTCAAAAAGGACTGGAGAGCTTCGGAAAAGAACTGAATCTCATTTCTGAGAAGCTCCCCTATCCAAACAATTGCTTTGGCTGAAATTTATGCTTTCCTTGGGGCCCTTTGATAATTCCCTAAATTGTGTGCTAATATGTGGAGAACTGCTAAAGTGGCTGTCACCTTGAGTGGCATAATTATAGGTTGTGTACAACCCTTGATAAGAAAATGGAGAAGAAAAAAATCTTCCAGACTGAAAAAAACAGAAAAGCAATACACACCTGAAGATAATGAAGGTAGTAATGAATCCTGAAGGACACAGAATTGTTTTGTTTTCCAGGGGTGAGAAAAAGTGAAATAGAGAGAAAAGTTCCATGTTGAACCCAGGGGCAATTTCTAGTCTTCTTTGTGCCCCTGATAGTCAGGAGAGCAATGGTTAGCATGAGGAGAGGCTGTATGGAAAAGTCTGGGCTTTGGAGGAGAAGGAGGAAGCACAGACTCTGGCTCTACCACTTACTCAGTGCATGATCTGAGAATGTTACTCACTTTTTCGAGCCTCATCTGTAAGATGGCAATGATCACTCTAGCTTCACTGGGTTGGTGTGAGGATGAAATGTGGAAACCATTGTGAAAGTAGAATATTTAGCATGATCAGATAGAAAAAAGAAGAGCCAGGTGTGGTTAGTTTAGTGTTGTGGCTATATATGTAGGTTTTGGAGTCAAACAGGCCTGGGTTTGAATCCCACTTTTTATTTCCTCTACTGTTCAGATTAAAGGAAATGATGCATATAGAGTGCTTAGCATAGATTCTGCCATATGGCAAATGCTCAGTAAAGGTTATCTGCTATTATTATTATTGTTGTCTTTGTGATGATGATGATGATGATAATCATGACAATGTAGGGGAGCTGCTTGTTTGTTTTTGCCCATTCTGAGATCAGGACATTGTTTGTTATAGTCAGATTAGGTCTCCCAAGTGCAAACATATGTCTTTAACTGGATGTCATTTCAATGTAAGATCTAAAGAGAGTGACAAAAAGAACTCTGGAGAATTTCTGAACTCATGCTCTAGAATGTATTCTACCTTGACCTCAGCATAAATATATGCAGACGATTGTAAGTGACCTAGAAAGTGTTCTAATGAAAATATCCGCTGGTTCCTCAGAGGAGCTAATAGGCAGCCTTATTAGAGACACGAGGGGGATATGTTTTTTCTGGACTGGTACGGATTCTTCTGGATTCTAAAGATTTTGTACATTTTAATGCTCTTTTCCTACAATATTTGAGTTGGACTCTTTCTTTCTCATACATCAGGAACCTTAAAAGTATAGTCAGCTTATGATTATCTGGGGATGAACAGAATGGTTTGATGAGCAAGGTGTAGCAGGGGCCTGGTAGATGCTCATCTTCCCAGAAAGGCTGGGACAAGAGCTTGGCTTACCATTTACCCTCAGTGGCAGCTGAGGTCAAGGGATAACAGGGAAGCTGAGAAGGAGGAAATGCTCTAGTTTAAAGGAAGTTGTAGGCCTAGATGCAGCATTTGGTTAGCAATAGAGAAAACAATCAATTTCTTTTTTAATTAATTATTTTCTCCCACCTTCCTTGACATTATTTTGCCTTTCTTTTTTCTAACTTCTTGATTTGAATGCTTAATCTGTTTGAGGCAGTGTGTGTAGATTGGAAATGAAAAAGATAAAAAGAAATGATTTTTCATCTGAATGATGTTTTGGCTGCATCCTATAGATTTTAGTATGTAATGTTTTCATTTTCATTATTTCCCAGGGGTTTTTATATACTAGTTAAGGTTTTTTTCAGCAGCAAATAACAGAAGACCCTGATTCAAATGCCTTGAGGAGTTATGATTTCCTATAACAAGGAGTTTGAAGCAGAAATATTTCAGGGTTCGTTTATTCAGAAGTTTAATGATACCTTCAAGGACCCATGTACATTCTTGACTGTTCTGTCCTGCCATCATCAGTATATAGGGCTTGTCTTTAGGCTAGTTCCTTTCATGGAGGTAAGATGCAGATTTTGGTATCACATGCCCATGAAAGTTTACAGATGCAGAAAAGAGACTGTTTTTAGCAATGAAGTAAGACTTTCGCAGAAGTCACTCATCAGACTGTTCTTCAAAGTTCATTTGCTAGGATTATTTTATGTGTTCCTTCCTAAACTAATCACTGGCAGTGGGAGTGAGACCACTGATTTGATTTAAACCAATCAAGACTCACGTCCTGGAAATGCGACTGGAATCCACCTCACCTGAAACAGATGATGTCCTAGAGAAGAGGGGATACATGAACAAGCGCAGGTTAAAGTTCAAAATAAGGAAGGGAGGAAAATGATTACAGGAAATGCAACCAGCAATAACTAGTACTTTCTGCAATTGTGTTTTTGATTTCTTCTTCCTCTTCTTCTCTTTTTTTGGCCATGCTGCACAGCTTGCCGGATCTCAGTTCCCTGACCAGGGATTGAACCCAGGCCCCCGGCAGTGAAAGTGGCAAGTCCTAAACACTGGACTGCCAGGAAATTCCCTTGATTTCTTCTCAAATTTAGGAGTTGTTTAGGGTATTGGAGAAAGTTTTAAAATTTAAAAATCGTCAGAGATTTTGTTTTGTTTCTACTTTTAATTTTGAATTATGGATGATAATATGGTTCAATGTTTTTACTTTTTGAAATTTTTGAGGGGTTTTTTTTGTCTAATATATAGAGAATTTTCGCATGTCATGGCCATGTGAGAATAAAGAGTAGTTTCTGTTCTTAAGTTGAAACTGTTAATTATGTCCTTCAGACTTTCTGTATCTTAACCTTTTATTAACTTGATATTCTTCTAAGCTTTCTAGTTTGAAATAATTTTAGAGTTACAGAAGAGTTTGCAAATATAGTACAGGTGGTTTGCATGAACTCTTCACTTAGCTTTCCCTAATGTTAGTCAACATAACTGTCATACACTTGTAAAAGCTAAGAAATTAACTTTAGTACAAATTTATTATTACCTAAACTACAGATTTTCTTCATATTTCACCAGTTTTCCCAATATTGTTTAACGAGCTTTAAAGAATAAGATGTGTTAAAATGTCCAGTTGGCCTCTTTCTCTTTGCATTTCCAGCAATTTTTGGCTTCATATATTTTAATTCTGAATAATTTACCACATATACCTTTAAGACAATTTTATGTTAATGTGGCTCTTACCCCTTATCATTTTAATGTGACCTTTTAAATCCCATGTAATGCTCTTTCTCTGAATTCAGTATTTTCTGAGGGCAACAAACCCTGACTTCTTTTATTTTAAATTTGCCTAGTATTCTTCCCTCCATTTGTTTACTTTCAGCTTTATGAGTAACTTTGTTTGAGTGTGTATCAGTTGGGGGTCCTGGTAGAAAACAGATGCCATGCTCAAACTGGATAATTTGATGAGAATTTAACAAAGGAACCATTTGTAGGGTGTGCACATGTGGAGAAACCACTAGGAACAGTGCAGTACCCTTGTACTTAGCAATGGGGCACCATTATCACCCCTGTGTCAGTTATTAGAACCTGAAGAGAGGGCCTGTCTGATGGGAGCTGTGGCCTTTGGTGGCAGGAGGCAGCCAGCATAGTGACTCTACGTGAAGGAAGCAACGAAATAAGTGCCCAGACTTCACTCTCTTCCCTCCCTCAGGGCTCCTGTTGGTGCCTCCTATGACCAAACCTAGCTGGAAGCCAGAGGGCAAGTCATCGCAGTGATACATTGGTGTCGGTTGGCCTCTTGACTCACAAAGCAGTGGAGAATGGCAGAGGGTAGATCTGGAGAGCAAATTAAAGATGTCTAGTACCAGATGTGTTCTTTTATATAGAAGCTAGATTTAGATTATTTGACTCAGTCTGAGAATTCTTTTTATGTATTAGGTTAATGTCTTGCTTTGACACTTATTGTCTTATCAGATGTTTTTATTTTTTATGTCTGTCATCTATTTTCTGCTTTTTTAATTCTATCTTGCTATTTCTGAGTTTTCTATCATTTGCTATTATTGTCTGTTTTTTATTTTCTGCTTTGCTAATTTGGAAGAAATAGAGCAGGTTTTCAGCTCTACTACTTAGTAAGTCTGGCTCTGTACTTAAAGAACACAGTTGAACATAATTTCAGCCTCAGATTCTCAATTTCATAGATAAAGCAATATCTACAGACACCCTCACCGTTAAAGCTGAGAAAATTAATGCATACTCTTTCCTCACATCTCCCCACTGCCAAGATTTTGTTGGTATAGTCTGTGAGTTTTGTTCTAATTTATAATATATATTTTTTCCTAATGTGGTTTGAATTACAAGAATTACAATGCTCACTTTATGTTTTATAACTGTGATTGCATTAGTTACTGAGACTTAAAGTCTTATATGGATTCATTGCTCTGGAGAACTATGCTGATTGGAGCCAGATTCCCCCGTGGTTGTTGCTTTTTGTTCACATATGTAGGTTTTGGAAACTAAAGTTTTATAAATCTGCTCATATACTGTCCCCTTTTCCTGAATATGTTATTTTTTTATAAAAAATATTCAAATTCAAATCTTTAATTTATCTGATACTTATTTTTCTATATAGTATTTTTCTATATGGTAATTTATTGGATAGTTATTTTCTATAAGGTATTTTCTTTATGGAGACCTGACTCTATTTTGACCCAATTGTTAGGGACAGAGTAAAGGGACAAAGTAGGTAATTAAATAGTTAATCCCACTAGGGGATTGTAAGTAAAGAAAAAAGTATGGGAGACCCCTGTAGGTTAATGATTACTCAAGAAAGCAGGTTTGCTTAACTAACCTGCACACCACAACAAAGAGTAGCCCCTGCTCCCTGCAACTAGAGAAAGCCTGTGTGCGGCAACAAAGACCCAATGCAGCCAAAAATAAAATAAATTAATTTAAAAAAACCCCAAAACAAGCAGGCTTGCTTAGCAACAAAAGCATAAGACATGCCCCCAAACAGTAAAACAGTGGTGGAATGAGACCCACATCCTGCCCAGTGAGGTCAGTAAGTTAATGATTCCTACAACATGCTCCTCTGTGCACACTAAAAACAAAAATATAAGAAAAAGGTGACATTATACTGACACCTGAGATGATTTACCATATTTAGTATACGTTACCACATTTTTGCTCATTTCCATTGTGCCATGACAGTCCCAGCCTGACCATGTAGGGACAAGAAAACTCCCCCACCTGACATGGAGGAGGAGCTGATGATGGAAGCTTGACATCTACTCAAGAATGAGGAAGAAGGTGGTCTTCTCCCCCTCCCCACTTTTCCTTTGATAATAAAACTGTAGCCCAATAAGTTCTCAGGGCACAGCACCCTCTTGCCCACCCACTTGTAAGCCTCACAAGTGTCCTATTCTAGTAAATCACTTCTTATCTATCACTTTGGCTCTTGCTGAATTCTTTCTGCACTGAGACATAAAGAACTGGAGCTCCTCGGAGCCCCCTGAAACACCACCTAGCGGTTTCACAATGGTTAATGTTTTGGATCAAATAGTTTACTGAATAATCATGGTTTCCCCAGTCATCTGAGAAACTACCTCTAGTGTGAACTAAATTCTCATAGATATTTGGATCTATTTTTGGCTTTCCATTCTGTTTCACTGATCTTACTGATTTTTGTCCTTGGTCTATCTCCCCATCCCCCATCACCCCAAACCCATTCACTATTTTTGGAGTGTGACAACCTGAGCCAATAAGCACTCCCGAATTCGATTATATTTCCTTTATTTTTCCTGCCCCCTGTAAGCATGTTCTATGCTCTCCTTCCCTGTCTGGCCTCATCACTGTCTCTTCCTCAGAGATTCTTCAGTCGTCAGAGGTACCTAATGAAGTGTCCTGCCATCCTCTCACCCAGTTTGTATTTCCAAGGGGACAGGGATGGCTTCCAGGATTTGAGAAGTCTGTTACCATCAGAGTCCTGAGAAGGAGTGGGTGAGCTTTGCAGGGTGCAGATTTTCAGCCATCTCCAGCCCACAGACCTACTCGCTCTTTCCTCAGACCTTCAATATGGCTACTGGGAGACCCCACCTGCTTCAGGACTGTCTGAACTTCTCACCAGCAAGGTTCTTTGTCTAGTAACCACTTTGTAGGGCTCTGAGACTATGTTCTACTGAGCATGTAAACTATTTAAAATTTGGGAGTGCATCTGCCTTCCCCAATCTCACAAATATATGGACAACCCTATAACCCATAGTAATCAAATCGACAAATTAAAATAGGTAACCAACAAGGACCTACTGTATAGCACAGGGAACTCTGCTGAACATTATGTAACAACCTAAATGGGAAAAGAACTTGAAAAAGAATAGATACATGTATAGGTATAACTGAATCACTTTGCTGTACACCTGAAACTAACATAACATTGTTAATCAACTATACTCCAATATAAAATAAAAAAATTTTTTAAATGTAAAAATAAATATACCATTCCTCACTAAGAGGAAACCAAGTATCTTTGGAGAAATAGCTAATTCCAGGGCAGCATCAGGGAGGGTACAGGATAAACCTGGGACATCTTTTTGTGCCAGAAAATAAGAAAGTATTTTTTAAAAAAAGAATGAGAGCATGTCAAAAAAGATATAGAAACTACTTTAAAAGGGAGGGCATCCATGGTAGGACTATTTGAGCATCAAAACAAATTAGGACTTTAATGGATTATAACCCATATATTAAATAGGAATTATAAGTTCTTGTGATTGATAGATAGGTGAGAAGAGAGGGCTCATTCAGTATGTTGCAGATATTTCTTACAATGGAACACTAACTAGTAAATGGCAAGGGAGTTGTGGAGGTGGAAAATCACCATTTTATAACCATCACAGTAAAGATTGGATCAGACACAAGTCATCCATGGACAGTAAATCAAAGGGAAAAGTTAGATGAGGAGCAGGATGTTTTTTGTTTTTTTTTTTTTGCAGTACGCGGGCCTCTCACT
Organism: Stenella coeruleoalba; assembly: GCF_951394435.1. Lineage (NCBI taxonomy): Eukaryota > Metazoa > Chordata > Mammalia > Artiodactyla > Delphinidae > Stenella > Stenella coeruleoalba. Next base: position 44,276,884 of record NC_137154.1, on the reverse strand, counting down.
GCTGTGGCCTCTCCCGTTGCAGAGCACAGCCTCCGGACGCGCAGGCTCAGCGGCCATGGCTCACGGGCCCAGCCCCTCCGCGGCATGTGGAATCTTCCCGGACCGGGGCACTAACCCGTGTCCCCTGCATTGGCAGGCGGACTCTCAACCACTGCGCCACCAGGGAAGCCCAAGCAGGATGTTTTGATGGTCTCAAATGTCCCCCCATAGATCTAGATAGAAAGTCTAGACTGGACATTTTGAATTAAAAATTTCAGCATCTGAAATTTAGATCTCAATGCATCGGTTTAACAGTAGATCGGACACAGCAAAAGCCAGGTCATTAAACAATATTCAAACCTTGGCACAGAGAAAAATATTAAAACACAGAAAGTTTAGAAGTAAAAGAATGGAAAAGGATTTTTTTCTCTAAACACTAACAACAACAAAAACAAAAAACAAAACAGAACCAGAAAACCCCCAAATCCCACAAGTCCTTGCATAGCTATATTGATATTAGACAAAATAGACTTCAAGACACAAAGCTTTACTAAAGATGGAAATTTCAGAATGATAAAATATTTGATTCAACTTTAAGATACTACAATTTAAAATGTTAATTGCACTTAATAACATACTCATAAAATGTATAAAGATTGACAGAACTATGAAGAGAAATAGGCAAATCCACACTTGCCTTGGGAGATTTTAACACATTGATCTCAATATTTGGTAGGGGAAAAAAAAGGGTAAGGATATAGATATTTGGATAGCATGATCAGCAAACAACCTCACAAACATTTAAAACTACTCCACCCAACAAATTAAGGCTACACATATTTCTTTTCAAGTATACATGGAACAGTTTATTCTAATTGACCTTATGCTGGGTCATAAAACCAAGTCTCAACAAATTTCAAAGAATTGAGATCACACAGTCTATGTTCTTTTTCTATAATACAATTAAACTTGAAATCAATACTGATATTGATTTAAAGGCATAATGATAAATTCTGCATATTGTTAGAAATTTAGAAATACATTTGAAAATAGCCCATGGATCAAAGAAGAAGTCACAAAGGACATTAGAAATTAGACATTAGAAATATTTTTGAACTAAATGATAATAAAAATATCAAAATTTTTGTATGTAGGTAGGTAAAGAAGACAATATCTTTATACTATGATAGTACAAGGTACTGAATCAAGTATCTTTGTCAAGAAGTTAGAAAAAGAGAAACACATTAATAGCAAAGAAAGTCAAAGTAAATTAATGATAAATATAAACAGAAATTAATGAAACAAATGAAACAGTGAACAGGATCAACAAAACCCAAAGTTGGTCCTTTTGAAAAGACTAATGTTCTTGATATACCTCTATTGAGCATGTCAAGAGGAAAAGAGAGAAGGTACCTATCCAATGTTAGGGATGAAAAAGGCAGCACTGGGACTTCCCTGGTGGTGCAGTGGTTAGGAACCCACCTGCCAATGCGGGGGACACGGGTTCAAGCCCTGGTCTAGGAAGATCCAACATGCTGGGGAGCAACTAAGCCCGTGCGCCACAGCTACTGAGCCTGTGCTCTAGAACCCACGAGCAACAACTACTAAGCCCACGCACTGCAACTACTGAAGTCTGCACGCCTAGAGCCTGTGCTCTGCAACAAGAGAAGCCACCGCAATGAGAAGTTCACGCAACGCAACAGAGTGGCCCCCGCATGCTGCAACTAGAGAAAGACCAGTGCGCAGCAACGAAGACCCAGCGCAGCCAAAAATAAATAAATTTATTAAAAATAAATGAATAAATAAAAGAAAAAGGCAGCACTGCTAGAGATTCTGCTGATGCTAAAAATAATAAGATTATATTAATGGCGGATTATGAATAAGATAGCCTAGGCTTAGATAGGGTGGGCAATATTCTGATAAATGCAACTTAGCAAAAGGAAGCTTTTCATAACTTTGGTGTAGGGAAAGATTTCTCAGATAGGATAGTAAAAAAAGTGCTAACTGTAAAGGAAAACATTACTGAGGTTTACTATGTTGAAATTAAGAACTTGTCTGTTCATCACATAACACTATTAAAAAGGTGAAAATTCAGCCAGGAAGGAGAGAAAATATTTGCTATACATATAATTGACAAAGAACTGATACTAGGTATGTCAAAAGAACTTCTAGAAACCAATAAGGAAAAGACAATTAGCAAAGTAGAAAAATAGGCAGAAGACTTGAATAGGCACTTCACAAATGAAGATACCAAATGACCAACAAACACAGAGACCCCATTGCTAACCAAGGAGTGTAAGTTAAAACCATGAGATGCCCCTACACTCAACCATAATGGATACATTTTCAGAGTCTGGTAATACCAAATACTGGAGTATATGTGGAACAATTTGACCTCTTAGGCTTCAAAATTGAACGTATACGTACCATATGACACAAAAATTTCACTCTTCGATATATACCCAACAAAAATTCGTGCACATGTGGACCAAGAGGTTTGCATAAGGATATTCATAGCTGCATTATTCAGCGTGGTCCCCAAGAGGGAACAATCTAAATGTGCATGGATAGCAAAGTTAAATTATCTAGCGCCATATGCCAGTAATATTTGGTGGGAAAGCTTGACTCAGAGGAATAATTAATGTATGATTCCATTTATTTAAGTGCAAAAACCAGGCAAAATGCTAGTGTTTAGGGATGTATACTTAGGTAGTAAAACTGTAAAGTATGGAAGTGATTGTCATAAAAATCAAGGTAATGTTGCCCCTGTTGAGGCGAAAGCATGATGTTGCTTCTGTAGTGCTGATAATCATCTAAATCAGAGGTCAGCACCTTAGTCTGTTGCTTATTTTTGTAAATAAAGTTTTATTGGGACAAAGTCAGGCCCACTTGTGTGCTATTATCCATGGCTGCTTTCACAACACTATGACAGAGTTAAGTAGTTGCTAAAGGAGCCGAATCATGTAAGTAAAGGATTTACTCTCTGGATCTTAATAGAAAGTTTGCAGACCTCTGACCTAAATCTTCACCTGGAAATTGATTTCACAGGTATTCTTTTGTGACAGATCACTGCCCTCTACATTTTTTCTTTTTCTTTGCTGTTCACTTTTGTTTTATACATTTTTCTGTATATATGTTATATTTTACAATAAAATGATATTTAGACTCCACATTTAAGTTCAAGCAGAGACTACCAGAGAATCACTTTACATACGGTTTGTTCTTACATCTCAGCAAATTTCTACTTCATGGATTTTCAGGGATGCTCAGAGAGATTAAGCTTTTTGCCATGATCTCAGAGCTCGGGTAGGGAGATGGGATTTGTACCCATTCTCTCCCGCTGCAATGTCTGTGATGTTTCCATCATACCAAGGAAGTTTGTCTCGTGGTTATTGTTAGAAATGAAGCAAATAGGGAAAGAATGCAAAACAGCCTGATCGTCAAGCATTTTAAGGGCCCATAGCTAGCCTCTAAATTTAGCCAGTATGTTTTTCTCCAGAACACAAAAAAGAAGGCTTAACCAGACCATTTTTTTAGTCTCCTGAATAAATTCCTTCACCAAAAGGCTTGCAGAGGAGGGGGAAGAAGATTGGAGCTCTGGAAACTTCTAGTTCTAGTAATTTACCTATGGTTACACAGGGGAAACCACCTTCAAACCCAAGTTTGACTCCAAAGCTTGTGGAGGCCGGCCAGTGATTGATGGCTTTAATCGCCACCTCGCCTCTAAACCTTTCTGCGAGCCTTGAAACTGAAATGACAGGACTGGTCCAGCCACTCAGTCCCTGTGGGAGCTTTATACTCTGTTTTCTCTGCAATATACCCAGAGTGACAGATGAAACAAGCGCTTTTCCCCAGTAATAATTAAGGCAGAGGTGACTTCTCAGGATCCGCTCTGCTTTAACAAAACCTTTTTTGCCTCTGCTCAACAGTTCACAAAGTGTCAATAATGGGGCAGATTAACCTGCCTATTATTGCAGTTGTTCACTCAAGTCTTTACACCAAGAGCTGTTACATGGAAATTAGTCCTCGGGGAATGCTAGTTACAGCTGCTGGCCGAGCACTCAGTGGATGTTCCTAAATTCATTCACATGTTTTCCCCAATGAAATCCTCAATAGATTTAGGTTCCTCAATCCAGTTCTTTAATCTTTAAATGACCTTAAATTGTCCAGGTCATCCTAGTGACATTTCCTTTCCCATCATACTTGAGATTATTTATGTAATAGGCAGGGTTATGCCCAGCACTCTTGCTGGCCCTCAAAGTATCAGGGGCACTGTGGACTAATGTGCCTAATTTTGGCACCAGAGAGACTTGGGTTCACATCCCAGCTCTTCCTCTTGCTGGTCGTGGGGATGATGTTAGACAAATTATTTAACCTCTCAAAACTTCAGGTTCTTTACATATAAAACACACAGTTTATAAGATTCAATGAGATAATAGATACAAAATATTGAACTTGGTATTAGTCCTGTAGGAAGTAATCATTATTATTTATTATTATTGTTAAATTATATGTTTTATTCTATTGTTTAACTCCCAGTTCCATTATTATTGTTGTTTAATGAAACTCTAATTTTATTTATAGACTAGACAGACTGGGATGGCCCAGGAGCAGTGGGGAGGGTATATGGAGCCCACTGGAAATGGATGGTGTCTGGGTGGTCTTAGCAGATGCTTGGGGACAAGAAATCTGCCCCCCTCACCAGCTCCCACCAACTATCCACATTCCCTGGCCTGGGGTCTCTGCTGTTCGACCTTCTAGACCTCATGTAGTCCGATAGCCCAGGGCTGGGCATGGTCCTTGATTATTCATAAATCTCTGTCTGTAATACTGTGCTTTTCCTGGCACTGGCTTCATAGTAGCAGAATTTTTATAAACCTCTGTTTTTGTTTTTTTAATTAGAATATATTAATTTAATTAAGATATAGCAAGTCACCATTTCCTCACCACTCCAGTCCTTGCCTATTTCTGAAGTCACATTGTTTCCTTTCTCCTAGTGGCAAGGGTGGGCCTCTGCCCTGCTGTAGTTTTGCTATTTAACATTTTCAAGCCCACTTACAAATGAATCACCTATTGTAGACGTCCTAGGATGGACACCCCCGTTTTCTCACTTGATCCTCAGAACATGCTTGTGAGGTTTGTTGGGAGCTAGTGTCACGCCCACTTTACTGGTGAGGGAACAGGAACTCACAGACCCAGGTATATCTGGGATGAGATGCCACATCTCCTGGGTCTGTGCCGGTACACCAAGCTTCTCTAAAGATGATCATTGTACCCTCCCTAGACTAGATGTAGCTGCAGAGGGATGTCGACTAATGGAAGCCATTGCCACTTAAGACCTGTCTCTGGTCTGGGGCAGACCCCAGGTCCTATGTAAAAGGAGGGCCCGGATCACCCTTCCGCACTTGCAGACTTAGCTTTATGAACCCGCGTGTCTCCAGTTGCTGCCTTCCTCTGTATTCTGACCTGCTGAGCATCAGCTCCCACCTGTCCTTCATTTCCTCCTCTGTCCAATCTCTCCCTTGGCTGCACCCAACGGCTCCTTCTAGTTTCCGACCTCTGGCTTCTTTTCCTGGTCACTGACACCCATGATACTGTTTAATGTGGCCCCAGCCACCTCCACACCTTTGTGCTGCCCTCTCCAGCAGCCTTCCTCTTATATTTGCCTCCTGGATTCTGATGCCAGCTTAGGGATCCCCCGCTGGCCCCTAATGCTCAGTAATATCATCCCAGGGCTCATTATGCTCTACACCTTGTCTACCTGGTACCATTCAGGTCTCATCTGCAGAACTCTAAAGCATCCAGGTACCTGGGCAGAATTTCTAGAAGGAAGATAATGTCCCACACTGTTGGGTTAATGCCTGGTCATTCCCTGCCCCTGGCATAGGCTGTCCCTAGTCTGGCAAGAGTGCAGAGTTTCAGCAGCAGGACCACATTTATAAGTGCTCCTGAGCCAGCCCTATTCCTGCTACCTCTCGCCCTTATCCGCTCAAAGTCCTTCCCCCAGCTTCAGTATCTCAGCCTGTTTGCTTCAGGCCTGTCCCTAGTTTTGGATCCTAATTTATCTGCATCTCTGGACTCCATTCCACCATTTCAGTTACTGTCTTACAGCAGGTCTGTTTTCTCTTTATTTTATTTTTTAAAGTCATTCATTTATTTATTTATTTTTGGCTGCATTGGGTCTTCATTGCTGTGCACGGGCTTTCTCTAGTTGCAGCAAGCGGGGGCTACTCTTCGTTGCGGTGCGCGGGCTTCTCATTGCAGTTGTGGTGGCTTCTCTTGTTGCGGAGCACAGGCTCTAGGCGCGCGGGCTTCAGTAATTGTGGCACGCGGGCTCAGTAATTGTGGTGCATGGGCTTAGTTGCTCTGTGGCAAGCGGGATCTTCCTGGACCAGGGCTCAAACCCGTTTTCCCTGCCTTGGCGGGCGGGTTCTTAACCTCTGTGCCACGAGGGAAGTCCCTGTTTTCTCTTTAGATGTAGCACTGTGGGATGAACTGGCTAATACAGGGGATGCTTAAGAGAATGGGTTTCAGTGCCTAACTTAAAAAAAAAAATCAAGTTATGAATTTTAACAGTCGGCTTAAAAAAAGTTTTACTTTTCACTTTTTTATTGTGGCAAAATATACATAACATGTACATTCTAACCATTTTTTTTTTATTCAATGTATTTTATTCATTCTAACCATTTTTAAAAATTTATTTATTTATGTATTTATTTTTGGCTGCGTTGGGTCTTTGTTGCTGCTCGCGGGCTTTTTTTAGTTGCGGCGAGCGGGGTCTACTCTTCATTGCGGTGCACGGGCTTCTCATTGCGGTGGCTTCTCTTGTTGCAGAGCACGGGCTCTAGGTGGACGAGCTTCAGTAGCTTTGGCACGCAGGCTCAGTAGTTGTGACACATGGGCTTAGTTGCTCCACGGCATGTGGGATCTTCCCAGACCAGGGCTTGAACCTGTGTCCCCTGCCTTGGCAGGCGGATTCTTAACCACTGCACGACCAGGGAAGCCCCTTTTCTAACCATTTTTAACTGTACAGTTCAGTAACACTAAGTACATCTACGTTGTTGTGCAGCTGAAACAGTGCAACTCAGATGGGACTTGAACCCACAGGCCGAGACTCAAACCCAGACAAAACCCAGATTTGGACTTGAGCCAATGGTCTTTTTTTTTTTTTTTTTTTTTTGCGGAACGCGGGCCTCTCACTGTTGTGGCCTCTCCCGTTGCGGAGCACAGGCTCTAGACTCGCAGGCTCAGCGGCCATGGCTCACGGGCCCAGCCGCTCTGCGGCATGTGGGATCTTCCCAGACCGGGGCACGAACCCGTGTCCCCTGCATCGGCAGGCGGACTCTCAACCACTGCGCCACCAGGGAAGCCCCAACGGTCTTTTAATTGAAATCACACACCTGGTCTCAGGACTTAATGAAGCCCAGGTTCTTGATATCTTGTCCCAAAAAGAATTCAGTGAGAGACAAAGTGATACGTAAGAAGTGGGTTTATTCGGAGAGATACATATTCCATGGATACAATGAGGTCCGTCTCAAGAGGCGAGAATGGCCTTGGGAGAAACACACTCCACAGACAGAGTGTGGGCCATCTCAGAAGGTGAGAGACCTCGAAATATGGGATGGTTAGTTTTTATGGGCTGTGTAATTTCATAGGCTAATGAGTGGGAGGATTATTCCAAGTATTTTGGGGAAGGGGCAGGGATAGCCAGGAATTGGGCCATCACCTACTTTTTGGCCTTTCGTGGTTAGCTCTGAACTGTTATGGCACTGGTGGGTGTGTCATTTAACATGCTAATGCATTATAATGAGCGTATAATGAAGCTCAATGTCTCCTGGAAGTTGAATCTTCCGCCATCTTGGACCTAGTTGGTTCTAACCAGTTTTTGTCATGTCCTATGGCCATGTCATTCTTTTAAAGGTTGTGCTCTGCCCCCTTCCCTCCTGTTTCACAACGATCACCATCATTTATCTCCAGAATAATGGAGATATTTTTCATCTTCCCAAATTGAAAGACTGTACCCATGAAATAATATCTCCCCATTCTGCCTTCCCTAGTCCCTGATGACCAACATTCTACTTTCTGTCTCTATGAAATTTAATATGAGGTACTCTAGGTACCTCATATAAGTGGAATCAGACTGTATTTGTCCTTTTGTGACTGGCTAATTTCACTTAGCACAGTGTCTTCAAGGTTCATCCATGTGTCAGAACAGAGCCCAACTATTAAGCTAGGTATTGTCGACTGAAAAATATGCACAACCTAAAAGTTGAGAATTATGTTTTATTCAGTGGCCTTACAGAGGCCTGGGATACAGCGTCTCAGACAGCTCTGAGCAACTGTTCCAAAGAGGTGAGGGAGGAGCCGGCATATATAGGTGTTTTTGCTGAAAAAAAAAAACATGCAGTCGAATATCAAAATATTACTGCTAATCACACACACACACAGAAACCCAGACATCTCAAATTAATGAATTTAGTGCCTTTTATATACAGGAAGATGCAAGAGTCCGGGCTCATTGAAATTATTCCTTTGATGTGCATCTTAACCATCTAGGGCCAGTATCCTGTTTTTCTCCATCCTGAATTCCCCTTAGGGTGTGCATCATAGGGAGTGGGGGGCTTGGTGGCTGCAGTGGCTGATGGCTTGATGTCAGGCAACATTCTTTGCTTACTGAAATGGCAGGCAACATTTTTTTTTTGTTCACAGTACCCTTGAGTAATTTCCGTAACTGCTTGAGTTTCCCATCTGTAAAATGGGAGTTGTGATGGTATCCACCTTATGAGAATTTGAGTGTGTAAAGGACTTAAACAGTAGCTGGCTCGTAGTGGGTGCTCAGTAAGTGTAGTTTACCATTATTATGTTCCTCTCTGATCTGGTTTCAAGGGTTCTTATTCACTATCTCCCGCCCTGCTCAGCATGTTGGTCTCCGGCCATCACACGTGGAGCACCTGGCACATGGTTGGCTCTCAATAAACATCTGCGGCACGAGCGTATGAATCAATCTTTTTCTCTTCCCAGTTGTGGCCCCAGAGGGTCAGATGAGGGACCAACTCTCTAAGATGTGACAGGGAGAAAAATAGGGCCCTCTTGAGGACCACGGTCACTTAAACTCCAACAGTTTTCAATATGGTACCTGAACCCCAGTGGGGATGAGTTAACAGTTTCCTGTCTGGATGAAAAGGGAAGCAATATTGTCCCCATTGCAGAGTCCATAGGCCCAGGGGATGGCTTAAGATCTCGCTTTGCTGCTGGTTGGGAGTATACTTTGGTCTAGGAATTTCCTCTTGCCAAGCCTCAGTCTTCTCATCTGTCAATGGGGACAACGATCCCTACTTCCCAGGGCTGCTGTGAGGAGTGTGTGAGATCATCATGAGAACACATTCTGTGTACTCTCCGCTTCTGTACCCAGGGAGGTGCTAGGAGGGGGGAGCTTCCTCCTCTACCCTTCTTGAGTTCTTGTTGCTGGACTAATAATAACATTGACTCAAGGCAGATTAACAGGAGAAAAAGAAACACATTTTTAATTTGTTGCCCTGAGGTCTTATAGAAATGGAACCCAAGAAGTGGTCAAAGCAGGCAGCTTTTATGCTTTTTAGACAAAGAAACAGTAAATTTGTGAGAAATTGACAGGACAAAGAAACTTAGATTCTGGGTGCTCAATTAGTGAAGAATCTAAACAGAGTTTGGGCGTGGGGGAGTAAATTAAAGAAGGAGCAAGAGTTGTATGTATAGGCTTCTCAGCCCAAATTCTCTATTTCTGTTGATAAGGGTGTCCTTCTAAGATGCAGGGAGTGCACCTTTCACATGAGAGATTCATTTCCTGCTTTCAGTGAGACAGAGGGGAGGGTCAGAGTGTCCCTCTGTATCAGCTGTTTCTTAATTAACTTTAATTCAAAATAATCAACATGCCATTGTGGCATATTTTGGGGTGCCCCCTATCCTGGGCCCCAACAGAGGCCACCCCTTCCTTGAGGAGCCGCCTTGTTCTGGAGGGTCTCAGCTGCCGGAGAGCACCATGTGATTGGCAGTTTGGATTCAATTTCTTCCTGACTCTTCTTTTTGTTACAAACATAACAAAAGTAGAAGAGACAGATGGTAAGACTTGATTCACTTTTACCAAATGTTTCTAATGTGTGAATGTAAAATTGAAAACTCGGGGAATAAGAGGGGGGTCGGCCTCTGGGAGAAAGCAGAGCCAGGCAGGGGAGGCCCAGGGCTTGGACAGTGTCCTGCAGAGGCCCCTCCGCCCCTGGCCACCTCGGGGACTCTGCGGTGCGAGAGGAGGTCCTGCCCAGGCATGGCAGCTTCCCAGGGCACGTGAGAAGGCAGAACGCAGGTCACCTGCTGGCTGACTGGGTCAGACCAAATGATGCCGCCTTTCCCAGAAGAGGGCAACATCCTCCACCCCATACAGGGGCCCTGCAGCGCCTGCGCTGAGCCGGGGTCTGTCTGGAACATTCGGTTGGGGGTTCTCAACCTCAGCACTGTCAACATCCTGGGCTGGAGAATTCTTCCTTACGGGGGCGGGGGGGCTGTCTTGTACCTTTTGGTAGGTTTCGCAGTATCCTTAGCCTCAACCCACTGGATGCCAGTAAGCCCTTCCCTCCCTCTCCAAATTGTGAAAACCCAAACTGTCTGCAGACAGTGCCAAATGTCCCCTGGGGGGAAAATTTCCCCCTGCTGAGAACCACTGGGTTAGGCCCATCAGTTGCTCTCTGGTGGGCAAGTCTGAGCATCATAGGTGGGGCTATCCCACAGTCCTTGCTCTGCTCCTCTCTCTATCCTCCACCTGAAGTGAGGGGCTCCCCTGCCTTCCGGCTTCCACTTGGCTTTGGCTGATGGGGGAACGAGGGAGGAGATGCGAGGAAGGCAGGAGCGTGAGGTCGGCGTTTCTATCCCTGCAGGGAGTGAGGGACTGGCTGCCTTCCTTGCACAAGGCCACAGCTCCCATCAGGTGGCCCTCTCCAGGTTTGGTCACTGATCTCCCTCAGCCCCACCAGCCCTGGGGTGACAGCAGCTCTGTCTCCCCTCACTGTGTCTCCCGCAGGGTGCTGCCTGCCTTGGCCAGTTCCCTACATTCTGTCTTCACCTTCTAACCTCCTCATGACCCCATGTGCCCTCTGTTTCCTGCTGAAACTTGACTGATCCAACACATCGTGTGACCTTTACAAGAGTTTCATGAATGAATATTTATTTTTTCTTAGTTCATTTGACCGTTGGTTGATTCAATGCATTGTTTTTTACATCCGCCTCTTCTGGGCCAGGTGTGATGCCAGGCGCTGGGGACACAAACACATATCAGATGTGGTCCCTTCCCAAAGGGAGCTTATGTCTTACAGGGAATCAGAAGCGTGGGGGGTTATGGTGGGAGACAGGTGCCCAGGTGCTGGGAGAGAGGTGTGACAGGCCTCACCCCTCCCGTGGGAGGGCATATGGGGAGACTGTGGCCCAGGGGAGAAGATGCTGCATCTCCCTCAAAGGTGTAGCGTCATCAGGTGGCTCTGCTCTGTGAAGACGTCCCCAGATCACGGCAGTGTGTCCTTGGAAGGGGAACAGCCTGCAGGCCCTGGGGACTCTGTCCTGAAAGGAGCAAGCCTCCTTGCCCCAGGCCCCAGAGCACATTCACCATGAGACCCTCCACCCCTTGGCTGCCTGACATCCCTGACGGATGCCGTGAAGAAAGAGAACGTTCCAGAGCAGAGCAGTCCTTCCCTGCAGCTGCCAAACAGGCTCCTGTCCAAGGTGCCTCCCCACTGTCTGCCAGCCAGCTGTATTCCAAAGGTCACAGTTTCCTCCCAGTGGTTTTCTGCAGAGCTGAAGTCTCCTGGACCCCGAAATAAATTAAAATATTGATTGATTCTTAATATTCTCTGAAATCTCTCAAAATCTCTGGGTCTTACATAAATCAATGTGCCAGTTACAGGGACTTATTCAATAGTCTGCAAGTCCTGGTAATTACTTTTGGGTTCCCTCCACGGCAGAGGCTGGCTACCTCTCCATCATTTTTAAGGCCCTGGGTACAGTAACCTATCAGGGGACTCTCATTTCTTATTTTAATTACTGAGTCTCTTCAACGTGGTGCCTGTACAGCAGAAGGAAGCCCACGTGTTGCAATGAATCTGTTGGGCAGACCTGGGTCAGGAGCTCACAAAATCGGCCACCTCTGCTGCCTTGTCTGTCTCCCCAGCTCCATCCTCTGCCTGTTACTCCAGCGTCCTTAGCTTTCTGGCAATGACAGTTCAGAAATAATTTAATAGCACCTCATTTCCCCAGATTAAGTAAAGAACTTGTTGGATGAGGGTAACGCTGTCTGAAATCCTCAAGCACCTCGGCACTTCTGATGCTGCCCAAGGCGGCTGCCTGGATTTCAGGAGCGGAAGAGGGCTGGGGAGGAGGAACAGGGAGACGGACCCTATGCCTCCCAGAACATGCTTGTTTCTTCTGCTGTAAGTAACAAAGTGACTTCAGCTCATTAGGGACTGACGTGGCTCTCCGGGAAGGTGGTGTGCTTCTAACAAAGCTGGAGATGCTGCTTTATGCCAGGTCCCTCCCATCTGGCCCCAGCTACGTCAGAGCCTTGTCTTCTGTGCTGACATCCTCCCGTGCTAAGCTCCAGCCAAACGGATGCCCAGCCATCCCAGGAGTGCTTTCTGCTCTTCTGCCACTTTTCGCCTGTGAATACTCTTCTCTCTATCTGGGATGCTTTCCTCTTCTTTCCTGCACCTGACAAACGCCTCGTCATCCCTCAGACCTATTTCAATGAACTCTTATGGGAGGCTCTGTGCTCCACCATGCCCGGCATTTTCCTCTGTAACTGGGGATCCAGACGAGCCTCAAAGGTCTTTTCAGACATGCCTGCAGGCGTCTGGCTTCCCATCACCTTAGAACGAAGCTCTCATGGTAACCCATAACACCCTGGGTCATCTGCCTTCTGCTGCCTCTGAGCTCATGTCCTACACTCTCTGCGGTTCCCCAGGCTCCAGGCACACTGGCCGTCTGACTGTTCTTCCAAACCCCGGGCACAGTCTCCTTAATTTGCAGTTCCCTCTGCCTGGGACACCTTCCCACCAACATGAGTGCCTCACCCCATTACTCCTCGCAGGTCTCTGCTCAAATGTCACCTGTCCCTAGAGTCCTTCCTTGACCACTGAGTTTAAAAGAGCACCTCTTTCATCTCAGTCTTCTTACTTTTTCTACACAGCCCTTAATAACACCTGATATTATATAATCCTTCTGTTTATTTATTATCTGTGTTTCAAACTAAATTGTAAGCTGTATAAGGGCAAGGATATTTACCTGTTGTCTTTACTGCTATGGCCCTGGAATCTAAACAGTGCCTGACACACAGTAGGAACATCCATGCCTATGTTTATGGTATGAAATGGATAAACTAATGGTGAAGCTATTTGTGGGAGTTGATTCACTGTCTGGCCCATCCCCAAGCCATGGATGAGTGTCCCAGCCCCTTGGAGGGAGACATTGCAGGCAGAAGCTGCAGGAGCTGTTCTCACAGAGGACACGGAGGCCACACCATTAGATCTCCCGATGAGCATGTGGTACGGTGTCAGGGAGTGAGGCCTCATGCCTGGCGCCTAGCAGTGCTCTGGCCTGCGGGGAGATTTCAGGCTTTAGTGGGGTCACTCTGCGGAGAAGGGGCCACGAGTCCAGAGCCCATGAGACCTGATAGGACGTTAAGGATGGAGGAGGCCACCAGGAGTGCACGGGATTGGCTGCTGTGTGAGCACAGCCAAGACATCACTTGGGGCCCCCAGGGTTGCAATCTCGTATGAGCAGAGGGAAATAATGAGACAGTGAAATTGGAGGTATTACTGCTACCTTATTAAGGTAGGGACTGTATTCCTACCCACAGGCCAGAAAAGGGGTTTATTGTTGTGTTGACGGGGTTGCCTTGGGTTACAAACTGAGATTCACACTGAGATGTGTGTGTCCCCATTCAAAGTGGCTGTAGGTTTAGGTCATCATCATGGAAAATGCTCTCTGGCTAACTTCCTCAGGACTTTTGGGAACTGGGACTAATACGCAAGCTTATTTTCTTCGTACTGCTAAGCAAAGAGTAAGAGAACTCTCTGGTATGCCTTTGCACAGGCCCAAGCAGTTTTGGTGACTGAACCTTTATCACAGGGTGGCCCCGGACTGTGTAATCCATGGAGGGGGCTGTAGGTGGTGAATAATCTATCCTCTGCTCCCCAGACAAATAGGCAAGGAAGATCCCATAGGGAACAGATTTTTGTTTGTTTGCCCAACATCCTTTCCTTTGGCGAACCACTCCTCTCTGACTCAGTGTGGCTCAGTGAGGGCTGTAGTCACGGCACCTTGTCTATACCCTCCCCAACACCATGCTTTGAAGTAGCTCATCTCCCGGCTATGTGGTTAGCCCAGGGCTAGGCACACAGTCCTGGAGGGCCAACCAGTCTTCCCTGAGAGTCTGCTCTATTTTTTGGAGAGTCAGCTCTGAGGATAAAGACTGGAGTCTGCCAGCAGCCATTTCCCTGCCACCTGGAGACTGTCAGCTTGCAGAATAAAGTTGTCACCTCCACAGAAGCCAGGCTGAAAGAAAGAGGGAGAGGCAGGCTGGCTGACTCCATTGGAGCCCTGGTTCTGGCCAAGCCTGAGTCCACTTCCCCCTGCATTTATTAGGTAGCATCCAATAAATCCCTTTTGCTGTGGCTGATTTGAGCTAGATTTCGGTCACTTCCAACCATAATGTCCTGACAAACATGGGTCAGTTCCCTCTCCTCTGCAAACCGCAGGGCCCGAGAGCTCAGGTCAGGGAAAGTTGTAGGAGAAAACTGGGAGAATTAGTGGACTCCTCCCTGGCGCCCCTGTCTGCCTACCTCTTGCTGTCTGCCACATGCACCTGTGCACTGGCAGGAGGAGCAGGGCCATGAGGCTGGTACTTTAGCCGAGAGCACCTTGCACACTTAGCACCAGCTGCCCTGCCTTTCTTCAGCTAGTGCTCTGGTTTTTCTTTTTTGTCTCACTGCTCCAAATTCCCAAGAGATGGGATATGGAAAGTTGTCATAACCTCATCCCTCACCCCCAGGTGGAAACGCAGGGTTGAAGACAAAATGTTTTATTTGAGAGGCCTGGGAGCTAGTCCAGCATATGGACGTGCAGAGGCTGCAGCTAGAGCTGGGAGTTTTTCAGTAGGACAGTAGGAAATATTAAATAGGATGGAACTTAAAGCCATGCAGAAAACCGAGGTCCAAGAGAAGGGGTTGAGTGACTAATCTGAAAAGGCCGGAAGAAATGTCAGAACTGCGGAGCAGATGCAGAAATCTGGGAGCCAAAGACACAAGAGCAGGCACAGTGGACACAGAGGAAATAAAGCGGCTCTAGGACAGTCACCTGGAACGGGGACAGAGTTTGCTGCTGACTTTCATGGATCCTCAAAAGTGTGATCAATGGATGGGACAGACAGCCCACCTGGATGGTTGACTTCTATGGGAATCAACTGCTTCTTCTTTCCTACTCTTGCCTTTACATACTTGTGTTAGGATAATCTTCTTCATGCTTTCATTAAGCTGATGAGGGATAATAATTATTAGAATTGTTTTTCCTGAAGAGAAGTCAGATCTGAATTTATTTATGCATCTCGGTTCATTTCCCCCTTATTTTTTTCTATGGCAACCATATGCCTTTTACTCTACACTTCCTTCAAGGAGACACTTTCAAGGTCCTTCCTTTCACTCAACCCAGGGGATGCTGCAGCCCTGAACTGGGACTTAGGACTGTGGAGCTCTGGCCCCTCCCTATCACTTACCAGTTGTGTGACCTTAGTGTGTCACTTACCCTCTGCGGGCAGATTAAGTCATTTTTAAGGCCCTCCCAGCTCTGCTATTCTGGGATGCTGTAAATCTGTGTCCTTTACTGATCAATCCGTAAACCATAAGAACCTCATTCAGAAATGCCATCCCAAATTCTCACTGGTGAGCAGGTGTCTGCCCACAGACCCCACTCCCCAGATGCTACAGGCAATTTGGGAACTATATTTTTAAAATCACCACAGATGGGAAGACTAAGCTGAAATGAGGCTTGTTTGAAAATGCTGCTTTTTGCAGTTCAGCCCCACCTCTTCATCCCTCACTGCGTTCAGCTTTTCGGATGGCCGCCCCAAATAGCCCATGATCTTGCTTGATTGCTCGACAAAGTCTCCCAGAGAGGAGCCTCGGATCACTGGCGGCTCCAGGGCCCCTCCTCCTTGCCATCCCCAAATTCTCATTCTAGTCCATTGCAGGGCTATTGAGACCCCATATGATCAATATTAGGGCCTCTTTAACAGCCTCTTTATCTGCATAAACATGGGCAGATTTGCTTTTTCATTGTGCCCTAGAGGTCTATAACAGCTTCTATTATCTTCCCTGCCATAACTGTCTGTAACCTTAATCTAACTCTGTGAGTTCATTTGTGTATGTCATCTTTTTATCCACACAGTAATGCTCTTCCTGCCTCCATATTGCTATTTTCTTTTCCTGGAAACAATCTGTCTTCAGATAATATCCTCAGAATTGGGACCATTTTCAACCCCAACAGGCTTGCCCCCGGCTTGTTGAATGACATGCCTTCTGGGCTTGGGGTTTGTCCCAGGGGCTGGTCTTGTCCTTGGAGCAGCATGGCAGTGGGCAGAGCCTCCAGTTGGCAGGATGGTGAGCTGGGATCCAGGCCAAGAAGCAGGCATGGGCCTGGGTGCAGGTGTGGACCAGGGTGCAGGCAAGGGCAACTCAGGAGCCAGGGTGGATGGAGTCAAGGTGGGAGGGGCTTGCTGGGAACTAGGAGGCAGGAATTGAATGGGGAGAGTCAGAGGTGAGGGTCTTAGTAACTGGGTTGAAGCCAAAAGCTGGGAACCTGGAACCCAGGCCAGCTAAGCCCAAAGCTACACTGGGGGCCCAGGCAATGTGACAGCCCAGGACACAGAGAGACTTCTGCTGGGGACCTTGCATAAAACTCTGGGGCCAGACTGTCTGGGTTTAAATTCTGGCTATCCTCTTACAGCTGAGTGACTTGGAGCAACTTATTTAACTTCTCTGTGCCTCAGTTTCCCCATTTGTAAATTGAATGACTATAATAGTACCTTCCTCATAGGGTTGTTTAACTGAGTTAAAACACGTGAAGATCTTAGAAGTGGTACTTGGCTCATAGTGGCATTGAATTTAGCTATTGTCTTTACATTAAAAAAAATTAAAGAAACAAGATCACTTGCACATGGAGAATTCTGCGCCCCCCCCCCCCCCAGTTGTTACAGGCTGTGAGCAGCTTCTGATGCTGCTGCGTGGGCGTTTATCTCCCACCCAGGGAAGGTTTGTCCTTGGGGAGCACGGTGTTCCAGCCCCGGTTTTTACTGCCTCCATGTGTTTAGTGGTGGTATAATTGAACAGCTATCCATTTTTATTTCTAAATTCCACTGGGAACATGGAAAGTAAACACAGTGTATTTCCACACTAAGCAGTCGTTAGTCAGTCCTGGGTTCAAATCCCCGTTCTTCTATTTACTTATTGCATGACATTTTGCACGTTATAACCTTTTTCAGTCTTGGTTTTCTCATCTGCGCCTTGGAGGTACCAACATTCTGTACCTCACAGAATGAATTCAGGTTTCAAAGTAAAGTGTGTAGAGCATATGACTCAACACTCTCTTCCTCCCAAAGAGCCCCCATGTTAGCCAGGGCTGCAGTCTCATCTGGTGGCTCTACTGGAGGGGGATGCAGTTCCAAGCCCACTCCCATGGCTGCTGGCAGGATTCAGTTCCTACCGGGCTGGTGGAGTGAGGCTATCAGCAGGCTGTTGGCTGGAGGCCACCTCAGTTCCTTCCACATGAGTCTCTCCATAGGGCAGCTCATAACAGGGCAGCTGGCTCCTTTCAGTGCAAGCAAATCAGAGGGTGAGCAAGATGGAAGCTTGAGTCTCTTGTAACCAGATATCGGAAGTGATATCCAACACTATTCATTACCAACCCACTCAAGACGGGGGGACTAACACAAGGGCATGAATACCAGGAGGTGGGGATCCCTGGGGCCCTCTCGGAGGCTGCCTACCACACTCTGAAACTGCCTCTCCCCACACACGTCCCCCCAAATACCCCCTCTCAAAAGGCACCATTGGTCACAACCGTTGAGTCATTTCTCACTTTATTCCCTCCCTACCCTCAACCAGAGCTAAACTCCCCATGCACTGAGGCTTTCAATCTTTGAGCAAGAGATTTACCTTAATAGAGGCTCTTAATATTGTGATTCCTATTTTTCACTTGCAGATTTCTCTTTTTTTTTCTTTTTTTCCCTGTAGCCTTCTAAGGGGTCCATTTCTTTAAACAGAGAAGGGACAGCTTTTCCCTCCACGTATCCCCAAGGAATTGTAGTAGCCAAATTCTGTCTTAAGCATGTGTTTTACTCTAGGATATTCAAACTCTTTCTTTATCTTGTATTCGGAAAACTTCTAACTCCGTACTGTTTAAAAATTGCCTTTGGCATGTCTCAGACGGCAGGGTATGTTGCTTCTGAGGGCATGGATTAGCTCTGCCCTTCACTCCAAAGCTGAGACACATCTGCCTAGGGTTTGCTGATTTCTTCCGATAGGATTCACGTCAGTTTCAGTGGCAGTCAGGCTGAAAAGGAAAGAGTGAAGAAGTGCTGAGATGGGAAAGCTGAGAGCAAAATGAGACCAGCCCTGAGAGGAGGCAGAGAACCGTGGGATGGAGGCAGACGTGGGAAGCCTGTGAACAGCTAGTCTTGGGCTCAGCAAGCCATCTCAGAGCTAACTATCTGTGCTACAACCCTAAATCCTAGCCAGGGGTCAGAGTTCAAAAGAGATCAAAAGCAGCAGTAAAATCAGCAGCTGGAATAATCCTGGAGACTTCATAAAGCACTGAGAGGCAGGCATTAGTATTAATGGGAACTTGAGGCTCAGAGAGGTAGAACAGTTTGCTCAAGGTCACACAGCCTTGAAGTGGCACCCTAGCCCCCAACCCCTTTTCCCCAGGTTGGATCAAGGGCCTTGGCCCTGGGAGGGGGAATCAGGCAGGTCCAACCCCTTCCTTGCACATGTGTGAAAACAGAGCCAGCAAGGAAAGGGACCTGCCCAAGGTCACAAAGCAGAGTTCTCCCCATTTGTATCCTGCACTCTTCCTACTATGATGCATGGCTTTTCACTTTAACAGACTGAATCCAATCCAACAACCTTTCTTAGCTCTTGCTCCCATCCCTGATGTTCTTTTTTTGGTCCTCCCAGCCTTTCCATCACCATGGATACTCTTTGTGTTGTGTTCCCCCTCAGACTCCATGCTTTGGGAAATCCTCTCTACCATGTACTCTCCCCTTACAGATAATAATAAATTTGTTTCCATGGTTTTATTCATCAAAAGCATATGTAGGGCTTCCCTGGTGGCGCAGTGGTTGAGAGTCCGCCTGCCGATGCAGGGGACGCGGGTTCGTGCCCCAGTCCGGGAGGATCCCACATGCCGCGGAGTGGCTGGGCCGGTGAACCATGGCCGCTGAGCCTGCGCGTCCGGAGTCTGTGCTCGGCAGTGGGAGAGGCCACAACAGTGAGAGGCCCGCACACTGCAAAAAAAAAAGGAAAAAAAGCATATGTAACTGCCAGTCAGAGCTTCTGATCCATAAGAGATCATTACAGTTGGTATAAATATTGAGTTGTATAAACTGAAACTTATAGTTCATTTAGTTTGGGCGGGGGGCGGTTACTGAGGAAAACATGTGCAGTTTCCACATGTTTAAAAATTTGAAAAATGCACATAAATATCTATGACTGCTTCAACTGTGGAGGTGAAACAGGGCCCTGAAGCCTCACCTCACAGTACAGAGCTCCCTGAGCCCCATGCTAGAAACGACCTAAGCAACAGTTCTTCCAGTCAGGCGCTGAACCCACCATCCCTGGGCTCCAGGTGCCCATGCGAGCCTTGGGGCAGGACCAGATGCCATCTCGTTTAAGGGGAAAGTGGGCAGGGCTCTCTGCCCAGTGGCCCCACTGCCACTGCTCACCTTTCTGCCATTAGTGCTACATTCTCCTGATTCTTGAAGCAGGTACACTTGGGGAGGCAGGAAAGCGGGCATGATTTAAACCGAGATCAGTAGTTTACTCGGCGTTATCAGCCAAGCCCTTTGTAGAGTTTCCTGATAGCTCCTTCAACCAGATGATTTGGGGTCTCAGCAAATCCTCTGGGAGGTGCTGAGGGTCTGAGGTGGGCTGGGAATGGTTCCCCGTTTTCCAGGCCATGTCCGTGCACATGACATATCCAGGCCTAACAAAGCTGCTGGCACCTCTGCTCAGCATCCCATCCCCAGCCCAGATGTGCCGTTGTCACGGAGCTACCTCAGCTGGAGGGTCAGGGCCCGGATGTGAGGTGGAGACAGGGTTTTCCACACCACACCTGGTTATTCTCCATGTGCTGGCCACTGGGCACACAGCTTCCAGGTCTCATGGCAGCCTGAGTGTTTACCCAGCTTGTCTCCCAGATGCTGTTGGCAGGATTGTAGCCCTGGGACTGTACCCGAATAAGGGGCAGAAAAGTGACCTCCATAAAGATGAGGGAGACAGAGATGCCCAGAGAGCCCAGCTCTGTCTCTACCACGGTCCTGTGTGCTGAAGCCCTTTTCCTGCCCAACCTTCTGTAGACTTTCCACTGCTCTCCCCAGAGCCACACACATGCTCTTGGGATTTTCACAGTGGACCTCTGGCATCGTGAGGAGGTCAGACCTTGCAGGAGGGGGGCCTTGGCACACGGAGCTGATCTCTCATTCTCTAGGAGATAATGAGATGAACTGGTCATTGTGACCCTGCCCCAAGGGACCCTCACTGGGGGCTACACATGCCTTTGCTCGAAACCAGATTATCAATTCTTTTGTGTGACAAAAAAGTAGGATATGGCAGATAAGCTTTGCCTTCTTGGGTAGATATATGCACTATATAAATGTATATTTTAAAAATACATATGCATTTTAATTATTTAATCTTTATTAAAGGAATCATAAGAGATACATATGATCCTTTCAATAAAATTTACATTAAAACACTTTAAAGGTTTTAATTTGATCATAGAGGCTGGGAAACCTAAATGAGGATTCAAGCTAAGGAAGTTGATGGAATGGTTATGAGACAAGCCATTGAAAGTACACACAAAAAATAATGAGTTTTAAAAAATCCTTGCCTTTCAACAAATGCCGCAGAAAAGCACCAGTTTATTTCTGGATAGTCCGGTCTGGGATGCCCAATTGTTAAAAAACAAAAAAAGGTAGCATATTAGAAGAGGAAAACGTAAGTACTTAAAAAATAATCGTATTACAAAAATAATAGTAGTAAATAAAGCAAACCATATAGGAAAAGACCAATCCAAACTGAATTGTCAAGGAACCTTCAGACCGAGCTTATTACATGCATTTTCCCAGCAATCTTAAAAGAGGTCAGGCCCCAGTGGGCCCGGAGACCTGGTTTTAGGGATATATCAACACCTATCAAGCTGTGAATCCCGTGCCTTTACACCTCTAATTGTTTGAGTTTCTTCCAGTCCCAAAGGCAGTAATTCAAATGTCTCTTTGACTTCTTAAGCCGTCCTGATTTCTAGAAGCTCAAGCACTGCATCTCTTTTCATGCTCAGAACTTGGAATTGGCTTCAACAGTTTCTTTTTTCTTTTCTTTAAACTCCTAAAAATACTGCTCCTGGGCAGGCAGTAAGCCTGTGCTCTCCTTCAAACCAAACTTCAGGGCTTCCCTGGTGGCTCAGTAGTTAAGAATCCACCTGCCAATTCAGGGGACACAGGTTCGAGCTCTGGTCCGGGAAGATTCCACATTGCCATGGAGCAACTGGGCCTGTGCGCCACAGCTGCTGAGCCTGCGCTCTAGAGTCCGCAAGCCACAACTACTGAGCCAACGTGCCACTCTATTGAAGCCTGCTCGCCTAGAGCCCTTGTCCGCAACAAGAGAAGCCACTGCAATGAGGAGCCCGCGCACCGCAACGAAGAGTAGCCCCCGCTCGCCGCAACTAGAGAAAGCCCGCGTGTAGCAACGAAGACCCAACACAGCCAAAAATAAAAAAAATTAAAATAAATAAATGTATTAAAACAAACAAACAAAACCAAACCAAACTTCAGGGCCAAGGGCAAGGTAGGAGGCAGGAGGAATGGTCACCTTTGACCTGTGGAGGAGGGCTGCCTTCGGCACTGGCATTAGGAGACAGTGGGGCTGGGATCAAAAGACCCCAAAGAAAGAAACCCCGAGTCTCTACCTCTAAAGCTTCTAAAAATTCAAGCTGCAGCATTAAAGTTGGTATAAAGAGATCAGAAAGTGTCTTTCTTCTCTTCAGACCTCAAGATTGTTTCTTAAACTTCTCCAGGTTAAAACCTACCCACTACAGGACATGTCCTGAGATGACTCCCACAAATAGCCCAGATCTATCTTTCCTCCCTAACTTTTCTTGTGAATGTGTGCTGTTTGACAGTGATCTTGCTGCCCTGGCTCCCGCTGATTAGACAAGACAGAAGCCACCCTCCACTAAGGGGTACTGGCATGAAACCCCTCAGGGGGCTCCATTAGCATGACCCTTTGTTCAATAGGAATACTGCATATTAGCTGGTGATGAACTAACTCATTCAAACCTTCTTTTTGGAAAGAGGAATGGCATGCAATAGTTGCTTGAACTCAAGTTGCATCCTGAATGGTAATGAGCTGCAGTTCTGGTTTTTTAGAAAAGCCCTGGACCCCAGAGTGCGTGTCGAGTTAGGATAGTGATGTCCCATGGTTCCCAACTGTATTAGTTTCTTATTGCTGCTGTGACAAATTAGCACAAATTTAGTGGCTCAAAAGAACACACATTTGTTCTCTTACAGTTCTGGAGGTCAGAAGTTTAAAATCAAAATGTCGGTGGGGCTGAGTTCCTTCTGGAGGCTTCAGTAGAGACTCTGCTTCCCTGCCTCTTTTAGCTTCTAGAGGCTGCCTGCATTTCTTAACTTGTGACCTCTTCCTTGAATCACTCCAATCTCTGGTGTCTGTTGTCACATCTCCTACTACTGTGTTTTCAACCATCCTGCCTCCCTCTTAAAGGACCTTTATGATTATATTGGGCCCACCTGGATAATCCAGTATAATCTGCCCATTGCAAGATCCTTAACTTAATCACATCTGCAAAGTCCCTTTTGCCATATAAGGTAACATATTTATGGGTTCCAGGGATTAGGATGTGGACATCTTTGGGGGGCATTATTTGGGCTACCACACCTGCTTTACTATATATTCTTTCAACAAGTCTGCACTTCTGGTACTTATACAATTCTATACTATTTAGGTTTTGGTATCTGACCTGCCCACATCCTCTGGAAGGAATAGTGCAAGTATGGTATGACTCCATCTTCCTTGGCAATAGTTGGTGAATAGCTGACCTATTTTCTGGTTAATGACCTATTGAGTAATGACCAATTGACTTGCCATTACCAGCCAAGGACTCATAGGCTTGCCAATGGTCAATCAGTTTCAAAGACTTTGGATGAATGGTGCAAGGACTGTGGGCAGTTGATGGTGGTTTTAGACTAAAAGTGATCTAGAATCAGGATTGATGGCTGCCACGGGGGGCCATGTATAGTATGTGTAAGCAGAGGAAGCCAATTGATCCAGAGAAGAATCAAATGGAAACAGATTTAGAGAGACCATGTGGCCCTAGAGAGACAAGATATTCCCACGTCTAGGCCCCGTGGGGCCTGGCTGTGCTTCTTATCCTGAACTTTAGTGCAAGTTCTCTCTGTGTGCAATGAACCACATCTCTGCTCTGGAGCCAGTCAGAGTGCCATTTGATTCTCTGCAACAAAAACAGCTCCAAATAGAAGAGTCTTTTTTGCTTGACTTAAAAAGATGACTTACGCAACCCTTTAAACCAAAGAACCTGTGTTCAGGTGGGTCTTTGAAAATTCAAGAGGAGCAATGAGGAGGTAGGGTGTTGCCCCCGTGGCCTCCTATCCGTGGTGCTTATGCTCCTATATCCTGGTGGTCTTCCCATCCCACAGCTAGGACTATGGAAGGGCAGGCCCGGGTTCTCCAACTCTGATCAGGATGAAGTGTTATGGGACAATTTTCTCAGGGTTGAGTTGCTGAGGAAAAAAATCTACTCTCACATTCCTATCCTCACCACATTATCTCAGTCCGTAGGTCTGGACTTCTGTCTCAGTTTCCCTGTGCTGAACTCCGGTTCCTCACCTTCAGCTCTCTCTTCCCATCCCTCTCCCAGGGTTGGCTGCCACTTGATTTACTCCTAGACATCGGTTGGGGCTGCACTGTGACTGAGCCATAATCCTGAGGCGCCTTCTGCTGCCTGGACTCCTGTTACCACAGCCCACACCCCAGGCACTGGCACCTGCTCCCGCCACGCCTGAGCTTGCCATGTCGTCTGGGCATCACAACCTGCATCTTCCAGCCTTCCGACATGCCCCCGTTCTGCCAGATGAGGGTTTTCCTTTGATCCCCACAAATAAGTATGACTGAGAACCCTGCTGCTTCACTCTCCTTGCCGCTCCCTACCTGCCCAAGGTAGGACACTTCAGAAAGCACCTGGGAATCCCAGAGCTACAGACTAATGAGTAGATTTTTGTTCATCAGCATGCATTTTGTGCATCAAAGTATGAATGGGCTCTCTGCTGCCTCCAGTGCCTTCACTGTCAGGGAAAAATTGAAGAAGACCTGAAACGGCTGAGGAGCCGGCTGGTGATTTAATTTTCCCCTAATTTTTATGCCTCTCAGGAAACTGACAAATTAATCGGAAGCAGACTTCTCAACTCTGCTGCAACGTAAGTGGTTGCCCCAGGAATGCAGGTCCATGGGCTCAGCTGGGAGGTTTCAGACACTGGGTCCTGTGGTACAAGGCCACCTGGGGGTCCTGGGACAGTCCTTCCTGTCCCCCACTGCTCAGCCGCAGGATCCTGGGCACATGCGGGGCAATCCTGCTTCCGCGTTCCTGCAGAGAGCACCCTGAGGCTGCTCTTCAGCGTCATCTATTTCCCTCCCCGGTGGCTGCTTCTGCTGTGGAATTGGTATTGTTTTTCCTTAATCCTCGGAGTGCCAGACTAGACCTGGGTATATTGACAGGCCCCCAAGGTGCAGTGCATTGGTTTCCTAAACCCTGAGCATAGTGTTGAGAGCCCTACTGTTGGTGCTGCAGCCTGGGTGCAGTCTGCAGTGTTTCCCAAGTGTATTTGGTCTTGGAACACTATGGTTTTAGAGCACTGATTAACATCTCCCTCAAAGAGTGTTCAGTGGAACACATTTAGGAAAATGTTATTCTATTCTAAGATTTATCACACTGTATTACAGGGATTTATTTGCATGTCTGCCTTCCCCACCAGGCTGTAATTTCCTAAAGGGCAAGAAATGTATCTTATTTATCTTTTTATCTTCAGCACCTAGCACAGTGCTTCTTCATAGAGTTGGTCCCCTGAATAGCTCTTGCCAAGGTCACCAACTACCTCCATCTCTGTTCTCATCTTATTCAAATTCCCAGTAAAATTTTACTCAGTTTGGCATTTCTTCCTTCTTCAAACACCTTTTTTTCTCTTGGCTCCTGGGACACCATACCCTCCTGGATTTCTTCCACAAGACCAGCAACTACTTTGCATCCCCCTACTGAACACTTCTCCCTTCCTGTTACCTAGACATTGAAGTACCCAGGGCTCCATCCTTGGACAGTTCCTCTGCACCAGCTACACTCTTTCCCCAGGTGACCTCAGGCAGATCCCGGGCGTAAATCACTTTCTATAAGCTGATGATTATCGTGCTCATATCGCTAAATGTGGCCTTTCTCTTGAGCCCTGGACATATATCTGGCTGCTTATTTAACATCTTCTCTTAGATGTCAATATTTAACAAGTCCAAAGCAAAACTCTTGATTTAACCCAGCAAACCTGTTCATCTTCCAGTCTTTCTATATTATTGTAGTAAGTAGCATCGTCAGCTACCCAGCTGCTCATATCCAAACTCTAAAACTCATCACATTTAAAAAATTTTCCCTTTCAATCCATCAGGACATCCTACTAGTATCACCTCTGTGGTAGATTATTATTTGGCAAATATTCATTCCTCTCCATCTCTATAGGGTATGCTTCCCCTGCCTCACCCCCACGCCCCCAAATGGATATTGGATTTGGTCAAGTGACTTGCTTTGACCATTGGGATGTTAGCAAATGTGTCCAGAGCTGAGACCCTAACTATGTTAGAAAAGTGTGGTTTGGCATTTACCTCCTGTGTTGGTATCAGTGTATTTTCGGTCAGCTCCAAATTCACCGTTTGCTACCTGAACTATGGAAATGGATCAAGGCCCTTTACATCCATTTCCTTTGCCAGGTGGCACAATGTTAATTTTGTCAGCAGAGGGCACTGGATGTGTCTGTCTACAAGCCTGTAATGCCTGCTTCCCAGAGGGTGTTCCTGCCTGCCTGATGACTGCAGAGCCCCTCCACCTTAGGGACCCAGTGAACTTCTCCACCATCATATTCCTCTTGGACTATTCCAGTAGCCTCTTAACTGGTTTCCTTTCTTCCATTCTTGCTACTCTGCCTGCAACATTTCTTGATCCCACCAGATTAATTATATGTAAAGTTTAAATATATGTCAGGTTCTGTTTCAGACTCATTTATCATGTTCCAGCATATTGACCCATCTATTTATTTGATTTGGGGCCCTTATCACAACATTTGAATTACGATATCTTTATAAGGTATCCTCATATCTGGTAGGGCAGGTCCTCCTCTTCAATGCATTTTTTCCAAGCTATTCTTTCCTGTCCACTTTTCCAGATGAATTTTAGAATCATTTTGTCATGTTCCAAAAAAACCCCAATATTAGAAATTTATTTGGAAAAATCAACATTTTTATATCATTGAGTTTTTCTATCTAAGAGATTGACACATCTATATTTAGTTATCTTTTATATCCTCAAGAAACTTTCTCATTTTCATCGTATAGGCTTTCTTTCTTTGTTAAGATTATGTGCAGGCATTTATGTCTTTTGTTGCTATTCTGCACCAGAGTCTTTATTTTTCTATTATATGCTTTAAATGATTACTGTTGTTATATAGACAAGTTATTGATTTTTACACGTTTATTTTGTAATGAATCATTTTATTGAATTCGTATCAATTCTGTGTGTTTTCAGTGAATTCTCTTGAGTTTTGTGGGTATGAAATTCATATTCACTGTAAATAATGATGGTTTTCTTCCCCTTTCCAATAATTTTACTTCTTATTTATGTTTTGCCATTATGCCAACCAGAACTTCTAGAACAATGTTATATAATAATAGTAATAGGGTAAATTTTTACTTTTATATGCAAAAAATGAACATTGATCCTTTTCTCACTCTATACATAAAAATCAACTCAAAATGAATCATACACTCAAATGTAAGAGCCAAAGCTATAAAACTTTTAGAAGAAAGCATAGGAGAAAAAAATCTTTGGGTCCTTGGGTTAGGAAATGATTTCTTAGATAAGACACAAAAGGCGTGAACCATAAAAGAAAAAACTGATAAATTGGACTTGATCAAAATAAAAACTTTTGCTTTTTGAAAGACACTCTTAAGAAAATGAAAAGACAAGCCCAGCTGGGAGAAAATATTCGCAAAACACAAATCTGACAAAAAAACTTGTATTCAGACTATATAAAGAACCCTCACAGCTCAATAGTCAGTTGATAAACAGCAGACATTTCATCAAAAAAGATATATTGGTGGCAAATAGACACATGGAAAGATGCTCAACATCATCAGTTATTAGAGAAATAAAAATGAAAACCAAACCAAGATACTACCGTACATTTATTAGCTAAAATCAAAGGACTGATAATACCAAGTGCTGACGAAGAGGCAGAGCGACATAGTGTTGGTGGGAATGCAGAATGGTATAGCACTTTGGAAAACAGTTTGGCAGTTTCTTATAAAGTTAAATATTTACTTAAATTTCTACTTTTAGTTATTTACCAAGTAAAAGTAAACATATATGTTTATCCAAAACCCTTGACACAAATGTTTATAGAAGCTTTATTCATAATAGTCTGAAACTTAAACCAATGTCCATCAATCACAGAATGGAAAAACATATTTGGTACATTTATACAATAGAGTATACTCAGGCAGCAACTTGGACGAATCTCAAAAGCAGTATTCTAGGTGAAAGAAGCAGAAAACCATAGGCTACTGTATGATTTCATTATCTGACATTCTGGAGGAGGCCAAACTATAGGGACAGAAATCAGACCCATGGTTGGCAGGGCTGGGGTAGGGGAGGGAGTTGACTCTAAGGGAACTTAAGGGAACTTTTTGGGGTGATGGAACTAGTTTATATATTGGGTGCTGTGGTGCTTAAATGATGGTATATATTGTCTAGAACCTATCAAATTGTACACTTTAAAGGGGTAAATTTTAGTGTATGCAAATTGTACCTCAATAAACCTTTTTTAAAAAGACAAGGATAGGGCTTCCCTGGTGGTGCAGTGGTTGAGAGTCCACTTGCCGATGCAGGGGACGCGGGTTCGTGCCCCGGTCCGGGAGGATCCCACATGCTGCGGAGCGGCTGGGCCCGTGAGCCATGGCCGCTGAGCCTGCGCGTCCGGAGCCTGTGCTCCACAACGGGAGAGGCACAACGGTGAGAGACCCGTGTACCGCAAAAAAAAAAAAAAAAAAAAAAAAAAAAGACAAAGATACACAGGCCAAAAAATAATACTGGTATTAGCTGTAATCCTTGTTTCGCTCTTTGTTTTAATAGGAATGCCATTATTTATGTATTATTTTGGCCACAGCTTTGGGGAGGAAAAAGACATGTTCTTTATTATGTTAAGGAAATAGCCTTCAGTATCGTTAAGATTTCTTAGCTGCCAGTAACAGAAACTGCTTCTGGATGATTTAAGCAGAAAAGGAATTTACTGACTGGATCTTGGATAGTTCAGAGAATCACTGGAATGTCAGGAACAAAGGGAGCCTGGGCAGCTTGCACCGCAGCCCAGGTCATGACACAGAACAGAGAGGGACGTGCTGCCATCTTGGAATATGCGATCCACAGCTTGAAATGCCAGCCCTCCTGGCCCTGGGGCCTGGATGCAGCTACTTATGCTTCTGTGGAGGCTGTCCCTGCAAACTGACGTTGCTGCTATTAATGGAACCACCATGAAAAAATTTCTGCACTCAATGAAGTTGAAATTTAAAAAACATTCTCTTCTGCTTGTCATCTTTCCTCTGCCACTTGAGTTTAGGCCAAGTGCCTCACTGTTGCTGCAAGGGTGGGGCTGGTACGCAGAGCAGTGGGCAGCTGTTTTCTCCATTTCTATACGGGGAGGAGCTCTGCCTCCCACCAAAATTCAGAAAGTGGGTAATTTCTCAAACATAGGGAGGAGGATCAGATGTGAAGTGCTCTTCCACTAAAAAAACCCCATCAATGTCCACTGGTACCATCCATTCCTCGTATTTCAGAGAATGTCCCCTTTAGGAATCCATGTTGAATCTTCATGCGTGATTTTCCTGATCCTACTGAGAATAATCATACAGTTTCTCTTGTTTGACCCATTGATGTGTTCTCTAAACAAATTTGCTCTTATTAAAACAGCTTTGCATTGCATTCTTTGGGTAAACCCTGCTTGGTTATGGTAAATTATTCTTTTAATAGACTGTTGAATTCAATTTACCGGCATTTTGTCTAGAATTTCCACATCTGTATTCATGAGGGAGCTTGGTCTCGTTTCCTTTTATTTTATGCTATCTCTTTGTCAGTTTCAATGACATTCTGGACTCTTCCTCTCAGGGGTTTTCTGCCTCCCAGTTGGGATCTGAGCTCCGAAATCTTTTTCATAAACCACAGGTTTTACTACAGCCCTCATGGCTCATCAAGCGATAGGAAATTACGGGGATGGACACAGATATGATGAGAAAGTCCAGATGCCTCAGGCACCCCTTAAATTACTCTGGGACAATTACTGAGGGCCGACCATGTGCCAGCCGCTCAGTTATTTAACCTGAAGCTTAAATAAGCTTCTCCTCTGTGTGTAGAATTCAGATGACCCATGAGAATCATCTGGTAATAGAGAATGTGAGAGGGGACCAGAGGCCATCTCATCTACCTGTGTTTTATGGTCAGAAAGTGACAGAAGGGAAGAGACCAGCCCCAGGTACTTACCCAGCTTTCCCTGACTTTCTGAACCTTGCTCTTTCAAAAGACTCCACTCTATAGACAGGGCAGCCAACATACAGATTCAGACCCTGCTGAAAGTATTTTTTAGGCCCCTCAGCAAGGGTGGACAAGCTGAAACTCTTAACACAGCTGGTATTGATGCCCTACATAGTTAGGCCCCGGGCCCCCCTCTAGACCTCTGGGCCCCTGCCAGCCTGCCCACCCCTCACAAGTACTGTCCAAAGAGAATTCTGAGGAGCATCAAATATAGCCCAGAGGCTAAGCCAGGGGTTTGGAGCCGAGTGTCTTGGATTCAAACCCCAAGTCTAACGCATAGTAGCTGTGAGGCCTGGGATTTGGAAGCCTTAGTTTCTCATCTGTAAAATGGGATGCTGGGAGAGCCTAAAGTTAAGCCAGCCCTGGGCTCAGAGCCATCACTCAGTTATTTTTCTAAAGAGCCTGCTCTGTGCCACACCTGTGACTGACAGCCGGGCTACAGAGAGAACTAAGACTCAAAATGGTGTAGTGCAAAGGTCTGCTCAAAATGCACTTTTTGCTCATTGGAATGGCATCTTTGAAAACCTCATCTTTCAGTTTTCTCCGG
This sequence comes from Stenella coeruleoalba, assembly GCF_951394435.1. Taxonomy (NCBI): domain Eukaryota; kingdom Metazoa; phylum Chordata; class Mammalia; order Artiodactyla; family Delphinidae; genus Stenella; species Stenella coeruleoalba. The sequence continues at coordinate 44,246,145 of NC_137154.1, read as the reverse complement.
AAGTGGTGTTTAACAGAACAAAAAGATCTTTGAAGAATTAGCAGGACACTTCCTCTCCATCCTCTCCAGCTGTTTGATCTTTATGGAGATGCTTTGATGATCTCTCACCTGTGCTCACCTCTTCTGTGCTGCTCACAGCCCAGGGATTCTCTAGCAGCTGTGTCCAGGACCAGACTGTGTTCCAGGCCAACGCCCTACAAATGTCTGCCAGCCACTCCAGTCTCCATTCCTCGCCTCTAGTGTTCACCCAATTCTGCACACTCTCACCACACGTGGGAGCTTGGCTGTGCCCTCTGGGCCCGTGGCCATTGTCTTGTTTCACAGCAGAGGTGTCTGCAAAGCTTTCCCTTGAGTGCTGTGCCCGGCAACCATATCCCCAGGTCTAGCATCCCCAAAGTCTATCCCTTGTCACTTTCTAGAATACATAACAGACCAGGGCAAAGACTGTTCCATAGCAGAGTTCTGCAGACAGTCTGACTCTGTCACAGCCTTGGTCTGGAGAGGTGAGGTGCCGTGGGAAGGAGAGAGCCCCTGATAGCACTTCTGGAGATGTTCCATGGTACAAACAGACACAGCTTTGTTTCCACCTTCATTTCACTAACTCACCGAGTGACCTCGGGTGTGTCTCTTTCCCCCTCTGGGTCTCCATTTCCTCCTGTGTGCAATGACAACCCTTCCTATAACACTGATCTCCCTGGTCTAGTGGACTTTTCAAATGGGGTAAGTGAAGTCAGAGGTCTTTGAAAAGTATAAAGTTGCAAGGTACTCTTATTGGTTGAGGTTTTATTTAATTGGCAGCCAATATGAGAAGACATCTTCATCAGCAATTGTTTGGTTACCAGGATACAGGGGAATTTCCAGGCACCCCACTGGAGGAATTATAACTGGGCTTCACAGGGACTGAGAGTCACCAGGCTGCTCTTCTATCTGTCTCTGTCTGGGGCCACGTGCCTCTCTCTGCTCCATTCTCCTCTCTGTAGAACCACTTTCTTTTCCAAGGCTTGAGTGATACTCCCCAGATTCAGCTGCTCTGTCACTCTACCTGGCATATGGCACCCAACACCAGATAGCTAACTCTGTCCTTGTGGCCTAAGACTCAGCCTGGGTGGGGTGTCCACCCTTTGTCCCATCAGGTGCGTGTGCTGAGTAGGACCCCATGTTACCCAGAACTGACTTCCGTATGGTGGCAGGTTCTCTGAGAGGAAGAGAGCCTAGAGCACGCTTGCTGGAGCTAAGTCACCCATCTTAGTGCTTCGTTTTACAGTCGAGTAGAACAAATCAGGAAATTGAAGTGACAGGTGCAAGGTCACATGGAGAAGTAATAGCAGTGCCTGGCACTTGAATGCAGACTTTCCAACCCAAGATACAGGATGTTTTTTACATCCCTCCCGTCCTTCTCTGGTTCAGATGCAGAGAACTATTTGTGCTGGGTGGATGTGCTCTGTAATGGAGAAATGGAAATCAACACGCCTGTGCGGCTGCGCTGGACCCACTGGGTGTGTCTCACTGAGGCTGGGGAGTTGATGTGGGTGGGAAAGGCTGCGTCATGGGGTGGAGCCTCAGAAGCAAGGCTGTGGCTGCACTCTGAAGTCCCCTGGCGGGGCTCGGGGAGGCACAATGTGGAGCTATGGGAGTTCCGGGGACCCTGGGGCTGCTTTAGTGCCTCTCCTCAGGGCTCGCTAGGCCTGGGCAGACCGTTCATTCAACGTTAGGCACAAAAGGCCTCGCCAGGACACGTATCTTGCCTCCCAACTCTCTGACTCCCTATATGGTGATAGAAAGCCGGTACTTCATCCCATATCCACACCCTCCCAACAGCTCCAGAAAAGGGGGCATTGATCTTGAGAAACTTTGCTAGGCTCCGGGGATATAATGGTGAGCAAACAGAAGTGTTTCTGCCCTGAGGGGGCCTATGGCCTAGAGCAGAAGGCAGACCAATCCACTCTGTGCTGTGGAAGGAAGGAAGGAAGCAGGAGGGCGCAGGACAGCCCCTGGCCTGGTGGGGCGGAGGATTGGTCTCCCTGAGGAGGGTGCTGGGGCTGAGGCCTGCAGGATGGATTCTGATGGTAACTCACATTTCTGAGCGCTCACGGTGTGCCTGGCACCGTGAGCTGTACACGCGTGTCTCCTTGACTCCTGCAGTTACGGGGACTATGATTGCTTCCATATTACAGATGAGGACATGGGGGTTTGAAGAGCTTTTGGAAATGGCCCAAAGCCAGGCAGTTGTGTTTGTTTGTTTGTTTTTTAAGTGCTAGAGCTAGGGATTTGAAGCCTGACCATCTGACTGCAGGTCTTGCACATGTAACCACTAACCACAGCAGATGTTAAGTAAGCAAAGGTAGGGAGATAAGAGCGGGGAGGCCCGGGAGAGGCACTGAGCAAGGCCAGCCTGGCGGAGTGCAGCGAATGAGGATAACCAGGTGTCGGCAGAAGCCTGAGCCTGGCAGGCCCTTGTAGGGGCTTGTAGGACCGTGCAGGCCACACTAAGAATTTCATTCTTTATCTGGAGCACGATAGGTTAGAAGACACCAAAGGAATTTAAGGACAGGAAACACAGGATCAGAACTGTAATTCTTTTTTTGCGGTACGCGGGCCTCTCACTGTTGTGGCCTCTCCCGCTGCGGAGCACAGGCTCCGGACGCGCAGGCTCAGCGGCCATGGCTCACGGGCCCAGCTGCTCCGCGGCATGTGGGATCTTCCCGGACCAGGGCATGAACGCATGTCCCCTGCATCGGCAGGCGGACTCTCAACCACTGCGCCACCAGGGAAGCCCCAGAACTGTAATTCTTAAAGATCATTCTGTTTGCAGGATGGAGAACAGATTGGAAGGGGGCAAGAGTGGATATGAGAAGACAAATTTAGAGGTCACTGCAGGGCCCCAGGGGAGGGATGCTGCAGCTTGAAGTAGTGGAGTGCAGACAGAGGGCAGTGGGAGGGATGAGTGGAGAGTTCTCTAAGAGGGAAAATTGACAGTGTTTGGCGATGGGGGGGCTGCAGAAGTGGGAGGTCTTGAGGAGACGCCTCAGATTCTGGCTTGTGCAACTTGATGGAGAGTGGGGTCGTTCACTGAGAGGGAAGACTCTGGAAGGGGGAACTTATCTTCTGCATTTGTCCACACTTTTATGTATGTGTGACTCTCCAATTCTAAGGACAATATTACTTTGCAAATGTTTAAGAGTAGCGGTGTGTAAGGGGGTTGGTCTGCCAATTAGGGACCCTGCACTGTCACCAGGAAAGCGACTTAGAGGATGGCACCAGAGCCCACCACCAGCAGAGTGAAGGGAATGAGCTTCTGGGCAGCCTTTCTGGAGGCAAAATCTCAGCCCCTGCTTTCCCAGCTCACTCTGCAGGAAATTCCTACCTCCTAGAGTTCCACATTCCCCCAAACCCAGGTTCTTCCAGGGAGGCCTGAATATGGGGTGAGGGGGACATCCATGTAAGCACATGATGTGGTAGGTATGAAGCAGTTCACCAAAAAAGTCCCAGGGAAACTGTGCAGAGTTCCACCTCCAGCCCAGCCGCTGAAGTACAGACGAGGAAGCAGCCACTAAACAAATGACGATAAGTAATGGGGAGAATCAGCCAGCTCCTGTCCGTGCACAAAGTTTTGTTGTTCCACCGAAAAAACCTTCCTCTGCCAGGTGTTTGTTACGCTCCTCATGGGCGAGGCAATTAGTAAAGCAGGTTTACTGGACAGAGTGGTGCCCACCCAGATGCCCCCTCTGGGACCCAGACGCTCCATCCTCCAGCTGCTAGGAGTGGAAGCTGCTGACAGCTCATGGCCAAGTCCGCTGTGGAAACTGTCCTCCACCTCCTCGCTGCCATGCCCAAGGTCAGGTGCTCTTCCTGAGGCAGACTTGCCTGAATCGAGACAAGCCTGAAGGCCACCCCAGCTCCAGAGCTCCATGCGGAATGGGCTCCTGTTACGACGGTCTCTCCGTTCAGCTTCTCTTCGGCCCCATCCTGCTTCATTCACTCCAGAACATGCCATAAACCTCCTGCATGTCCACCTCCCTCTCAGGGTGTGTCTCCTGGGGAGTCTGACCTACCACATGGATGGCTTTGTAACATGATACAATTCCTTGGCTTGTCGACGTGCAATTCCTTTCCTCGTGTGTTTCTGGTTAGAGTGGGTCACAGGGGAGATTCTCTAGAGATTTTGGAGGTGAAGGAGGGGCAGCAGCCATCTTGTAGCATTCTTGCTAATGTGCTGACTCAGTTCCTTGCGTGAAGCAGCAGCTGGACCGGGTGTGTGGGTTTAGCTCAGTGACGAAGGGCCCTGCCTCTGCAGGATTTCTTCTCCACCAAGGTCAGAGGCAACAAGAATGGACACGGGTTCTAGACTGTCCTTGTGGGGTCCTAGATTGTGCCTGTGGGGTTCCAGACTGCTCGTGATCTTTGCTTCCTAAATGTTTGCCCTGTGGACTTCAAGCTCCAGTATCAGATACAGAGACAGCTGTACAGGGACCGTTTAATCAGCTCCCACAATGCACAGGTCAATTCCCTGTAATAAACCCCTTAATATGTATACATGTCTATTTCTATCTATATCTATGTCTTTCCTACTGGTTCTGTTTCTCTGGTCCAACTCTGACTCACAGACACACATTCTAATTAGAGGAAAGCTGAAGCTGCTGCATAGACCAGTACAGGAGCAAATAGGGTCAGAATTAGCTAGAACAATAGAAGCACAGCTGACAACATCTGCTCTTTGAAGAAAGAAGTGTGAGCAGTTAGTGTGTCTCCCATGGTGCCAGGATGTGAGAGTCTGGGTTACCCCGGCCCAGAAAGGAGTGTGAAGCAGAGGGGCAGACCTAGAGCAATAGCCTGGGACATTGTTAGTTAGAGGAGACTTGCCCCAGCTTCCTGGTTTAAGGCTGCACCAGTGCCCCACTTAACTACCAGTGGCTGGTAGTTAAGTCCTTACCTCTCACCTGCATAGTCAGGTTGGCACCATTTCTGGATGTGTGCACACACATACAACAGCATATCATTTTACAGTTTTCCTTGATTCCTCCCAGCTCTTTCTTTTGTGGTTCATAAAAGACCCTGCGTTTTAAAGCCTCTGCTGACAGGTGCGGCTAATCAAATAGGTGAGACCCATCCTGCACAGACTGGGTCTGAGCTGAGGCTTTTCCTGAGGGGTTTTGCCTTATCTGAAGGCATCTGTTTTCAAGCCATTCTCTTCCCCTCTTCTTTCAGGAAACAGTTATCTTACTCTCCTCCCTTGGAGTGGATGTTGCCCCTCAGGGTTTCCCAGGTTGGAAGTGATTTCCCCAACATGCAAGGAGGAACAGGAATGTGGGCATAAGGAGGGGGAAACAGACAGTTTCCAACTGAGAAATGAGACAGGATAAAAGAGTAATAGCAACAGGAGGGAATAAGGAGAAGGTTTATTAGCCAATGTTTGAAAACATGAGGGTCCCAGAGCAGAATTCTTAACAGATTCAATGGTTTTCACACATATTTTATCTGCAAAGCTGGAAAAAGCCTGTGGGAAGGGAATGCAGATGCTCTCCAGAGCACAGCTTAACTTTCGGTTCTGCTGTCCTTAGAAGACCATCCTCAGGCTCTTTAGCCCTGGGGCCTTAACAGGGGTTCCTCCTTCTCCCCAAATCTTTCCTTCCTCTGAATAGCAGCCTAAGTACAGAAGTGAAGCCTCTTGGGGATAGAGTAGGAAGACTTTCTTTTTCCATCTGACTCCAACTATTAGTATACCTGCAGACATTGGTAAGCTGAAAAATGACCTCCCCAAAGATATTCACATCCTAATCCCTGGAACATGTGAATGTTATCTTATACGGCAAAAAAGGGACTTTGCAAATGTGATTAAGTTAAGGATCTTGATATGGGGAGATGATCCTGGATTATCCAGGTGGACACTAAGTGCAATCACATGTATCCTCATAAGAGGGAAGCAGAGAGAGACTTGACACACAGAGGAGAAAGCAATGTGAAGACGGAGCAGACAGAAACTCGAAGATGTTGGTCTTGAAGATTGAAGTAATGTGGCCACAAGCCAAGGAACGTTGGCTGTCGCCAGAAACTGGAAGAGGCACAGAACGGATTTTCCCCTAGAGCCTCTGAGGGTGAATATGGCCTTGCCGATGACTCAGTTCCAGTGCCATGATATTGATTTTGGACTTGTGAACTCCAAAACTGTGAGAGAATACACTTCTCTTGTTTTAAGACACCAAGTTTGTGGCTGGTTTGTTACAGCAGCTGCAAGAGACTAATACACAGACCCTTTATGCGTTTGTGGTAAAACGTCTTCTTCATCAACCCTGGGAGAGAGGGGCCGCTGCAGAAATGGTGGGAAGGATGGCCAAGGTTGGGGTGCACAGTGTGCAGGGATCTCAGCCCCTGGGCAGGTGGGCTGGTGGGAGGGAACTGAGTTCAGACATAGAGGAGGATCACTGGGTACAGTGGGGCAGTGTAGTCCAGGGGCTGTGAATTCAGACAAACTAATGTTTCTACATCATGGTTTTACTTCTGACCTGTTTTTTTTTTTTTGATACATTAATGTTTTTGAGTTTCCTTCTCTATTAAACAGGGGAAATAATACATACTTCATGGGCTACTGGAAAAATTTAATGAGATGAGTCACTCTATAAAAATAGTACACAGCAGCGGGCTTCCCTGGTGGCGCAGTGGTTGAGAGTCCGCCTGCTGATGCAGGGGACATGGGTTCGTGCCCCGGTCCGGGAGGATCCCACATGCCGCTGAGCGGCTGGGCGTGTGAGCCATGGCTGCTGAGCCTGCGCATCGGAGCCTGTGCTCCACAACTGGAGAGGCCACAACAGTGAGAGGCCCACGTACCGAAAAAAAAAAAAAATAGTACACAGCATTGAGCACATTTAAGTGCTGAAGAAGTGATAACTCTAAGCAACAGTTAAAGTGGGATGATTCAGGCATGGTTCTAGCAATCCGTGCTTTCAGGAGGACACATTTCTCAGGTCAGGCAGGATGGCAAGTACTGCTAAATTGCATCTTAATTCTCCTCTTTGCCAGGGCTACAGCCAGGGTCAGGACTCTGTCTGTGTGTGGCAGAAGTAGCTCTGCAGGCATGGGGCACAGGAAGTGGGGTCTGGCGTGGGGAAGGAAGGTGGCAAAGGCCCAGCAGACTCTAGGCTCCAGTCCGAAAGGGTCCCAGGGTACCAGGCATCACGGCTACCTGATTTGTGGGATTCAGTGCAAGATGAAAATGTGGGCCCCCTTGTTCAAATTATTAAGAATTTCAAGACCACATGGCAGAGCATTAAACCGAGCACTGGGCCTGTCTGAGCGCAGGCACCTGGTGACTGTAATCTGAGCATACCCACAAAATCAGCTCTGCCAGCTTTGGGGCGGTGGGATAGAGCCCAGACCTATAATCTGGACCAGGCCAGGCTGAAAAGGGCAGAGCCCTGCTGGGTCCTAGGGCCGTGCTGCTCACTCCACCGTGACCGGGAATCACCCAGGAGCTTATGAGCATGCAGATTCCAACTCAGAAGTGCGGGTGTGGGACCTGCATTTCTCACTAGCTCCCTAGGGACACCTGAGGCTGACTGTCCTCAGGTCACACTTTGAGTAGCAAGGTCCCAAGAGACACTTTAAGTTAATGATGTGGACCTGGGCCTTGATGTTTCCTTTCACTCGGTTTCTCAGGCTACCAATCTTATCTTTAGGGGCCTGTTACTTCTGTTCTGAACTATGGGAAGACACCTGAGTGTTATACTCACCTGTTATGTCATGGGTCAGGCTGGGTTTAGTCAAAGATAGGAAGTTTGGATCTGCTAAATGTGGGCAGTCTGTATCAATCTGGTTACTGATAACAGTAGCAGTAACAGCACAACAAAGATCCCTTAGCAGGTTGTATTTATTGAGCACAAACCATATGCTAGAAACAGAATTAATCAACTTCACAGGCATTCTTTTTTCCATGGTGTGTAACTGTATTTAGTTGAAAAGTATTAATAACAATAGCTAACATACATGTGCCAGGCCCTGTAATCGGTGTTTATATTGTATATTAATTCATTTAAAGACACACAGATTTTTACTATTAATTTTCATGCATAATCTTGCATATGCCTTCTAACATCCCTGGAGTAGGTACTACCGTGATGTCCATTTTACAGATGTGGAAACCGAAACAAGAACTGTACAGTAACCTGCCTTTATCTCTGGCTCCCAAGTCTGGCTCTTCAACACTCTCAAGTAGTTGGTCCTAGTTGTGAATAAATGGGGACAGGTTGAGGGCTGGCTGACACTAAATAGTTTACGTGATCTCACAGGGGATCATTCATTTGCTCTTTACAGCCACCCTGAGAAGCAGTGCTGGGATCCAGTTTATGGATAGAAATTGAAGGCTGGAGCTTGTAAGTGACTTGCCAAGTTCATAGCCAGTAAGCGGGAGATGTGAAGCCCTGGGAACTCAAGCTCTGTGGGCACCCCATGCTGTCACTTCTCCATGGGAGGGATGATGGGATGGGGAGTGTTTAAGGAGGTGGGGATCCAGCTCCAAATCTGATGAGTTCAGGCAGTGGCTCCAGGGAAAGCACGAGTCCAGGGACAGTGCTGGGGTGACATGTGCTCCCAGGAGGGGCCTTCCCAGTGTCTGGTGCTGGGCTTCTGCTGCCATGGGAGAGGGTCAGAACTTACCCCTTCCTAAGGACTTTCCCTGTTCTTGGAGCAAAGAATGCTGAGAGGGAAGCCTCACACTCTTGGGTTGGAAGGCTGACTCTACCTCTTGCTGGCAAATCGTCCTCAGTGTCTGTGCAATGGAATTAAGAATAGTGCCCCCTCCCCCAAAGTGGCTTGTTAGGAGGATTAAATGAACTCATCCATGGAGAGCTCTGAGAAGAGTGCCTGGCTCTTCCTCCTAGCGGTAAGTGTAGTGTTCCTGCAAAACCCTCCGATGTTGGGTGCGACCAAGAACAGGTCCCCCTGAGCTGAGGGCCTGGGGCTTCCTTGTCTGAGCAATTGCCAGCCTTCACTGTGTGGGCGGGGCCTAGCCCCCGAATTTCCATCTGTCTCGAGGCCTCACTTCTGCTGACATACTGGGAAGCAGATCATTGTTGAGATTCTCCCCATCCATATGGAGCATATATAACCTTCAAAGAAAATGACACCAATTTTCTCTCCAAGTGTGATGAAATAGAAACAGCTCACATTGGGGTCAGAAGGACTTGGTTCTTGTTGCAGCTTTGCCATTAGGTAGCTGTGTGACTTGGGGAATACCACCCAAACTCTTTGGACCATTGTTTCCCCACCTAAACTATGGAGGAGTTGGATTGAATTTAAGAAAATTTAAGAAAAAATTGCCTTGAGGCCCCACTTCAAGCTGGACAATGCATGGGGCACTAAGGATGTAAAACCAAAGAAAGCAAGACCCCTCCCCTCAAGGAGCTCCATTCTGGGGCAGAGGAGCACCACAGTGGAGGAACACATCATCTAATAGCTATGTTTGGCTCTGACATTCTAGAATTATGCCCATTCTCACCCTTGACTCCTACCAACAATGTTGTGCTTATGGTGGACAAATAAATGTGTCTGTTGCTTGTCTTTGTTCTTTCACCAGGTACCAATTCTGGCTAAAGAAAAATTCCATTAGACAGCAATCTAAGCTCTGAATCACTGGCTTAGTGTGGTATATGCCCCACCAAGGTCCTCTTACTGGTCAAAGTCCAATGGCTTCCAAAGTTCAAATCCAGTGATATTAGACGTGACCTTGAGTTTCTCTGGGTTGGTGGAGACAGAGCCAGCCCAAGGTCACCTCTGACATTCTCCCACTTTCCTGTACCCTTTTCCAAGAAGCCTCTGGCTCGTACTTCACATCAACAGGCCTGGAGGCTTATGTCTCAGTAATTCAACAACCACGGCAGCTGGTTCTTTTCCCTTAAGATTTAATACTTGTCATTTATCTGTGTCAAAACTGCAAAGGAGCAAGTTTCCAAAGACAGATTTATTATGCGTGCTGAGTGTCTCAGGTGCAGCAGTGCATAGAGATGGGTTGAATTCCATATTGGTTCTATAAAAATAGCCACTTTGCATTCAGACAAGTGAGAAACATACAGTCTTGTGCTGTGAGTCACCATGGGGCATCCACAGAAAGTCACATCATTGTGAGGCTGTGTTCTAGTCACTCATGTGGGGCTGTGTTCTAGCCATTGGTTTCAGGGTCAGCTGCCAGCCTTACACAAGTATTGGCTTATGCAAGGAGCAAGTTGTAACCAGAGCCGAACTGGTTACAGCTACATACTTTGTGAGGCTCAGTGCAAAATGAAAATGTGGTGCCTAAAGTTTAAAAAGCAGGAAAAAAGTGCTGTTATAGATAAAGCTTTTCCCTTTCTTCTGCGGTCTTTCTCTCACTTGTCATGGTATTTTTCATTTGCTATTTAATGTTATTCTAAGAAAACTTAAAGTTTTCAGTTATTAGCATGCATTTTACTGTTTACCTATTTATTGTGCAATGCAAATTTAAATGCAAATATAAGAGCATATAACTCCTAGGTGGAATCACTGAAATTATGCAATCATTTCACAGCTTGTCCCCAGTGGGTGCCTTGAGTGCTCCAGAAAAGAAAAACCCAAGCCAGGCTTGGGAAGATAGAAGGAGGAGAGGATCCTCCAGGCATGGAGTGTGGATCCTCACTGGTGTCCTGGGCTCCATGATGCAAGGCACATCCATGCTCTTTCTGGCCTAGAGCTTCCAGCTTTGCCCTCCTACCCACCCCCTAACCCCGCCATCCTCAGTGCTGAGATCTTGTGCAGCTGCTGGGGACGAGGGCTGGAGACATCAAGCGAGGCATCTCCTCTTCCCATGAGCTCACCACCCCAAAGCACAGCAGATGGGTTCCCCCACAGATTTTTAAACATCTATTCTGGGACGGACATTAGCTTCTAATCCATGGAACCTGTAAATGTTACCTTTTTTGGAAAAAGGGTTTTTGCAGATATGATTAAGTTGAGGATCTTGCAGTGGACAGATTATCCTGAATTGTCTGGATGGACCCTAAATGCCACCATAAGTGTCCTTATAAGAGGGAGGCAGAGGGAGATCCAACACATGCAGACAGAAAAGGAGAAGTCAGTGTAAAGATGGAGGCAGAGATGGGAGTGATGGACACAAGCAATGTGCAGCCACCAGAAGTTAGAAGAGGCCAGGAGCAGATTCTCCCCTAGAGCTTCTGGAGGGAACATAGCCCTGCTGGCATCTTGATTGTAGCCAATGAAATTGATTTTGGACTTCTGGCCTTCAGAACTATGATAGAATAAATTTCTGCTGTTTCAAGCCACCAAGTTTGTGGCAATCTGTTAGAGCAGCCTTAGAAAACCAGTACCAAAACTACTAGAATTAATAATAATCAGCAAAGTTGAAGGATCCAAGGTCAATACACAAAAAGCAACTGTATTTCTATCAGCAACTAATAAGGTAAAAATTAGAATAAAATATTCCATTTATAACAACATCAATAAACATCAAATTCCTATCGTTAAATCTAATGAAAGAAGTAGAGCCCCGAAATGTTATTGAGATAAATTAAAGAAGACTTAAATAAATGAAGGGATATACCATGGTCATGGATTGGAAAACTCAATACTGCTAGATGTCAGTTATCCCCAAATTAATCTACAGATTGTGTAATGCCCATAAAATTCTGGAAGTTTATTTTTTCTTTTTGTAAAAATTGATAATCTGATTCCAAAATTAATATGGAAATGCAAAGGGCAAAGTATAGCCTAGGCAATCTTGAAAATGAAGAATAACTTTGGACAGCTTACATTACTAGATAAGATCCATTATTAATTTATTGTAAGTTAGTATGAAACTGCCACAAGGATAGAAACACTTACCAATGGTACAAAATAAAGCTCAGAAACAGGCTGACATTTATAATTAACTGATTTATTATTAAGGCAGAACATGGGAAAAGAAGGATAGTTTGTTTAGTAAGTATTTCTCAATTGATTTCATGGAAAAGATTGTATTTTTACTCCCCCTACTTCATACCAAGCACATAATCAAATACATATGGATAGCAGCTCTAAATGTGAAAGATAAAAACAATAAAGTTGTAGAAGAAAGCATAGAATAATGTATTTATGACCCTTGAATAAGCAAAGTCTTTTTAAAAAGGATACAAATCTGCTAATCAAAAAAAGAAAAATATATTGATAAATTAGACTTAAGAACTTTGGTTTTCCAAAAGACATCATTAAGAGAGTAAACAGGTAACGCACAGAGTAGAAAAGATATTTGCAATGCATATACCTAGCTAAGGACTTGTATCCAGAAAGTATAAAGAACTCCTACAAATCAATTAGAAAAAACAACTCAACAGAAAAATTGGCAAAAGGCTTTATTAGACACTTCGCCAAGAGAACATCTGAATGGCAGCAAACAAACAGAAAAACAAAAAACAACCCTAAACCAACCATATGAAAAGATACTAAACTTAATCAATCATCAAGGAAAGGTAAATTAAAGCCACAATGTACCACCGCACACCCACCAAAATGACTAAAAGAAGATGGAAAGTTCCAAATCAAGGCTGGTGAGACTATGGAGCAAATTGAATTCTCCTACACTGCTGGTAGGAGTATAAATCGGTACAATTATTTTGGTAAACCATTTGTCAGTGTCTAATAAAGCTGAACATATGCATACGTTATGACCCAGTTATATACCAAATAGAAATGCATTCACGAAACAGTAGGTACTACAATGATTGTAGCAGCACTATGGATATTACCCAAAGGTCCATCAAAATAAATAAACTGAGACATTCATATAATGCAATACTACACAGAAGTGAGAATACATGGTCTATTTCAATGCAACAATGTGTATGAAACTCAGAAAACATAATATTGAGTGAAAAAAGCCAGACCTAAATGAGTGTCTACTTATTACAGTATTCCATTTGTATAGAGTATAGAAGCAGACAGAAATCTATACCATTAGACACTGGAACAATGGTTGCCCTTAGGTAGGTGCAATAATTGGAAGGGACCACAAAGAGGGACTTTGGGGTTACTGGTCATGTTCTGTTTCTTGATCTCGGTGCTGATTACATGTATATGTTTAGTTTGTGAAAATTCATTGAGCTCAACATTTATACTATGTGTACTAGAAAAGTATATTATGCTTCAATATAAAGTTCATAAAATCTCACCTTATACTTTATAGCATTATGACTGGGATTAAGGAAAGTAACTTAGCACAGGTCCGGGCACATAGTAACTGTTTTAAAAAGACAGCTATTTTTATTATTGCTACACAATAGAAATGATTTCCTGACAGACATCTGCTACAGCTGATACTACCAGCTTCATTTTGCCTTGCTTGACATTAGCCTGACAAATGAGGCCCTGTCCAGTCCTGACTCGGCTGCAGTGACTTTGAAATTTGTCAACATTTGTGCAGCAATGCTGAGCATCGTCAGATGTGTGAACAGTAACGTCTGTTAACACGGAATTATTGCTCTCCACTTTCAACATTTTTCTAAAGCAGTTCCAGAATCGTGTGTGACGTGGATTTTGCATACAGGTGCATCATCTAGGCGCAGTTTAGAAATGGCTTCACTCAGGACTTTTGCAGAGGCCAATGTATTTGAGGAGACGGTGAAATGTGCCTTGTTTCCTGCATCCGCAGCACGTGTTGGTCCCGTTTGCCTTCTGTATGGAGTTTTTATTGTTACTCTTTGTTATAAGGATCCTAAAGATGTGAATCATGTTGAGCATCCCATCCATTTGTTTGTTTACACCCTTCCTTTTTCAAGAAAGGCTCAAAGTGGCTTACACAAATATTGCTGTTGGAGTTATCTCTAGGGGAATCCACCTCACCGTGACCTCTCTCCTCTAAGCTGCCCCTTTCGGTTTTAAGCAGTGGGTCTGGAAGGCATGTTTGCACTTTATTATGGCCTTCCCCGTGGCCCTGAGCGAATAGATCAGGTAGAGGTGACTGACCCAAGCTGGGCCAATTGCAGTCTTTCTCCTAAGATTTGAAATTGGTGCTTGGAGACAGCAGCCGCTGTCCACTGATTGGCTGAGTGAGACCACATCAACTTACCCATTTTCACAAGAAAGGAGGTCTACAGAGGCAGACAGAAGGAAACTGATGCATAGAAGAAAATAGAAATGGGGCACTTAGAGAAGAGAAAGGAGAGAGACTGGAAGAGGGGATGCCTTGGTTTCTGATGTTTCTCTCAGTCTTGGTTCTTGTCTCTCCTATGGCCCAACTGCACTTCCTCCCCTGTGTCCACAAGATGACCCTGTACTATTACAATACTCCCCTCCTATTCTTTGTAGTTTAAGCTAGCTCAAGTAGATTATCTATAGTTTCCAACTAAAATAAAACATATTGCAACAAGAAAAAGTCACATTTAAAATGTGTCCACAAATGGAAAATGTGTCAACAAATAACATATTTAAAATGTGTCACCATAATGAAGGCTAGTATGTTGTCAGGAGAGAGGAGGGGATACCAATGGCAGCCGTGGGACCCTGTACACTTTGCTGCTAGAAGCCACAAATGACAAGGAGGATGAAGCGTCAAGATCAGGCGTTCTCAACCCTGACTGCATAAAAGGGACACAGGAGCTTCTGAAATATACTCCCAGGCAATATTATAATTACAATGATATAATTGCTCTGGGCTGGTATCTTGATGTTGGAAAAGCTCCCTTGTGATTCTAAGGTGTGGCCAGGGTTGAGAGCCACTGAGTTACATTATTCACAAGATGTAGAAATAAAAATAAGTCAGAAACCAAACAAAAACAATTCCATAAGCATAGGAATGGTACTGAGGCCCCAGAGAGAAATCCCTCGCATAGATCCTCATTTGCAGGGCATGTGTGCTCAACAATACCCTCATAGCAGATAAGGAAGTATTACCAGGCCCGAGTCAGAAAGTGGCCTGGGATCTACAAGGCTTGAATAATTGAACTTGCTTTGTATAACTGTGGAAATTAAGCTTCCAGTCCCTCAATCACCAAACACATACCACCTGTAGTTATTTTCTAGACTGTTCCCATTGCTGGTTGTCATGCCCTGGATCAGTTACACCTGTAGGAGCTTAGCATGAGATCAGGAGTCACCAGTGAGTTTTCTCTTCCTTGGGGGTTATTGTTTAACCATAAACTAGGTGAATAAGCACTTTATTTACTAGGATGCAACACGGATAGAAGTGTATTTAAGTAATCAGCATTCTACTTGGTAGGAAGCCAGAGAGAAAACATCTCACTTGAGGCAGTGGAAGCAAAGTTTAATAGCCCCCTGGGTAGAAACTGGGCCTAGCAGTGTTTCATTGACTTGGAGATAAGGATTTAAAAGCTGGCAGTCTCTCCTACAGCTTTGAAGGGTATGGGATGGTAGGCAGCAACACAGTTCCTTCAATCAAATGTGTCAGTTTTTACAAAGAGAATTAGCATCTTGGGGAGAGCTAACTGGTGTCTTCTGGGTTTTCAGGGGATGGGGTGGAGTAGAGACCCTTGAATAGGAAGGGGTAGCCTCTGGGAGGAACAAGGTGTAGCTTTTAGGACAAATGCAAGGAAGAAGGGCCCCAACCTCTTCTTACGGGTGAGCTTTTCTTTTGCTACCATCAGCTATAGCAATGAGTTCTGACTGGCCATTGTAAAAAGAAATGAAGCAATTATACTCCTATAAAGATGTTAAAAAAAAAGAAATGAAGCTATGACATACATACGAGAAAAGGAAAAATGAATAAGATTATTTCAATCATGAGAGTATAGAAGGTTAGAAGGAGATTAAAACAACAATAAAAAGCAATACACATTTTAAAATATATATATATATTTTTTAAATTTATTTGTTTTATTTATTTATTTTTTGCTGCATTGGATCTTCGTTGTGGTGCACGGACTTCTCATTGCCGTGGCTTCTCTTGTTGCGGAGCACAGGCTCTAGGCACATGGGCTTCAGTAGTTGTGGCACGCAGGCTCTAGAGCACAGGCTCAGTAGTTGTGGTGCACGGGCTTAGTTGCTCCGCGGCGTGTGGGATCTTCCCTGGCCAGGGATCGAACCCGTGTCCCCTGCATTGGCAGGCGGATTCTTAACCACTGCGCCACCAGGGAAGCCCAAAAAGCAATACACATTTTTAAAAGAATATAAATCACAATAAAGTCAAAAGGTTAGAAGCTTAAAAATAACAATCAGTAAAGTGGATGAGATTTAAAAGAAAATGTAAAAAGCTATAAATGAACAAAATAAAAGGTTAAAAACATAAAAGTAAATGAGATGAAAGGGCAAAAACATTAGGTTAAAAAAAAGTACAAGTAGATGGGATTTAAGGATTAAGAGCTAAAATTAAAAATTAAAACAGTAAAGGTGAAAATATGTAAAATCATAAGAATATTAAAGAAATACCTTTAAATAAAAACAATTTTTAAATGTTTATAATGAGAGATAGAGAAGCTTAAAAAAAATAGTGGTGAGGCAGGAACGGCTAGAAGAAGTAAGAAAAAGTCTTAGGATGCTCCAGCTGGTGGATCAAATCGTCTTGAGTAGCGAACTAAAAGAGAAACGTGGTATCTTACATTCTCAGAATCACCTTCTACACAGAATTTAGCACTGTAGGAAACCAGCGGAGTCCTGGCTGTTGCCTGTGATGAGAGGAGGCGTGAATCCTACATGTAAACAGCTAGGGTGTCAGGGTTGTCCCAAATCTGCCTTTTGTAACTATCCAGCAAGAATAATTATTTCAGGTAGGTATCAACATCTCCACGGTCCAGATAAATATAATTGCTTAAAATCAGACAGCAGAGCTGAGAATAAAACTCAAGTCCTGTCTTTCATTTTATAGCTTTGTTCATCCTAAAGCCTCCAAAGTCTAATCCTCAATTGCCAGACTTGGAAACTGCCCCTGTCCGTTCATTCTGAATGGTAACTACTGACTTCTGGCTATTAGGAATGAAGTAGTGAATTCACTTACTTTCCATTCTACCGTATTCCACCTTTCTCCTCTCAGTTCTAAATTGTTGGAGTGTATACGATTTATGGTTTATTATGCCTCCTTTACTTCCACCCTTGTTTGTTTTGGGGTCTGCAGTTAAATATATTTAATGCTCACTGATACTCTTTTTGCCTGGTTTTCTCTAATCATCTCTTGTTTGACTAGAGTTCATTCTCTACTCTAGTAGTCAGGGTTCTCCAGAGAAACAGAACAAACAGGATGTATAGATATACATGCAGAAAGAGATTTATTATAAGGAATTGGCTCACACAATTATGGTGTGAAAAATCCCTAGGTCTGCATCTGGCAAGCTGGAGACATAGGACAGCTGCTGGTATAGTTCCAGTTCAAAAGGTAGCAGGCTTGAGACCCAAGAAGAGCCGATGTTTCAGTTCAGGTCCAAGTCCGAAGCAGGAGAAGACCAATGTTCCAGCTCTGTAGTCAGGCAGGAGGGGTTCCCTTTTACTTGAGGGAAGGGCAACCTTTTTGTTCTTTTCCAGCCTTCAACTGACTGGATGAGGCCCACCCACACTGGGGAGGGCAAGCTGCTTTAGTCAGTCTACCGATTCAAACGTTAATCCCATCCAAAAACACCCTCACAGACGCACCTAGCATAATGTTTGACTACATATCTGGGCACCCCGTGGCCCAGTCAGGATGACACATAAAATTCAACATCACATCGTACTATTTTCCTCAAGAAAGGCTCATGAGAACAATATTCCCAGAGTTCTTTCATGTTTAAACTGTTATCCTTTAGGCTTGAAAGTCTGTCTAGATATAAAATCTTTGCCTCTAATTTCTTTTCCTTGGTTATCTTTTAAGAATTGTTTCACTATATTGGTGTTAAATGGTGCTGTGGGGAAGTTTGATGTCAGCCTGGTTTATTTCCTTTACAAGTGATTTGATCATTGTGCTTGGCTGCTGAAAGAATCCTTTATCTTTAAAATCTGATAATTGTATTAGGATATGTCTCAGTTACGAGTCACTTTTCCCTAGTCCATGATTTGTCCTTTCAATTTGTAAATTCAAGTCTTCTTTTACTTTAGGAAAATGTTCTTGAATTGTATTTTAATTATTTATTCTGTCTCATAGTTTTGGTTTTCTTGTTTAGAGACACCAAATATGCATATGTTGGATTTTTGGTCAATCTTCTTTGTCCTTTGCAGACATCTTCTGTGTTATCTGCAGTCTTGTCTTTCTTGTCCTCCTTCTAATGTCTTCTTTTCTGAAAAAAATTTTTTTTTGGGGGGGGTTCTCCTATTTAATTCCTGAATTCTGCCAATTCTCAACTCACTTCTTCCCTGAATTCTAATATTTCTGATGTTTTTTATCTTTTTTTTTAAATCACTGCCTACATCAAGTTTTAAAATTTTATGATGGAACATTTTGCTATAATATTTATGTAGTGAGTTTTCTTCATCTACAGGAAAGTTTTTCTAGTCTTTGGAAGTGTATTATCTTTGTGAGTGGATGGGTCCTGTGCCTATTCAGTATTTGTTAGTCATTGTATTAGATGAATTTCTGGACCAGCTAGCTGCAGGCAGTTGCTTTGTGTATATGTTTGAGGGGGTTGTGAAATGCAGTGAGAGAAGGTACGGAAAGTCTCCAGGCTTTGCAACTCAAGGGCTTCATCTTCTGTTACTAAGGTGCTGGACCATTTCCTTCAAATATGGCACCCCCGTGTAGCCATACCTGCTCTGCCCCTCTGCACCTAACCTGGCTCAGAAGAGCTTCTAGAGTCAACCTTGCTTTCTTCTGTTTCTTTAAGGCCCCTGCCATCAAAAGTATACTTTTTCATGCTTTCTGAGCTATGCCATTCCTGGGTCCTCTTGCGACACATTCTCTCTGTTCCTTCTTAGCCCGGCTCGCAGAAGTCCCCCCTAAGGTAGTTATCCTCTCTTTCTGGGGATGCGTTTTTTTTGTTGATGATCTGAGATCTGCTCACTAGGCCCTTGTTCTTCCTGTCTTCTCCCATCTCTGTCTCTTATGAGGATTCCCACAGGACTCAGCTGGTCACACCTGTTTTGGGGATTATTTAAATATAACTGGGAGTTTGTGGGTTTTCTCTGTTTTCTAGTTTCATTTAAAATAGTGCTTGTGTTTTTCTTTTCTCCACCTCCCCCCACCCCAATTCTCCTTGTCACTCTGTATGGTTTCCAAAAGGAGACAGGAAAAGTCCAAACCAGAATCAAACTACACAGTAGTTTTAAAAAATCTCCCCAGTAATTTTGATGTCTGGTGAGGGAATGATGGTTCTAAAGAAAAACAAGGGAAAGATAATCACAGAATTCAGTGTAATGATTATCCCTGGATACAGGATGTGTGTAGGATGCAGGAAAATGCCACTGGGGAAAGAAAGCTTCAGTGGTACAGGTAATATTTTATTTCTTAAATTGGGCACTAAGTTAAGGAATATTTACATTATTTGCTGTATATTATTATGTATGATGAAAATATTTCATAATAAAAATTTAAAAATCCTTTAAACACTCAAGGAGAAAATTATATTTTAGTGATTTCAAATATGATTTATATTAATTTGACTATTGCTGCTTATACTACTCTAATAGATAATATTTAAGGACAACAAAAAAACAGCTCCATTCAGGGAGCCAAGGAGCCAATCTTATTACTTCCCTCATCCCCAGACAGACAAAAGGACCTTCAGAAAATCCACCAGGAAACTGGTGTTCTTTGTTTTTCCTTTTTTTTTATTGAGGTATAGTTGATTTACAATATTATATTAGTATTGAGTGTATAACGTAATGATTCACAACTTTTAAAGGTTATACTCCATTTACTATTACTATAAAATATTGGCTATATTCCCTGTGCTGTACAATATATACTTGTAGCTTATTTTATACCTAATAGCTTGTACCTCTTAATCCCCTACCCCTATTGTGCCCCTCCCCTCTTTACTCTCCCCGCTAGTAACCACTAGTTTGGTCTCTATATCTGTGAGTCTGTTTCTTTTTTGTTATATTCATTAGTTTGTTTTACTTTTTAGATTCCATGTAAGTTATATCATACAGTATTTGTCTTTCTCTCTCTGGCTTATTTCACTAAGAATAATACCCACCAAGTCCATCCATATTGTTGTAAATGGCAAAATTTTTATTCTTTGTTATGGCTGAGTAATATTCCATTGCATATACATACCACATCTTCTTTATCCATTCATCTTTTGATGGACACTTAGGTTGCTTCCATATTGGCATTCTTCTTATTAAAAAAAAAACATGGTAGTGTCTTTAACTGGACTTTAAAACAAATGGGATATCAGAGAATAACATTCTCATGCTGCATTAATCTTTTTTGGCCAGAACCAGGAGAGCCTAAAGTGGTAATCAGAGGTCTGGTTAATAATTACATGGTCCTTGACACCACAGACTTGTCTAATAAGCCACTGGGACTCCAGACTCCCTTCTGCTTTACAACCATTTCTCAAAGAACTTAAAACATGCTCCCTGGGGATAGGATCAGAAAGCACATGACTATAATAATAATAAGGGAAAAAACACTCTAATTTTGTATATACTGACCTGAAAAGTTATGTTGCTAAGGAAAAAATAGTCATGTGAACTCATATATGTGGCATGTTCTATTTTGTAAATAAAATTAAAGGTATCTATATCTATATCTTTTGCCTGTAGACAGGAAATGTTAGGAAGATTAGACAATGTTTATCATGGCAATAGGGGGGATTGGTACTAGGATAGAGGAAAGGAGTTTCATTTCCAACTTTAATAATTTTAAAAGTTTATACTTTTAAACTTTTTGTGCGTGATTTTATTTTATTGTTTTAAACATATTTTTCAAATGAAAAGTAAAAATAAAACGCATCTCTTCTTGTGACAGCCAAGAGCTGGGGCACCTACCTTCAGCTCCTGCCTTGGAGCCAGCTGCCTGCTCCCTCCCCCAGGGGCTGAGGCAGCCTTTGTGTCCCTTTTTTGCAGGAGTCCAAGGACTGGACCATTAGGACTAAAGTCCCCAACCTAATTTCTCCAGGACATCCTGGTGGCCTTCCCTGATGACACAAGTTTCCTAGGCTCAGCTTGGAAGTTAGCCTCCCCCTGCCCCCTTCAGGTTTTTATTTTTAAAAATGACCAAGGAGATGTATTAAACATCCAGTTCAAAACAGAGAGGCTCTGAAGGCATCTTCTTTTCTCCTTCTCTGGAAGCCCTGATTCAGGTTATGAGCTGGATATATGTCCAGGGGTCCTGCCTTCGGCGTTGCTAATCTCAGCCCCCCGTGGATTCCACCCTGGGCCAGTTCCATGTGAGTCACAGGGAGAGGAAAGAGACCAGGAAGTCAGGCTGTCCTAAAGTCAAGAGGCTTTGCTATCCCCAGGTACTGAACGTGGTTCACAGGGATGAGCCATCCAGATCTGGAGGACAATGGTGTGTGCTCGCCCAAATCAGAAATCCAAACACGACTGACAGTGGCAGGGTGCTTGATGATGGAGGGGGGTTTCCTAGCGATTCATAGACATTTTCCATCATTTCCAGAAAGGTTGCTCCCAAATCTCAAATTTGCCATTTTATTGGGGAAAAAAATGGAATAGTTTTTTCATTTATAACAAAACTCCAGAGACACCTCCTTGTCAGACGAGGCTCCTATTTCTCTTACAAACAGAGTTCATTCTTTTGTCAAAGTGAATTAAAATAGAATGTCACTTACTAAATGTCACATTTCTGGATTTGACATTGTATATAAAAGGTCCGTTTTGAAAAAGGAGAGAAAATCTGAAAACCTTGGTCAGAAACCCACTTGAAGAAGAAGAAATATAGGCATTAAAAAATCCCATTTGGGTTTCATAAAATTCCTTTCAAATGTGACAGTCTGGTAGAAATCAAGTAGTTTTTAGTTCCTAAAATACAATTTTGATTAAAAATTTATAAAACTATTTGGAGGAAAGATACTACATAGATTGAGAATAAGTCTTATGGGTCCCTTAGAGAGAAGCTAGGAAATTCCACATCGGAATGGTAAACAGTGTTCGCTCCCTACAAACAAATACGCTTTTTAGTGTTTGGAGTGAATCTCTCGCCACATTCCAGTGGTTTATGCCTGTGGCTGCTGAGGACGACCAGAGACACTGGAGGGCGACTGAGCCACGAGGACTGGACTCTAACCCAGGAAGCCACACTCTGTTACTCAGGGGTCCATATCCTTCTCACCTTAGGGCATTTGCTGAGAAAGTAAAAACCATCACCTCCATCTTCTGGTGGCAGGTAGAAGTGGGCAGCTAAGTGAAGAATGTTTTTTCTTCTCTTCTGCCCATAGAATCCTTTCCAGGGTGCAGGAATCATGACTCTCTGAGATCAGTGTGAATTAGAAATTATGGGAGCCGGGGGCTCATTCCCACACGATTCAACTTAGTGCTCTCTCCTGTCCTTATACCCCTACCCCACCACCTTCTTTGCTTGATGAACTCTTACCCAAGTATTCTTTCTCCTGGCAAGATTCCCCCTCACTTCTAAGCAGGGATAATCAATTTCAAACTCCCAAAATATATTGTACCTGTCTCTACTGTGAACCTAAAACATTGTAATGCAATTATGTATATAAATGGCTATCTAATCCTTTAGACAGTGAGTTCCTTAAGAGGAAGGATTTTGTCTTATAGAATTCTATAGTCCTAACATAATATGGTACATAGCAGGTATTCAGAAAAGGTCTGTTGAATAAATGATTAGTTAGATGGATTGATGCATGAGTGAATGAATGAATGCATGAGTGATTGAATAAGTGAAAATACAAGGGAATAAATAAATTCAAGAATGGAAAAAGAAATAAATATGAGTGAATGGACCAATGAATAAATCAAATATCTATTCTTCATATATATATTTACATATATATTATGCATATACACTTACATAAACGTCACAGTACATATTATTCTTATTGAAGTCATTTCCCACGTTAAAATTCACTCTGCATTCTCAGAGAAGATACCAGTAGGGTCTGAGGTCATTCACTTGGGGAAAGTCAGGCATCAGAGGAGCCTTGTCCCCTGTTGGGGGGAGGTTGCTTCTTGGGGATTGGCCGTGATGATTTTATTGCTGGGACTCTCCCCATTCAAGGACCTCCTTCCCATTTTTGACCTGGAACATCTTGGCTCATTGGCTTCCATCCTCCTAGGACGACCACTGAATTCCAGCAAGCTCATCCAGAACATGACCATGACCATTAGTACCTGCACTCAGTCCCTGATACCTGCCCTCCCTCCCAGGAGAATGGTGCAAGAGGTCTAGACCTGAGGTCTGCAGACACTTCAGCTGAAATGAGGCCCAAATATACGCCCAGGGTGTCATGATCCAGGTCCACGCAGGGGGTACAATGAACAGCTGCTCTTGACCAGTATAGCCTCTGTGAGCCTCAGTTTATTCATTTGTTGAGTGGGGATAACAATATCTATGAAAAAGGTACACACGATAAACACAGAATAAAGACCAGTTTCCATACTGCCTGATACAAAATTTAAAAATAGCAGCTTTAAGGAGGGAAGCTGCTGCTGGACGTGAGGCTCTGGGCATTGCTCAAGACGAGGCTCCAAAAGGGCATGGATTCCACTGAATCCCTGCAGTAGCCCCCTCCCTTCACCTTCAGTGAGGCTAGCTTTGCTGGCTCATCTCCCGAGACAGCCTGTGGCTCGCAGTGGCTACAAGGAGCTGCTCTACTGAGCAATTAAAAGAGTGACTGGAGAGTGTCACGTGGATCAAGACTAAAGACAAAGGTACGGGACGCCTCGGCTCTTATTTCAGGGCAAAGCTTGTTCTACCAACTTCGTCTACCAAAGATCTAGGATCTTGCTACAGCCTGAATGAGAATGGTGGGTCCTCAGCACTGCTGACACTGTCCCGTATTGTGTCTGTTAGAAAGAGCAGAAGGGAGAGTGAGCACAGTTTCTGCAGAGAGAACCATCAAACAAGTGTTGGGCTGGGGAAGACCCTGAATCCCCTGGGTCAAAGCCAGGAAGGAGAGCTAAGAATAAAGGGGGTCTCAGTGAGAGCAGAGGGACCCTGCAGTCATCTGGATCTGGATCCACGCTGAGCAGATATGGACAGGTCACACTGGCCAGGACTCTGGTGAGGCAGTGACCCTGAGAGGAGGCGCGTCCTTAAAATTTGCACGCTTGGTGCCTGCCTTACTTGCATTTCTGTACTCCTGGGCCAGCTCACAGAATCTTACCCACCTCATCTATAACGTGCGATGTCGACCATACCTAATAATAATAGTTAATGCTAGTGAGCATTGTTATGTCCCCTTTACCCACATTAACTGATTTAGTCCTCACAAGTTTGCAAGGTAGGTTCAACGATTATCCCCATTTTACAAATGGCCAGACGGAAGCATGGTGCTAGTAAGCAGTAACTTGCCTGTATTCTCACATCTAGTAGCCGGCAGAGCTGGGATTTGAAACCTGGGAGCCTGACCCCAGTGTCCAGCCTCGTCACCATCCTGCCAAACTGGCTACAGTGCAGGATGAGTGAGGAGGACCACATGCGGTGACAAAGATAAGAAATCAGTGATGGAGAGAGAGACTGTCCTTAATAAATTGAGAGGTGCCCAGTCATCCCCATCTTAGCTCCTCCATACTTCTTGGTGCATAGCTGGGCAGGTCCAAGGTGACATACATTCTGAAGACCCAGCATGGGCAGCCAAAGCCTTCGGACACACTTGCTCCAGCAGATCCTGAACTGGAGTTTTCTGGACATACTCAAGACATGGGCTCTGGGCGACTGGCTTTCCTTCCAGGGCCACCAACCTGACAGCGTTAATCCAGCCCCTGTGAGGTTGTCACAGGGTTCATTCACATGCATGTTAGATAATACCTGTTAGTGATGCCCATTAATTAAGCAGAGCAATTTGTTTATAATTAACTTGAGAAATTTATGGCTTTACAAAACAATTACAAGAGTTGATATAAACACATCAGGTAGCAATAGTAATGCCAGATTTAAGTGCTTTCAGGAACCACTGATATTAATGCCACGGCCATCACTAGTCATGTTTGACAGCAGCTTGTAAATTCATCCGTTTGTCTATGAGCCAACACCTCAGGCTATTGGGAATGGGAAACGTCAGCCCTTAGATACTGCTTATGACACAGTGCTAAGTGAAGAAAGCAGCCTTGAAAATATACATGGTGCATTCCCAATTTGGTAAAAACGTTCTTCGTACATGTGTCTCCCCCTCATATGATATATATACATCATATATTTATGTGATACATGTATTTATGAAATACATATACAAGTATAAATAAATATATTTCTCCCTAGTGACAGAAATACGTAAAAATGAAAGAAGCACATAGAATGGACTACATAGAAAAGAAAGAAAGAAATAGGTATTGGTGATTTTCCCTGGGTGATGGGATTACTAACTGTTTTTATTTTTTCTTTATGACTTTCTGTATTTTTCAAAAATTTCATAGGAAGAATTTACTCTTTTTATAGCAAAAAAGTGTTATTGAAAGGGTGGAAGCAGAAAAGATGAAAAAGATAGACATATTTCCTTTTTCAAGTCAGTTACTTTTAAAAGGTAAGCAGACCCTTCTGTGATAATTGTGTGTGCTACTTCATTGGCATTTTAAGATGATTTTATTTTTGGATGAGAAAATGGCAGAATAAACTCACCATGTTCACAGACATGATCCTCATCATTGGAATATTCCTGCCCTGGTTCTCCAATTGGGGAAGAAAAGCAGCACCTTTCAACTTTTAAAAATGTCAGCTCGTGGAAATACCGCAAAAGGCTGCTGGCCCAAATCCCACACTGCTGGTGTCTGCAGATTCAGGCTAAAACACACCAACCAGTCATTCTGGACAAGGATGAATTCTCAAAAGACTCCTTGAATAAACCTCCTGCCAACAAGCGTGTGTACTTAGAAGAGGGGTGAGGACGCATCCTTGCCAAATGATACATCTTCCCAAAATGTCACAAGTGAAGAAAAGGGGCATGTGGCTAAAAGCTGTGAACGTCTTCTCAGAAAATGCACCCCCAGAATATCAGAGGTCATCTGACCTCTGTTCCCTCCCCAGCTAAGGGGAGATAGTGTGACCTGTGGGGTCACCTGCTAGTCAAAGACAGTGCTCGTTATGAACACAGATAGGATCCCCTTCCTGTTAACATTTAATGAACACCAACTCTTGTGTCAGGCAATGGCCCTCCCCTTTCATAGTGCAGCACATTCATAATATTCTTTATCCTCTGCTTAATAAAGATTTTTAAGCCCAGGATCTGGTGCTCCCCAAAATAGAGTCATTGGAATATTCATTTGGCTAGGTGTTCCTTGAAAAGTATTCTGTAGTCCAGAAAGTTTGGGAAACCCTGATTATTCTTTCCCTTTTTGGAGATGCCTAATGGCATCAGTTTATCCAGGTCTTGGAGGGGTCCCATGGTAAAGAATCTTGTTTATCCTTATTTAATATGGTGTTTTCCAAACTTGTTTGTGCACAGAATGTTCTTGGTCCTATAACATCTCTGAACATCTGAAATTAGTGTTCCTGAAATTAGTATTTGGAAAAAATGTGATGTATTATCTTAGCGTGAAGATGCAGAACAATGGAATTTAGGAGCAGCTGGGCAAATTATCTCACCCCCACCTCATTGGGTTGTTGACAGGATATACCTAGCATGGAATTGACCCTCAAAAAAAAAAACTCAAAACAGTTGAATCAGAGGAAACTCTTAAGCCCAGACCAGTGAAGTGATGGGCTCAAATTAAACTCACAATCAGAACTCTGTTTTATTTTTATGACACATGCAGAGAGACATTCCAACACCATATAAAGTTAGAAATGCTGTCTGTAAAACTTTATTCATTTGACAGTGAGTCATTCTCTTCTTGCTTGGCTTGGAAACAGAACTGTGGGCCTGTGTAACCCAAGGCACCTCATCAATTTTAGGGGCAAAACCAATGCTCATGAAGCCACAGGGTTTGTCTAAGATCCTAGAACTAACAAGGGGGTCCCAGACTTAAACTCAAGAGTCCTAACTCCCAGCATGGGGGCTTTTCAGGCTCTGACCCTTCCTCCATGCTCTCATTCCCTCCAGCGCTGTCTCCCCGAGGTGACATAACGAGATGGAACAAACAGTGTCTTCGAGATGAGGCAACTTTGGATTTAAACCCTGACTTTACAAATCTGTGTGCCATTGGGCAAGCGGCCTGAATGCTGTGTGCCTCAGTTTCCCCTTCTGTTAAATGGTGATCACAAACTCACCTCACAGAGCTATTGAGAAAATGGAATGACATCATAAAAAGTTTTTTAAAAATCCACTGTCATAAGCCGCACAGGTATGAGATATATTTTATCCCCTTCTTTTTATTACCAATTTGAAGAACTCTTGATTATTTTCTTTCCTCCAGATAAGCATTCAGGTTTTCTCTTCTCTGTGGCTGTTTGTCATGCAGGAGTGGTCCTTTATATTTGAGTAACAAGAACCTTTCAGTATCCATAGAAGAAAATGGACTTAATAAATAAGTTGCCTGTTAATAAAAAAAATGATGCTCAATTCTAAGGGTGTGAAAGTGAGAAAAAGAGAGCATGTGATTTATAACACCCTGGGCTCTGTCTTCCAGTAGGGCTTGCAGATATGGAAAGCAGGTCACCTCAGATGGAGGGACTGAAGGCTGTGTTCTGACTCCTGCCTTGTCGTTAGCTCCAGCCCAGGGGGACGGCCTCGCTGACTTGGGCCCTGATGCTGTCACAGGTCAGCAGAGGTCATTGGTACAGACACCAGTATGCTTCCCTAGGAGAGTCATTCATTTCAGGCTGGCAGAGGGCTTGCTTCCCCTGACGGCCAGGCAGGACTCGGAGCATTTTGCAGACAGCCTGAGCAGCCTTATCAATCTCTTTGGTGGCAGCACAAGAAGCATTTATTTCTTCTGACTCCCTTGAGACAGACGTCTTGCTTTCAACATCTAGAGAAACATCCTCCCTTTTCCATCACCTCCTCTCATTCCACCCTCTCATGCCTCTACTCCAGAGGTGAAGTTTGACACTTCATCTTCAAAATTCAGCTCAAAGGTCAACTCTGCATGTGTCATTGCGTTTGGTCCATTGCACCGGCCTCCTATGTGGCCTTCCAGCCTCTTTGCTAGCTGCCTTCCTATTGACCCTCTGCAGCCAGAACCATTTCTCCAAACTGCCGAGTATGGAAAGTCCAATGGCTTCCTGTGGTTTCCAGAAAAAAGCCCAGAAAGCTTAGTCTGACATTTGGGATCCTCCAAATCTGTACCTTTAACCTTATTTTACATTCCTCTCATGTGTGCCTCCTTTGCTCCAATCAGATTGAGCTTCTTGACGTTTGTTTTTTCTGTTCTTACCCTGTTATTTTACATCTCTAAGTCATTGCAGTGGTTATTTCCTCTGGATGGCATATTTTCCCCTCTTCATCACCTTCAAAATTCAGCTCAAAGGTCAACTTTCTTCTATACTCCCTAGAATTACTCATCTTCTCCCTTGGATTCTCACACTGCTCTCTTCATATCCTTCATAAACATTTGTAAAAATTTCCATTCTCCCCACCAGATGATGAGCTCTTTTAGTGCTGGGCCTGTGTTTATTCAGCTCAGCAGGCCCAGTACCCAGTTCAGTTTCTGGTACACAGAATCTACTCAATAAATGGATGGCTTAATGGATGGATGGATGATGGACGGATGGGAGGAAGGAAGGAAGGATTAGATGGAAGATGGCTGGATGGATGAGTAGATGGAAAGAGGGAAAGAAGGAAGGAGGGGAGGGAGGGAGGAAAGAAGGAAGAATTAGACTTCCTGGCTATTGAGAAAGGGACGGGCTTGCATTGGATGGATTCAGTTGCTAAAGGATTCAGTCTGGCTTAGTAATTTTGGGTCTGTGGTTAGAAAGTATCATTAACACAAAATTCAATTTCTATATCCTTCAGATACAAGAGAAAAGGGACTTTGAAAGGCCCCTGTCCTCCTTATTACAGGATTCTTTAAGTCAACAAAACACTTATGAGGCATTGACTGTTCACCAAGAACTGAGTTAGATATGGGAGCCCAGAGATGAAGAAAACATGGCCCCTGCTCTCAAGGAGCCCCGTGGAGAGAAAGGGCTCAAATGGAAGCATGGGTGCCAGTGCCTGGGGGCTCACCGGGGAAGGGGTTGTGCTTCACATTACGTGGGAAAATCATGAAAGGCTTCCCAGAGGAGGAAGGCTTATGAGTGGGGGGAGAGTTTGCCAGATGGACAAAAGAAAGAGGATGTTCCAGGCAGATGGACTAAATGTTGGGGCAAGACCACTGCAAAAAAAAAAAAACCAGTAGGGGGTGTGAAAATAATCTAGATGTCAGATGCTGAGAGGAAGTTTGAACTTGAATGATTGCAGCAGGGATGGGAAAAATAGACAGATATATATATCTCCTATATGGCAATGGCTGGGCTGGATGAATGATGGGATACGAGGGATGGAGAAGGTGGAGGCAAGGATGACATTTGTGTTTCCAGCTTGCGTGACACGATTCACAGAAATGGGAACAAACAGGGAGGATCAGACTTCAGGGCAACACAGAGAGGACAGATTTCAGTGTGTGATTCCACTGTCCTGGGGACATGCAGGAGGAAATACCTGGATGAATGAATCTGGAGCTCAGGATAAAGGACAGACTGGAGATATAGGTTTGAGAGTCATGGGGGAAATACATGGAGCCCTGGTGCTGCAATTTGAAGTTCAAGATCCGTAAGTGGGGAGCCCTTTGGGCTCTTCTGTGCTCAGGGAGGGGTGTGGAGTAGAAGTGTTTCCTTCAGGGAAGAGGATGGGGCATTAGCAACCTCTGTGAGTGAGCTTGGTGAGATGGTGTGATTTCTGAATTGGAGAAAGAGTGAGCCCTTCATAATGAGGGCTGACAGCCATAGGGGGCTTTCCCCACAAATTGTTTTAAAATCCACAGTATGTGTGGAGGTAAGCAGCGTCTTCAGGGGTTTTCACTGTGCTCTCCACAGGAAGAGCCACTAGCCCCAAGGGTTGGGGGCTTCTGTGTGAGGAGCTGTGGGCCCAGAGAAAGGGGGACCTGCTGGGTAGACGGTATTAGCACGGGATCCCGATGGCCCCGCCTCTTTAAGATTTAAGATGTTTTTATCTTCAAGGACAGAAGGGGCAGGAAGAGGGCCTGAGCACCTGGGCGGAATGTACCCTCATCCCTCCGCCTTCCTCAGGCTCACTTATATGGTAGCACTATGGCCAGCCGTCCACGATGGGCCTCCAGGGGCTGGACCAGGTGGCGGGGCGGAGAGAGGGTGGTTGAGAGCACTCCACGGCCTGGCCTGACAACCACTATCTGCGTGACTGGAGGCACGGCCTTTAGTTCCTTCCACCTCAGTGTCCTTACCTGTCTGGGAAGTGTCAGAAGCAAGGGAGTTTCTAAACACAGCCGGTTTGTTGGGTTTTTTTGGTTTGTTTCTGCGGTACGCGGGCCTCTCACTGTTGCGTCCTCTCCCGTTGCGGAGCGCAGGCTCTGGACGCGCAGGCTCAGCGGCCATGGCTCACGGGCCCAGCCGCTGCGCGGCATGTGGGATCTTCCCGGACCGGGGCACGAACCCGTGTCCCCTGCATCGGCAGGCGGACTCTCAACCACTGCGCCACCAGGGAAGCCCTGTTGTTTTTAAGGTCATGTACATTCAGAGAAACTGGGGTAGAGCAGGAGGTGCTACTTCAAGCCCAGACACACCCTCTGCCCCACCCCTGCTGTCCCCACACACTCACACACAGTCAGAGCTGCCACAATCGGACTCCCTGAAGGTGTGGGTCCCCAGAGTGTCATACAGGTTACAGTCTAAGATAAAGGAGGGGCAGGAAGTAACTTTTAGGGGCTCCTACCATGAGGCAGATGCTATGCTGTGAATTTTCTCTACTTTACCTTATTTAGCCCGCATAGAATTCTATGCAGGGATTCAGAGAGGCTAAGCCACTTGCCCCAGGTCACTCAGCTAGTGAGTGGTAGAGCCAGGACTTGAACCTTGGCAAGTCTGTCTCCTGATGCTAGGCCCTTTCTGTCCCACACTGCTCCTCTGACGGAGGACGTCCACCACTGTGCATCTCGTCCCACATCCTCCACTCTGGGCTCCAATCCAGCTCTCCCTTACCTGGCTGACTTGCTTACGGCTCATTCACAGAGGTTGCTGATGCCCCCTCCTCCTTCCTGAAGCCGGCTTCTTGGGTTCCCATCGCCCGTAGTTTTCAACACAGCCCAGGATCCAGAGTCTCACCTTTAGAATCTCCCCTTTAGCTGACTCACTATCCAGAATCATTTCTCCCTGGTGCTTCTCAAACTCTGTCTTGGATAATATGTTCCCTTCCCATTTTCCAGCCACCAGTTCTCCCACTTAGTACAGGATGAAATTGACAACTGTCCTCTCTATTCTCAACTGGAGGAAGCTGGTACTTCACACCAGCTCTCCATGGGACGGACACTAGTCAGGGCGCCAGTGCTGACTGAGGAAGTCCCTTTGGGGCTGAACGAGCTGAAATGACCTTGGAACTGTAGCCTCATTTCCATCTCCAGGCCCTCGGCTGTGCTTTTCCTATTCCCCCACATCTGTTTCTGTGCGTATTTTTGTTTGTCTCTGACTTTGTGTCAGCGAGTTTGACACTTCCCCTTCTGCTTTTAGCCTTTTCTAGATACTTCCAAGTGAGGACTCGGGCTGCCAGTTCATGATTTTGTCTCTCTGGCCGTGGAAAGGACTCAATAATATGTGATTGACACTCTCCCTGCATGCCTTCTCACCTCTTTCTGCCCAGCCTGGCGCAGTTGCAAACACAGGGCTGTGGGTGTGTAACAGATGCTACTGATACCCTGCCCATCTCCTCTCACCACTCACTACTCAACGCTGATGCTTCCTTCTGCAATATCGGCAACTCTCTGCCCGAGAGGGAGGCTGGAAGGACGGGGGAGCTGACACCTCTGGGAGCAGCCCTCAGCCAGTGATGGATGGGAATGGGAGGATAGACAACCAGCTTCCTTGTCCCTCGGGTGGGAGAGCCCTGATGTGTATTCTATACAACCAGGTGTCCCTGATGAGGTTTCCCTCCGTCCCCCGCAGTAGTGACCCACTCATTTGCTCACCTGAGTTGAATCTCTTCCTGTCCCTGTCTCACTCCTCACTCCCCTAAAAGTACTTCCTGTACAAATTGCTCTTATTCAAATCTTTCTTAGGGTCTGCTTCTGGGGGAATCCATCCCAAGACAGGGTCCTAAAGCTGATGTCCTCGGTGGCTCTGGCACCCACGTGGCTCCTTTCCAGTGGGGTCACAGTCGCCGTAGTCGCCTGCAATAGTTTTAGGAGCCGTTCAGTGCACACGCCAAAGCTCCAGCAAATGTGGGAGTAAAAAGAAAATTGTTGCACATGGTCGTCTTTAATGGAAGCCAGTCATGGAGCTAATAATAGTGATATTTTCAATGGACCAAATTAAATTATGCATCCCATCTTGTATCTTAATTAAAGGGATAAAAAAAACTCTTTTACATTTTAATTAGCAAGTATGTCTTGGAAAGACTTAAATTAATACGGGAGTCATCACCATAGGAGAGCGGCCAGCTGCCAAGATTCACGAGGCCAGAGAGAGCGCAGAGAACAGAATGCGGCTTCCGGCATGGGTGAGCATGGCCGTGGCTGGAACTTGGAAACCTCTGAATTTTCTGAAAGGATGAAAGTGGGGGCCCGGTGCGTAGCTGGGAGGCATGACATTGCCTTTTCTGGAAGGGCCCACCTTCTACACATGAATCTTCTTGAAGACATTTGAACACTGAGTCTAGAAAATGTGAGAGGAACGAGAAACTGTTTGCATGATGACTCTGCTTTGGCTGTCTTCTCGGATGAGAGTTCCTGGGGGTCCTGGAAGCCTCGTTGGCAGAGCCTGAAGTGAAAGCGGCCTTGCCATGGAGCTGGCCTAGCGAGTACCTCCAGTGAATGTCCTGTGCCGGTTTCAGAGAGGAGCCGGGCTCCCATGGCTGTGTGTTTTCCCTCTGTCCAAAGAGAAAAATGGTCTGGGGCCATGCTTGCTGGCTGGCTCCCACCGCGTGTGTAAGGGCTGCTGCAGTCCTGTCGGCAAATTATTATTATTATTTTTTTAGCTTTACTTGTAAAAAATGTCACAAGTAATATCTACTTGTTTTTAAAAATTGAAAATACATACAAGCAAATAAGAAATTCACGACAAAAAGCGTAACTGCATCACCCGGAGATAATCACTGATAACACTTTGCACGGTTCCTTCTAGATCTGCTTGCTGTGTCTGCCTCCTGGCATCCTCCTGGCTAATGTTTCCCAGCATCCTGGTCAATGAGGGAAGGGCGGAGTATAGCGCTCACATTCTCCTGCTGCTTCTGGTTCTGAACTCTTGCCCCATCTCCATTTGTCATTCCCTCTCCCCATCTTCCTTCACTCCTGCCAGCTGCTCTAGGTTTTTTGGTTTCATTTCAGCCAGGAGCTGGCTCCCCTTCCAATATACAAGAATGTCTATTGTATAATGACCGGCATTAAAGGATTTGGGTAAAATGGGATGTCAACATGGAAAAAGGAATATTAGTCACCATTATTCTTTCCTCGAGGACTTTTTACTCTCTCCCTCTGTTTCGTTCAGGGTCCTCCTACCAGATTGCTTGGCCCTGCTCTCTCTCCTCAGATTCTTCTCCCGTTTCCTCTTTTCTTAATTGTCCCATGTTCCCCAAAACTCCTTTCTCTTGAGTTGCCAAGGGACCACCATAGAGTTTCGATTACTTGTGTTATGCTAGGCAATTTAGTTTCTTTTTTTCTCTCTCTCACATATAGGCTAGCCCAAGGACTTTCCTTTCATAGCCAAAAGGCCAGGAATTTTCTAAATCAAATAACCACCTACTTTTGAGATGAATTTACCATACCTCTAGAAGATAGTTTTATCTTATTTTGTTTCACCTTATTTTGTTTTATTTTACTTTATTCTTCACCTGAAATAAAGTCTTTAATATTCTTTTAACTTAATTAAGAGGGTAGGGCCTGTGCAAACCCTTAATCGTATCTTTAGACTCAGTTGTTAGAAGTGAAAGTCTAGCTCAAGAAATACGAACAATTACAAGCCTTCTGATACATTCTGTCGAGTTGCCCCACAGAAAAGAGGTACCATCCCACACTCCCTCTGGCACTACTATGTGAGGGTCCGTTTTCCCCTACTCTGACCAGCTTTGGATAATATAATTTAGAAGGGAAAAGAATTAGCTGTTCTGATGGGTCAGAGTCACACCTGCATGTTGATGTAATTCCAACAGCAGTTTCTGAGCCGTGTGTGGGCAGAGACCAGGAAGCAGGAGCCCTCGGTGGAAACCCCACATGTCACCTATTTGACATCCAGCTTCCAAATGGAATCTAGGTTCAGTTCTGTCTCTGACGTAGGCCCCTGAGCCAGGGCTCTACTATGGGCCAGAGCCGGGCTCTCCCTCCCTGCCTGTGGGTGCTTAGTGGGAGCAGTGTGGGCAGGGGAAGATGAAGGGAACCCTGGAGCTCTGTGTCTAGAAGCTGAGCCCAGTATGGACACAGTGAGGTGATAGCTAGCTGGACTTTGCAGCCATCCTTTCAAATGTACAGCCAATCCATGAAGATGGTCTCGGATGAGTTCATCCCCCTCCCTTGTA
The DNA here is from genome assembly GCF_951394435.1 of Stenella coeruleoalba. Lineage (NCBI taxonomy): Eukaryota > Metazoa > Chordata > Mammalia > Artiodactyla > Delphinidae > Stenella > Stenella coeruleoalba. Next base: position 44,211,538 of record NC_137154.1, on the reverse strand, counting down.
CGCACTTGTCAGACTACACACCCCACTACAGGAATCTTTGGGATTGTTTGACCTCAGGCCTGAGCCTGCTCCTGTCTGCCCCCAGCCCTACTCAGCAGCAGCCCCAGACCTCTTCACCATCAAGACCCTGAATCCACTCTGACTGGGACCAGGAGGGCATTCGAAGCCTCGGCCACAGCGTCACGTCAAGGGAGGAGTTTTTTGAGCTTCTGTCATCAGTATGCAGTTCCTGGGGAGAGATGCTGGCTCCTTATCATGACCTAGGACCAGCCTTGGCCCATTGCCTCTGAATTGCTGGCGTTTCCTGGTCTGTCCCTAAGTCTTACTGGGAATCGAGCCTGTGTTAGTTTGCTAGGGCTTTTGTAACAAATTACCACTTTCTGGCTGGCTTAAAATAATAGAAATGTATTTCTCTCACAGTTCTGGAGGCCAGAAGTCCAAAATCCAGATGTGGGCAGGGTTGGTTCCTTCTGGAGGCTCTGAGGGAGCCTCTCCTAGCTTCTGGAAGCTGCGGGCAGTCCTTGGCATTCCATGGCTTGTAGACAACGTTGCGTCAACCTCTGGCTCTGTCATCACACCACCTTCCCCTCCGTGTGTCTCATCTCCCCTTCTCTTCTCTTCTAAGGACACTGCCCATTGGATTTAGGGCCCACCAAAGTGATTCAACCAACCGCAGAGCCCTTGCTGAACTCCAGCCAAGTCTCATCCCTGTCCAGCTGCCCCAGAAGCTGGGCCTTGTCCCCAGGACGCCGGAATGCTTGCTGACACCCTGCTCCAGCTTCTGACCTCAGGTAACCTTGTTTAGCTCCAAGCACCGCTCATGTCTGAGCTTCCCCAGCACCACTCTCTCCCTACTTGTTGACCGAATTCTTCCTTCCACTGGGAATGTCAGAAGTCAACCAGAGTTCATTGTGCCCCATGAGACACAGAATAATGGATTCCAGACCCTGGCCAAGCTGGGACAGGGGCAGCGGCTCAGGGGAAAGGGCAGGGGCTTTGTGAGAGACCAGTCTTTGTTCCTGGCTCTGACACTCACTCCCTGTGTTAGGGGTTCACTCAACATTTCTGAGTTCCGGTTTCCTCAGGTGTGGATGGCGTTGGACCATAATGTGGTGGTCGTGAGAGAGCTGAGAGCCTGTGGGTGAGGGGCCTAGGGTACCAGCCATGATATAGGATTGTCTTACGCTCTCCTGCTCACCTCACCTACTATGGTAAGGCCTTTGTTACTATGGAGACAAGGGGCAACAACGCTGCAATGTGGAAATATTGTCATGCAGTAACATAGCAAAGTTACGCTTAAGAGGAATAGCTGCCTCTTCCCCTGCTCCCCACATAGAAAATAAAGTAGAACTAAGCCAGGACCCTGGGGACCCAGCAGCGGGGTCAAAAGACCGAGGGGACGGTGGGAAAGAGAAGAGGGAGAGAAGGGACACTCAGTGTCCGCCTGAGACCGATTCTGTATGAAGTGTCTATTCTTGTAATAGACTGCGTCTGAAGAACTTTCTAGAATCTATAGGCATCACTAAGGGGTGGCAGACAGGAAGTGCTCAGTAAATGTCAACTCCCTCTCCTCCGATTTTCTCCTGAAGCCACCGCTTTTGGTTCCACCTTCCTTCCTTGCACAGTAAAGCACCACTGAGTCGAAGCTTGCCCCTTGACGAGTGGGTTAATCCAGGGTCCAGGGTGCCAACCTCGAAGCCACAGCAAGGACCGTGGCAGGAAGGATGGTTAGTGGAGCTACCATTCAGAGCTGAGCCGATAATTGCCAGGGGGCTGGGGGTGGGACGGGGGAGGGGGGGCAGTATTTAAGTGTAAACATTGCTGGTTTAATTAGGGTGAGTCTACCTTTGATTATCAGTGTCACACAGGGCAGGTTTTCAGTCTTCTCTGCTCCAAAACAAAATCCAGGCCTAAGGATTCTTATCATTTCCTGACAGTCACTGTGAGTTTTCTGTGATGGGTGAGTTTAAACAATTCACGGTTGACAATGAATATGCAAACAGGTGTTAATTAAGGCCTTTGCTCATCTTCCTGCCTCATTTTGGAATATTCAGAGGATTCAGCCACACTTGGTAGGGTTAGTCTATCCCTCTGATGCCCAACCCTGGGCACCCACTGCCCTGTTCCAGGTGGCCGTCCCCAGCCTCCCAAGATTATTCACGTAGACCTGAGCCCAGGTCAGCCTCTCTCCACCAGGGAGAGTGCACCCACTCACGTGGCCTCTGATTAATTAACTGAGTTCCATGGAGGGCCTTTCTGTGGATGGATGGAGGAGCGCGTGTAGCCTTTTAAACACGCTTAATTAAGCTGGATGGAACACTGGGCTCCTTGGCAACAAGCTGGGCCTCAAAGCCGACTGGTGGCATATTTGCACAACGTGTTCTGTGTTTGCGCCTTTGAAATGGGATCGATCCGTCTGGGGGATGCCTCGTATGTCTTGTGTTCACCGCATTCTTCCTTGGCTCAGTCAGATTAGGGAAGGGCTCCGAGGGGCGTGGCTCTCCCCAGCACTCTCCTTAGAGATGAGCTGTGACTCTACCATTCAGGGAGCTTGGCCGGCTGCTGCCAAGCAAGGGATATGAGATGCACGTGCAACTGTAGCATTAGACGTGATATTTGAAATATGTAATAACAGGGAGAGCGCAGGCTCCAACCAATCCGAACAAACATCAGCCGTGAATAACAGCTATTCTGCTGGGTAATAGCTGAATACCAGCCTTGGAAAAAGTTAGAGTTCACAAACAGTTTCACATATATTTCCCCTTTTGATTGTGGTCACAACTTCATGAGCTGGGTTGAGATACTTTCCTGATTATAGAGATGGGAAACTGAGGTTCAGAGAGGTTATGTGTCTTCCCCAAGGCCGCAGAGCTAATGCCACAGCTGGAAGCCAAGCACCCTCCTTGTTCTTTCTACCACATCACTTGCTCGTGCCTGTGCACATGCTGGGGCTCTACCAGGTCAGGGAAGATCAAGAGAAAACCTCCCAGGTATGGCTGGACCGCCTACTGATAAACTCAGGGCCAAGGCGAGAGTGAGGGCAGGAGGAGGGGGGCATCAATGCTGTAGGATTTGTGGTCAGTCAGCGTGGAACCAAGAGCCAAGTGTGGACCTTTTTTTTGTCCTTTGCTCACAAAGCCCTGTGATCCTGTGGGATGCTCAAAGGAAGGGAGGATGGCACAGAGTAAACGCAGTGAGGAGCATTCCTGGAAGACAAGGACATGGGTATTTATTTTGGAAGGTGGTCCCGGGAAGTACAGGAGGAAGTGAGCAAGTTAGCTCTGGAAGGTGAAGAGCCATTGAAGTGGATGCTAATGAACAAGTCACCATCGTGGGCAGCCAGGCTCAGTCCCCGGAGACCTTCTGAAACCCACGTGGCCCTTGCCTCAGAATTGTGCCAGGGGAGGCCAGGGCACTTACCCACCCACCGCCATCCCCCAGCCCTGGGCATTAACTTCCTTGCACTTCACGGTTGCTCCTGGCCACTCAAAGAAACTAGCGGGCAGAGAAGGCAGACTGGACACTTGGAGGAGGGGGTGCGGAGAAGCATCTTCACAACTACAGCTGAACTTATGTGGGCTGGAGGGATACGGGAGAGGGTATCCAGGCATCTGCTATGCCTGTGGATCCCAAAGGATGCCAGAAAACAGGAAAAGGCTTTCCCCATCGTGGGGCTGCTTTCCTCCATGTGAAGGAGGGAAACCTGGATGTTTCTGGTCTATGTGTGTGCCCAGGATTTTCTGGGAAACTCAAAGAATGTGCCCCATCCCTTTCCAGCTACAGAATGTCAGTGTCTGAACTTTCCGCTCTCCACAGTCTGACTTATTTGGGGAGTCTCTAGAGCCTCTGAGGTGGGGGGAGACTTACTTGTGGCTCTGGTGGGAAATGCCATCCCCCTAAGCCTGGCAGTCTCCCCGTCTCCTCCGCCGCAACCTTCACACCAATCTGTAGCTGGCATTTCTGCCCTGCCAGAGGGCCTGGTGGGGACGTGTGACAGATACAGAGCATTTTAATTTTGGAAGCCATTGATCTAGCACACGTTAACAAATGACACCTGTCATTTGAAACGTTGCTTGCCATTCATCTTGTCTTATCTGGGCACCAATTGCATCAGATAGGACCCATGTCAGTTTTCAGGGACAAACTGCTTGCCGGTTCCCCCTCACCCCAGAGCCAAGAGGAATCGTCCCTCCAATCTGTTAATAACAAGGGCAGTGCCTGTGAGGATGGCTCAGGGGCCAAGGATAGGAGAAAGTAGCAGGGAATTGCCTGGGAGTGGCTAAGAAAAAGGGCTCTTTATTTCCACCATAAAGGGTAGTCTTCTGATACATTTCAGTGGTAAGCTGGAGAGACACTGGTCTGTTACCCACATACAGACCTCAATAGGCAGCTTCATGTGTGTGAAAAGCACTAAGCCAGGGATTCATCATGGGCTCTTGGAGCTTGCCTCCATCTAGCGATATGAACCTGGGCAGATAGTTTTCCCTCTTTTTTCTTTCATGACACCATCTATAAACATAAGCGTGGAAGTCTCTGCCCTGCCCTATTTCATTAGGCTGCTTAAAAGAGTTGAGGCAGGTTGGCACTAAGAAAAGTAGAAGGGACCGTGGAGATGCACTTTATTTATAAATTGATGTGGATGAATCAAAGTCAAGACAACCTGCGTAGGCTGGGCGAGGCTGGGTAGAGTGACTCACCTATAGCTGTGACACAGAATAGGTGACGTTAACCCCTCTGAACAAAGGCAGAGCGTGCCAGCAAAGGGATGGGGTTCAGGGCTTCCCTGGTGGTGCAGCGGTTGAGAGCCTGCCTGCCAATGCAGGGGACATGGGTTCGAGCCCTGGTCCAGGAGTATCCCACACGCCGCGGAGCAACTAAGCCCATGTGCCACAACTGCTGAGGCCTGCGCGCCTAGAGCCCATGCTCCGCAGCAGGAGAGGCCACCGCGGTGGGAATCCCGCGCACCACAACGAAGAGTAGCCCCCGCTTGAAGCAACTAGAGAGAGCCAGCGCGCAGCAACAAAGATCCAACGCAGCCAAAAATAAATAAAGAAATAATTATAATTTTTAAAAAAAGAAGAAGAAGAAGGGATGGGGTCCAGCACAGAAAACTAGGCTTCAAAGAGGAGGGTTGTTAGTCTGTCCCCAGCTCTGCCCTAGAGACAGGTCTTCTCCTTCGGGGTGAGGACAATTCCTAGATCTTACCAAAAATAATCCTCCCCGCTTCCTAATATTCCTCTTTCCTTACTTGGACACACCAAGCAAGCCTCTGAAGAACGTTTTGGTATCCTCAATGCTATAAAGGAGTGTCCTGGCACAGTGGGCATCAGTTGGATTTGCTGCCTAGCATTGTGGTGCCCATATCCTATTGCCCTCTCTTTTGTCTACTCTCAGCCCTTGTACTTTAGATGAGGCACCAACTCTTGGTATAAGGATGAAACATCCCTAGATCCCGAGGTGATCTAGGCTTCAGGCAATCAGTACATACCATTTCTCTCCTGGACACAGAGATTAGTTCAGGGATGGCTATATGACCTAATTAGAAAACAAGTGATACAATGAAATGCTTACTGGGGCTTCCAGAAGAGAATCTTTCGCTCTTGCCAGCTAGACTTGAAGCTGAGGATGGGATCCTGAAGGGCAGGAAGCAATCTTGCCACCATGTGGAGCCTAAGATGGAAGTCAACTTGGTAGAAGACAAAACCCAGAAAAGGAAAAACTTGAGTTCCAGTGATACCATTTGAGCTCTGAATCCAGCTGTGCCTGAAGCTGAACTTACCCCTGGGGCTTTCAGCTTTGAGAGCCAGTGAATTCCTTTTGTGCTTAAGTCATTTGAACTAGGATTTCTGTCTCTTGCAACTGGAAGAGCATCAACTGAAACACCTGGACAGGGGATTTCACCTTTACAGATAGTTGGGGTGGCATTCTCACTTGGCATCAGTGTCTTTTGAGCCTGGGTTGTGCGAGTTTGCCCTGAAAGACTGATGACTTTTGGGTGCACTGAAGAGGTCTACTTTCTGAACTTGGATGGCTGAGAACTTGGCCAAGGTATAACCCACCAGTGAAAGACCCTGCCCAAGTGACCATTTCTGGCCCTGAGTGAGAACTCGGTGGTCACCGGGGATGGTAGCTTATTTGTTGACCAATATGCTGCCATGAACCTCCTTCTTTCATGATGAGCCTAAGAAGATAACAGGTTACATATCATTCATTCCTTTATTCATTCGGATGTTCTTTAATTCATTCAACAGATAAATGAACAAGGGAATGGTGAACAATAGTCTGGTAAAGTTGACTGAGGCGGGAGTAATATTTGAAATATTGCATTTAACAGCCAGTGTGGTCTACTGCAGAAGCTGCGGTTCCCAAAAATGTTCATGCAAGGGCATCTATAGGGAGTGCTAGGCTACGTCAGGGGCCTCAGCCCAGCGTATGCCTTCGGGGGAGCCAGTGTCAGATACTGTCAGAGGCAGTGTCTCTCCCACCAGGGCTCTGGCCAGGAGGCATCTGGGCTAGGCTGTTGGCTAGTGGATGGCGAACTGCCATTGGAGGAACAGAAGTATTTCAATATTTTAACAGTTGGTATGGCTTTGGGGGTGAGTATTGGCTGCATTTCAGGTCTGAATGGAAACCAGATTTTGAAGAGCTTGGTACACCAAGTTGAGCAATCTTCATTCTACCTTGAAGACAATGGGGAGCCGTTGGGGTCATTAAGAAAGACACTGACGTGACCAGATTTGTGATGTAGAAGCACATGTCTAGTGATGGTCTGGAAGATGATTGGATAAAGGACCAGAGACAGGTAACCTTGACCAGAGGCTGGTGACAGTGGTCCAGGCAAAAGATGGTGTGGGGGGGTCCATGTTAAAACAACCTTTTCCCCTTTAGGAGCTACTGAACTGAGTGGCTTGGAAGGAGGTGGCTGCGAGGTGATGTGTATGGGTTAGTTGAGTCTCGATAACATCCTTTCTGACGGTGTGGGGTAAGAGCTGGCCGTTGGATGCAGTTCATTGCCTATTGCGTTTAGCAATTTCACGAACACTTCCAAGAAACCTGCCCTTGCAAGATATCGCCCTCCTGGCTATCGTAAATAGAGCTGCAATGAACATTGTGGTACATGACTCTTTTTGAATTATGGTTTTCTCAGGGTATATGCCCAGTAGTGGGATTGCTGGGTTGTATGGTAGTTCTATTTGTAGTTTTTTAAGGAACCTCCATACTGTTCTCCATAGTGGTTGTTATCAATTTACATTCCCACCAACAGTGCAAGAGGGTTCCCTTTTCTCCACACCCTCTCCAGCATTTATTGTTTGTAGATTTTTTGATGATGGCCATTCTGACCGGTGTGAGATGATATCTCATTGAAGTTTTGATTTGCATTTTGCAGCTCTGTTTACAATAGCCAGGACATGGAAGCAACCTAAGTGTCCATCATCGGATGAATGGATAAAGAAGATGTGGCACATATATACAATGGAATATTACTCAGCCATAAAAAGAAACAAAATTGAGATATTTGTAGTGAGGTGGATGGAGCTAGAGTCTGTCATACGGTGAAGTAAGTCAGAAAGAAAAAAACAAATACCGTATGCTAACACATATATATGGAATCTAAGAAAAAAAAAAAGGTCATGAAGAACCTAGGGGTAAGACGGGAATAAAGACGCAGACCTACTAGAGAATGGACTTGAGGATATGGGGAGGGGGAAGGGTAAGCCATGACAAAGTGAGAGAGTGGCATACACTACCAAACGTAAAATAGATAGCTAGTGGGAAGCAGCCACATAGCACAGGGAGATCAGCTCGGTGCTTTGTGACCACCTAGAGGGGTGGGATAGGGAGGATGGGAGGGAGAGAGACGCAAGAGGGAAGAGATATGGGAACATATGTATATGTATAACTGATTCACTTTGTTATAAAGCAGAAACTAACACATCATTGTAAAGCAATTATACTGCAATAAAGATGTTAAAAAAAAAAAAAAAAAGAAGCTATCACCCCCATGCCTTAACTTGGATGTTCCACTGGGATACTGAAAAGCTTCAACTCACAGATAGACATCAGCGAGATGCTGAGCTGTTTAAGCTTTGACTATCTCTAGCTGAAAGGCTCAAGATAAAGTTTTCTGAAGAATGCTCCTGCCTTCACTGCTGGAGGGCAGGGCACTTAAGTGGCTTAGGCCCTCAACCAATCACACTGCACCAGCAGCCCTGAGACTCCCTGAATGTTCAGACAGGAAATGAGTGGTCATGAACTCTGGGAAATTCAGTCATCAAACATTTGCTGAGTCCCTACTGTGTGCCAGGCACGACTGCTCCTTTCACATCAGCGCATCACAGAACACTTCACCAGCCCACTTCACCAGCCCGTAGGTGGAAGTGGTCTAGGCAAATCCAAAGCTGTATTTTATTTCCCCACTAGGCAAAGCCCACTCTGTACCTGGGCAGTGTCAAGCCAGGGTCCTCTAGGAGCTCCAGGAACTGCTCCCTTCTCGGTTCCTCCATTTCCCTAAGGCAATTCTTGGGCATCCAAAGACTATGGTTCTAAGAGGCCACGGGTCAAAGCAAGTACCAGTATGGCAGGTCACCTCTGCTATTCCTGAGCACTGGAGAACAGCGCTCCCACAAAGATCCTCTTATTGCACCCTGATGTCTTCTGCAGAACTTGGAAGGAGTAGCTATAAGGACCCAAATCTGCCACTCAGTCCAGACTAGACTTTGGCCTTGGGGATGGTTTTGCAAGTAAATATGCGATATGCTTCTCTGCTGATAATCCCCTTGCCACCGAGAGGAAGCAGATTCAAAGCTGCTTCTCACTGGAGAGCTTTCTTTTTAATTCAAAACTGGGCTCTTAAAGGAGACAACTAACTCTTTTTGTACTGAACATTCAAAAACTACTATTGTAAAGGACAGCTTTTGAACCAACAAAGGCGGAATCATTTTCTCACAGAGACTCAGGAAAGAGCCTGTCTGACTAAGTGTGGGTGTGGGGAAGGGGACTTATGAGGAGGAATTGTTGAGGGTAGAGGGGGTAATAGAAAGGGGCTGAAGGATCAGGGAAAGACGAGACAAACCCAGGAAGAATACCAGTTGTCCTGAGGGCCAGCCTTGTTGTGAGCACAGAGAGGTTGAACAACTTCCCTGAGGGCACCCGGGGGTGCCTAGTAACCTAATGGGAGGAATCTGCTGGAATCCTGGATCAGGGTTAATGCTAGTAATAGCTAATACTTCCATTGCACTTATTATGTGTCAGGCATTATTTTGTTCTTTGCACTTATTAATACGTTTAATACTCTTGTCAACGCTATGAGATAAACACCATTATTACTATTATTAGCATTTTCCAGATGAGGAAATTGAGGCAGAGAGAGGTAGAGTCATTTGCCTAAGTCACAGAGCTGGTGACTGGTGGAGTGGGATTCAGAGCTGGGGATCACCTCCAGGGTCTGTGCTTAGAACTGCCGTGCCAGGAAGGGGTCTGGGGAACATGTACCAGCAAGAGGACACAGGGTGAGTTCCTGGGACCCTCATTTTTGCACCTCTGCAATGGGGGAAGTGTGGATAGTGGTGGGTCTGGTGAAGGTAAATGAGACAGAATGAGGTAAAAGAGCTTTGTGGGTTGGAGGTCTCTGTGCAGGTGTTCAGGGAGGTTGTTTACTTTGCTCCTGGGGTGAGGGGAGGAGAAGAGCTTGAAAGATTGGCTTTTCAAAGGAGAACCCAGCTGGTGCCCCAGAGACTGGGATTCTCAGGGAGCCATGGAGAGGAGATGATGGAGGCAGGAAAGAAGGACTCCCAGGAAAGGAAGTGAGCCGGGCACACAGCCCCGCTCAGGGATCCATCCAGACCCAGAGATGGAATTGGAGTGCTTGCCTCCATGCAAGACCCCATCTGGAGCCCCCTTGGGGCCTCTGGACACTCGGCTGGAGCCTGCTCTCCACACCCCAGAGGTCCCTGGATGCTGTCCTCAGGGCCCTCCCTCTGTCCCTCTCCCTCCTCTCAAACTCTCCTCATCTCTCAAGGCCCAGCTCAAAGGCTGCCTCCCTCATGAAGCTTGCATGCTATTTTCAAGGCTAAAGACAGCCCAGCTTCCTGCTCGACTCGCAACACTGTGTGTTCCGCTGTCCTCCTTTTATCAGACTTATTTGTATCCATGTCCTGTGAGCTCCCTGAGTTCAGGGGGAAATTGTTTGTTAAATTGAATCGAAGGAGAATTTGGGGAGCGGCCAGAGCCCTCCGTCCAGCTCTGCGTGTGACCGTGGGTTAGTCACAAAACCTCTCTGGGCCAGCCTCCCCATCTGATGAAGAGAGGGTTGGGTGGGATGATTCTGAAGTCCCTGCAGCATTGACACCCCTGCTGTTCTAGGGGCGGGACACCACGAGGTGGGAAATCACTGGAGAAGCGGAGGTCGACCTTTGTGTCTGAGAGGCTGCACCCGCCTCCCCGTGCTCTCTGTGGACCAGACTGTGTGTCCAGAATGTGTCTTTAATGTCGGTTGAGTCTCACAGGTGGCTCTGAGAGGTCGTTTAGGACCCTGAGTGGGTAGAATAAACACCTACTTATTTATCTGGCAATAAGAATTTGGTTGGTAAGAAATTGTTTTGCTAGTGAGAACATAATCACTTCTCATCAGATTACCCCTTACCAGCAGTTCTGAAATCCTTTCTGTGGCTGATCCAGCTCTGACTTGGAAGGAAAAAAAATTAAAAACAAATTAGATGCAAGAATACTGAATTTGCTGAAGGGCAAAGATTCCCTGAGGCTTTTCCTCCTGTAGAGAAACTCACAAAGTGGGGAGTGGGTCACCTGCAATCTTTTTTTTTTTTTTTTTTAATTTTATTTTTGCCTGCGTTGGGTCTTAGTTGTGGCACGCGGTATCTTTTGTTGCAGTGCGCGGGCTCTTTGCTGCGGCGCGCGGGCTTCTCTCTAGCTATGGCGTGCAGGTTTTTTCTCTTCTCTAGTTGTGGCGCCCAGGCTCCAGGGCACGTGGGCTCTGTAGTTTGTGGCACGCGGGCTCTCTCGTTGAGGCACATGGGCTTAGTTGCTCCGCGGCATGTGGGATCTTCCCGGACCAGGGCTCGAACCTATGTCCCCTGCATTGGCAGGTGGATTCTTAACCACTGCGCCACCCGGGAAGTCCTTAGGATCACCTGCAATCTTAAGAAGCTGCCAAAGAGGTCTAAGGAGGCGAGAGCTAGCTATGACCCCACGATCTCACTCCCACGTTGTATGAAAGTGAGGTTCAGGCCCAGTTCCACCACAGATGAGACATTTACTCACTCTCAAAGCAGGCAATAAAACAGTCTCCACAACCTAGTCTGTGAGCTGGGTCCCAGCTCTCCATCCTTTTACATCTAACCTCACCTTGCATGAAAGGATGACGCAGACACAACAGAATTCCAGACGTGGGATTCTGTGCTCCTTGTCAACATCAGACAACCAGAAAGCCCCCTACACCAGCGCCAGACCCAGCACCAGGCTTCAGGGGTAAAGAGTGCAGGCCTCCCTGGATTCTCCTGTCCTGTTCATGCACAGGGGAGAATTGGCTCCAAAGCCTTTTCCGCCAGACCACGCATCTGAACGACTTTCATTCCTCCAATGCAAGCCCATTTCTGATATTCATCTTGCTGGTCAACAGGCTACGATTTTCAGCAATAAAACCCATTTCTGGCGTGCAGTATGCTAATTTTCAGTCTCAGCTGTCGCTGGAAATACAAATAACAGAAGTGCTTACCACAGTAGCGTCTGACACATGGGCTTCCTCTTGGGTGTGCGTGTTAGCGGCTGTCCCCTGGTCTGGGGGTTCCTAATTAGGGAAACAGCTCTGAAAATTGAATTCCTCTCTATGCTGAAGTATTTGAAAATAAATTACGGACATCCTAACAAGGAACCACAAACAGGAGACCTCTGACCTCTGACCCTGGCCACAGATGGAGACGCCATACTCTGCAGAGCCTGGACCCCAGGCAACTTGCACTCCAGCCTTGGAGGCTCCTGGAACAGATCTTAGAACAGCGCGTGATTATACGTATTCAGGCCATAGGATAAGCCGTGGAGCCTGAGAGTCCCTACATACATTTAGTTTGGTTTGAATTTTCTGTCAGTTGCATTCCTGGGAGAGATGTGGATTTTCACCTCCTTACAACACAAACCACTAATTCAGGCCTCTGGGAGATATTTCATGGGGGGGTTTCATTTCCCATAAATGTACTGCTTAGATTTTTGGCGCATCTGGGGACTCAGAGTCAGTTTAGCCTTTTAAAGAAGCTCAAGAATATGTAAAACATCCTAATAAAAATATAGTTAGAGCCCAGGCAGGAGGAAGAATTGTTACATGAATGCATTGGGCTCATGTTCCCAGAGGTAGTTTTGCTTATGTAAAATCTGTCCCCCTCACCCTCCACTCCCCGTTAACTGGTCTCAGGGAATGGCAATGTATTTACATTTTCTTTCCTGAGAACACTGGAATTTCTGAGTCTGGTTTTTGAAGTCCCCTCACTTTTTTTTTTTTTATTGGAATATAGTTGATTTACAATGTTGTGTTACTGTCTGCTGTACAGTAACAGGAATCAGTTATACATATACACATATCCACTCTGTTTTAGATTCTTTTCCCATATAGGTCATTACAGAGTAATGAGTAGAGTTCCCTGTGCTATACAGTAGGTTCTTATTAGTTATCTATTTTATATACAGTCGTGTATATATGTCAATCCCAATCTCCCAATTTATCCCTCCCCCCCTTACCCCTTGGTAACCATAAATTTGTTTTCTAAATATGTGACTCTGTTTCTGCTTTGTAAGTAAGTTCATTTGTATGATTTTTTTTAGATTCCACATATAAGTGATATCATATAATCTTTGTCTGACTTACTTCACTCAATATGACAATCTCTAGGTCCATCCGTGTTGCTGCAAATGGCATTATTTCATTCTTTTTTATGGCTGAGTAATATTCCATTGCACATATGTACCACATCTTCTTTATCCATTCCTCTGTCAATGGACATTTAGGTTGCTTCCATGTCCTGGCCCCCTCACTGTTTTTATTTATGAAGCAAGGCATAATATGGACACCACGTGAATGGGTTCCGAGTTTTGGAATCAGACATCTGGGGTTCCCATCACAGTTCTGCCCCCCACTAGCTGTGTGACCTTGGGCTCTCAGCTTCAACCTCTCTGAGCTTCGCTGTCTGCATTTGGAAAATGGAGCTAATAAAACTTATCTTATTAGGGGTCATAGGATGACTAAACTATTTGTGTCTGTTAAGTACTGGTCCGTTAGTAAGTGCCCAGTTAAGGGTAGTTGCTATTAGTCAAGGCCAACCTGACAGAGAAGTTGTATATGGAAATAGCATTAGAAACATGTGCATTTGAGTGCTGTGAGCACTTCTGTTCTGAAGAATAATTATTTGTGAGCCTTAGTGGACCTAAGGCCTGGCTGAGGGTGGTAGGTGGGCCTCAGGTCCGGGTCCAGGGTGCTTAACATTCGGCCATTTGGACCCCCAGCTTGGGGTACTGCTCAGTAGGTCAGAGCTGTGGTCACTGAACAGGAGCCAGAAGTGGGCTTAAAGCCGCTCTCCTCGGGTGAAGGGTGATTTTTATTTCCCACGGTGCTTCCCAAATATTAATGTGCCTCTGAATTCCCTGGGGATCTTAAAGAGCGGATTCAGAGTCAATAGGTCTGGGATGGGGCCTGAGAGTCTGCATTTCCAACAGGCTCCCAGGGATGTCACTGTTGCTGGCCCACGGATCACACCTCGAATAGCAAAGCACCAGAGCAGAGGTTCTCAGCCCTGGCTACACATTATAAGCACCCAAAGAATTAAAAGAAATACTTATGCCCAGGCTCTGCCTCAGATCAATTAATCAGAACCTCGGGATGTGGGGCTGGGGGACTAGGCATTGAAAAAACAGCTTTGGAGTCTTGTTCGTTTTAATTATTGACCAAGGACATACTGATGGCCTGATTCTGTCCATGTCTCTACATTCAGCCCAAAGCACCTGGGGTGGAGGCTTCCTTTGGCCCTGAAATGCCGTACTGTGGAGGGGACAGGGAAGCGGGTGGCTACAGCGGTGGCCCCTCCAACACCCCCTGCAGCTGCTGCAATGCCTGCCTCCTGATCTGCACGCCATCCCAGGTGTCCTGACATGCAGGCTGCTTCAGAGCCTGCAGAATAGGGGCAGGGGCTGGAGAAATGCCACACCCCACAGCAGGGGCCACGAGGGGAGGATGCTACTCCCAAGTTGAGACTTCCTGGGCTTCCTGACCCCCAGCCAGATGTGTAGAGGCCTCCCTGGGCAACCAAGAGACTGCCTCTGTGCTGCCTGTACCCACCTTAACTGGGGCTGGCAGCAGCCATGTCTTCAGGGCCCCAGCCCAGGACTCCATCGGGGAAGGGCAGCCCAGGCCAAAGGCAGCCAAGGGCCAAGCCCAGAGGCACTCACAGATGGCCAAGTGATTGGTGATGGGGTGGTAGTGGACAATGGGTGGGGGGGCCTATGGGTAAGGGCACCTGCGTGGAGGTAGCAGGACGCCAGGCACAGACCCTGGCCACCAGGGGAGGCTGAGGGGAGTAATGCTGGACTCTAGTTACAGTATCTCTGAGACACTGGACAGGGGACTGAGAACAGCAACTCCAGCCAGGGGGTCAAGAAAGAGACTCCATCCTTGGAACCAGGATGCAAGGGACAGGGAGATACCGGGTAGAGAAGAGGTGGTAGAAGGTCAGAAGGACTTGATGCCAGGCTGAGATACTGAGTGGGATCCCTCCTGACCTGAGCTGATCCGATGGGTGGGCTGCACGGAGGGGAAGAGGCCGAGAGAAGAAAGAGACCTGTGTCTCATGCCTTCTTCTCTCAACCAGGGGGCTTTTAAAGTGACAATCATTTCTCACCTGGGACTATCGCAAGCCACAGCCAACTTCAAAGCAGGACCCCTGAGAATGACTGGTTTCTAGAGCCCATGGGAGGCCTTGCTGAAAAGGAGTGGGTTATAGCCTTCGTATCAGTCATTTTTCTCCAGAGAAACAGAGCCAAA
The DNA here is from genome assembly GCF_951394435.1 of Stenella coeruleoalba. Taxonomy (NCBI): domain Eukaryota; kingdom Metazoa; phylum Chordata; class Mammalia; order Artiodactyla; family Delphinidae; genus Stenella; species Stenella coeruleoalba. The sequence goes on along the minus strand of NC_137154.1, from coordinate 44,196,501 downwards.
CTCCTTCTCCAGGAAACCTGTTTTGGCTTGTAAGGCCTGCAGCTGATTGAATGAGGTTCACCCACATTGGGGAGGGCCATCTCCTTTACTTATAGTCACCTGATTGTAGGTGTTAACCTCACCAACAAAATACCCTCACAGCAACACCCAGATCAGTGTTTGATTAAGTCACTGGGTGATGGAGTCTAGCCCAGTTGACATATAAAATCAATGATCCCGCCCTCCAGTGGGTGCCCAAGCCTCCGAGGGGGTATGTGTTGGCCTGTGTGTGTACACAGATGTATTCTGGTGTTCAGCGTGTCAACTGGGGGTTCAGTGGAGACAGGAGTAGATTCTCCCCCGCTGGGTTTGTGTCCCCATCACCCAAGGCCTGGTCCATGCCACAGTCTCCTAACCACTACTTCCAGTCTGTTCTTTCACCACAGTTGTTATTCTGTGCCAACCGCAGCCAGAGAGATCATCTTAAAAGGCAAATCTAATCAGCTCAGCCTCTGACTCCCTGTTGAGAGCACTTGGTTGCCTTTGTCTTAGTACAGCTTACTTCTAGCTGAGCCATGACCTGCAGGAACTAATATTTCCGGAAAAATCCAGGCTGCACCGTATCTCTGGACCTTTGCTCTTGCTTAGAATGCACTCTTTGCTTATATGAACTTTTACTCCCTCTCTTCTATCCTTCTAGCCTGTCAACTAGTGCCCCCCCCCACACACACACACGTGCACACACACACCAGAACACCTAGCGGCACATCTAGACTTCCTGCACTAAGTCTCTCCTTGTCCCTCCTCGCCACCTTAGAACTAACCACTCTTTCCTTTGTGTCCTCTCTCATCCACTCACCCCATTCACTTGTCTACCCCGGGGGGTCTATGTAAATTTCCAGCACAGTGCCCGGTACATCTTCCTGAACTTATTTTTATCTTTATCTGTCTTGCCCAGTGATCATGAGTTCCGTGGGAGCACATCTCCAGCAGTACTACAGTACCAGACATGCATATGGTATTTTCTCAATTAATGTTTGTTAAATGAAAGAAAGGTGGAAGGAGTGAGTACGGAAATGGATAAATGCATGTATAAAAACTAACCTTCACAAAACCAGATACATTTTTTTACCCTTGGAAGCTTCCTGATGCCTTTTTCTAACTCCCTGCAATCTGAGGCTTAAGGAGGATGATTAGGTCCCCCTAGGATTGATAGAATCACATTCCTTCTCTTTCCACTGATGGGCAGAGCAGAGGGGATGAGGGTAATGAAAGCAATTGCTGGTGCGTATTGAGCACTAACTACATGCTGAGCATCACGTGGATTATTTCACTGAATCCTCACAACTCTGAGGGGCAGGTACTTTTATTATCCCCACTTTGCAGGTGAGAAAACTGAGACTCGGAAAAGATAACACAGCAACACAGTTAGTAAGGGGCAGAGCCAGGACTTGAACTTCGGCCGTCTGATTCCTGAGTCCACCCTCAACCACCACACTACACTGCCTCCTGGGGGGGATATAATTTGGTTGAACAATTTGATGGAAAGCACTTTATTTAAATCAAGTTGATCTGGACCGCAGTTTGGTTTAAATTTACTTTTTTCATTTACAGGTAATGTTGATGCATGATGAGGTTTCTTTTATTTTCTATTGAGATACAATTCACATATCATAAATATGTCCCTTTAAAGTGTACAAACCCAGTGATTTTTAGTGTATTCATAAGGTTGTACCAACATAACCAACCACTGTCTAATTCCAGAATATTTTGATCACCCCCAAAAGGAATCACATACCCATTAGCCGTCAGTTCCAATGGGCCCCTCCCTCCAGCCCCTGGCAATCACTAATCTACTTTCTGTCTCTACAGATTTCCTTATCCTGGACATTTCATAAATACGGAATCATACATTATGTGGCCTTTTGTGTCACTTCTTTCACTTAGCATGATGTCTCAAATTTCTTCCAAGTTGTGGCATGTATCAGTGTATCATTCCTTTCAAGAGTTGGATAAAATTCTATTGTGTGATAGATTGGATAATGACTCCCAAAGATATCCACACCCTAATTTCTAGAATGTTACCTTCTATGACAAAAGGGACTTTGCAGATGTGACTAAGTAAGGATCTTGAGATGGGAAGATTATCCTGGATTATCTGGGGAAGGTGATGATAAAAGCAGAGATTGGAGTGTTACACTTCAAAGATCCCCCCAGCCAAGGTATACAGGTGGCCACTAGAAGCTGAAAAAGGCAAGGAAATATATTCTCCCTGCAGAGTCTCCAAAAGGAACCAGCCCTGCCAATACTTTGGCTCTAGCCAGTGAAACCAATTAAGGACTCCTGGCCTCAAGAGAATAAATTCATGTTGTTTTAAGCCACCAAATTTCTGGCCATTTGCTACAACAGTAATAGGAAACTAATAATTTAGATACACCACATTTTGCTTATCCATTCATCAGTTGACGGGCATTTTTTTCTACTTTTTGGATATCATGAATAATGCTGTTATGAACATTCATGTACAAACTTGTGTGTGCACATAGGTTTTCAGTTCTCTTGGGTTTACATCGAGGAGTGGAATTGCTGGGTCATATGGTAATTCTATGTTTAACTTGATGAGGTTTGTTTTGCAGAACTTTGCACATCCTGAGAGGCTACCAAAGTGTTTCAAACAGGGCATGCTGATGGCTGGGCCGATGGAAGAGTTTATCATGCAAGAGCTCTGGGGATGGCGGGCAGTCTGGAAGTTCCAAAGGGCATATGCAGCACTTTCAGAGTTCCAAAGGAAATGGGACTGCAGTTTTTTTGTGTGTGTTTGTTTGAAAATAGAAGCAAGTATGCTGTTTCCTAAAGCTGGTGCTGAAATAGTGTAGATATAACTAGTTTGGTAAAAATAAACTGATGAGAATTTCAAAGGACGGTCAGCAGCAGGAACTAATAAGGGCAATGTTTGCCAAATGGGTTCGGACACAACAAATATTTCCTGAGTAACTTAGGTGAGCCTTGAGCCAGGGTCTGGGATGGGCTATTTCTTTCTTTCTTTTTTTTTAAGGTTTTCTTTTTTTTTAATTGAATGGAAGATTCTTTAAATTCTATCGTGCTTTACAATTTTCAGAAGTTTCACACACATAATTTCATATAATCCCATAATAACCCTTTTTTTCCCCTACCCCTATCTTGTTCCTCCCCGCTTCCCTCTCCCCACTGGTAACTGGTAGCTTGTTCTCTATATCGGACAGTCTGCTTCTTTTTTGTTATATTCACTAGTTTGTTGTATTTTTAAGATTCCATGTAAGTGATATCATACAGTATTTGTCTTTCTCTGTCTGACTTATTTCACATAGCATAATGCCCTCCAAGTCTGTTGAAGTTTCATTCCCTTTTATGGCTGAGTGTATTCCATTGTGTGTGTGTGTGTGTGTGTGTGTGTGTGTGTGTGTGTGTGTGTGTGTGTGTGTGTGTACTGCATCTTCCTTATCCATTCATCTGTTGATGGACACCTAGGTTGCTATCATACGTTGGCAATTGTAAATAATGCCACCATGAACATTGGGTTGCATGTTGGGATGGGCTCTTTCATATCAGGTTTTGGATTTAGTTCTTACTAGAGCCCAATTGGGAAAGTATTACTCTCCTCCCTGTGTTACCAATGAGGATGACACGGAAGCTGAGAGGGGAAGTAACTGCCCAGGTCCCAGAGCTGGTATGGGAAGGAGTCAGAATTCAGACCAGATCTGTCTGCTTTGAATTACTTTTATTTCAATGGAAAAGGAGGAATTTTTCTTCAGGGTATGTGTTTGGGTTTCTGAGTAACACACGGAGAAACCTCTGGTGGTCACTTGATCTAAAACTTCTCTGGTCACTTGGCAGCGGAAAAGCCTTCTGAGGGAGATGAGGAAGAGCCAAAAGTCTTATTACTCCCCGTAGGAACTGGGGGGAACTGAGGTACCAAGCAGTCTGGTGGTGGTTTTTGTTCTGTTGTTTTGTATTTTTGCTTCTTGAGCACCTTCTACAAGCCAGGCTTCTCACTTGGTCCTCACGGCATCCTTTTGAGGTAGTTATTATTACCTCCACTTCACAGATGAGAGAAAGGGTTGATGGAGAGGTTATGTCCCCAGAGTGATGTAACCTGGTAAATTTTAGAGCTAGGCTCTGAACCCAGGTTGCTGATTGGAAAGGTCTTGCTCTTTTCACCACACAATCATATCAATTTGGGGGTTGGAGTTTCAGACTTAGAAAGAATTAGGATTTTTCTTTCTGGGATTCATGGTAACTGAAGTGAGAAAACAGAGAGGTTTAAGCAAATGCCTCAGAAGCCTACACTGACTTCTGAGTTGGCATGAGTTTGGGAAGGAAGACGTAGACACACCAAGCTGGGATGGACCAGAGAGGCACATCTGGTCCAATATTGTTGCTCAGGCACAGAAAAGGAGCACGACCCTACAGGCCACTGTAGGGATGTGGAAAGAGCATGAAATTGGGGACCAAATCCTGCTCCAGCACTTACTACTGGGCACACCTGGGCAAGTGGTTTAATCAGAGCCTTGGTCTTCTTGCATAAAATGGGGATAAGAAGGGCCCGGTGGAAATTAGAAAGAAGACAAGAAAAGTGAGCTGGCCATAGGTATACAGCAGGCCCCAGCTTTCCCAGGCTACACAACTCTAAAGGGTGAGGAAGACCCACATCTCCTGCCTGGGCGTCATTCTTGGAGGCTCTTTTGAGGCATATGGGGGACACTGGAGGCTGGAACCTTCCCCTTCCTCAGTCACTGCTGAAAGGCTGGGTTCTCACTCGTAGGGCTCACTGGCCCCAGAGGTCACTGACAGCGGGGCCTCGGGTGGCCTGGACTTTTGGGCAAAGAGCTTGCAGAGTCTGGAAATCCAGCCCAGCGTTTCCTCAGTCTGTAGCCCCAGGAGACTTGAGTAACAAAGATACTGCAGTCCTGCTAGTGGCTGCTTCCTTGTTGCTAAGCAACCAAATATTTGATATTAAGTTCCTGTTGATGAAGCTAATTGCAAAGGTTAATTGTCCTCTGAGATGAAAAAAACGCTCCAGGAATGTATTTAGGAGTTGGTCTCTGTACTTCTGAGAGAAAGTGATTTTTTGAAAAAGCCTGTTTTTCAGATGGTGATGGCATCAGTACTTGGTTCTTCCTGCTTTGTTCATCCTGTAGAGTGGAAGTTTTCAAACTCAGCAAAGGAACTATTCAAGGGGGCTCTTGCCTGGAACCTCAATCTATGGAGGAGATCATGGGTAGCTAACCTGGAGGCAGCGGGATGGATTTCAGAGCCCCACCCACCATGGCCCTGCCCACTCATAGTCACGCCCACCCACAGCCCCTCCTCTCTCCTCCATCCCTCCACCCAGTGTCTCACCTGTTGTGCTAGTTGCTGGTTTATCATTTGCTTCTCCAACATTACACTTTACCTCCCTGAGAGGTAAAGCTGTGCTCAGTCTACCTCTGTGTCCTGAGTGTCCAGCATAGAGCCTGATGCAGGACAAATGAACAGCCAATGCGTGTCTAATAAATGATACCTTATCTGTCATAACCAGGCTGGGTCAGGTGAATGTAACTAAAATACTTGATTCAAAGATCATATCATAGAGTTCCAACATCGTTCCAGTTGCTGGATTATGGGTCCCTGGGAAAGCAGGTCAGGGACATGAGACAAGCAGGGATAGTGGGTTTCCATCTCACCTCCATCACCTTTCCATCTCACCTCTGGTACTTACTGGTTATGGGCAGATGGCTTCACCCTTCTGGAGCCTCATTTTTCTCATCTTTATGATGAGATGATAAAGTCTAGCTCACCTCTGAGGGCTGTTCTGAAAACTGGTGTTGACTATGTAAAGTCTGTGGCATGGTGTCTGGCACAGGGCAGGGGCTCAGTGAACGGTAGTTGGTTTTGTTGTTGTTTGTTTTTTGTAGATGTTGTTTTCCAGCAAGAAGCTGAAGTGATCACTGTGGGACAGCCTGCCTCAGGCAGAAAAGCAAACTCTGATTCAATTCATGAGAGTTCCAAGGAAAGGCATAGCACCAAAGCTGGGGGCAGGAGGCAGTGGACAAAAGGGAGCGGGGTACAGCTCTCCAAACCATCTCCAGCAGCATCTTTTCCATTTCATGAGTGAGGATTTAAGAGGGGTTTCCTTCCAAGAAGATGCTGGTCCTGTCATTTGAGGGGCTGTGAGTGGTGCTGGTGTGATGATGTGGTGACCTGTTACTGGTTCTGACTCAGGGTCACCTGTGGGGACCACTAGGCAGCTGGCAGCATCACAGAGCTGAGGGGCTTCCCAGGATCTGGGTGGGGCTCAGGTCCTGACCCCTGGGCTCCTGAGGGCGTTGTTCCTTCCGAAGTGACATCCATTCATGTCTGCAACATCTTCACTCTCCCTCATTCAGCACCCACTTAGGGAGCCCCCATCATGTGCCAAGGTGAAGCCCCTAGAAGACCTGAGCCCTATTTTAAGGGGCTCATAATCTAATGCAGGGGTTGGCAATCTTTTAAAATAAAGGGCCAGCTAGTACAGCCATCCCTCGGTATCTGCAGGGAATTGGTTCCAGAATACCCCGCTCCCCATCCCGTGGGTACCAGAATCCACAGACGCTCAAGTCCCGTATATAAAATGGTGTAGTATTTGCATATAACCTGAGCACATTCTCCATGTACTTTAAGTCATCTCTAGATCACTTATAATACCTAATACAATGTAAATGCTATGTAAATAGCTGCTGGTACGCAGCAAATTCAAGGTTTGCTTTTTGGAACTTTCTGGAACTTTTCCCCTAATACTGTATTTTTGATCTGTGGTTACTTGAATCCACGGATGCAGAACCCACAGATACAGGGGGCTGACTTCAAATATATTTAGCTTTGTGGACCATATGGTGTCTGTTGCAATTACTCAACTCTGCCATTGGAGCGCGAAAACAGCTACAGACAATATGGAAACAGATAGGCATGACTGTGTTCCAATAAAACTTTCCCTTAAAAACCCAGTTTGGCTCAAGGACTATAGTTTGCTAACCCCTCAGAGAAAGACAAAGTGGTAAATAGATCGTTACAATAAGTATCATCATGCAGATGTTACACGATATGTCAGGGGCCCCGATGAGGGAAAAATACTTCTCGTTTAAGAAACTTCCTGAAGAAATCAGCTGGGTGCCTTTGGGAAAGTCACCCTCTACATCTTAGTTTCTCCAGTGGGATATTGATACTACAGAGATCATAGGATAAATGTGAGGGCTTATGCACGTAACATGCTGTCTGGGTCATAGTGATATCTATAAACCAACTTGATAAATGTTAGCAATAAAAATAGCTATTGTTTTTGAGGGCCTTTTATATGTGCTAGCCACACTTTCATGCACTTCACATATATTATCTCATTTAAACCTCATAACTACACTCTAGGAGATCTATAATCATTCCTTCCATTTTATATATAAGAAAACTAAGAAATAAAGAGGTTAAATAATTTACCTAGTAAGAGCAGAGCCAGGATTCAAAGGCAGGGTCCAGAGCCAGAACTCTAAGCGTTATACCCACATTTACCACTGATTTTATATATTTGGCCCCAGTCAAGCCAGGAAGGACAGCTGCTGGTCAGTAGGCTTGTTTCTGTGCACAGCAGGTAATGGGCTTCATTGCTCCCCTCTGGCAGTACAGCCTGAATGTCTGGGTATGGCAGGAGATGAGTGATGCCCACACCCTATGAGCATGACACCCAAGGGGTAATTCCAGCTATGTCTGTCTTAAGGACTCAAGGGCACAGGTCTGGGTTGTTGTCTTCCAACCCTCTGCACTTTGCAGTAAAGTATGCTTCTTGTTGTATCAAGTTTCAGTCCTCCCCCTTCCTTTCTCCCCTTATCTCTAATCACCAGCTACCTCCTAAAAACAAAGAAAAAATATATAGAGTCCTGTAAGTTGTGTGACGATATCCTTACTCACCAATCTGGAGCCAACTCTTTAGAGTTAAATTTTCATGCTGTGCTCACAATGGGGGCAAATGGACCAACTCTGTCAAGAAACAGAGCCATAAGCACTCTGGGCTAAGGATGCCCTCGTCGGCTTCTGACTGATGGCCTCCCAGGGATCGGACGGTCTGACTTGTGATCTGTGCTTTTAAGAGCTAATTGCATTGTCTTAACTAAGCTGCTTCAGACCAAGTTACACAAAGTACAATTCCTGGAAGTCTGACACAGCTTGTCAGAGTAGCAAGGCAGAGCTCATCTTACTGGAAATCTCCTTGGTCTTTGGAAGGGGTTCAGTGTAGCAACAGTTAGGAGCCCTCACCCCCTGGACCACGAGCTTGATCACCAGGCCACGTGAAACCATCCACCTGCTCGGCAGGTGTCCCTCTTCTCACTCCGGGCCCATAATCTGTGAGGGTTTCTGTTAATGAACTTCATCAGACATCTGGTTCTTACTTCAGGGCCATCTCACCTAAAATCGCCCACTCTTTCCCCTTAAATAAGACATCTCGATGGGTTAGTGACTAACCAGCCCACGCTCACACATAACTGTGTTTTCGTGCATTTGGTATTTTTTAATTTTGGAGGGGATGCTTGGATCCTTGGATCCTTAAAAGGTCTTAACACAGTCAAGCAAATTGTAGCTGGACTTAAATAAAATTATTTACTAGCATGGGCCAGATCAAAGACAGCTTTTATCTGGCTCAAGGTCAAAATTCAGAGCACCAGACTCCAGGGAAGAGGCCCGTGTTCAAGGACTGGTGTCTGTGGCTAGCTCGTAATGATAATAACAATCATGATAACAGTAATAGATACCACTGATTGAGCTCCTGTGGATCGAAAACCTCTTACGCAGCACTTGTCAGCATCACCTTTCTCTTCTTGCAGCTGCTATTGCAGTGGCCGGTTCTGCATGGAATTTGATCCATTTCCCACAGGTACAATCTGACGGTTTCTCACCTCAGATATGTGCATGTGTCACTTGCTTCCTATCCTGGGACTTTGCTGTCGATGCCGCTGTGAAACCTCATTCTGCACTCACGCGAGTGCAAGGGAGTTAGTGTCCCATAAGATGGAATGTTGACCAGTGGGAGATAGATGACACTGAAGACATTCTTCCTTCTGTCTCTCCCCTGATAGATGGTCCTGAGACACAGCTGGCATGGCTCGAGAGCTCTCAGAGATGCCACTGCGATTAAGCATTATGGGATTGCTTCCATTAGTTATAGCCAGAGTCTGGTGGCTACAGTGTGCTCAGGCTGGAGGATTTCTTGGCATGTGTGGCAGGGAGCTGGTCCCCAGAGCAGGGTCTCTTTAGGACAAGAGGTTCCCTTCGAGTGTTGAAGGCATCAGTTTTAGTAGTGAAGATGAGCCGGATTGGGTTAAGCTGGAATCAGCTAGAGGTAAATTTGCTTCAATACCAAAAAGGCTCAGACCTACATTCTTGAGTTTCTGAGGATATTGGCTATTTACTGCCATAAACGTGGAGTAGATCGAATGCTACCTTTTTGCTCTGGAGCGCACCTCCTTTTGCTAGTTCTGGGGTTGGGCTGCGTAGCTACTCGAAAACTTTCTGGACCAAGGGCTGATGGAATATCAGGTCTGGGGGGTATGTTTGGATGATTTTACGTGAGCACTTGAGCCAAAGCTCCCACACAGCCTCTGAAACCCCAGACAAAATAAAATCAGGACAGACCTCAGGTGTGATAACATCCATCTCCACCATGACTTTGATGCTGAGCTAGGAGTTCAGTAATTCCCCATTTGTGTTTGGAGGAGAGGTTCATGCTAACACATGGAGAACAATCAGAGGTGATCTAATCTAGGGGTTTTTCTGCCCATGCTGACTGCAGGTCCCTCTTCTGCTGGCTTTAACTAGCAATGATTTTACCCAGTAGTCAAAAACGTGGTGTGGCAGAGACAATGCTAGTGTGAGAACACAGGAATATCATATTCCACAATTTCCCTTGCAGTTGTATGTGGCCTCAGATTAGGTTCTAGCTAATGGGAATGTAGGTAGATATATGCTACTTTCAGTCCTGCCCATAAAGTTCTATATGCACTCATCCCCTCTTTTTCTCCTTTCCCCTCCACCTAGCTGGAAACCAAGGACCCCAGATGGCTGGAGCCCATGTTGAAAGGAGCTTGGAGGTGGAGACACCCAGGGAGGCACCGGGGCGAGGAACCTGCCTCAGGCCAGGCTGTGTTAAGCCACTGAGATCTGAGATTGCTTATTACTAGAGCTTATCTCAGTAATGCTAGCAAAGCAAGGAGACAATGCCCTGCCAGCCCTCCTGTCCCCAAATCTCCACAAGATGGTTGGAGAGCATCTCCAGTTGTCTCCTCCGCTGGTACCCCATGGCTCACCAGTTTTTGTCACACTGGATCACAATGGAGGTAAAGGAAGCTTTTACTGATGGGCAGGTGGGTTTCAGAAGAGCAGCCTCCTGTGGGAAGAGCAGAGTTTGTAACTTACTGTGATCATTTATTTCCCTGTGCATACAGGGGCGGGACCTCAGAGAAGCAGCCTGCAAAACTCCAGACCTCTCTCTCGGTTCCATCCAGTGTCCTTTCAAGTCCATTGAGTTTTGTCCTCATCCTTGGTTCCTCTCAAGAAGATGAGGTTTCACCCTTCAAATCCTTAGGTTTTGTAAACTGGAGTGCTCTCGGCCTTCTTTGGGCTGATAGGGTGTGGATTCTGCTGTCTCTGGGAGGGATGTCTCAGGGTGCCGTCACCTCCTTGCATCTTCCACAAGGGGCTCATCTGAGAAGCAAGTGCACGTCTCCATGGGGACCGTTGCTTTTTCTCAGAGACAACCCAGCACAGCCTTGTTTGAGAAAAGGACATTTTTCTTTGTAGGAAGTTTTGACCTCGTTGCTTTACCAGTGATTCTTGTCATTAATATGTGGGGCATTTAGCTCTTGTCTGGGCCTGGGTTAGCCCACAAAGGCCACCAACTGAGCTATAAATAGCTGATTTTTTTTCTACTCAGAGGAAGTGACAGCCCCTCCTTTAGGGGAGGATGATTCCCAAGTTACTCAACTCTGTTAGGGGATTCCCAAGTTATTTCCCAAGTTATTTCCATACTCCTCCCAGAATTATATGTACACACACACACACACACACACACACACACACACACACACACACACACACACACACACACACACACACACACACACACCCTAGAAGGTGGTTACATCTATTCCTGAGCATAGCACACCAGGCACATTCCCACCTCAGAGCCTTTGCCCTTGCTGCCTCCTCTGCCTAGAACACTCTTCCCCAGATCTCTGCCTGGCTTGCTCCTTTCTTCCCTTCAGGCTTGTTGCTCAGATGTCATCTTCTCAGGGAGGTATTCCTTGACTATCCTACAAAATTGCGTTCCCCACCTCCCAGCATCTTCTCTCCTTTCCCTGCTTTATATAACTGTGCAGTGCTTATCACCTTCGGACATGCTATCGATTTTATTTATTTGTTAGTGTATTGCCTGTTTCCCTTAAACAACATATAAGCTCCAAGAAAACAGGGCTTTCATCTGTGTTGTTTCACACTCTATCCCCTGCATCTCAAACAATGCCTAAATATGACAGATGCTTGACGGATACTTGTTTCTGTTTTTTTTAAAAAATTAATTAATTAATTAATTAATTTTTGGCTGCGTTGGGTCCTCGTTGCTGTGCGCAGGCTTCTCACTGTGGTGGCTTCTCTTGTTGTGGAGCACGGGCTCTAGGCGTGCGGGCTTCAGTAGTTGTGGCACGTGGGTTCTAGAGCACAGCCTCACTAGTTGTGGCACACGGGCTTAGCTGCTCCACGGCATGTGGGATCTTCCCGGACCAGGGCTTGAACCCATGTCCCCTGCATTGGCAGGCAGGTTCTTAACTACTGCGCCACCAGGGAAGCCCCTGGATGCTTGTTGAATGAATTAATGATCTCCTTTTACAGATAAAGAAGCAAAGTCTCAGAGAGGGTGGTGAGATTCAGAGCTAGCAAGTGTCAAGAAAGATTTTAAACCCAGGAATTTCCGCTTCAAAGCATGTTTATTTTCTGCTCTGACATCAGATTTCAGGCATGTACAGTGTGGCCCTGGAGCTGTTATATGGGACATGCAGCCATGAGAAGAATATTTGCTGTCCCACATCAGGCATCAACGGGCTGATTGCTCCAGGGTCCGTGCATGCTTCTTTCTGCAGTGCTTCTGTTCTACCCACGGAGACATTTACCGTGTCATCTGTGGTCTTCTAAATTGCTTCACCTTTCTGTGGATCAAACACCTTGAGCTCCCTATCTGCAAATATTGCCTTTGAGGTTTTCAAGCCAGGCTGAAATCCCATCATGCTTGACGGGACTCTGGTCGGGTGTTCCATGACCCCGTTGGCAACCTCACAATTCTCATCAGCATGCTGTCTGTGCCTTCCTTTCCCAGGCGGCTTGCCTTGGAGGAGGTGACCTGTGATTAGCCGCTCACGTTTTGCTGATCGGGGTTGGAACTGCCACATTCACCTCACTTCGAACCATAAATGCTTTTTGCGGAAGGGATCCAGTCTTGCCTTAAATCAGTGGGGTCTTTAAATAATGCTGATACCTGCATCCACCCCCCCAGAGATTCTGATTCAGTTGGTCTGTGCAGCCAAGGCAGGGAATGCTGGTTAGGTGGGCTGTAGAGCGTCTTTCTGAGAAGAGAGGTAAAGAATACAACGTGACTGAAAGCAGAAGCATTTCCGAAAAGTCACATCTCATCCTCCAATTCTTACTTCCTCGTGTGACAGCCTACTAGGACCTGGAGACCTTGGCCTCCTTAATTTCACTGCAGAGTTCTGATATATCTGTTTTCCTAGATGGTTTTCTTACTACAAACAATGGCAGCACTGGTGAATACGAGGTTCTCTCCTTTGACCGCATGTGCCTCAGTTTTCTCATCAGTGAAATAGGCATCATAATAATAGCACTGACATTATAGGTTCAAGACTTAAATGAACTAACGTACATAAGTTAGTAGTTAAGTGTCTGGCACACAGGCATGTATGGGGCAGCTACCATTGTTGTTATTAAGCATCTTACTTATAAAATGCCTTTTCCAAAGTCCGTTGTTACAGTAATTGGTATCAGCTCCGACATAACCTTTCAACTAGATCTTGCATGACTCTTCAAGGGCCTTTGCCATGTCTCTGGCACACTCCAAAGGTGTACAAAGAAAGTCTCATCCCGTGTCTCTTTAAAACCGAACAACATTATCACAAATTTCGGGTTCGCTGCAGAGAATTTCCTGCTTGGGCACCATCCGGTCTCACTCGCTTCTGGACCAGCTCTCTGGGCCTGGTACCATAGTGGTATCTATTCCAGGGGTGGCTGTGATCACACCTGCCACACTCAGGACCCCCAGGCCAATTCTGTGGCCCAGCTTTGTACCCTAAACTCTGGAGCGTGGCTCTACTGGTCCAAGGCTCAGTTTTCTTCTCTCCTTGCTGCAGGCCCAGAAGTGGCTGTGGACAGATGCCACCCGGCCTGTGGAAGTGACCATGGTGGAGGGCAGCAGGAAAGTGAGTGGAGGGGGCCAGCATTGGAAGGTCCTGTGTGTGGAGAGCCCAGGGATTGTGGGCTGGTACAGCCAAACTCTTTTGTCCAATCACACATACAAGGATCTCCTGGAACTGGACTCGGGAAATTAGCTGTGGGAGCCTGGGATGCTGGACCCAGACCAGGGTCTGCAGTGGGTGAAACAAGGGCGCCCACCTCAGGGTGAGACCACAACCAAAGTAAGGCATATAGTGCAATAGCTGTTCCCACCTGGAGAGAATGACCAAGTGACCCGTGTCTGTGGGCTAGACAGACTGGGTGATCCAGATACCACTTCAGCCTCCTGAAACGGTCGGCTGGGAGTGGGGCAGACTAAACATTGGGTTGGCCAAAAAGTTTGTTTGGGATTTTCCATAACTTCTTATGGAAAAATCCAAAGGAACTTTTGGGCCAACCCAGTATTTAACAAGAGTAGCCATGTAGTGTGATAAATTTCATTCCAGGGCCAAATAGATGGCTGTGGGCATGAGTCACAGGAGACCCAACCTCGTATGGGACTCCCAGTGGCAGCCACTTCCCTCATCTGGGGCTGAAGGCTGTCAGGCCACAAATGTTTGCTTCATGACCACCCCATTCTGCACGTGAGGGAAGTGAGGACACCATGCTTGTCTTGAGCTGGGCCTCGTGGGGCTGTCCTGGCCCAGCGCCCCTGAGTAGGTCATCTTGTTTACCACTGTGTCTCTAGCGCACAGGAAATTACGTGGCCTTAGCAGATGCTTTATAATTATTTGTTGAGTAAATGGATGAATGCATGAACTAATGAATGAATCTCAACACAGCACAATGATGGTAAATCCAAGCAGGTGGTGCTCAGAAGTCCACATGGCAGGTAGCTGGCAGGCAGCAGGGCACAGTGTTGTAAATAACGCAAGCCAAGACACCAGCACTCAAAGTTACTGGGATGGGAGTTTGCATCAGGGACCAAGATGGGCACAGAGAGTGGGCGTCATGAGTCTCTGTGAATCATGGCCCAGGACCTGGGCAGGTTTGGGTGTGTGGTTGGGGAATCAGTGAGCCCAGCAGCTGGGAACGGCTGCCAGTGGAGGCAGGGCTGACATAGTAAGGAAAAGACATGTGGTCCATTCAAGAGAGAGCCAGTTAGTGAGGAAATTGTCCTGGAAGTGTAATATTTCTGAGGTGGATGCAGAATCCGCAGACTTTAACTGTACATCATGTCATGTTTTCAAACACATTTTTCTGTGTCGACAATTTCACTTATTCTGCGATACTGCCTGATTCAAGAGCCATAATTCCTGCTGATAAGACTGGAGCCATGTCATTTGGGTTCCCAAGTTGGGTTTGCGGATTGCAGCTAAACAGCCATCTCTTCATTTAGGGGAGCTGCAATTGGAAGGTGCACCATCCGCGCGGCCATGGTGACAGATGAGAAACCCCAGGTCTGGCAGGGTCTCCCCGAAGCAGAGCTGGCTATGCACCTGGCAGGCCCTGTCCATTCTTAATGATGTGTGGCCTTCTGCTTTGGAGACTGGTGGGTGCCTGAGGCAGCTCGTGTGCTGAGAGGGCAGAGAGAGTCCAAGATTGGAGGGTCATGTCTAGTACCAAGGACAGCTGCCTCCAAGGCTCCTCAAGCCGTAGTTTACAAGGACCAGTAAAGTGCAGAGACCCTCAGATGCCATGAAACCCAAGCTGACCTCCCAGGGCCCTTGGATATCTGCGTGAGGCAAGGCACCTGCAGGTATAGGGAGCCTGGTTGAGTCAGGCTTCGTGAGGTCTCAAGAGGAGACATGCACGGACAAGATGCAGTGATGGGGGTTATTACAGGTGTACAGGGAGTGTGGAGTAGCTCAGATATCTCCTCAACTGACATACACATTCCCTGTGTCTGGAGTTTCTGGGATTGGACCAAGATGCCAGATTCTTAGAGAACCCGCAGTTCAGTATCTAGGGCTGAGGATCTGTTTTCTTTGGTGATAGGATGTTGAATGGGACTTCATCTGTTTTCTTGGAATTGGAAGTAAAACCCAAAGTTGAAATCAATAGGTGCTATGTGTTCCCACGTTTCCAGACGAGACCACCTGATGCCTCCCCGTGAGGGCACCATTCACACACTACTGGGGTACAAAAGCAGGAGGTAAGTGGTCTTTGAGGCTGTGAAGGGTTAACACAGGGGCAGAGTGCTGCAGCTTCCCCTTTCCCTTGTCTGGGGGGTGGCCGGGGACAAGGGGTGGTCTATACGCTCCCCCCAGCCCAGTAAATGGGACTCCGAAGAAGTGGCAGGGTCCTAGAAAAAGGGCGACTGCCATCTCACCCCGAGCATTTAGTTCTTCCTGAAATGGCAATTCTCAGCATGTCACAGAGACACTGGTTAACTCAGTAGGGTAACGGATGGGGTGTATGAGCTCAAAGTTATGGTTAAAATTTTATGAAGATCATTAGCTTTGTATGAGCAAACCACAGCTGTTATTGGTGTATTTTGATGAGTAATACATATACATACACACACATACATACACACACAAATACACACACACACTTTTTTCTTTATTATTTTTTTTAAGTACATTTATTTATTTATTTTTGGCTGCGTTGGGTCTTCGTTGCTGCACGCAGGCTTTTTCTAGCTGTGGTGAGCGGGGGCTACTCTTCGTTGCGGTGCGCAGCCTTCTCACTGTGGTGGCTTCTCTTGTTGCAGAGCACGGGCTCTAGGCATGCGGACTGCGGTAGTTGCGGCACGCAGGCTCAGTAGTTGTGGCGCACAGGCTTAGTTGCTCTGCGGCATGTGGGATCTTCCCGGACCAGGGATCGAACCCGTGTCCCCTGCATTGTCAGGAGGATTCTTAACCACTGCGCCACCAGGGAAGCCCCCATACATTTTTTCTTTAGATGATTAACCCCTGAGGCAGAACCTGTATTTTATTCTCCCTGCGCAACCCCCTTAGCCTGCTTGTGTTGAATGCTTAGAAACAATGTCTCAAAGAGACTCAGCAAACCAGCTTTAACTGACCTTCCAGTGGCTCAAAGTGACAGAGGTTCCTGTGCTCTATTGCAAAGCAGGAGAGAGCGCCCCTCTTCTTCCTGTGCTGAGCCGTGTTAGCAGCCAACCTCAAGGGAGCACGCGGTGGAATAGAAACTTCTGGCCTCACTTCAAGGCTCCACTGTTCCATCTCAGCCACCCTTTCACAGGGCGTGCACCTGCGCTTCCGGGAGAGCTGAACCGGGGGACACTTCCGACTGGCAGACACCAGGCTGTCCTCAGAATGGCCCCGTGGCCTGCTGACTAAGGTTTGTTTTCTTTCTTTTTTAATTTTTATTGAGTTATAATTTACATACCATACAATTCACTTCCTTTACTTGCACAATTCAATGACTTTCGGTATATTTACAGAGTTGTGTAACTATCACCACAGGCATAGGTTTGGCCGTGCGGCATGTGGGATCTTAGTTCCCCGACCAGGGATGGTACCTGGGCCCCCTGCAGTGGAAGTGTGGAGTCTTAACCTCTGGACCACCAGGGAAGTCCCAGGCTTTCTTACTGAATCCTAGGTGCTGGGACTCCTCTTCCCTTAGGATTAGTTTTCTGCCAGGAATCTCCTCAGTATTTCATGTAAACAGCCTTCTGCGTGCCTGGCCCCCCAATCCAATAGATGGAACCTTAGGAATAATAGCAGTTAATGTTTACTGACTACTTACTGCATTCGAGGTACTGTGTTAAGCACTTTACATGCTTTAATTGATTGAATTCTCAAAATAACCTTGTTAGTCAAGATTCTCTGGATTGCAAGTCACAGAAACTCCAACTGAAACCAGCTTAAACATTACAGGCAGTGTATTGACTTATGTAACTGAAAACGCCAATCAAAAGCACATGCCAAAATTAAACAAAACAGTGACGTGGTACCTCTGGATGGATCTTGGATACTTTTTCTTTTCCTTTTTCAGTTGTAAAATTTGTATTTGTTTATACTAGACATTGATTATTTTATAATCAGAGAAACTTTATTTAAAAGTGTCTTAGGGCTTCCCTGGTGGCGCTGTGGTTGAGAGTCCGCCTGCCGATGCAGGGGACACGGGTTCGTGCCCTGGTCCGGGAAGATCCCACATGCCACAGAGCGGCTGGGCCCGTGAGCCATGGCCACTGAGCCTGCGCATCCGGAGCCTGTTGCTCCGCAACGGGAGAGGCCCGCGTACCGCAAAGACAAAAACAAACAAAAAACAAAAAACAAGGGTCTTATATAGTATTCTCCTGCATTGTTTTGTATATTATAATCAACTGGGACTCTTGTTTTCTGGACTGTGATCTCCTCAAGGGCAGAGACTTCTTCTTACGTGTCTTTGTAGCCTTGTCCTTGCCTTTTAAATTTGTGCTCAGGGATATGTGTAAAGTGGATTGAACACATGTGTCTCATAGGGAAGCTTTTTGCTGTTTCGATTCTTCCAGAAGGCAGATGATAATAAGAAAGTAGTTTACACTTGATCCAACACATGATTTCTCAGGACAAACCATGTAACTTCAAATTGGAGTTAATAATCCCAGGTTACTGTGAAGCTCAAATGAGTTAGAGCCCCGTGTGAGCTATAAAACTGTGCACCTAGCAGTTGGTAGCGACTTGGGTTTATGGAGCCTTCTCCTTCCGAAGCCTCCATCCAAGGTGAGTCATGTCTATTTCCAAATTTTCTAAGAACCATCATTATCTCTTGATGAAAAGAAATGGTGGGAGAGAGAGAGAAGCTGAGAACATCAATTTAGGACACATGATTAATCCCCTGCCGTGAGCACAACCCCACACCCACATATCCTACTGTCAGATTGTCAGATTCTCCTGACATATCATTCTGGAGAGCTCGAAGGGCCGTCAAGCTCAGGTTTAAGACTGAGTTCAGATCTTGCTTCCCAAATGGGTCCTCATGATGTGTTCTCATCCCAGGGAGTGGCGCCTCTTCTGCCCTCAACTCCTCTCTTCCTCACGTTCCATATTCAAGCCACTGCTGTTATCCGTCTACTTTACCTGTTCCATGCCTCTGGAATTTCTTCTTCTCTCCATCTTCACTGCCATGACCCTGGTCCAAGCTACCGTCATCCCTACCTCCTCCTTGATCTACCTGGGGAAGGGTTTGCCTCCCTCTAACCAAACACAACTCTGATCATGTCACCTCCCCGCTTAAAACTTTTCAGTGGCTTCCCTCACCCTGAGGATAAAGGCTCCATCCTTAACAAAACTTATGAAGGCCCTCATGGTAGGGTACCACCTACTCCACCCTCATATTTTGCCTTTCATTCTTTCTGCCTCTCCTACATGAGCTGTCTAACAGGCCCCCTTGCCTGCCTCTCCATGTACTCGTCCCCAGGATGGAAGGACATGCCTCTATCTTCCAGTTAACGCTTCTCAACACAGCTCAGCTCAGATGTCACTTCCTCAGCATCTGTCTCTCATTTCGCTGACTAGTTTCATCTGCCTTTTATAGTGTCAGAATTCTATGTGTCTCTTTCTTAGTACTTACTCCAGTTCAATTTTACATTATTTGTTTAATTATGTGATTAATATGTCTTTTCAACTCGTCTGTAAGCTCTGTGACTGTGTCTCTTTTCATTCACTGTTGTGTCCCCAGCACACAGCACCCAGCAGACGATTGATACATAGGTGCTGAATAAATACACACATGCCTGTCAGGTACGGTGCCAGGAGTGAGGGATACAAAGACAGATCAAGTGCTGCTGCTGCAAGGTTCTCTTAGCCTAGCAGGAGGGACAGAGCAGGTAGATTGATGATTTCAAGGGATCTGTGGAGACCCTCCAAAGAATTGTTTGATGGGGATAAAATGCACATAGAAAGGAACATAAACAGGCCCAGTCACACCAATGTCAAAAAAAATAACTTGTATACACACACACACAGAGCATATCATAGCTATATGAAAAATAACAACACCGCTCCTGGAGTCTGAAGACCTAGATATGAATCTGAACTTTTTCTCTTTCACTTAATAGCTCTGAGACCTTGTGCAAGTTATTGATGCCATCTGAACCTCTTCCTTTCCTCATCTGTAAAATGGGTGCTTAATATTGACCTCATGGACTACTCTGAGACTTAACTAGATATATGTCAAAGTGTGTAGAATGTAAATGCACCTCATGAATGTTTGATTGTTGAATTTCTTTTACTTCTGATCACATTGAACCCTGATGATCTACCATCCCACCTAAGACAATTTTTCAGATGGTGAGTGCCCCGCAGGAGACACCTGGCCTTCTGCCCTTTTGCTCTGTGCCTGCACAGAGGGATCTAGAAAACATAGCCAGCTGAGTACATGACTCTGCAAACACTCGTGACCCCTGGAGAGGAGGTGAAGGTCTTTTTGAGTTTACCCATTCGGTGGAGTTTGGACACCCTGTTCTTGTTTTCCCCAGTTTGGCCAATCTACCCAAGTTTGAAGCAGAGGAAAGAAGTTTCTTCCCCGCCTCTGCCCTTGTCCTTCCTGGTGGTTTTCCTTGAACCATTAATCACCAAGCTACATTCTGAGCCTCCCTGACCGTGGTTCCCGCGTGTGGGCACTAGGCCTCCAGGGCCACGGGTCCTGAGCTCCAAGCATCCCGCCCTCTGCTCACCTTTCCCCTCGGCCCAGCTTTCCCCAGGGCCCCACCTGCCTATGTTGCTGTTAACACGGAAGGACAAATGCGGTCCTATATTTCAGAGCCATCTGGCAGATATGATTAATTTTGGAAATGAACACCGTGAAGATTCATCACAAACTTTCAGGTATGAGAGGCCATAAACAGCACCAGAGCATGGAGCACTATTTATTTATTAAAACAGTAAATTGAAGGGAAATGGGCTATTTATTTTGCACGGTGTCTTCCATAGAAGTAATTGGCTCATTAATCACACTCTCGCCGTGGTCACGTTTGGAAGGTCAGGCTCACAGGGAAATGAAATGGGGTGGTGTTTATAGCCCTGGCAGCATGTGGAGCCCCCATGAGGCTGTCTCCTGAGGGCCCTGGTGTCGCACGAAGGCAGGTAGCCGGGAGGTGGTATGGCAGAGTGGTTAGGGCCACAGACTGGCAACAGGGGGCCTGGGTTCAAATTCTGGCTACTGCATTTGCTAGCTGTATGACCTTGGGCAAGCTGTTTATGCCTTGGTTTCTTCACCTACAAGATGATGCTAGGAATGGTACCTACCTTGTCGGGTACCGTGAGTTTAAGCGCTTTGGCAAAGCACTACTGCAGGTAGGTCAGGCTTGGGGCAGCTATGGGTGTTAGTTGTATTTACTCCTTTGGTCCAGGCAGAGCCTCAGGGTGGAGTACTCTGGAATGAGTGGAGCTTGGAGCATAAGGTTACTGTGGGGTTCCCACAGCCCCAAGGGAAGCAGAATCGTGTAGGTGAGGCTAAGAGGACAGGCTCTGCAGTCAGCCTCCTTGGGTTCAAATCTAGCCTCTGTCTCTTGCTAGTTATATGTCCTTACAGAATGATTTGACCTCTCTGTGCCTCAGTTTTCTTAACTTTAAAATGGGCATGATAACAGTGCTGCTTGATTGGGTTATAATGGATATGAAGTGAGAAAATAAATGGGAAGTACTTACCTCAGTGCCTGGCCATAGAAGTAATCAGGTTTTTTTGTTATTATAATCATTTTAGGACTTCCTGGCCTGTGATTTTCCCCCAGACACTGAGCATGGTCCATGGGAGCACAGCAGGTGAGACACGCACTGAGCTTCAGCCCCCTTCCCTGGCAGGGATGGGGAGGTGGTCAGACCCCCAAGCGGGCAGGGCTGAGGAAGTGTGCCCACAGCAAAGGCTGGTGCCACAGTGCAGCTGGAGGGTCCATGCGGTTTGGGCAGGTGACGGAACGACCAGGGATTTGGGTTTCTGAGGCAGGGCACGGCACTGGTGAGTAGGTGGTCTCTGGGCACTAGCACCCCAGACAATGAGGGCCTCCAGAGCACCAACCCAGTGGGCTGGGGTTCGCGGAGAGACTCAGTCCCAGCTGGGAGTGGGACTTCTGGAGCAGCACAGGGGCGTGGGGGGTGGAAAGGCAGGATGGAAAGGTTAAATATGTAACACACGTGCGCGCTTCCCCTCTCTCCGGTCCTCCACCCTGGTGCTCTCGCTTATGGAAGCCAGAGCCTCAGAATCTTTCCTAACACATCACTTCAGGCAGCCATGACAACCAGACGCACTCCCATGGACCGGATCTGTTTGCTAGCCCAGCACTACGAGGTCAAAGGCCCATGTAGGCTCTTGCAGCGCATTGATTGAGACCTACTCCAGGCCCCCACACGCTGGTAGGAGGGACTGAGGCTACGGGAGGAGGCCTGAGTCTTGATGACCCTAGAGGAATGGACAGGAGGAACCAAGGCTAATGACATCCTCCAGGGACGCCAGCCGCGAGTGAGGAGCCCTCTCTCCTTCTCCTTGCTCTCTCACATCGATGAAAGGAATCATGAAATGGGAAAGCACGAGGT
Organism: Stenella coeruleoalba; assembly: GCF_951394435.1. Taxonomy (NCBI): domain Eukaryota; kingdom Metazoa; phylum Chordata; class Mammalia; order Artiodactyla; family Delphinidae; genus Stenella; species Stenella coeruleoalba. The sequence continues at coordinate 44,174,548 of NC_137154.1, read as the reverse complement.
ATGGTTCATTTCAGCGAGGAGGCACTCAGAGACCGGGGCGCGGGGCGGGAGAAGGAACACGGCTGAGCACAGTTTTGGGTGTCTGTGTCTCGTGTTTTTTTCCTGGTTTAGACTGTCGTGATCATGAAGAAAGCAAACAGATATAGACTCTTAAGGCCATATAATCTCTGTCTTGCCTCAGAACTCCCTTGGATCTCTTGTCTGTAATTGGAAAGAAATGGTGAGACAAAAAGGGCTCTGATTTCCAATAGCCTCTGCTTCACAAGGATCATATTAAATAACATTAAATGATGGCAGCCTTGTTCCTATAAAACAGACTTTTGGAGAGTGGGCAGAAATAACTTTCCTCTTTGGGGTCAGTGCATATGCATGTGAGTGTGTGTGTGTGTGTGTGTGTGACATACTGCACGCGTGTGCACACAGGTGGGGGTGTGTGCGGGGCTATGTAAGCCTGTGCCTGTCTGTACACAGAAGGTGCAAACGCATGCCCATTTTTTCTTGTGTACACAGCAGTGGTAGGGATTGTGAACGCGTTCACACACGCGTGAGGCTCTGTGCATGAGCAGATTCTGGTGTCTAAAATCTTTACATCCTGCTTCGGTCAGTCTTGTTTGTTGTAAAGAGCAGGGGAAGGAACCAGCAGCACGTGTGCAGGTTGGGTCTGGGGTGAGGGGGGCTGTCTGTTGTCTCCATCTGTGTCATGGCCACATTAGAGCTCCTGCATGGTGGGTCCACTGCCTCTGCTCACCAGCACCTTTTTCTCCTCTTCTCGCCCTGGTTTCCCCCTCTTGACCTCAGCGCACACAGACCCTGGCTTGTTGGCCCTCCGGGGCTCATCTCTATGTATGGCAATGGCTCCTGGCCTTCTTCACCAGCTGGCTGATGCTTTCCATGTGCCATGGTGCCAGTTTGCAGGCAGAATGTAGTTGGCCCAGCTCAGCTTCTTGTGTTGTCATCAATTGCTGACCAGCCTCTGGACACCTGCCCTCGGGTCAGGTTGGATCGGCTATGGAGGGGGTAAGCATGATCAGGGTATAAGAGGGGTCACTGCTGGGGCTGGGGCTGGGACAGTTTTCCTTAAGGATGTGGACACAGAGGGCCATGATGAACATCCCAGGTCCTTATGCAGAGCCCCCGTCACCAGCTCAGGGCCCACCCCTCTCCCAGAGGAGGCCGGGACAGCTGGGACTGCCCCACAGGCAGGACTTGCCGGGCAAGGTGGGCTAGTGGAGGCAGCCTTTTGGGACCTGGGGTCTGCTCATCTCCCTCCTCTGCTCTCCTGTTATGGGTTGATTTGTGCCCCCCCCCCCACACTCATATGTTGAAGTCCTGACCTCCCGTACCTCAGAATGTGACCTTGTTTGGAGATGGGGTCTTTACAGAGGTCCTGAAGCTAAAATGAGGTCATTAGGATGGGCCCTAATCCAATATGACTGGTATCCTTATAAGAAGGAGAAATTTGGAAACAAGACACACACAGAGGGAAGAGGATGGGAAGAGACACAGGGAGAAAACAGTTATTTACCAGGCAAGGAGAGAGGCCTGGCACACGACCTTCCCTCACAGCCCTCAGGGGAACCAACCTTACCAACACCTTGATCTTGGACTTCTGGGCTCCAGGACTGTGAGACAACACACTTCTGTTGTTTAAGTCACCCAGTCTATGGTCCTTTGTTGTCAGAGCTCTAGCAAACTAATATCACCCCCAAGAAAAACTTCTTGGAAAGAAGGAAAGAAGCCACAGGACACCAACATCCCTAGGAGGTGGACTGGGGCTATAGACGTCCAGTGGGAGGGACAGCCGGGAAGCCAGGCCTCCTTGCACCCATGCCCCCCACCCCCCGCGTCTAAGGCCCCTGACCCGGGTTCTTCTGACACTTGGCCTCTGGACTCAGCACAGGAGGAAGCTCTGAGGCTGGTGCCTGAGCTCGGCGTTTACCATCTCTGATGAGACCCACTGAAGGCTTTCGGTCAGAAGAAATCTGATGATGTTCGCATCTGAGAAAGACCCCTTGAGAATTGCAGTGAGGAGGACAGGTGAGGTGGGAGAGGGGAGACGGGAGGTGGGGAGGCAGGTCCTTGTGAGCAATGAAGAGGCCTGGGGAGGGGATTCCAGAGCTGTTTAGCGGGTATCACTGTCATGATGTACTGACAAGATATGGGGGTGAGGGGTGTGGGGAGGTTAGAGACGAGAGGAGGACTCCGGCCTGAGCACCTGCAGGCGGGTGGTGCTGGTCACCAGGGTGGGCCTGGGAGGATGAGAGACAGGTCTGTTCTCTGCACATCAGATCAGCACTGTCCAAAGGACAGCGACCCATTTGCCCGGGGCCCATCAGCAGAGGGCGTCTGGGCCTGGGGCGCAGAGGAGAGGTCCGGGCAGAGACGTAGGTTTTGAGTATCACTGTCCAAGTGGCACTGTGTCAATGGCTGGGGGCCCTTGTACAGGAGGACTGGGTGTGAGCTGCTTCTCCCAGGAGCAGGACTAGAGACTAGTGTTCAGGAGGTGACTGGGTCGAGCCCTGAGAGGGAGGGGGGGCGATGACACGGGGAGGGAGAAGACAGCCATCTACAAGCCAAGGAACACCTGAGGCTACTAGAAGCTCAGCTCGGGGAGAGGCCTGGAACCGATTCTCCCTTACAGCTCTCAGAAGGAGCCGACCCAGCTGACTCCCTGATTTTGGACTCCTAGCCTCCAGAACTGTGAGACGACAGTTGTTTAAGCCACCCAGTTTGCGGCACTTTGTTGCCCCAGGAAACTAATGCACCGTGATTCATGGAGGAAGAGAACTGTCTTAGAAACTGGATGGGGCAGTTGTTGTAGGCAAGTGTCTGAAGCCCAGCAGATGACGCTCCAGTGGCCAACGAGCCATCCTGGTTTCTCGGGATGGAGGACTGAGGCTGTCTTCCGGAGGCGGTAAGTGCTGCGCAGAGGCAGAGGGAACCTCCTCTCTGGAGGTGGCCCTGAGGTCGAGGCGCCCTTCTCGCTGCCCTGGGCCTCCTAGAGAAAGCCGGCAGCTTGCACAACGAGCTCCCACTGTCTGCAGGGGCTTAAAGCCTCCTTTCTCAGGGATGTAGAGTAGGGAGAGCACACTGGGACACATCTTGGGTTACAAGCACTCCAAGTTCAGAGGAGCCAGGCCTGAATCTCCACCGAGCACCAAATAACTGCAACATCCCTTTTCTTAACCAATAGTATTTTATTGTCAGTTATAAATATTTTCCATGTGTCCCCTATTTACAGTTGCAAAATAGTTTATGATATTATACCCTCACCCACCGTTCAGCCTCTTTCTATAAACTCCATGAACATTGAATAGGAAATAAAAAGCTCTTTTGGGGGCCCACCAACCTGGTTCCCCAGACTCCAAACAACCCCACACGGACAGCAGGCAACGTTGCAGCGGGTGCTACACAGTAGCAAAGGGGCGGGGTGTGAGACGACTCCCGGCGGGGTCAGGACGCCAGGCTCCTCAGGACATTGGTGATGCTCCAGTGCTGGCCCGAGCACCTCTGCAGCACCAGCTGGAAGCCAAACTCTGCGCCGCTGTTCTCCTGCAGCTCCAGACAGCGCTTGGACTTGCGGTTCTGGATGGGGCCTCCCTAGGAGCCGGGGCGGAAAGTGGGGTCAGAGGGCATGGGGGAGCCTCAGGCCTACTGGCTGGTGGGGATTACTTGTAGGTGCAGGTGTCTGGGATCCTGTGAGGCTGCGGGAGGTCTGGGGTCAGCATTCCCACGAAGCCCGAGGATCCCTGTCTCGAAGTGCTGGTCTCCTCCCTGAGACTGAACTTGTGCCTCCGTTTTCTTCACAGGCCCCTAGTTCTTTGCTAGGACAGAGGACAGAGATGCTCCGCCCCTGCTTCCGTCTACCTGGCTGGGGTGTGGCATGCTGGTCTGCTCCTACAGCTCCCACCCCAGGGGCTGGGGCCTGCTCCCCATAAGCATGGGCTGGGGTCCCGTTCTGAAAAGCCTAGTTCCTTGGGACCACTCCATGACTGGCCTGAATTTGAGCATTGCCAGAGGCCCAGGACCTCCTGGTTTTAGGGTCCTTGCCCCCAGCTGGACCTCTGGAGTCATCAGTGCTGGCCTCAACCAGACCCAGGCTCCTAGATACTACCTTAGGGCACTGGGCTCCCTTAGCCCTGGATGGTCATGGTTTCCCTCCATGCTACTGATGTCCCAGAAGGTTCTGTAGCCATGCATACTCAGTTTATGCTCAAAGCCCCTTGAAAGAAGGGAGGTTCTGCTTCTCAAAGCAGCCCCACAGCAGCAAAGAAGAAACCCCCAATTTTTGCTTTTAGTGAGATCCTTGCAGGCCTTAGACACGAGATCCTTGCAGGCCTTAGACACGAGATCCTTGCAGGCCTTAGACGCTCCGGGGCTACTGGTTGTCACCTGGGCATCAGCTCAGACTGTGCGTCTCTGAGTTCCACCAAAGATGTGCTGCTCAACTGGGCTTTGGCCTCCCAAGCAGGCAGGTTCTTATAAGTGGGCCCCCTGTAGCTTAATGGTCCTTGAGTGTATGGTCAAACTCACCTTCTCCCCAGAATCTGCTCCTCCTGTGTTTCCCATCTCAGCAATAACCAGGCATTTCCACCGATGCCTCCGCCTTCTCCTCAGCATCTGATTAGGCACCAAGTCCTGCCAGTTCCACCTCCCTCGTGCCTTGTGCCTGTCCCTTCATCCCCATCCCATCACACCTGCCCTGATTTGGCCCACTGTCTTCTGTCACCTGCACAACGGCACCAGCCTCCTAGCTGACCCCCCCCTTTCCCCTCCAGAAGCAGAACCCTGCAGTCCACCCTCCAGCTGCCCCCCGTGCCCATCCCAGCGAACAGCACTCTGTGAGAGAGGGGGACGCACACCTCCTCTGTAAGGAAGTCATCCCCAGTCGGCCACAGCTGTCCCCATGGCGACCACTGACACCTCAAGAGAACATTGAGACTCAATTCCCATGGCTGCCTGGGAAACTGGCAGCACCTCCCGCCGCTGAGCCCTGCGACCCACCGACCCCATGCCCCAGTGGGTATCCGGCAGAACTGTTTGCACCGGTTGTGAAACAGAATTTGTAAAAGCTCCAACCTGGAAACAACGCACACGGCCATCAACAGTAGAATGGATAAACTTGTGATTATTCACATAATGGGATACTACTCAGCACTAAAAATGAGCAAACTAGAGCTCTGCTCAGTAAGCAGAAATCCCACAAATACAATGTTAGCCAAAGAAGCGAAAGAGCACATACACGGGTCTACTTACATAAGCTTTCCAAACAGGCAAAGTAAGACCATAGACTTGGAGTCGGGAGTCGGGGTGGGTATCTTGGGCAGGAGGGAGTGGAAAATGACTGACAGGAGGCAAAGGGGTGCTTCTCGGGGGTTGGGAGTGTGCTATTTCCTGACCTGGGTGGTGGGTACATGGGTGTTGGCTTTGTTTTCAATGACTGAGTTATTATTGTTTAAAATTATTTTGGTACGTATGTTTGCATGTTCCTATATGTGTATGGGTTATTCTTCAGCTAAAAAAATTGAAAACAGAAATCCAGCTCCCTCAGAAGGAGTGGCAGAGGGCTCAGCGTATAGATGTGTGCGTCGGGGAGCGGGGGTGCGGTTCCTCATTTCCCATGTGTGCGACACGGCCCGGGGGACCGCAGAGCGCCTCAGAAGCATTCGAGTGAGTAAAGCAGGGCCTCCTGCTGTGCCCCGACCCCAGCACCTCCCCTGAGGAGAACACAAGAGCAGAGACACAGCACAGCAAAGGCAGCTCACCTGGGGCCACAGGTGCAGCCAGAGAGAAGCCTGCAGGCTCAGGCCCAGAGGGGACAGAGGGACGACTGGCCGCTGGGCAAGGGCTCACAAAGGCCCCCATGTTGGAAGAGACACGCGAGGCCGACCCTCTCGTTCTCGCCTACCCGCTGACCGAGCCCTCCTGGCCGAGCACCTTTCCTGGGCCGCGGCATCTTTAGAGCATTGGCCTTCACTAAAATCCTTGTCTGGGGGGCAACCCGCAAGGGGTTCCAGACTGTGCCCTCGGGTTTCCACGTGGGGATCAGATCCTGCCTCTCCACCTCGTCCCTTCCCCTAGGGGAAGGTGAGGCCCATGGCCGCCCGGTTCCATGCTCTATCAGGCGAAACATTCCCAGTTCCTTGTGGGACAATCTGGTTTCATTTTTCCATCCTGGTTGCCCTCCTTTGGACAAACTCCAGTTGTTTTTGTGTCACTCAGAACTGACCACCACCTCATCTCCACTGGACAAGAGACTCCTTCAGCGTAGCCAAGGGATCTGCACTTTTGGTGGCCGCATCACGCTCCGGAACCCCGATGGGATGACTGCGGAGGCCAGCTTCAAGTCGTCCCCTCAGAAGCTGTGGTCCTCCTTGGGTCCTGACTCTGTCCCTCAAAGCCTGGACTTTTGAACCCAGAGGCATCCCTTGTGACGCTTGCTCTCAGCAAGGCCAGCCTGTCACTTTGCCAGGCCCAGGTTTCTGTGGCCTGAGCACTCTGCCGCCCACACCCAGGCTGGGCCGTGTCACTGGTGCTTCCTCTGTGGGCCTGGGGCCAGCCGCCCCTGACCCTCCCATACCCCTGGCAGCCTGGTCGTGTGTTCTACCCTACGACGCTGGAGTAGAGTTCAGGCAGGGTGGGAATGCAACCAGCCCAGCTCTCTAACTCACAGGGTCTGCTGGTGATTCTGGTGGTGAGACAGAAAGGGGAGAAGGCCGGATGAGGATGCTTTTCTGGTTGCCGACTGTGTGGCCTGGGGCAAAGCCGCTCTGCCCTCCTGATTCCATCGTCTCTAGGGCCAGATCGTAATTTCTGCCCTGATGACTGAAGGTTGAGCAGAAGGACTGATGGGCAACCCCTTTACCGCTACAGAACAACGAATGGCTATGAGGCTATTCACAGTGTCAGGATATCTGGACTCCAGAAAAAGTGCACAACAGGCAGAAAGAGGGGCCAGACCAGGATTCTGACTGCTCGGCGTGGCCTCAAGGCCAGGCCAGGCCTTGCCAACAGCGAGGCTGCTTCAGCGGCCCCGGACCACTGAGGCTTGGAGAAACCTGTCCAAGACAGGGAGGCCACAGCCCCTCCTTCCCCGCCAGGCACTTGGGCACCGTGCCAAGGCCGAGAGAGAGAGGCGGGGGCAGAGATCTCTGAGAAGTAAAGTGTTCCTTCAGAGACTCAAATAAGGCACTTTCCAAAGATGGTGGAAGAGCAAGACACAGAGATCGCCTTCCTCCCCACAGATACACCACAAACACATCTACACGTGGAACAACTCCTACAGAACACCTACTGAACGCTGGCAGAAGACCTCAGACCTCCCAAAACGCAAGAAACCCCTCACCTACCTGGGTAGGGCAAAAGAAAAAAGAATAAACAGAGACAAAAGGATAGGGACGGGACCTGCACCAGCGGGAGGGAGCTGTGAAAGAGGAAAGGTTTCCACACACTAGGAAGCCCATTCACGGGCGGAGACTGTGGGTGGCGGAGGGGGGAAGCTTCGGGGCCGCGGAGGAGAACACAGCAATAGGGGTGCGGAGGGCAAAGCGGGGAGATTCCTGCCCAGAGGATTGGTGCCGACCGTCACTCACAAGCCCGAGAGGCTTGTCTGCTAACCCGCTGGGGAGGGCGGGGCTGGGAGCTGAGGCTCGGGTTTCGGTCGAGTTGGCGGCGTAAACACAGCCTGCAGAGGGTTAGTGCACCACGACTAGCCGGGAAGGAGTCCAGAGAAAAGTCTGCACCTGTCGAAGAGGCAAGAGACTTTTTCTTCCCTCTTAGTTTCCTGGTGCACGAGGAGAGGGGATTAAGAACGCTGCTTAAAGGCGCTCCAGAGACAGGCACGAGCCGCGGCTAAAAGCACGGACCCCAGAGACAGACATGAGACGCTAAGGCTGCTCCTGCCGCCACCAAGAAGCCTGTGTGGGAGCACAGGTCACTACCCACACCCCACTTCCGGGGAGCCTGTGCAGCCCGCCACTGCCAGAGTTTCAGGATCCAGGGACAACTTCCCTGGGAGAACGCACGGCGCGCCTCAGGCTGGTGCAACGTCATGCTGGCCTCTGCCACCGCAGGCCCGCCCCACACTCCATACCCCTTCCTCCCCCCGGCCTGAGTGTGCCAGAGCCCCCGAATCAGCGGCTCCTTTAACCCCGTCCTGTCTGAGCAAAGAACAGACGCCCTCCGGCGACCTACACGCAGAGGCGGGGCCAAATCCAAAGCTGAGCCCCTGGGAGCTGTGAGAACAAAGAAGAGCAAGGGAAATCTCTCCCAGCAGCCTCAGGAGCAGAGGATTAAATCTCCACAATCAACTTGGTGTACCTGCATCTGTGGAATACATGAATAGACAACGAATCATCCCAAAATTGAGGCGGTGGACTTCGAGAGCAAGATCTATGATTTTTTCTCCTTTTCCTCTTTTTTTTTTTTTTTTTTTTTGCGGTACGCGGGCCTCTCACCGCTGTGGCCTCTCCCGTTGCGGAGCACAGGCTCTGGACGCGCAGGCTCAGCGGCCATGGCTCACGGGCCCAGCCGCTCCGCGGCATGTGGGATCTTCCCGGACCGGGGCCCGAACCCGTGTCCCCTGCATTGGCAGGCGGACTCCCAACCACTGTGCCACCAGGGAAGCCCCCCTTTTCCTCTTTTTGTGAGTGTGTATGTGAATGCTTCTGTGTGAGATCTTGTCTGTATAGCTTTGCTTCCAACATTTGTCCTAAGGTTCTATCCGTCCCTTTTTTTTCTAAATAATTATTTTTTAATTCAATAACTTTATCATACTTTACTTTATTTTATTTTACTGTATCTTCTGTCTTTTTTCCATCCTTCCCTCCTTCTTTCCTTCCTCCCTCCCTCCCTCCTTTCCTTCTTTTCTCCTTCCTTCCTTCCTTCCTTCCTTCCTTCCTTTCTTTCTTTCCTTCCTTCTTTCTTTCTTTCTTTCTTCATACTTCTACTAATTCTCTCTACTTTTTCTCCTTTTTCTTCTGAGCCGTGTGGATGAAAGGCTCTTGGTGCTCCAGCCAGGAGTCAGGGCTCTGCCTCTGAGGTGGGAGAGCCAACTTCAGGACACTGGTCAACAAGAGACCTCCCAGCTCCACATAATATCAAACGGCGAAAATCTCCCAGAGACCTCCATCTTAACACCAGCACCCAGCTTCACTCAATGACCAGCAAGCTACGGTGCTGGACAACCTATGCCAAACAATAGCAAAACAGGAAAACAACCCCATCCATTAGCAGAGAGGCTACCCAAAATAATAATAAGTCCACAGACAACCCAAAACACACCACCAGATGTGGACCTGCCCACTAGAGAGACAAGATCCAGCCTCATCCACCACAACACAGGCACTAGTCCCCTCCACCAGGAAGCCTACACAACCCACTGAACCAACCTTAGCCACTGGAGACAGACATCAAAAACAACGGGAACTACGAACCTGCAGCCTGCAAAAAGGAGAACCCAAACACAGTAAGACAAGCAAAATGAGAAGACAGAAAAACACACAGCAGATGAAGAAGCAAGATAAAAATGCACCACACCTAACAAATGAAGAGGAAATAGGCAGTCTACCTGAAAAAGAATTCAGAATAATGATAGTAAGGATGATCCAAAATCTTGGAAATAGAATGGACAAAATGCAAGAAACATTTAACAAGGACCTAGAAGAAATAAAGATGAAACAAGCAATGATGAACAACACAATAAATGAAATTAAAAGTACTCTAGATGGGATCAATAGCAGAATAACTGAGGCAGAAGAACGGATAAGTGACCTGGAAGATAAAATAGTGGAAATAACTACTGGAGAGTAGACTAAAGCAAAAAGAATGAAAAGAACTGAGGACAGTCACAGAGACCTCTGGGACAACATTAAACACATGAACATTCGAATTATAGGGGTTCCAGAAGAAGAAGAAAAAAAGAAAGGGACTGAGAAAATATTTGAAGAGATTTATAGTTGAAAACTTCCCTAATATGGGAAAGGAAATAGTTAATCAAGTCCAGGAAGCACAGAGAGTCCCATACAGGATAAATCCAAGGAGAAATACACCAAGACACATATTAATCAAACTGTCAAAAATTAAATACAAAGAAAACATATTAAAAGCAGCAAGGGAAAAATAACACACAAGGGAATCCCCATAAGGTTAACAGCTGATCTTTCAGCAGAAACTCTGCAAGCCAGAAGGGAGTGGCAGGGCATATTGAAAGTGTTGAAGGAGAAAAACCTGCAACCAAGATTACTCTACCCACCTAGGATCTCATTCAAATTTGATGGAGAAATTAAAACCTTTACAGACAAGCAAAAGCTGAGAGAGTTCAGCACCACCAAACCAGCTCTACAACAACTGCTAAAGGAACTTCTCTAGACAAGAAACACAAGAGAAGGAAAAGACCTATAATAACGAACCCAAAACAATTTAGAAAATGGGGATAGGAACATACATATCGATAATTACCTTAAATGTAAATGGACTAAATGCTCCCACCAAAAGACACAGATTGGCTAAATGGATACAAAAACAAGACACTTATATATGCTGTCTACAAGAGACCCACTTCAGACGTAGAGACACATACAGACTGAAAGAAAGGGGATGGAAAAAGACATTCCAGGCAAATGGAAACCAAAAGAAAGCTGGAGTAGCAATTCTCATATCAGACAAAATAGACTTTAAAATAAAGACTATTAGAAGAGACAGAGAAGGACACTACATAATGATCAAGGGATCAATCCAAGAAAAAGATATAACAATTGTAAATATTTATGCATCCAACATAGAAGCACCTCAATACATAAGGCAAATACTAACAGCCATAAAAAAGGAAATCGACAGTAACACATTCATAGTAGGGGACTTTAACACCCACTTTCACCAATGGACAGATCATCCAAAATGAAAATAAATAAGGAAACACAAGCTTTAAATGATACATTAAACAAGATGGAGTTAATTGATATTTATAGGACACTCCATCCAAAAACAACAGGATACACATTTTTCTCAAGTGCTCATGGAACATTCTCCAGGATAGATCATATCTTGGGTCACAAATCAAGCCTTGGTAAATATAAGAAAATTGAAATTGTATCAAGTATCTTTTCCGACCACAACGCTATGAGACTAGATATCAATTACAGGAAAAGATCTGTAAAAAATACAAACACATGGAAGCTAAACAATACACTACTTAATAACGAAGTGATCACTGAAGAAATCAAAGAGGAAATCAAAAAATACCTAGAAACAAATGACAATGGAGACACGACGACCCAAACCTATGGGATGCAGCAAAAGCAGTTCTAAGAGGGAAGTTTATAGCAATACAAGCCCACCTTAAGAAGCAGGAAACATCTCGAATAAACAACCTAACCTTGCACCTCAAGCAATTAGAGAAAGAAGAACAAAAAAAAACCCAAAGCTAGCAGAAGGAAAGAAATCATAAAAATCTGATCAGAAATAAATGAAAAAGAAATGAAGGAAACAATAGCAAAGATCAATAAAACTAAAAGCTGGTTCTTTGAGAAGATAAACAAAATAGATAAACCATTAGCCAGACTCATCAAGAAAAAAAGGGAGAAGACTCAAATCAATAGAATTAGAAATGAAAAAGGAGAAGTAACAACTGACACTGCAGAAATACAAAAGATCATGAGAGATTACTACAAGCAACTCTATGCCAATAAAATGGACAATCTGGAAGAAATGGACAAATTCTTAGGAATGCACAACCTGCCAAGACTGAATCAGGAAGAAATAGAAAATATGAACAGACCAATCACAAGCACTGAAATTGAAACTGTGATTAAAAATCTTCCAGCAAACAAAAGCCCAGGACCAGATGGCTTCACAGGTGATTTCTATCAAACATTTAGAGAAGAGCTAACACCTATCCTTCTTAAACTCTTCCAAAATATAGCAGAGGGAGGAACACTCCCAAATTCCTTCTATGAGGCCACCATCACCTTGATACCAAAACCAGACAAGGATGTCACAAAGAAAGAGAACTACAGGCGAATATCACTGATGAACATAGATGCAAAAATCCTCAACAAAATACTAGCAAACAGAATCCAACAGCACATTAAAAGGGTCATACACCATGATCAAGTGGGGTTTATTCCAGGAATGCAAGGATTCTTCAATATACGCAAATCAATCAACGTGATACACCATATTAACAAATTGAAGGAGAAAAACCATATGATCATCTCAATAGATGCAGAAAAAGCTTTTGACAAAATCCAACACCCATTTATGATAAAAATCCTGTAGAAAGTAGGCATAGAGAGAACTTTCCTCAACATAATAAAGGCCATATATGACAAACCCACAGCCAACATCATCCTCAATGGTGAAAAACTGAAAGCATTTCCACTAAGATCAGGAACAAGACAAAGTTGCCCACTCTCACCACTCTTATTCAACATAGTTTTGGAAGTTTTAGCCACAGCAATCAGAGAAGAAAAGGAAATAAAAGGAATCCAAATCGGAAAAGAAGTAAAGCTGTCACTGTTTGCAGATGACATGATCCTATACATAGAGAACCCTAAAGATGCTACCAGAAAACTACTAGAGCTAATCAATGAATTTGGTAAAGTGGCAGGATACAAAATTAATGCACAGAAATCTCTGGCATTCCTATATACTAATGATGAAAAATCTGAAAGTGAAATCAAGAAAACACTCCCATTTACCATTGCAACAAAAAGAATAAAATGTCTAGGAATAAACCTACCTAAGGAGACAAAAGACCTGTATGCAGAAAATTAAAAGACACTGATGAAAGAAATTAAAGATGATACAAATAGATGGAGAGATATACCATGTTCTTGGATTGGAAGAATCAACATTGTGAAAATGACTCTACTACACAAAGCAATCTACAGATTCAATGCAATCCCCATCAAACTACCACTGGCATTTTTCACAGAACTAGAACAAAAAATTTCACAATTTATGGAAACACAAAAGACCCCGAATAGCTGAAGCAATCTTGAGAATGAAAAACAGAGCTGGAGGTATCAGGCTCCCTGACTTCAGACTATACTACAAAGCTACAGTAATCAAGACAATATGGAGGACTTCCGGGAGGATGGCGGAGGAGTGGGACGCGGAGATCACCTTCCTCCCCACAGATGCACCGGAGGTGCATCTACGCGTGGAACAACTCCTGCGGAGCACCTGCTGAGCGCTGGCAGAGGACCTCGGACCTCCCAAAGGGCAGGGAACCCCCCACGTACCTGGTTAGGGCAAAAGAAAACACTAAACAGAGACAGAGGGATAGGGACGGGTCCTGCGCAAGCGGGGGGAGCTGTGAGGGGGGAGAGGTGTCCACGCACTGGGGGCCCCTTCGCGGGCGGAGACTTCGGGTGGCGGAATGGGGGAGCTTGGGAGCCGCGGAGGGGAGCGCGGCGGCAGGGGTGCGGAGGGCAGGGCGGAGAGATTACAGCGCAGAGGATCGGGCCGACCGGCGCTCAGCGGCAGAGGGGCTTGTCTGCTCGCCCGCCGGGGCAGGCGGGGCTGGGAGCTGAGGCTCCGGCTTCTGTCGGAGCACCGGGAGAGGACCGGGGTTGGTGGCATGAACACAGCCTGCGCGGTGTTGGTGCACCGCAGCTGGCCGGAAGGGAGTCCGGGGAAAGGTCTGGACCTGCCAAGTAGGCAGGAGACTTTTTCTTCCCTCTTTGTTTCCTGGTGCACGAGGGGAGGGGATTGGGAACTCTGCTTGGGAGGGCTCCGGAGACGGGCATGAGCCGCGGCTGGGAGTGCGGAGCCCAGAGACAGACATGGGACGCTAGGGCTGCTGCTGCCACCACCAGGAGGCCTGTGTGCAAACACAGGTCGCTATCCACGTCCCCTTGCGGGGAGCCTGTGCAGCCCGCCACTGCCAGGGTCCCGGGATCCAGGGACAGCTCCCCCGGGGGAGCGCACGGCGCATCTCAGGCTAGCAACGTCACGTCGGCCTCTGCCGCCGCAGGCCTGCCCCACGCTCCGTGGCCCTCCCTGCCCCCCGGCCTGAGTGAGCCAGAGCCTCCGAATCAGCGGCTCCTTTGGCCCCGTCCTGTCTGAGCAAAGAACAGACGCCCTCCGGCGACCTGCGCGCACAGGCGGGGCCAAATCCAAAGCTGAGCCCCTGGGAGCTGTGAGAACAAAGAAGAGACAGGGAAATCTCTCCCAGCAGCCTCAGAAGCAGCGGATTAAAGCTCCACAATCAACTTGATGTACCCTGCATCTGTGGAATACCTGAATAGACAACGAATCATCCCAAATTAAGGAGCCCTGTGGATGAAAGGCTCTTGGTGCTGCAGCCAGGAGTCAGTGCTGTGCCTCTGAAGTGGGAGAGCCAACTTCAGGACACTGGTCCACAAGAGGCCTCCCAGCTGCACATAATATCAAACGGCGAAAATCTCCCAGAGATCTCCATCTCAATCCTAGCACCCAGCTTCACTCAATAACCAGCAAGCTACAGTGCTGGACATCCTATGCCAAACAACTAGCAAGACAGGAACACAACCCCACCCATTAGCAGAGAGGCTGCCCAAAATCATAATAAGTCTACAGACACCCCAAAACACACCACCAGACATGGACCTGCCCACCAGAAAGACAAGATCCAGCCTCATCCACCACAACACAGGCACTAGTTCCCTCCACCAGGAAGTCTACACAACCCACTGAACCAACCTTAGCCACTGGGGACAGACACTAAAAACAACAGGAACTACGAACCTTCAGCCTGCAAAAAGGAGACCCCAAACACAGTAAGATAAGCAAAATGAAAAGACAGAAAAACACACAGCAGATGAAGGAGCAAGATAAAAACCCACCAGACCTAACAAATGAAGAGGAAATAGGTAGTCTACCTGAAAAAGAATTCAGAATAATGATAGTAAAGATGATCCAAAATCTTGGAAATAGAATGGACAAAATGCAAGCATCAGTTAACAAGGACCTAGATGAACTAAGGATGAACAAACAATGATGAACAACACAATAAATGAAATGAAAAATACTCTAGATGGGATCAATAGCAGAATAACTGAGGCAGAAGAACGGATAAGTGACCTGGAAGATAAAATAGTGGAAATAACTACTGCAGAGCAGAATAAAGAAAAAAAAATGAAAAGAACAGAGGACAGTCTTAGAGACCTCTGGGACAACATTAAACACATGAACATTCGAATTATAGGGGTTCCAGAAGAAGAAGAAAAAAAGAAAGGGACTGAGAAAATATTTAAAGAGATGTATAGTTGAAAACTTCCCTAATATGGGAAAGGAAATAGTTAATCAAGTCCAGGAAGCACAGAGAGTCCCATACAGGATAAATCCAAGGAGAAATACACCAAGACACATATTAATCAAACTGTCAAAAATTAAATACAAAGAAAACATATTAAAAGCAGCAAGGGAAAAACAACAAATAACACACAAGGGAATCCCCATAAGGTTAACAGCTGATCTTTCAGCAGAAACTCTGCAAGCCAGAAGGGAGTGGCAGGGCATATTGAAAGTGTTGAAGGAGAAAAACCTGCAACCAAGATTACTCTACCCACCTAGGATCTCATTCAAATTTGATGGAGAAATTAAAACCTTTACAGACAAGCAAAAGCTGAGAGAGTTCAGCACCACCAAACCAGCTCTACAACAACTGCTAAAGGAACTTCTCTAGACAAGAAACACAAGAGAAGGAAAAGACCTACAATAACGAACCCAAAACAATTAAGAAAATGGGAATGGGAACACACATATCAATAATTACCTTAAATGTAAATGGACTAAATGCTCCCACCAAAAGACACAGATTGGCTAAATGGATACAAAAACAAGACGCATATATTTGCTGTCTACAAGAGACCCACTTCAGACCTAGAGACACATACAGACTGAAAGTAAGGGGATGGAAAAAGGTATTTCATGCAAATGGAAACCAAAAGAAAGCTGGAGTAGCAATTCTCATATCAGCCAAAATATACTTTAAAACAAAGACTATTAGAAGAGACAGAGAAGGACACTACATAATGATCAAGGGATCGATCCAAGAAGAAGATATAACAATTGTAAATATTTATGCACCCAACATAGGAGCACCTCAATACATAAGGCAAATACTGACAGTCATAAAAGGGGAAATCGACAGTAACACATTCATAGTAGGGGACTTTAACACCCCACTTTCACCAATGGACAGATCATCCAAAATGAAAATAAATAAGGAAACACAAGCTTTAAATGATACATTAAACGAGATGGAGTTAATTGATATTTATAGGACATTCCATCCAAAAACAACAGAATACACATTTTTCTCAAGTGCTCATGGAACATTCTCCAGGATAGATCATATCTTGGGTCACAAATCAAGCCTTGGTAAATTTAAGAAAATTGAAATTGTATCAAGTATCTTTTCCGACCACAACGCTATGAGGCTCGATATCAATTACAGGAAAAGATCTGTAAAAAATACAAACACATGGAAGCTAAACAATACACTATTTAATAACGAAGTGATCACTGAAGAAATCAAAGAGGAAATCAAAAAATACCTAGAAACAAATGACAATGGAGACAAGACGACTCAAAATCTATGGGATGCAGCAAAAGCAGTTCTAAGAGGGAAGTTTATAGCAATACAATCCTACCTTAAGAAACAGGAAACATCTCGAATAAACAACCTAACCTTGCACCTAAAGCAATTAGAGAAAGAAGAACAAAAAAACCCCAAGGTTAGCAGAAGGAAAGAAATCATAAAAATCAGATCAGAAATAAATGAAAAAGAAATGAAGGAAACGATAGCAAAGATCAATAAAACTAAAAGCTGGTTCTTTGAAAGGATAAACAAAATTCATAAACCATTAGCCAGACTCATCAAGAAAAAAAGGGAGAAGACTCAAATCAATAGAATTAGAAATGAAAAAGGAGAAGTAACAACTGACACTGCAGAAATACAAAAGATCATGAGAGATTACTACAAGCAACTCTATGCCAATAAAATGGACAACCTGGAAGAAATGGACAAATTCTTAGAAAGGCACAATCTGCCAAGACTGAATCAGGAAGAAATAGAAAATATGAACAGACCAATCACAACAACTGAAATTGAAACTGTGATTAAAAATCTTCCAACAAGCAAAAGCCCAGGACCAGATGGCTTCACAGGCGAATTCTATCAAACATTTAGAGAAGAGCTATCACCTATCCTTCTCAGACTCTTCCAAAATACAGCAGAGGGAGGAACACTCCCCAACTCATTCTACGAGGCCACCATCACCCTGATACCAAAACCAGACAAGGATGTCACAAAGAAAGAAAACTACTGGCCAATATCACTGATGAACATAGATGCAAAAATCCTCAACAAAATACTAGCAAACAGAATCCAACAGCACATTAAACAGATCATACACCATGATCAAGTGGGGTTTATTCCAGGAATGCAAGGATTCTTCAATATACGCAAATCAATCAACGTGATACACCATATTAACAAATTGAAGGAGAAAAACCATATGATCATCTCAATAGATGCAGAGAAAGCTTTTGAAAAAATTCAACACCCAACTGGAGGAATCAGGCTCCCTGACTTCAGACTATACTACAAAGCTACAGTTATCAAGACAGTATGGTACTGGCACAAAAACAGAAAGATAGATCAATGGAACAGGATAGAAAGCCCAGAGATAAACCCATGGACATATGGACACCTTATCTTTGATAAAGGTGGCAGAAATGTACAGTGGAGAAAGGACAGCCTCTTCAATAAGTGGTGCTGGGAAAACTGGACAGGTACATGTAAAAGTATGAGATTAGATCACTCCCTAACACCATACACAAAAATAAGCTCAAAATGGATTAAAGACCTAAATGTAAGGCCAGAAACTATCAAACTCTTAGAGGAAAACATAGGCAGAACACTCTATGACATAAATCACAGCAAGAGCCTTTCTGACCCACCTCCTAGAGTAATGGAAATAAAAACAAAAATAAACAAATGGGACCTAATGAAACTTCAAAGCTTTTGCACAGCAAAGGAAACCATAAACAAGACCAAAAGACAACCCTCAGAATGGGAGAAAATATTTGCAAATGAAGCAACCGACAAAGGATTAATCTCCAAAATTTACAAGCAGCTCATGCAGCTCAATAACAAGAAAACAAACAACCCAATCCAAAAATGGGCAGAAGACCTAAATAGACATTTCTCCAAAGAAGATATACAGACTGCCAACAAACACATGAAAGAATGCTCAACATCATTAATCATTAGAGAAATGCAAATCAAAACTACGAGATATCATCTCACACCAGTCAGAATGGCCATCATCAAAAAATCTAGAAACAATAAATGCTGGAGAGGGTGTGGAGAAAAGGGAACACCCTTGCACTGCTGGTGGGAATGTGAATTAGTTCAGCCACTATGGAGAACAGTATGGAGGTTCCTTAAAAAACTACAAATAGAACTACCATATGACCCAGCAATCCCACTACTGGGCATATACCCTGAGAAAACCGAAATTCAAAAAGAATCATGTACCAAAATGTTCATTGCAGCTCTATTTACAATAGCCAGGACATGGAAACAACCTAAGTGCCCATCATCGGATGAATGGATAAAGAAGATGTGGCACATATATACAATGGAATATTATTCAGCCATAAAAAGAAACGATATTGAGCTATTTGTAATGAGGTGGATAGACCTAGAGTATGTCATACAGAGTGAAGTAAGTCAGAAAGAAAAAGAAAATACCGTATGCTAACACATATATATGGAATTTAAGGGGAAAAAAAATGTCATGAAGAACCTAGGGGTAAGGCAGGAATAAAGACACAGACTTACTAGAGGATGGACTTGAGGCTATGGGGAGGGGGAAGGGTAAACGGTGACGAAGCGAGAAAGAGGCATGGACATATACACACTACCAAACGTAAGGTAGATAGCTAGTGGGAAGCAGCTGCATAGCACAGGGAGATCAGCTCGGTGCTTTGTGACCGCCTGGAGGGGTGGGATAGGGAGGATGGGAGGGAGGGAGACGCAAGCGGGAAGAGATATGGGAACATATGTATATATATAACTGATTCATTTTGTTGTGAAGCTGAAACTAACATACCATTGTAAAGCAATTATACTCCAATAAAGATGTTAAAATGAAAAAAAAAAAAGACAATATGGTACTGGCACAAAAACAGAAAGATAGATCAATGGAACAGGATAGAAAGCCCAGAGATAAACCCAAGCACATATGGTCACCTTATCTTTGATAAAGGAGGCAGGAATGTACAGTGGAGAAAGGACAGCCTATTCAATAAGTGGTGCTGGGAAAACTGGACAGCTACATGTAAAAGTATGAGATTAGATCACTCCCTAACACCATACACAAAAATAAGCTCAAAATGGATTAAAGACCTAAGTGTAAGGCCAGAAGGTATCAAACTCTTAGAGGAAAACTTAGGCAAGACACTCTATGACATAAATCACAGCAAGGTCCTTTTTGACCCACCTCCTAGAGGAATGGAAATAAAAAGAAAAATAAACAAATGGGACCTAATGAAATGTCAAAGCTTTTTCACAGCAAAGGAAACCATAAAGAAGACCAAAAGACAACCCTCAGAATGGGAGAAAATATTTGCAAATGAAGCAACCGACAAAGGATTAATCTCCGAAATTTATAAGCAGCTCATGCAGCTTAGTAACAAAAAAACAAACAACCCAATCCAAAAATGGGCAGAAGACCTAAATAGACATTTCTCCAAAGAAGATATACAGACTGCCAACAAACACATGAAAGAATGCTCAACATCGCTAATCATTAGAGAAATGCAAATCAAAACTACAATGAAATATCATCTCACACCAGTCAGAATGGCCATCATCAAAAAATCTAGAAACAATAAATGCTGGAGAGGGTGTGGAGAAAAGGGAACCCTCTTACACTGTTGGTGGGAATGTAAATTGATACAGCCACTGTGGAGAACAGTATGGAGGTTCCTTAAAAAACTACAAATAGAACTACCATATGACCCAGCAATCCCACTACTGGGCATATACCCTGAGAAAACCATAATTCAAAAAGAGTCATGTACCAAAATGTTCATTGCAGCTCTATTTCCAATAGCCCAGAGATGGAAACAAACTAAGTGTCCATCATCAGATGAATGGATAAAGAAGATGTGGCACATATACACAATGGAATATTACTCAGCCATAAAAAGAAACGAAATTGAGCTATTTGTAACGAGGTGGATAGACCTAGAGTCTGTCATACAGAGTGAAGTAAGTCAGAAAGAAAAAGACAAATACCGTATGCTAACACATATATATGGAATTTAAGAAAAAAAAATGTCATGAAGAACCTAGGGGTAAAACAGGAATAAAGACACAGACATACTAGAGAATGGACTTGAGGATATGGGGAGGGGGAAGGGTAAGCTGGGAGAAAGCGAGAGAGAGTCATGGACATATATACACTACCAAACGTAAGGTAGATAGCTAGTGGGAAGCAGCCGCGTAGCACAGGGAGATCAGCTCGGCGCTTTGTGTCCACCTAGAGGGGTGGGATAGGGAGGGTGGGAGGGAGGGAGACGCAAGCGGGAAGAGATATGGGAACATATGTATATGTATAACTGATTCACTTTGTTATAAAGCAGAAACTAACACACCATTGTAAAGCAATTATACCCCAATAAAGATGTAAAAAAAATAAATAATAAAACAGAAAAAAAAAATATGGCACTTTCCAGGCCCTATCCTGGCCCAGCTGTGCCCTCAGCACCCTAGAGACAGGAAGCACAGGGACCCTGAGGCAGAAACAGGCTGTGTGGCCTCCGGGAAGGCGCTGGAGGAAACGGAGTGAGGCCAAGAGCAGGGCTGTGAAGGAGACACAACCTCAGTGAGGGCATCTGGGCCTGTAGGGAGGGTGAGAATGAGGTCAAGAAAGCACCCTCCCCAAAGGCTCTGAGAGGAGAATCTTCTAGAATAGAGTAGTAAGACCACCTTGGAGGCCTGGAATACGTCTTGGGACGTATGTGGGATACGGAGAGAGGAGCCATCCCACCTTTTGGTGCTGGAGCCACTGGCCAGTCTCCCTCCCGTCTTCCTTCCTGGACCTCAGCCTCTCTCACTGAGCAAACTCTGGGCTCTCGCCCGCTCTCCGGCCAAATGCCATTCACCAAAATTGCAAAGGAGCCTTCCTGTTCTCGATTCAGTCCCTTCCTGGTGAGCTCAGCGCCTTTGGGAGCAGCCTGGTGGTATTACCATCCTTACCTCTACCTGCGGGCTCTGGCCCTGAGGTAAAAGTAGTTACAGTCAAGGCTTATTTACCATGTCCCCAGCACTGTGTCAGATGCTTCACACACTCAATCTCAAGTGTTCTTCACAATAACCCTGAGCGGTGGAGATGATAATTATCCCCATTTTGTAGAACTGGAGACTGAGGCTCAGAGAGGTGGGGGTCACATGGTCAGTCAGTGGTAGAGCCAGGCTGAGAACCTGGGTCTGCCCCGTTCGCTGTTCCTCACTAGGATGAGTGGCCACACCCTCCCCTCCATTTATCCCACCTCACACCTGCCTCAAGGTAGTAGACTAGACCGAGAGCTGCTGGTGTCCCATTGCCTGGGGTGGAAGGTCATCTGAAGAGCTTCAAGGGCTCTGGGGAGTCAGGTTGGTCTAGTTCTTTTGAGAGCTCTCTGCAAAGACATGATTTATCCATCTATCCATCCATCCAATATTTAATGAGTCCCTACCACATGCCAGGAGCAGTTCCCACCCACTGAGATACATCAGTGACTAAACAGGCGAAGATCTTTGTCTTTGTGGAGACTATATTCCAGGAGGGGGAGCAAATGGTAAATTCTATAGTGTGTTAGAGGTGCTAAGATTGTGCACAAAAATGTAGAGCAGTGCTGTGGACAATGTTTCTGCTTAAAATTCATATGTTGAAGCCCTGATCACCAGTGTGATGAGAGGTGGGGCCTTTGGGAGGTAATTAGGTCATGGGGTGGAGCCCTCATGATGGAATTAGTACCCTTACAAGAAGAGTCACAGGAGGGATGACCTCTTTCCCTCTGCCTCGTGAGGACACAGTGAGAAGGTGTGAGACGCCAGATCTGCTGGCACCATGATCTTGTACTTTCCAGTCTCCAGAACTGTGGGAGATAAATGTCTGTTGTTCAAGCTTCCCAGTCTCTGGTCCTTTCTTGTTATAGCAGCATGGATGGACTAAGACCGGGAGGTTGTGAGGGTACCGGAGTGGTGCTGAGAGCAGGAGGCTGTTGCGGTGATCCCCCCTGAGAAGATGAGAGCTGGGCAAGGACATGAACGAGGAGGAGCCCAGGTGTATCTCGGGGAGTCCTGTGCCCCAGAGTGCAGTTCCTGCACCAGCAGAGGCCTGGTGTGCACAGGGAACAGCACGGGGCGGGGGTGGGAGATGAGGCCCAAGAGGGGAGGGAGGGGCATCTTGTGCGAACGGACTTCGGCTGTTCACCTGGTGACAGAACGGGCCGCTGCAGGGTCGGACTGACATGCTAACCGGGTCCCCCTGGCTGCTGTGTGCAACGCAGAGCCTGGGAGGAAGGAAGGAAGCAGGGCCACCTGTCAGCAGGCTCTGGTCCTCACACAAGTGGGCGGGGGCTGGATGCAGGGCCCCTGGCTGGCCCCGCCCTCGGTGGAGGGCACAGTGGCTTGGTTTATTAGTCCAGTCGTCTAAATGATTCGTGTAATACTTAAAACTATAGGATCTGGAAACACAATACTTTTAATTAAAGAATTTAAATAAGGGCAATTAAACCTGGCAGGAGGGATACCACAGCACACAGAGAGCTTAACTGGAATGGAAACCAAGTTAAGTATGGAAACAGCATCAAAAAAAAAAAAAAGAAAATGTGCGGCGGTCGCTACGGTGCTGACAAGATGGCGGCTGGCGGGGCCCGAGTGCCGGCTTCTGCCCTGCGCGCTACACAAGTGGGGCTCCTTCTCCTCCACCTACCTTCCTGAAACTTTCACGGGAATACTTATGTGAAGGCATTGTTCAGAAGGAAGGTACTTGGGGGTAATGAACATTTTAGTGGATAAGCCAAATGACCAGCCTTCACGGTGGTCTACAGAGAGCAGCTACCCTCCCCAGTACTTGATTCTGAAGCTTGAAAGGCCTGCTATAGTCCAGAATATCACATTTGGAAAATACGAGAAAACGCATGTCTGCAGTTTGAAGAAATTTAAAGTCTTTGGTGGAATGAATGAAGAAAACATGACAAAGCTATTGTCCAGTGGCTTAAAGAATGATTATAACAAAGAAACATTTACCTTGAAGCATAAAATTGATGAACAGATGTTTCCTTGTCGATTCATTAAATAGTTCCACTCTTATCATGGGGCCCCAGCTTTAACCTTAGCATCTGGTATGCTGAACTTAGTGGCATTGATGATCCCCATGTAGTACAACCCTGTCTCAACTGCTATAGTAAGTAGTACCGTGAACAGGAAGCTATTCGCCTTTGCCTAAAACACTTCAGACAACATAACTATACAGAGGCCTTTGAATCACTGCAAAAGAAAACCAAGATTGCCCTGGAACATCCCATGTTAACAGATCTGCACGATAAATTGGTACTGAAGGGTGATTTTGATGCTTGTGAAGAATTGATTGAAAAAGCTGTAAATGATGGCTTGTTCAATCAGTATATCAGTCAACAGGAATATAAGCCACGATGGAGTCAAATCATTCCCAAAAGTACCAAAGGTGATGGAGAAGATAACCGACCAGGAATGAGAGGAGGCCATCAGATGGTTATTGATGTTCAAACAGAGACTGTTTATTTGTTTGGTGGCTGGGATGGAACACAAGATCTTGCCGACTTCTGGGCATACAGTGTGAAAGAGAACCAATGGACATGTATCTCTAGAGACACTGAGAAAGAGAATGGTCCTAGTGCTAGATCGTGTCATAAAATGTGCATTGACATTCAACGAAGGCAAGTCTACACGCCAGGGCGTTATTCGGATTCCTCTGTGAAGAACAGCAAATCTCTGAAAAGTGATTTCTATCGTTACGACATTGACACAAACACATGGATGTTACTCAGGGAGGATACTGCTGATGGAGGACCGAAACTGGTGTTTGATCATCAGTTCCAATGACAGGATTCACACAGAGAGCAACCCTTGATCCAGAACTGGATGAAATACATGTCTTATCTGGACTCAGCAAAGACAAGCAAAAGAGGGAAGAGAATGTCAGAAATTCATTCTGGATTTATGACATTGTAAGGAATAGTTGGTCTTGCGTCTCTAAGAATGATCAAGCTGCAAAGGATACTCCAAGTAAAAGTCTTCAGGAGGAAGAACCATGTCCAAGATCTGCCCATCAGCTTGTATACGATGAGCTACACAAGGTTCATTATTTATTTGGTGGGAATCCAGGAAAATCTTGGTCCCCAAAGATGAGATTAGATGACTTCTTGTCACTGAAATTGTGTAGGCCTTCAAAAGATTACTTACTGAGCATTGCAAGTACCTCATAAGAAAACACGGGTTTGAAGAGAAGGCCCAAATGGATCCCCTTAGTGCTCTGAAATATCTACAAAATGATCTTTATATAAATGTGGATCATTCAGACCCAGAAGAGACAAAAGAGTTTCAGCTCCTAGCTTCAGCTCTGTTTAAATCTGGTTCAGATTTCACAGCTCTAGGCTTTTCCAATGTGGATCACACCTGTGCTCAAAGAACTCAGCTGTTTGACACCTTAGTAAATTTCTTTCCTGACAGCATGACTCCTCCTAAAGGCAACCTGGTGGACCTCATCACACTGTGACTGACGAGTACCTGGACAGAAATGGAGCACAGGAGTCTGCTTTCAGTATTCTGGATTTCAACTCTATTGACTGACCATTAGGCTGCAGTGACTGAGGACTGCACCAGAATTTTGAAGGGATCTTTGCTGTCACAAATTTTAACCCTCTTCCTTCACACCTGACCTCAACCCCATAGTCCTGATCCCATTCTGAAATTAGGCTAATAAAGTGAAATCGGTATACTTTCCATTAAAAAAAAAATGGAAAGCTGAATGTATGAAATTAAGAAGGCTAATAATAATTCCGAGAGCTCGGTTCCCAGCCCCCAGCCTAGGTCCTTCTCCTTCCGAGCCTCTCTGGAGACTAGAAACGGCATCAGAGGTGGGATGAGCGGAAGCAGCGAACACGGGACTCTGCTCCCAGCCTTGTCTCTGGCGGCTCCCCCCGGCCGTGACCCTGGTAAGGGGCTGAGCCACCATGGGCTTCAGTCTTCTCATTTGCAAAAGGCACCGGAGCACTGTGGGGCACTCAGACACAGAGCGCTGACTATATGCCTGGCGGGCATGTGGAGCCGTGGTCCATGAGCGCCTTGGGCTGAGGCACCCCAGGTTACACAGCCATGCACCTCCTCTCTTCCTGTTTCCCCAAGGCGTGTCTGTAGCAGCTAGAGGTGGGACCTCAAGCACCAGACCAACCTTCCCGGTTCCTCCTGGGGATGTGGGTTGGGTAAATGGATTAGACAGTCCCTGGAGGACTTGTGATACCACAGATCACTGGGGCCCACCTTCTGACCCTACGGGTCTGCGATGGGGCCCAAGATGTGCCTTTTTAAGCTCCCGAGTGTCTCAGCTGCTGGTGGTACTGGTCCAGGGATCACAGTCGGGGGACCACAAGCAAACCGTCACCCTCTCTGGGGAAAGGATGAGGCCTGGCTTGTCACTCGCACTCACCACCTTGAGGTAGAGGATATGAAGCAGCTGGGCTGAGCTCACGTTTGCAGTCACTGTGTTTATGAGGAGGCTGTGTGTGGACTGAATAAGACTCTGCTTATTTCAGAGCTCCCGTTCCACTCTCCGTTCTAATTAATTTTCTACGGGCAAGTAGCCCAGTGGGTCTGTGGCTTTAAGCACAGTGGGCTCGGGAGTTCCCAGGTTAAGTAGTTAATGATTAGTAATCAGATAATTCAAAGCATGGGTGGAATGTTAGTGCTAGTTAAAGAAACCCCGAGATTAAGTCTTTTTGTAGAGGAAAGTGGTCTTTCTGTATTATGAATATTCAACACTCTGTCTATTCAAAAAGTGCTTTGGTGTTTGTCTTTCTTAAAGGAGACGCACCTGTGCCAGAGTGAGAGTCTGCCTGGGATTTGCTGTGACGGCCGTTGGACTGAAAATGGGGTAATGGCAACGTCAAGTGCAAAAGGAAAGGTGAAGGGGGGTATGGAGACAGCAGGATGGCTGGAGGGAGTTTGCTGAGGAAGCAGGAATCCAGCCAGTTCACACACACCTACAAGGTTTGGCAGGGAGACCGCAGCCCCAAATTCCCACTGCAGCAATCCATGGGCTTTGTAGAGGCAAGACAAAGGCTCCACAGCATGGTGGTTTAAAGTGTGGGCCCTAGAGGCAGAAGCCTGATTTGACCTTGGACAAATTACATAATCTCTCTGTGCCTCAGTTTCCTCAACTGTAGAATGGGGATGGTAAAGTACCTGACAGCAAGGTCATGAGGATTAAGTAATATTTAGACAGCAGTTACAGTAGTATGTGGCGCACAGTAAGCACTATATAAAAGTTTGATAAATAAATTTAAAAATCTCACCCAGGCTCTGCTGGTGGCGCAGTGGTTGAGAGTCCGCCTGCCGATGCAGGGGACACGGTTTCGTGCCCCGGTCCGGGAAGATCCCACATGCCGCGGAGCGGCTGGGCCCGTGAGCCATGGCCGCTGAGCCTGCGCATCCGGAGCCTGTGCTCCGCAACGGGATTGGCCACAACAGTGAGAGGCCCGCGTACCGCAAAAAAAAAAAAAAAAAAATCTCACCCAGGTGTGAGTAGTGAGGCACTGAGCTGTCACACCTGGTCCTGGCTCCTGGTCTAAAGTGCTGACTGCCGTAAACTAAAAATAACTAAGAAAATATTCAGGGCCTAAACAAGGCTTTGTCGGTCCTTGAAAACTGGATGATCCCACACTTGCCCCTTCATGTGACATGGAAATGAAAAGCTGCTTTATTCCAGAGCCATAAGGAAACACCCGATTACAGCCTTTTCTTCTCAGCACAAAAGGTTCTCGAAGTTGGACTTCCTGCCAGAGCCTGGGGGGTGGAGCAGGAGAAAGTCAAGGACTCCTCCTCCTTGCGTGCTGGGAAATTCTTTGGCAGAATCAGTGGTGCTCCCTGGGAAATGCTCTCTGCAAATAAGTTCTTCTTTGAGTGGGTTACTCATCTTGCATCAAATTATCAAATTAGGTCCCACAAGTAAGAGCCAGTGGTCCCTGGCCAGGCTCAGCTCTGCCCTCAGCTCTCTTCCAGGCAGTCTCCTCATGCTCTTGAAAATCTCTTGTCTCCTGGCCTTAATGGTCACCTCTGCTGTTATCCTTGATGTTCTCCATTTGGAAAATGCATTAACGCTGAACTGAGAATGAGGCAAGCATGGGGGTGGGATGGCAGGACCGCCCACCAGCGGGAACGCTGCCCTGGGTGCCCTTGGACTCCCGAATGGGCCTTGCCAGCGTTTCCACCAAAGAACCCCGTGGCCAACGGGAGTGAGAGCACATGCCAGAGTCTGAGGCAGCGTGAAATACGGCCAGAACACCTCAACATTTCATCAAAGCCCCCTGTTTTAACAAATATTCATAGAAATTGCTACTCCCCTTCATACAGTATGCATAATTGTTTTAGTAAAAATCATTTCCACCTTCCTCCCCCAAATCTGAAGCTATAGGAAGAGTAAACTGGAGTACCCCTCTCCACGCACGTCTGTGTATTGTGGCAGGGATGCACTACCACCTAAAAGTGTTCTTATAGGGATTTTCTAACTAAGCGAGGCCCTTTGACTATTACGTTCAAATGTCCTTGAAATACTCTAGTACAATTAGTTTTTTATCAGCATGCGTGCATGCAAGGAAGAGTTATCAAGGGTAGGGTTTGTTCATCTTTGGGTCTCCCACAAACTTAGCTTGAGACCTGGCACACAGGGTATTTGTGTTAATATTTGTGAATTTTTAGAAAGGACTCCTTAATTTAATTGACAGCACCCGGTGTGCCTCTTCTGTTTCAGGCTTTCTGTTAGGTGCTGGAGACACTGAACGTGTAAGACAGCCCTGCCCTCCCATCTGTTGGTTGATGGGAGAAAGAGTCATGGAGAAAATAACAGATAAACAATTCCATGAAGTGGGATAACGATGACCCTTATACCAGGAGTGCAGCTCATTTTCAAGTTCATGGTGCTTTTTAGTAAGGCAGGCCCCGTCTGGGCTTCTAGGTGGAATAAGCCCTTTTCAGGGCATGCTAACTTCAGGAGCTTAGAATTACAGAATTTCAGGGCTGGTAAGCCCTTAAAACCATCCGGTCTAACTCCACTTAGAGCTGTAGCATGTTTGATGGCCTGCTGAGTGGTCGTCTGAGCCCACCTCTTCCTTGAATGGCCAATCTCATGCCCGGGCATCTCTGACTATGAGAAAGCTGCTCTGTAAATTGTCCTTGAATCTCCCTCCAGCTGGTCCTCCCTCAGAGCTACATAGGACAATCCTGCTCTCTTTTGCCTAGAGAAGCCTTTCAGATATTTGAGGGCAGAGATCAGGCACTCCTGAGCTCTTTCTGGCTTCAACCATGCACACAAATAGATGGACTTTAAGGAAGTTGGACCTTAAAGAACACACATCGTAACAGCCTTCCTAGGGCGTGAGTCCCTTCAATAACATCTTGAAGAGAGGCCTCGGCATTTGCTTAACCATTCAAAGTAATGGTGATAGGGGGATGGTGGGGAGGGTGGGCATCTCATTACCCCTGAGAGGTAGTCTGTTGCTTCACATGACAGATGTCCTGCCACAAAGTTCTCCTGTGTAGTGACCTGATATCTGCTGCTTCCCTCTCCTTCTACTGGTCCAGGGGTCACTGACTAGATGCCTCTTTCACTAACACTGCATCACCTAATCCCAGAATCCCCCAGATCTCAGTAGGTGGGGTACTCTGGGAAGATTAAAGTTTTATACTTAACACATATGAATTTATAATCCCAGTACACAGTCAGTTTAGGAAATTCTCTAATCCGGGAGGAGTCACAACTACCACTTCTAATGTTAATGAAGTCTCATCATGTGTTGATGTGGGAGATGTTGGCTGTTTAGAGACGGGCATCCACTGACTTCTTCAAACCCAGAGCCTGGGGTGGCCCTGGATTCATAATCTCCCCTCACAACCACCTCCATTTAATCCATCACTACTTCCAATAGACCGCTGAACTGTCTCTCCAAGTCCTCCCCAACAGCTGCCTGGCCCCACGTCTCCATGGCAACCAAGTCTACCCCTTTTCTCACAGGGAAGATGGTACAGCCCACTACTTTCTTCTCTGTCTTCCAATACACCTTGCAGTCTGCTGCTAGAGGGATTCAGACCCCATCACGGTAATCCACAGTTTAAGAACCTCCCCTAGTCCCTCCCTTTGCTTTTAAGGTGAAGTCCGAACTTCTCAGCATGATTTTCGGTGACCATTATCTGCCCCAAACTGACGCTTACGTCTGATCTCTCTCACGTTCCATTGAAAATTCTAAATTCCATCCACACCAACACTGAATACGCTCTGCTTCTTCTTGCCTTTGCCCATGCTGAGCCTCTAACATGGGATGTTCTCCCTTTCTATGCCTGGGAACTATCCTACGATTTTCAAGATCCAGATCAAACATGCCTTGAACGTGAAGCCATCCCTGAGTTGTGCAGACAGAGCCCATCACCCTGGGCTACTGGAATACCGTACCCGCCTCATTTCAGCTCTCATCATCCAGTTTTGCTATGTGTTTATACACCCATGAACTCCTCCAGGGGCAGAGGCCGTGTCTGATTCATATCTGCATCCCTCCTGCCCAACCACCATGCTCAATAAATGCTTGATGAATGACGGAAGGAAAGAATGTTCATCATTGGAAAACTGCTCATCAGAGCCCTGTACATCAGCGTTGCTGAGAGATGTTTTCATCAAATGTGGTTTCTCAGTGTCAGTATCTGACGCTGTCCTGATTCATCCTGAAGCAGGGAAAATTCAGAAGAGCTTCCAGGGGTTAGAAGAAAGGCATTTTATTTGTTAAACAGAAAATCAGGCTATGAGATGGAACACCAAGATATGCAAATGTCTATCTTCTTTGTAGGAGAACCTGGGAGAATCACACTAGATTATTTTGAAATTAATTCAGCCTGAATGGAGTTTAAATGTAGCCCTCAGGAGAGTAAATAATGCAAAATGTGAAAGTGAAAAGGAGATTTGAAATGCACCAGTAAAATCTTTCAGCCCAACTTCTCCACCAGAACATTTTAGTTGGTAGGATCCCCCTGTAATTTGCAAAGATTAAACCTGTTGCAAGAAAATTAGCCCAAGCAATGACTTTAATCATTTAAGAGGCTCCCAGCTTCCTCTGGCCTCATCAACAGTAGCTCCTCACCAGTGAGGGCTTGGGGACAGATTCCAGGATGCTTGATAAACACTGATCATTTTGCATTAAACAAAAATTTCACATACATTAATTTTTAAATATCAAGTGGGAGCAGCTGCTCTGGGCTTGCAAATTAGGGATTTAAAAATATTATTTCCAAACAGTTCCCCTTGGTAGAAGGATCAGAGAGGTGACTGCCAGAGTGCCCTGGGAGTTTTAATTAGATGTACGTATAAGTAGCTGAAAACTGCCCAGACCTCAGGGCTGCACATGCCAATGTGGCCTGCTTGGTTGGTCACTGTGTCCCTTCAAGCAGGAATCTGTCCGGCTGCCTGTTCAAGGCCATGCACTGAGATGAGTGAAGGAAGGAGCTGGATTTTGGAGGAATGTTCCTTTCTCTGCCCCAGTTGGGAACGGGCAGATGAGATGAGAGCCGGTTGGGGGCACCAAGGCCTCTGGATCTGGGCATGTGTGGGAAGGCCATCTGTCTACGAGGGCTGGAAAGGAGTCGGATGTGCCTGTATGCGGGGCTGGGATGTCAAAGCAGCCTGGGTTTGGATTCAAACTGCATGAAGCTGGGCACGGAGAGGCTGAGACCCCACAGACAGACCGAGCTCTCTTCCCCTGGTGAGGGGCAACCTCGGACCCTGCCCTGAGAGGAGATCTTGGAGTCCAGAAGACCCCAGGGTCATGGAGGAGAAGGAGGAGGGAACAGCTCAACTTTCAAACTGCATCTGAGCCTCCCCGTAACTCTTCTACCTGCCCCTCCCCGCTTCTAGAATCTCTCTTCCCCATTCAGCTCCACAATCCCGGCCACTGGGGGCTGCCAAAACCCAGACCTAAACGCCCCAGTCCCCCGCACACAGCCTCACCTCCCACAGGACCAGGTCCAGGTCCAGCTGCCCCTGCAGGCGCATCTCTGGCTGCGCCCCATGGGGTCCATGAGGATCCAGCCACACCCGACCCTCCGCAGCTCCCCGCACGTGGCCTGGGTTTCATGTCCGCAGCTCGCACCCGTGCCGTTGCCTCTCCCTGGAATGCCCCTCACTACTTCTATATGGAGCAAACTCCTATGCCTTCTTCGAGGGCCAAGCTATGTACTCTCTGTTCTGGAAAGCCACCAGCCCTGCCCCAACCTGCCACCCCCGTCTTCCTGCACGGTGTCAGTCGGCTCCCAGGAGGAAGCTGAACTCAGGGCAGCAGGAGGTAGGGCTGACGGCAGCAGAGAGCAGCCTGACGTGAGCCCCTCCAGATGGTACGGTCCCCGTCTCACCCAGCCAAGTCAGCCCACTCACCTCCGCGGGCCGAGGTACCCATTCCTCTCTCTGCTGCCTCCAGCCTGTGAGCCTGTTTTGCATCTAATCCGAGCCAGGAGGCAGCAGCCACTTTACCACCCAGCCCATGGCCAGCCTTCCTCCCTGACCACACACCTCCAGGGCTCCCTCTGCCTCGTAATTTAAAGGAGGACAGAGGGGAAATGTAGCCCTGTCCTGTGTCACTCTGGGCCAGAAGCCTGGCTGGGGAAAGTGACAAAGGCTTCTGCTGGGCACGGTCAGAACAGGTCACACCTGGGGCATCTGGGCTCCACCAGGAGAGAGGGAGGTGGTAGGAAGAAGTTCTCTATATTCTAAGCCTCGGCCCTGCCCCTGACCTTCTTCCAGGGGCCACTTCCAACATCCTCCCACGATTAGAAGTAAAACAGAGAATCTGAAGTAGTTCAGGAATAATAATAACAAGCAGTGGGTATGTTATTTAACATCTTCCTGCCGCAGTTTCCTCATCTATGAACTCGGGCTAATGGTCCGCATCTAATCACACACAGGTGCTGTGAGGATTAAATGAGCTGGTGTACGCCAGGCGCCTAGGAAGGGCAGCACACGTTAAGCACTGTATGAACCTTAGCTAATTCTTCTTACGGGACAGACCTTTACAGTTTACAACACGTGTCAAAGGTCACATGGACAGAAAGGGGCAGGGCAGGAGTCCCCGGGCACCACTCTCTTTCATTGAACCCCACGCAGTCCGCAGGCCCAGCCTGGGCTCAGAGCTGCCACGTGCACCCTCTACCCACCCTCAGATGTGCTGTCATTGGCTCCCTGTGCTGCTTCCCAGCATCTGGTTTCCTGGGGTCCCACAGTCCTAGTCTGGGCTCTCGCTCCTGCTTTCCAACGAGCCCCTAAATCTATGACGTGTGTTGAACTTGCTGCTCGGGGTTGACCCTCACCATCCATTTAGGACCCAACCGAGGGTCTCTCTCAGCCCTCAGGTTCCGCACCTCCAGACCACAGGTCAAAGGCGCCCCGTGCCCATAGAGCTTGACGTAGCTGGGACCTCCACTACAGGGGCGAGTAACTGGACATGAGGATTGGAATCAAGGTCAGGCCAACCGCACACCTCCATCCTGTGCCTGTCAGCCTCCTCTCAGGGCGGAAGCAGCTTGCTGGGAGGCTTGAGTCGGGGTCCCTGCCTCTTCGTCCCATGAATATAGACATTCTGCTCCCGACTTCCCCAGAAGCATCCACCATGTGCAGCCCCCAGCAGTCCTGATGCCCTAAAACCCCACGAGCTCCATCACTTCCTGTTCTGAGTGCTTTCCCTGCACTACCCGGGAGGTGGGCGTCCCTATCTGTGGGCAGAAACTGATCCTTATTTAGCAGATTCCTCAGGGGCTAGAGGCCTCTGGGCCAAGGCACTGGTTTTCTTCAAAGCTGGGTCACTGCGGGCCATCTCCAGCTGGCGTCTTGATCCGGGGCATCACTATTATTTTTTTTTAATTTATTTATTTTTTTTGCGGTACGCGGGCCTCTCACTGTTGTGGCCTATCCAGTTGCGGAGCACAGGCTCCGGACGCGCAGGCTCAGCGGCCATGGCTCACGGGCCCAGCCGCTCCGCGGCATGTGGGATCCTCCCGGACCGGGGCACGAACCCGCGTCCCCTGCATCGGCAGGCGGACTCTCAACACTGCGCCACCAGGGAAGCCCCCGGGGCATCACTTTATAACTAGGCCAATGCAGAGCAGGAAGATAAATATCGTCCTCAGAATTGATGGAAACTTAATAAAGGAATGTTTCATGGTCACCAGTGTGTGGACTGCCCTTCACAAAATGGCTCCCAGACACTGCCCTTCGAGAAAACCTCATTCCCTACAGAATGAGAAGGAAGGCAGAGCGGCTCACAGACCAGAGACGACCCAGCACTGTCTATACCTGAGAGACTGGGGCTGTGCTTGTGAGAAGGCGCTTGTCAGAAGAAATGTGAGCTTTAAAGTCAGAGATCTGAGTTTAAAATCCCAGCCCTGCCCCTCACTGTGTGACTTCAGGCAGGGGACTCCCACCTCTGAGGCTGTTTCCTTATATCTAAAAGTTAAATAAAATGCCACTAAAACAACAACAACAATAATAATAACCTCCCTCAGAGCCAGTATCAATGAGTCAATGAGCTAATGTATACCAAACACCTGGCACGTAGTAGGTGCTCACTAAACCCCGAGAACTGGTACCTCTCCTCCTCCATCCCTCCTATTCCTCCCTGCCCCGGCCCCTTCCCCTGTTTCTCTACCCTGCTGCTTCTCCGGGTGGGGCTGCTACCTGAGAGAACTGCCAGTGGAGCTTCATCCTCTTGGCTTTGGCATAGCTGCATTCGATGAGCCGCGGCCGGCTGTTGACGTCCACCAGGCACCGGTTGTCGTCGTCGTCCACCGTGGGGCTCAGGATGCCCACGTGGATCTGCTGACTGCTCGTGTAGTACACGTTCTGGGGGCAGGGGGAGAACGAGGTCAAACGCTAACGACCAGAGAGATGGGGCGGGTTTGTAGGACATCTCCCCAGGCAGCTGGCAAAGAGACCACAATTCAGTGGCTTTCAAATGATTTTCCATCGCAACGGACAAGAAGAGACCCTTTTACATTATGATTCGATACAGTGTCTGGTCCGCACGTACAACTGAAACAAAATGTTCAAGAAATCAAACTTAGCCTTACTATATGCAGCGTACTCAATTTTCTGTTCTATTCTTTCATTGAAAAACATTGGCCATAACCTTTTAACTTGATTTCACCGCCCACAGTTTAAAAAAACACTGCCTGAATCCATTATTTGCAGGCTTGCCGACTTCCCCCCTCCTTAAGTATTTTGTATAAGATGCTGTGCTTGGCTGGTAGCTAAAGAGCAAAGGACACGGGCCGCACCTTAGGGAGCTCAGAGTCTTGCGTCATGGTGGATATGTAATTTCCATCTGTCTATACCCGAGAGACTGGGGTCACAAACTTCTTCTTAAAGGGCCAGGTGGCAAATATTTGGGGTTTTGCAGTGTGTTCGATGATTCACTAGGACTCAGGAGACTCAGCGTTTGGTTGCACCATAGCTGTGATTTATTACAGGAAAGGGTACAAATCAAATCAGCAAAGGGAAAAGGCACGTGGGGCAAAGTCTGGAGGAAACCAGGCACAGGCTTCCAAGGGTCCTCTCGCAGCAGTCGCAGAGAATGGCCCTTCACAAGCAGGAAGGTGTTGAGCTAATGCCTGTGAGGGGTTATCTCCCAGGGAAGCCCTTAGAGGCTCAGCACCCAGGCTTTTATATACTGAAACCCCAGACTTCCAGAAGGAAGGCAGGTGTCCAGCATAAACCATATTATTTGTATAATCAGTGTGGGCACAGTGAGCCACTCTTACCATCTGTGGGAATGGTGGGAACCTTCCTGCAATCCAAGTTCCAAGACGCCAGCCAGGGGCCAACCACGCCTTTCAAAGGAGAGAAGTCAGGCTGCTGTTTTAACCTTTTTTTTTTTTTTTTTGCACCAAGGGCCAGACAGTCTGGACAATTAACTCTGCAGTTGTAGTGCAAACACCGCCATAGACAATACAAATGAATGACTTTGGTTACAAAGATCAGGGCCGGCTCTGGTCTAGAGGAAAGTCATGTGACCCTCGGCCTTCAAAGTTTTCAGTCACTTCCCCCAACCTCAGGCAGTGGTTCCCAACAAGGGCTCTGAGTAGGCAGTCACAGGGTCTGTGAGCTCTTGTCCTCTATTACTAAAGACATTAACAGCCCCACCTACGATGAGGTTGCATGGGGAAACCAAGATTCCACACTTCTCTGCTTTAGATTAGAATTCAGGGTAGGCCCTCTTGGGGTCTTGATCTATACAAAAATTCTCACTGGTAAATATTTTTGATTAATTTCAAATGGTAAAAGGAAGTATGTTTTGCTTTAGTAAAAGAGGATGGTTGACAAGGACTTTAAAAGCATGGTACAGGGAATAAAATGGACTGTGTAGTGAGAAGGGCAGGGCCAGCGAGGAGGGTAAGTAAGGGTGGTCCTTCAGGGCCGTATTCTCTCTGGCCCTCAGAAGTCCAGGGGAGGGGTGGAGAGGCAGGCAGGATCACCCTTCAGACATAAGAACTTCAGGCCAGTGTATCACTCACGGCCCCAACAGGAAACAAATGGCACACTCAAGGTAGGGGGACCCAAGGAGGGTGTGATAAAGGCCCAGTTCTCAACGGCGTGGGTATAGGGTAAGGGAGCCATGGGGATAGTACAGTTCCTTGGGATAGTAACATGGAGCTGGTGCCAGCACCAGGCCCAAAGGGATGAGAGGAGAGAGCTGGTACCAGAACTTGTAAGAGAAAAGTTACATAGAGAGACCTCTGAGAAGGGTTCAGAGAGGGAGACGTTTGGGGGTGATGGTGAGTGGCAGCTAATAAACACCCCAACATCACCCTCCCTTCCTCACTCCATTCTTCTGCTGGGTCGGCCCACTGGCAGACCCAGATGGAAGTCAGACAACACAGGAGCCCATGGAAACATTCCATAAAGTCAGCTTTGCAAAGTAGGAGAAAAAGGATGGAAAGACAAATGGAAGACACTCACTACAGCTAGGATCTGCTCTCCGAGGTAACCTTACAAGTTATCAGGTTTGGTGAATCCACGGAAATGGACATCAAAACTACCAAGGTGGCTGATTCTTCCCCTAAAAGAGGTGAAGTATCATAGTGACCAAAGTTCTGAGTGGAGGCCAAATGTAGAATGCCTGGCTTCAATGTGGAAATGTGACCAGAACACAGAGGCAAGGAGAACCTATTCATCGCCTAAACTGGGCTTCTCATCAGAATCCCGAGACTGTCCATTGTGTGACCTGGGTTTTTAGTTCACCACCAAGGAAAGCTGATGACCTGCTGTGGCTTCCAGTTTATTGGCACTGAGGGAGAATCTGATGACTGGTAGGATTTTGGAAATTAAATAGATGCAGGTGGGCATTCATCCATCCATCCACCCATCCACCCATCCAACAAGTAATCGCTGTTGGGTCCTGAGGGTGAGAAAACCGTGGTTCCCTGTCCTGGATGATCCAACAGCCAAGTTGGGGAAACTAACATATCAGGAAATAATGGTCCTAATCACACTGATATGGGAACTGTCTCTGCTTCCTCCACTCGCTTACCCCGACTCTTGCTACTTTGAAAATAGATATAAAAACTCACCACCTCCAGAAAGCCTTCCCTCAATGTGCAAAAGCACGGGCCTGCCACCTGAGTCTCTCTGCAAAGATGCACAGCTGTTCATGTCCTTGGGTTGAACGCACCATGCTCTCTCCTCAGGACGGCGTAGCTCTTAGGCACCTGGCAGGCCAGGACCCGGATCTCCTGAAGCTCCAGAGCGTGGGCTGCCAGACAAGGACAGCCAGGAAGCTGGTCACTGCCACCCCTTCCTTCATCCCTGTCATCAGGGCCTGCCTCTCACCTCCAGGGCGGGCTCCACAGACACAAGCGGCTGCCTAGGTAATAGCTGAAATCAGTTTTATCCACTTAGCTGTTCTGAAATGCTTCGAGGAGATGCTCTGAGAGACATGTGTGCACTTACTTACTACCTAGTACAGCTGTCATCAGAGCTGTTTATTGCTCCAGAGTCTGGGAAAATCATAATAAGGACAGACAGTTGTCTGTTATTTAAAAGGCAAACAACAGAGCGCATCTTGAGTGGGGTAACCACGAAGCTGGTCAGATCACAGGGAGATTCAGCAAAGAGGATTCTCTTAAGCTGTCACCTGGACACCTCAGAAGCCCAGCCAGCAGTGGACTGAATCAGTAAGTGGCCTGAACACAAAAGAGGGAAACAGTTTTGTACAAGACACCCCACTTTTAGTGCCTGCAGGCCCAGCAGGCCCAGCTATGTTTTCTGAGCAACAGGGAAGCTGGAGGTTTAATAAGAAATGACCTAGAATTGTGGTTCACCATGGCGGGTGGGTGGGGGCTGGCTTTGCCAACCAGACGATATTGGGCAATGTCTGGAGACATTTCTGGTTGACATGACGGGGGTGAGAAAGGCTGCTATGGGCACCCAGTGGGTAGAGACCAGGGATGCTGTTCCACATCCTACAATGCACAGACAGCCTCCACAGCAAAGAATTATCCAGCCCCAGATGTCAGGAGTGCTGCCACGCTTCAGCCCAGTGAATCCTAACAGCACTATGAGGCAGTTGTTACCATCATCCCCATCTTGTGGATGAGGAAACTGAGGCATGGAGAGTTTAAGAACTTGTCCAAAGTCACACAGTTGGAGAACAGTGGTTGAGATTTAAACTGAGGCAGTTTGACACCAGAGCTGCACCTGTAACCTCTCACCTCACTCGCCTACCTCCCTCCGGTCACTCCCGCTCCAGCAGCCAGGCTGGAGGGGGAGAGGCTGGCTTGGAAGCTTCCACTGTGATCCCTTCGAGCCAGGAGGGGGTCTGGACTAAGGGAGCAGCCGAGGGCTGGAGGATCCTTGACTAAAAGGCCTAGAATACAAGATGCTACGAAGTGCTAAGACGGCGACAGCCCTCCTGTAACTCACGTCAGAGTCGGAGGGCGAGCGGTCATCCTGTATGTGGATGTTTCACAAACCCCCCAGCCTCCCGGGGCATAGAAATGACATCCCTGACCCCTCAGCTCCTTCTCAGCTGCAGATGAGTGCTTCCGCTCACCACTCAGCCCATACAGCTCAGCAGGGCTACAAACCCAATCTGATGCTTGAAAGAGAAAAATCACCAACAAGGGAAAAGGACAAACACATGGGTATCTCGGGTCTCACGCCAGGGGCATTTTCCTCTCCCTCAGGCCGGGGTCAGGAGTAAGGACTAATAGCTGAGCTGGACAGCCAGCCAGGGAGCCTGGAGTGCCCCCGGGTGCACACTCCTCTGTCTTCAGGGCCACAGAACGAAGGCCAGGCAAAGACCCCCAGGGCTGCAGGTTCGGCTTGCTCTCTTACCTCATTTCCCAGACAAGCAAGGGCCCCCACCCTCTAGGATGCGAGTGGGTGCCCTGCCACGTGTGCTCAGCATCCCTTCTCCACCTGGCAGGCTTGGAGGCGGGACCTGCCCCTGTCAGAGACTGAGTACAGCCTTCTACAGGCTCCAGCCCTCACTGTATGAAATATTACCTCCCTGCCAGAAACGACTGCTGGGGGGAGAAACACCTCAGGAAGAGAAGGGTGGGAAGAAAACCAACATAGTTTTGTACACCTGTACGCCCAGGTACCTTCCACACCTGCGGTCACCTTCAGCTGTACGGATGAGGAAACCGAGGCTAAGATAGTTTTGAAGACCTTGCCAGGTGCACAGGCAGATGGCTGCTCTCTCCCCTCCCTGACTAGGGGGAGTTTCCAGGGAAGGCTGAGATCCTGGCAGTTCAGGGCCTTCATCCAGCCCAGATGGGCCTCCCCTCAGCCTGGGCTGGAGCCGGGGCACCACCTCCCCGAGTCCCACAGGAGTGAGGCTCCCCAAGGGCCTCATCCCTCGGAACCAGCAAGGGAACTGCCAGGTCATTTCCACCAGATTGTTCACCCTGAGTCCCGCGGCCTCCCAGAAGGGGTCTCACGGGCTCCTGAGCCAGGTGTGGGAGGACAGCCTGGTGGTGGGGTTCTAGGGCCCCTCTCCCAGCCCAACCTGGGCTTTCCTTCTTTTATTTGACTTTCACATAACATTCAACTTGAACAAAATGTTATGAAGAATTCACAAAAAAAGTTTGAAAACCACTGCTGTCAACCATGAGGGCTTCACTCGGGAAGAGGACACTAACGCCTAGTAAATCTTCATCAGCTTAAACGCCACCAGCTGGAGTTTGTGAACATTTGGTGAATAGCTTTAACTTCCTTTCTACAACCGCCTCCAGGCCCCTAGTCCCTTGCATTCTATACTATGGCCAATTTACATATGTTCCAATCATCCAGTCTCCTCTTCTGTCCAGACTCGCCTCCCTACTTCACCAGACCTTAGCTGCTATGGAAATTCTGGTGCCCTCCCCAGGGAATCATAGGATGGGCAGGGGGAGGGGTGGTGGTAGAGAGGGCCTCCCAGCAAATCAGGAACGCGGAGCTAAATGGGGCTGTTAGATGACTTAATAATACATTTTCAAGGTACGACAGAAGTATCGCTCTCTTCCAAACAATGGCATGTGGATTTTGAGTGGCTTTATTTCTTCCATTAAGCAATGT
This sequence comes from Stenella coeruleoalba, assembly GCF_951394435.1. Taxonomy (NCBI): domain Eukaryota; kingdom Metazoa; phylum Chordata; class Mammalia; order Artiodactyla; family Delphinidae; genus Stenella; species Stenella coeruleoalba. The sequence goes on along the minus strand of NC_137154.1, from coordinate 44,134,661 downwards.
TTCCTTGGCAACACTGCCAGCCTATTGAGTAAGTGCCCTTGAAAAATGAGGTATCTTAGAGACAGAGACACTCTCTCGTCAGGAGATGGGGTGGCAGTGGTGGTATTTGGCTAAAACCTTCCTTAGCCTGGTGAGTGGTAAGGGGGTGAAAGGGGGAGAGCCATAGGCGGACACTCTTTACAAGAGGTTCAGAAACAGGGAGAAAACAACTCTATTCTCAGGGTGCTTTCATGGGAAAAGTGACCCAGGGCGAAGTGGGGTCCTTGCAGTCATTTCTTTGGATACTTAGAGGGGATCTGTACCCTGGAGGACGGCTGTAGCCCAACCAAGAATTAAGAGCCCAGCTCTCTGTGGGGTTGGGGGTCACACCAGGGGAGTGACAGTCTAGGGGTTGAAAATTACACATAATAGGGTGATTGCAAAGTATCAGAATGGGGGGGGCGTTGGCAAAGATCATTGAAAGGAGAACCAACCTGTGGCCTGAAGGGTGGGCTTCCTGGAGGAGGGGGTGTGCACCGGGAGAGGAGAAAGACCTGTGAGCAAATGAAACGGAGGAGGATAGAGGCGTGAAAAGGACACAGCCCTAAATGCGATCAGACTCAGGCGGTGCTTGCCACCTTGGCTGCATTTTAGAATCACCTGGGGAGCTTTAAAAACTATAAATCACAGTCTTAGGGGTGGGGCCTAGGCTTGGGGTTTTAGGCCAGGTGATTCCAGTGTGCGGCCAAGGTGGAAAAGTAGGTGTATCGAGGGGACTCTGGCAGCCTAGGGAGGAAACATAGGGCAGAACCTGGATTCCAAACCTTCTCATTGTGGGGGGTAAGCAGGATCTATCTTCAGGGCGTTGTTTGTAAAACTCTGAGGAGGGTAGCGAGAGGTTGGGATGCACCGCTGTCTAGGACAACAGTTTCAAAGTGTGGTCCCAGCATCATCTGGGAACTTGTTAGAAAAGCACGTTTTGGAGCCGTCTCAAACCTGCTGAAACAGAAACTCTGAGAGTAGGATTCAGGAATCTGTGTTTTCACAAGTCCTCCAATTAAGTCTGATATATGTGAACATTTGAGAACTGCTGGTCTAGGAAAAGGGTGGTCTGGTGGGCTTCCAAGTCAAGTCTCCACCCTCACTGCCTAGCTGGGAGCCACTCAGTTTCCTGACCTGTAGAATGTAGTTGTGAGGGTTAAAATGCTCATCGAGGCTCTAGTCTGGCCACAGGCACTGCAGGGCAGGAACAGGCAGGCAGGGATGGAGGGCGAGAAGAGACCCAGTGCGTGTGTATGGGGTGCTGCTGGTCCAGCTTCCCTGCCTCAGTGCCCCTCATCTCTGGGCTCCCCTCCCTGATTCTGCCTGGCCAGTAGGCCTGCGGGTAAGGATTCACGGAAACAGCAGGCAGGGTGTGGGCATGGCGGGGCGGGGCAGAGAAGGAGCAGAGCCTTGCTTTCTTAAATTTCAATTTTGCGTGGTGACTGTGACATCCGCAATGTGTGCTAGAAATGGTCCTTGTCCTCTTTACCAAGTATGAGCTTCTGGCCCCGCTGCAGAGAGGGCAGGCTGATTTAAGGGTTTGGTTACTGGTCATTAACCCCTCGACACAGAGGTTACCGTGCTGAGGGCTGCAGGGCACTGATGCTAAATCAGGAACGAAGGGGAGTCATTTCCAAAATGATCTTATGTTCACTAACCACAGGACCAGGTACCTATAGGCAATGGAAACATTTGTAAACATTCATAACTGTGGAAAGCAAGGTCCCTAGCTCAGAAACCCCCTCCCCTTGTGAGCCCATTTCCCTGGGGAGGGGCAACAGGTGAGGCTAAGCACACAAAACCCCCAGGTTTGTAACTGGCACTCAGCCCCTAGACAGCAGTCCACTCGGTTTAATTCAGCAAACCCTCCTTGGTGCCGTCTAGGGTGTGGGCCTGAGCGGGCACTGGGGAGCAGAGAGGGACCAGGCAGGGCCTCCCTTGGGAGCTCTCAGCCTGGAGGGGAGACAGCCATGCTGAACAGGGCAGAGAGAATAGCCTCCTGGCCAGGCTTAGCACAGACCAGGAGCAGGCAAAGTGCTGGGGGCCAGAGCTGGAGTGACGAACGCTACCCGGAGCTGGTCTGTGGGTGATGAGTTTTGAGAACAGCTTAGGAAGAGAGCAGTTTGTCCAGATAACTGACCAGGACAAGGGACCTCTGGCAGAGCGAACAGGATAAGCAAAGTCACAGAGGCTAGGCACTGCATTGCCATTTGGGAACAGAGAGTGCCGATGCGGGGTGGCGAGGTGAGGCTGGGGAAGCAGCTTGGGGGCTGCAGAGTTTGGACAGCACCCTGCAGGCTGTGGGGGCTGTGACTTCAGATTAATGGGCCCTCCACTTGCTAGCCCATCTGAGGGATTCTCAGAGTCTTTTGAGACATTCAACATTCAAGGGGCTTGGAAGTGAGCTGGGATTAGAGGTGACTCAGGCCGCTCGGCAGGCCTGTCTGGAAGAGTTCAGTTGTAAGCCTGCAGGGAAGCTGGGAGAAGAGTAGAGCTTTGGACTGAGGTGTGGTCTCTGAACATAAGACCGAACAGAAAAGGCTAAGCTAGGTCCTCCCACTGTGCACCTGAACCAGGAAGTGGCAGAAGCAGCGTGAGCACTGTTGCCAGGCTCAGAAACTCTGCCTTCGATTCCCAGCTGTCTGTTTTCCTGTTTCATTCCAGACTTTGTGCCTGCAGCACAGGTGTCACCTCTGTACCACTACCTATGGGGCTGTGTGCAGCCCAGCCAGCCCCGTCGGCGATTCTAATCCCCCACCTTGCGCTCTTTGCTCTTCCTGTGTTTGCTGGTATCTCCTGGGCCCAGTGTGTCCTTGTGAGCCCCTCGGCTTCAGGAGAGAGCCAGGTGACAGGGGTCACCCTGGGCTTCTGCATGGAAACCAGTGAGAAACCAGAGACGAACTAGAAAAGATGGCTGCAGGACTCTCAATGCTGAGAGTTTTATCTGCTTTCTTGTAACAGCACCTTGCCTCACCCTGGTCAGGGGGGTAGGCCTGAATCACAGGCTGGCCAATCAGAGTAACCCATTGCCTTGGCCCAGGGTTGGTTTCAGGACAGGCATATGACCCAGTCTGGGCCAATAAAAGTCCCCCCTGGATTTGTAGGGTCTAAGTCCAGAGTTACCTGCTGCCTTTTTTCCTGAGGTAAATCACAGAAGCCCCTTCCCCTGTTAGTATAGGAGAGACAAAGTTTACACATTAAAAGGAACCAGAGTCAAATGGTGGTGAGAGAGAGAGAGAGTGTGTGTGTGTGTGTGTGTGTGCGTGTGTGTGTGTGAGAGAGAGAGAGAGAGAGAGAGAGAGAGAGTAACGAAAGTGTCATTGAAGCCCCTGGATCCAGCCCTGCCTGAAGCCAGAACAGACATGAATTTGTCAGTTACATGAGCTGATAAAATTTCTTTTGCATTTAAGGTGGATTGAGTTGCGTTTCTGTCACTTGCAACCAAGAGTCTTGGCTAATACGGAAGATACAGGAGACCTTTCCAGATTACCAAAGGGGATGAGGCAAAAAGATCATGGAGTCATGTAGCCCAGTGGTCCTTAGGCACAGGGTGAATGTAGATATCATGTGTGTATAAGGTTTATTCTTTCTTATAATAAAGCAAGTCATTTGTTTTAATAATAAAGTACTGAAGTTTGTGAATGTCTGACTTTTTTTTTTTTACAAGATAAGGAAATATCTCACTCGTTTGCATGCCAGTATTCTTTCTACAGGGGGTGAGAAGCTAGTGAGCCTGGAGGTTCACACAGCCCTAGTAAGTCCCTGGGAGTGGGCTGAGTATCTGAACATTATCAATCATGTGGGTATAAGTGGAGAAGTTGAGAGCTGCAGAGGGAGCTCAAGTTATGGGGAAGTAAGGTCAGCATCGGTCCAGGATAAGACAGTGAACAGGTGCCCTGGACTGGGGTTGCTGGCTGACCCCTCATTTTCTGCAGCCTCTGGTGTCTGTCTTGAGGGAGCAGTGCTTGTCAACCGCCCCGGCCTGGACCTTAGCCTCGCATCCAGGTTCTCCTGCTGCCATTCCTCCCTCATTGCCCCGGCTCTCAACCTGCACCCCACACCTGACACAGATGCCTGCCTGGGGAGCTCTCTCCAGCAGAGCCCTCTGACATGGATGGAGGCTGCAGATGAAGGCCACTTCAGGCAGAGACAGGCTGCCGAGGGCCGGGGCACAGAGGAGGCCCCATTAATAGAGACGGTCAGTGTGGTGGGTCAGGCCCCGGAGGCCGCAGACCTGGGCTTGTCACGGAGAGGAAGGATGCGCATGGGATGTGTGCTGCTCTCAGAACAAGGCGGGAGGGGGCAGAGCCAGGGACTGGGGCTGGCAGCCGTGAAGAGGCAGGACGGAGCCTGCAATGTCTAACAATGACCCATCTCCTCTGAGAATAGCCTGTATTCTGTGACTCTACCACCTGCCCATTGGCGAGAACAGGGCTGTTAAGGGGCCGAGAAGGCTCCCTCCTCCCAGGAATTTAAAACATGAAACAGAGAGACACAGAGATTGGCAGTACTGTAGCTAAGACACATTTAGGGCAACTCTCTAGAGAAGATCTGTGAACCTGTACTGCTGAGAGCTGCCCTGTTCCTGCCTTTCCCCAGGCAACCCTCCCTTCAAGTCTATAAATGAATCACCCCAGGGTTGCTCTAATAGCACCAACCCTTTGCTTTTAGCTTAAACTACCTGTATTTATTTTAGTTGTTGTTGACGGTTGTTACTCCTTCCCATCAAGTCCAAGTGTCCAAGTACAAATACAGTTCTCTTGTTCATCTGTACATTCTCCATCTTCAAGAAAGCTCACACACCTGCTATTTGACTGCTGGTCCCACGTATGCGCTGCTCAAAACTCTTTATCGCTGTGTCTGCTCATCTCCCACCACCTCCATCCACTTACTGACAAACGGCTAAGATGGAGCGCGTCACGTGCACCTAGGAAAATGTGCCCTGACATTCCTCTTTGCAAAATACAACGTCTGCCAACTCTGCATCTGCCTGCGACGGTCAATGCACGCTCCTTAACGCCTCTAACAGATGGATTCACTGCCCTGTCCTGTGAGGCCACTCCTGTGCTTCCCTCCAGACTGAGCTCTGACACATCCCTGCATCATTAGTGTCAGACCTGGCCATGTGTCCTTAACCAATGGAACATCAGTAGGAGAGACGCGCGTCATTTCCAATCAGAAGCTTTAAGAGCACTCGTGACATCTGCCATGTCTCTCTTTGCTCTCTGCCATCGGACCGGTAGCGTCCCAGAGGGGAGCTTCTCCTTTGGTCCCAGAAAAGGTGAAGTGACACAGAGCTGCAGCTGAACTGTAATGACCACGTGGCACGAACAAGAAATAAGCAGTCCTTGGTTTAAGCCCCTGAGATTTGCGCATCATCAGCCTAAGCTGAATGATAAAGAAATCGGTTCTAGATGAGCGGGTGTGTGCCAAACCCTAGAACGTGAGACATTGACTTTGGGGCCAGAAAGTGGGTGGTGAGGAACCATCCCTGGAGGCTGGAAAGATGGTGATCTCTTTTATGCAGCGATGAAATATTTGGCAAAGCTGTTACCTGCAATAAGTTGGTAGACAAAACATGGCAAATGAGCTTGTGCTTTCGATGAAGAGCACGCCTTTGTTACCGCTGGCTATTTTTTGACAAGCACTGCCAAAGGAAGATAAGGTCAAGAAAGACTTGGATATGTAGCGAGACCAAGAAATGTTTGTTACTGTAAGCCACTCAGATTTCGAGGTCACCTGTTACTAGAGCATAACAAAGCTTGAACTGGCTGACACACCTATTTTGCTATGGTCCCTCACCAAACAATCACACACAGACAGAATCACAAAATGTGATGCGTGCACTTAAAGACAAGTAAAAGGGGCTTGCAAAAGATATACCAGGAGGACTCGATCTAGTGGGGCAGGGGAAGGAGAATGATTCAAGAAAGGCTGACTCTGGATTTACGTCCCCAGTCTCATCATTCATTAGCTGTGTGACTGTAGACGATTTACTTGGCCATTCATTCTTTCAATTTATTCATCTGTAAAAGCAAGAGATAATAATGGTACCCACAGCATAGGGTTGATGGGGGACTGTCTGGTTAGCCGTTAGTCATGCTCTTGTAACATCAGTCTCTCCCCATCAGATTCCAAGATCCCTGAGGGCTGGGACCGTGCTTGTCTTGCTAACTATTGTCTCTGTTATCCAACTCACTGCTTGGTATGAAACATATACTCAAAAACATATTAGTTGATTAAATGAATGTGTTACTAAACTATTCCAGGGACACTGAGCTCCAGCTCAGACATCCATCCAGGCTCCCTCCCTGGTGCCTGTTTCATATTCCTTACTCTAAGTGTTCTCTAAGCTTCTCTCTGCTTAGTTTTGGACCAGTACCTTGGACAACACCCTCCATGTAGCCTTGTAGATTAATATTTTGGATAGAATAGGATTCTCTCTCCAGGATAAAATTCTCAATATTTTCCCCCCAGGACACAGTCTAATTCTTACCTGGCCCCCATGAGCAATGAGGGGCTTAGTCCCTTGCTGGCATACCACAGCTGTTATCCTGCACTGAATTGAGAAAACTCTTAGAATGTTCCCAGGGGAGTGCGTGTGTGTGTGTGTGTGTGTGTGTGTGTGTGTGTGTGTGTGTGTGTGTGTGTGTTTAACAGTTTTTAACCTGTGGTCAATAGAGATCTGGAGTCACCAGCAACCTCAGTGATCTGGAAGATGGAGGAAAGATCACACTAATAAAACGTGTGGGTTAAGCTCCAGCAGGGAGAAGTTAGCCCAGAAAAATGGACTTCCTGGGGATGAAATACTGGTATCTCATTTTAATTTGCAAATATAAATCTTTCTATTTCACCTGCTCTAACACCTTCCCCCACTTCATCTCCCTCTTCTCTGGAAAGAGTATAACCTGATTTACTGAGGAAAAAGGTCCAGCTCATGTCTTTACTGGATGTCACAGACCTCAGACAGCAATGCCAGATGGATTGCACTATGACAAGGAAACTGAGGCCATTCTTTTGGGGATTCCTTTTCTTGCCATCCCACAAGATAGGTACTCAGTAATTATTTTTACATGAATGAGTGAACAAATGAATGAGTGAATGAATGAAATAATACAAAGTGAACACAATAGGGCATTGTGATATATAATAAAAAGTTACAGATTTTCCCCATCCTTGCACATGAACCACTTTGCAATGTGACTTCGTCACTCCTCCTTTCAAAGATGGAGTCTATTTCTCTGCCCCGTGAGTTTGCGTTTGGCCGTGTAACTTCTTTGACCCCTGACAACATTTCCATAGCAAACGTGATGCAAGCGGAGACCCGAGAAACACTCAGGCGGTTGCGCTTGCCCTTTCTTGCTGCTCTTAGAAACCCCTGTCACCACCATCATGTGAAGCAGCTGGGATGATGACCCACACATGGCCCAGAAGCTCCCTCACTTCAGCTGACAGTCAGCTCACCTCCAGAAGCTGACTCAACTAGCTGACCAGCAGTTGGCCACAGTTGCCTGATTGAGCCCAGCTGAGACCAGCAGAAGACAGGGCCAGCACATTCCAGCCCAAATTATCGACCCTCAGAATCTTGAGCTAAATAAATGGATGTGTCTTAAGCCACTAAATCTTGGGGTGGTTTGCTATGTGGCAAAAGTGTACTGATCCAGGTAGCTCATTTCACAGGTGTATCAGGGATGCTGTTATACAAACACACTTATTTCATCCTCAAAATAACCCGGCATAAGTGGGTGTATTATCATCTCCATTTTTAGGTGAGGAAACAGAATTAGAGGTAAATGAACGGACAGCAAGTGGCAGAGCTGAGAGCTGAACTCGGGTCACCTGGCTCTAAAGCCCAGCTCTCAACCACTATGATACCCTGCTCTTTACTAAAGAAAGAAAGGAAGGTTCGATTCCATCCCTTTCCACCTGTGCCCACTCCTGAAGCCCTCTTCCTGCTCTGCTTTTGCTCCACCATCCTACTCTTTCTTTAAAGTCCAGGTGCAGCTCCTCCTCCAGGAAGGCTTCCCTGACCTCTCAAGGTCTCCAAGACCTGGCCCTCTTTTCCCCTTGGCAGCTGGAACTCTGACCCCTTTTCTGTGGCAGAGCAGAGGCTCCATGGAGCCCTGCTGATCCTGGACTGAAAGCCGTGTGACGTGATGCGGACAGAGCTCTGTTGCCGTGGGGATGGAGAGAGCTTTGGGAGGGGGTGCTTTGTCCTGAGCGCAGAAGCTGGGGACCGAGGGTGACTGCAGTGGCTGCAGTAAAGGGGAGGTGGTTCCCCCAGTTTGATTCTGCCATCCCTTTCCTCCCACCCTCCCAGTTCCCATGGGGACCTAAGGTTTAATCTGTGTTGTCTGTATGGGGCTTTCTCACCCCCTCTCACCCCCTGATATGCTCTGTGCTTCTTTTCCTGGTTAATCTTCCCTTGTTTGCCTCCCTCCTAAGCCTCACCTTGAGTCTTCTGAAAACACCTATCAAAATCCCAGTGTCTTTCAAAGACGGGGCCTTTGCCTGTGTGTATGGTTAAGTCCTTAAAGATGGCTGTTCTCCTGCTCTCTGTACATCCCCTGCTCGACCAGTCCCTGCTTCACTCACATGACTATCCAATCCTCTTAATTATAGGGCTTAATTAACCCCTGGAACTGATGAGCGTACCTGACATCAATTTGCCCTATAAATGGTAGCCTCCTTCTCCTCTGAGTAGCGAAGACTGCTGCCATGTCCTGTCCACCCTTTGCTACACACCCTGGGGTGTTGCTCCAGGACACTTTGTGTAAGATCCCCCTGCCCAATGAACCACTGAGGTCTCTGTTGCTGTCTCTGGGCTTTTTCTTTGGTCTCGAGGCTGGGCAACTACAAGGCTTACAGGCCTGCAGGGTGCAGTCCCACATTGTCCCTTCCCACATAGCTCTTCCTGGAGGGTACCGCCACTCTTGTGTGCTTTCGAACCTGCTGATTCTCTCATCAGGGACATGAGATGGAGCTGACACTCTCTTCTCCCTGTAGCGCTCCTTCCACACTCAGCTCCTATATTCTGGTATAAAAGCATCTCCTCTTTAAGCACAGACGTTAGACACCACCACGCTCTGCCAACTTTGTTCTCACCAGGTAGCCCACCGCATCCGTCAAGGTCTTTGGCATCAGGCCCACAGCTTCCTCTACATCCCACCAGCAAGACTTCAGAGTCCCAATCAACGAATGACCCAACCTGCGCCATGGCCTCAATTCCAGGGAGGGCCATTCACATCCAGACCCCAGCTCTCAGTGCCCGAACTGCTACACCCCTGAAATCTCAATCTGGATTACGCCCTCTCTTACTTCCCAAATGCCTGCTCACCAAGCTAACTGAGACCTTCGGAATAATAACCTTTTCTGCCTTCCTCTCCCTCCTGGCCTCTCCAGATCCCTAGAAAGGCTATATTCGCATTCCCGCCGTCAACCCGTCGCCAGCACCTTCAAGTCTTTAATTCCTCATCCTTTTTGCCTTTTGACACCCTGTAAACCCCACCTCTGCAGCCTCATACACCTTCTCCACACCCGTTCCCTGGAGGTGGAGCTTTCTGTAACTCCAAAAAAAATCACAGAAGTGGGCAAGTTAGACCCATCACAAGCTCCTGGCTTTCAACATCAAGGGTGCCCCGCAGCATTACCTGGTATACCTTCTTTGAGTGCCTGCCCAGCCTCTGAACCACTTCCCCTGAGCAGGGTTCCTAAATCTCCTCTACTCTCTAATGCATCCAGATCCCCCCTCCTTTACTTGCAAGACAGCTGCAAACTTGTTCCTCCTGAACCTTCCTCCATCCTGCCCTTGAGCCTCAGAGGCAGAAGTTCCTCTCCAACCCCAGGGCCCACCCCAATGGCCTTGGACCCCATCCTCTCCCATCTTGCCCTGTCCCCACCCTGAGAATGTTGCTTCATTCCCTCCCCATCTATCAGAGATTGTTCTCTATAGACTTCTTTCCATCAATCTCAAAACATGCTCCCTTATTGCTTTCCTTAAGAAGCAAATCTTAATACACACCTATCTTATCTCAACCCCACCCACTTCTAATAGGCAGCCCCTTTCTCTCCCTCCCTTCAGAGCAAACTCTGGGGAAGAGAAGTCTATACTCCCGTGGCGAACCTTGACACCCTAGAAACCCCCAGGGGGATTGAGAAGGTAAATACTGATCAGTCCATACCACGGTCGTCACTTAAAAGGCTTAAATTTTCCATGAATTTAGTCATTCCTGTATCCAACACGTGTTTGTTAAGTACCTATAATGCCCCAGGCAAACATTACTGAGTGACTTCTGAGTAGCCCAGGATGTTCTGAGGAGCTAAAGATACGGCAGAGACATAAATGTGTTCTGTATCCCAGTTCTACAAGAATTAAGACCTTTTTCCCGCAGAAAAAAAAGTTATGAAATTTTCCTTTTACGTGTGTCCTTCACCCAAGTCAACCTCCACTCCCACACATGTTCCTGCATTTCGTAGTGTATTTTTGAGCAAGAAAAAAAAAAAAAAGCTGTTTTGGTGATTGATTTAGAGAGCACAGCTCTGCTGAAATTCCCAGTATATTAACACAGTGCTAACCTCAAGGATTCCACTAAAACTCGACGCTGGCAGGACTAACGTGCAGCAATGAATAGATTTCAGGAAAAGCAGCTGGGACAAAGGCAGTGTAGTGACAATGGAGTTAGTCGGGAAAATCAAATATAAGAATCCATTTCGGCCCATGATATATTCTGAACACATCTACTTAGGCACTTTCTTGAAATAGACAAGCATATCCTTAAGCTTCCCTGATATAAACACAATTCAGACATCCCCACTCAGTGCCACCAGCCATTCCCAAATCCCCAAGCCTATCTCTTTCTTCCTTTTTTTAAGATATTTTCTTTCTTTTTTTTTAAAAAATAAACTTATTTATTTATTTTTGGCTGCATTGGGCCTTTGTTGCTACACGCGGGTTTTCTCTAGTTGTGGTGAGTGGGTGCTACTCTTCGTTGCGGTGCACGGGATTCTCACTGCAGTGGCCTCTCTTGTTGTGGAGCATGGGGCTCTAGGCGCACAGGCTTCAGTAGTTGCGGCTCGTGGGCTCTAGAGCGCAGGCTCAGTAGTTGTGGAGCACGACGGGATTAGTTGCTCCACGGCATGTAGGATCTTCCTGGACCAGGGCTTGAACCCCTGTCCCCTGCTTCCCTGGTGGCACAGTGGCTGAGAGTCCACCTGCCGATGCAGGGGACGCGGGTTTGTGCCCCGGTTCGGGAAGATTCCACATGCCACGGAGCAGCTGGGCCTGCGCATCCGGAGCCTGTGCTCCGCAACGGGATTGGCCACAACAGTGAGAGGCCCGTGTACCGCAAAAAAAAAAAAAAACAACCACTTCTCCTAAGCAGGGTTCCTAAATCTCCTCTACTCTCTAATGCATCCAGATCCCCCCTGCTTTACTTGCAAGACAGCTGCAAACGTGTTCCTCCTGAACCTCCCTCCATCCTGCCCTTGAGCCTCAGAGGCAGAAGTTCCTCTCCAACCCCAGGGCCCACCCCAGTGTCCCCTGCATTGGCAGGCAGATTCTTAACCACTGTGCCACCAGGGAAGTCCCAAGCCTATTTCTTATACTCCTTCTTCGTCACACTCTTAGCTAGGGCTGGTAACACCTCCTCCGGGGGACCTTTGGAAATGAGCGGGGGATGTTCTGGCTCCACATCAACGTTGATGGTGGTCAGGATCCAGGGATGCTAAACATCCTACACTGAGTAGGACAGTCCCACAGAGCGAAGAACTGCCCTACCCAAAATGCCACCGACACCCTACTTAGAAACGCAGCAAGGAGCAGCCCACTTCCTAATGGCCGGCGCTTTGCGCAAAGGGCTGCAGAGCACTGGTATAGACTCTGGGGAAACCTCCCCACTTCCTGCTCCAAATGGATGAAAGAAAGGGAGCAGTCTCTCTCCTGAGATGAAATGCTTGTGACTTACATTCTGTCATTGGCTTGCTGTTCTTATCCCGGGCTCTCCTGGATGCAGCTGTGCAAAACCAGCTTGAGTGGGGGAGTGAGTTACAGAAAGCTCCGGGGGCGGCGGGGAGGGTGTTAGTACAGCCCTGCCAGTAGGACAACCCTTAGGGTCTGAGAGTCTCTCTTGCATGGGGCTGGGGTCAAACGGAAAGGCAGGCCCGCTCTGTGTGTTAACAAGTGTTGGTGGCAGGAGAAGCCCCCGCTCCTGTCCAACCTGTACCCAGAGCAACTGGCCCTCATCGAGAAGAGTGACAAGGATCTGGCTTCCATCCCAGTGGGGGAGGGCACATCTCTCAAGCTCCCATCCCTGGGTCTCCATGAAAAGATACCAGGTCTAAAAGAAGTACAGATCCTGCCAGAGCCTATCTTGACTGATAATAACTCATACTTCCAATAAAAGTAACAGCAGTGATGATGTATTAATTGAGGACTTACTGTGTGCCATGCCTAGCGCCGAGCATTTAACCCTCACAAAACCTCTATCTGATAGAGTCTATCAGATAGGTGAGTTTAACTCCAGTTTACAGATGAAGGGTCAGGCTTCTGGGTTAAGGCTGGTAAGTGGCAAAGCCAGTGTGTCTGGGCAGGCTGCTAGGAGGTCGTGTTATGAAGACTACCTTCATTCACTAAAAAGTCTTTATGAACAACTTTATGAACAGATCCATTTGCTAATCAGAGGTGCACTGAACCCTATTCTGTGCTAGGCAGTGTGCTAGGCACCAGGGATACACTGGCGAACAGAGCAAAGTGACTGCCCTCAAGGAGCTTACGATGTAGTGGTGGAGAGAGACCACTAACAAGTACACCAATTCACGTATATATCCATCAACTGTGATGACAATTACATTTATACAGACAGCTATCCCTCAGGATCTGTGGGGAATTGATTCCAGGACCCCCGCGGATACCAAAATCCACGGATGCTCGAGTCCCTTATATAAATGGCACAGTACAGCTGGAGCATCCTCGGGGTCCGCATCCTATGGGGAGATGGTCGTCCCAGCTCCTCAGGGCAAAGCAGGAGCTCCACAGGCAAGGGCACGCGCAGAGAGCCCTCATGAGTCCAGAGAGCTGACTCGCCTGTGTTCCGTGGCCTGGCCCACGGTGGGTGGGAAGGACAGAGTTGACTGGGTAGTATTTTCAATTCTCCTTCAGCCCAGTCCCTGGACCCTGCCGTAAGTCCTCTCAGGGAGGAAACTGCAAATTAAACTCGGTTTTCCTTTAGAACCCAAGAAGAAGAACATGCCTGGTGGTTGGCTAGATTGGCTACTCCCTCCCTGTATTCTCACTGCAGCCTTTATTCATCCAGCAAGTGTGCCCTGAACATCTCTTCGGTGCCAAGCCTTCATCACACCACACAACAGGGGCTTATTGTCCTGTCTCTGTCCAGAGAACTTCCTGAGAGTGGAGGCCACACATCTACTGAAACCAGGGAGGCAGTCCTGAGCCACGGCTTGGAGCATGGGTTCCCAGTCAGGCAACCAGGGTTTCAAGCCAGGTGCTACCTCTTGGTCATTATGTGACCAGTTTCTCCCCTGTACAAATGGGGTAATGGCAGTACCTACTTCCCAGGGCTCTTGAGGGTTTTCACCGAGATTATACACACAAAGCATTTAGAAAAATGCCTAGAAACAGTAAACAATAAATGTAAGCTGTCGTTAGCATTATCTCTAGGCAGCCTAGCAAGCTCCCCAAAACTGTTGAGAGATGACTGCCCTAATTAGAATAAGAAGCCAACGTTACTGAGCCCCATTCCATGCCAGGCTTGGTGCCAGGCACATGGGAGTTGGTTGCTTGATTTAAATCTCAGCACCCAGCCCCGCTTTCCTGATCAGGAAGCTGAGGCTCAGGGAGGTGAAGTGACTTGTAAGAGGCCACAAAGCCAAGTCGGGTTCCAAATTCAGCTCCTTGGATGCTGGCTCAGTGACCTATCCCCAGGGCCCGAGGCCTGAGAGGCAAATCTCTCCAAGAATGGCAGATGAGTGGTGGGAGGCTGCCCTCGAGCGTGACATAATCACACCGAACATCATGTTCTAGGCACTGGGCTAGGTGTTGTCACATATGGGCCAACAGAGCCCTCATAATTATTTAGTGAAGCCTCAATTCATGGATTATAACTGGCGTTGGAAAGACTGCGTCACTGGCCGCAATCACACATGTGCTATGGGCAGAACTGGGCCTAGATCCCAGCCTCCCCTGACCCCAAGGTTGTGAGGGCATCAATCACTGCCCTGGGCCCTCTGGAGCAAAAGCTACCCCCTCAAACAAGCAGCCTACACTGCAGAAGTGAGAGGGCCGAGGGGAGGAGCTGAGGGACGGCTGTCCAGAGGATGTGCAAGAAGCAGGGCGTCCCAGGGCTAGACACTGCGTCACCCCAGAGGCCCCACTTACTCTGTGTCCCACAGGAATGGGGCCCCTGGAAACGTGTGAGGGTACAGCTCAGAGGCTAATAAATAGAGACCCACCATACGACCCAGCAATTCCACTTTTGGGTATTTATCAAACAAAGTAAAAGTAAAAACACTAATTAGAAAAGATAGAACACACCACAATGTTCATAACAGCACTAATTACAATTGCCAAGATATGGAAGCAACGTACGTGCCCATCAACAGGTGAATGGATAAAGAAGATGCAGTATATATATATATATATATATATATATATATATATATATATACACACACACACATACATATGTATATAATATATATATTTTATACACATACATTATACACACACACACACACACACACACACAATGGAATATTACTCAACCATAAAAAAGAATGAAATTTTGCCATTTGCAGCAACATGGATGGACCTGCAGGGTATTATGCTAAGTCAGACAAAGACAAATACTGTGTGATATCACTTATATGTGGAATCTAAAAAATAATACAAACTAGTGAATATAACATAAAGAAACAGACTCACAGATATAAAGAACAAGCTAGTGGTTACTAGTGGGGAGAGGGATGGGAGAAGGGGCAATATAGGGGTAGGGGATTAAGAAGTATAGACTATTAGGCATAAAATAAGCTACAGGGATATATTGTACAACATGGGGAATATAACGAATATTTTATAATAACTATAAATGAAGTATAACCTTTAAAAATTGTGAATCGCTATATTGTACACCTGTAACATATAATATTGTACAGCAACTATACTTCAATTTAAAATAAAGAATTGTGAAGGATCTGAGACTTCACCCTACTAACAAGCTAACCTAACAGATGCTGGTAGAAAACACAAGATTCTTGGGTCAGAGACAAGGGACTATTTTGCTCTGTATCTTACCATAGTCAATCCCTACTTTAGTGGAAGAGTTAACAATTTATAGAATTACAAAAAAATATGACCAAATTAGCATTCGGAAGCTCTAAGAAATATAAAATAAAATATTAAATGCAGAGGATGTACTAAGAAAATGAAGAGATCCAAATAATCCTATTTGGATTAGTCCCCGAATAATGCAGAGCTGGAGGTGGCCAGCCAGAGTTTCAGGACAGGGTAAGGCTCCCCCAGGACCGTAATCCAGTCGGGGGCCCTGCACTAACAGTCCTCAGCTGATGCCTGGGCCATAAAATCACACACGAGAAGCCGAGAAACAAACTCAGGGAAGTTTTTCAAAACCTCACAACCACTTGGTGCCTGGCATTCTCATTTATTTATAGGTATAAATCGCAGAGAAGTGAAGAAGTCTGCCAAAGGTCGCAGAGAAGTGGCTGGCGAGTTAAATTCTCGTCCCACAAAGTAAAACTTTTCAGCTGTCTCTCAGATGTTACTCGAAAGCTCTAGGGGTGCAAGGACAGTTCAGGAAGGGCCTCTGATGCCGCATGCGTTGGCCTCGGGAGCATTGCCGACCAGGCCAGGAGTGATGGCTTTATCATGACCCCACGTGGGAATGGCAGTTTCTAGATAGTGATTAGCAGACAGAGAAATAAGCTAGTTTTCCCACTCATTTCTCTCTCTCTCTCTCTCTCTCTCTCTCTCTCTGCATGTGTGTGGATATGCATGGAGAGCCAAGTGAGAAAAAAATGAAGAAATTCTAGAAATTCCAAAAAGCAGAGGCAACAGATTCCATCTACAATTCCACACTTCTCTTAAACACATTACCTGATCTAACAGGGAATTCATCTCCGGGGTAAATAGAAGACTTCTTTCAACTCAATTCTAATGTTTATACCTTGAGTCAAAAAGCACTTCCTGAAGCATAAACGTGGCAGCTTCAGTATTTCAAAAACTTTAGAAAGAATTTAAGTTCCTTTCATCTTCCTTCTTCTACAGCCAAAAATTTACCTTCCTGTGGAAAAAGCACTTTTTCCCCCCTGTGTCTTTTACAGTCTAGAAGATTCAGGCAGAAAGAATGGGAGAGGTCTTCAGACCTTTTCTTGTCCCGTTTCTCCTCTGATGGCCTAATGAGAAAGTGGCTTGGGGCCGTAGGTTGCACCGTATAAACGGTAATTTCTAAGTGTCCAACTCCCTCTCTAGATCGGGGCTCTTCCAGGTCAGGGACCTGGGTAAAGCTGCCTCTGCCTCTCACAGTTCTTGGCCTAACATAATACTCAATGCATGTTTGTTGAATGAGCAAATGAAGGAATGAGTGAGTGAATGAGTGATCGACTGAATAAACAGAGCCTGTGGGGAGACCCCATTGTTGCACTTTTCCCAGCAGAAGAAATTTTCCAGGCTGTTACACTAATTAGGGCTAATATTCTCAGTTATTTTGAGGATTGCTTGAAATTTGCTGCTAATTTAAATAAAATGGTTACATTTACTCATTAACCAATTAGCATGCTTAGCAGCAACTTCACCTCACTAATTTGATTAGTTACACTAGGCTTTCTCCCACCCAAGGCCTTCTCCAAGACCCGGGAATATCACAATGCTATCAGAGTGAACTTTTTAAACAACGTTTAAGCAGAATCTCTCAAAGGGTTGAAACAGGTGAACCCCAACCCTCTTCCTCGTCCAAGCTGCCTTTGGGTCTCTGATGTCTTTGGGCCCCACTATAAGTTACTCTACAATACCACTCTATCACTAGACCAAATTTGTTCTTCAAGGGAAATGAAACTTTTCAAACTATGAGGACTTCCTGAAAGACAACCTAGCATGTGTTTGATGGATGAATGAATGAATGAAACTGGAGGAGAAAATGGAACACAAAATACAGGCATCCTTCCTAGACCTGTCTTGGCCAGTAGATTGTGCTGTGACCCCAGGCAAGTAGTTCCCATCCCCAGTTGCCATTTTCTTGTTTTCTTATTTGTCAGAGGAGGAAGTGATTTAGAAAATACCTAACTTTGTGTGGCAGAGACAAGGCTTCCTGGGCACCCAGAAAACTCTAACTTCTAGTGAGGCAGGGCCACGTGATAGCTCTGGTGAATCGAATGTGACAGGAAGTGATGTGAGGCACTTTTCGTCTGAGGCACGGAAGTCAGGTTTCTAGTCACACTTTTCCTCTTTGAGGGTGTTGGGGGTTGAATTGTGTACCTCAAAAATTCGTATGTTGAAGTCCTAACATCTAGTACCTCAGAATGTGACCTTATTTGGAAATAAGTATAATAAACAATTACACTGCAGATGTAATTATTTAAGTTAGGATGAGGTCATTCTGGAGTGGTGGCCCCTAATCCAATATGACTGGCATCCTCATAAAAAGGGGGAATTTGGACACAGACAAGCACACAGGGAGAACACCACGTGATGGTGGAGTTATGCTGCCCCCAGCCAAGGAACTACCAGAAGCTAAGGAGAGAGGCCTGGGATTGATCCTTTCCTAGCGCCTTTGGAGAGAGCACGGCCCTGCCGGCATCTTGGTCTTGGACTTCTAGCCTTCAGAACTGTGAGATGATAAATTTCTGTTCTCTAAGCCACCCAGTGTGCACTCCTTTGTTATGGCTGCTCTAGGAAATAATTGGGGGGGAAAGTCCATGTGCTTCGATTGTGAATCCACAAGGGTACCCAAGTCACTAAGGGCCTGGAGAGTCACCCCACCTTTAGCCAACTTTGTGAAAAGACTAAGAGAACTACCTAAAACCTGGAAATAAGGCAAAAAAGGACGGGAGGTTACCTATCCTTTAAATATCATAACTGGAGCGTCGTCTAACAAGCCCACCCAAGAGTATGTAATTTTCCAAGAGAATATACCTGTGTTTGACTTTGTTATTTACCTTTTGATTAGTACCCAGACACTATGAAGTTAAACGTTAACTTCTAGATTCCTGTCTGGGTAGAAAAGATCACATTAAAGGCTATGATTTTATTTCCCTGTAGGACATTAACGACTTTTGTATCTAATCTATAATCTTATTCTAACACTCTTTTTTAGAAAATGCTTACAGATACTGAGTTCCTCAAATACTTTCAGTACCTGCTTACTGTTTCCCTTATTAATGAGTTAAATACGTTTTTATCCCTTGTTCATTTTAATTTGTTTAATGTTTAATGTAAAATGTTTTACTTTTTTGAATTGACAAAATTAACTTGTTTGGTTAATGCCAGTGAGGTTTGGGGATTGATTATTACCTGGCTAATACAGGTTCTCTCTGGTTTTAAAACCCCAAATGAAAAAACCTTAGAAATTTGGATGAAGGAAGCAACGAAGGGAAGTTCATCCTCAAAGTCGGCAAGATGAACTTGACCAGGTCGCAGTCCTGCTTTCTTGTCCTCTTCCTCCTTCACCATTCTTGCCTGGCTGAAATCCAAGGCATGCAGCTCAACTGTGGCCATATACACAATTCCCAAGAAGGAAAAGAGTTCAAGCCCTGGCTGGGTTGAAGACTGAGGATGAAATAATATAGAAAAGTCTGTTTCCAGCACTAGAATGGCAACTTCGTGAGGGCAGCGACTTCCATATGGCTCATCACTGTCTCGCAAGGCCAAGAGCAGTATCTGGCAAATTATGGACTCTCATTCGTTAAAGAAAAATTTAAAAAGGTAATGAATTAAAAAGCCATAGAACTTCAGGGTGGGGGTGCCCTTAGGGATTTCTCAGCTTAAGCATCCACATGACATAGGAACCCTGCACAATGCCCCTGGAGCCCGCCACCTCTGATGACGGAGAGGCCACGACTGCCTGAGCCAATGACTGGAAAAAGTTTCCTTTACACTCAGTCAAAAAATCTGTGTCCTTATAATTTTGGAAGTTTCATGTCTCTCTTAAATCTGCTCCTCTCCAGGCTAAACAATTCTCATTCGTAAGGACGTGGTCTTGAATCTCTTTACCAATCTGGTAATAATTATCCAATATTTAGTAAGCAATGACTGTGTACCAGGTTTGTTGTCTAAGTGTTTTACGTGCATCAATTTATTTAATTCTTATAACAATCCTAAAATGTAGACACTACTATAATCTCTATAGGTTATGAAATTGACACAAAGAAGTTATGACACCTATCCAGGCAACCGGGTTAGTAAGTGGTAGGGCTGGGATTTGAACCCAGGTAGTCTGGTTCTTGACCACTCTATACCTCATCATTTGCCTTTCAACATTTTTACTCTTCCTATCAAGTGTGATGCTCGGGGAGGAACATGTGAGGTTTCATAACAGAGCCCAGAAAGACTGTCACCTAGGGCAGGTCTCTGTTCCCCAGACAACGTGAGGTACCACATCCCTCCTCTGGAGTTGTACAGTGCACAACCTGCATAATTGGACGTGGCAGTCCCATCTGTGAACTTCCCTGGCTTCTCCTTGACCTCTGTGGCCATGGTACCAAGAGATTTGCTGAGAGCTGTTAGTAGGAGGGGAAAATGTTCCTGGAAATGAATATTGAGCACTTAATTTGGATCAATTCTGGGAGATTCAGAGTATCCCTGAGGCCTGTATCTGTCCACAGTCCCCTTCTGAGATGTACCCTGACCTTGTACTAAGGTGATATCCCTGAGCTCCTCCTTTTCTCGCCTCTTCCATGAGCCAATGAAATTCTTAAGGGCTAGTGGATGCCTTTGGGAAGCCTTGAGAGCCAGAGGCCCTGCCTCCTCACCCATCGCTTACCCCTGTACCCATGTCCACCCCTAGTGGATGCATGAACTCCCGCCAAGGATACACAGCCCATCTCCAGGATGACCCAGTTCTCCCCAGCTCTCCCAACTCACTGGGAAGGCCATACTCAACAAACTCCTGCCACGGCAGAGTACCTACACCTCTCTGTTCTGGGAAGTGTGTGTGATCTGAGGCTCGTCTCAAGCCTCCTTTCCTCTGGGCTGTGCACCTCAGCTGCAGGCCTGCTAGGAGAGGGCGACTGGGCCCAGTTGGGGTTGTTCCACGTACAGCCCACTTATACGAGGGTTCTGTGGGGAATGGGGAGGGGGACCCAAGTCTGCTTGCTGCAGCTCCACATCGAGAAGCTGATTTACAAAGCATCAAGGGAAGGCAGCTCCCAGAATTCCTGGCAAGCACAGCACAAACTCACAGCTTCCCAGGCCAACTGAATTTCAGAACAAAAGAATTCGAGGTAAGCAGATTGTCAGAGCTGGCCGAGCTGGGCCTGGAGATGGCCAGTCCAACTTCCTGGCTTGCAGATAAGAATACAGACCCAGACAAACCTAATCAGTGGTGCTAGAGATCAGAATTGTCATTACCTCTGTGTAGAGGTATTGACCAAGAGGCGCAATGAGGAGGCCCACTGGGGCGATGAGTTTGATCTGGGTGGTGCCTGTACAGCGTCTACACATGTGGAAACTCATTGAACTGCACACCTAAGATGTGTGTACTTTAGTGTGAAAGTACACCTCAATAAAAGAATAAAACAAAATAAAGGTCCAGGGAGGGTTAAGGTGACATTGCAAATGTGTGGCAAGACCAGACCCAGGACTCAGGCTTCCTGACGCCCCATTCACTGCCCTCGCCCCTACACCCCTGCATTTTCTGCTGCTGTAGCAAAATGCTCTCGTAGTCTATGGGCCGGCTCTGACCAGAGCAGGCACCTACGGCACATGGCACGTGAGGCCAAGGAAAGTCAGTCCAATGTGGGCTGGAGTTAGAAACTGGAGGGTATTTATACTGAGCAAGGCTCAATGGGCAGTGATAATAATAATATTATCATGATAGCAATACTAATAGCTAACATTTATTGAGCACTATTTAAATGTATTCCATCCTTTCAACAACCGTTATGGTATATACCGTTATTAATCCACAAGTTACAGATTAAAAAAATAGGCCCAGATGGAAAAACCTGCCCGAAGGTTCCCAACTAGAAAGTTCCAAAGCTGACATCTGGACTCAGGCGAGCTGGCTCCAGAATCCACACTCCTGACAACACAGGCTGCCCCGTATTGAATCATCTGCACCTGGCAGACCGGCAGCCTCTGCTTGAACAGACAGCCATCACCCCACGGAGGAAACACCTGACGCTCGGTCAGGGACCTAGATAAGCACCAACCCTGCACGTTTCCACACAGATTTGTTAAAAGAAAGTTTACCTGTTGTGTCCTTGGTCGTAGGCATTACAAAGCAGAGAGGGAATTTACACAAAGACCCAACTACCTCTGACCTGGCCATCTTGACTCACACTCAAGAACAACTGAAGACTCAGGTGCCTGGATGCATTTATAATCAGAGAAATGCAAATTAAAACTACCATGTGATAGCTCTATACACCCACCGTGATGTCTAGAAGTTTAAAAAGACAGACAGTACCAAATGCTGGCAAGACCAGGGAATAACTAGGACTCTAATATATGGCTGGTGGGGGTAAAAATTAACACAACGACTTTGGAAAACTGACAGTATTTTTGATGACTCTGGCCACCATAACAAAATGCCGCAGGCTGGGCGGCTTAAACAACGGAAGCTTATTTTCACACAGTTTTGGAGTCTGGAAGTGCAAGACCAAGGTGCTGGCATTCCGTTTCTTGTGAGGGAGTTCTCTTCCTGGCTTGCAAACGACTCCCTCCTTGGTGTGTCCTCACGTGGCAGAGAGAGACAGACAGGGAATGAGGAGCTCTCTGGTGGCTCTTCTTAGAAGGACACCAATCCTCTCACATCAGGGCTCCACTTTATGGCCTTATTTAACCTAATTACTTCCTTACACCGAATATAGTCAGGATTAGCACTGCAACACGTGGATTTTGGGGTGACACAATTTCAGTCAATAGCATTCTGCTCTTGGCCCCCCGAATTCCTTTCCTTCTCTAAGTCAACATACATTCATTTCATCCCGCCAGCCCCGAAAGTCTTAACTCATTCCAGCATCAACTCGTCTAAAGTCCAAATATCATCTAAATATCATCTAAATCAGATATGTGTGAGACACAAGGTGTGATTCATCCTGAGGCAAAATTTCTCTCCAGCTAAGACACTGTGAAATCAGACAAGTTATGTGCTTTCAAAATGTGATGGTGGGACAGGCATAGGATAGATGATCGTGTTCCAAAAGGGAGAAGTTGAAAGGAAGAAAGGGTCGATGAGCCCCAACAAGCCCAAACCACAGCAAGGCAAATTCCACTCGATCTTAAGGCTCAAGAATAACCATCTTTTGTCTCGATACTCTGCCCTCCAGGCCCACTGGGGTGGCAGCATCACCCTCATGTCTCTGCAGGGCCACCTGCCCCTTCAGCTCTCTGGAGTGGTCCCACCCAAGGTGCTCGCTGCTTTGGCCCTACCCCTCTGGTACTGGGTCATCCTTGCCCACTGAAACCAGAGCAGCAGGCCTATCCTTTGAGGGAATGGCCTTACCCCTGGGCCTGTGCTGGGAGTGGCAGCCCTGATGATCTCTACATCACCTTCAGTACTATTCTTCCCTTTTCTTGAGGAATAGTGCATGTTCACAACTGAATAGCTATGTGGTCCCATCTTATAGAATCCAAGAAGTCCAATAGCGTTCCTTCACTCTGCCCCACTTTTTCTCTAGTTCAAACTGGCAGTGTCTCTGCTGGTATAAGCCCATCTCTACTGATGCCTTCTGCTGTGAGATGACTAATTAAGTCATGAATCCCACCCATGATCTCTTAATCAAATGGTTGTTCAGTCACACTCTTGATATTCTCTCCAGAAGAAGCTTTCTCATTTTTTTGCAAAGTGAACAGGCTAAGAATTTCCCAAATCTTCAAGTTAAGGTTAAATGAGGTCATAAGGGTACAGCTCTGATCCAATTGGGTTAGTGTTCCTTTAAGAAGAGACACCAGGGCTTCCCTGTTGGCACAGTGGTTGAGAGTATGCCTGCCGATGCAGGGGACACGGGTTCGTGCCCCGGTCCGGGAAGATCCCACATGCCGCGGAGCGGCTACGCCTGTGAGCCATGGCCACTGAGCCTGCGCGTCCAGAGCCTGTGCTCCGCAACGGGAGAGGCCACAACAGTGAGAGGCCCGCATACCACAAAAAAAAAAAAGACACCAGAGAGTTTGCTTATTCTCCCCGTCACGTGAGGACACAGCGTGAAGGCGACAATCTGCAGGCTAGAAAGAGAGCTCTCAGCAGAAAGCTGGCACTTTTTTTTTTTTTTTTTTTTTGCGGTACGCGGGCCTCTCACTGTGTGGCCTCTCCCGTTGCGGAGCACAGGCTCCGGACGCGCAGGCTCAGCGGCCATGGCTCACGGGCCCAGCCGCTCCGCGGCATGTGGAATCTTCCCGGACCGGGGCACGAACCCGTGTCCCCTGCATCGGCAGGCGGACTCTCAACCACTGCGCCACCAGGGAAGCCCCTCAGCTGGCACTTTGATCTTGAACTTTAAGCCTCATAACTGAGAAAATAAATTTCTATGGTTTAAGCTACCCAGCCTATGGCATTCTATTATGGCAGCCCTAGCAGACTAATGTAGGTACTGTCTACAGAAAATGAACATATACTGGTTTGCAAGGCAGAAATAGAGACACAGATGTAGAGAACAAACATATGGACACCAAGGGTGGAAAGCTGGGGGGTGGGGTGGGATGAACTGGGAGATTGGGATTGACATATATACACTAATATGTATAAAATAGATAACTAATAAAAAGAAAAGGAACATATGTCAACCCTATGGCTCAGTGATTCGACTCCTAGGTATAAATCCAAAAGAAATTAGTACATATGTGCACCAAAAGACATGGACAAGATGTTCACAGCAGCAGTATTCATAATTCTCCCAACCTGGCAATAGTCCAACTGTCCATCAACAGTAGACTATATAGTGAAAATGGTATATCCACAAGATGCAATACTACATAGTAACAAAAATGAGTGGATTACAACTACACGTAACAGTAAGGAAGTACTTTACAGATACGATGGAAGAAAGATGCCAACATGAGAAAGCATATACCCTATGATGCCATTTACATAAAATTCAAAATCAAGCAATAATGTTTTTTCTTGACCTGGGTGCTGGTTACATGAGTGTGTTTGCCCTGAAAATTCATTAATCCTGTACACTTATCATTTGTCTATTTTCTGTATATATGTTCTATGTCAATAAAAAGTTTACATAAAAATAGTCACTCATTAAAAATGTCACACCATTGTAATAATGGAGAATGAGTTGCTATACTGTGTGGTGTGAAGGCAGTGCGATCTGCTGACCTGTGACTGACCACTCAGTGGTGTCACAGCAGCTTGGCCCACAGAAAGGACAAGGTGGTGGAGATCACGGTGGACAGCTGCTGGGAAGTCTCGGCATCGTACACCGGGTACACACACATCGCAATCTCCTTTAGCTGTGTGTTTAGGCAGGTAACAACTCTTTTAAGCACTAAATTGCAATTGCACGAATATTCGCATCTTCTATACTAAGATACCTTTTAAAAATCATTGTACACTTCTGGAGGTAAGGTAAGTAAACTCTGAAAATGTCAAGTCATAACAGGTCAGTCTACAGCACTCTTGGTCAAGAATTCCCCACTGTACTCTGTTGAATAAACCATTTCTCTTGCCAGTGTCTCAACAACCTCTTCAGATATCTGAAGCCTAGGCTATGAATGGAGAATTTTGGGGGGATAACTTACTTTCCTGGTAGCTTCCCTTTATTCTCCACCAGAAAGTCAGAGGAGCTAGAAAGGATCTCATGGCTATAAATTTTGGTCCCAGCTATGATCTACTAAAGGGCAGAGCCTGAGGCTGTGAAGTGGCACTCCGAAGGGACTCTGAGACATCAGGGAGCCTGGGGAACTTTGGGTTCCCTCCTGCTAGGGAAAGGCATGGTTGCAAGAGCCAGGGCTGTAATTTACGCACAGTCTCCCCAACGGAGGCAGGTGTTCCTCTTTAGAGATGTATCGCCTTCCTTGTGCCCCACCCCAGGGGGTCCTGGCAACCCAGCATCTGCTCCTTCAGACTCCTTCCAGGCATGGCAGGTATGACTCGCTTTTTTGCTCATGAGGATACTTCCTAATGAAAAGCTCCCAAGGCCTCTGGGCCCAGAGTAGCCATGACAGGGTTTAGCTTTTCCTTCCCCACACCAGACACACGCGTGTACGGGGATCTCCCAGAGCACTCACCTGGGGCGTCATCCCGTGGCAGATGTACACGATAGGAATATTCTCTGTGTCTGGACCCTGATCAAGACACAAATCAGTCTTCAGAGAGTTCTGCAGCTGAACACCAGAGGAGAGGCGGCCACACCGAAGAGAAAGGAACAGAGAAACAGGTGCATTAAATCAGGAGAAACAAGCATTCCACTGAGACAGGCTCTGCTTCCATAAGCAATCCGAGGCCCTCTGAATACTATGGAAACCAACAAGCACCAGCTTTTGCCTTGCATCAAGGTGCTGAGGAAAGACCAGCCTCCTCTGGAGGGGAAGCGTTAGGATGCTGTTACACAGCAAGCTGGGTTTGCGGCGCTGGGATAGTCTAGGTAAAAAGAAAAGATACGCGTGCACACACACGAGACGCTACTAGATTTTTCACCCCCTCCTTTTGCACAAGGGTGGCATAATGGCCTTCAGAAGTCCGTGGATAGAAGTCTTTGTTCTTGAGGGTTGGGGGAAGTGGGCAACATGTCAGCTGTTTGGGGGCCTGGGATATCCTCTAGGACCAGGCCTTCTCTGCTTCCTGCAAATCCAGCAGTGGTTGGCCAGGCCCCAGAGGAGGCCCAGCTGATGAGGGCTCTCCAGAGTGGGAGGTCTGGTGGGAGAATAAGAGAGAAAGGGGCCAGAGTGGGAGCAGGGGAAGAGAGAGGTATCTCTTATCCTCACCTACAAGCACATGGCAATCAACAGAACAAATGTCTGGGTACCATGAACCAATGTCTTACCACATCTAGGTAGGAAAGCAGGTATTCAATGTCCCCTTCCGGCTTAAGCTCACTCTCAGCCTTTGGAAAGGGCAGCTTACGGTCCACGTGGTCCTGCTCGCATGCCATAGCTGAGTAGACCGTGGCAGGCACCAACAAATAGCTTAGAATGAATTAACAGTTGTCTTTCTTTCCTCCCCTCTCCTGGTCCTTCTCTTTCTGAAATGTGACTATCTCATGATCCTCTTATTCTGTCCTAGGAGTCCAGATGAGAGACCAGACACCGTGGTCAGTGGGTGCTGGCCACTAGGATGGTGAGGCCATTTGGACTGGGTGTGGTGGATCTGCTGGGCCATGTGCAAGCAGAGGAATCCAGTGTGATCAAGGAGATGAGGCAGGAGGCAGATAGATTTAGAGACAAGAGAGATCATCCTGCCCCCGCCGCGGTCTGAGTGGCTTCCCAGCTCAAGTGCTCATGTCCAGCTGTACTTTAGTTCCTAAGCCCATGAGAGAGTTTGTGGTATCTTTACCCACCTAAACTTGAGCTAGCTTCAAGCTCTTCTTAGCAATCAAAGCACTCTGTTCACAACAGGAGGCTGGAGATCAGAATCCAGGGGAGACCAGGGCAATGGGCCACAGGTGGGTCATCTATCTGGGGAAGGCCAGAGGCAGACAGCAGCTAAGTTTTCGTAGTCCTGATGGACGTGGCAGGAGTGCAGTGAACCCAGTTAAGGGGTGTGAAATGGAACAGATAACCAGAGGCCCACGTGTGCTCTATGCGACCCCTGTTCTTGACAGGGGACAAGGAACAGAGGCAAATCGTTTTCTCTCGAGCTCCCTTTCCTTTACTGGGTGAGAGCAGCTCAATCTCAAACTTGAAGTTTAGGGGTTCTGCAGAAATATGAGCATGTGTCAGCTCCCTAGGCAGGGCCCCAGAAGCATCGATGCAGCAAATCCTCTATCATAAACCAATTACGTGGCTGGCCTGTGTGGGAGGAGCATATGCAAATACTCTCTGGACTTCTCCCACAGCCCATGGAGGGGCGGGTGTCACATTTGAAGCCGAACACTGTAATCCATCAGTGAGACCTGCTAACTTCTACTGCAAAGAGAAAGTTCCAGAAAGCCCTGAAGTCAGACTTGGATCTCCCCTGGATCCCCAAAGCTGGCCTCTGAATGAGGGGTGGGTGGTGCCTTTTGATAAAGTCCTCCTTGGCTCTGTGTCATCCACCCCCCCATTAAGTAGGTGGTCTGTTGAGGAAGCTGGGAGAGAGGGCTGAGATAGAATCCTGGCTCCAGCTGTGTGGCCTTGGACAAAGCAACATAATTCCTAGTCTGTTTCCTTCACTCTCAAATAGGGATGATACTAGTGCCAACCTCATAGGTTTGTGGATTAACTGAAACAATATCTACAAGTACTCAGCACAGGGCCTGACAAATAGCAAACGTGCAATAATTGTTAGCTACTATTATTACCGCTATAACCTTTCTGAAGGCCGTTCAGGGAAACTAGCTTTTATGACTGCATCTATGTGCCAGGGCCCAGGTGAAGTGCTTTCCATGCGTTATCCCACCTAATTCTCAAAATAACATAGCCAGATCGGTAATACTATCTCTTTTAAGGGTGCAAGAAGTGTGTTACCGTAGGAAGCTCTGCACACCTCTCGGTCTGTCATGCTGTTCCCACTGCATGGACCCTCTGCCCTGGCCTTCTCTTTTCCCTGACTGAATCCTCCTCTTCCTGTGGTCCTCAGCTTCTCTGTCACTCTGGAAGCCTTTCCTGACCCACATCTGGGTGTGAGGCCAACACCTCCATTTCTCTGATTGCAGCACTTAACACGCTGTATTCTTGTCACTTCTCCACTTGCCCGTCTCCTCTATCAGTCACCAGACTAGCTCTCAGGCTTTCTAACTGCCTGCGACGTGGGTCAGCCCTGGCACATATTACACAGTAAGTATGTGTGAATGAATGAAGAAAATGAACAGTGAATGAATGGCATCATAGCTGGACAAATGGCAGAGCTGGAGTCTGTCGGTCTCCAAAGTCCAAGCTCTCCATCATGCAAATGGAGACGATCCCTGAGACTGTGAAAGACGCCCCATGAAGTGATGTGACTATAACCTTTCAGGTTTTGCAAACTGTCAAGGTCACGTAGCGATTAAGTAGCAAAGCTAATGTTCAGAAGCAGGCATGTCTGTTTCCAGATGCTGCTCTATCTCTACGGTCAGCACCAGAGCTGGGATTATGCAGAGCCATGCCATCCCCCAGGCCCGGAGCTCGGTGATCCAGGCGGATGCCCATGCCCACACAACGGGGCCCACAGGCCCTTCAGCCTGCAGGAGGCATCAGTGGGACCTATTACTGGATTAATGGGCAGGGTTATATAGACTTGACAATGGCCTGAGAATCCCAGGGGGTTATTTGACCTGAGCAATGCAGTTTAGGCATGAGTTGGAAGGGAAAAAGAAAAAAAAAAAAAAAAAAACAACGTGCCCCTGAGAAGACATCTGGTCTTTCCATTTCAGAATAAAAGTAATCACCAGGAAGAAAGATTCAGCCCCAGAAATCCTCTTGCTCTTGTGCTGCATCCTGCCCTGCCCATTGTCACCTTACTGCCCCCATTAAGAGTTCATTATGCTCCTGGACGAGCAAGCATATCTCTGCTCACGTAAGAACCCAGCCTGTTGAGGAGGCAGGAGGGAGGGGGGCTCGCTGGGCCCTGAACAGAAGCTGGCAGATGAACATGCAGGGGGTCAGAGACCCCCGCCAGGCCCAGGAACGGCTGCCACAGCTCAGCCCTCTGGGATGGCAAGTGGAGGTTTTTCAGCACAACAGAGTGAACAGAGCCCCAGCTGTGGACTCAGACGGATCTGGATCACAAGCCCGTATGTGCCACTCACTATTTGACCAACCAAAGGTTTCTGGGTGCGGTGGTGAGGAGACTACATGGTAAACCTGCTGTATGTGCTCATAAGATGAGACCCTTTTGCTTGGAAGACAAGAACGCCCTGGGCCAAGACCCAGAATTGCAACGGCTGCGCGCATACACGTCCACCGTATTGCTTTCCCCGCTTCTCTGGCTGAGTTTGGCTAACATTCTTTAGCTACAGCTGATAGCTTGGTGAGACCATGAATCCAGAAGCTTGCCCTGGCTCCCAGAGGTCTGGGCCAATAGTTTCTCTGGAGCCACAGTAGCATAACTATTCTGTCTGGGCTGGGTTCAACAGTGGCCAAGCAGCACACACAACTTGCTATGGGCTGAGTGTAGGGGTACCAGTAACTGCCGCATCCTCAGGATGGTTCTGGGGAGGTAGATGGGACTGATAGGCACCTCACAGTCCAGTGTGTTTCCACGGTGATGACAGGATCTGGAGCCTCAGGTAATAGCTGGGCGGCGCCAGCTGAGGAGTTTTCTGACATCTGAATTATACCAGCCTGGGAAGTGGAGAGGCAAGAGGCTACTGGGCGGTTCTCTCAGGACATGTCAGCCATGCCATGGGGACTCTTGTGGGAAGATATGACCCCCTCCTACAGGTTGGCCTCCGGGGACAACAGAGGCCCTGCAGGAGGGTGGGAAGGGGGGAGTTCCTGGGACCTTGGCTCTGTCTCCTTTAGAATCCTAGGATGTGAGAGTTGGGAGGCCCCCAGGGAACACTGAGGCCAACGCTTCAGCAAGGATTCTTCTCCTCCCAGGCTGACGTTGTACCCATAATGTTCCTGCCGAGGCAGGCCTTGAACTCAGTTCTGAGCACAGGTCATCAGAGGAAGAGGCCTCAGTTCTTCCTTCAAATTTTCATCCTGGGATATCTAAAAGGTCTGAGGGGACACTGCAAAGGGAGGAATGACAGTGATATCAGAAGCTGATGTTTCAGATTCAGTTTCACTGTTGATTAACTGCATGAATATGGGCAAGTCACTTTGCCTCTCTGTTTCCCCATCTGTAACACAGCAGGGGGTGGGGGTAAGGCAGGTGGCCCCAGGGGATAGTTTTGAGGGCTTAACTGTCATAGAAAATCTTTATGTGTTCAGTCAGCAAAAACCAGGTGAGATATCCAAAAATCAATCAGGTATTGAAAATACCTTAAGAGTTGTATGGTCCTGGGGATATTGGAAGAATGGGAGAGTTTATAATGTTCAAAGTATTTTAACCTTAGACACAAAATACATTTATGTATCTGAGACTTTCTTCTACCCACGAGGACAGTATTATTTTACCACACTTAACGTATAAAGAAACTAAGGCCAAAAGACATTAAGACACTTGCCCAGGAAGTGGCTGGGTCAAGATAGGAACCAGGTCCAAACCCTCTGCTCTGTCCCTCCATCTTGCTGCCTCTGCTGGGAGAACTGCTCGCTGCCAATCGATAAGTGGTACTAAAACATCCCTCAAAATACAGCAACTCAGGAAGGTTATATTTCCCAGAATGCCTTACCAGGAGGCTCTGTGTGAGTGAAAGACATAGCCCCGGGTGGGGGAGGCATGAAGGCTGGTTGGTAGAACTTCAGGCACCCATGCTTGAGGAACAGTGGAGTTTGTTACGTTGTCTTGCAATCTTAACCTGACTTCAGGTTTTTGTTTTATTAAGTGGGATATGCAGGTTTGGGGCCAGAGCTGAATTGCTTAGGACTGTAAAGGAGAGACTAAGCACCTCTCTCAAGGGAATGGAGAGGTTTGGGCTATGAAAGCATAGGCTGCCTCACACTCAGCTCCAGAAATCAGCCTCTTGTCCACAGGTCTACCACACGTCCCATACAGGGGGACAAGAGGCTCTTCCCCTCCCTGACTCTCCACACCTCTCTCTGGTTCTGCTCTCTGTCTGCGTCTGGGCGAAACCCCGAGGGGCGAGCTCCTTACCACCCCATAGGCAATGATGTCTGAGTACATCCTCATCTCTGGGTACACGCTGACCAGGTACCACCGGAAGGTCTTGCACTGCAGCTGTTTTCTCAGAGCCTTCCTTGCAGTGATGTCCCCGATGTCGATTCCTGAGTCCTGCACAGGATGCAAACACAGAGATTCAGCCACCACCAGGCCACAGCTTTTCCCTGAACCTCCCCAACCATGGTTCTGGAGACTGTCTGGTGAAGGGACAACCTGGGAATATAACTCATGCACTTCCCAACGTGTGCCTTGGCCCCATAACCATCTCCGTTTGGTCTGTGAAACATCAGATCAGCACTGATGGGGACTGTCATCAAAGGCCATTGAAAATAAAGATGCAAATCCTTAAAAATTACTAAAAGAAAAAAAAGCTGTAGTCTTTGTATAAGTGAAAGAAATGGGAAGAATACAGTCTGATTAAGGTTTTTCTCTCCCTCAAGAGATAAGATGAGAGATTCTGAACTGCTAGGGGAGAGGAAGAGGGAAGGGAAAGAGTTGAAGATGGAATAATGCTAATTACATTACTATTCCTAAGGATCATGGCAGCTAAGTCTTACATAACACAATGTGTCAGGCTGTGCTCTGCATGAGACAGGCACATATATTTATATTCTACTTATATTAAATTTATGTACATGGTCCCATTTAAACCTATGAGGGAGTACCATATAATCCTCATTTTACAGATGAAGTGTTGAGACAAAGGGAGGTTCAGTGACCTCCTGGGTGACTTGCCCAGAGTCCCACAGCTAATAAGTGGTGGACCTGAGAGTTGAACCCAATCAACCTGGGTCTGGAGTTTGTGCATTAAAATTTACCCAGCGCATTTTTAGGAGCCTGCCCTTCTGCCTCTTAAGACCAAGTCCCTATGGGAGAAGCAGCCTATCTCTTTAGGCCTGGGGGCTTAGCATAGACAGCACTGTGTCTTTCACTTCCCAGGTGTACCAGAGAGGTGGCCCTTGAGCCATCGACATGCAGCAGACAAGGAGTAGACATGGAGACATGGATGTGTCCTTGAGTGAGAGCGAGAGAGAAGCCCCTATGTTTCTTGTGGTCCCAGAGCAGAGGGGAAGCCCTGGGCTTGCACCCCAGCTGTTGAACGGGGCACAGAAGCAGCTGAGAAAGAGCTGATGCCACAGCAGAGGATGCAAAGGGGTCCCTCCAGTGGGGGATCAGATGGCGATGGGTGACATCTCAGAGGACGACACCATGGAGCCAGGGATCAGAGGGGCACGTGGTATCTCATGAGACATAAGCCCACAGCAGAGACAGAGGAGGATGGGGAAGCACATACAGCTCCCTCCCACCGACACTGCAGTCCACGTGCAGGCAGTGTTACCCCATCTGGTTCTGCCATCAACTCCGGGATCAAGTTACGGGGGTTTGGAAAATAATGAAATTGACAGTTTAACTCTGAAATGTCTGGGAAAAATCACAAAGATGGCTGCTGCATGTATCTGGACATGATCAGAACACATTTTTGATATCAGTCAACAGGGGCTTGAGTCAAAAAAAATGTAGATATAGAAGAAATACATTTATTTTTGCCCACCAGAGTTCAGGTCATGTAAAAATTTGAACCTGCCACAGCCTGAAGGTTTAAGTTCCAGACTCCTAGGGTGCAATTTCAGAGAGGATATACCTTTTGAATATTTCTTGATGACCTTTTCTCTGATGGGTCTGCTCCCTGGCTCCTGCCGGGAGCCCTCCCAGCAACTGTTACTTGGCCTTTCTCTGCTGGACCCCGGCTCCCTGACGATCAGGAAACATGTTCTGCTGATCTCTGTACCCACAGTCTAGCGCTTCACCTGAACTATATTGATGAGACTGAGGTGAAAAAATATTTATGAAATAGTGAACTTAGCAACTGACAATAAATGTATCCTGCTCACCCCTCCCCTACCCCAAGACATCTGTTAAGTATTAACTCTTTAAACTTCTCTGCACTTTATTCTCACATCACAAAGCTACTTGCCTGGACCCAGGTCTTCTCACTTCATGCTATACTTACCTTTATGTGATGACAAATTAACACTGTCTCAGCTTTTAGGGAAAGCAACTAGAAGAACCTACTTCAGCAAGGCCTCTGTATTTTCCTAAAAATTTAGGTTCCCATGGGAAAACTTCCTTTCCACATTCAGGATCAAAGGAAGGTTTCCCTCCCTACTTACAATCTAATCAAAAGTGGGAGAGAGACAATCCGTCTCTACTTTAACTTCTAGGAGACTCAAGAACCAGAGTTTTGTTCAGCTTACGTGTCTGGATATCACGTCCCTTTCCTCTTCCTGTTTATTCATGGACTTTTGCCTTTCCATTTTAACGGTTCAGCACATCTGTACTGTGTGTTTACTGTAAACTGCATCAAACTCTTTTTCAGAGCAGGGGGAGGAAATTGAGAAATAAGCAAACATTCTCAGAGGAGGTCACCTTGACCTTTATTATTAGAAAACAATAAATGTATCTCCCCCCTTTGCCAAATACTTAGTGTACAGGGTTGAATAGTGTCCCTCCCCAGTATCACGTCCGCCCAGAACCTCCAAACGTGACCTTATTTGGAAATAGGATCTTGCGGATGTAATTAACTAGAGATCTTGAGATGAAATCATTCTGGATTTAGGATGAGCCTACATCTTCATAAGAGAAAGGAGAGGGAGGCTTGAACACACAGAGACAGAGGCAGAGAATGGAAAGATACACCTACAGGCCAAGGAACGCCTAGAGCCACCACAAGCTGGAAAAGGCAAGGAAGGATCCTCCCCCAGAGCCTGTGGAGGGAGCACGGCCCTGACCGCACCTTGATTTGGGGCTTCTGGCCTCCAGAACTGTGACAGAACGCATTTCTGTTGTTGTAAGCCACCAGGTTGTGGTAATTTGTTCTGGCAGCCCTAGGACACTAATGTACTTAGCCACACAAAAAGCTGTCCAGTATTCCTGCCTGTGTGTGCAGCCGGACACAAAATTCCTTGTAGCCAAACCCAAAGAAGGGCTGTTGCCTAAGAACCGTGGTGAGTCATCCTTGGCACTCAGCCTGTCTTTGGGCAAGAGGAAGCAGGGGCGCGTCTAGAGTTCCTGAACCCTGTGTAAGGAAATATTGATGCTTTGCTGCAGACTGACTTTGTTTGTTGATAAGCAAACTGATTTTCAATTAAAGTAGAGGCTGCATGAGTGGAAGGCTCCTCTGGATTTCCGAAAGCTTGGGACTGAATGTGATTACGGAGTGAGTGAGAGAGCTGGTTCTGTCCAGTGCAAGGCCCTGGAAGGACTCTGCATAGAAGGAAGCGAGGGAGGATGACTGCCCAGCAAGGGCATTTTAAAGCCGGGGCAGGAATGCAGAGGGTGCAGGTGATCACGTCGACAACAAGAGTTAACACTTCTCTAGTGCTTTCCATTTGCCAAGCACTGATCAAAGTCTTTCCACATATTAACTTATTTAATTCTCCAAGGAGCCACTAGGCAGGGGTGAAGGGTTCCAGCTCTACATCTGCAGTTGGGATGCTGTAGACGAAAAGTTAAGTAAATTGGGAACACACGTGCCTGTGACTGAAGAGAATGTATCGAGATGCCGCCACATCAAGGGCAGCTGGGAAAATTACTGGGGAAAACATGGAGGAATGCAGCACCCACATTTCCTCCCTCTTCTTTCTTTTTCAACTCATCTTTATTGAGTGCCTAGACTGGGTCAGGAGCTGTCCCAAACATCATGCATACAAACAGGAAGAAGTCACAGTCTGCCTGAAAGCAGAGTCTGGAAGGTCCAGACAAGTAAACAGACTCTCTGCACACAGTGTGAAGCACGGCGGGAAGCAGAGAGTGCTGAGGGACAATGGAAGAGGGGCCCTTAGTCCATCCCCTGGTGTGGGGCAGCGAGGATGAAAGGGAAAGGGAGGAGAGCAGTCAAGGAAGGCTTCCTGGAGTAGGTGATGCTAAGGGTGAGTTTGGAAAGATAAGCAGGATTAGCTAAACTAGTGTCACCCAAACCTGGTTTCCCCAAACCAGCACCTGGGGAGCTTTTTACAGATTCTGCTACCACTATACACCTCCTCATCAAAATCTCTGAGGATGAGACCCAGAATCAGTATTTTTTAAAAGGTCTCCAAGTGATTCTGATGCAATTGGTCTGTAGATCTGCTTTTAGGAGCCACTGATCAAGGGAAAAAGGGATCACACGTATGGCCAGCAGATTCATTTGTTAACAAGAATTAGTGAGGTTTTACTGAGCCCTGACCACGTGCCCCACCTTGTGCTAGGCCTGGTGACACAGATATGAATAATAAACTCTGTCCTCAGAGAGTCCATGGTCTAGTGAAGTGCTTCTCAGCCCTGGATGGACATTAAAATCCCCAAAGAGCTTTCTTAAAAAAAAAAAAAAAGTCCCCTTCCAAACCAATTAAATCATAATCTCTGGGGTGGAGGCCAAGTGATTTCAAAGTTCAGCCAGATTTGAGACACACTGGTCTAATGAGAGAGAGACTTTCAGACAACGGAACATTCTCTTACAGGGTGATGATGCAATGACAGAGACACGCGGGCAAAAAGGGGCTTTCTTCCCAGCTGGGGCTGGCTTCTAGAAAAGAGGTCACTGGAGCTGAGTCTAAAACGATGGAGAAGAAATGGTAAGGGTAGAGGCTGGGGAAGAGGTTTTGGGAGGAATTCCAAGCAGAGAGGACAAAATGGGCCAACACACAGAGACGAGAAACAGCCTGGTGTGAACAGGGAGCTCAGGGCAGTTCCCCTAAGTCCACGCTGTTTACAGAGCCTCCAAAACAAGGATGGTGGGCAGTGGGGCTGGAGACGTGGGTGGAGGAGAAAGCTTAGATCCATGTCTAACACCGGACTTTATGCCTGATCTTGTGCACATGGAGAGTCGTTTAAAGATTTCAAGTAGGACAATGACATGGTCGCGGTGAGTTTTTTAAAAAGATGACTTTGGGCAGTGGGGAGTATAAACTTGAGGGGTAAGACTTGAGCCAGGAAACCAACCAGAGGCTGTTGCAAAGGAAGAGACGAGGCCTGAACTCAGAAGTGAGAGGAATGGAAAGGTGGGCTCGTTGATGGACTGGGAATGGAAGACGATTAAAGGAAGACACTCAGGTTTAAGCTCACATGTCTGGTCAGATGGTGGTATCATGACTTTAGACAGAGAATAAGAACAGAAGCAGACTCGGGGCGGGGGGGAAAAGATGTACACAGTTTCAGTCAGATTCAGTCTGAAGTGCCTGTGGGAACACCCAGGAGATGTGTGGCTGAAAGTCTGAAGCTAAAGGCAAAAGTCAGGCTAGAGAGAGTAACTAGGAAGCCCTCAATGTATAGGTGCTGCATAACCCAAGAGCAGATGGGATTACCCTGGGATGCGTATCATGAGAGCAGGTGGCCAAGGACGGGTCCCTGGGGAGCACTTAAGCGACCACTGGAAGTAAGCCTTGCCCACACGGAGTTAGGAGCAGTCGGAGAGATGAGGATGTTCTGGGGTGTGGAATCCTGGAGCTAAGAGAGTGAAGAGTTTCAAGGAAAAGGTGGGATCCTGTAAGTG
This sequence comes from Stenella coeruleoalba, assembly GCF_951394435.1. Lineage (NCBI taxonomy): Eukaryota > Metazoa > Chordata > Mammalia > Artiodactyla > Delphinidae > Stenella > Stenella coeruleoalba. The sequence goes on along the minus strand of NC_137154.1, from coordinate 44,098,070 downwards.
AAAGACTCGAAAACAGCCATTAAATCCAGCCGTTAGGAGGCCCATGATGACTTTGCCAAAAGCAGCTTCGAGGTCGTATTGGGATGTGACTTGAAAAGTGGACGGGAGGTGGAAAAGTGTTGACTCTGCACAAGCCTGAAAGAGGCAGAAGAGGGAGTCTGGACATAGAAGCGAACAGGGGGGTCAAGAGGAAACACGCTGACCCCTTCCTTCTCCTCCTAAGGCTTCATCCTGGACATTTCCACCCCTCATCTGCCTTTCTTGTGTTACCCCCCAGCCCCACCCACTTGACTTGGTTTGAACTCTTCTAGGAGTCACAGGCAGACACTGAGTTTCATCATTTTCCAATTACTTCTACTCACTCACTTCTCTACTATTCTTTGGATTTGCTGTCTATTTCAACATCTGGCAGCTGCAATCGGGGGGAGAGGGCTACCAAGTTTGCAGCTTTGGGGTGCAGAGAGACGGGGGACAACAGTAACGGACAGGATCCCAGTCCTTTGCAGAAGCCGGGAATCCACACTGCTCTTCGCTGGTGAGCTCCTGGGAGTTTCCAAGTGTGCTTAACATTTTGCTATCAGAGGACACCCACAGCAGGGCTCAGCATCCTGCCCAGAATGCTGTGATCCAACGCCCACAGCCGCAGATGGGGCTAGAAGGCACCACCGTTTCCCTAGAAACACTCCCACTGTCAGAGCTGCATTCGGGGCTGGTTCATCAGGGCTGGCTGCACTCCCGCTGGTACTGCTTGGTTCCTCATTCTTCTTCCCAACTGCTGAAATCTCACTGATTGTAGGAGGATGCAATCAACCTAAGACCCCTCCCCCTGGTCGTGGTAGTGAGGGGGTTGCCTGAAAGCTCCCACCCATGACCCAGCCTACTTTCTCAATCACTCCGCCTGAGCAAAACATGAGCTTGGTGGACATGTCGGGGAAGAAGGCCTTCATATGGAAACTTTAAGCAAAGATCAATCATTGCCCTATTAGGAAGAGACAGCAGAGGCTTTCTAAAGGACTCATGAGGGGAAGCCATGGCCTTGGGAGGAAAGCAAGAGGTCCTGCAGTCAACAGCTCCGTTTCACATAAAATGCAACATAAGCAATGATCTCTAGGCAGACCAGCTGGCAAGCAGGTGGGGATCCCGTGGCTGGCATCTGTTGGGTTCTCCCAACCCAGCGGTCCAAGGTTACTTCCATATGACACACAGCAAGGCTGAACAGAACTACCAAAGAAACATTGCTTTCTCTCTCACACTTCTTAAGTGTGGGTGACTAGAGGGCTAGAGGACAGTGGCAGGTGATGATGAGGTTCTGTGAGGGTTAAAAGTAGCCTAAAAAATGTGGGAATGTAGCCCAGCCCCATCCATGTGGCTCAAGCAATCCCAAAGGCATAGGAATATTCCTTCTTGGTCTGGTCAAAGGTTCGATGGAGAAGTTTGAATCCAGTCTACAGGGAAATTAAGGTGCATTTTGAGAATTTTGGTAATTACTGGGATATTTGTAATCTAGGACCATGAAATATCTATTGTCAGAGAAGCTGAGAACCTGGGAGCATGTTGGAACCTTGGAGACACTTGGTCCAACCTTCTCACATAGAATGAGGACACTGCTGTCTGGAGGGAAGGAGCCCTCCTCCAAGGAGGAGGTAACCAGGGACGGGGTGGGTAAGATGCCTTAGCACCCTATAGTCAGCCCCTTTTCTTCAACATCTTGTATCTTAGGGTTTGAGAATTCACTCCAGCATGGCAAACAAGACTCTGGCTGTCTCCTGGGAAGAAGGGTTGAATCTCAGGTTTGTTTTGTTTGTTTTTTTTTCCCCCATCAACCTCCAAGAAACCCACCCCCACGGGGGCTTCCTACCTCTTGGGGTATGTTCCATGCCATGTACACGTGGCTTTTAAATTCGTCCATCCAGACTTCAGCCACCCTGAGGGCGTTCCTGCGGACGTGGGCGGTGAGGTCCTCGGTGTAGGGCTTGTGGGCTCGCTCAATGTGGGCAATCCGCGAGCAGGGCAGGACCTCCACGCTCCCGCCACACTGCCACACCTGCGGAAGACACGGGCCACGCATCAGTGCCCAGACCTGACCCTGAGCCTGGAACCCAGACCATAGGTGACCATGAACGCGAGCTCAGACATCCAGCTCTCACCTTCCTCTCCTGCCTGCAAAGGGAGCCAGCTGTACCTTATTTCTACTCCTAGAACAGGAAGGTTATTGAGTCATTAATTTGTGTCTTGTCTCCAGTTGCTGTGGATTTACCAGCAAAGAAGTAATGCACCCTCCCTCTCCAGTCTTTCCACCCTCCCTCCCCCAAAGAAGAGACTAGACATTTTGTGACCAGCTATCTGGGTTCTTCTTGCCCCGGGGGAGAAGTTAACAAAATCCTTGATAACGGTCTCTGCAGCAGTGCTTGACATGGAGGGACCAGCGGAGCCTCCCAACAGAGACATCACCTTAGAATGGACCACCTGGGCCTGGACACAGATGAGTGATCTCCACAGGGAGAGCTAGGCGCCCTGCAGCAGCTCCATCTTTCCTGGGCTCTGAGTTCTGTCAGAACCCAAGTGGGGGGGGGGGGGAGCTATAAATAAGGGAATAAAAAAAAAAAAGAAGGGAATAATATGAAACTTCTCCCTGACCTTGGTGAGTAGGAGCTTGGACAGGATGCAATTTGATTTTGAAAAATAAAAATGACCTTGTAACCTGAGCGTTGAGGGACAGTGTCTTGGAGCCCTTGCCACAATCATTCCAGACACTGTGGGAGTTCAATGTTCTGGAATGTGCACATCCTTTTGTGTCTTTAGGCCTTTGCCCATTCTATTTGTAATTTTGGAATGTCCTCCCTACTCCTTCTCCAGCTGAAAAAAAATATCATCTCTCAAGATCTTGGCCACCCAGCCACACTATTGTGGGCTCTTTGCTTCATTCTTGGGGCAGAGCTTCCTCCTCTGGCCCTCAAAGCTCTTGATACCACAACTTACCTGCTAATAGGTCAGCCTCGCCTTAACTGTGTTGCTAGAGGGCAGAACCCATATCTCATTCGTTTCTCATCTCCAGCACAGAACACAAGGCCTGGTACGTACAGGTACTTTGTAAGTACTTGTTGAATAAATATATAAATGATTGATGCCTAACCAGACAATCAATCAGTAAATGGTTGGTGCTTAGAAAAGTGGGATGAATCTGAAACACCTGGTCAGAGAGGATGAGTGAGGCTTCTGGTGGAAAGCAATCAGGATCTCTTGATGGACAGCGGGGGTCACTTATTAGGTATTGTCAAGTGGACAACTTGGCGGGTGACACTTGCGCGTATAACGTGTACCCATCGACAACCATAGGTCTTCCTCCAAGGAAAGGTCAGCTTCAAATTTAGCTTAATTCCCCTCCCCACCTCGTGCTAGTTAGGAAGAGAATGTCTTCTCTTCCACCAAGCTATTTCACACCAGTTGGTCCTGTTGGAAGTTGGAAGGCAATGGACTGACTTCCTAAGCCTGTCTTGCATTTAGTATATTATTAATATTTAGGGCCAATGGAAAGGAAACAAGCATCCCCACTGAGCGTCCACTATGCGGCAGGCACCGGCACAAATCACACACAGTAGCTGTGTGACCTTGGGTTATTCACTTGATCTCAGGGTGCCTCAGTTTCCTCATCTCCGATGGGGATCCTAAGAGTTCCCATCTCAAGAGGTTGCTGAGGAGATTAAAGTGCTCATAGACAAAGTGCTTAGAAAGAGGCCTGGCACATAATTAGCGCTCAGTCAGCCTCGGCTATTACTGAACAAATGATACACAGCAGAATCTTCAGAATAACACTGTGAGGTAGTGATTATTGTCTCCAATGCCAAACGAGGAGACTGAGACCAAGGCTGTCCCTTGCCCAGGACCACGCAGCCAGTACGAAGGCAAAAGGATGAGTCTGGGGCTTCCCTGGTGGCACAGTGGTTGAGAGTCCACCTGGCGATGCAGGGGACGCGGGTTCGTGCCCCGGTCCGGGAAGATCCCACATGCCGCGGAGCGGCTGGGCCCGTGAGCCATGGCCACTGAGCCTGCGCGTCCGGAGCCTGTGCTCCGCAACGGGACAGGCCACAACAGCGAGAGGCCTGCGTACCGCAAAAAAAAAAAAAAAAAAAAAAAGGATGAGTCTGAGCCTGACCGAAGCTCAAGGAAGAGCCAGTGTTTCCCCAGGTGACCATGCTTTGAAGGAAGTTTCCACACCCAGGGGTGGTTCCGAGGACCAGGAAAGGAAGCCATGGAAGGCTCTAGGGTGTGCACCTTTATGTCCATGACCCATATATTCTGGGGACTGTGCTGATTTCCAACTCACTTTGCTCAGATTTTCAAGGAAAGCCTGTGAATATGTTACTGATGACACACGGAGTCAGGGTAATTATTCTTTGTGCCACTGGAACGGAGGCTACTAATTGACATATTTCAGCGACCCAACACAGTACATGATTTGTAACAAAGCTCTTTTATTCCAAGACCTGTCTCTCAAAGAGTCAGTCGCCATTTCATCTTAGAGTGGGAGCCTCTGCCTTGGTTCTAATCAGAAGGGTGGTGGCAGCACCTCCCATTCTGCCCTTAGCTGCACAGTGAAAGGAGCCGTGTGAATTCACTGCTGACCTCTTGAAGCTACTCCCCTTTCCCCATCCTGTAGCCACTGCCCTCATCCAGATCACTGCCATGTCCCATCTGGACTCTGCAACAGCCTCCAAACAACTGCCCTCCCTCCTGCCTTCCTCGTCCAGTCTCTTCTCCACCCAGCAGCCAGAGTGATCTTTTGAAGGTGTACATTGGATCCCGTCCCGCCTGCACGGCGCCCTCCCCAGCACAGCCCCTGAGGCTCCGGGGGTCTGGCCCCTGCCCACCCCTCCAGCCTCGTGCTTGCTTCCTAACATACTCCGTGCTGCAGTCATGCTGACAGTTTTTACTTCCTCCAGCATGCTGGGTTTCCTCTCACCTCTGGATTTCTGCACATGCAATTGCATACCCACCCCGCCCTGCTTCACCTGACATCCTTGGGGTGTCAGTTCAGCGTCACAGTTCTGTATCCCCTTCAACTAGGTGAGCCTGTCATGCTCTGTGGTCCCAGCCCTGTCTTTCCCGACCATGACACTGGTACTGGTTTACTAATCTCCTTCCCTCTTTCAAAATGTTCTCCGAGCTCTTCACCACATTCTCCTTTAGACATGTGCTAAATGGTGCCTAGAACAGATCACGGGTTTCCAGCAGAGGTGGGATGGCTGAGCTGGGTGGGAGTAGCGCATAGTTTATAAAAGCACAGCTTTGGAGCCAGCGAGAAGTGGATTCCAGTCTCTACCTCCGCCACCTGCTGCTGTGTCACCTTTGGCAGGATATTTCTCCTCCCAAGTCTCAATTTCGCCCGGTAGAAGAAGGGGATGGAGTGCAGGTAGGTGTTTGACCCCGAGCCTGCCTCCGGGTGAGCTCTGTATGCGTGGCAGCCGAGGTGGGATCAGGACATCTGGGTCTATTCTGACCCCACCATGTGCTGGCTGAGCGGCAACACTGGGGTACTTCACATCCCATCTATGAAACTCAAATGACAGTGATTGCTACACTGAGCAGTGGGCTCTGGAAGCCCCTGTCGTAGTGCTCGGAATATTGTAAGCCCTTATTAGCCTGCACTTGTTATTATTATTTTGTAATAACCATTATGACTGCTGCTAGTGGCTTCTCCTGTACAGCCACCTTCAGGGGACAAATGATTGCAGAGGAGTCACGTGTCTGGCTGAAGCCCAACAGACAACAGACGTGCTGCCCTCCAGAGTGCCTGGCCCGGCAGGGAGAGGCTCCTCTCCAGAGACTGGAAGCACCTGTTAACCTAGAGCTTGTCTCTGCTCTCCTCTCTTCTGTGAAAAGAAACTCATCTATCGTGAGCATCTGCCTCGGATATAGCCTTTGGGTTCCTGGCAGCTTCTGGTTGGAGCAGAAGATGTGTATTTGGCGTGTTTGCCCCTTCACTTCCGGACCCTGACCAATGACCCTGAAATAAACAAGAGAGAGCCTGTGCTCCACGATCCCCGCACGATGAGCAGCTCCGCTGACCAATGGCTTGCTCCAGAGAGAATCTCAGAAGTCTTACCCACAGCTGATCTCAGAGGCCCTCTCGTGGATGGCAGACAAAGGATAGGAAAGAAAATCATTGGCATTTGGACCTCACGAAAGATGACATCATGAAGCTTCCATGGAGGTTTGGGAGGATGAGGAAGTAAAATGGATCCAGGCCTCGGACACAGGTCTTAGCTGGCATGATTTGGCAAGACCCAAACCAGATAGAGGCTACAGACGGGAGGCATTGTGCCAGAGAAGCAGGGCCGCTGGAGGGAGGGCAAAGATGCGGGACAGAATGATGGCTTAGCATTGCAAGTTCTAGGGGGTGGAGGTGCCAAGAGGAGGAAGGGCAAGGGTTGGCTGCCAAAGGGGTGGCTGAGAGATGAAGACCAAGGGTCAGCAACCAAGAAGGCAGATGAGGTCGCAGGGGTCGCAGGGCACAGGAAGCCACTACCAAGGCAGAACTTAATTTCTACCTAGTGCGCTTGTGACCCAGGCTCATAACGAGTGAGGCGTGTGCTAGTCTTACAGGCCCTGGGGATGCCTGGTGGCACGTCAGCCCAAGGCTGCACCTCGTGGCTTCTGGATGGGCACTGGGCAACATGTTTCCTGACCACACCAATTTTTTTCCTGTCTCTGTGCCTTTCACCTGCTATTCCATCTTTCTGGAATAAATCCCCCACTTGTTACCCACCTCAAATCTTACCTTCTTTCACCCACTCAGTCTAAATTAGATCCCCTCTGAATACCTTTAGCACCCCACCCTTTTTCTTATTAATGCTTATTCACAATACTTCTATTTACGTATTTCTTCGTTCAATGTCTGCCCTCCACCTCCATTGCCCTGCTAAAGTATAAGCTCCAGGAAGACAAGGTGCACGTTGCATATACCAACACCAGGCACTCAGGACATGTTCAATAGCTGTGATCTGAATGAGTGATTCCAGCAATCCCAGAGCCCTGGGCTTTCATTCACCATAGAGAGAGGCGGCTTAACTCGCTTAGCTGGCTCCTCTACTAAAGGCCATAAACATAAAATGGGCCAGATTTTACTGAACACAATGACTTCCTTCAGACCCAAGTGGTTTTTCAGCAAAGCTCTGACATTTAAGTGCATGCTGCTACAAACGAGAAGAGTTACTTTGGCTGCAGACTTGAATTACCGTTATAAAACTCGGGAAGTTATCAAATGAACCTGGGTGATTGCAGGCGGTTTCATCTTATGGAACCATGAACTCACTGTAGAGAAAGCCCCCCACCTAGCCAACGCTTCCAGACGCCCACGGAGGAGCTGCTGGGCTGCCCCCAGACGTGACTGAGAACCTGAACTGTTGTAAACAGAAGGGCGAGTCACACTCACCAACAGCCCTTCCCAGGGAGCCCTAATCCTGTGACTGTTTCTGAAGAAACTTGGTGCCTCCATCTGGGAACTACAAGAAAGCATGCAGGTCTTGCGGGCTGGTAGACAGAGTGTGAATCCTGCCTCTGTCCCACATTAGCCTTTCACTTGGACCTGTTCTTGGATGTCAGTTGCCTTTTTATTGGGGTAACTGGCAGCTTTAAAAGAGATGCTGTATGAAAAGCTCCCTCTAGCAAAGACAGGCATCTAGTAGGTTCTTAGGAAGGATCAGGTTCCTTTCCCTTCCCAGGGCTGGGAGCTGCTGGTACAAGGTCAGGGTCAGAAGACTGAGTTTATGTCCTATGTTTGCCACTTACATAAATAAACCTTCTTCCTTCCCAAGCCTCAGTTTCTCCCAGCTGCCAAATGGAGGAGCTGGACTCAGTGACATGTTAGATACCTTCTACTTTTTGCATTCTGTGGTTCTAAGTGTTCTTGCCAATACCTCAAATATTACCCAGTATTTGAGACAACTGGTAGAGTTGTGAATTGGGAGTTATAAAATAGGGAGACACTGGAGGCAAGACATCAGGATACAGTGTGACCATTTCTCCTACTCAGAGTCTGGTGATCACTCTGTAGTCTTTGGTAGGAACAGCAGATAACACTGCCATGTTAAATCCGTTCACTGGTTAATGTCCTTTTGAAGCACTGGGTTAAGAAGGATTCTGAGGCTCCATCTGGGCTTAGTGGAAAAGCATGCCACCATTTATTAGTAATATCTACCGAGGGTAAGTGATTGGAGGGCAGTGGCACTTTAGTCTTGTACTTCATAAGCACAGTCCACAGGATAAGATCCCAAATCCTGTCCAGCTTTTATCTCCTTATGACATTTAATGAGCTCTTCTCTCTTGGCAAAATCTTCCCACTGTTCCCTTAGCCCAGACATCCTCCTTCCTGCTCTCCGTCCAACCAAAGCCAGCCTAGCCCTGTTCCTCCAAAGTCCTGAAATACGATTCGCACCACTCAAGTGGTCCTTATTTCTTGGCTCATCTTGTTAATTACCTTTTTATGTGTAGCTGTCTCGCCTAACTTGGCTGTGAAATGCTGAGACAAGAGTCAAAAGCCAACCCAGGCAGGCTGGGGGGAGGAAGACAAGGAAGATGGAGGCTGAGGCCTGAGAATGGCTGGCAGAAGACCAGCAACGTGTTTGCAGAGTGGCTGTAGGGTCAGAAATGCAGGCAAACAAAGACACTGACTAGGGCATCACCTAGACACCACATGCGTCTCACTCTAGTAGCAGCGTGCACGGGAATGAGAAGGAAAGAGAGGTCAAACCTGGGCAAAGCTAAGTCAAAAGCCAGAGGCTGTCAGCCTCTTCCCCCTGTCACATATATTTATTTGCCTGGCTAATTCCTACCTACTTTCCCTGTCTGCCCTGAATTTGGTAAATGCCTCTGCTCTGCATTCCCGTGTCACCCATACCTCCTCCAGCTGGGTGCCTGGGTACCTCGTATATGTACAGTTTAAAGACACATAACACAAGGGACAACTGTTTACCTACCGCCCACTTAAGAAACAGTATCGGCAGCAACTTAGAAATCTCTGTGTGCTGCTCCTTACCCACAAAGGTAACCCATTATCCTGAATCTTGTTAATAATTTCCTTGCCATCCAGCTCAACTACGTACTTAGTTTTACCTGGTTTTAAATGCTGTATACATGGAAGTGTATTTTCTGCATTCTTCAACTTGCCTCTTGCTTCATTTATTTTCATCACCATTGTGCTCCATCATATAAATGTACAGACATTTATTTACGCATTCTCCTGGTGGCCCACAGTCTGGTTGTTTTCAGGATTATGAACAGTGCTCCTTCGAATATGCTTATACATGTCTCTTGGCACCCAAGAGAGAGCACCTCTCTGTGTATCTGCACATAGTGGAATTTCTGAGCCATAGGTTAGAACACACGTTCAACTCTCCCAGGGAGAGTGAAACTCTTCCAAAGTGAGAATCCCATGTTCCAGTCCCACCAGAACAGATGAGCACTCATGTTGCTTTACAATCTTGCCAACGTTTGGCATCGTTCATAGATGGGTGTGAAATTCACTCTCACTGTAGTTTTAATTTGCATTTCCCTGAGTACCAGTGAGATGGAGCATTTTTTCCTATTTATGGGCCCAAAACACCAGCCTGTGAGAGAAGACCCATGGCCACCTTGCTCTTCTTAAGGAATCTCAAGAGCCTAAACAGGGCCTGGCACATGATAGATACTCGATAAGTTGCATGAATGAAGGATTGAGAGTTGAGCCTTAGTTCTGAGTCATCCCCCTGTGCACTTTCCTCGGTGCTCTCCCAGGTTTCCAAAGGCAGACATTTCATTCTTTTCAAGTGTAAGGAAACATTTTTTAAAGTCTGACAATGCTTATTCTTCCATCAGACTCCACAGAAAAACACTCCCTGGGGATCCAGTTTCCCAAGCCCTATTCTTACAATAAAACACTGCCGAAAGGTCTTTTGGACAGAATTGCTGCTCGGGGGGAAAAAAAAAATGATGCTTTTTCTTGGAAGATGTCCCTGAAGGGGTCTGATTTTGGGTCAGCCATAAGAAGCCCTTGAAGCAGTTTCCCTGTTTGAAAGGGATCCTTCATAACGATCAGAAGGCAGCAGGAGGATTCCTCTGGTAGGAATCCAAGAAGAGACCAGCTGGGCTGGAATGTCTGGAAACTTTTCATGAAGAAAAAGTTAAAAGGCTGTTCTGCAGGGACTTGAGATTTGCTGAAATAGCTGTTTACCTATAGGAAACCCAGGGGCAGCCATGGTGCCAAGCTCAGCAAACCAGCCCATTACAGACAGGGGCCCCAGCTTTCCTTGGACTCTAATGCTCTGACTCTAAAGATTGGGACCATGAAAGTTCATTTCCTTATGGGAAATTCCAGGAGGATCGCTTAGCAAACACGTGGTCATTGAGATTAGAAGCCCTCTTTCAGTGGTTCCAAACAAGGTGAACTTATACATGGTTACCTTAAAACTCATAGCAGCCAACAGCCCTGATTACTATTGTCTAAATGCAGGCTAGGGTGGACTCAAGACAGAACGGAAGAAAAGGAAGAAGACAGGCCTGGTCCTACCTGGGGTTGGGGAAGTGAAGCCAGGAGAAGGGTGGTCTCCAAGAATGTGGCTGACTCCTAACACAAATCTGTGTGTTCCTCTATATCTCCCAGCCTTCTTTGAAGTCGGAAGGGATTGTGTGAGCAGCTCAGGCCAATGAAATAAGAGAGGAAATTACAGCTGTCACTTTCAGGCCCAGGTGGGTAAGTATCCTGTGTGGGAAACCCATGAACACTTCTACCACTTCTCCTCCCAATCCGCTGGATGTTTACGCCAAGATGACCTTGAAGTTCAAAGAAGGGGAACCCCTAAGCAACCTGAGTCCTCAGTTACCACTTGGAGAAGAGCTGGCCAGGAGAGCCCCCCAACATTTAGAGGATTGTGAAGTGAGTGAGAGATAAACTTGTCCTGGGTTCAGCCTTTGGGGTTTGGGGGCTGCTGTTGCAGACTGAACATTTCCCTGATTCACACAAGCTGCCGGCATGTGGAGAGGCAAAGTGACCAGAGAGGCTTGGGCCCTGCAGCATGGATAACAAGGGGTTCAATCTATTGGGTGAGACTTTGCAGCAGAAGTCTCCAGGCGTGGGGAGAGACTGTCCAGGTCCAGATGATGAGTCCACTCAGAGCAGGTCCCCACTAGGGACTGAAGATACAGAGAGGAGATTTAGTCCCCAGTGGGGGAGAGAGGGAGCTGCCAGGGGTAGGCAGGTATTAGGACTCCTGCAAAACAGGCTGTAGGGGAGAGTCCGGTTCCAGTTCAGAACCAGAGCAGCAGTCAGAAAACCAAGGGAGAAGCCAGCAGGCTGAAAGAGGAGAAGCCAGGGGCTTGGAGACCACGCATGACTCGGGGCTCCTCCGACGGCCACAGGTAGCAGCCCCATGGCAGCTCCACAGATGCTAGTGTGAGCCAGCAGGAGGCGGGGCTGCAGCCACACCGCCAGCCCTGGTCAGGTGACACAGTCTAGCAGGGCTGACCCTCACAGCTTCCCCGTGCATGAAGCCGAGAAGGCTAGTTCCAGCCCAGGCGTTTCTATAGAACCAAAACTACAGAAGCCCCAAGCTCTGAGACAGAAGTATTGGCCACGTTCCAAATCAGGGTCCCATTGACACGCGTGCTCTCTACTCTAATTGCATCTTTTGTTTTGAACTAAGATCTCTGGCTCCATTACCATCACTGATGCTGTAGAGAATAATAATGAGCTTGAATGTCACAGGGACTCAGGGAACAATTTTCTGAAATCCAAATAAAACCCTTCCCGTCCCTAGTGTGAGAGTCATTTTTATCAGATAACTCAGCCCATCCATTTACTCAGGAGTTCTCAGAGCCCTCTCTGGTGGGTTAAGCCCCTCTGAGTTGCTGTAAGCGCCTTCTCCCGTGGATGTATCCAGAAAAGCTCGCTCTACCCAGCTGCTATTCAAAGCTGATCCCCAGGACTATGTTTAATTTATACTTTGCTATATGAAGATGAACCACTGACTCATTTAATGTGTTTCCTTTTTTATGTCTTTAATCAGTGGCTGTTTCTTTCCTCTCTCAGAAGCTTAATCTAATCAGAAACAGCCCCTACTCCCCATATGAACGGCTCGTTAGCATGTTCCAATCAAATTCAAATTGACTGTCCATACCAGATGCCCCTCCCACACACATACAAAAAGAGTGACCCTGGTTCAAAGGATAAGGCAGGAGGATACGTTAGGAGGGTCCTTTCTGAAATGCAGGGCAATCAGAATCACTAGAGGAAAGTATAATACAATCTGTCACCTCCCAGCCTGGTGGAGCCAGATGACAGGTGACCCATGTGTCACTGGGACAGCACAGGTGGGGAAGTTTGGCAGACCCTGGGTGCAAACATTAGAGGAAAAGCTGTGTGTCTGGCCCAAGCATCACACCCACATTCGGCTCAGAGGAACGCTCGAGGTTATCGTTCAGATGATAAAACAAATCTGAGATGCTGAACATTTTCTCACGCAGAAGTATTTGTTCTAAAGAGTTTTCCTCTTACTCCACTGGAATTCAGATTAAGAAAGCTAGTGTGCTGGGTTTTCACTTAAAGAGATTTGCCCTTTTCATACACATCAAAAGGAATTGTCAGCTTGGGTTTCATCTCTGATAGGTACCTACAGCAAACTCACATTAAAAATGGGATTTACGGGCTTCCCTGGTGGCACAGTGGTTGAGAGTCCACCTGCCAATGCAGGGGACGCAGGTTCGTGCCCCGGTCCGGGAGGATCCCACGTGCCGCGCAGCGGCTGGGCCCGTGGGCCATGGCCACTGGGCCTGCACGTCTGGAGCCTGTGCTCCGCGGCGGGAGAGGCCATAGCAGTGAGAGGCCCGCGTACCGCAAAAAAAAAAAAGAAAAGAAAAAACAATGGGATTTACAAAAGAGATCAGCATTGCAGTATAGCAGAACTGCAGGGGAACTAACAGATTACCTTTCATTTCCCACCTGAGGTTCAAGGTCACATGATAATATAGAAGCACAGTAGGAAATGTTTCCAAGACCTCTGCCTCTTGTGAGACGGGAGGACATTGTGGTCAGAGAACAGAGGTTAAACAGTTTTGCTGTCAAATCCTACATTTCCCATTTGCTAGATTGGTGACTTCAGACATTTCATTTCACTTTCTGATATTCAGTTTTCTTGTCTGTGCAACGTGTCACAAAAATGACACATTGCAAAAGTAGATGTGAGGATCAAACGAGAGAATTTCAACACCCAGCCCAAGTTTAGAGCCCACTAAGTGTGAGGGATAACTATTACCAGTGTAAGACTCCACTGATGATAAGATTCACCACCGCAGTAATAAGAACTTTTCAGGGCAGGAGGAAACACCACATTCTGCTGAGCTTGACATTTATATATCCACCTGCCTACATGTCACCTCCACGTGTGTGTCTCTCAGGCATCGCAAGCTTACCTTGTCCAAAACCAAGTTCATGATTTCCTTCCCTGCCTCCCCAGATGTCCCTTCATCTTCCCCTCATCCGTCTAATAGCCCATGCCTGAAACCTACATAAATAATTATGTAACTCATCTGTAATTATGTCCTCTTCCTCCCCCTTCACAGCCAGTAATGCATCAGCAAATGCAGTCAGTTCTACCTCCTAAATATAGCTTAAATTTAATCACATCTCTCAATATGCACAGACAACATTCTGCTCCAATCATTTTTGTGTGGACAACTCTATCAATAGCCTTTTTTTTTTTAAACCAGGAATGTACAAATGTCCTTATTCAAAAATACAAAATAAATTATCTGTAGGTATGGACAATGATAGCAGTAAACCATTCTATGTTGTCAACTGAAACCAGTAACTGATGGTTATAGTGATTTTCTTAAACATCAGCCACCCTTTTCTTCAGTCATCTCCTTCAACTGACCTCTCTTAAAGTTATTGGTGAGGAATGCTGCCTTGAGCTTCCTTTCACATCTCATTAATGATGGTAAAGCACTATTCTAGGAATTAGGACATGCCACCTCCCATCCCACCTCCCATCCCACCCATTCCGCCCACTCCAGGATCCTTCTCTTCTTTAGGAATTTCTGTGACTACGACTTCTACTGTAGTTAACAGAGAGGCCACTCCAGCAGCATCCAGTAAGGCACTTCTTACAACCTTAGTTGGATCAGTGATTCCTTTTTCCACCATATTCACAAAATCTCCAAGCATAGCATCATAACCAACTTCTGAAGAACTTTGCAAAATTTTCTCAACTTCAACACCTGCATTCTTAGCAATGGTCACTGCAGGAATTTTGAGTGTTTTAAAAATAATTTCTATACTAATTTTTTGATCTTCATTAGCTGGAGTTTTGAATCCAAGGCTGGAAGGCACTGAAGCAGGGCACAGCCCCTTCCCAAAACAATGCCTTCTTCAACAGCAGCTCACATAGCATTAAGGGCATCTGTAACTCTGTCTTTCTTTCCATTCACTTCAACGTCACTTGTCCCACCAACCTTTAGCACAGCAACACCATCTGAGAGTTTTGCCAGACGTTCATTCAGTTTTTCCTTTTCATATTCACTAGATGTAATATCTAACTGCTCGATGATTTCTTGAATACGCTTTTCAATTTGAGCCTTGTCACCTTTTCCTTTCAAGAGCATGGCATCATCTTTGGTCACAATGATCTCTCCAACTTTTCCTAAGTCATGAGGCTGAACATTTTCAAGATTTAGAGTTAGCCCTTCTTCTCCAAATACTGTACCACCAGTAGCAATAGCCATGTCTTTAAGCTGGTTCTTTCTATTGTCACCAAAACCTGGACCTTTGACTGCTACAACCTGAAGACCAACTTTCAGCCTATTCAAAACAAGTGTACTTAGAGCTTCTCCATCCACATCTTCAGCAATTATGACCAAGGGCTTATGGTGAGCATTGGCAATTTCAAGAGCAGGAACAATGGACTGGACACCAAAATTTTCTTTTCACTCAACAGAACATACGCATCTTGGAATTCACATTTCTGACCTTTTGATGTATTAATAAAGTATGCAGAGATATACCCTCTATCAAACTTCATGCCTTCAATAATTTCTAATTTCGTCATTCAGTGTTTTTCCATCCTTTACTGTGATAACGCACTTTCTTCCAACCTTTTTCATCGCATCAGAAATGACGTTGCCAATTTCTTTGTCTCCATTGGCAGGAATCGTAGTAACCTGGGCTATCTCTTCTGGGGTTGCCACAGGTTTAGACTGCTTCTTAAGTTCAGCAATTATAGCATCAACAGCTAACATCACACCTCCCCTGATTTCCACTGGATTAGCACCTTTGCTAAGCTTCTCGAAGCCTTCCTTGGCGATAGAGCCAGTACAGTAGCAGTAGTGGTACCATCCCCACCCTCTTGTGTTATTGGCAACATCTTGAACAAGTTTAGCGCCAATATTTTTATATTTATCTTTTAAGTCAATGGACGTTGCAACAGGCACACCACCTTTTGTCACTCTGGGACTTCCCCAACTCTGTTCAATAATCACTGTCCTTGCCTTTGGCTCCATAGTAACGGCTACGGCATCAGCTAAAAGGTCTACACCTTGAAGCATTAAGGCTCGGGCATCCGCACCAAATTTTACATCTTTGGCATAAGCCCGAGTGAGATGAGAAGCCAGTGCCCTGGACACTGGCCTCATCTGGCGAAGGACTGAGGGTAATCGAAACGTTTCTGTGGGGCGGCGGCACGGCTTGCAGGCGACGAGACAGGCCGTCAGCGGTGAGTGAGGGACAGACTGCAGGGCACACACAGCAATGAGCCCGCGTCCCCTCCCTCCGCCTATCAATAGCCTTCTAACAAGTTTTTTTGCTTGTTTGCAAGTTTGTTGCCGTCCAATTCACCTTCTAAAATTATAAATCAGATCATGTCCCTTCTCCGCTTTAATTCAATTCAACCATTATTTATTTAGTATTTCCTTCCTTTGTGCTGGGGGCTGTAATATGAGATGGGAATTTTGTCACTGAACGAAACCTACAAAGCCCATGACTTTTTGGAACTTACATTCTGTGCTTTTCATTGTGTCCCTCCGACTCCGAAAATTCATATGTTGAAGCCTTATCACCAGCCCTCCACCATGTGACTGTATTGGAGACAGAGCCTTTAAGGATGTGATGAAGGTCCAATAAGTTTGTAAGGACTGAATCCTGACCAGACACAACTGGTGTCCTTATAAGAAGAGGAAGGAACTGTAGAGCTCTCTCTCCACCATGTAGGGCACAGCAGGATGGTGGCTGTCTGGAAGCCAGGAAGAGAGCTCTCACCAGAATCTGACCATGCTGGTTCCCTGATCTCAGACTTTCAGCCTTCAGAACTGTGAGAAAATAAACTTCTGTTGTTTAAGCCATCCAGTCTATGGTATTTTGTTATGGCAGCCGGAATTGACTAATACAGCACTCATTACAATTTGTAACTATACATCTATTCTTTGTTCCCTTTTATCAGCTGTCTGTCCCATTATACCATCAGCTCCAAGAGGGAAGGGGCTGTGTTTACTTTTTAAACATTGTATGCCAAATATTAAGCATGTAATTTTAAGCATTACATGCTCAATGTTAAACATTGTATGCCCAATGTCACCTATGGCAGGCGCCTACCAAATAATGTCAAATGAATGAAATTGCATTAAATGTACATATAAAATTATAAGTGAAGTGATCATATCCTGGTTTGCCCATGACAACATTGGTTCATGCCTGCTGGTCCAGTGTAACAGTTAGTAGTATCCTCTTTTACTCTCAAAAGTGTTCTGATTTGGATAATAAATTGTAATTTATTTATATATTTATTATTTATCTATATATGCCAAATTTATCAGGCACAACCTGATTTTAGAAACACTGAAACCCAAGATAAGCATCTGCCTTGAAATCATAGTATTACTAATATTTTCTCTCCCCTACGCCATGATTTCTTTATAGGACTACCAATTCTAAGGCAGTGAAAATGACACACGCCGTCAAGACCCTCACTCACTGATGAGCAGCATTTGAAGTAGGCATAATGAATAAAGCCAGACACACTGCATTGAGTGTGGCCAGCACTAAGCAAGGAAAGAGGTCCCGTTCATTAGACTATCCAAAACTAGAGAGAGAGCCCAGACACAGAGAGCGACAGGACCTTGGGGAGTAAATGTCTCCTGGGGGTGTTACTGGGGGTGACTATCTTCAGGGCTGACTTTATGTGCAGGTAAGCCCGCTTGATGGAAAAACTTGTGTGTAGGGATAATTTCTGTAAACCGTCATTGGTAAGCACTGGGAAATTTTACTCATCAGGATCTTGCCCCTTGCATCGCTTTACAAAGTGAAGAGCATTTGCAATGGGAGTAGATGTCTCTTAATTCCCCTTCTGCAATTTGAGATTTGTGAGTAGGAGGATTTTTCAAAAGCAAACCACAACACTGTTTGGATGGTGATCATGATGAGACAGATGCTGATGCTGAAGAGGACGAGGGGGAGGAGGGAGAAGAGGAGGAAGAGAGGAGGAGGGGGAGGAGAGGGAGAGGAAGAGGAGGACGAGGGGGAGGAGGAGGGAGAGGAGGAAGAGAGGGGGAGGGGGAGGAGAGGGAGAAGAAGGGAAGGAGGAGGGGGAGGAAGGGGAGGAGGAGGGGGAGGAAGGGGAGGAGGAGGGGGAGGAAGGGGAGGAGGAGGGGAGGAGGAGGGAGAGGAGGAAGAGAGGGGAGAGGGAGAGGAAGGGGAGGAGGAGGGGGAGGAGGAGGAGGAAGGGGAGGAGGAAGGGGAGGAAGGGGAGGAGGAGGGGGGAGGAGGAGGGGAGGAGAAGGGAGAGGAGGAAGAGAGGGGGAGGGGAGGGAGAGGAAGGGGAGAGGAGGGGGAGGAAGGGGAGGAGAAAGAGGAGGAGGGGCGGGAGAAGGAAGTGGGGGGCAGTCCCTGCTTAGTTTCTATCAGTCATTCTGAGGAGCTGATTCTGGCCTTGCCTGGTGGTCCCTTCCTGGAAAATTGGAAACACGATGTAATGGTGGCAAAGAAGTTACCTTCCAAGGGCACAACACAAAGCAGCAGGCAGACTCAATTAAAGAAAGACAAAATACAAAACAAAAAACGAATAAGAAAAGGAGTGAGAAACTGACTCTCTGGAGCTTTAACATCCATTGCTGGCTCCCAGGTTTTTTACACTTTTGCTCTTGCTTTTTTCCCCAAATCTGGAAATTATACATTGAGACATTACTATTACCTAATCCACAGCCTATAATCAAATTTCATTAATGGTCCCAATAATGGCCTTTATAGCTATTTTCCACCTTGGTCCTAACTTTTTAACAAGGTAACATTTTCTTCAGCTTGGCTCTCAAACCCCTTTATCAATTGTTACCTCTTCTGTGCAGTTTATTAATCTTACTTTGCTATGGCTCTCTCATTGAACACAATTAAAGAAACGTAAGTGTGAAGACCCTTCCAGAATACAATTGTCCATGGGTCCTCTCCTTCTGCTCCCCACCATTTCTAGGTAATTGCTTCATTATGTACTTTTTTAATTGCTTTGTTCTTTGGGGATAAATTTTGCACTTATCTTTACTAACCGTAAAACTTACAACGTACTGTTAAGCTGTGTCTGTTCCACGGCTGCTTTGTAATTGCAGAGTCACTGCGTGGCTGGTGAGCTAAAGATAATGTGCTATGGCAAAGAACCTTCCTCTCAATGTTTTCAGATACCTTCTGCCTACCCAGCATGGCAGAATAATTGGTTCTGGGCTGCCTGGGGCGCTAAGCTCCCCTTCCATATAGCGATCGCAAGCAGAGAAGACCCCGATCCTGGAGGTTTAGGCTTCGTAGGCCCCAGGATGCTCAGATCTCAAGGGCCCTGGGAATTTCAGGCCCCACGGTCCCAGGAGGCCACGCCTAGTGGCACACACTCCAACAGAGCAGGGCTGGCTACAGCTGACCACCTAGAAAGACAATGTTAACTCCTCTCTTAAGGTCAAGTCCATATTTTCCCAGGGCCCTTGCACTTGGCCTGTGCCTGCAAGCAGTTTTCAAGGAATCCCTCTCCCTCCATTCTTTTTTTTTTTTTTTTCTTTTTGCGGTATGCGGGCCCCCCACCGCTGTGGCCTCTCCCGTTGCGAAGCACAGGCTCCGGACGCGCAGGCTCAGCGGCCATGGCTCACGGGCCCAGCCGCTCCGCGGCACACGGGATCCTCCCAGACCGGGGCACGAACCCGTGCCCCCTGCATCGGCAGGCAGACTCTCAAGCACTGCGCCACCAGGGAAGCCCTCCCTCCATTCTTGGTCAAATAAAATCTCTAAACTCCTTGCCCCCTCAATCCCTCCTTTGAAATCTGTATTCTATCACCACCCCTTGACCCCCAACTGTCCCCTCAAAGGCTTCTTCCACTCGCATCGGGATGCCCTTTCTCTACTCACATTCTCACAGTACAGGGCTTTAGAGGCTTAGGCATCAGACAGAACCGTGTTCAAATCCCAGCTCCACCAAACTCTTTCTATGTGGGACCTGGGCAACTGACTCAACCTCTCTGAGCCTCAGTCTTCTCGTCTGTAAAATGAGGATAATAATTCTAGCCTCTTGTGGTTCTCAGGACGAAATGACATACAGCATAAAACTCACCAGGATGTAAGCTCTAAGAGGGTACAATGTAGACAATCCTGTTCATCACTGTATGCCCAGCGCTCAGCACAGTGTCTAGTATCAAATAAACAAAAGCACCGAGCACAAAGTAAACAATGAATAAATGGTAGCTATTATCATGTGGTCATCTTACCATGACTAGTGCAATCCTGAAATGCTTCCCATGACATCTGTGGTTTTCCACCAACTCAGCTCTTATTTTTCTAGTCAATTCTTCTCTGTAACTATGGGCACCACCCTGCCACCTGCCCCATTTCCTATGCCCATGCTCAATTCTAAAATCTCTTTCTAGTTCAGACTTTCATCCTCTCTGGGCTCCTCCATCCTCGTACCTTCCGTGGGCACACAGAGGGCACCTGATCCCCTGTCTCACCTCCACATCTTCTCTTTACCTTTAGTTCTGGCTTCTTGCTGAAGTCAAGATCTGGGTATTACCTTTCTCCCCTAATGCCAAGTGCAGAACACAAGCAGCATAATAAATGTTTACTGTGTAAATAAACAGATGGACGAACAATGCGAGCTTTCTGGTTATTTCCATTGTTATTTCTAATATCAAACTTGCCCCATTTTTCCCCACAAACCAACTCTCTACACCAAAGACCCCTTTCTTAGTCAATGGTACCCCCAAATCTCTCAGCATCTGGGCTTGAAATCTCAATGCCATCTTTGTCAAACTTTAATAACTCATTTATAAGGACCATGAAAGGCTACGTCTTGACCTCCAATGAGCACTCAGACCACTATTAGCATCTAACACAGCGCTAAGGGAACACATGGACAATGCCTTAGCAAAAGTTTTGAGTCGGGCTTCCCTGGTGGCGCAGTGGTTGAGAGTCCGCCTGCCGATGCAGGGGACACAGGTTCGTGTCCCGGTCCGGGAAGATCCCGCATGCCGCAGAGCGGCTGGGCCCGTGAGCCATGGCCGCTGAGCCTGCGCGTCCGGAGCCTGTGCTCCGCAACGGGAGAGGCCACAACAGTGAGAGGCCCGCGTACCAAAAAAAAAAAAAAAAGTTTTGAGTCACTGGGAAAATGCCCTTAGGAAGAACAAAAGCCCCCAACCTTGAAACCTGCGTCTCATGTCTTGAAATCCTTGGCCTCAGAAGATGGCATAGATGGAACAGTTATTCCATTGTACGGTTTGCAGCCTCCTGTGGACTTTATTTACCCCATGACAGCAGCTGAAGGACAATGCCACGGCAGATCCCAGTTCACAAAAGAATGATACAAAACGGTGGCAGCCCATGACACCCTCCATCCCCTGCCCCCCCCCCCCCCCCCCCCGAAGGACGTGTTGCTCTAAGCTTGCGGGTTATTCTGAACTCTAGCTCCAGCTGGCTTGGACCAACCATAACATTTAGAAGCAACAGACTAAAATCCAATTTAAGGTGTTTAATTTTCTCTGTCTCCAGGGACGGGGGGTGGGTCAGAGAATCTGCATGTAGGCTTTCTATGAGATGTTGCTTCTGGGGGTCTCCTGAGACCTTTCCAGCTGAGCGAGCACACTGGTGCCCACACCCCTTCTCTTCCCTTTCACGTCTCTGTCACTGTGCTGGCAGAGACTAGTTGATGTACCTAAAATCGTTGTATCCAAGTGTTCTTAATTAGCATCCTTGTTCTCACCCAAGGCTGGGTGATGTCAGCAATGAGCTCACTCAGCCTTCTAAGCCCTCTGGGGAGAACCGTGTGGTCCCTCGGGCGCTTCAGTATCCTGCAGGGTTAACAAGCACACATACATTTGCTTGGGCCTCTTTCACTAGTAATTCTAGCAAAGTCTCTAGCCCTTTAACCCTAGATATATTTTGTAAAAGTTTCAAATAACGGCGATGCCTGTTCTGGGCAGTTGCTATATCCCCTACTTTGCTTTCTCTTCCTCCTCTGTGTCTCTGGCTCCCTGAACCCAGGTTTCTGACCTCCTGTTACCAGCTCTTCTCATTTGGCAGTTCCTCAATCTACCTCCTTTCTGACACTCTGGACTCTGGCTTTCAGCTCAGCTCTTGTCTCTGTCACCCCCTCCAGTTTTGATGTCTCCTGCGACCTCAGGTGAAGACATTGCGTGGTACTGTCTGAACCAGGCCCCGTCTCCCATGAGGGATTTGGGCTGAAACCTCAAGCACTGAAACAGTACTGTGGTCCTTTTCCAAAGCGATGCTGACCCAGGTTAGCTCCTGAAATTAAACTTTATGCCGTGGACAATTTTAAACCCTGAAGGCAGAGGTGGATGGGCATCGTGACACAGTGATAAGGTATGAACCTTGAAACCACTCAGGCTGGTTCTTATCTTGAGTGATTTGGGGAGGCATTTTATCCTATTACTTCCAGCTTCCTGACTTACAAAATGGGGATAACAACACGGGCCTCATGGGACTTACATAAAAATTAACAAGATAATATAAACAAAGTGATAGGTCAATAGCATCCAATAAATGGAAGTTCCTCCTCTCGTTATTGTTATGATTAATAATATTATCATCATCTTCCAGACCTGTGGGCTAATACCGCTGCCAACTGTGGAGCATGTATCTGCTTTATGAAATAATAATCTTCTGTTGCCCAAGAGTTGATGTCACTAAACCAACTCTTAGACATTTCAGACCTAGGAAGGCCAATGTTAGAAACCAAGGAAATGTCTGTCTGGACTCTCCCAGTAATAGGTCACCCACCATAAGTTCACCTTTTCCTTTTACTTAAGTCATTGATGAAAATGTTGGACAAGCCAGGATGAGCAAAGAGCCCACCGAAGGCCACCCGCTGGATTGCCAATGACCACTCTTTTCCTCCATCTGACTGCTCTACCTTGTCTGTCACTGGCCCTCTGTTTTAGCCCCATGTTACAGATCCCCAGTTCCCAGCCTTAGAGTTCAGCCACAGTCATGCTCTTTCTCAGCTGTCACTTTGCACGTGTCACCTCAACTCTCTGGAACACCTGTCCTCCTCTTCCCACCTGAATAACACACCTTCATCGCTTAGGCCCAGCCTAAATGCTGCCTCCTTTGTGAAGCCTCAGCCAGCTCCCAGGGGTAGAGGGGTCACTCCCTCTTGGGTGCTACTGTAAAGCACACAGCATCTTTCATCCTTGCCATTTTGGTCCATAGCACTGGGTTATGCCTTACTTAGTGCTTCAATCCGAATTATATTCACAATGATGAATTTTCATCCAGGAAGTATTTTCTGGAATAAATGTCATTAAGGGACTTTAATTCTCTTGGTCAATTTTGTATATAATGTAATTAAAATATATTTCCTTTTATGCTAATTTTCGAATTTTATTTTACTAGACTTATTTTCATGGGGTTAATACTTTTTTGCATTGATTTTACAACTAAGATATGACTTATCTATCAGCAATTTTTAAATCTACATCTTTTTTACAATTATGGCCTCCATCACAGGGTTTTCTTTTGTGGTCATGATTTCAACCAAGTTTAGTTTTCCTGAATCAAATTTTGCAGATGTAAATTATATTACTATTCATTTCTTCAATCAATTTTTTAGCTTTTAAAATTTTTTTTACTGTGTTCATTTTTGTTTGTTGCTTTAGTTCATGTTGATGATCTTTACTACTACTCATAATTTGGAAAAAGAATAATAGTTTGCATTTTTTTTTTTTTTTTTTTTTAGAACTCTCACAAGAAATAGTGTCAGCCGTTTCTCTGAGTTGTATACTTACTACAGTCACCATTGGTAGATCAAAAAACACAGAAGTCCTTAAAGTCACAATGGAGGAAGGGGTCAAAACGTCCTGTTTAAGCTCATGACATTTTCTATAATCTGTTAGATTAGTATTGATACTTAGAAGATGGGGAGGTGGTTGTCTCTCCCGCTAGACTGAGGGCCACTCAAAGACAGGGTCTATGTCATTCACCTCCAGTTTCCCAGCACTGGCAAGAATGAATGAATGAATACACACATAAATGAACCCACAAGGAGATCATGAGAAATCTGATCTGATTTCTTACTGAAAGCCACTACACTATGCCTATCTATATAAGGCATAATGGTTTCTGAAGCCACTCTTCCTGGGTTGAAATCTCAGCTTTACCATTTTCTTTTAACATCTTTATTGGAGTATAATTGCTTTACAATGGTGTGTTAGTGTCTGCTTTATAACAAAGTGAATCAGCTATACATATACATATATCCCGATATCTCCTCTTTCTTGCGTCTCCCTCCCACCCTCCCTATCCCACCCCTCTAGGTGGACACAAAGCACCGAGCTGATCTCCCTGTGCTGTGCAGCTGCTTCCGACTAGCTAGCTATTTACATTTGGTAGTGTATATATGTCCTACCATTTTCCTAGGGCAAGTTATATCACTTCTCTGTGCTTCAGTATACCCTCCTGGAAGTGGGGGTAATAAAAGATTCTACATTACAAGGTTGCTGCAAGGATTAAGGGAGTTAATACATGTAAAGCACTTAGGACAGTAGCTCACATATAATTACTGCTACACTACTATTAACTATTAGTATTTTGGTCATAAATCTCATCTCTTTCTAGTAATACCGAGGGGTGGTCATGTTCATGTCCTATTATAGGGAGCTCACGATTCCATTAGGCATCCCTTCCTTTTTATGATTCTAATATTTGTTTCTCATATTGAATTGATAACTACATCCATTACAGCTTCCACCCCACTGTTCATGGCTCTAACTTTCTGAGATATATAGAATAAAATTCTCTTACACTTGACTGGCCTTCAAATTTGAAACCTGTTCATTGAGCACATACTAGGTTCCAAGCATCAGTGTGAAAATTAAGTAGTCATCTTGACATTAAGTATTTTAAAGTCTAGATAGGAAGGAAGTGGGAAAGGTGATATTTCTGTCTCTCACAGATCTTCTCTTCCTTTGAATCTAAGATCTCCATGATACACAGTTGGCAAGCCAGAATCCAACTTACAAACTTAATATAACTTACAAACATTTTTAAGTTTGAACTTACAAACAATATAAAGGCTACATAATTAAAATTGTGTGATATTAGTATATGAATACACTCACAGATTAATGGAGCTAGAATAGAAAATCCAGAAACAGACCCAAATATGTACGGCAATTTAGTCTATGATAAAGGTAGTATTGCAAACCAGTGAGGAAAAGATGTAATTTTAAATAGAAGGTGTTAGGATAACCGGATGGCCATATAGAAAAATAAGACATTGGGTCCATTCCTCACACCATACATCAGGATCAATTCTGAATGAGTCAGAGATTAAAATGTAAAAAATACAACCCTACAAGTATTAGAAAAAAACATAGGTGAATTTTTCTTTCCTTGTAGTGGGTAAACTTTACTCTGTCTAAACTCTGGAAGCAAGAAGGAAAAAGACTTTTGCTTACATTAAAACAAACAAACAAAAACTTGCATGGCAAAAAAACACCAGAAGAAAAATTAAAAGACAAGTAACAAAAAACAAGTAACACACTGAGAGAAAATATTTGCAATGTATATGATAGGTAAAGTATTACCATCCCTAATGTGTAAAGAGACTCTAAAAATAAAGATTAACGATCCTGCAGGAAAATGGGCCAAAGATATGAAAAGCCCATGGAAAAAAGAAATGCAAATGGCCTTAATCATGTGAAAAGCTGTTCAGCCTAGGTCTTAATAAGCGAAATGCAAATTAAAACTACTCTGAAAGCCACTTCTCATCTGTCAGATTGGCAACACCCCAAATATTCCACAACATACTTTGTTGGTTGACTGTGAGGAAACAGGCACCTTCATCATTCCTGGTGGGAAAAATACTACCTCTCTGCAAGGATATTTGATGATGTCTAGCAAAATTACACATGCATTTGCCCTTGGACCTCACAATTTCACTTTTAGGAACCTATTCAAACAATAATCCAGAAAAATATGAAAAACTGTATGCACAAGACAATTCATTGTAGCACTATGCCCTCAACAAGAAACTGGTAGAATAAACCATGGAATGTGCATTCATTGGAATACCATGCAGCTATGAAAAAACAATAAGGAATACCCCTATATACTATTAGAAAGTAGTCTTCAGAAAAAAATTTATATAATAAAATAGTGAAAAGTGTGCATAGCATACTACCATTTATCTAAGAAAGAGGAGATGTAAATATATACATATTCCCTTTTATTTTTTTAAAGTGTAAAGTAAAGCAAAATGTTTATGTTAGAGGTAGCAATGAAACAGGATAAAGAGACAGCAAGACATTAAGTACCTTGTGATAAAAGTACACGCGTACTGCCTATGAAACATTCTTGCTACAAAATCGAACCTACATCTCTAGGTCTAACTAGCAATGTAGAAGAAATATATGGAACAGAGGGACATGTTAGATGACATCAGGGGAAAGCAATCAGGAAAATCTAGACTGTGGGAGTCTCCACAGGACAAATAACCTGATGTCTTTAAAAATAAATTACAAGGAGAAAAAAGAGATGGAGAAAGAAATCCAGTAGATTAATAGAGACTTGCAAGATATATTAATCAACTGGATCTTGATTCAAGAAACAATTGTAAAACAAAGTAAAAAAATGTTATGAGAGAATTGGGGGAAATTTGAACACTGATTGAATATTTGATGGTATTAAGGAATTCTTTTCAGTACTTTTAGGACGGAAATAGTATTGTGATCATGTTTCTTTTAAAAAGTTCTTCTCTATTTTAAATGCATAATGAAATTTTTTTTGATGATATAATGTCTGAGATTTGCTTCAAAATAACTGGAGTTGGGGAGGATTGGGTAGGGACAGAGATTAAAACCAAATTGTCCATGAGTTGATAATGTTGATACTGGGTGACGGATGCAAGGGGATTTATTATACTATTCTCTCTATTTTTGGATATGTTTGAAGTTGTTCATAATAAAGAGTTTTTTTAAAAAATCCTATTTATGATAAAATATTTGGGATATGGAGTACAATATCCTAGATACTATATTACATGTTTTAGAGGACATTTGTACCTAAATTCTAAGGTTCTAAATTCCCTTCCTATATGAGGGACCACATCATGTGTAATACTTGGGCCCATGGAACCTGAAAGTGTCCCTGACCCCTGGCAACTAAGCATGGGCCTATAATCTAGGTTTAGCCAACTGTATGCTCTAATGCAGTACTCTGAATTTTGGTGACTGTCACCAAGCCCCAAGCAATGGGACTTGCTTATAGTAGGACTACAATACTCCTTACAAATTAAAGCATGCTTAAAAAAATAAAGCACTATATGAAACGTATGGTTATATATTTATGCAATATATACATCTACATGTATAATAGTAATAGATATGATCATGTTTAGTATAGAGCACTTTATAGATGACAGAGTACTTAAATTGATTTCTTGTTAACTTTGTTGCTAAAATAATGATTTTAATAATAAGATAATAAACCATAGAATGAATTAACTTTTTTGGCCAATATAAACATTTTAAATTGTATAACACTATTAGGGTAATAATATCTGGCTTGCCTATAGCACTTGATTGCTGTGTACATTAACCAGGATAACTGTAGGGAAAGAGCTTTGAAAATACAGATGTCAAGAAGCTTACCGCCTATGTTTTCTTCTAGGAGTTTTATGATTTCAGGTCTTACGCTCAGGTCTTTAATCCATTTTGGGTTAATTTTTGTGTATGGTGTTAGATAACGGTCCAGTTTCATTATTTTGCGTATGGCTGTCCAGTTTTTCCAATACTATTTATTGAAGAGATCATCTTTTCTCTGTGGTATATTCTTGGCTCATTAGTTGTAAATTAATTGACCATTTATGCATGAGTTTATTTCTGGGATCTCTATTCTGTTCCATTGATCTATGTGTCTGATTTTATGCCAATACCATACTGTTTTGATTTACAATTTTTCTTAAGTGCTATTTTGGTTGCATTTCACATAACGTAATATGTAGTATATTTGCTATCATTCAGTTCAAAATATTTTCAAATTTCTAGTATAATTTCTTCTTTGACCTATGAGTTATTCAGAAATGTTTCACAATTTCCAAAAATATGGCTTCTGCCTATACTTTTTAGTTATGGATTTTTAATTTAATTCCATCGTGGTCGGATAACATGTTTTATGTGATGTTACTCCCTTGAAATTGTTCAATTTTGTAGTTGTTAGATGCAGTGTTATATATATGCCCATTTGATTCAAACTATTAATTATGTTGGTCTATCAATTACTGGGAAAATTTATTAAAATCCTCAACTACATTAGTGGTGATGTTGATGTCTCCTTGAAATTCTATCCATTTTTACTTCATATAAGTTAAAGCTGTGCAATTAGGCACATAAAAACTTACAACTGTTATATATTCCTGATGGGCTTAACATATTATCATCTTGTAGAAATCTTCCTTATTTATCCTAAAGTATTTTGTAATGGTATTTCTTCTAATATTAACATAACTACAGCAACTTTCTTCTGATTGGTATTTACCTGTTATGACTTCTTCCATTCGTTTATATCTTAACTTTTCTATATTATTATATTTCAGGTTTATATTGATAAAGAGCCTACAGATATTTTTTAAAATCTAGTCTAAAAATGTTAGTCTTTTAATTTGGCCCATGTAAATTTACCATATTTACTGATATATTTGGATTTATTTCTACCATTTTATATGTTTTTTTCTTGTATCACCTGTTTTATTTCTCTTTCTTACCATTTTCATATTTCATTTTTCCCCTCTACTACTTTGGAAGTTATACTTTTTATACATATGATTTTCATGGCCCCCCAAGAAATTTTAATATGGTTAATTTATCAGAATTTAAAGTCAACCAGAATCTTTTCCATCTTCATTAATAATATAGGCATTTTAGGGCACTTTATTTACAATCACCCCTCCCAACTTATTTGCAATTGTCATCATACACTGTAGTTTTAATTTGTTTTTATAACTTTGCAATACATTATTTACCATGAATATTTCTTTAGATTTACTCATATATGAGCTAATTATTCTCTTTTTATCTCAGATTTCCTTCTTGGCTCATTTTCCTTATACCTGAAGTATGTCTTTTAAAATTTATTTTATTGAGGATCTGTTAGTAGCACACTCAGTTTTTGTGTGTCAGAAAATGGCTTTCTTCTTCCCTATTTTTGAAGGATTTTTTAAATTGAGTATACATATAAAAGTTGATATTTTCTCTCAGATATTGAAGATATTATTTCATGGTCTTCTGGATTCCATTATTGCCATTGGAAAATCCACTGTTATTCTAATTATCATTAAATTTTAGGTAGTCTATCTTTTCTCTCTGACTGCCGTAAGATCTCCTTTGTCTTTGGCTTTCTGTGGTTCCACTATGATATGTCTAAATGTGAATATTTTTGTATTTATCCTGCTTTGGATAGGTTGACTTCCTAAATCTGAGGATTGGTGTCTTTCATCAGTATGGGAACATTTTCAGTCATTATATATTCAAATATTGCTTTTGTCTAATCCTCTTTCTATCATCTCCATTTGGAATTCTAAGATATTAAGACACTCCCTCTCATTTTCACATGTCTCTCAACCTCTTTCTTTCATATTTTTGTCTTTGCCTTCCTGGGGTAATGTTGAATAATTTCTTCAGCTCTGTTTTCCAGTTTACTCAATTTTTTTTCCTTTAACAATATCCATCTAGCTGTTTAATTCATCCATTAAGCTTTCAATTCACATTTTTATATTTCTCATGTTTGAAATTCTATTTTTATACTAATATGACTGGTCTTTTTATAGTCCCTTGCTTCTTACTCATAATTTCAATCTCTTTTTATTTATTTAAATATATTATACAAATTATTTGATATCCTACTTCTGATAGATTCAATACTTGAAGACTTTGTAGATCACATTTGGCTATCTAATGCTTTTGCTGGTGTTTGCTCTTGGTTCTTTCTTTTTCCCTTGTCTGGTTCATGATTTAAAAAAAAAAAAAAACTGAACTCACGTTCCTTGGAACTCTAGCTGTGAGAAGTTTTGTGGCTTGGGTTAAAGGGGTTTTTCCCAGAGAGGATTCATGTACACTTTTGCAGATGCCTAAGAACTTCTAACAGCTTTAAGTTAAATTCTCCTCTCAAGATTTTCTGAACCACGAAGTATTTTGATTTTGAATGATAGATCCAAGGGAGGGATTCACAGAAGAGAATTTTTCCTTTCCTCCTAGCACAAGATTGAGACAGGCAATTTTCACTCTAATGATGAAAATGTGGGTGGGAGTATTTCTAGCCCATCTTTATACTCAGATAATGGGCCTTTGCAGTTCCAGCTTTATGGGAGGTAAAGGGTAGGGAATATTCTACTAGATTCTTAATGCTGGTCAAGCTTTAGGCTTTGTATCCTGTCCTCTGTATACTCCATGAAACTGGGAAATCACAAACTTCAAATCATCACGTTCTTCAAATATAATGGACTCAGGCTTTCTCTGATTCCTACTTTCACTTAGGTTTTTGTGTCTGTATTGATTTCCTTGGGTTGTTATACAAAGCACAGCAAACTGGATCACCTAAAACTACAAAAAATGTATTCGCTCACAGTTCTGAAGGCTAGAAGTCTGAAATCAAGTATTTGTAGGCCATGCTCTCCCCAGAGCCTCTAGGGGAGGATCCTTCCTTGCCTCTTCCAGCTTCTGGTAGCCCCAGGCATTCTGTGGTTTGTGGCATCATAACTCCAATCTCTGTCTCCATCTTCACATGATTATCTTCCCTCTGTGTCTGTCTGTGCCCAGATTTTCCTTCTCTTATAAGGACACTAGTTATATTGGATTAGGGCCCACCCTAATGCAGTATGACCTCATCTTAACCTGATTATATCTGCAAAGATCCTATTTCCAAATAAGATCATATTCACAGGTACAGGGGGTTAGAATTTCAACATATTTTAAAGGGGACTCAACTGAACAGATAACAGTTTCTAACAACTTCTTAATTCCTTGCCAGCTCTTGAATACTTTCTTATATATTCTAGTATTTTATAGCCATCATCTGTATAATCTGTCTCCTATTCAATGTCAGCTCTTACTTCTCACGCTTTTCATTCTGCTTGCCCACAGCAGTTCTTCTTTTCCCCACTGAGTTGTGGACTTATAAACTGGGGGGAAAAAAAAGGCTTACTAGAATTGAGTGCAAAATAAGAATAAGGCTTTAAATGAGGACTCAGTAGACACAACTGTGAGTAAAGTAGAAGAAAATTACTGCATGGACATTGTAATACTCTTTTGGGAATGCTCAAAGGACTTTTATCCCTAGGTCACTGTGGTATATCTAGCTAGCAAGGCTTTTGAATCATAAAGATCTGGGGTTGAATCTTTTCTCTACCTCTTATAAGTCATATGACCTTGAGAACATATTATGTAAGCTCTTTATTTCACAATTTTCTCATCTGAAAAAAGGAGTGCTATGATAACAGCTACTTTTTAGGGTGTTTTGTAGATGGATTATATAAGTACAGTGCCAGAGCAGGTAATGAATAATTGTGCAAACAGCTCTATTTCTGTGTTCCAAATGGGTAAGGACTTTGAATAAGTTGCCTCTAAATAAATGAGGGGAGGAAAGCAATGTCTCTCATTTTTACATATAATCCTGGGGAGTCACCGAAGGGAGATCCTAGATGGAGAAAGTGAGGCACTGAGATGTTAACTCATAAACATGAAAGAGAAACACTAATAACCACACAAAATGTGAACATCTATTTTGAAGATGGCTGGAGGTTCTGTATCCCTTTAGCGGGGACCTGGAATTGAAATTCAAATTAACTAGCCCCTCCCTCTGTCCTCAGCTCTGCCAGCCAACAAGTTGTTGGGTCCCTGCTTTAAGAGCCACCTTTCCTTCAACTCCATGATACTTCACCTCTGTCAAAGGGGAGGGAAGAGACAGAGAAAAAAAAGCCAGGCAACATTTTATACTGTATTTGACACCCCAAGCAGCAAACCCCCAAATTTTAAACAAGTATTTGAAAGCCTCACCCAGGCCCACACTCCAGAGCAGCTTTATAATCTAGGCAAGGAAAACCCAGGAGCCTCCCACCACTCCGTGATCGACTCACATACGTGCTGGAAGCACAGTTCACAAATCTAATTCCTTTCTCCATTCCTAGACATTTTTACCCAGAGAACATAAGTGACTGGAGGCGGTCCTGCCCGCTCAGCCAATTCCCAGCAGCGGCTCCTAGTAAAAAATATTATGTTTGGGGGCAAGCATTTATTCAGGAACGCGCGGAAATGAGATGGTGAGGATGCAAATGGTGAATAAATGACCAGTGTAGGGAGAGCGGAGAAGCCAGGGTGATAATGCAGCCTCTGTCCTCTATGAATATATTAGTTCCCCAATAAGCCCATGCATCTTGACTGTCTCCAAAGAGATTTCTCTGGGTTTCAGTGAAAACAGGTGTCTGGAAGCGTTTCCTAAGCTCGGCTTCAGGCAGCCTGCTCCTGCCGCCAGACCTCAAAGCCCTAGTATTAAGTCTGGGTGACAAGTCAGGCCCACACTGCCTGCCAGGCTATTGGAGGTATTGTGAGATGCTCATTGGAGGTGCCCAGTCTCCCCTCAGGGCAGGGCGAGGACTGTCCAGGGCCAGCTGACTGCCCAGTGGGTTGGAGATAGGAGGTAAGGAGGGTGTACTCGAGCTGGAGTCCTTGAGAGGACACCAAAGATTAGGAACAAGAGATGCCAGATACAGACACTAAGGCCAAAGGGGCAAGAATGGGGTCACTAGTGGGAACCAGGCAGATACTGGGTGGACTGCATGGGGGGCAGGCAGCGAGGGGGAACATCTCAGATGATTGCCATGAACACCAGCAGGTACAAGGGCTGGCCAGGGGCTGGCGAGCCTGTAGTGCATGGTGTGCCAGGCTGCTTAAAGAGCCTTGTGGAGAGGACCGTGGGGGCCATTGTGAGGACAAGCACAGCTTGCATGTTGGTTTCTTCATGAGGCTAGGACCACAGCCTAGACAGAGGGGTGGGCTTCCCTGTAGTGGATGAGGTCCTTCCTCGTATCCATGATCACATTTCTGTCACCTGCCAAGGGACCTAATGTGTCCCTCAGTCATAGGGATGGGGTTCCTTTTGGAGTTATCTTTGCATGGGCCGAGGGAAAGGGGCCAGAGCCTTGGAAATGTTCCTGTAGGATGAGAGATTAAATTGTACCTGGTGTGGATTCACACCGCACGTTGATAACTGCAAAGGGCCCTGTACCTTGGGGCAGGACGGCAGATGTCTCTGGAAAGTAGTATGAGGCATGTACGGGCCTGAGGGTCTGACCAACACGTGGTGGGTCAGAAACCCACATGGAGTGAGCCTGGCTGTGTTTTGCTGTTTATTCCCCGTGGGTTTATTTCTCTGGAGCCCTCTCTTGACAAAGTCTTTAGGAAGGCTCTGTTGGCCACTGTGGAGGAGATGGAGAATAACAGAGTGAGAAATCCCAAAGGGAGGTGACAGTATAAGAAAGTGACTCTGAGGGTCCCTCCTGCTCAGCAGCCCCTTCCTGGAGCACCCCTTTGTTCATCCCTGAGAAGTCTGTGTTTGATTTTAGCCAAGATGTCACCCTTGATTTGGGAGCTCAAATCTCCCATGTCCCCACCCCAGCCAAAGTAGTTTCTGATGTTCTTTTCTTCCTGAAAATTCTATAGTTCCCTACCTGTGTCTCTATCCCATCCCCACCAGCCCTGATCACATACACATGGACCAAGGTTAGGCACTGGACGTCCAGAATCAGTCCACCACCTTCAACCCTGAGCCGCATTTCTCCACTCCTGGACTCATTCACCCTCTGGGGAGCTGAGCCACGCCCTATGGGTGGGAAACCCTGCTCACCCTGATCCCGAGCTCCACGTTCTCGCCTCCGTAGACCTCCATGCCTTCATCCAGTAAGCCGATCTCCTGGAAGTATTGCCGGTCCACAATGAAGCAGCCAATGAGTGCAGGGCTCCTGCAGGGCATGGGGACATGGCCAGTGGTTAGCAGAGGGGCTGTCTCATGGGGGCCGCCAGAGCAGTAAGAGCAGTGCTGCCTTCCTGCCAGGAGGATCTGGTCCTCTCCCTTCGTTTGCTGCCAGAACTGGTGTGGGCCTTGCTCTCCGAGTGGCCCTCCTGGGTCCACCCTCACCAGCTATTCCAGGGAGGTTGTTTCAGCAGGGCAGTGGGAGACAGCTTGTGTCCTGGGACCAGCCATCACTTCTGGTGGTGCTTGCATGTATGTCAGCCCAGAGAAGTAGTGCTCAGCCTACCAGTCTACACTGCATGACTGTATCTCTGGCTGCCCTGACCCCTGCACTCTGAACTGCATAGCCAGTTTTTGTTTCTACCCGGGCACCCACACCAACTTTCCCACCCTTCACCTTGGTCCCTTTAGAGAGACGAGCTGGGGCTTTGGATAGCATGGTAAATCATTTGGATTTTATCTGTAGGTAAATGAGCGTCAAAGAAGAATTTTAAGCAGACAGTGGTATAAGCAGATCTGTGTTTGGAAAAAGAATACTCAGGCAGCTGTGGGGTGATTGAGATTGGAGGAGATTGGGTAGAAATCGAGGAATCCAGTTGGGAAGCTTGTTGCTATATCCAGATGGGCAATGATGAAGACCTGGACCAGAGTACCAGGACCGGAGACAGAGATTATTTAAAGACATATTTTGAGGTAAAAGCAGCAGAACTTTGAAACATATGAACGATGAAGATGAGAGAAGGGGAGGAATCTGGATGCCAGCTGGTGTTCTGCTTGGGTGATGGTGGAGTGGGGACCACCCATCAATAGGGGGGATAGAGAAGAAGCTGGTTTCAGAAGGAAGAGGGAGTCCATGCTGGGAAAACTGATCTTAAAGTGACTGTGAGTCACTAGGGGGAGATATCTAACCGGCAGGGCCTAGCTAGCTGGTCTGGATTGGAATTCAGCAGGGATCTTAGGCTGGAGCAACACGTCAACAGCTTGTGGGTCCAGAAGCTGGAAGGCCTTTCCTTAGCAAGTGTAAGCGCGGGATTCATGGCTGTGTACAGACATCCGATGCAGAACGTCACGAGGAGAGATTAACATTAGGTGAATCAGCACGAGCACATGTGGGCTGCTTCTCTGCTGAAAGCATCATCTTACACAAATTACTTTGAATTGTTCCACTGCACGCTGCTACCGCTTCTAGCCCCTGCGTAGCATTTTATCAGCTGGTGGCTGAGGAATTGGAGGGAAAGAAAAGGAGAAATGAAGAATCCTTAGTGATGAGAAAACTGTCACTCAAATGCAAATGGACCCATCTTTGAAATTGTAATCTCATCAAGGTGGAGAAACAGCCATTTTGCAGGCCATTTCTTTGGAGAATGCTGATGCAGGAGGCTGCTTGGGTAGAGACTGGTGCCTTGGGGTCCCTGCCCCTCCTGCTTTCAAATTACAGCCTTTTATTCTGAATGGGCTCAGTTTCCACAGACCGCAGGCATCCAGGACAGTCAATCCACCTCAAGCCACTGTTCCTTTAGGCTGAGTTCCTACTCTGGTGGGGGGGACGTGTGACCTGGCTTTAGAGGTGAGTGCTAGGGGAAAGGTTCCCCATTCTGCCTGTGCATCTCTGAAAGAAGTTCCCTAGACTCTCTGAGCCTCTGATTCCAGATCTATGAAACAGAGTCAACCATAACCTCACAAGGGTTAAATTAAATAATGTAAAGCACTTGAAAACCTCTGGGACATAACTGGTACGCAAAAGATCATTTTAAAAGATGCACTTGCACATTGAAGAAGCCCAGACAATCCCCCCTCTAAATGCATGGTGGTTTTAAAACATCAGCGCTGCAGAGTGGACTCTCCGCCTTTTCCTTGATGTTACTGAAATGTGTTTTGTTTTGTTTAACATCTTTATTGGAGTATAATTGCTTTACAGTGGTGTGTTAGTTTCTGCTTTATAACAAAGTGAATCAGTTATACATAAACATATATCCCCATATCTCAAATGTTGAGCAGGGCAGGGCATTCTGGGATACAGAGTAGGGGGCCTTCCCTAAACGGCCAGACCCAGTCAGGGAAAGAACAGAATCTAAAACAGTACTCTGAGAAGAGCACAGGTCCCCTCAGTCTTCATTATTTATTAACTGCCTAGGGTATTAAGTGGACCTACTCAGCCTGAAAGTGTTTCTGATTTATATCTTCTGATTCCCAAAAGGGTTAGAAATAGCTTGCAAGAGAATGTAAAATACATTGAAAAAAATAGATAAATGTCTGAAAAGACTAAAATTCCACCAAAAATTAGAGGCTGGTTAGAATGCATGTGTCTTCTTTCATGATTCTTAAAGTGGACCCACAAAGTTGACCCTGAGCTTCCTGGTGGCCAAGGTGAAAATGAACACATATGGTCTTAGAAGTAAGATTTATAGTTCCCATGTAGAAATGTCATACTAATTCCTCAGGAATAGCAGTCCTTTCAGTTTGAAAGAAATTTCTCATGTCAGTCTTCTTAAAGGGGTCACTTTGGAATGTAGCAGACAACAATCTTAAAGCCATCCCTTTAGAACGTAACAGAAGATATCTCTGGGCTCCTTTTACAGCTTACATCATGTGGGGGTAAAGCACTAAAGCGCAGCTCCAAGGTGGGCAAGATACACTTGTATAACCCACAGCTTTCTGTGGGCTGTCTTCATCCAGGTATAAACCAAGAATGTTCTTTCAAAATCTTCCATTAATATAATTTCTCTCAGTTAGGATTTTTGATAAAAATTAGGTCATGGAATATTTGAGGCTGAGATGATATTCTCTGTCAAGGACCTAGAATGTGGGTCTACTGACTAAGTCTAGGCTGATACATTTAGTGATGCCCGGAACAGAAGCAGCTAATACCAGTGCAGTCTACTGCAAGACCGCTCATTGTGTTATGGCATATTTCCCTCCAATAGCAGTCAACAGACCTGGGGGTAGAATTCAGCCACAACAGTTCCGAGCTCAACAGTGGGAGCCTAGGAGGATGACACTAGGTACGGAATCTAGCTGCTCTGGGTTTGGATCCTGGCTGCACTGGCTGGAGCCTTTGGCAGGGTCATTCCCCTTTGTCAGTCTTTCTTTCCTCAACTTGTAAAACTGGAATGACACAATGAGTGAGCTATCATCGGGTTATGATGAAGAGCAGATGAGACAATGTGTGTAAAAGGCCCTTGTACACAGCGACCTCCCAGCAAATATTTAACCACGTAAGTGTGGCAGAGGCCTAACAGACAGGTGACAGAGACAACCGCAGGACAGCTAGGTGGGGTTCTCTTCCATCCTGTTTTTTTTTTTTTAAAGAAGATGTTGGGGATAGGAGTTTATTAATTAATTTTTTTTATTTTTGCTGTGTTGGGTCTTCATTTCTGTGTGACGGCTTTCTCTAGTTGTGGCAAGCAGAGGCCACTCTTCATCGCGGTGCGTGGGCCTCTCACCATCGCAGCCTCTCTTGTTGCGGAGCACAGGCTCCAGACGCGCGGGCTCAGTAGTTGTGACTCACAGGCCCAGTTGCTCTGCGGCATGTGGGATCCTCCCAGACCAGGGCTCGAACCCATGTCCCCTGCATTAGCAGGCAGATTCTCAACCACTGCGCCACCAGGGAAGCCCTTCTATCCTGTTTTAAACATGAATACAGTTTTTTCCTTCTGGCAAGGAAAAATGCCATCTCAGATAGTAATCTCTCACTTTCAATTAAATTTTTCGTAATCTTTCTCCCTCACGTAACACAAAGCAACAACAGTTTCTAATCTCTTCTTTCATTCCAGGAACTCTCCCCTAGGCCACCTTCTGATGCCATCTGTGTGGCATCAGAAGGGAGCATGAAGGCACCTGATCTGTGATTAGCCAGATAGAAATAAAGGCTGGCAGGGATGGCTGTTTCAGGAGTCCTGACCCATAAAATAGAGGCCACGTAGACCTCTCCACCCCTCCGGCCTCATTGCCTGGGGCTCCCCCCTCACTGTCCTCCTTCCTTCCAGTCCCTTTGAACTTCCTCTGTGTCCATGAACTCACTCTGCTCCTTTGAATATGAGTGTCCCTGACCCAACCTTGCAACCTCCTACTTGCCCTTAAGAAAAAACAAATGCGAATGCTACAGGCTCCGAAAAGGATTCTCCCCAATTTTCATGCACTTTCCACCAGCATGGGGAATAATTTGTGATCCCACTTATTTTATTCCAATTGTTTTCTCTGCTTTCACTATACTCCAGGCTTTTGGGGGCAGGAATCGAGTCTTGATCACTCTGTATCCCCAGCACAGCAGTTGGCGCCCAGCAAGTGTCCCAGAGCGATGTGCTGAAATGAGTAACTCTGAGGCTCTGAATGGATTCTGGGTGCCACAGCTCTTTTAAAAGGGATCGTCAAAGGCTGTAAGCTGTGACTGAAGGTCACTTGCCGATGCAGCTGGAGTTTGGGAAACAAGGGTCAGGCTGGGAGGGGAGCCCTTGCCTGGAAGACAAGACAGAGAGACCCCCAGGTAAGAATTCCTTACCTGATTGGGGCCGTGGAGTTCTCCAGTTTCCACCAGGCCTTAGGGGGGTTTAGGTAGCGGCACCACAGCTCCCAGTCAAAGCCCTGAGCGGCCAGCGGGTACTCTTCTATCTCAAAGTTGTCGTATTTGATGTTGTCAAAGGATGGCGAGATGATCCGTTTCCGGTTCTCCTTAATGCGGGTGAGCACGGGTTCAGCCCTGGACAGGGGAGAGGGAGAGAGGGGAAACTGGCACCTTCTAAAGCTCCTTCCCCCACAGAAGAAGGAAGGAACTCCTGGCCGTCTCCTCCAGGGCAGAGCTGCTCTGCCTCCTGGGAAAGAGTCCGTATTCCATCTCCCACCCCCATGCTTCCGGGCTAGCAAGAGGCCTGACCCCTCCTTCAGCATGTCCCAGGCTGAGCTGACAGATTCTTAGTGCCTCAGATCCCGGTGTCTGCTTGATTTCCTTTTTTCCATTAGAAAAAAAAGAAATCAAGACTTAAGAAAGAAGAAAGGAACAGATCTGAGGTTCCACGGGAAGCTTTCAACTTGGGCTTTGATTTTGCTAAAATGCAGCGCATCAACCAGGAGGAAAAGGCAGGTGAGGACGGCAGAGACACGGAGGTGAGAACAAACCTACTTCCACCCGTTGTGTGATGCTGCTTCGGTCCTTCCAGACATGCCACCCGCACCCCACGCGTCCCCACTGCCCAAGGAGAGGTGGGGGGGTCGGGCTTCCACGCAGCCCGGAACCCCTGGGGGCACGAGGCGAGTAAAATGTTTGCAGACAGGAATGATAAGCTTCTCATTAAAAATGCATTTGTTGCACAACTGTTTATCCAAATCAGCTTGAAATAGCAAGTGTCCCTCTCCTCTTCTGGCCATAAATCCAGTGAAAATGCTTTTTAAATAGTCACAAATGGCAAGCAGTGACTTCACCTATAAAAAATGGCTGCATTACAGCCTTAATTCGGGCCTGCTATGGAAAAGTATGCCTCCACCCAGTCCTGCTGTGTGCATGCTCGCTGCCCCTTCCTGCTAAAGGGCCCACCTCACCCCACTCCAGGGAGGCAGAGGGTGGCACCTGGAGTCTAGGATGGGGGACAGCAGACCCCAGTGCCATCATGCATAGTGGTTACGGTGGTACACTCGGCCATCCCCAGCACCTGGGACCCCCTAAGCCCAGGCTCTCTGCAAAGCCACACACAGTGGGCCACAGAACGCCCTCCAGCCTGCAGGGATGCTGGCGTCAGGTACCCTGTACCTGCCTGGCTGAAGCCACTGGGGCCTTGCCCCACCTAGCACCTGAGCAGCCCTGGACAGAGAAAGATTTTCTAGACCTAGTTTTACCAGTAGAAAGAATCTGAGGTTCTGTGCTACCTCTGGCCTGGCATCTGGGGGATCCCAGGGCACCTGTGACAACGTCAAGTCACCCTGGCTCCCTTTGCCCCCTCGGTCCTGTTCCTGTCTTTGGGGTTGGGCTTCTGCCTTGTGTCTGGTCCAGCTCTCCATTTCCCGGGGGTCGCATCCTGGTCCTTAGCTGGGCTGGAACTCTCGCTTTGCCCTTAGCATTTATCCCTCTCTCCCATCACGTCTCCTAGAGGACCACACCAGCGTGAGTCACACCTGATGCCACCAACACTTGAGACACTGTGTGTTGACCTGTTGATCCCTGACCTTCCCCTACCTTGAAGGGCCAGCCCTGTGGCCTGGTCACCCGTACACCCAGATCTCTCCTCTCCCCCATCATGACTGCGATCTCAGCAGGCTTTGCACCCATTTGAGCCACAGCCCCTGGAACACATTGGGACTCATCCTCCTCAGCTCCCGATGGGCACTTACCAGCCCACGTTGAACTCCACATGGGCATCAAAGAGTGCCACTACGGGGGCAGTGGCGGCCCTCCAACCACTGACCCTGGAGCGGATAAGGCCTTCCTGCTTGCTGTGCCGCACGACCTTGATGAAGCCTGGCTTCTGGCCGTTCACCTTGTCCACATACTCTGACAGCTTCTCCTTCAGCTCCTCTGTGAGGGAGAAAATGCACCGTTAGCACACTGAGGGCTGGGGCAATCAACACATTCACACTCTCAGGGTGAGCTGACCCCCAGAGACAGGCAAGAGGAGCCAGTCCCTGCCCCAGCTCTTCCTTGGCATTTCCGAGCTCAGCTTTGAAGGGAAAAATAGAGGTAAAGGACCTGAACCAAGATGGCGGAGTAGAAGGACGTGCTCTCTCTCACTCCCTCTTGTGAGAACACCAGAATCACAACTAGCTGCTGGACAATCATCGACAGGAAGACACTGGAACTCACCAAAAAAGATACCCCAAAGACAAAGGAGAAGCCACAATGAGATGGTAGGAGGGGCGCAATCACAGTAAAATCGAATCCCATAACTGCTGGGTGGGTGACTCACAGACTGGAGAACACTTATACCACAGAAGTCCACCCACTGGAGTGAAGGCTCTGAGCCCCACGTCAGGCTTCCCAACCTGGGGGTCGGGCAATGGGAGGAGGAATTCCTAGAGAATCAGACTTTGAAGGCTAGTGGGATTTGATGCAGGACTTCAACAGGACTGGAGGAAACAGAGATTCCACTCTTGGAGGGCACACACAAACTAGTGTGAGCATTGGGACCCAGGGGAAGGAGCAGTGACCCCAGGGGAGACTGAACCAGACCTACTTGCTAGTGTTGGAGCGTCTCCTGCAGAGGCAGGGGGTGGCTGTGGCTCACCGTGCAGACAAGGACACTGGCAGCAGAAGTTCTGGGAAGTACTCCGTGGCGTGAGCCCTCCCAGAGTCTGCCATGAGCCCCACCAAAGAGCCCTTAGGCTCCAGTGTTGGGTTGCCTCAGGCTAAACAACAAACAGGGAGGGAACCCAGCCCCACCCATCAGCAGACAAGCGGATTAAAGTTTTACTGAGCTCTGCCCACCAGAGCAACAACCAGCTCTACCCACCACCAGTCCCTCCCATCAGGAAGCTTGCACAAGCCTCTTAGATAGCCTCATCCACCAGAGGGCAGATAGCAGAAGCAAGAAGAACTACAATCCTGCAGCCTGTGGAACAAGAACCACATTCACAGAAAGATAGACAAGATGAAAAGGCAGAGGGCTATGTACCAGATGAAGGAACAAGATAAAACCCCAGAAAAACAACTAAATGAAGTAGAGATAGGCAACCTTCCAGAAAAAGAATTCTGAATAATGATAGTGAAGATGATCCAGGACCTCGGAAAAAGAATGGAGGCAAAGATTGAGAAGATGCAAGAAATGTTTAACAAAGACCTAGAAGAATTACGGAACAAACAAACAGAGATGAAGAATACAATAACTGAAATGAAAACTACACTAGAAGGAATCAATAGCAGAATAACTGAGGCAGAAGAATGGATAAGTGACCTGGAAGACAGAATGGTGGCATTCACTGCTACAGAACAGAATAAAGGAAAAAGAATGAAAAGAAATGAAGACAGCCTAAGAGACCTCTGGGACAACATTAAACGCAACAACATTCACATTATAGGGGTCCCAGAAGGAGAAGAGAGAGAGAAAGGACCAGAGAAATTATTTGAAGAGATTATAGTCGAAAACTTCCCTAACATGGGAAAGGAAATAGCCACCCAAGTCCAAGAAGTGCAGAGAGTCCCATACAGGATAAACCCAAGGAGAAACATGCCGAGACACATAGTAATCAAATTGGCAAAAATTAAAGACAGAGAAAAATTATTGAAAGCAGCAAGGGAAAGACAACAAATAACATACAAGGGAACTCCCATAAGGTTAACAGCTGATGTCTCAGCAGAAACTCTACAAGCCAGAAGGGAGTGGCATGATATACTTAGAGTAATGAAACGGAAGAAACTATAGCCAAGATTACTCTACCCGGCAAGGATCTCATTCAGATTTGATGGAGAAATCAAAAGCTTTACAGACAAGCAAAAGCTAAGAGAATTCAGCACCACCAAACCAGCTCTACAACAAATGCTAAAGGAACTTCTCTAAGTGGGAAACACAAGAGAAGAAAAGGACCTACAAAAACAAACCGAAAAACAATTAAGAAAATGGTCATAGGAACATACATAGCAATAATTACCTTAAACGTGAATGGATTAAATGCTCAAACCAAAAGACACAGGCTTGCTGAATGGATACAAAAACAAGACCCATATATATGCTGCCTACAAGAGACCCACTTCAGACCTAGGGACACATACAGACTGAAAGCAAGGGGATGGAAAAAGATATTCCATGCAAATGGAAATCAGAAGAAAGCTGATACAAAATTAATGCACAGAAATCTCTTGCATTCCTGTACACCAATAATGAAAAATCTGAAAGAGAAATTAAGGAAACACTCCCATTTACCACTGCAACAAAAAGAATAACATACCTAGGAATAAACCTACCTAGGGAGACAAAAGACCTGTATGCAGAAAACTATAAGACACTGATGAAAGAAATTAAAGGTGATACCAACAGATGGAGAGATATACCATGTTCTTGGATTGGAAGAATCAATATTGTGAAAATGACTATACTACCCAAAGCAATCTACAGATTCAATGCAATCCCTATCAAATTACCAATGGCATTTTTTACGGAACTAGAACAAAAAATCTTAAAATTTCTGTGGAGACACAGAAGACCCCGAATAGCCACAGCAGTCGTGAGGGGAAAAAACAGAGCTGGAGGAATCAGACTCCCTGACTTCAGAGTATACTACAAAGCTACAGTAATCAAGATAATATGGTACTGGCACAAAAACAGAAAGATAGATCAATGGAACAAGATAGAAAGCCCAGAGGTAAACCCAAGCACCTATGGTTAACTAATCTATGACAAAGGAGGCAAGGATATACAATGGAAAAAGACAGTCTCTTCAATAAGTGGTGCTGGGAAAACTGGACAGCTACATGTAAAGGAATGAAATTAGAACACTCCCTAACACCATACACAAAAATAAACTCAAAATGGATTAGAGACCTAAATGTAAGACCGGACACTATAAAACTCTTAGAGGAAAACATTGGAAGGACACTGTTTGCCATAAATCACAGCAAGATCTTTTTTGATCCACCTCCTAGAGTAATGGAAATAAAAACAAAAATAAACAAATGGGACCTAATGAAACCTGAAAGCTTTTGCACAGCAAAGGAGACCATACACAAGACGAAAAGACAACCCTCAGAATGGGAGAAAATATTTGCAAACGAATCAATGGACAAAGGATTAATCTCCAAAATATATAAACAGCTCATGCAGTTCAATATTAAAAAAGCAAACAACCCAATCCAAAAATGGGCAGAAGACCTAAATAGACATTTCTCCAAAGAAGACATACAGATGGCCAAGAGGCACATGAAAAGCTGCTCAACATCACTAATTATTAGAGAAATGCAAATCAAAACTACAATGAGGTATCACCTCACACCAGTTAGAATGGGCATCATCAGAAAATCTACAAACAACAAATGCTGGAGAGGGTGTGGAGCAAAGGGAACCCTCTTGCACTGTTGGTGGGAATGTAAGTTGATACAGCCACTACGGAGAACAGTACGGAGGTTCCTTAAAAAACTAAAAATAGAATTACCATATGATCCAGCAATCCCACTACTGGGCATATACCCAGAGAAAACCATAATTCAAAAAGACACATGCACCCCAATGTTCATTGCAGCACTATTTACAATAGCCAGGTCATGGAAGCAACCTAAATGTCCATTGATAAAGAAGATGTGGTACATACATATAATGGAATATTACTCAGCCATAAAAAGAAACGAAAGTGGGTCATTCGTTGAGACGTGGATGGATCTAGAGACTGTCATACAGAGTGAAGTAAGTCAGAAAGAGAAAAACAAATATCGTATATTAACACATATATGTGGAACCTAGAAAAATGGTACAGATGAACCAGTTTGCAGGGCAGAAATTGAGACACAGATGTAGAGAACAAATGTATGGAC
Organism: Stenella coeruleoalba; assembly: GCF_951394435.1. Classification (NCBI taxonomy): domain Eukaryota; kingdom Metazoa; phylum Chordata; class Mammalia; order Artiodactyla; family Delphinidae; genus Stenella; species Stenella coeruleoalba. The sequence continues at coordinate 44,054,112 of NC_137154.1, read as the reverse complement.
ACCAAGGGGGGAAAGCGGCAGTGGGTGGGGATGGTGGTGTGATGAATTGGGCGATTGGGATTGACATGTATACACTGATGTGTATAAAATTGATGACTAATAAGGACCTGCTGTATAAAAAAATAAATAAAATAAAATTCAAAAAAACCCAAAAAACAAAATCATAGCTGAGAACTTTCTAGATGTAAAAAAACAAAAAAATAGAGGCAAAAACAGTATTTACTGAGTCCAGCAACACGAAGAGGGTCACGTGCCTCACACACAGTTAGAATGGGCATCTAATCTTCACAACAAGCCCCTGGGAAAACGCAGCTCAGAAGGGTTGATCAATGTGTCCAATGCCATGCAGCTTGTGAGTGGGAGTTCAGTTCAAGCCAGGTCTAATGAGCTCAAAAGCCCCTTTCTTCTCATCTATTGAGGGACTTCCTTCTTCCTCAGTGCTCTCCACCAGTCCTCCTCTAATCCCCTGAGAAAGTTCCATCTGCAAAGACCATAGCCCAGGACCCACTCCTCGCCTGGACATCACCTTTCCAGGAAGTGGATGACCAAGAGCTGTGTCTATGAAAGTGGCTGGCATTGGTTTGTTGCTGGCTGTCTCTGGACCTGGCTAAGCATCTGATTCCCCTGCCTCTTCATAACTGCATATGGGGCCTGAGCAGCCGAACAGGGCCTGAGCAGCCACATTCATTGTGTTTTCCTTAGCAGCTCAGGCAACACCCTGTGTGCCCCCCTTCTCCCCAGATGATGGCCTGAGTGGGCCACATTCACCCACCTCCAACCACAGTACCTCCCCAGGACTTAATTTCCAATCGCCCCTCCCCCCATCTTCCCAGCGTGCCCACTCCCAGGCCCTGTGACAGACCCACCTGGGCTGAGCCCTGCGTGTCCCCTGGTGCCCAGTCTGGGGCCTTACCAGACAGGCAGCCCACTAGGAGTGAGAAAAGGGCATGAGGCAGCTGGCACAGGTCCTGGCACATGGTAGGTGCACCTCATGGCAGGAGCACAGTGTAGTAGAAAGAGGACAGCTTTCGGAGTCAACAACACTGCATTTTGGACTTCCCTGGTGGTGCAGTGGTTAAGAATCTGCCTGCCAACACAGGGGACATGGGTTCGAGCCCTGGTCCGGGAAGATCCCACATGCCGCAGAGCAACTATGCCCGTGCGCCACAACACCTGAGTCTGCGCTCTAGAGCACGCGAGCCACAACTACAGAGCCTGCATGCCACAACTACTGAAGCCCATGTTCCTAGAGCCCGTGCTCTGCAACAAGAGAAGCCACCGTAATGAGAACCCTGCACACCACAACGAAGAGTAGCTTCCGATCGCCGCAACTAGAGAAAGCCCATGTGCAGCAACGAAGACCCAATGCAGCCAAAAATAAATAAATTTATACCAAAAAAAAAAAAACACCACAAACACTGCATTTTAATTCTGCTTTCCATGTATTATCATTGTGACCTGTTACTAGTTCTTGATGTCCATGGGGATGTTCAGATGCAGTGAATGTATTTTGCACGTGGGAAGGACACGAAAAGGGGGGGGATCAGAGGGTGGATTGTTATGGATTGAATTGTTTCCCCACAAAGGATATGCTGAAGTCTAATAACCCCCAGACCTCAGAATACAACCTTATTTGGAAATAGAACCTTTACAGATTTAACCAAGTTAAGATATGTCATTAGGTCCTAATCTAATACGATTGGTGTTCTTATAAAAGGGGGAGATTTGGACACAGAGACAGACATACACAGAAGGAAGACAGTGTGGAGAGACACAAAGAGAAGATGGCCATCTCGCAGCCAAGCCACATCTGAGGGTACCAGTAGCTGGGAGGGGCCTGGAGCAGATCCCTCCCTACCACCTTTAGCGGGAGCACCTTGATTTTGGACTTCTAGCCTCCAGGACTGTGAGGCAATAAATTTATGCTAAGTCACCCAGTCTGTGGTACTTTGTGCTTTGCAGCCCTAGGAAACTGACATGGTTGTTATGAGGATGAAATGGGACTGACATGTGTGAAAAGTGCATAGCACTTTCTCTCCTTTTCGTAGTTTCTACCATGCTGGGAGTTGTAAGAGATGGGGGAGCTGACTGTCCCTAGAAATTGGGGGATCCATCTCTGGCTGACAAGGCCCTCTTCATAGGCTCTGGTCCAGGACCACCTCTTCCTGCTCTGCCCTGCCCGTAGGTCCAAAGTGTGCAAGAAGCGAGGCCACAGGGGCCAGGAGACACAAATGTGTGCAGTGGCCTCACGCCCAGGGAAGGCAATGGAGCGTGGAGCCGGAGTTGGTGCGCCTTCCTACAGATATTGATCTCAAGCCTTTTACCACGTGATGCTGGCCAAACAAATAAGTCTGGACGGGTGCGTAAGCTGTGGTCCCTAGGCTGCGTTGTGCACCACTGCTTGAGTTAATCATCAAGGAGATGAGGAGACTGTGGATCCGAGGGAAACATGCTGACAGGGAGGAAGGAAACTTCTGTGCTGGACAGCTACTACCTTGCTCTGTGACCTTGGGCAAGTTCCTGTAAATCCCAAGACCTCAGAGTTAGACAGGATTTGAAAGTTCATTTTGAACCAATTACCCATCTAAGGTTTGAATGCCCTCTGTGTATCCCGCTGAGTGATCGTCCAGCCCCTGCAATGACGGAGAACTCTGTGCCATCTATTCCAGCTATTAGATGTTCATTTTTCTTTTACCCTCCAAGTGCCACAGTCCCTCAACCTTCCACTCATTGGTCCAAGACTTATTTGGGGGCCATAGAAGGCAGATCAAGTCCCTTCTCCACTTGGCAACGCTTTAGAGCTGAAGACCATCCTTAAGACCTTGCTGAGAATTTCTCTAGGTCAAATGTCTTCAGTTCCTCCTTGTATTTCCTCCTTATCTCGTGAGTTCAAGTTCTTTTATCGTGTTGCACTTCTCCCTAAATATGTTAGTTTTTCTCTAACACTTTTAAATTATGAAGCTAGAAATTGGCCTGGTTTTTTTTTTTTGGAGTAAACTGAGCTATATAGAATAGAGGGAACTAATCACCTCCCTTAATCTAGCATCCATACACCCATCAATATCTTAATAGCTTAAGGTCACATTAACTCTGCCTACTTTTGACACAAATTGACCTTACTAGACACACACACTTAACAGGTTCTTTTCACACGGTGCTGCTAAGTCAGGCCTCCTCCAGCCCATCTCTTCATGGATGCTTGTGTGTGTGCATGCATGTACTCCTGTGCTCTGAGCCAAAACAGGATCTTTCATTTACTCCCCTTAAATCCAATCTTTGTAAAGATTTACAATGTTTCTCTAAAGTAAAAATGTTTTTCCCCTGATTCTGTTATCCAGTGTCTTTGTTATAGAGCCCTTCAGCTTTCAGCTTCTGCAGAAGTGGTGTGCACATGCCTTTTGCTGTCATTCAATTCACCCTTTTAAATAGTGTGACCCTTGTCTGAAGCTAGGTTCAGTGGGGGCTGTCAGGCGTTCTCATCCAGCTTGGAGAAAATTCAGCTGACTTTTGGGTCACCACCAACACGCAGTGCATCTCACTCTAGCCAATAAGAAAACGACCTCATGCTCTCCTGTTGGTGCCCCTGACTGGGGAGGCCTGGGGATGCCGCTGTCTCACAAATGGCAGGAAGTTGGCAGTACAGTGGTGTAGCTCAGCGTACCCCACGCTTACAAGGTCTTCGAGTGTGGCTGCCAGGAGGAAATGCTTACTGTTTCATCACTTCAAAGGTCCACTCTCCATATATCCTTTCTGAAATTTTAAGTAGAGCTCATAAAGCCTGATATTTGGGCTTTTGATGGTGGCCGTTAAGTGGTGAGTGCACAGAACTTGGAATGAGAACTGGGCTAGTACCAAATGACCCCCCCCCCTGCCCCCGGGGAGGACAGACCTGTTCCCTGGTCTCCTTCCCCATCCCCCAGGTGAGAATCACTGCCCATGGGGACCACTGTTACTGAGGTGTTGATGGGACAGGGCTGTGGGTCATTGCCACCAAGTGATCTCCCACGAATCCCACCTCAATGAGTTCACATCCTGGGTGGCCGCTTTGCACACTGAATCTCAGCTGACCCTGGGACGACAGGATGCAGCTAGCGGGACCTGTGCAAATTCCAGGCCTAGGCTTTAGAAGCCCTTGCAGCTTCTGCTTTCACTCTCTTGCTACCCTAAGTAAGGCAGCTGGAGCCAGCCTCCTAGAGGATGAGTGGTCCAGGGAGTCCCCAGTCCTTTAGGCCACCCACTGAGGCCCTACACATGTGAGGCCATCTTGGCTCCTTCAACCACCAGTAGGTTGCAAACATATGAATGATATCCTAGCTGGCATCATAGAACAGAGACAAGCTGCCCTTATTGCAGAGGCAGCCAGTGAGCCAGGGAATGGGTGTTGTTTTAAGCCATGAATTTCTGGGGTGGTTTGCTATACACAAAGACTAACCAAACAGGATCTATTGTCCTGGAACGGTGCTGGGGTTAAAATAAGATTGTGAACTCCTGACGCGCAGGAAGTGAAATCAGATGCAGAAGAGCCAGCTTAGAAGGTGGTAGCGAGAGACGAAAAGGCTTTGCTTCTCGTAGGAGCTGCCTGCCCCCTTGTACCTCTGAGCTCTGTTAATAGTGAACCAGAATAAAGTTTTCTGGTGAATCAACCAGGAAAAAAAATTCTGTTCTCAGCCAGCTGCATCCCAAATATTAGCTACTGGTTAGAAGAGAGGGATTCACTTAGACTTAACCAAACAACTGCTATTAAAAAAAATTTTTTAAGGCCTGAAATACCCTGGATAACACTGGCTCAGTCTTTGCAAAGTCCATTTACTTAATTAGATTTTCATGTTTTCCTTTAACTTTTGCCAGTTGCCAAAGCAAGAAAGAACTATATCAAAAGGACTTCTCCATTTGCTGGAAAAACATTGTGTAAGATATTTCCTATTGCATAGTATATATATGATAAATACCTCTCAGAACTTAGCTAAGAAAAACGTATAAAGAACTTGTGGTTTTCTTTATACCTAAACACAAACACATAACCTGTCATATTTACCTTTGTGCCAAGGCTGCCAGGAAGCTCAGAGACCAATATAATGACTAACGACAGGGTTCTATCAGCAATTTTGCTTGTCTACTTTTGCTAAAGCTTTGATTTTCAAGCTCTAGTCTAAAAGCTGCATTGCCTTTTACCTTTTTTTCCCCCTTTGGTAGCTACACTAAACTGTTTTTTGAAATATCTATAACTTTTAATAAAGTGTCTTGGTAAGAGCTGGACAAGAGTATAATTGTGGAAAGAAGGGGAAGGCTGTATTTCATGTTTGTTTTAATGTGTTGGGGAAAGTGGAGGTAGGGGTTCTGCCCTCTGTGACTTTGTCAGATTTAGCATCAATGGCAGAGCTGTAACTAGCCAATGTTGACAGAGAAATACAATTTGCACCCTGCGTGGGGCCAGGTGTCATCCTGTTTGTGTTGTTCCTCCAGTCATCTCCTGCTGCCCACAAATCCCTGCTCTGCTGACATCTGAACGACCTCTGTAAATCGGGGCTCCCGGAAGCCATGCTGATGAAACACCATTCTTCTCTTAGGAGGTCACAGGCCACTCCCCACCATCGCCAGGTGGTGCCTCCCCTCAGAGCCAGCCAAGTGCAGACTGCTATTCTCCCCCTTCAGACTTAGACGCCAAGTAAAAATGCAAAATTCACCAGCCTGGTCAAACAGAGCCCTTTCTTCCCTCCCTATATGTGCCCCTTGTACCCCTCCCATAAAAAGCAATGCGCTCTGTGGGGTTACCCTAAAAGAAACATAATGCAGGCTGAGCAGAAGTCTGGTAACAATGGCTGTTCATCTGATTTAAACACCTAATGAGATCCTCTTTATCTCTTGCATAAAGGAAAAAAAAAAAAGGATCAGGAAACTGACAGCCGATGGGGCTTCATTCTTTGGAAAGTGACTGCACAGGCATCCTTGTAAAACAGCCTGCTCAGCCGTGCCACGGAGAACCAGGTCCAGTCTCTCAACCTCTCAGTGATCGGATGATCATTTCCCATGTCTGCTCTAGGTTTGGGGGGAGTAGGAATGAAGGGAGAGGCCACTCATTCATTCGTTCAACAAACATTGAGCACGCACTCTGTACCAGGTACTGATCTAGCTGCTGTGCCTGTAGCTGTGAACAGGACAGGACTTATGGAGCGTTCCTACTACTGGATGTTTAAACGGCATGTGATGTACCCCACACAGAAAGGGGACTGGGTAGAGATGGGGGGAGAGAGAGCGAAACAAAGGGAGAGGGAGGGAAGGAGGAGGAAAAGGATGCAGGGAGACAGAATGGGGAACAGGGGCAAGAAAGGGGGAGTTATTTTTTGTTTTTTTGTTTTTTTTGTTTTTTTGCGGTACGCGGGCCTCTCACTGTTGTGGCCTCTCCCGTTGTGGAGCACAGGCTCCGGACGCACAGGCTCAGCGGCGATGGCCCACGGGCCCAGCCGCTCCACGGCATGTGGGATCTTCCCGGACCGGGGCACGAACCCGTGTCCCCTGCATCAGCAGGTGGACTCTCAACCACTGTGCCACCAGGGAAGCCCAAGGGGGAGACTTTTGAAAAAGAATCTCAGGCACTGACTCAGTGTTCCCTGACACTGAGGGCTCGTAAATGACTGGGCCTCCTGGGCCTGAGAAGCAGTGCTTGGTGCAGTTGGTGGGAAGACAGAGCGGCATGAGCCGAAGTCAGAAGCTAGAAGACCTACATTCTGTTACTTTCCTAGCCCAGTGGTTCTCAACTGGGGGCGATTTTGCCACATTCTCATCCCTTGAGGGGATATCTGGCAATATCTGGAGACAGTTTTGATTGTCACAACTGGCACGGTGCTCCTGGGCATGTCTGCTGCTAAACATCCTACAATGCACAGCACAGACCGCCATGATCAAAAGTTATCCAGTTAAAAGCATCAGCAGTGCCAAGAAACCCTGCAGAGCTCTTAGTTAATGGAGGTCCCATTCTGGAAATCTGAGCACGTATGAGTTTTCAGACTGGCAGCTCTGGGGCTGCATCTACTCAGAGACATATTTCTTTGGCTTGCAAGGCAATCCTGCTTGAAAACAACTGGCTGGAGCTGAGTAGGGGTTGCCCCTATAAAAGGATTCTGTAATAGGTATAAACTCCCTGTGAGATTCTGAGGGGCAGCCAAGCTTGGTAACAACTGAAATAAATGAAGATCGGCTTCGTGACAGGTGGGAAAGGAGTCTCCTCTACAATTATGTGTAGTTTCAGGCCATAATAGAGACTCTGAGAAAGGCTCCCCCACTACCTGGCCAGATAGTTTTTCTCTTCATTCTCCCAAACCCATGGGCTCCATCTTGCTGCCCTCCATTGGAAGCCCTTCACTTAGCACTTGGTTTCTCTACGTGGCCATCTTTGGTTTGGACTGTCCCTTGTAGGTCCCCAGCTGTTCTCTGCACAAGGCACTGCCTTTTGTCCCCTCTCCCCACGCCCCCATTTTCAGCCCTCCAGCTCTGCCTCTAGCTCAATGCTGTCCCCCAAAGCCCAGCCTGCATTAAAGTTGCTACCCCCTTCCTCCAGTTGCCTGGGAGGAGAGGGTAAACACCCCCGCTGAGAAGTGCTGATAATTGCTAGTCGCCAATGGTGCTAATTTGAAGATTAAAAGCACAGCACATTTCTGTTTATTCCTCTAAGAATGAATAGTAGCTGGTCTTCCTCAGATCAGAAGATTAACTGGCTTTCCTCTAAAGCCACTTAGGGCCACTGAAACACAAATGATGTGTCAACACACTTTAAAAGAGAGATTATTCATTAGGATGTAATGGTTGTCAAAACTAGCTGATCATCCACTCACTTGGGGATCAAAAAAATAAAACAGAGATGCCAGCCCACACCCACCGCCCTCCTGAAGAATCTGGAGGGCGACTGTGGACTCAGTTTGTCCTACTGATGACTGATGGTGAGCTGGGTTTGGACAGCTGTGACCCCAGAAGTATAGACCAGCCTGAGACCCCAGCCCAGGGGCAGCCTTGTTTTGTGGATTGCTCTTTCTTTAAGATCACTCCAGACAAGCTTTCAAACCCTGGGGAGTTTATAAATGCCTTCCAACCAGCTCCTTCTTCTGTCCCATATACTTAACAGTTGCACTTCTGGCCAGCGCCCCCCCCCTTTTTTTTTTTTTTTCAATACGCGGGCCTCTCACTGTTGTGGCCTCTCCCGTTGCGGAGCACAGGCTCCGGACGCGTAGGCTCAGTGGCCATGGCTCACAGGCCCAGCCGCTCCGCGGCATGTGGGATCTTCCCAGACCGGGGCACGAACCCGTGTCTCCTGCATCGGCAGGTGGACTCTCAACGACTGCGCCACCAGGGAAGCCCTGGCCAGCCCCTTTTAATAGCTGCACTTCTTAAAGTCAATTCATACTGAAGTAGATCTGGAATGAACCTAAAGAGTTCTCCTTACTCAGGACTTGGAGAAAGGCTCCCCCTAGGAGCTGCACGGATGGCATATACAGTACGGCTACAGGGTCCAGGCGGAGTGTCTTCCTGGGAAGACACAATCTTCCTGGGAAGTTCCAAGCATTAATTCAGCCATTCCAAGTTCCAGAATTATCACCTAACAGACCCAGCCATTTGTTTCTGGGAGTACTCTTTCGTGTCATAGCCAGCCGTTAGTGACCACCAAAACCCACATGAAATATGCACACTTCATTTAGTGGGGTCTCCAAAGCCAGGCTCTCAACATCCACTAACACCTTCTTATCTGCTCCCAAATGACTTATTTTCCCAAAGATCCTATAACCTGCAACAAAATGGTCAGAACTGGTTTCTAAAGATGATTGTGGCAGATGATGTAGAAATGGTCCCTTGGACAGTCAGGGATGTGTGTTGGGTGCTAATCAATGTTTAACATTCTCTCTCTCTCTCTCTCTCTCAACAAACAAAAACCTGATTTGTAACATTTGCCAGTGTCTACAGTGTAAATGCCCTCCTACCATAGCTGATTTCAGGCTACTAACCTGATGCCACTGACTTCAAGTTGAGAAGAGATGTGCAGAGCTGGGAAAGGACGCGCATGACCAGCTGGCAACAGCCCAGGTCAGTCCCAGCACACTGGCTCTAGTAGCCAAGGCAGAAAGGCTGTGGTTCTGTGGGTGCTTCCCTTCACTTATTATATAATGGGTACCGTGCTCAGTGCCTTACATCTGTCCATCCCATTCTTTATTCATTCATTCAGCAATTATATATTAAGCACACATGAAGTACCGTACATTATTCTAGATTCTCATCATACTGAAATCTCACTACCACCCTACAAACAATGACATTTATAGCTAATGGGGATTTATTTGGTGCTTACCATGTTCCAGGTACTGTTCCAAACCGGGTTTATATATGACTCATTCAATCCTCTCAACAACCATAATACTACTCAAGGTAGGCAGTATTATTATGCCCACTCCATAGATTAGGAAACCACAGCACAGAGGTGGAAGAATTCGGTCAGTTTCACAGAGCTAGAAGGGGTAGGGCTGGGATGCAAACCCAGGCACCCTGGCTTGAGTCCATGTCCTTAATCCCACATATTATTATCTCCAAATGACAAAGGAGAAAACTCGAGGATCAGACTTGAACTGACACGCCCAAAATGACACAGACGGTAAGGAATGAGCAGGGATTCAAACTCAGATCTGCCTGATTCTAAAGACTTTGCTCTTTGTCACTCTGCCCCACAGCCTGCCAAAGGAGCTACATGTCCCAGGTTTCAACAGCATCCTATGATCACAGATTCATTTATGGAGGAAAATGTCCTCTTTTTACAACTATGTAGGCTTAGAACCCAAGGGAAGGAATTAGACTGACAAACGCAGCTTCCTTTTAATGGGAGGGCCAATAGAGTATTTACACACAAAATCCAATTTCTCTGGGATACAAATCCTGGAGCAAGCAAGATCAATAAATGAGGGAGGAGGGCCTCAGTCTGGGTGCTTGCTACCTACCTTTGGATTCACAGTGCAATCATGCCCAGGGAATCCAATGTGGCGCCGGGGACATAAGGTTGCCTGAATCCGTCTTCAGCTCCAGGCAGCAACTTCTGAATGCTCATGCCCTCTTTGCTCCTGACATATCCAGACTTGTCCAAATCAGCACAGCCAGGAAGAGAACCCAGCTCTTCTTCCCCCAGGGCCAGAGTGCCAGGCTCTCTAGTCTACCCCGCTCTCTATTTATCCACTGTGAGTGATTCAGCAAATGAAAATGAGAAAAATAGACTAACAGAACTCAGTTGTCTTCATGGACTAAATGACCTTGGAAAGGGGCCAGCTTGCCTTTGCACTCCCTGGGGCCATGTGAGGAGGAAACCCCTGTAAAGTAAAGGTGGGAAGCAGCCCAGATGCTGTGAAATTGCTTGAAGGGCATAAAATACTCCTGCTGCTCTGATGGTTTTCAGCAGGAATCCCAAGACTTATTAAAAAATGCCATGATGAGTGATTAATGCCAGGTGTCCAGGCAGAGTAGACACTGCTCCAGCCCAGCTGCTCCAGCCCAGGAGTACTAGGTAGGTAAGCTCTCTGTGAGCTTCTAGGGAGGACGTGACCAAGAACTCAAAGCCTTGGAAATGCTGGACTCCAGCCTTTAACCACAGGTTAAATCTAAGCTAAGAACAGGCTCTCTTGGTGTCCCATAAGGCAAAGGTGATCCCAGGAAGGCCAGGCCTACGTGCCGGCACTGGGGAAGGACAGTTGCCATTAGCAGTTAAGTCACAGGCCAACCAGAATTTTGGTGCTCACTTCTAACTTATTCTCTGCAAGACTTGGAGAGGTTAAGAGTGTTGCCTAGCTCAGAAAATTCATGATCAAAATCTCATGAAGGAGAGCCCAAGACTTTATGATTATGAGTCCAGTATCTCTAGAGTCTGTGATTCTCAGATGCTAACGCCCATGATCCTGAGATCCTAGGAATCTAAGCTTCTGTAAATGCTTACAGTAACAGCTCTCCTATCCTCACCCCCCACTCTGCGACCCCTGCCATTGTGTTGGCATACAGGGTCCCTTGCTTCTCAGCCTCCTCTGCCAGACTGTGCACAAGTCGTGTTCCCAAACACGCCAAGCTCAGTGGTGCCACAGTACCTTTGCACAAACTACTCCCGCTGCTTGGAACAGTCTTTCTGCCTCATCTGACCCAGCTCGGTTTTTTCAGAAAGCCTTCCCTCCCCTGCCTGTAGCTCTCCAACTGGAAGGAAAGCCTAGGGGAAAGGAGGGGATTTTTTTCTCCTTGGAAAACAGACACAGGGTGCTAGAAACACTGATGTGCTCCAGGCAACCAGTGAGGACTGACATCAGGCTTTATGGTCCGAGTCCTGCTGGTGCAGCCCTGAGCATCCTCCAGGAGAAGAGCAAAGGCTCCTCCAGGCATTAAGTCAGCTCTGTACTTGTGCAAATCACTGCTGCTCAGGCTGTGTGACCGGCAGCCTCAGCCTGGCTGATTCACGACTCAGGAGACCCAGCGGGCTTCACACACATATTTACATCCCAGCCCACTGTCGGTGCCTGTCAGATCAGGTGGTTTGATGCTCTTTTCCTCAGCTCCAGAACACCTTCAGGCAATCTATTCTCAAAGGGAAGGACCCCGTGAAGGGGTGGGTGACAAGGCAGAACCCAAGCGCTCTGCCCTTAGCCTTTAAGTTTTTATTTCTTTATTGAAAGAGCAGGGGCTCAGAGGAGAGGCAGACCTCAATTTAATCCCTAGCGTGGCCGTTTATCAGCTGTGTGACTTTGGGCATGTGACTTAACCTCTCTGAGCCTCAGTTTCCTCATCTTTGAGATGGGAATAATGTTATCTACCTCTCTGGTTGCTGTAGGGTTCTGTGAGGTAATGCCTGGCATGTTATAAATACTTAATAAGTGGTCCTATTATTTGCTCAATAGCTTGAACCCTTTTGTTCCCTTCCTCCCTTCAGAAGGAAGGGGGCTAGGCTGGGAGCAGAGACCCCTGCATCATTTGGGAAAGCCAGGCCTGCAGCAAATTGCCCTGGGACTTCCCCAGGCATAGGACACCGCTGTCCCCCTTTGGAGGCCACTGACCATCTGGCCACTCCATATTCAATCCCCAACTCCCTTCCTATCCTAACGTGTCATCCATTTACTGGACAACCCCTTTTGGGGCAATTTCTATATGCAAGGGTTTATTTTTATTAAATCATTGAACCCTTAAAAGAACTCTATTAGGTAAGGATTACTAGTAACTCATTTTATAGGTGAGGAAACTGAGGCACAAAGAAGTTAAGTAACTTGTCCAGTTCAAATACATGCATACCTCTGAGATATCATGGGTTTGCTTCCAGACCACTGCAACAAAACACATATTGCAATAAAGCGAGTCACATGAATTTGTTTGGTTTCTCATGCACATACAAGTTATGTTTACATTCTACTGTAGTCCATTAAGTGTGCAATAGCATTATGTCTAAAAAATGTGTATGTTTATTGCTTTATTGCTATAAAAAATACTTTATTTTTTTATAGCAATACTTTTGCTAAAAAATACTTTATTGCTAAATACTTTATTGCTAAAATACTTTATTGCTAAATAAAGTATTGCTAAAAAATAAAGTATTGCTAAAAAATACTTTATTGCTAAAAAAAAGGCTGTCATCTGAGCCTTCAGCAAGTCGTAATCTTTTTGCTGGTGAGGGTTTGAAATATTGCAAGATGGGGGTCTTCCTCTTCCCTGTTGCCCCCAGAGAGTCCAGCACAGCCCGGAGGGTTGTTGGCTGGCTGCATAGTACCTGGAACAGAAGTCTTTGGACTAAGGTTTGGAGATTTTTCTGGAAAATACCCAGAAAAACACAGTGGTGCTTCTGTTAAGCCTACCTAGGAGTTAAAAAAACCACTCTTTGTCTGGAACCCACTTTCTGAAGTTTCCACACAGTTGCTGACAGATGGTGGGCTCCTGGGCTCGCTGGTGTGTTTCATACACATCGTCCCAGTCAGTCCCCCACAGTCAACAGCACTGTGGTCATCGTTCACAGAAGGAAACCGAGGCTTAGCAACATGAAGATTCTTTCCTCAAGTCATTATAGTTTATGAATGGCAAGACCCAGACTCAATCCCAGGGGCAGGAGGCAGGTCAGAATCCAGGATTTGCCACATCCTGGATTGGCAGTGACTTTTCCTCAAAGTCACTGTTGACCTTCCTCAGAAACTTTGCCTGCTCAGTCCCCTCAAGGGTAAATGAAATAAGCCTGGGAAATGTGTCATCCTTTCCCCAGCAGCCCTCCTGCTGCTTCCTGGGGGTCAGAGAAAGCTGAGCAGACCACACTCCCTGCCCCCCCGACCCCGTCCCGACCACGGTGTCGGGAAATATTTTAGAGCCAACATTTCCCGGCTGTTGTGTACATGCACCAGGCACTGTCTTCAGCCCTTCACCTGACTTGTCACACTAAGTCCTCATCCGGACCTGGGAGGAAGGAACTAGCACAATGCCCACTTCACCGCTGAGAAAGCAGATTCAACTTGCCCAACATCACATGCCTAGTGGTGAAGGCTGGACCCAAATCCCATCTTTCTGACTCAAGTCCAGGGCCAGTATCCAGTCCCCTAGAACACAAACCTTTCTTGGGGCAAAATGGACACAGTGAACTCTGGCTCAAGGGGTAGACGTCGTGTTGCCTGAGTATTCACTCATTCACAGAGCATCCTCTGGGCCAGCTACTGCCTAGATAGTGGGTTAGCTCAGAGAGGAAACCCAGCTCCCTTCCCTCAAGGACTCACAGACTATTAGTGGAGACCCGCAATACATAGATACATACACGGATTTATTCTATGATGTCAGGCAGTGAGTTTGTGTATGTGAAAAAAGCAAGCACAGTGAGGGGCAAACAGTGATGGAAGAGGGGACCTGGCAGCTGTGATCTCCAGGCAGGGGTAATATTAACCACGGAGGGGCAGTGATGTCATCTGTCCAGTATGAAGGAGGAAGCTGTGGGCATTTGCGAAGCCAGAAACACGGTTGTGGATCTCGGGGGGAAAACCCAGCAAAGGTTAGGCCTGTGGGCTGGTCTCAGCAAGGGGCTGGGTTTCAGGGAAAGGCCCCGGGCTGAGAAGTGGAGTGAGGTGTTTGTTCAGCCTGGGATGGCACGACCATACAAACAGAGCAGGCAGCCCCCTAGAAGGTAGGACTGCCCCCCACCCATCCCTCCCAGGAAGATTGGTCCTTTCAGCCAGGGAATGCCTGGCCTCAGCCCTGAAACTGAGCAGTGATGGGGCCTGAGAAGGGGAGGGCCAGCCCAGTGGTGCCCCCTCCTCTCTTGCCCCAGGCAAAGCCTTTTCCATCCATGCTTCAGGTGCTAGTGGGACTGGAAGAGGCTCAAATTCAGGCCTGGGTTCTGGGTGGGCCGGAGCCATCTGATAAAACTCGCTAAATGCTCCGGTCTGCTGAGGCTGTGCTGGATCGCAAGTGTAAACAAAAACACAATTAGCTGCTGGAAGCATTGTTTTTTGTTTGTTTGTTTTTAAGTTAGCGCCTAGGACTTAGGCCCTTGCCAGCATCTTGACACGGACGGCTAACATCGGCCGGCTCCTGGGCTTCCCTGCCCACCCTGCACTGGCCTTCCTCTTCCTTTAAAGCTACCAAAGGCCAAGCTGAGGGGATGCTATCAAAATGCAGGATGTAGGTAAGTACAGGTGCCTCAACCGCTGGCAGGAGACTGCAGGACCGGGCGGTGAACAGCCCTGCGGAAGAGCTGCCCCCTATAAAGTCTGCAACCTTCACAGCTGGCAGCTGCCAGTGTGATTCCTGCAGGCCTCTCGGAATTAGTGATTTTGTTCAGACCCCTTTATTTCAGCAACATATATCATCATATTCCTCTAGCGAGACTTACTTCAGAAAACCCAAGAAATATTACTTCCCTGATAGGCCCCCAATATTGACCACGTCGCGCTTTCTCACTTCATGTCACATCGTGTTCCTTTCATTCACGTGTTCCACTGGCAGAAGCTTCCAGAGTGCTTGGCACGCGGCAGGCCTGGTGCCCGGGGCTGAGCATGCGGACCATGTCAGAGCTCCATCCTCAAGAAGCTCACAGTGCAGTGGGAGGAAATAACCGAACAGATCACTTTCGTGCATTGAAATATGTTCTAAAAGTGGTTGTCACGAGGTGCTCTGATAATACAGTGCAGGATGGGACCAGCGTCACGGGATGACATTTGACTTTGAGGGGGCTCTGCTATAGGAAGGTAAAGGGGACAGAAAAAAAGTGTCCCAGGAAGAAAAACAGCGTACATAAAGGCCAAGAGGCATGAACGTGCACATCTGGCCAAGTGGTGAATGGCAGGCCGGCCGAATGTGGGTGATGGCCGAGTATGGGGGTGTGGATTTAGTGAGGGGAGAGGTCACTGGGTATGTGAGTGGTAGGCATGTTGCAAGGGGCCTTAAAGGCTGGGCCAAAAACTATTAGGAAGTCATAAGGAAGCTTTACTTGGTGTCCTCTCACCTGAAGGTCTCTGAGCTTGTGAGAAATGAGCTGAAATGTCAGGAAGGGCCTTTTATCCATTTGTTAATTTAAAAGTGTACCGTAGCAGCAAAAGGAACTGCCCCCTTACAGAAAGCCAAGCAAGTGAGGTTTCTGTTTTTCCCCCCAAATAATACAAGCCATTCTATTATTTATTATT
Source organism: Stenella coeruleoalba (assembly GCF_951394435.1). Lineage (NCBI taxonomy): Eukaryota > Metazoa > Chordata > Mammalia > Artiodactyla > Delphinidae > Stenella > Stenella coeruleoalba. Next base: position 44,038,471 of record NC_137154.1, on the reverse strand, counting down.
ATGGGTTCTTCATCCAGCCCCAAGCCTCAATCAGGCCTATCCAGGGTCTCTAAAGAGGGCCAGGGACCATTGCTTGAGCCAGCAGGACATGGAAGGAGGTGGCCCGAAGGTGGGCCTGGCCTCCTCCAGGGCCACTGAAACCCATCCTGACCACATGCTGACTTTGCCTGGCACGTGATGAGTTCCTTGTTCCCCCAGAACATCTGGAGTTAAAGCAGCCAGGCCTGATGCTCTCAACATGGAAATAACTCATGGGTCACCTAGGTGTGAGGCCAGCTTGGTCCCTGAGCAGGATCTGGCCTGGTACCCAGACTTCTGCAGAGAACTCAGCACATAGAATCAGTCCTGTAAGCAGCAGCCTGTGTTGGTCTCCACCTTCAGCATCTGGGCTTTTTGTCATCTTTCTTGAATCATTCATTCACTCATTCAGTGAAAATATGGAGGACATAGTGTCAGACACCCATCCTCAGATAAGATTCAGTCCCTGTCAAGCCGGGCCCTGAAAGGTGTCGTATCAGAACTCCAGGTAGGGATGGGAGTCTGCATCCCTATGACTGTTTAAGATGCCCATAGCCCAGAGAGCCACGCACGGAAGCCCGGTCATAGTGAAGTGACTGTGACCAAAAGAGGAGGAGGTGGCTCTGGGGGAAGCAGAGAGAAGGGAAGGAGGAGAAGAGAACTTAGACTGTCTGAGTACCTACTGTGTGCTTCCTCTACATTATCTCATTTCATCTTCACAGTGATCCCATGAGATGGGCCAACTGGCACCCAGAGGCTAGGAGGAAGGTGAGGGGGCAACTTCAGGAACCTCAGAGAGTTTGGGGTCCTCCTGCCAGAGGGGAGAGCTGGAACACTGAGAAAATGTCAGAGGAAACCTCAACCTTCTGTAGGCGAAACACGTCCACCTAACCCTGATGTGAACCTCAGCCAACTCCAAGGAGACTCCCCAGCACTCGCGGGTAGGACAGCATTGCTATTTACTGCTGCGGGCACAGCCAGGTGGGAGAGATGCCCCTTCCCGGGGAACAGCTGAGTCTTCCCCAACTGTGGCCACCTCCCTTTGTTGCTAATCCACCTGGGACTGGACAACCCCGCCCAGAGGCATGTCTCTAAAGTCTGGGCGGGACACTGAGGAACCAGGATAGTTGAGTGGTACTTTTATTGCTTTTTTCCCACTGACTCTGAAAGAGCAAAAAGCTGGCGGGACACCAGCTGGGTCTGCTGATGGTATTCACAAGCATCGTTTGGCTTTTTGATTCTGGCCTGGAATCCACAAAAGCTGGATCGAGCAGGACGACATTGCGTGAGGAGAGGGAGAGGGGGTTTGCTCAGAGATGAAGTGATGCCAGAGAAGAAATGAGTGAACCGGTTACTATGGAGAGCAGCAGGGAGGGTGGAGAGAGGGTGCACGTGTGGGAGGTGACCGTGAGTCAGAGGAGGAGACTACCGCGGTAGAGCTGAAAACAAAGCTTCTGTCTCCGAAGCCTGCTTAGCAATATGGACAGCCTGGTCAGGAGCAAAGAGAACTCCAGACGGGGCGATGACCCCACGGGGAGTGCAGAGATGTGCACGTGACTTGAGGCTGAGGGAACAGGGCTGCTGGGGCGGGAGGGATTAACTCCCGCCTGGCACCACCTAACCCAAGGGTGCGAGTGTCTGGTGAGGCTGAAAGGCAAGAAGGCAGGCGAGAGCTCTGGCTCTCTCATCTGCCATTGGTGCTTCAACCAGATGGAGCCGGAGGGAGGCTGTTTCTGGCCCAGATCCCAGGATTGGTAGGGAGGGCCTTGGCTGCCCAGACACCAAAGAAAGGCTTGCATCCCATTCAAAGCAGGATGTTGGACAACTAGCTAATAATTCTCTGCCCCTGTGGCCAGAGGGAACGATGCCATGGTTATTTACCCTTTGTGCATCTTCTCAGAGTCTGATGAAACCTACAGGTCTTTTCCCCTGAAAAAAAATGCATACACACACACACGCATGCACGCATGCAAACACATAGACACCGCCTATTTCAAGGGGGTCAGGAAGTCTCCAGTGACCATTCATGGTTCTTCTAGGACTCTACGGGCTTTGATTAAAACCCCTGACCACCTCATCAAACCACTCCTCCAATCCACTCCCCTCCATCCCTATGTGTTCTATCGCCTACCTTGTATGGTTTTTCTGGAAGTATTTTTAACTATCTAAAAATTACATTAATCCTTATTTGGTTATTTTAATGTTGTCTGTGTCTACAACTAAAATGTCAGATCTATATAAGCATGGGATTTTTCTCTCTACTAACTTCTAGTGCTGAGACAGTACTTGATACTTGGTAGGGGAGCAATAAATATTTTTTTAAAAAACCTTTGCTATTCTGGACTTATCAATTCCTATCAACTGTGAGGAATTGGTGGAGTGTTGGGAATCTTGGTGGAAAGTTCTGTATCTTCTCCCAGCGCCTGGTAGAGAGGGCAGGGCTGGTATACCTGAAGGCTGAGTTTTAGTAGACAGACTTCCAAGAGTCGATGGGAAAAAGAGCTGTGATTTCATGGAATACAGCTTTGGAAAGAAGCCCTTGGAACAAAAATTCTGCTTGTACAATAAGTGATGATCCAAACAGGAAGAACACAGCAATCCCAGAAAAATCAGACCCTGGGGAAACCTTCAGGGGGCTCTTATTTTTAAAAGACTGTGTAGGGGGCTTCCCTGGTGGCGCAGTGGTTGGGACTCCACCTGCCAACACAGGGGACACGGGTTTGAGCCCTGGTCAGGGAGGATCCCACATGCTGTGGAGCAACTAAGCCCACATGCCACAACTACTGAGCCAAAAATAAATAAATAAGAATAATAAATTTAAAAAAAAAAGACTGTGTAGAGAAAATAGGAGATCCCAAATCACAGTTGACTGGGATCTTCAAGAGCAGAGCTAAGAAGATGAGTAAGAAGGGGCCTGTGATTGGGGCCAGTGGCATTTGTATGAGATGTCCAAGAGAAAGCATGGCTCCTTAGCTTCCATTCTGCAGCTCACCTCTGCGCCCTCGAGAATAATGCTTGATTTTAAGGGAAGAGAAGGAAATTAACATTTATTAAATAACTGTTATGATCCCACACTAAACTGTTCCACATATTACAGGCATTAATTAATCTTCAAAACAATCCTGAAGGAGCTATTGGTATTTGCATTTTATAGATGAGAAGACTGAGGTTTTAAGCATTTGCCCAAGATTGCATACTTAATAAGCAGCAGAGGCTGGATTCAAATCCGTATATGTCTTTCTCCCAAGTGAGTTTCTGCCATGCCCACTGCCTCCCCTCTGTAAACCTTAGAGGTCATGACGTGGACCGCTGCCCTGGGCATTACCACCTTGTGCCAGCTGTGCCTGAGCTCCCTGGGCAGTAGGTGGAAGTGCAGGAGGGAATAAATAGTCACCCCAGGAGACACCAATTGTGGGCCAGTGAGCACTTCCTAGGCATTTCCCACAACTATCCCATTCATTCCTCACAACAAGCTGATAGGGAAGTTTATTTTAAATTATTGTCCCTATTTTAAAGATGAGAAAACTGAAGTACAGAGGCATCAGGGTAAGTCACCAGCTTATAATTGGCAAGCTTAAGTTTTGAAAGCAGGCATTCGGTCTTTTCTGGGTGTTTACTAAAAATGGATGTGAAGAGAGTGCCTGACTACTCCCAGGGAACTCCAGCTTCCCGGCCGAAAACACCAGAACTCAGGGCACTGAGATCCACTAGAGACCATATCACTGAACTAATATACAGAAGAAAGGGGCTGGAAAACCAGATGGACACTTGGGATTTCAACCCAAGGAAAGGGAAAGGATTGGTCACATTGCAGGCAATTGGATTTAATACCAAGCACAGGTAAGATTTCCTTTTTAAGAGAGGAAGAAAGATGTTCCAGGCACATAAAACCAGCATGTGTACGTATCCTGAAAATGGAAGGAGTATGGTGCTTAAGATTGGCTGAAGCCCCCGCAGCCAGGGCAGAGGGTGCCCGGGTGGAGGGGGTGAGAAGGAGTGAGTGAGAGGGAGGGAGGGGCAGACCCTGTACATCATGCTTAAGAGGCTCGTCTTGATCCAAAGAGCAAGGAGCAAGATTGGAAGAGGGTGGGTTTTGAGAGCTTACCTCATGAAATGGTGATTCCTAGGACCCAACACAGGTTTATCAGAACAAAACACTAAACGGAACACATTTCTTTCCATTAAGCCTTGTTAGTGCCTCAGGTCAGGGAAATTCAGGGAAACATAAATAGTAATAATAATAATAAATAATAATGACTACAAACAGTAACAATACAAAATTCTGCAAGTGTAGTATAATGGTTACGTGGACAGATCTGTGCATGCGTACTGTTTCCCCACTTACTAGTGTGTGAACATGGCCTATATTTGTTCCACCTCACTGGACATGCGGTCTAAGGTGTAAAATGGAAATAATAATAAAAACTACCTTACAGAGCTGTTGTGAGGTTAAAGAGTTAATGCATGTAAAGCTTTTAGAAGAGTGCCTGGCAGGTATTCAACACTTAGTGTTACCTATTATTACTATTGTTAGTAACTTATTGAGCATTTATTATGCATTAACTACATAGTGCTAAAGATTTTACATGCATTATCCAATTTAAGGACTGTGGTGGTATTAAAATATGTCCACACATGGAAGCAACCTAAGTGTCCATCGACAGATGAATGGATAAAAAAGATGGGGTACATATATACAATGGCATATTACTCAGCCATAAAAAGAAACGAAATTGAGTTATTTGTAGTGAGATGGACGGACCTAGAGACTGTCATACAGAGTGAAGTAAGTCAGAAAGAGAAAAACAAATACCGTATGCTAACACATACATATGGAATCTAAAAAAAAAGGTTCTGAAGAACCCAGGGGCAGGACAGGAATAAAGACGCAGACAGCGAATGGACTTGAGGACACGGGGAAGGGGAAGGGGAAGCTGGGACAAAGTGAGAGAGTGGCATGGACATATATACACTACCAAACGTAAAATAGATAGCTAGTGGGAAGCAGCCGCACAGCACAGGGAGATCAGCTCGGTGCTTTGTGTCCACCTAGAGGGGTGGGATAGGGAGGGTGGGAGGGAGACGCAAGAGGGAGGAGATACAGGGATGTATGTGTATGTATAGCTGATTCACTCTGTTATACAGCAGAAACTGACACACCATTGAAAGCAATTATACTCCAATAAAGATGTTAAAAAAAATCAGTAAAATACGTCCACAAAGTCTGTGATACTTCTCTTTTCAGGAAATGGAAATTGATTCCTTTCCCCTGAGTGTGGGCTGGACTCAGTAACCTGCTCCTAATGAACAGAATACGGCAGAAGTGGAAGTGTGTCACTTCAGAGCCTAAGTCATGAGAAACATCGCAGCTTGGTCATTGTCTCTTGGATCACCCCTTCTGGGGGAAGCCAGCTGGCATGACAGGAAGAAAGATCCATGCAGGCCCTCCAGCCACAATCAAGCCTACAGATGACTGCAGCCCCAGCCAGCACCTTGCCTACGGCCTCATGATTCAGAACCACCCAGCTAAGACGCGCCAGGGTTCCTGACCCTCAAAGATTGTGTGTGATAATAAATGTTTGTAGTTTTAACCTGTGAAGATTGGGGTAATTTGTCATGTAGAAATAGATAACTAATACAGTGATAACTTAAATACAGTAGATAACTAATACAAAGTCTCCCTTCCTATGCTTTGGAAAGGTTGTAAACTCAAAACATAAATGAGTAAAGTAATCAGGGAAGGTAGCAAACCAGAGACTACATGTCTTGTCTAACAAAGGCACCTGCTACCCAATTCCAGCTGACTATTATCAATACTAAGTATTTTTCAAGAGAAGCCGGAAATCTGGATATCTTGGTGAGAAATCTCCTGATTTTTAATACGAGTTCAAAGTTTTTCAATGCTGTGCTGACCAAACAAAACATTTGCCAGAAAGCCACCACTGTGAAACATCTGGACTGGATGCTTGAAATACAATCAAGTGAAATAGTCACTAATTGAATAACTATGTCTAAAGGGATTGATTCATGGCTCAACATCAACATGAAAGGGGTTTCTAGCAGCAGGTGAAAAGCTCTGCCTTTAGCTCCATCTCAGATATATATATTTTTTTCTTGATACCTTACATAGAGAAGGTGTACACATCAAAATTTGTCACTGATAAGAGGGTGGGGGGAATTGTGATAGATCCAAAAAAAACCCCCCAAACCCCCAAAAAAAACCTTTAACAAGAAGGAATGGGTCAAATCTAACAAGGGGACACTTTACAGACATAAAATTGGAAGCCGTGTACCTGTGCTCTCAACTCAGGTGCACAAGACAGGAAGTGAGAACCAAAATATCCTGTTGGCCCTGTAGCAGCTCCTGTGGGAAGGGATGGAAGTTGAAGTGAGAAATGCCCATTGGCCTTGGATGCGTGGGAAGGTCCCAGAAGCAGAGAGGAGGAAGAAGGTGAATCAGGCATATGTAGCCTCGGGGGAGCCTGGCAGCAGCTGAAGGGCAAAGGTCCCAGCTTGTTGTCAGTGTCAGGAAGGCACAGCTGAGGTCTGCAGCTGGTACCTAGGGCAGGTACGGCATGAATCCCATCCTAGGAAGCTGACAGCCAACGACAGTTGAAAACTCAAATAGAAGACTCTCCAGCAGAGAACACAGCTTATCTACCTGGACCAGGGGTCAGGGGCTTGGTCACACAGGAAAAGCAAGAACCCAGTTATAAAGGCCAGCATCCAAAACACAAGTTGGAATCACTTGCTGCTGTCATCATCCCATTTATTCCGGAGGCTTGCTTCATTCAGATGCATGGGAGGGGGAAAGAGAAAGAGTCCAGATGAGACCCATGATGATGAGCACCTGGGGATTCACTGTATTTGGTACCTGGGTAGAGTCCCCAGACTTCAGCTTTTGGATCTCATTTCCATTCTCTTTTTTTTTTCTTTTTGCAGTACGCGGGCCTCTCACTGTTGTGGCCTCTCCCGTTGCGGAGCACAGGCTCCGGACGCGCAGGCTCAGCGGCCATGGCTCACGGGCCCAGCCGCTCCGCGGCATGTGGGATCTTCCCAGACCGCGGCACGAACCCGCGTCCCCTGCATCGGCAGGCGGACTCTCAACCAGTGCGCCACCAGGGAAGCCCCTCTTTAATTCTTTTTGGAGTATTGTTGATTTACACTTTTGTGTTAGTTTCAGGTGTACAGCAAAGTGAATCAGTTATACATAAACATATATCCCCTCTTTTTTAGATTCTTTTCCCATATAGGTCACAACAGAGTACTGAGTAGAGTTCCCTGTGCTACACAGCAGGTTATTATTAGTTATCTATTTTATATATAGTAGTGTGTATATGTCAATCCCAATCTCCCAATTTATCCCTCCCCGCCCATACCCCCAGTAACCGTAAGTTTGTTTTCTACATCTGTGACTCTATTTCTGTTTTGTGAATAAGTTCATTTGTACCCTTTCTTAAGATTCCACATACCCATTTCCATTCTTAAATATGCTTGTCATTCCCGGCTCTGATGTCACTAGGAAAATCTGTGCTGTCACCAGGCTAATCGTGCCTTGACTCAAGTTGGCTAAATGGTCACGAAACAGGCTTGGAATAGGTCATGTCCAGCTTTGGTTCTATCTATTGCCCGTCCCCCTCTATTGGAATCATGTCATGAGTTTATACCACTGAGTTACGGATCTAAAGAGCTATAAACTCTGAATTCGTGCGAGGAGTGGGGATAAGCGCCCCACTCTTTAATGGCTAAAGGTAGGCTGGGGCAGGAACCCAGATGGGTTTCGGATACAGGACACAGGAAGGCAGTCGTGAGCAGAGGGGGCAGATAGCGTCTGATTAGGGAAGATGCAAGCTGTGAGGCTGCTGCCTTGTTTTAAGCTGTCATGTGACAGGGAGCTGCGGGACAGTTTTGAACAGCAGCATAATGTCCTCACAGCTTTCCTGCGGCAAGATCCTTCCATCAGTTAGTGTGTATTCTAAGAGATGGGAAAACACAGACTGGAAGTGGACAGGGGAGGCAAGTAAAGGTGGCTACGCTCGTCTCAGAGATGACCAGTAGGGCCCCAGAATCCCACACACCAAAGCTTTCAGGCCACTTAAAGTTTTCACAGTACACTTAAGCTCCTTCTTCACTTTTGCTTGTTTGATGCCTAATTTCAAGTCTCAGAAAGTTCTCCCTTTGGGGGCTCAGCAATGCTATGAAGCCTTGCTGATCCCCCAAAGACTAGGTTGGATGCCTTCCCCTCATACTCCAGTGTTTCCTAGTCTGTCTCGCCGACTAGATCAAAAGCTCCTTGAGGGCTGTGCCCACGGCTTCCTCAGTTATAGCTCTGGTGTCTAGGACTGAACTTGGCCTAGAGAACGTGATCCAGAAAAGATTTTTGAAAAGAAGAAGGAGTGCTTCTCTCTTGTCTCCGGGAGGGGACTGCACAAAGCTCACCCACATCACACGAATTCTTTCTCGTTTCTATCAAAACACTCAAGGGACCATTTGCAGGACTGGAGAGCTGTCCACATTCCTCCATGAAGCCAGTTTAAAACACACCCAGACACACACCCACACCCCCCCACAACCCCCCCACACACCCCCTTAAATTGATGAAATTAAGTTCTTGGGATGTAAACAGCAGGGCAGACAAGTCCAGCTCTCTGAAAGGACCTCTACCTGACCTACTGCAGATCTCCAAACCCCTTACAGTCAGGGGGAAGGGTGTTTCTGGATCCTTTGCAATCCTGAAGAGGATTGGGAAATCATGATGTGTTTGACCTCAGAAATTCCAGGCCTGGGAGTCCAGAGTACAGAGAAAATAACTCTTCTCCTCAATGGGAAATGAACAAATAAACACACAAACCCAGATCAGCCTCCTGAATGTGGCAAATAAATGATTTGGCAGGGAGGCGAAGCGTGGATTCCACAGGTAGTGTGAGCTCCCTGCAGGGTTTGGTGCTGGGCAGCACGGTCAGGCTGGCTGTTCCTGGCTCTCTGTTCTAAAGGCTCAGGCCCCAGTCCTAACTGTGCTGCCTCTTGTGAGGCTTGAGGAGGCTGAGTAGGGACCACTCCAGGTTCCCCTTTGACGTTCTGGACATAAAACACATCTTCTAGGAACAAGAATACTAGGGTCCCTCTACTAGCGAATAGTCTTTTCTGTTATTTTCATCAAACATTTCACTTTTATGTGTTTAATATCCCCATTTAAAGTAGTAAACAAGAAAGAGGGTGGGTTACTTTGCATATAGTAGAAAAAGCACTTTAAGCAAACTTTTATTGAGAACCTCTTATAGGCCGGGCACTAAGCACTGAAGAGACACAGTCCCTGGTCTTGAGGTGTTCCTAGCCCAAGAGGAGACAGATAGGACAAGAGACAAAACAATTCCATTCTAAATGGCGAGTGCAATACAATAGAGGCGTGGACACACAGCTCAGGGGACTCCCAACAACTTACTCTTGGTGAGAGTAAAGAAGGGCTTTACAGGAGAGGTGGCATCTCAGTTGGGCTTTGAGGGATGAAGAGAAGTTTGCCAGGTGGACAAAGGTGAGACTCTCCTTCTAGTTAGAGTAATAGCATGGACCAAAGCCAGAAGGTGTGACATAGGCTTACACATTGAGTAAATCAAGTCATCACATGTGGCTGGCATGGAATTCTCCATGTAAAGAAGAATCAGGCTGGAGCACTGGAAAGCAAATAGTAAGGCAACAGAAGAATCACACAAGCATGACTTATTTTGTATCACCTTGGGAACGCTACTCTTCAGTGTGTTTCTAGAACGTAGATTGCCTTTAAATGATCCAGCCCGGTAGAATTAGATTTCTTTCCTTCTTGCCTGTGAAATGTAAGCAATGTACTCGATATTCTCAGGAAAAATAACTATCGTCATCAGGGGTGTAGACATGTTTTAATCTGCGATGACAGTTTGTCTTGAATCATAAACTGCTTTTATCTTACGGAGCCAGGCTTTGATGGCGGGTGGCTTCCTCTGACTGGCTGCCATGCCGAGCAGAACTTCAAAGCAACTGAGAGCAAGATAACGAGCTCCTTTTGTCAAGGTGCCCGCAGGCCTCTGAGTGGTGCACGGAGTCACGTGAGATGCAGGACATCAGCCACAGTGCTTGCCGGGAAGGACTTCACAGGGCATCATCCCGGGGCCTAAGTCCTCCTCTTCACGGATAGTGCCAGCATCCCAAAAAATCCTTGGGGAACTCGAAGTCTCTGTCCTTTTCCAAACCTGAAGTGCGACACTGTGATGCACCTGCCTTGCAGCTGCAGGCAGGAACAGAGACTGCAGGAGGGAAACGGGAAGATATGAAGGCCTCTTGTAGTGTGGCTGGCATCTGACAAGGAGCCTCAGGTGTCCCTGTGGGCCCCAGGGATGGTGTGATGTTTGATTTTCTTTGGAGTTAGCACAGCTCTGGAAGGTGGGCGCTTCTCTTTTCCCTGCCCCAGACATTCCCCTGAAGAAAGTGAGCCTTGGAACCAGGAAAGAACGGTGGTCATTTAGAAAGAATCACGCTCTCCTTAGGGCAGAAGGGATGATAAAGCTGAAACGTGGTGTGGAGGACACGATAGGACATAGGGCTAGAAGCAAGGACCTGGACAGTGGAGGGGGATGCAGAAAACCAAGGCATACCTGTAATCAAGCACTTGACCTTGAGACATCCTTCCCAGAGCATCTTACAGGAAGGGCCTTCAACAGGCCGCTTATCCAATCCTTCACTGCTGTGTGAATCCACCACACCATATTTCTGATAAGGAGTTCCTGCTTTGTTTGATTATCTCCTGTCCCGGAGAACTCAGTACCTCACAGAGCAGCTCATTCTTCTATTCAGTGGCTCTGGCTGAGAGAAAATGCTTCTGTTGCTGACTCCCAGCACCTGTTCCCAGGGAATGGTGTGCCACGTGCAGGATCCAGGAAACGACACTGAGTCCCTTCCAGGCAGCCTCCCTATTTCGAGGAACCCATGCCCAGGGATGCCAGGCAGATGATAAGCTAATGCCTGGCAGCAAGAGGAGGGTGCTCCCATTTCGCATAGCCTCCCTGTGAGACGGGGTGTTTCTTCTGGAAAGGAGGGAGTGCATGCATGCGCAACACGGAGCCAATTATCTCTGCTCCAGGAAATGGGGATGGCATCGATCACTGCATTCCCTGGGGAACCTGGGCTTCAGTGCCCACACCTCCGCCCATACCATCTATCTGCAGATGGGTCAGGCAGGCGGCTAGATCAGCTGGATTCAACTCAGCTGCTTTTATTGTTGTGCCATCCCTAGGGGAAAAGCAATGCACACGAAATACAGCAAGACGGGAACAGGAACAAGTGCTAAAACACTCAAAGGTTGGCGTGAGCCTGGGTCCTGAAGGAGTTAAGGGGCAAACAGCACCCAAGGGCGTGGGTTGAACACTCCATGCTAGAGATTTAAGGAGAGTCTGACTTTATGGAAACACGGCTCCACCCAAACTTAACCCAGCTCTCAAACTCTATGCTCATGACCATATCCTCATTCAAGTGTGACTCTGCCTTATCTCAGCTCTGATTACAACCTAACTCTGACTTCACCTCGACCTTGATCTCCTGTTGACCCCAACCATCACTGACCCCACGCTGGTGACTCCGCCAGCCACGACTTGGCCTCACCTTGAACACGCCCCAGACACACCCAACCCAGCCCTCAGTGGACCTTGACTCTACTCCCAGTCCTAGGTCTCTTTCAGAGGGCAGAGGGTGGCAGGGTCCTGCCTGCAACTGGGGAATAGATTCTCAGCCACAGAACTGCTTTGCCGTGCTGTGTGTCTCCTTTCCACCCCCACCTCCCCACACTAGTACACTTCATGTGGTCCAGACACCTTCTTCTTCAGAGAAGTTTGAACATGAAAAAGCCTGACTTGGTTACCTGTCGCTTCTGCGCCCCGAGTCGGGGGACCTGGCTGCAGGCGCTGGCCGTCCCTCATATTTCCCACCTGCTCCGTGCTGGGTAACGGGAGGAGGTGTGTGGGGTTCGGGCGGTCAGTCAGGCAGGGTGGATATAGGGTATCTCTTCTTCCCCTTCCTTCCTTTGTTTTAGTTTTCTAGGTTATGAAGGAGACATGGGAGGAAATCACTGCATCATTGTTTAAAAATCATTTGATTTTGTTCCAACTGTATTTAAATCATTCTGAAGACAAAACGAAGACTGCGGTTATGTCCTCAGCAGAGACCAGTTAGATAAATCCTTTTCAAAGTGGATTTGAAATGGCTAGACTTTGGAAGAAATTCGGTGGAAGTAGAGAGGTAAGTCTCGCTGCCCGGGATTGGGGGTTAAGTGGGGGTGATCGGGGTGGGGAGGGCTTGTGCACGTGATGCCTTGGCTTGGGGTTTCTTCCTCCTACAGCCACACGGCATGACTTTTTAGGATTTAGAGCAAAGAGAACCACATGGAAGAAAGAGGGCTCTTTGTTGGGAGTCCAGTTTCCAAGATCCGCAGAACAGGAAAGGACAATATTTTCTCCTTAGAAAAATTAGAGAGAAGCAATGAATGCAGATCACAAGTGGAAGCCCTCTGAGGGCCTCTTTTATTCAATCTATGAGCTAGAAAATGTCTTTCAGTGCCCAGGAGCTATCAGAGCAGGGGGAGAAAGTTAACATTTCCCAAGAGTGAAAGAATGTCAAGATTGATAAAGTAGTGAAGGATAAGAGTTCTATTTGGCAAGGAAGAAATATGACTTTCACCTAAGTGGGGTCGTGTCTCTTTTATCCTGTGGCTTGGACTCCTGCACTTCTGTCTTTCTCTGTGCAGGCAGCTTTACTGATACACTAGTCCTAACCCAATTTTTAGCTCCTTCTATGTGGTGCTTTACTATGGGCAGAGCATCAACAGTCCTGCCAGACCAGAAGCCTAGTATCTCATCCCATAGAGGTTTCTATTAGAGAGACCTGAAAGTCCCATGAGTCACAAGTGGATAAACTTTTCTTTATAGTATGTCTCCCTATTGTGACTTTCTTATTGTGAATCACTGAGTAGCTTACTTTGTCATTTTAACAAAAATCACATCTATTAGAGAAATAGGTAGGTCACTGAATCTTAAAATAATAACCACTGTTTACTGAGTATCTACTATGGGCCAAGCATCTAGGCTGGATTAGCAGCTTCCGGGTTTATTGTAAAAAAACCTCCTTCATTAAGTAAGAGGATAATCCTCAAGATGTTTGCAGCTCTCACAACATAAGAGTCTGTCATAATGACTGGGCCCAGTGATGTACTGTACCTTTGCTGATTTTTCATGCTGCCATCTGGGGACAGCTACCAAATTGCAGGTGAACGTTGAAATATTCCATCTCCATAGGGCTAACATTTTATATGAAGTACACTAAGAGCTGGTAAACATCATGAAACACTGGTATCTCCAGCCCCATTTCTATCTCCAAAGTCAGAAATGGTCCAATATCTGTAAGCTATTCTAGCCATGTTGCAAGGAGGGGATGGTTCCAGGTGCCACTGTGGTGCAATAAAGGCAAAATTGAACACGAGGGGTCATAGGATTAAAATGTCATAAAAGTTGGGGTTCAGAACATGGCCAAAGCTATATTCTATAGTGACAGCCATCAAAACTAATATGAAAATCAGAATTCATGGAGGATGCCCAAGATAAAAGGCAGCAGAAAAGAAAGGACATGAAAGTTCTTACACACAGTCCAGGGTCATCTCTTTGGCCAGTGGGTGTTCCCATCTTTTCCTTTTGGAAAGCCCAGAGCCTTGTCCCCATGGGTGCAAATCTTCAGATCCTTCCCAAGAGAGTGAATCCAGAAGGAGCATTATCCATGGGGGATATGTGCAGAGGTGAGGGTCCTGGGGCCAGGTCGGACCAGGAGGCAGACTTACCTCCAGCAGGATCACTGGGGAAAGACTCCTAATCAGAGTCAAGGAGAGAAGCAAGCTCAATGGCAAGGTGCTGAGCCTACGTGGACGTGAGCCAACAGGTTCCCAAACCTGGGAGCTGGGAATGGGTTGGGATTCTACACATGCGACTGGCTGAGGCAAGCTGCTCAGGCCAAGGCCGTGCAGGGAATGAGTGCTGGAGGACAGCAGTGTGTGGGACTGGCTTTAAGGGCTGGCATCCAGCCAGCAGTCATCTCCCTTTGTAATCACGTGGCTTTCCGACAGACCAGGCAAAGCGCTGGAGCTGAATAGTTGGAAGCATCCTCCACTCAGATCAGCAAATTGTCCCTTGAGGAAAAAAGACCAGGCAATGCCTACAAAGGAGAGGCAGATAGGGAAGCTGCTTCCCACTGCTAGAATGGCCACCCCGGAGGTATAACCTGCGCCCCTTGAGGACACACATCTCTGCTCTGCAGAACCAGCGGAAAAGAGCAAAGGCTACTGGGCTTCAGCTCCATTTATTATTATTCAGAAATAGTACTGCAGAGCTTTCCCAAAGTCAGCTGCATGATGTAGCCAGCCAATGCCGCAAGATGATTTATGGGACAGGAGAGGAGATATTCCCCGTGACTGCTATTATCCAGACATGGTCAGAGAACACTCCCTGACAAGGGAAACACAGAGCTTTATTTGACCACTGAACTTTAATAAACCTAAGAGGAGGGCAAAGTGGAAGAAGGAACATGTCCAAACAAAGGTTTACTAGGCTAAAGGAAAAGGGGCCATCCCCCAGGAATGAATGTGGAGCAGCATTGAGTGGAAAGCTGGAAGCCGTGGTTGGCTCCAGAGAAGACAGAGAGGAGGAGGCCTGGCGAGAACTCTCAGTTGTTCCCATTCGATGTATTGAGGGGAAGCCCCACCTCCACCATTCACAACTTGAACAAGCGTGTCCTGGACATCCCCTTGGAGACACTGTGTCTGAGATATGACCCTCTTCCTGAGGAGTTTACAATATAACAGGTCAGAGAAAATGTATGAAAAAGTACACAGAGAACCAGACGAATAACTAAAAAGTATGTGTGTGTGTGTGTGTGTGTGTGTGTGTGTGTGTGTGTGTGTCTGTATCTGCCATGTGGCCTAGAGGAATGTTCCCCTCAACGGACAGATCACAGAGCACCCAACACCCATGTCCTCTATGGAAGGAGGTGCTCCAGACAGAAAGAAGCATATGTACACTGTCAGACCCTCCTGAGACTCGTCATCTCTTTGGGGTCACCCACTGTGATTCCCATTCTCCCAGTTAACAAAATGTTTCTTGAAGAAATGAAGAGCCCACCCCCTCACACTCTGTGTAGACGGCTAGTGAGGCACTCAGGTCCACATTCTAGGCACGAGGGACGATGTGCTGTGTTCTAGCACTGACCTAACGTGATAACAGTCCCTAACAGGCCAAAGTTGGCTTCCATGGCTTCTCAAGCCCCCATCCTCATCCACCGACCATGAGCTCTTTGAGGACAAGGGTACATGCAACCAAGAAAGTGGCACAGCGCCTGGCTTAGGGCAGAGTTCTATGAAGGAACCACCTGATTTTGGTCAGTTACAAGCTGGGTTCCTAGACGCTTCACAAGGCAGACACACAAACCCAGACAAGCTGGCTTCAAATGGGCAAAACAGCAATGGCCCACGAAGGAATTCGCATCCTAATCACCGAGTCTGCCATTTTGGACCTGGTGGTGAGGCACTGAGGTGTCAGTATGGATTTTTAGGGGTAAGATATCTTTAATTAAAAACAGCCCTGGGCTTCCCTGGTGGCGCAGTGGTTGAGAGTCCGCCTGCCGATGCAGGGGACGCGGGTTCGTGCCCTGGTCTGGGAAGATCCCACATGCCGCGGAGCGGCTGGGCCCGTGAGCCATGGCTGCTGAGCCTGCACTCCGCAACGGGGGAGGCCGCGGCAGTGAGAGGCCCGCGTACCGCAAAAAAAAAAAAAAAAAAAAAAAAAAAAATAGCCCTGGTACCACAGGTTGAAGGTGATACCAGCATTTTCTTCTAAATGCTACTGACAGTCCTCACTCCCTTGTTGAGGCACAAGCAACAAGGCCGCAGCTCTCTGGCTCCTGCCCACTCACCCCCAGCTGTTGGCTTGTGGAGGACACAACAGTGCCCTTCTCATAGGCTCCCAACTCAGGGCCAGTAGCCTCATCTCCTGAGAAAGACGTCTAGTCAGCCCCCAGGTTCCTGGAGCTCGGTCTCCCCAAGGGCGGTCTGTAACCCTTCCCCTACACCAGGGCAGGCTCAGTGGGCTGCAGGGCCTTTCCTCATAGTCTGGTCTGGCTCAAAGGCAAGGCCTAGAAAAAGCTCAGGGCACCACCT
This sequence comes from Stenella coeruleoalba, assembly GCF_951394435.1. Taxonomy (NCBI): domain Eukaryota; kingdom Metazoa; phylum Chordata; class Mammalia; order Artiodactyla; family Delphinidae; genus Stenella; species Stenella coeruleoalba. Next base: position 44,022,237 of record NC_137154.1, on the reverse strand, counting down.
GGACACAGTCGTGGGCCTCATCAGCCTTCTCTCTCCACCTCGGCCTTTATGTGCTGACAAGGGGCTCTGGGGGACCCCAGGTCCCTCTTTGCCCATGCCCACCCCAGCTCTGCACTCACTCCACCACATCCTGCATTTTATTCAGCAATGACCTGGATTCTAGCTTTGTCCCTAAATCACTGTGTGACCTTGAACAAGGCACTTCCCCTATCTGGGCCTCGGTTCCTTATCTGAAAAATAAAGGCACTGGACTAAGCAGGTCCTCCTGCTTTCAGTGTCTGGGGCCTGACTCCCCATGAGCCTCTAGTCTTTGTCTGAGGTCCTCTCCATCCCTCCTGCAAACAGAAATGAACACACTGACAAGTGCACAACTAACGCTTAAACTCCATCCAAGCAATGAGAAGTTAAACTTTTAGCCGACCTGCATTATGAGGGTTAGGTCCTGAGGCACTGTGAGCTGGGACCAATATGCAGGGGCCCAGCGTTCTCCACCCACTCCCCACCCTCCCTGGGTCCTCTCTGTGTTCCAGGGGCTGACCGGCGGGGAGATCAGAGGGAAGGGGGTTATTCCCCCAGTATCTCCCTGTGGGGTACCCTCTTGGGCCTGCATTGGGAGGGACCACTGCTGTTTCCAGCCCCAAGGTCTTGCACTGTCCCTTGTGGCTTCCCTACCCCCTGCTCACATTGTGTAAATAATCTCTGTTATTAACTCTCCTCAGATTCTCCAATGTGAGAGTGCCGCCTGCTTCCTGCCAGGACCCTGCAGTCAGGGGACCGTGGATCTGTTCCTGCAGTCAACGGACAGAGGTCCATATGGAAAACAGGAGGATGGAGAAGGGAGTTCAGAAATGAACATTCGAAAGTCCTAACTCACGTTTTTACCTTCATTATACGCAAATGATAAAGACTGCAGATGAAAGAAAGAAAACGTCAGTGGGATTTTTACATACCTTAAATGAATAATCACTGCACTGTATAATTAATTTCCATTTACCAACATTTGTTCACTAAAACTTTTCCCAGATTTCTCTCCCCTGCAGTTTTCAATGACACACATGAAAGTTTGTTTGGCTTTGTTGCAGAGAATATGCACACAGAGTGGCATTTTCCCCTGTGCCTGGAGCTCGATCACTATCTGTCTAATTTTATGGCTCAGAGCTGGTGGCTCCGGCCTCCTGTTATTACCAACGCTCCAGAAATGCAGCAGCACTTGAGGTTTTAGTTGAAAAGGCCTGAGCAACCCTTATTTAACCCAGGCTGCTGGCCACACTGAAATGCTATCTCTCAAGCCCTTCTCCATGTACACAGGGTTTACGCAGGTGGCACCCTCCATGACAGCTTCCTGCCAAGGTGCGGCGTGTTAGGAGTGGCAGGGCGCTCTAGCTGGCTGGCTGCTCCTCCCAGGAAGAGCCTGAGTGTGATTAAGGGCCTGGACATGTTTTTTTTTTTTTTTTTTTGGCCTCAGTTTCCTTCATCTCTCCCCAAGGTCATGTCGCCAAAACCTCTTCACCCTCTCTGCCTTCTGCCTTATCTCCCTCTTCCTTGTCCCAACTTCCAGTTTCCTTTTTTTTCTCCCCTTTTTCTGATATCTACCCACAGGGAGTGACTTGAATATACAAGAAGTGAAATTCTCACAACAGAGGGAAAGGCTTGTAGAAATAAACCCTCACTTAGTCGAATTTCACCGAAGACATGTTTTTGTGTTTTCTTTTAGTCCCCATTGAGTCTAATACAGCTCTGGGCTCACAAAGGGAACTCACTTCACTCTATAGATCAATTAGACACTGATCCAGAGGGCGAACAACCATCTTGGTTGGTCAGAAGGATCCGGTTTAGCATGGAAAGTCCCAGGCACCCTGGGAGGGTTGGTCACCCTTCTCTAGCAGACCTCGTGCCCACCCGGCCTGGTACGGCTGCCACAGCTCACACATCTGGAAGTCTTAGACGAGGTTCTCTAAAAGCAGAGTCTGAGATGGGGATCCTTGAGTAGGTGCCAGCTCTGTTCCCCTAAGGGGGTGAGGGAACTAGTTTAGGGCAGGGGAAGAAGCTGGGCAAAGACCTGCATTCAGCGGCAGGCCAGGCTCAGTCTGCTCTCAGGGAGCGCTGCAGCGTGATGGCATCTCGGAGTTATCCCCCCGTGAGGGGAGGGGTGGGTTTTTAGACACCCGTATCAATCAGGCACTAGTTCTGGGCCATCCCCGGAGGATGGGCATAATCTCCTAGGTACTTCTGGGTGAGGCAGCTCTCAACAGAGAAGGCAGTTTCCAGGAGAAGGGTGCAGGCTCTGAGCTGCCAGCTGCCAACGCTCATAGCATCTGGGGGATAGGTAGACTGGCCGGTAAAGGGGATCTGGGTGGGGCGCCAGTAGCATCCACGACACCAACCACAGCTTCAGCCCGGCCTCTGGGGTGCCGAGGGAGCACCCTCAATGCCTGGTGCCAGTTCAGCTGCAGCTTCCTCCCCGCTTCCCCCAAGCATGCACAGACCTTACAAGGGTGGTTCTGCCTCAGTGTTCTGGTTTGTACTCTTGGAACTGACCTGACCCTTCTTGGCTAGGGCCTGACCCCTGCTAGAATTTGCCAAAGTTTTTCCCAGAAACTGCACCCGATCCTTTTTCTTCCAGACCCGGCTGGGACTGTGCTTCAAAACTGCTGAAGGTGGGGATCTCGGGTTAGTCTATATAACCCCAAGTCACAGCTTCCTGCAGGTGCTCTGTCCATCAGAGGGACCCACTAGACACAGACACAAAATGAAAGGGAGACCAGGTCTCGAGGCACTGTGGACTCTGCCTATGGGCAGCAGGTCCACCTCAGAGGGCAGGAGATGGTCTAACGCTGGTCTTGCTTGTCCTGGGTGATGGCTTCAACCTGCTGCAGAGGTCCCAGCATGCCTTGCAGCTTGGTGAGTTAGGATTGGGACAGAATCAATATCACAAGCTTTTAGAAATGCAGTTTTTAAAAGTATCAAAACATATGCATCATGGCCCTTGTGGCAGATGCTGTGGATGCCCCACCCGTATCCTTAGAGACTCATCCTTTTCAAGTGCTCCTCTGACCCTCACATCTAAGTGCCAGAATGTTTACCCCAGGGATTTACTCAAAGCCGCAGACGACTGCTCTGCCCCAGCACACGGAGGGCTGAAGAGCTATAAACTAACAGCCCCTGAGAGTAGCCCTGAACCAACGACTAAAGGCAGCTGGCTTACAAATACCCCAGCTCCCTCACCTCTCAGGGTTGATCGCTCTCAGGCCTGTGCTTTACACAATTTCCCGGAGTTTCCCCGGAGGTTTAAACTCCACCGCCCACAGTGCTGCTTGACTTGATAACATACTCTTAGTAGCTTCCCTTCCCTTTCTTAACTCCTCACCCTACTGGTATATCTTGAACTTCCTCAATAAACTACTTCATATTGAATCCGTGTCTCAGGGTCTGATCCTGGGGGAACAGCCCCTCCAAGGCAAAGCTGGGGAAGTCGGGGCCAAACCTGCCACACGTGACGTAGGCCCTCTGTAGGTTGCTGCTACATCCCTGAGCCCGGTGGTCAGATCCCTGTGGGACCTCTTTCCACACCAGCCCCTCCTGCACCGAGCAGCCCTGAAGAAGGAAGCAGCAGCCCAGCCAAACATCCTTCTAGAGCTGCGGATGCCCCATTAGGATTCAGAGGCGTGCCCCATTAGGATTCAGAGGCGTTCCCCACTTTCTCTCGAGGCCATTGATCCTGGGAGGTGATTTTAATCAGGGATTTGATCATCTTACAGACGATTCCTTGTTCACTCCTCCCGGGCTCCCTCAGGTCTCTTAACAACATTAGACTGCAGTATTAGGTTTACGTAATTTGGTACTTAATGCGCCTTACTACTAGCCCAGAACAACTGAAGTCACTTGTGAAATGTCAGCTTCACACCAGAGCCACCCCTTCCCAGGATGTCTCACTCTGGGTGTGTGGCTGCGCCCAGGGCTTGGCATGGGAGCAGGGGGGTCCAGGAAGGAAGACTGCTCCAGTGGCCTGAGCCCTGGGTCTTTGAAGCCTTGCTGTGTAGACCCGGGTATTCTGCCACTCTTCAAGGAAGTGAGCATGGAGCTGGTCTGCCACCAGGCCAGGTCAGCTGGTCCTGGCCTCCTGGATCCGGGATATTGGCCCTGCTCAGCAGTGCCTCTCCGTCCAAATGACTACCTAAGATCTTCCCTCAGATGTCTCAAAGGCATCTCACATTCAGCACAGCCAAACCTTAACCCTTGGTCTTTCTCCCCAAACCTGTTCTTCTCCCCTCTCCTGCCCTCCCATCTCAGTAAGTGGCACCATCATTCACCCCATCACTCAAGCCAGAAACCTGAACTTCATCTTTGGTCCTCTCCTCTCCTTCACTCCCTACACCCAATCACCAGCAAATCCAAATATTGGGTTGGCCAAAATGTTTGTTTGGTTTTTTCCATAAGATCTTATGGAAAAAACCAAGCAAACATTTTGGCCAACTCCATATATCTCAAATCCATCCTCTCCTCACTCTCTCCAGTCACCGTAGTCCAAATCATCATTATTTCTGGTCTGAAGTATTCCACAGCCTCCCAAATGATGTCCCTGCTTCCATTCGTACCTATATCCAAACACTTCACCACAGACTAGCCAGAGAGATCTTCCAAAAATATTAGTCAGGTCATACCTCTCCCCCAGTTAAAACTCACCAGTGTTGCCCATGGCACTGAGGGCAACAGTCTACAAGGTCTTATGTGACCAGGCCCCTGACTAATCCTTCAACATCATCTCAAGCCATCCTCCCCATTCCTCAGCACCCTCCAGCCACATCTGCCTCCTTCTGACTCTGAGAATGTCAGGCTATCTCCCACCTCAGGGTCTTTGCATGTGCTGTTCCCTGTGCCTGGAACACTTTCCATGGCTCTTCACGTGGCTGACTCCTTCTCATCCTTTTATGCTCAGCTCAGAGGGGTCATCTCTAATCATCTAACCTGAACCATGTCCCCCTCCTACACTGATTTACTTCATAACATCCTGTTTACGTACTTCATGGCATTTATATGCTCTGTAATCATTTCATTTGCTTCTTGTCTATCTCCCACCGCAGACTGTGAGCTCCATGAGGGGAGAAATCAAGCCAGTCTCACGTTCCCTGCGGTCAGCACACTGGCCGGCACATTGTAGGTGGCTGTGTTAGTCTTCTGTCGCTACATAATGAAACACCACAAAATAGAAGCTTAAAACAACACAAATTTATGATCTCACAGTTTCTGTGGGTCATAAGTTCATGTGTGGTGTGGCTGGATTCTCTGCTCAGGGTTTCACTGGTTTGAAATCAAGGTGTTGGCCAGCACTGTAGTGTTCATCTGGGCCTCAGGGTCCTCCTCCAGCCTTACTGGTTGTTGTCACAATTCATTTCCCTGTGGTTGTAGGACTGAAGTCCCTGTCCTGCTAGCTGCCAGCCAGGGCCACTCTCAGCAATGAGAAGCCACCTGCAGTTCCCCCCAACATGGCCCCCACAGGCAGTGCACAGGACAGATGTTCGCTTTCTTTCAGGCCTCCAGAGGGCATCTCTGTGACTCCCCTTTCTGCAACCAGCCACAGGGAGCTCTGCTTTTAAAGAGCTCACATAATTAGGTCAGGCCCACCAAACTGGTTGGGGACCTTAATTACATCAGCAAAATTCCTTCACAGCAGTACCCAGATGAGTGTTTGACTGAATAACTAGAAGAAGTGAGTGCACACCAGGGGCCAGGAGTCTTGGGGCTCCATCTTGGAACTCTGCCTACACAGTGATCAATACTATTCGCTGAATAAAAAAAAAAATGAATCTCCTTCTGGCCACCTGTTTGTATAAGCAGTTGGTCCAAGCCCATGTGGATCCACCTCTAGGTACAAGGCAGGCAGTTAAAAGAAAAAAAAAAAGCCTAGTGGGCAACACGGGAAAAGAGAAGAGGGACACATGGAACTTGGAGCTGAGAAATGTGGGCTCAAGCCCCAGTCCTGCCACCATCTTGCAGTGAGAACTTTGGTGATTCACTATGTCCTCTGACCCTCAATTCCTTCATCTCTAAAATGGGCATAAAATACCTATGCCATAAAATGGAAAAGATTAATTCTATCCATCCATCCATCCATCCACCTTCCACTCAGCCACCTGTGCATCCACCCACCACCCATTCATCAATTCATCTACACAACAGCCCCACCTCTCTCTCTTCTCTCCCGCCCCCCTTTCCCTCCCTCCCTCCCTCCCTCCCCCATGGGTGTACCTGGCATAATATAGGAGCCCAATAACTGGGAAGTGAGAGGATGGGATTGATTTTTCCTGCCCTGCAGAATTCAGGAATTCAGGGAGCAGCAACCTCACCTACTGCTGGCCTGATGTATCGTATGTAGGAATGTGGACCATGTAGGTAGAGAGGACGGCAACTGGGCACCTAAGATCATGGGAACTCACTCCACAAAGATTAAACAACAACCGTGAATGTTCTTTTCAGAGAAAATGCAATCACTTCAGGCAATGCCTCAGCCTCATGTCTGAGCAGCCCGGGTCGGGAACACTCAGCAAAAAATCTTGTTTTCTTTGATTCTCTGCATTAGTTCTCATGTTTAAGCCAAATGAAATTTGACAACACAGACAAGCTTGCAGACATACTTGGTCCACAGGACTTAGCCCGAAACCTCTTTCAAAGCAGGGACAGTGTTCCTTTCTTCAGCATCTAAGCACCTTAGGGCAGATGTGGGATGCGATAGCTCCACTGGGCGGCCTGACGTTAATCCACCCTGCGATGCTGGCATTTTCTGTCGCATCTGTGAGTGTCAGCTAGTGACAAGTTAATTCCTTCCCATTGTCTGGGTAGAGAACTCCCTCTGGACCTCCTGATCTCATCCACAGGACCCTTCGATTAATCTCCTCTGAGACCCACGTCAGGACACTCTGCCCAGGCAGGAAGCTTGCCTTCACCATTAACCCTGCTGGACATACTCTTTTTAATCTCCATTTGGTTCAGAACCCATGGAAATGCTGACCCCTGATCTAATTTCTAATTCATTTCTGTCGCTCTTCAAATTCACTGGGTCAGGAAGAGTTTAAAGATTTGGGTTTGTAAAGTTCCAATTCACACTTATTTCCCCAGATGAGAGAAACATGAGGTGTGTAGGGTTTTTTCCTGGGTCTTATTCAGCTTTGAAATGCCGTGGTTATTCACTCCCAGATGGCAACCACAAGAGCATCAAGCACGGGACCACAAACACACTCCAAGACAGTCCCTCAGGGCTGCAGGTCACCGGCAGTGAAAGAAAGGGAGGTGATGCAGTGGAAGAGAACTAGGCAAGCCGGTCAGTGCTCATGAGCCGTGGTACATCCACATCACAGCTATCGACACCCAAGCTGGCCCACGGGAAGGCCTGAGCTCCTGCCTCCCTCCCCAGTTCCCTCCCCCACTTCCTGCCCCTGAGAGAGTCCTGCTCAGACTGACACACTCCCCAAAGTGACTGTCACCCTGTCTGTCTCCTCTGCAGCCTTGTCAGCTTCCCAGGTGCTGGTCACTCCCCTCTCTCACTACTGGCCTGGCCCAGGGTACCTGATACAAGTTGCTTCCAAGATCTCAAGATGCAAGGATGTCACCAAGAATGGCATCTGAGTCCACAATCTAGGAACAAAATCTACACCTTGACTGCAATGACTATGTGCTTTTCCAAAAGGATCCATCAGCCCAAAAGGGGCCTCCCCGAATCAATGAAACTAAACCGTGTGGCCTGTGCATTGTGAATGTCTCAACTTGTGCCCACAGTGAAGGGAAGCTGCACGGAGCCCGTCCGGACTGGTGGCTTTCTGAGATGTGGGAACCAGCAAGCACAAGAGGGAGAGAGCGTGAGATGGAGAAGTTTTCACCAAGGATGTCTGAGATAAACAGCATCTCCAGAGAAGTTTCTATTTTGCACACTGGGAGTCCATCTGATAGAGGCTGCAGACAGGCAGACCATGACCATATCTGGCCTGCTCATGTGGCTTATTCAGCCCACCAAACATAAAAGTGTGATTTCCAACTTGAGAAAGGTCAGCAGGTCTTGCAGGCTAGGAATAGGCTGGAGCCAGCATTGGCTGCCCGTCTGGGATGAACCTGGGCTCATTCTCCTGTTCACCGCAGTCCCCACCAGTCCTCATTGCCTCACCTCTGCCATTCACGTTATCTGTCTAGCCCTGGTAGGTAACTGAGTTTAGACCCCTGAATATAGTGACAAGGTTAAGTGCCCAGGCTCTACAGTCAGATCCAACTTGGGTTCAAACGTTGGTTCTGCCTTTCTCAGCTGTGTGACCTGTAGCTTTTCCAAGTCTCAGTGCTCTCATCTGTGAAATGAACATGATAATAATAATACCTACCTCATACAGTTGTTCTTAGGGTTAAGCAAAGCAACACATCAAAGATGCTTAGAAACAAATGGTAGCTCTTGTTAGTATTTGCCTAGGCTAAGAATCTACCAGCCTGGGGGTGGGGTGTATATATGCAGGGGGAAGAAATTTATTCTGATGATAGAAATCCTAAATAGCTCTGTGCTTAGCCCCATGTTGTCCAAGGAAGGGGGATGCTGCCTTCCCTATGGCTTTGCAAACTCTCTACCCCCATCTCTCTGTCTCCATTTTCATTCAGTCATCAGAGTCACTGATGTGTCATCAGAGTCCTGGTGGGGCACAAGTCACTGGGTGAAGCCTTGTGGGAAAGAGAGAAGAAGGAATCAAAGAAGAAGCCTCTATTCAGGGCTAAATAACTGCTGAGTCTCAGTTTCCTCATCTATAAAATGGGGAGAAATATTGGAAAAATTAAAGAAGACAGTGTGTACAAATGCCTAGCACAGTGCCTGGAACGCAACAGGTGACCAATACATGATCATGCTGACACCTTCCCTAAAATCCAACTAGAAAGACACAAAAACAGAGGCAGCTTCTTTTCTCCACCCTCATATCTATATCCCAATCCCATTCAATCCCCAAGGCCCAGCTCAAAAGCCAGCTCTTCCAGGAAGCCCTCCCAGAATGACTAAGACCTCTCCCTGGGTTTCCCCAGCACTGTGGCTGGTGGCACTTATCTTTTTACATTGTGTGTAATGGCTATTTGTCTATAGTTTATCAGCCGCGCTAGGCTGCGAGCTCTCTGAGAGCAGAAACTGTTTCTCCGTCCTTGGATCGTTGGTGCTGAGTGTGATGTCTCACACTCTGTGAACATGTGTTGGATGAACGAGTGAGTACGGTTAGCAAAGCACTGGGGCAGGGTCGCTCTGGCTCTGCCGTTAATCAGATGTGTGACGTTGGGAAACTCATTTAACCTCTCTGGATCTCAGTTTTCCCTCCAGGAAAATGAGGAGCTTGGACTACATTTTAGGGCTACGTTTACATTACAGCCTGCTTCAAGCTGCCCACTGCCCCATAAGGGAAGCTTATCTAGGTGTGAGGGACCTGCAAAGTGAATCAGGGCACCCACTCCCAATAGTAGGTCAGGTGCTCAGAGGAGACGCACCTAAGCCAGGGGAAGCCCCTGGAAGTTGCAGTACAGGGGCCAGGGAGGAACAAACCAACGGAGCCACATACACTGGTACCCAGGCGATGCCCTCCTTGGTTAGATGAAAATCAAGCCCCCACTCCAGCAGTACAGGCGGGGTCAAGAGGCAACCTTGGGCTGCCTGGTAAAAACCAGCCTTCCAGTAGCGGCTGCTCGACATAGCTTTCTTGCTCACTGATTTGACATCCCCCTGGTCTCTTTCTGTTCAAGAGCCTCTTTCCCTAAAATTCTACTTACATCTTGAGCTCCTGAGATACGGGCTTTTAAAAACAACTAGAATTGAGGCATCTCATTTTTGCATCTGTGACAAAGGAGAGCCATAGAGTCTGTCCACTGCCTGCCGTTGTCCTCGGTCTAAATCTTATCTGAGGCAGGATCCACATCTGGTTCACCACTGCCTCCCCTGGGCCAAGCTTAGAACCTGGTGCTTGGTTTGTTGAATGAATGCATGTGAATGACTTCAGGAGCAGAAGAGGCATAAGCCCCTGTGGGCCTGAGCAAACAAGCAAGGCAGTCTCTAAAAAAACAAAAAAATGGAGTGGTTGCCCAATTTATAGTCCCTGGGAGTAGATTAGGGCCCTGAGAGTAGATTAGGGCCCTGGGAGTAGATTAGGGCCCTGGCAATTAAAAACAAACAACCCCGCCCCCTCCTCCACTGCAGTGGGTCCACACCTGCTCTAGAACTCTCAGGCCCCAGTCAATTATACTGGCTTCCCCCACCCCCCAACGTTATCTCCAGCACAACCTCCCACGGCAACATCCAACCAGGGGAGTGCTAGTCTCCCATGAGCTCTGGAGGCTAATTTGCAGGACAGATCTGGGCAGCAGGCAGCTGGAGTGGTTGCAGGTGCCAACTCTTGTCCACACGCCCCTCTTCTTGCTGAGCACGCAGGCCCTGTGGCTGCTGGAGGACACCTGGGTCGCTGTGTGGTTTGGGGTAGCCGTTCAGGAAATCAGTCCCACCAGAAGGCATCCCATACTCCAAAGATTTGATATCAGTAGGAATTATATGATTGGCTGCGTTTTGAGCACTTTTCAGTATTGGGGAAGCAGAGGGGGATGTCAGCTGACAGCACTGCCCGGCGGTCAGCTCTGCTTCCACCGTCAGGACCAGTTCATCTTTCCAAGCTGCTGAGCAAGATAGGCTGAGGGCCAAGGGTGGACAAGGAGACCTCTCCTGCTGGCTGCACTGGGGCGGGGCCGGTATGTCCCCCAGCTGCTGCCAGCAAGGCCCCTGACCCGAGGGCAGGAGGCACCTCTCCTGGTTCCTCCCGCGCTGCTTAAGGCTCCAGCTCCGGGAATTTCCCCCCAACAGATGGTCCCACAGCCGACCAGAGGAAGAGGGCCTTTTGGTATTTGGTTCCCGCTGGCTTTGTTAACCAATTACTGGTCACCTTGGCTGGTCTGTAAAGCAAAATGGTCCAAAGTTCCCTTGCTGCAGACGACTTCCAGGGGGCTCATGAGCTCCGGAGAAGGCAGGCCCTTTGCCATCCTGGGGTTGTTCTCTGTTGGCAGGCAAGTATGTTGAGGAGATCCTGGTTCCCGAAGTCAGTTTCCTTTACCGGTAAAGGCGCACAAAAGGGTGATGAACCACCCACACCTTTGCCAGACTCAGGCAGGCTCGGTTGTGTGGCGTGCCGGGACCTCAACAGAGTGGCTGGTGAGGACAGAGAGGAGACTGGCATCACACAGGTTAGAGCTGGAGAAACTGATTGTGCTCTGGGGCAGGCCCGCAAAGAGGCAGTGTCCCCAAGGGGCCGGGCACACCTAGGCATCACTGACTAAGGATGCTCTTTTCACGGGGAGGAGCCTATCAGTGGGAGGTCCCAGCCCCCAGATGCAGGAAGGCAGATGGGTCAAACCAGGGGAGCAGGACAGCAGCCTGGTAGTACAGGGAGCAGGGTCCAGCCTCTCAAGGAACAGGGTTAGCCAGGACTAGATGCGGAGCCAGGGGCCTAAGAGTGTCAGAGCAAGGCTCCGTCCCAGCAGGGAACGGCTGCCTCTTCAGCTGGGTGCCCTGGTGAAGGGCGTAACCTGCAGAACCATGTGGGGTTTGTTCAGAAACTGACATGATGGAATCTGTCAGAGATACTCATCTGATTCCCTTCTCCCTGCACAGTCACTGGGCAAAGCAGGCTCAGCCCTAGGGTCAGGGCTTGAGTGGGCAGGGAGAGGTGGGCAGTTGCTGCCCAGAGCAGCCAGGAGCTCGAGTCATGCAAGCCAGGTCCTCGGGAGAGTGCTGCCGGACAACATGCGACGACACGAATCTGCGACCACGGCGAGAGTACCTCTCAGGGCGGTGATGAACAAAGAATCTGTCAGTGAGAGGCAGCCCCAGGCAGTACGGAGCAAAAGTGACAGCCTCCAGGGCTCCTGCAGCGTTCAGGACCGGCTGCCTCTGTCTCAAGGTTGCTGGGTACCCTCTCCCGGGCGTGTGGGTGGGCCCCGGAAGTCACACTGGTCAAAGGCACAGGGGTGGGTGGTGATAAGAAGCCTTCTGCCGAGCAGGCTGACAGCCCACGTGCCCGGCTGTATAAACACCTTTAAGCTGCCTGAGTCTTAGTGGTAATTAGATTAGCTATATGGGGTTCTTTTAAGCTCCATAAAGCACAATACTGTCAGACCATTCTTTTCCTCTGCTTTTCTTATTTTTGCAATTATTCCAGCTGCATGCAAAGCTGTTGGTATTTTTACAGCCTGGAATGAGTATCTCTTGTGTAGGACAGCATCTTTGAAACATTAAACAATGATTAGGCAGGCTCTGGGCCAAGGGACGATGGGGGCTTTGCAAGGAGTGGAGGGGGACCCAGCAGCTGGTGGCAAGCAAGCTGGGAGCTCGGATTCTATTTCGTCACTACACTGTGATTTTCTCACCAACAATTAAAAATAACAATGATTCACAGTTGTGTGGTTACTTGTCATTCAGCAGGATTGTGAAGGTGCTCCAGGTAGTGGTGGAAGGGGCTGAACCACAGTTAGTGAGGACTTGCACACCACGGCTCACACAAGCACACACAAGCCCAGTGTTATGGACTGAATGTGTGTGCCCCCAAATTCATACATTCAAGTCCTAATCCCCAAGATGATGGTATTTGAATGTGGGGCCTTTGGAAGGTAACTAGGTTTAGATGAGGTCATGGGGGTGGAGCCCCCATGATGGGATTAGTGCCCTTGTAAAAAGAGGAGGAGACACTGGAGCTCACTCTCTCTCCACACCCAGGCACCAAGGAAAGGCCATGTGAGGACACAGAGAGAAGGCAGCTGTCTATGAGCCAGGAAGCAGTCTCTCATCAGACACCGAATTTGCTAGCACCTTGATCTTGGACTTCCCAGCCCCCAGAACGTGAGAAGTAAACCTCTATTGTTTAAGCTACCTAGTCAGTGGTATTTTGTTACAGTAGCCTGAATGGACTAAGACACCAGGTGCATACATGCTTGTTCACGGGGCTTACACATGCTCACACACATAAGTGCACACTCACAGGTTCATATATCTACTCAGCCACGTGTTCACATGCACACACGTGTGCACACACACAAGCATAGCAACTTCCCCCTATTTCAAAGGAAATAGGAAGCTGTCCCCCTCTCACAAGGTGACCTAAAGCATGGTTGCCAATTGTACGATTTCCACTCAACTCCGTGCCTAGGAGCCTCTGTGCAATGCATCCCTCCTTCTTACGAAGCCCCGGGCAGAGCTCCAGCTGAGGAGACAGCCACATTCTTCTCTTCAGTGACTTCTCTGTCCCTTCCTTCTCTGGGCCTGCTACCCAACATCTCTCTCTGAGGAGTGCACAGAGGTAAGAGAATGAGGACAAAATTCAAGGAAATCTTTTGGAGTCAGAGACCCACGGTGCACCAGAGGCAGCCTTGTTTAATAGTCAAGGGTGTAGGCTCTGAAGCCAGACAGCCTAGGTTCAAATCCCACCTCTGTGTTTGGACAAGTTCCTTTCTCCTCTGTGCCTGTTTCCTTGTTATATAAGATGACATTAATCATGGTTCTTACCGTTGGCACAGAGAGCCGATTAATTTATATAAAGTACTTAGAATAATCTCTGGCACATACGTGATCCAGCCGGCGGGGGAGCAGTGCAGAGTGACTCAAGACTTCTTCTGATCCTGAGCAACTCTGAAGCTTGGAGCTGGGCAAAGGGGCTGGAGGTGTGGGACGAGTGTCATCCCCAGAAGACAGCTAAGCAGGGTGAATGTCCCAGAGTCACCACGAGCAAACCTGAGAGGCCTGGCTGCAGGCTGCCACGTGGACATACGGTGCAGACAATAGGAAGACTGGCCACTGTACCAAGCAGGGGCACAGCATGGAGTGGAGAGGGGCGAGCCTTGGCGGGAGTCAGGAGACCTGAGGTCCCATCCTGGCTCTGTTGCTTACAGACTGCGGGGCACCGGCAAGTCTCTGCCTGATGTGGGTGCTCAGCCCCCCCCACCGGAGAGCCACCTGGGGCTTGCCTGGCAGTCTGCCTCCTGACACCGTGTTGGCAGAGGGACAGCTCCGTTTGGCCTTCTCTCAAGGCCTGCTTACTTCTAAGCCTCCTCCTGCCAAAAGACACGGAAAGCTTTGAGCAAACGTGGCCAGTGAGAAGGCTGGATCCCTGGGGGAAGGATATCCCCTGCCCAGGAGAGAGACGGTTCAATCCCAGCTTGAAGCGTGCAAGGCACTGGGAACTGGCCACTCTCTTGTTGGAAGGCAACAGAAGAGGACAAGCATCACGCTGGTGTAGGCTGGGCAAGTGACTGCCAGCCAAGCGCTGATCAAAATCTCCAGGGAAGGAGATGCTTAAAAGAATATTTGATATCACCATTGCTTTGATGTGCTTCTGGTCACCAAATTCAGGTTCATTTTTGAAATTTCAAGTAGCGTGAAAGAAGAGTGCATGATTTTTTTTTTTTTTTTTTTGCGGTACGCGGGCCTCTCACTGTTGCGGCCTCTCCCGTTGCGGAGCACAGGCTCCAGACGCGCAGTCTCAGCGGCCATGGCTCACGGGCCCAGCCGCTCCGCGGCATGTGGGATCTTCCCGGACCGGGGCACGAACCCGTGTCCCCTGCATCGGCAGGCGGACTCTCAACCACTGCGCCACCAGGGAAGCCCAAGTGCATGACTTTTTTAAGGTTATCAAAAGAGGACGTGAGTTAAGAAAGGAAACAGAGGAACTGAATACAGCAAAGCAAGTGGGGGTGGCTGGATCGTGGGATGGGGTGACTCTGGGACAGCTAGTGAGGGAGCCTGAAAGGGCTCATGTTCATTGAGCACCTGCTCTGGGCCAGATACTGGAATACCTGAGTCATATGAGAGTATTCACAATGTGGGTGGAGTTGGTGAGGCAAGTGTTTAGCTGTGAGCTAAAGTACGTGGTACAAAGTATGTGGCCATTAAAAACCCGTTGAGGGAATGAATGAATGAATGAATAAGTAAATGAATGCCAAGAATCAAAGACAGAGATGACTCTGTCAGCTGCAAATCCTGGTGCTTCCCTCCCTCTGGAGGTCCATAAAGGTTGAATCTCTCAGTCCCAGCTAAAGACACTGGCCCACCGGGATTCTCCAAAAAGCAAGGTAATTAAAACCAGGAGGCTCTGAGCCGTGGCCCCACCATTGCCTCGAGATAACGAAGAGGAGCCAGGGAGGGGAGACTTTGTCTCCGAGTGGCAGGGCGGGCAGCCTGGCTGCCACTGTCAGGAAGAGGCTGGGTAACATAGCAGGGAGGAGGCTCAGGTCGGTCATCTGACTCCATGCATAGGACCTGAGTTCAGGCCACGTTGGGGTAACCCTAAGAGAAGCTCCCCTTCTGCTCTGCATTCCTTCCCCTTTCATGCCATCTCCCTGGGATACAGCAGAGAGGTCCCAAGGGCCCCGCCCCAGGAAGAAACACTCCACCCAGCAGTGCCTGCTGCCGAGGCCAGCCCTGAGGGCGCCTAAGTGCCTGCTGCCCCGCACTCCTCAGCTGCAGCACGCTGGACAATGGGGGACAACAATTAGAACTGTGATTCCCAGAGAATGTCCCGTTGCACCAGAATGCTCTGGGAAGCTTATTAAAATGCTGATTCCAAGCCTTGTCCCAGACCTGCAGAATCAACATGAATACTTTCACTGAGTCAATATTTGTTGAACAACTACAAGAACCAGGCACTATTCTAGGTGCTGGAGATACAGCAATGAACAAAACAAATGTCCCTGTCTTCATGGAACTTACACACTGGTAGAGGGAAAACGTACAAATAAATAAGGGAGAGTAACCAAGTGAGTACAGCATATCAGAAGGCGACAGATGCTGTTGAGGAAAAGAAGCATGGAAGGGATGAAGAGTGATGGGGTCAGGGCTGCCGTTTTAACAAGGTGCCATTTGCAACATTTGAACAAAGGCCTGAAGAGGCAAAGGAACAGATATCAGAGGGTAAGAGCATTCCAAGAGGCGGGGGGGGGGGGGGGGGGGGGAAGCAAGTGCAAATGTCCTGAGGCAAGAACGTACCTGGTATGACTCTCCTTATTTTTAATCAAGATCAAACATGAGAGTTTGAGACCACTTTAGCAGAGTGACAGCATCCTACACAGGCGCCAGCCCCTGAAAGAGTGTAGCTTGTTTAGGAAATTGCTAAGGAGGCAAAGGACCGAGACTCAGAGTCCTACACAGGACCAACTGCAGAGCCTTCAGTCCTTGGCTTCTGAGGCGGAGATAAAGGTCTCGAGCAGCTTGGATGAAGAAAGCTGTGATTAACTGCCCCTTTTTTTTTTTTTTTAACTGCCCCTTTTTTATGTTTGTGAAAACACAGGCCTGACCCCAAAGCAAACGTGCCCGCAGTCGGGGGGATTTGGGGAACACGAGGCACCAGCACACGCAGAACCTGTGACAGCCGCCTGGAAGACAGCCGGCTTCATTTAGAGTTTTAAACACCAGAGTCCCTTCCATCATGCGTTATCTCATTCAAGCCTCCACACAATCCCAGAGGTAAGAATTATACATCCCAATTCTATAGATAAGGAAAATAGGGTTCACAGAGGTTAAGAACACACATCTGGCAAGAAGCTAGAAAGAGCTGGAACTGAATAGATGGCCTAATGCCAATTCTGCGCTCTTCCCAGCAGAGCGCACTGTTTTAGGGAGGCAAAAAAAGCCAGGGCTGCCTCTAGGGGCTGCCCAGCAGCTATTATTACTATTGTTGTTGTTATTGTTTTTATTTCTCTCATTTTAACGCACCCTTAGGGCACCCTTCCAATGTTGCTGCGTACGGCACGTTCACCACCATTATTACCCCATATCTCTTCAGAGACCGTGGGGCAGGCAGGGCATGGCAAGGCCTGATGTCCCCACAGGGCACTAAAGAAAACCGAAGTGAAAGACCCATGGTCGGGAGGTGGCAGCACTGAGGCCGGAAACCGAGTCCTATTATAATAGTTTCACCCCATTTTGCATTTTTTCGCATGACTCCCTGATGGCAGGGGTGGGTCTGAGCCGTCACTCCCTCCACACCCTTGGCCCAGGCTGGGCACCCTAGGAATGTTTGTCAGCCGAGCTGAGTTGGCCTGACGTGAAATGAATGAAAGTCCTGTGCTGAGCGGGCTGATGCCCCAGAGGGAGCCTGTCAAGGACACGGCCGGAGCCGCCTTCCCGGACAGGCTGGGACCTCAGGCAGCCCTAGGCTAAGGCTAGAGATGCCTCACTTCCTCTAAGAGCTGCAGTCTCATTGTCTCTGCCACCCCACTTGAGAGCTCAGTACAGGCTGGTCTCGGGGATCCCCATTCCTGGTCGCCTCCCCAGCCCATCCACACAAGGGGCCAACCCCCCTTTGCCTCCAACCACCTCCCCACTCCCCCATCTGCTCCTCCCCAGTGGGAGAAAGACCGGCCTTTTCTTCCTTGGTTTCTGTGCCCTGGGTCCCATCCTCTCCTCCCTCCTCAGAAGCCCTGTCCTCACCATGGCCTCAGAGAACTCAGGCACCCCCTCCGCAGACCAATTAAATGACCAGAGCTAAGGCATGACCCTCCTCGCTTTCTTAAAAGCTGTCCAAGCGAACCAGCGTGCAGTCAGAGTCTTGAGAACAACTCACCTTTCAAAAAAGAGAGAACTACAACACAACACAGCACAATACAACAGAACAAAATAGAACCAAATAACAGACCAATCTATAATAGAACGTATCAGAGCGCTTTGCACATTATAAGAATAACTATTGTTTCTTAAAATTTTGTTTCAATTGTGCGTGCCTAGGTGTGAGTGGTGTGTCATCCTGGGTCATGACTGGAGACTGGTTAATTGGTAGAAAACCTCGCTCCAGCTCCTGCCTTAGCTCCCGATTCTCCTTCACAGTCAAAATCCCTGATGGAAACATCTACCTCCCAGCTGCTCTTCATCTTCATCTGGCTTCTGGGGCCCCATCCCCAACCCTGCCCACCAAGGTTTCTGTGATCTGCACCTTCCACATCTAATGGCTTCTTCCCAGACTGCGTGTCCTTCCACCTGTCTGTGGGCTCATTCAAACAGATGACTCGTTCCTGAAATTCTCTTTGTCCGAGGAGTCTGTGTCGTCCTCCAGATTCTCCTGGCTCTTCCCTCTCTGTCTCTCACCAGCTAACCTTCTTCCTCCTAACTCCTAAACACCTTACCTCAGTATCCTCTCAGGCTTCTTCTTTTTTTTTTTGTTCTCCCGTCTTCTCTTTGCTACCCTCTCCTCCCAGCTAATGGCTTCGGCTGCTCTGTGTACAAGACTCCAAATCCACATCCCCATGTTTACTGCTCAAGCTCCGGCTGTGCAGTTGGCCAGCTGTGAGGCAGGCTCCCGGGACTGGAGCTGGGGCTGGGGAGGGGTAATGCTGACAGCACTCAACTCACGGTCACACACTTGACCGGGTCAGGCAGGTGAGGCAAGCTAGGAAGGATTACCATCCCCCTTTACAGAGGAAGAAACTAAAACTCTGAGGGTTGAGGGATGTCTCCCTGGTCACTCATCCACAGTGAGAGGATCCCAGAACCCATGACTTCAGAGTTCAGAGTTCTTTCCCTTCAACCATGCACTGGAACTCAACGTGTGCAAAAGCGATGCTGCATACTATTCAATAAACCAGAGGTTCTCAACCAGAGCTGTGCAACAGAATCATCAAAAATGCTCTCGAAAGGAGAGACGGCCAGATTCCACCTCCAACCTACTGGGTTAGAATCTTCTGGGAAAGGCTTTTGTTTGTTTTAGCTTTATATTTTGAAGTAATTACAGATTCACAGGAAAGTACACAGAAATACACAAGGAGGTCCCATGCACCCTTCATCCAGCCTCTCCCAACATCAGCATCTTACACAACCGTAGTACGATATCAAAACGAGGACACTGACGTTGCCACAACGGAAAAGCTCCTCCAGGTCTCTCCAGCAATACAGGCACCCATTTGGGTGTGTGCGTGTAGTTCTGGGCCATTCTGTCATGTGTAGCCTTGTGTAACCACCAGCACAGTCAAGATGCTGTGCCACCACTGAAATACCTCCCAGAGCTTTGGCTTTGAGAGCCGCCCATCCCTGATGAGGAACACTGCACCCATCCTACTACTCCTCTTGCCCCCCATCCACGGAACGACCATCATCCTCTGAGGCACCCTGGCTTGAGGCTGAATCATCGTTCACCAGCCCTCTTCTGGCCCATCTGACCACAGCCTGTTAGTCAAGAGACCCAGTAGATGCTTCCCTTATGGCATCTCTCAGGCTCACGCCTCGGCCTCAACCCCACCTCCACCACTGCTCCAGAGCCCTTGATTTCTTGCCTGTACTGCTGCAACTGTCATCTCGTCCAGTTCCCTTCTTCAGGACGCCCCTTTCCCCCAACAGTAATAAAAACCGCAGCCAAAGCTCTTCATTGCCCAGCCCTGACTGCATCACTCCTCTTACCAAAAACTTTCATGGTTGTCGCCATTTACAAAATAAAGTCCAAACCGTTTAAATTCAAATATGAAATCCTCTATATCTGGCTCACTTTCCTTACCTAAATTTCTCAAAATCAATCTCAGTTTCCCCCTCCTTCCCACATGAATGAACGATAAAACGGCCTCCTTCAGGCCATGATAAAGTTCTCACCGTGGGGAAGAAATGAAAGGCTTCAAGATTTCCTTCTTCCTGATGCTTCGTTCTTTCTTTTGTGATGTGAGGATGGAGCCTGGGGATGCCTCTTGCTTGGAAGGATGGCTCTTCCATCCCTGGCCTCCTTACAGTGTAAGAGGTGAGGGGGGCCAGCAGGCACGGGTAGAGCAAGGTAGGGTACACGGGCAGCCTAGTCACGCTGTTGTGGTGTTAGCCACTGGGGAACGGCGCTTTCTCCACTCCTTGGACCCAAGCGAGGTGATGGTACGTAGCTGCTCGAGGTCTCCCTCACAATAGACCATCACCTTTAAAACTACACTGCCTATTCGCTGCCACCCTTAGGTGCCTTTTCCTTCCTTCACATCCATGGAACAATGAGAACTAAAGCTCTAATTCATAAGCACTTCCCTTCAGAAAGCTCTAATATCCCCTTCACAGCATTGCCTCTACACTCGCTTCTACATGATAATAAAATGAAAAAGAAAATTTGCTTATTAAGATTAAAAATATTTCAGTTATCTGATATGTTTCAGCTTTAATTGATAACAAAACACTAACTGCTCATCTGAACTTCTCATGACAGCAACGGACTCACTGGGAAATTTACTACCTGACATCAGAGAAAACGTTAAAGATAACACAGGCTCAGTGACTCTGTGATCCTGTGACCCAGCGGTCTATTTTTTAAAGTCATGAATTATCCATAGAACATTCATATTAATGGTCCTATCAAGAGCACTGGCTCCTTTTTTTAAAAATTAATTTATTTATTTAATTTATGTATTTTTGGCTGCGTTGGGTCTTCGTTACTGCTCGCAGGCTTTCTCTAGTTGTGGCGAGCGGGGGCTACTCTTCGTTGCGGTGTGCGGGCTTCTCATTGCGGTGGCTTCTCTTGTTGCAGAGCACGGGCTCTAGGCGCACAGGCTTCAGTAGCTGTGGCTCGTGAGCTCTAGAGCGCAGGCTCAGTAGTTGTGGCGCAGGGGCTTCGCTGTTCCGCGGCACGTGGGATCTTCCCGGACCAGGGCAAGAACCCGTGTCCCCTGCATTGGCAAGCGGATTCTTAACCACTGCGCCACCAGGGAAGCCCAAGAGCATTGGTTCCTAAACTGTCTCAATACATGGTCTCTAATCTTGGAGAATATTATGGGGATGGTATATGTGGGAGGAGTCAGAAGCCATGGAATACGCACCAAGGGAAAGAGGTAGCTGGTAGTAGCCGGAGAAAGCGAGATGTGACGTGAGGGCTTCAACAAGGGCTTGCTGGCCACCTGGGGCTTTGCTCAGGCCAGATGGAATGAGGAACAGGGCGTCCAGAAAAGAGGTTAGACTTTCAACAGCTCTGTTGCTGTCGTTGCATGGTACGTCTTCTACCATCCCCACCATCAACACCACTATGGCCACCACCACCGGCACCATCAACACCTCCACCATCATCACCACCAACACCAATGGACAAGCTTCCAGGCAAAGGCCAAGGCATGCAGCAAAATGAAATGATGCTTCACAGAAAAGAGTCACTGGAAATGTTCACTGTGTACATGGAGGGGATAGACGTCACGGCTATTTATCTTATCGTACTGCACTAGGATGTTGGGGGAGACAGTTGACAGCCAGCGAGGGAAAGCCTGGGGACCAGGCCCCTCTGGAGTGTGGAGAGGGTGCAACTGTGGAGTGAACCTTCCAGAGCGATGACCATCATGAATCTCTCCTCTTTGAGGCGACATCCCAGAGAAGGGAGATCCGTGGAGAGCCTCAAGAAAATGAGAACCCCGAACAGAGGCTGGCGCCTCCGCTCAGATGTCCGCGCAGGGCAGGGAGCCAGGCACTCACCGTTACTGCTGTTGTCATCCACCAGGATGATCTCCTTGAGCAGGTGCGGAGGTGTGCGCTCGATGGCTGAGTGGATGGAGCGCAGCAGCACGGAGAGCGCTTCGTTGACGAAGATGAACACGATGCTCACCTCTGGGAGGCTGCTGGGGAACGAGAGGTTGCGGCACCTGGAAAGAAGAGCAGCCGGGCACTTAGATCTGTCGCTGACTTGGCTGAGGTCCCCCTGGGTGCTGGCCCACCCACGCCTTGGCTCCAGCTTTGCTGGAGGACTCGGGAGTCCAGATTCTTCCCAGGGTCTTTTTCTTGATATACTTAAGATAAGCCCTAAGTGTACAGCAGACAGGCCCTCAACCACTGAAACCGGTTTGCCCCACTACAGAGTCTGAATTTGTCAGTGACTCCCCCAACTGAACAGCTGTACCGTTAGTGCAGGGCCCGGAACCCGGCAGGCAGTCACTGAGTGTTTATTGGAAGAATGACTCCATATTTCTAAATCCAGTAGGATGGGAAATGCAACCAATGAAAGTCTTAGTTTTTCCAAACTGGCAGCCAGTGCCTAAGTGAGGCCAGACCTTAGATGACCTGCCTCAGGAGAAAAATATGTCTCCTTCCAGAGACTCCTACTGCCAGAAGCCACTCTGCCTCATTCCAGAAATCACACTGCCTGGGGCCTCTCCCACCTCTCACTTATCTCAGGGATTCAGCCTCCAGAAAAGGTTGAAGCCAGAGTCAGAGGCTCAACACACTAGAGGACTGGAAGGACACTTCCAACCTCGCTTCACAGATGAAGACACTAAGGCTCGGATAGGCTAGGTCCCCGCCATGTGTCAGCTGTCAAGATGGCATCTCAACTCCGGTCTTCTTACATCTACACCGGGGTTCTTCCTTCAGGGAGAAGTGGTCGGGGAGAGACTGCCTCTAACTGGCCATTGCCTCCCTAGCTCCACTGAAACCCTAAAGCCGTTTGGAGGTCTCTTATCCAAAGCACAGGAGGCAAGATCGTAAAAGTCTGCGCGCCATTCTCCACGGGAGGAGGAACATGCAACCCTAAAATCAGATCCCATCAAGAGGCCAGACCATAACAAGTGCCATGGTTCCCAAGGGCATGTCATTTCCTTCCGTTGCAAACGTTGCCTTTATGGGTAGGAAATCATTGCTGGTCCCTAAATACTGTTTCAGAAGGCACTGAGCTCCCATCTTCAGGATACTTGAATGAAAGGAGAGAGCAGCAACTGTAGCCCTGTCCCAGGTCCTGGGCTCAGAAAAGAGGCTGCCTGCTCCCAGGGACAGGTTTGATCAGGCCACTGATGGTTCCAGGGGTTCAAGGCTGGTGACCATGTTGCATTGCTCCAAAGTGGGAGGTGCAGCCAGGTGAGAACATGCAATAATGAGCATAATAGCACAGGGCTTCTGCTCGTCAGTAATTAAAGTGCTGCAGGATAGGGACGGGTCTGTTCTTCCTTAATGAGGAAGGCTACAGGATAACCAGCACTGAGCAATTTTAGAGAAATCACAGTGGGGTCCCAGCCTGCTTAAGAGCCGGAGATTAATAAACTAAAATCACTGTCTCTATGGTTACCAGAAATTTACAGAAACTTCTCCCATTCTATTTCCAGCTGTCCTTTTCTCTCACCAAAGATAGGTGGGGGAAGGGAAAGAATCAAGCGTTTACCCAAATCTGCTTCATACTTAGAATTTGAGTAAAGCCATCAGGTTAACAGATTGGTGTAGAATTCATACATTGCTGTATTTAATGGAATAGATATTTATTGAGTTTCTTCCATGAGATAGGTACTGCACTGAGGGTACAGCAGGACACGGACAAAGGGCCTGTCCTCATGGAGCTTATGCTTTGATGGGGGAAGCAGGTGAACATGGAAGCAAACAAATGATACAACTTCCTATAAGTGCTGAGATGAAAAGTAACGCGGGGTTGGCGGATAGCGTGATGCCCTGGCAGCTGTTCTAGAAGGAGTGCTTAGGGAAGGGCTCTGTGAGGGGAGAGGTCTGACCAGAAACTCACATGGCACGCCACAGTGAGCTGTGCAAAGTCCCAGTGGGGCGAAGGGAACCGTGCTGTGACTGGAGAGGAGGTGATGGAGGGAACCAGCTCATGGAAGTGCAGCAAAGGGCAGGAGGAGATGAGGAGGTGGAGGGAGGGACTTAAATGAAGGAGCAACTGGAACGACTCCTTAAGCTTAACAGACCCTTTCCAAAAATTTCTTGTTGTTGTGAACAGTATTGTGATAACAGAAATTAAAAGGCTGCTGGTTAACAGTCAAACAATGCTTCTGGCTAGTGCTTATTTATGGTTATCAAGACCAGCAGCTGGCCTTTCCTTAAGCATGGAGACTGACAGAAGTATTAACATGCAACCTACTTGCTAACTGCAGTTTAAAAATAATCCTTTAGGGCTTCCCTGGTGGCGCAGTGGTTGAGAGTCCGCCTGCCGATGCAGGGGACATGGGTTCGTGCCCCGTTCCGGGAAGATCCCACATGCCGCGGAGCGGCTCGTCCCGTGAGCCATGGCCGCTGAGCCTGCGCATCTGGAGCCTGTGCTCCGCAGCGCGAGAGGCCACAACAGTGAGAGGCCCGTGTACCGCAAAAAAAAAAAAATCCTTTATATGGTCAGACTACTAGCACATGACCTTTATTTTTCTTTTATGAAAGTGTCATGAACAGCTCCTAATAAGGTCAATATATCAGTACACTGTCAGTTCACTGTCTGCCCCACTAACTCCACCAGCATGAAGACTGTGACCCTACGTCTGTCCCCACTTCTCCAGGGGTTTCCTCTGAGTTCTCAGAGCCTCACTATCTGAAGCTTCCGGTGGTTCTCAAGTCTTTTCCAGGGTTAGGGGTTAACTGCCTTCTCCTCCTCTCTTCCCTTCTTAATTCTCAGCCCAACCACTCCATTTCCGCCTTCCAAGGAGACCAAGTTGAATGTCTCCCAGTAACGGCCACGGCCGTCCTGATGGCTTGAGCAGCTGCTGTGTCTAGGATCTGTCTCCTGAAGATCTTTCTGTGAGCAGAGTAGAAACGTTACTTTTGTTTTACAAGCTAAACTCTGCTGATCACTATTTTCGCATGAAAGACTCTTTCGAACAAGGTTGTTACTTAACAGCCCTTTTGAACAGAACACCTAGGAAAGCGCATCACATTTGTGTGTGTTTATTGCCTGTCTCCCTCTACTATAATGACCCTCCCTGAGAGCAGGGACTTTATTTTGCTACTGTACTAGCTCCCAACCTTAAGCCAGGGTGTGGCATAGAGTAGGTTTTTGGAATTGAACAAAACTAACAGGTTTATTTATTTTATCCATGCATACTTGGGAGATATTGCGGGTTCGGTTCCAGACCACTGAAATAAGGCAAATACTGCAATACAGTGAGTCACATAAATATTTTGGTTTTCCAGTGCATTTAAAATTATGTTTCTACTACACTGTAGTGTATTAAGTGTACAATAGCATTATGTCCAAAAGAAACCAATGTACATGCCTTAATTAAAAATATTTTATTGCTAAAATATGCTAAAAGCATCATTTGACAACACAAACCTTCAATCTGTAGAAAATGCAGTATCTGCGAAGCACAGTAAAGTGAAATACAGTAAGACAAGATATGCCTGCATAAGGCCTAAATTTCACATGCGTGCCACTGATCTCAGCACGCTCTTTTCATACAAACCTCCTCCCTCTGAAGGAGAGTCAGGTCCTCTCCCACCAGCAGGCCCTTCCTCTTCCACCCTCCCTCCCCTGGATTTGTGGCCCCAACTGCTCACTTTCAGTCTCCAGCAGGCTCTCAGTTCCTTTGCACTGTAACTAAGTGATCCCTCCAGGCCAAATGTCCTGACCTCCTAAAATCCTTCCTTCCTCCCCTTCTCTCCTGGGAGCCACTCAGGGCCCTCCCAGGAACAGCCACGGTGCTTTTTCTCCACACCTCATGGCATCTAACCTAAACCTGGGTCTGCGTGAGCAGGCAGGTGAAGGGTAGGCAGGTTAAGAAAGACGAGGTGGGATAGTTTATAGGGAGAGAACATTGCAGGGGAGGGGGACGAATAGAGCCACCCAGATGCTAACCCAGCTGTGCCCCGACTTGCTGCGTAATCCTGGGCAAGCCACTTTCCTGCTCTCCATATCTTGCCACAGATTAAGGGAGGTAGAAGCAATGATCAGAGGTGTCTTCTCTGTACAGTTCAGGATCTTCTATCTCACATGTGGTGAATGGAAGATGTCTCACTAAAGAAAGAGCTTGCAAACTTTCTCTCCCTCCTAGCCAGTGCCTGGTCGTCACCAAATGCCACAAGACACATACATCCCCTTACCACTGTTGTGACTAGGCAGGGTGACCAGCTTCATCCTGGTCTGCCCAGGACTCTCCCAGTTTCAACACTGAGAGTCCCAAGCACACTGGGATGGGTTGGTCATCCTATGACTAGACCACAGCTTCCTGATGATAGGGACAGATATTGTTCACGACTGCATGCCCTCTGCCAGGCACTGTTCCTGGCCATCAACAGGCGTTCAGCCTGCATCTCTTGAATGAACTGATAGCATCCTTTTCAAAGTCCCCAACACACACACATTCACACAGTATGATCGCAACCTTTGTTTCAACATCAAAGCAGAACTTACATGGCTGAGAGGAGAGGTCAAAAGAGGGGGGAAGAACAGCACGTCAGGTGAGATGTCTGCACACCTGCCGGTCACACTCACCATCATCACTGCCGGATACTGAACTCAGGACAGAAGCCTGCCTGCAGCGGGGCAGCCCAAGGCCTTCCAAAGAAACACGCGTCCAAGAGGGTTGTTCCAGACCCGAGCCCAGCAATTCTGTTCCCGAGTCCGGCCACTTCACCCACAAACCAGCACCAGCCTCTGCCCGAGGGCTGTGCCTCTCATATTCACACACTGAGATGTTCTCCCCCAGCACCTGCATCCTCCTGGGTCTGGCCAGCACAGCCTTTGCTCCCAGAGCCTGCTGTCCCCATCTGCTCTGGTGTCTGCCTCTGTCCTCCCCTTCTCCGCTTGACTCTCCAGAGAAGGGCCAGGGGACATGAGAATCGGAGGAACCACCAGGTGTAACTTGCCCTTCCCTATTGGTGCTCCTTGAGAAAGCCTGACTGTACCAGACTGGTCCCTTACACATTTTGAGAAGAGGTACACTCTCCTGTAAAATTAACCATAAAAGTTCCCTTTTTATTTTATTCTTGTTCAAAGTTGAGCCATTTTCCACTAGAGATAAAAACAAGGCATTTCTGAGAGGGGAGTACTATGGCTGTCTAATAAGCCGGGACTGATGGTCATGATAAAGTCAACTACATCCATCTCTGCACACAGAGGTGGTGTGGGTATGGAAGTGGCTATGTAGGGAGCCTCCCAGCAGAGCTCCCTGACACGGTTTGGAGCTGTTTATGAGGCAAGTTTATATCAAAAGCCTTAGTGCTGCCACTACCCGCGAGAGGCAGGGAAGCAGTAGCAGACTAAGGAAGGCCGAGACAGGCGCTCTGCCACTGGGTACCACCCGGGGCAGCAGACAGACACCCTCATATTGGACCGATGGATTCTCTCCTCCCTGTGACCTCGGCAAATCTACGAGCTCCCGGTCCATCAGAGCATGACTCGTGGAGGCTGCCTGACCTCTTCCAGAGCGAAGATCAAAGCAGAATGTGCGCTGTGGTCTGCCGGCCAATGTGCACAGGGAACCAGGTCCAACTATGCCTGGATGCTGGGAGTGGAGGAGGGACCGCCCTGGACCAAACAGAGAGAAGACGACACTCCCAGGTACCCACTCCCCTGAGTGCCCGGAGCCCCTCTTTCTTCCCAGGTTTCTCCTAGAGAGGCTCTACCCTGTACCTGTGGGCAGCACACAAGGGCTCAGCTGGACCGTTAACCACCTGGGGCATAAACCTGGGATCGGCAGTGGCTTCTTGTCCCTTACAGCTATCTGTGTCCTCACTGTGGCCTCCACCCTTCTACCTGTACCCACAGGACCTGCTTGATCGTCCTCTGGCCTCACTTGGGTACACTTCTGGCTTCTTCCAGAACCTTCCAGATTAGATAGGCTCCCAGCCTGCCAGCAACCAGTCTGTTGGGCTTAATGAGAGCCGAAGATGAGGGCAATATGGGGGTTCTCACTGGGCACGAGTGCAGTCGAGACTTCCACTCCCTGTGCCTGGCATCTCTATCACCACAACCTCTGGAGCTCAGAGACTGCACGGTACAGCTACCCCTACTGCCCAGGGACTCCTCACAGAATATCTGGAAGTAACAATAGTACTAATTTCCATATACTGAGTGCCTATGATTTGCCATAAACCATGCTAAGAGATATACAGATGTTTTTACTCTTTTTTCCCCACTCTGAACTTTATTCCTTCCTACAGTCTTATATAGTAAACATTTTATCCCCATTTTACAGATGAGGGAAATAGGGCTGAGGCAGTAAGTTATCTTCCAGGGCTTACACCTGGGCTCATTTGCCTCCAAAGCCAGTACTCATAGTCTCCGCTAAACTAGGGTCCGTACCTTCTTTCCACACCCACCCAGAGATTCATCTGTCCAGACACTGGTGTTGTGATAACCCAAAGACCTGGTGGAGGGAGGGGCAAAATGAAAGTCACTCCAGGTCAACTCTGATGAAAGATGGGGCAGATGTAGTGTGTCTAATGGGATGATGTGGACTAACGTGATAAAATACTACTGGGCACGTGAAGCCTCCAATTGTCTCCTTGTACCATTGCTCCCATTGAGATAAACCCTCCCCATATATACTCCTTGTATGAAGCTGTCTGTGTCCTCTGCCAGGTGGCCTCACCATTCCGCCCACAACTCATGGGACCAGAGACTGCTTCCTGAGCCCCAGGTAGCTATCGACGGGCTGGCAGTCAGTGTACAGAGCAGTGTAGCCCAGGAGCTCTTATAGCCGGATCTCATAATATTGAAGAAGGACCAGCAGTCCTATCAAGCCCTTTCTCATGGGGAGGTTGAACATGAGGTACCCTAAGAAGACGGAAGCAGAAATGATGGGGGAGGAAACAGAACACTGTCACTGAGTGAGCTGCAGATGTGGACAGTCACTGTCAGAGACACGGCATGCTAAGAGATGAACAGAGAGGATGCAGACTTGAGCCTGTCCAGGATGTCCTGAGCCACGCTGCCCTCCTCCAGAGCCTGGATATGTGGCTTCTGCTGGTGTGATTATGTGACTGCGTAGACACTGGCCCACAAAGAATTCCAGCCATCTGTGGTCATTTGAGTGAGTTGAGTGCCTTCTTCCATGAGAGCACACCTACCCTAGCGAAGGAAGACCCACTGCACTTCCTGGACTGGGATCGGATCCCCCTGCTCGACTCTCACAGCCTCTTTCGCTTTTCTTATATGCTATGGCAACGTGTTTTTACGTGGTTATTTAACAGACGTCAGTGTCTCCATTCAACTACAAGCTGCATGAGGTCAACACCGTATCTGCTTTGCTCACCAGGTCCCCCTTGTGCCTCACACAGTGTCCAGCACAGAGTACAAACTCAGAAAGCACCGGCTATCTGGCTGAACGAACAAATGAATCAATGCTCGAATAGCAGACAGTAGAATGAATGCAGGCCCGGGAAAGCTTTGTGGGTGGGAATCCCACTGCGTCCTGACAGAATGGGAATCATGGAGTTGAACACATACTCCCTGCCTGACCACAGCAATAAGCCCAGATCATCCAATAAGCCAGAGGGTACATGGAGCTAGTGGGGCTACCTAGTGTAGGCAGGGGCTTCGGGGGCCTGGCAGGAGGCCACGTCTGGCTGAGATGTGGAGGAGACAATGGACATCTGAGAACAGGAGTTTTCACAGTCTGCAAGGCAAAAGAAATGGGCCACAGCCTGATCCTGGAAGAGCATCTGACACTGGAATCACTATAGGTAAACTTCTAAGTAGATGTGATCATCAAAATGTCCAGCTTTCAAGCAGAGGCAGAAGTTCTGCAAGGGGACTCTGTTGATTTACAGAAAGGATCTGCTATGTCAGATGTAGATTGTAAGGGGAACAAGAGAGAAATGAATCAATTAAAATGTAAACAGCCAACGGGAAGCAGGGGGACCATTGGTTCCTAAAACATCTTAGAAATCCAGGGAAAATGGGGTCCCTGGGACTACATGGACTGCCACCCAGGGAATAAAAGTCAGCTGGCTCTGGTGGAAAAATCACACAAAGGACCGAGCATCTCCTTGTGGGAAGTTTGTGGGTGAGCGGGCCAGGCCAGCGGCAAGGAGAGCTGAGGAACGTGGGGTAAAGGGAAGGCAGGTCCGACAGGTGGGAAAAAGGAGGACGGGGCGTCTTTGCTCTCCAGCAGAGCCTTGCTCCGGCCTCTGATGCCCAGAATGCTGGTGCTGGGGAGAAATCACTCTGTCCTACACTGCCTACCTGGCCCTCCTCACCTAGTGCCAGGGTGGAAGGCTTGTCCCGTGTGGCTCCTTGTGTGCTTTGTGGTGTTTCTGGTAAAGTCATGACCATGTCCCCCAGGCCATCTCTTTTACAAATCAGAGACCCAGATAAAAAGTAGCAAAAAGTTAAATAGCAGTTACTATGATGTCAGGCAATGTTCTAAGAGCTCTATGTATATTACACATTCAATCTTTGTATTACCATCTCTAATTTACAGATAGGAAAACCAAGACACAGAGAGGCTAGGCAACTTGCTGGAGGTCAACCAGCTCTGTAAGCGACAGACCTGGCCTTGGATCCCAGGGAATTGGGTTCTACATATCACTCTATAATCTAGCAAAAACTTCATCTGTTTGTCACGTTACTCAGCTCTTCTCCTGAGTCGTTCTCCTCTAAACATATGTCACTTTCTCTATATCCCATAAAATCCAATTCTGCAGTCGTGATCTGAGTAAAACAAAACTATTGCCTCCCCATTTTAAGGCATTAATACAGCTCAAGATTACATCATCTTTAAGAACAACTATGTGATACTATTGGCCCATAAAATGTTTAATTAACTAAGATTCAGAAGCATTTTCCCAGATTGCTCCAGTTAAGAAGTATTTCTCCCTATGTTTGTGTAGTCAGCATTTTTGTTTGTTTTTTGCGGTACGTGGGCCTCTCACTGTTGTGGCCTCTCCCGTTGCGGAGCACAGGCTCCGGACGCGCAGGCTCAGTGGCCATGGCTCACGGGCCCAGCCGCTCCGCGGCATGCGGGATCCTCCCGGACCGGGGCACGAACCTGCGTCCCCTGCATCGGCAGGCGGACTCTCAACCACTGCGCCACCAGGGAAGCCCTAGTCAGCATTTTTGATGTAACAGCAGAACCGTTACCCAGGGTGTTGATTTTACCCCCTTTGTCCTGAGGCCGCCCTCATGGAAGTCTCATCTTTCAAAGACTTCTGGGTCATCTCCACAAAGCCAAAATCCCAAACTAGAAAAGCTCCCCTAGGCAGGGCGGGGCACGGGGCCTGAGTAGTGTCCTGGAGACACAGACACAGGTAAAAATACTGGCTCTGCAACATACCACTGGTGGGAGCTTGACCAAGTTTCTTAACCTTGTAAATATTCAATATTCTCCTATATAAAATGGAAATAATAATAACTACCCCAGAGAGACGAGAGGATAAAGTTAAAGGACAACATAGACATTAAGCATTTTGCACAGTGCCTGCCACGTTAAGTGAGCAAGTGGTGGCTCTTGGTGTAAATCCTTAGCCCCAGCGTAGGAACCCCGACATGATCCAGCAATCATGTCCCAGCTCCTCACCTGAAACCGCCCCTCTTCCCTGCCAGGACCAGATATATAACCTGTGGGGCTCAGTGCAAAAGGAAAATATGGTGGCCCCTGTTGAAAAATTATTAAGAATTTTAGCACAGCAACAGCAGATCATTAAACCAAGCGCAGAGCCCTTCTAGCCTTCTCAGGATCCTGTGCAAAAGGGGCCCACTGTATAGTGTCCTGATACTAATACTGCCGCTGTAAACAAGTCCCGCAAACTTGGTGACTTCAAATAACACAAATCTGTTATCTTCTGGTTCTGGAGGCCAGAAGTCTGGCAAAGGTCTCACTGGGCTAAAATCAAAGTATCAGCAGAACTGCACTCCTTTCTGTAGGTTCTAGGTGATAATCTGTTAGATACTGTTCTTGCCTTTTTCAGTATCTAAAGGCTGCCCACATTCATGGCTCTTTTCCATCTTCAAAGCCAGCAATGGCTGGTTGAGTCCTTCTCACATAGCCATCTCTCTGGCTTATTCTTCCACTTCCAAGTGCCCTGTGACTACATTGGGTCGAACCAGATAATTCAGGATGATCTCCTTATTTTAGTCAGCTGATTAGCAACCTTAATTCCACCTGCAACCTTAATTCTCCTTTGCCGTGTAACATACCATATTCACAGGTTCCAGAGATTAGGACGTGAACACCCTTGGGAGGCCATTATCCTGCCTCCCATACACACTCATGAAGACAGCACTGTTGACCCCCAAAGTTCAGAGATCTCAGATGTCTGTCTAGAGGTTGCACCATGAAGACCCCATGGCCCTCCGATCCACACACACAAACCTGGTGACCATCCTCATAGTGGTGGCAGCAAATACCCACAGCCACCTTGGATGGACCCTAACCTGCTCCTAGGGGGACCCAGAGCCCTGGCTCCAGGCTGCATTCTTTCTCTTCTATAATCTCATCCTGCTTCTTTCCACTTGGATGTTCACACAGGGTCTCTTCAGCTCAGGACCCAGGGATCCTTTGTGGGTGGGTATGTGTGGATCTGCCCCAGTTGCTCCTACCTAGGGCTGCAGAAAATAGTCAATCCCCTTTACCAGCCCCTTGTGCCTCAAGCCCCAGGCCTTAATCTACCAGTCAACCCAAGAGCCAGTCCACCCTCACTCCTGGGAGGGATGTGGACCTCAGGGGATGCTGGTGAGAAAGGCAACATCATTACTGATGGCTCAGGGGCCTCTGAGGATCTGCCAGCAAGAGGCAGGAAGCAATACCTGCTGGAGGCTCTGACCTGAGCTACCTTAGAGGTAGGCCATAGAGTTGCCATGGCAATGTGACAGCCCGGAAGCCGGAGCCCACGAGCCCCTCCTGTTCCTGCCCATACCCAATGCCCACTAGATCAAGGGCTCATCCCTTACATCCCCTGGCCCCTGTATGGAAATAATACCCACTGCCTGCAGGAAAGAATGAGGCAGGCACCGGCTGCTGTGGAGCTGGTGAGTACCAATATGCTAACTACCCCACCCGCCATCACTGGGGTGGGAGGCCCACCCTTACCTTCCTGTCCTGATCTGGCAAGCTTGCTTTAGCCCTCCACGATCCTCCTTCCCCACAATCACAACCCAATTTCTCAGTGACCTCCCTAAAGATGCCGCCTCCATCCTCCCTCTCCATCCCACAGGCAAAGGACTTCCTTGATCTCTTTCTCACACCATAACTTTTCAAAAAGTTGACGCTTAATTTATATGCAGTGAAATGCACAGATCTTAAGTGTGTAGTTCGACGCGTTTTGACAAATATATATACCTATGTATATATATACATATATATACCCAATCAAGACTTGTCTTCCCCTTCTTCTCTTTTTGCCTCTGGGAGATTATTTTGGAGGCTACAGGTAAGAAGGGGCAGGTGGGACACTGGGAGGCAGGAGGAGGGACATAGAGAAAGCCATGGGGATGTTTGGAGCTTGTAGCTGGGGACATGAGGGATGGAGTAAAGTCCAGCCAGACTGAGATGCAGACTTTCTCCCCTTCGATCCTGAGGCCCCTGTGTCTTTCACCCCAGGAAGCAAGAAGGCAAACCCCTGTCCAGATCTGGCAAAGGCCTCACGTGGGGTGAAGTCTAGGAGGCTCACCAGAAGAGGCAACCACTGTCCTGTCTCCTCTGGGTCTTCCCACCTGGATGGCCAAGGGGCCTGCTCTGTTCTTATTAATATAATGCAGGAAGAATGAATGGCACTTTGACTTCCCCGAAAGCCAAGTGTCCTGGTGCCCGGAGGAAATATGTCCTCTGTCTGCATGGATCAAAGACCCCAGATGAGGCTAATGAAACTGTGGCATTTCCAGTTCCCATGTCCTTCTGAGGCAGGAGATAGATGGGCCTCAGGCTGAGCAGCTGGAGTTTGTTCCCTGGGGACAGATACTCCAAAACAGCCAGAGGGAGAGAGGAGCTGAGTCCCGCCCAGATAAAAGGTAGAGACCACATATGTCTCACTCTTGAGGTCAAGGAGACCTTCCCGACTACACATGCGCAGAAAAGATCCTTGAAGGTCAAGAAGGGAGTGATGTCAACCTATCCATAGGCTTCTTCGCCAGAATCCATCTTGGCTAAGAGATGGGTGCGTGCACACGGGACGACCCTCATGTAAACCAAATAAGGACTCAGAACCAGGCAAAGCAAGATCACTGCCAAAGGAAACCCAGAAGAAATGCCCCATACAAGTGAGTCAAACTACCACGAGGGTGCTACTCTCTGAGTCCACCCGTGTATGCCTATTCACACGTACTCTTTTTTCCTCCCAATAAACACTTTACTTGTTTCACTACTTTCCATCTCTTTGTAGAAATTTATTTCTACAAAGCTGATGGGCCAGAGCCTTGTCTCTGGCCACTGGTCCCTGGTGGTCTAATGGCTAGGGTTCAGCGCTCTCACTGCCACGGTCTAACTTCAGCCTCTGGTTGGATAACCGAAATCCTGCTTCAAGTCAAGGCCACCTGAGATGACTTCCATCTCCAGGGGAGAGTGGCCAAAACTGGTAAAGGGAGGCTCCTTGCAGACGTCAACCTCCAAGTGCTGCTTCCCTGAGCAGAGGCCCCAGGAGGACAGGGCTTCTGTGGGTGTCAAGTGCAGCCCCTGACTTACTAGAAACCTGCATGGATGACTCCTTCCCAAGGAGGCAGGAGATCCTCTGCAAGTTTTCTGATCACTTGCCTTCTGATCCCATCACCTTTCACTCTGGATCCCACTACAGTGTAAGCTCCTTGAGTTTTCTCTGTCTGACGCTTTACTGGGTACCTGGCACATACTTGGTGCTCAATAAATATTTACTGGATGAATAAACTAATGAAGCCTACCTAGCAACCAGTTGGATGGATTTTTTTCCTTCTAGTTACCTCTTGTCCTGTGTATAAGGCGCTGAGCACACTTTGGCCCTCTCTCAGCCAGATGACAAGGTGGTCAGATTACCAAGAAAGGAGATAAAATAAGGGCCCAGCCAGAGGTGATGGAAGGGAGGGTAGGGAAGAATTTGGGACACCCACTTTCTGGTCCAGGAATGAAGCCAATGAGCATAGCATCAGGGTTAGAACTTGGCAAAGTCAAGAATACAAAGAGCAGGGCTTCCCTGGTGGCGCAGTGGTTGAGAGTCTGCCTGCCGATGCAGGGGACACGGGTTCGTGCCCCGGTCCGGGAGGATCCCGCATGCCGCGGAGCAGCTGGGCCCGTGAGCCGTGGCCACTGGGCCTGCGCGTCCGGAGCCTGTGCTCCGCAGCGGGAGAGGCCACAGTGGTGAGAGGCTCGCACACCGCAAAAAAAAGAAAAGAAAAGAAAAGAATAGTGCAGAATCCAAGGATGCCTCCAGGGGCAGAAATCCCCAAGGGCAAACAGGAGGTAAAAGGAGGAAAGGCACAGGAGCTGGGACTGAAGCAAGGTACACCTGGTGTGATTCTTCTAGAGACTGTCCTTAGCATGAGGCTTCCTCTCCAGATGCTCCCTGTACCCCTACCCACCTTGCTCTAAATCCCAACATTTGCCATCGCTGAGGTTTCACTCTATGCCTTGATAACAGCTTTAAGGTTCACTAAAACAATTCTTCCACTTCCTGAACCAGATAAGCCAATCAGCTCCATGCTGTACATTGTTAAAGCAGGGCCCCATCCCCAGTAGAATGACACAAACGGACACCTCAAGGCAGTGAAACACAATGACGGTTACAAGCACAAATTCTATTGCCAGACTGCCTGAGTTCAAATCCCAGTTCTGCCACTAGTGACCTTGGGCAGATTACATAATCTCTCTGTGCCTCAGTTTCCTCTTGTGTAAAATGGAAACTAATAATAATACTATAAAATAGTAAGAAATACGTATATTGATCTCTGCCCCCAGTTGCTGACAATATTTATTATTAGTCTTAGACTAATAATACTGTGAAATAGTAAGAAATACATATATTGATCTCTGCCTCCAGTTCCTGACAATATTTATTTAGTCTTTGACCCATAGCCCCTAAATCCTTTGTAATTTACTGAGTGAAAGGAGTGTCTGACACAGAGGTCCCAAATCCTTTAGCATTTCCTGGGTGATCGGAGTATCTCTTTTTTTCTCAAAACAGATAACTTTTTACTGAATTATAGTTGATTTACAATGTTGTGTTAGTTTCAGGTATACAGTAAAGTGATTCAATTATATGTATATGTATATATCTATTCTTTTTCAGATTCTTTTCCATTATAGGTTACTATAAGATATTGAATATAGTTCCCTGTGCTATACAGTAGGCCCTTGTTGTTTATCTATTTTATATATAGTCGTGTGTATCTGTTAATCCTAAACTCCTAATTTATCCCTCCCCCCTCTTTCCCCTTTGGTAACCATACGTTTGTTTTCTATGTCTGTGAACCTATTTCTGTTTTATAAATAACTTTGTTTTTTTTTTAGATTTCACATACAAGTGATACCATATGATATCTGTCTTTCTCTGACTTATTTCACTTAGTATGATAATCTCTAGGTCCATCCATGTTGCTTCAAATGGCATTACTTCATTCATATATATATGTGTGTGTAGAGATATATATATACACACCACATCTTCTTTATCCATTCGTCTGTCGATGGACATTTAGATTGCTTCCATTACTTGACTACCGTAAACAGTGCTGCTATGAACATCAGGATGCATGTATCTTTTTGAATTAGAGTTTTCATCTTTTCCACATGTATGCCCAGGAGTGGGACTGCTGGGTCATATGGTAGTTCTATTTTTAGTTTTTTAAGGAACCTCCATACTGTTCTCCATAGTGGCTGCACCAATTTACATTCCCAACAGTAGTGTAGGAGGGTTCTCTTTTCTCCACACCCTCTCCAGCATTTATTATTTGTAGACATTTTTTTTTTTTTTTTTTTTTTTTGCGGTACGTGGGCCTCTCCCGTTGTGGAGCACAGGCTCTGGACGCGCAGGCTCAGCAGCCATGGCTCATGGGCCCAGCCACTCCGTGGCACGTGTGATCCTCCCGGACCGGGGCACGAACCCGTGTCCCCTGCACCGGCAGGCGGACTCTCAATCACTGCGCCACCAGGGAAGCCCTATTTGTAGACTTTTTGATGATGGCCATTCTGACTGGTGTGAGGTGCTACCTCATTATAGTTTTGATTTGCATTTCTCTAATAATTAGCTATGTTGAGCATCTATCCTGTGCCTGTTGGCCATCTGTATGTCTTCTTCGGAGAAATGTCTATTTAGGTCTTCTGCCCAGGTAGGAGTATCTTTTGATCTAATGAGGAAGATTCTTGGCAGGCTCCTGAATGAGGGCTGGTCACCAGAAAGACCAAGCCATGATTAGAAGTTTGGAACTTTCAGTCCTACCCCCCCATTCTCTGGAGAGAGGGGAGAGGCTGGAAAATGAGTTAATAATCAATCATGCCTACGTAATGATGCCTCCATAAAAATCCGGAAAATATGGAATTCAGAGAGCATCCAGGTTGGTGAGCACATCCACATATTGGGAGGGTGATGCACCCCCAACTCCACAGGGACAGAAGCTCCTGAGCTCGGGACACTTCCAGACCTCGCCCTATGTCTCTCTTCATGCGGCTCTCTTCTCATGGAGCCCCTCACAGGGTAAAAGTCACATACCTTGCAACAGTTAACAGAGCCCTTCTCTGCAATTCTTAACCTGGGCTGTGCACGGCAATCACCTGAGAACTCTAAACAACATGGGCACTGAGTTCCACCTCTGGAAACTCTTGCCCAATTGGTCTAGGGTAGAGCCTGGTATCAGGATTATTTTAAAACTCCCAGAGGAGTTGAATGTGTAGCCAAGTTTGAGAACTACCAACCCCCCACCCCGACTTGATCTGCTTCCTGTTGCCCCTGTGATCTCATCTCCAACTACTGCCTTCTAGTTTGCTCTGTTCCAGCCACAGGGACCTCCTTCCTTTTCTTCAAACATGCCAGGCACATGTTGACCTCAGGAACTTTGCACATGCTGGTCCCTCTGTCCAGAAAGGTTTTCCCCTGAGTATCCACATGGCTCACTTCCTCATCTCCTCTAGGTCTTTGCTCAAATGTCACCTTCTTAGTGAGGCCTTCTCTGACCATCTCATTAAAAATTCAACCCCTCCTCCTATTCCAGGCTGTTCCAATCTCCCTCTTCCACCTTACATTTCCCCACAGTACTTGCTACATAGGTGACTTTGCTTTGTTTATTATCTGTCCTCACCTAACTAGAACACAAGCTCCCTGAGGGTAAGGATTCCTGTCTGTTTTGTTCACTGCTCTATCTCTGGGTCTAGACTATTCTGGCACATAGTAAGTGCTCAATAAATACCCTTTAAATGAACAAATACTCTTCCCTCCCCTTGTAGATCCTCAGCTGCTCTTTCATCTCTAGAGCCCAGCCAAGTTCTCCTGGGCCAAGAAAAGCCACACCCAACTAAATGGCATACATCAGGTGCTCAATAAATGTCTATGAAACTGAACTGAACTCTCCTTCCCAAAGAATACAGCCCCCAAGCCCAGCAGCAAGATCTTTCCTGAAAACTCCAGATATAAGCTCACTGTGGTTTGCAGCTTTTAAGAAAATTTTAAAAATAAGGGGAAAGTGGGGAAAAGAAGGTGTTGGTGGGGAGCTCACAAAAGTTAATGAGATTTTCTCAGCTACGGTACATGCCCACATTTTTAATAATTAGGAGTAATAAAAATTCTAACTGAACCTTAAAGGAACATCTTCTGTAACGAAGAGAGAAGTCAAGACAGACTTCTCTGCTGGGTGTAATGACTTGTTAGCCTCAGAAGATGGAGGTACTTTAAAAAACTAATTTATAGAAAAAAAATTGTTCAGAAAAATGCAATTGATTGGGCTAAAATGACTTATTAACAGGAATGCCAGATGATTCTCGTTCCCTTAAGGATTAAATTAGGTTATTAATCCTTCAAATTTCTAATGGAAGAAAGCCTTCCCCCTGCTTAGCAGATGGAGAAACTGAGGCTGGGGGAGTAGGGAGAGAGTGACTTGCCTGATGCAGGCCAAGTGGGCAGACCCTGGCTGAAGCCGGGAAGAGACCCAGGAGTCCAGACACCAAGTCCTAGCTCTGTCCCCAGCACTGTGGTGACCCCACCCCCCCACCTGCAGGTCAACAAGGGCCCGGCCACTGACTCTGCTCACCCACTGGGTCTGAGGTCAGGCAGGGGCCGGTCGAGGGGTAGGCGGTCACTGAGGTAGGCATTGTAGCCGTAGTACTGGAACTGCTTCAGGGCCACACGCCGGCCTTCGGGGCTGAGCTCCTGGCCCCAGTGTGCAAACAGAGAGGAGTCTGTGAAGGGCTCCGCCTCTGCCTCCTCAGGTTTGGCGGGGGCCTCTGGAGAAAGAAGGGATAAGGAGACAGTGGGTCAGAGCGCACCCCTGCATATGCCATGACAACCCCTTTCCCTTCCTCACCATTGCCTTGGGTAAAGCAATCTTAGCCCCAACTTTAGGGGTGGGGGAAGGGAGACTAGAATCTTCATGCTTCCGCAAACTCATTTATCCATCCATACATCCATTCACCCACCCAACAACCACTAGCGCAACGGATATAGAAATATACCCAGCAGGGTCTGCTGGGAAGCCGATGGGCGTGATCCTGACGCCCCACGGCTTTACGTTAGAACCTTCTCCTTTCCCAGTCTGCCTTCTCATCAGAGATGCCGGTCCCAGCCCGCGAATGGGACTTCTGCTTCTCTTTCCCCAGATCGTACCCCCATTCCCTGCCAGCTCTGAACCTGTCCCACATCCAGGTCCCCGAGCTGGGCATCTGCTCCCCTGCCCAGTTCTTGCCAGTCCACGTCTGTCTCCACTGTCTGGTCCTGCTGTGAGTTTCCTGGTCCCACCATACGACATTCACCTGGCTGCAAGGACCCTCGGCCAGACTGCCTCCTGCTGCCTCAGGCTCTGCCCACCAGGACAGGGAATCGTTGGCACAGGGGACAGCCATACCATCCCCAAACCTCCACGCACTCTGGGCACTGCTCATTGGACCCCTGGTAGACTTTGTGGGGGGCAGTGCTCACACCAGGTCAAGAAGAGCTCATCGTTTTCCTGGAAGCTTCCAAGAAAAATGGAAGAGGCATTATTACCTATAAGAGCAGAGGCTTGGATTCAAATATATCCCTGCTCCACCATTCACTGGCTACATGACCACAAGCAAACACTCAACCTCTTGACGCCTTGATTTCCCCACCTGTAATGTGGGAATAATAATACCCACCCACCACCCCCAAGATCTGTGAGGATTACATACAATCATGTATATAAAACACTTGTCTCAGAATAAGTGCACAACAAATGGTAATCAGGGTTGCTATAGCAAGAGGAGCCTGGAGGGTCATTTAAGTCCTTCTTTTATGGCGATAATGGGTAGGTCTTGCCAGGACATAGGCCGACAGGTCAAGACTATGGAATTCGTTCCCAGGGACGGGTAGTCAGGCCCACCATTCAAGGTCAGCAATCAGAAAAACTGGATAGAGATGCCAAGGTCACTGGACGGCGCCTTCCATGCTCATAAACATGATGTAAGAGACAGAGTCAGGAGCCTGGAATGAGACAGGGACCAGGAGGAAGCAGAAGGGGGGGTTATAGGAACAGGAGAGGCAGGCTTGGCACACTTGCCAAAGTCCCCTCAGCTGTCTGTATGGAGCCAGTAGGTGCAAGCACACCTATGCCAGGTAACTTAAAGGTACAGGCCGAGACTGGCCAGGGGTTAGGGTTCCATGGTCTTCAAGGTTGGAGAGCTCAGAGCTGCAGACCACTTCCTCTTACCACCACTTCCTCCTGACGGACTCTTGGAAGAGCCAGTCTGGGAAGCAGAGGAGGCCTAGGAGTAAGAGGGGGACCCTTCCAGCACCTAGGAAGGGGTGCTTCAGGGGGAGGAAGCCCCCATCACTGGAGGTGCACAGAGGGTGTCATGGACAGAATGGAGCTGTCGTAGCTCCCTGCAAATTAGAGAGCCGAAGATTCTGAAAGCAGAGCGAGCACGCCGATGCCAGAGACCTCAGTCAGAGAGATGCCAAAGCTTCTGTAAATGGAGCTGGGACTCGCAGGCGCTGGATGAAAATGCGTATGCACCTCTCCTCTTCGGGAGCCATGTCCTTGGGACATACCCCAGACTGGAGATCCATGTAACTCCCGAGATAACTATCACGGCTAGCACTTGCTGAGTGTTTACCATGAGTCAGGCTCTACTATAAGCATTTTTCACATGTCGACTCAACTCACCCTACCAGGTGGGAAGCGCTACTGTCTCCATTTTACAGATAATGAAGGTGAGGCACAGAGAGGATGGGAAACTCGCCCCGGTTCACTCAGAAGGAAGTGCAGTAGCTGAGGTGCAATGTCAGGATGTCTGTCCCCCGAGGCAGGAGTCCTAACCACGAAGCCGCACTGCCGCTACAGAGCAAAGGGCTGGATAGAGGTGAATTCCAAAGACAAACATGACCTATCATCTCAGTTATCAATTTTCCTTAGAGATACAGAAGGAAACTCAGATATGTTAAACATATTAGGACGTAGTAAAGAGTAAAATGCAAACTACATGTGCATTTCTATGACAAAGCAAGAGCTTTTAGGACTGTGGTGCTACTCAAAGCACCTTCCTAGAACTCAGGCTGCCTTTGGCCCCCCAACTAGGTATGCTTGAAGGGTAACACGGGGCGCATCTGATCTTGAAGGTCCTTGTTATCTCTCAAAAGATGGATGACTCACTCATTTGGAATGGGGGGTAGTGATAATCTAAATCAGTGAATCAACTGAATCATATAATATTTAACAGAAATGGAGTTTTACTGCTCGCACATACCTATGGATATTACCAAGTAAAATGAGATCAGTTAATGAAAAAATTATAATTCACAATTAGGCCAGTGTTTCATAAAAATGGATTATAAACATATTCAAGTCCTGGGTTCCACCACATGCTCCTGCCTTTTTACTCAGTATGGGTACAAATGACAACAAACTTGAAAGCAGTGGGTCCTGAATAATGAGTCAGGGGCGTGACAATGGGAAGAGGTGTATTTGTTGAATTTCTGCCTGAGCAGAGCACGGTGCTAGCTGATGTCCTTACCCAAGGTTACCTCTGTCGTGCTCACAGGTGTGGACTCCATGAGAACAGGACGACCTCTGTCTTGTTCCCTGCTGTATCTTTGGCTCCCAGCACAGTAAGTGGCTCTTACAAGGGGCT
This sequence comes from Stenella coeruleoalba, assembly GCF_951394435.1. NCBI lineage: Eukaryota > Metazoa > Chordata > Mammalia > Artiodactyla > Delphinidae > Stenella > Stenella coeruleoalba. The sequence goes on along the minus strand of NC_137154.1, from coordinate 43,980,384 downwards.
CAGTGCATCATCTTAAAACAAATCAGTTAATAAGTACCCCATAGTGGTTAGTTATTAGACAAGAGGAAACCAAAGATGAAGATGTTAAATGACTAATCTGAGGTCACCCAGTTTGTCAAGGGCATTGAAGCTTTCCTCTGCACCAGGGGTGGCAAACTATGGTCTGAGGGCCAAATCTGGCCCACCATCTATTATGTAAATAAAGCTTTATTGGAACACATCACATTCACTTGCTTACGTGTTAGCTATAGCTGCTTTAGAGCTTACAAAGGCAGACTGGGTATGACAGAGACCATATGGCTTGCAAAGTGGAAAATATGTACTTTCTGACCCTTTAAGAAAAAGTATGCTGACCCCCTGCTCTACACCTTACATGTGACATCTCTTAGGTAAGGAGGCTTTGCCTCTGCTAATCCATTCATTTTGTTTCCTTACGAGCACTGGCTGTAGAGACAGAATCCATACTCCAGCTCGACCATTTGCCAGTTTAGTCTAGCTTATCTGCACTTTGGTTCCTCAACTGGAAAGTGGAATGGATACTAAAAGTACCTTCTTCATAGGCTATTGGAGTGTATTCAATGAGCTGGTCCATGTAAGGAGCTTAGCACAGTGCCTGGCACATAATAAATGTTAGCTCGGTGGGCATCAGCGGCTAAGGACCCACACAGCCTCACAGCCCACCGGGGTGCTCTTCCACTGACACTTCTTGAGTTCAGATTACAAAGAGGAATGGCCTTGCCCTGAGGTCCCAGCTCTGGAAGATGCTGCTGCTGTGCAGCCCCCAGATGAAGGGTTTCCATGTCTACAAAGAGTGGCCTCCCCTTAACCAGTCCTAGACCCAACTCCCCTCACTCTCCACTAAGAAAGCAGACCTACAGGACATGTCTGACGTAGTTGGAGCTGTAAAGAGGCCCCAGGCAAGAGCCTTGGTTGGGTCTTCTGCAGGGGGCCAGGGGAGTCTGGACACATCTGGTGAGGGGCCAGACCCACGGATGTCTCTCGTCCAGGGATGAGACCTGCCCCCAGGAGCAGATGCAGGCTGTGGCCCCTGCTGGTGTTCAGTCCTACTCGGCCATGCCTGACCAACTGAGGGGGTGACCAGAGAGAGGTGTCTATGCAGGGGGCTGAGGGCGCCCAAGGGAAGAGGTCATTCATGGCGCAGATGAGCAGGGCACAGTGAACTCAGTCCGGCGGCTGAGCCAGTGTTTGGAGGATCCTTAGAACAGCACAGGGGCTGTGGTCCCAGCCCATTCTTCACCCAGCCCTAGTGCTTGTCTGCGTCCTAGGGAGAAGAGGCTGAGAGGGAACAGTGAAGGGTCATTTCACCAGACAGCCACACACGGGGCTCAAGCGGCACCTGTGTAACGCCCGGGCAGGGGAGCTATTCCTCTGCCTTCCCTGACTCACCACGAACAACCACGTGGTGTGAGCAGGAAGGGAGCCAGTGGGGCCTGAGAAAACCCATCAGCTGGAGAGACACTGCCATGCTATGCCCCTCTCTGCTCGGGACTTCCCATGGCCATCTGTCTCTCTCAGCCTCTGGACAGGTGGCTCTACAGAGCAGAAACTGGAGAACAAGAACCAGAGCTGTCAGGGCCCCAGCAGGCCTGGGACGGCCTGTGGATGGGGAAGGAAGAACAACAGTGCAGACTGGAAGTCTGAAAGGCCATGTGATTTGGAAATAGTTTATGAACCTACAAGCACGTATGCCAAAGTGCCACCTACTAACCATCACCAAAGGTACTGTCCAAAGTGCCACTCAAAAATGAGGTCCACTGAGGAGGGGACTACAGACTAATCTTGGGTGTTTGCTGCAAAACCTTTGCCCCTGGAGCTGATCCCCTCGTACACTGTACCCCAATTCCATTGCACTGGCCCTGCCAGGTGGTGAGGCCAGGCCATCGCAGTGGCCCTGTGATATAGGTTCTATCATTCCCATCATAGATGAGAGGAAACTGCAGGTCAGAGATGTAAAAGAACTTGACGTTGAAACCATACTCCTGACGGCAGCCCCGCCTCCATGTCATGGGCGAGATACACTGTCTGGCTTGAGGACCGGAGAAACTTCAGGTCCCGGGAGGCTGCTCCGTTGGCCTGCGCTGGTTCACAGCAGTTGTTAAACCACTGAGATACCTTCACAGCGCTGGTAAACAGCTGCTTCCCAGAGTCCCTCCGGGTGGCCCTCTAACCCCAGCTGCTCTGGCCCTTTTCTTGGAATGATCCAGATCTTTCCACCAGCCAGCAACTGAAAGGTGTATGCCCGGCCCGCCCAGGAGCCCCGTTCATGCACATTGGTTAGCGTCTGTGTCTGGCTGGATAAGTACAATTTGACCATTACTTGCTCGAGCCCTTCCTCGGAGGCCCCTGTGAGAAAGAATTATGGGTTTCTGGAGGCCTTTCACTCAGCTCATCCGTTCCCCATGTGAGTGCCTGGGCGTCACTGTGCATGACCTGTTTTCCAGAAAGTTCTGCCAGTGATCACAGAGGGCATCCAGGAAATGCCACAATATGGTCTCAGAGATACGCCCACAGTGCTTGACATGCAGCCCACCAATGAGAGCAGAGAATTACTGATTCAGGTCCTGACAGCTTCCATGCTAATTCACGGAGACAGGAGGGAAGTGGGGCAGGAAAGGAGCTTGCAAAGCTTTGAGCAATTAACACACCCAAGGCCGCAGGGCTGAGCACCCAGCCCAGGCTCACCAGGCAGGCACGATGAGCACGTCTGGAGACCCAGCCAAGCCTGTGAGGCTCCCGAAGCCGCTGTGCTGAAAGCAGGAGGAGTACCTGCACGAGGGCAGCCGTTTCAGAGAGCAGCCCGCACGGGGGCTCGCCCGGCTGCTTTCGCTCCAGAGTCTGGGCAGTGCTGAGACTGCACGATGGAGTGGAAAGAAAACGGGTTTGGGAGTGAAACAGACATTGCGATGCTGCCCAGTCCCACCCACTTCTGACCACCTGTCCTCTCTAGGACCACGTTCCTGGAGATCCCCATCTTTTGAAGCTGGACCATTTCGTCAGCTCCTGTCATGCACTTCAGTGGAAACTCTGAGGTGCTGGTGGCTTTTTTGGAGGAGCTGCCGGAGAGGCTGTAGCCCAGACCTCTCCCAACGCAAAAACCCAGCACCTGGCTCTGCCCTTGGATTTTAGGTTGAATCCTAAAATAGCAACAGAAGGGGTTCCATTGCATGACTGTTGCTGGAGGTCAAAGTGATTTGGGGCTGGACAGCAGGACTGGCCAAGCTCTACCGAGGGGACAGACAGAGCCACCTAGGACGTGGCTCACATGGCTGAGGACCCTTAGCCCTCTGCCCACGCTGGACTGTGTGCTCATTGGAAGTGGCAGCTCTGCTTCTGGTCCCTGTGTATGGGCGCCTTTAGGACTGTTACCCCAGGAAAGCAGTGGAGCCCTCTTGTTTCTTATGGTTTTTCTCGGTTTCCTATATGCCCCTCTTTCAGGCAGAGCTAAGAAGGCTTTGAGGGTGGCTGGGGAGGGGGGCCTCACTCTGCCCTGCAGCCAGTGCTATTCTGGTTTCTGAAGCTTTGGTGTTTGGTGGTGAGATCCAGAGCCCAGGAGCAGGGAGGTGGGAGGAAGCAGGACAGCCAGGCCGGTGTCCCAGGTAACTGCCTGCCATGTGCACTGGGGCCTTAGGTCTAAGTTCATCCGGGGGACAGGCACAGACTGTCCTGTCTCCTGGTCCGCCTCCAGGAGTGTCCTGGGGACCTCCTCTCACCCCACGACTGGGTCTGCTCTTCATTGTTTCTGGACAAGCTCCACAGCCCAGCCCTGCAAGTCTCCATTTCCTTTACTGTGAGACAGGAACAGACTGCCAGGCTGCTGGGGAGAGCCACTGTGAGTCAGCTTTTGGAAGGATGAAGGCTAAGCATTAAATAATGGAGCCAGCAGTGCTGAATATCCCAGATAAGAATTCATAAAGGCTGTTGCCTTTCCTTCCATTCCTTTTATTTTTTTAACAGCTTTATTGGGGTGCAATTTACATACCATAAAATTCGCCCTCTTCAAAAGTACAATTCAATGATTTTTAGAAAAGTTTTCTTCCGTTCTTGAGATGTCTTGTTGCATGCTTTATTTGGGGTTAAAAAGAAAAGGGCTAATTGAATATCCCGAAATGTACGTTTGTATCACCTGCCTGCTGGCTTCCCGCTGATGATAAGGGACCACTGTTCTCACTAAAGAGCCTGATGCCTGGGCCCCGCCAGCCCGAGAAGCCCAGGCAGCCGCGTCTGCAGAGCATCAAAGCCAGTTCATCGGAGCAGTGCTCGTGAGGCAGGATTCACACCACCACACAGGGAGTGGTTCACCCCAGCACAACAGCGGCTGGTCTCTGCTTGCCGTCGGTCGGCCGTGCCACTTCCACGGCCCGGGATGTGTGTCCACCTCCCTTCTCTTCCATCAGACCCCGGTCCAAAGTGGGGCCCCTCGGCCTGTCCCAGCCAGAGTGAGGCACCGAGAGCCTGTGGGAAGCAGGTGGTCCTGAGAGGCAGGAGGGCTCAGTCGACCCTCACCTCCAACCCTGGGCAAAACCCCGTTTCCCAGTCTGTGAGAGAGACCCAGTGTTTGTGTTCCATTAGAGAGAAAAAGGAGGACTTGAGCACATCACCGTGATGCTTTTCTTATACCTCGAAAAGCAAGACATTACGCCTCCCCTTGTACTTGGGCTCCTAAGGGGAAATTTTCAGATGTTTTATGTGCTAATAGCCCTACTAGTAAAGAAGCGAAGTATTCTGTTGAGTTGAGGGTCTTCCCCCCTCTCCACTTCTGGGCGTGCATTAGGACACGAGCTGAAGGTCTTTTGCCAGCAGCCCCTACAATTAGGCTTTCTCTTCCCGAAAGAGAAAACTAAGAGAACTGCTAAGAGAAAGAAGTAGGATCTGGCAGGAAAGGGCTTGGAGATAATCGGAAGAAACGAGCTCTGACAGACAGCCTCAGGTCCCACGCCATTCAAATCGTCTGCAAAACAACTTCATTCATCTTGGCAAAGACAAATCCGGAAGACCTTCCTCTGGCACCTGAAGAGCACCGCGGGGAAAGAAAAGCAGCTTCCTCAGAATGCCTCCCTACCAGGCGGGGTCAGGCCTGCACGGCGAAGGGCAGCCTCCTGCAGGTGGTCTAAAGTCAGCTCTGCCCTTGACCGGCTATGTGACCTTTGTCAACCTCTCTGAACCTCAGCTGGCTCATCTATTTGATGAGGATAATAATACTTCTCACTCACCGCAAAGATTAGGTGAGTTGGTGGCATCAGTAAAGTGCTTAGCAAACTGTCAGGCTCCTGGTAAGTGGAGTAGTTCCCTGTTGCTGCCGTAACAAGTGACCACAAATTTAGTGACTGAAAACACAAGTTTATTATCTTGCAGTTCTGGAGGTCAAGGGTCTCACAGGGTCTCTCTGAGATAAAATCAAGGTATTGGCAGGTCTGTGCTCCTTTCTGGATGTTCCAGAGGAGAACTCTTGAATCCTCCTTTCCGGCTTCTAGAGGCCACCTGCTTTCCTTGGCCCATGACCCTCTTACTTCACGGTCAGTGCCAACAACGGTGGGTTAAGTCCTTCTCATGTGGCATCCGTCTGACCTCTTCTGATCTCCTCTGCCACTTTTAAGGACCCCATGATTACAACGGGCCCACCTGGATAATCCTGAACGCTCTCCCTGTTTTAAGGTCAACGGATTAACACCCATAATTCCATCTGCAACCTTAACTCCCCATTGCTATGTCAGGAAACGTATTCACAGTTTCCAGAGATTAGTATGTACAGATCTTTGGGAGGGGCACATTATTCTGCCTACCCCAGTACGCGTTCCATCATTGTGGGGTTTGCTATTTATAAAGGCACGATTCTAATACTCTGCTCTCAGGGCTGGAATCCTAAGAGGCAAAGGAAAAACAGCTCACGTTTGTCGAGAGCTGACCATTCCCCAGCTCTCAGCACCGTGGCTCTCTCCTCCCTGACACTGCGCTGGGACTGCACGAGGGGATACACCCAGGAAATCAGGGCAGGGCTGCCAGCCAGGTTCTACAAAGGAGCAGGTACACACGAGGACAGCAGGTGGCCGTGAGCTGTGGAGGGGTCTCGTCCATGATCTTGAAGCCACCTTGGCCCTGCGTCCCTCATACACCAGCTACTAAACAACGAACGAGAGCCTGGATGGAGTGAGGCAGGTACTGCAGCAATCACCCTCCTGCCTCTCTGCTTCTTTCCCAGCAGCTCTGACTGAACTGTCCCCGTCTCACCGCTGGCCCTGCCTCTGCTGCTGTGCTTTGAATTGGTGTTGGCAGTTGGTTGCCCAAAACTCTGGCTTTCCAAACTCCCTAAAGCTGCAGTTCTATTGTCTTGGGGGGGTTTCTCATCTGAGAATCTGAAAAATTACCCACTGGCACATACATAAAACAATCTGCATTCAATTTCATGGGAGTCGTGAGAAGCAGTATGATATACCGCAGAGATGGGCAAACCTTTTCTGTAAAGGACCAGCAGTGAATATTTTAGGTTTGCAGGTCTCAGGGTCTTGGTTACAACTACTCAACTCTGCCATATCTCTGGAAAGCAGCCATAGATGATGTGTAAATGAGTGGGGGTGGCTTTGTTCCAAGAAGAGTATTTCTACAGCAGGCAGCAGGTCAGATTTGGCCCCTGGGCTGCAGTTTTCTGAACTCTGGTGCAGGGGTAGCACACGCTGTGGCTCCTGGCTACTGCATCTACTAGACGGCCAGGTCATAACTGCTCTGTGCCTCAGTTTCCTCACTAGTACATAGGAAAACAATACCTGCCTTGTTGGGTAGTAGAGAGGAATGGAGGAGTGAACCTGTGTCCACTCAGAACAGTGCCGGGCACCTTGTAAGCTGGGTGAAAGTGTTAGCTAGGATCTGCCTGCTGGTCAACAGCACCTCCCTCCAGGACACTGGCTGTGAATCAGCTCTCTGCCTCGTTCCATGACAGCCCACTCTGATTGCCCAGGTACTAGCCTCAACGTTGTACTAGACACAACGCTAGCCCACCTAATCCAGCCCCAGCCTGAAAGGACAAAGGTAGTTACGATCCTGGATGTTCAAGTCACTGTGAACAGGACCCTGGGCGTGGCTGGGACAGAGGACAGAGGAGTCAGGCACCCTGGCAGGGGCTGGCAAGGATGAGAAAAGGCTAGGACTCAGGAAGGGCGGCAGGTCCTAGCAAGAAACTGGAGAAGGAGTCAGGGGTCTAGGGAGAAGCACAGTCATTCCATTCTGGGCTGACATGGCAGGCAAGGAACAGGCATTCGTCCGACTCTGTGAGCTCACTCCAGATACTCTGTGATGGCCGCTCGCAGCCAGACACATCTCACACCTGCTCCCTTGCCAGCCTGGGACTACTGTGCCCTCTCCCCCCTGCACAGGGTGGGTTCTGGGCCTGGGTGTGGCTAAGCTCACAGCTGAGCCAGCTGGGCAGGTAGGGATAGCCAGAGCTCAGCGTGTGCACACACACACTCATGGAAACGGAAATGGACTTGATTAGAAATTATGCAGAATGAAAGCTGCTAGTAAAGGTCCAAGTTTTTATGCTCTGAGCCAACCACATAAAGAACATGTGAAAAAGTCATTTTAGGGAGTGACAAATGTACGTACCTCCGGAACCGGGATTTATAGGTGCCATTATGTGCTACTTTCAAGCAACCCTTTAAACCTAGATTTCTGCCTAGGAGATATAATGAACTCTGAAGCACATACCACCTTTTTTTTTTTCCTGAGAGCTGTCAGCCTGGAGCTGAGCACCCGGACTTCTAAATATACACTTCACCATTCACACATAAAACACTGTTTCCACACATCAATTTCTTGGAACGAACTAGCTGGTGACCCTGTTGATGTTAAAGTGGCATGCTCCTCCGGGCACAGATGCACAGATGGGAACAGCTGGGCTCGACAGTGAGAAAGAAATGTAGTCCTTTGCAGCACGGCAGCCGGCAACCCAGACCAACTTCAGACGCCTGCAACAGCTGCAGCTCTTAGGTGCCGGGACAGGCTACAGGAGAGTCCTTGCTTTGGGAAATCTACAGCCTGAGGTCAGCTGGGAAGAGTGTGTCCCTTCCTCTGTAATTTTACTCTACCCTTTTCCCTCCAGTCTCAGCCTCTCCAGGGAAGCCTGCCGGTTTCCAGCGTCTTTCTTCTGGTCTTAAAGGGACAGCCACGTGCTGTCTTGCAGTGGCTCCCAAACGTTAACGGGCATCAGACTTACCCAGAGGGCTTGTTCAATCAAGGATCATGCTGGGCCCCCCTCCCAGCGTTTCTGATTCAGCAGGAGGTCTAGGGTGAGGCCTGAGAATGTGCATTTCTAACAAATTCCCAGGGGATGCTGAGGCTACTGGAGGGGCCTCACTCTGAGAAGCAGGCTGTAGAGGTGACTGGAACCACAGGCCTCCTTCTAGCCCTGGCTCTGCAGCTCATTCACTCTGTGAACGGGCAAGTCGCTTGCTCTCTTCAGGCCTCAGTTTTCTTCTGGGTAAACATAAGAGGGTGGGATGAAATGCTCTATAACAGCGGTCCCCAACCTTTTCGGCACCAGGGACCAGTTTCGTGGAAGACAATTTTTCCACGGACAGTGGAGGGGGTGGGGAGGTGTTGGTTCAGGAGGTAACATGAGCGATGGGGAGCGATGGGGGGCAGCAAATGAAGCTTCACTCGCTGGACCACCCGCCACTCCCCTCCTGCTGTACGGCCCGGTTCCTAACAGGCAGCGGACCGCTACCGGTCCGCAGCCCAGGGGTTGGGGACCCCTGCTCTATAAGACCCTTTCATGTTCTCAAATGTGATTCTAAGGCGGTTCAGCTCATACAGGAACTGGTGGTTTCCACTTAGGAACAGAATGTTCAATGGTACCCTTCAGCCTCTAGTTCAAATTTTTTATTTTTTAAATAAACAAACCAAGGTCCAGAGAGGTTAAATGACTCGCCCGAGGTCACACAGCTCGGTAGCTGCTGATTCTTGAACCAGAAAAGTAGACCAAGCCCCTGAATGCCCTCATTCCCTGCTCAGTGCGTTCTCCACCACCCATGAGGATTTCTGCAAAGCAGCTCTGGGGACAGACAACCTGCTTGATCGCCAAGTCTTTCCAGTACCTCTGAGGAAGCCAAACCCCAGAGCCCGAGGCTTGGACAAACCAGCAAATCCTCCCTCAGACACACCTCACCAAGACGGGTGCCCGGGTCTAGATCGGCAGAGGCACCTGCAACCTATATGTCAGGCTGGCAGGGAGGTGAGAGGTGCTCTGCAGGTGTGGAGGGAGAGGATATGAATCCCCAGATCCCAGGACTATTAACGAGGCTCCCAGAGGAGAGCAGAGTTCCTGTTTTGCTCAGTTATCACCAGCTGTATGCTCACACACACATAGTCACAGCAGCCCACAAAGGCTCGTCCGGAAAGCAGATTCCTCTAGTCCCAAGAGGCTGCTCACCGCATGGAGGCAGACCATTAAACAGGTGTCATTTCAAAGATGAGAGAAGAACACTTGTAAAAACGCCACTCTGGTTCAACAGCCACATCTGAATCTTTAAGTGCAGTTTACAGTGGAGAAGGGAGTAGTCGCAGCCAGGGCCTGGGGGGGTCAGCTCACAGGCTCCCAGGTACCTGGGCTGTGGGCACCCCAGGGCCAAGCACCGCCACTCCCAGGAGCTGTTGGCTCCCTGGACATCTTTTCATTGCTGTCCTCGGTCGTAAATCTCCCAGCCCAGGCAGCCACGGCTGTATTTCAGTGAGGGAAAGTGGATTTGTCCTTCAAGAAAAGTTAACAAACAGGCCCTCCCAACCCCAGGCTCCTGCAGGACCAGGAAAGGCTTTGAATCCACGTCAAAGAAGCCATCAAAGGAAACAGGCCATTTCAAACAAAATCCATTTCTCGAGCATGACGGTAAAAATATTTATCACATGAAAGACGTGAAAACCCTTATGATGTCTTAACGCTCCGTATTATGGATGCAGCATGTGTCCAGCGGAATGTGTGCAAAAAAACCGTCATGCCTGTGACTTTGAAAGAGGGAAAAATTAGTCCTTTCCATGTGGCAAATTCTTAATTTACCAACCCAGTCGTGCTGCATGGTCACCTGAGGCAAAGGAAGGAGGTGGGCCCGGCGTTCAGCCAGACAAAATAAGCAAGGGCTTCAGACAAAGAAAGTCTACATGTCCGGGACACGGTGAATAGGGGGTCCGACACTTATCTATCTCTGTCAGCCAGGGCCCTTGGAAAGCATCCACCCTCACGCCTCATGTACAAGGTCAGACAAGGCCACTTCAGTGTGTCTCAGGATTACCCACAGGGTCTGAACTTTCTTCAGGCACCTCCATAATCATGAGCATTTGCTGTTCAAATGGATTTTCAAAGTGCATGATAAAGCCTGTTCCTACTCCAGCAAAGGATGACGAGGGGGCAAGACAGACTTCCTGGGAGGCCCGAGTTTCTCAGGCTCAGATCTGAGGATGAAAGCTCTGCTCAGAGACCTTAGGGCACTGAGGTTCTACCTCCATGCCATACCTCAAGGTTGGTGGGTGACCAGAGAGGGCACTGGGATGCACAGCCTCTCATGGATCCACGAGCATGTCCTTCTCTTCGGGAAGGAGATGCACCCAGTTCTAATGCCCTTTCCTCCGGATGGGTGGCTTAGAAGGAAGCTCCCTTGTGGGCCCTGGCACACTGAAAAAGACACATGGGCTTGCCCTACCTTTCTGGGTACCCACAGAGAGGTGGAAATTAAACCCTATGTATTTGGAGTTATAAATCAAAGTTAATTCACGTACTCAACAAATTGCATCGAGATGCAGCTGTGCAGAGGTAGCCTAGTCTGGAAGTGAAGTATCAGACCTCTGAGACACACTGCTGGAGTCTGGAACTTGGCTTCACTCCTCGCTAGCTGTGTGACACGGCACAAGTCACTTAACCTCTCTGTGCCTCAGTTTTCTAATGTGGAAAAATGGGGATAATCATAATACCTCTTCCTTGTGGGGACTGAATACATTAATGCGGGGCTCTCACATTCTATGTGCTACATAATCACTGGTAATTGTTGCTGTAGCTATGGGCAGGTACTATGCTGGCTGCTGGGACAGAATTAGGAGCAAACAGTGCGGAGTTTATGAAGTGGTTACTCATCGCTTTCTCATCTTCCTCACCAGAGTCAGGTCCGCAGAGTCACTTAGAACACAAGCCTCCTCCATCCTCCCTAACAGGACGAGAGGACACAGAGCCCGCTGGTACCCTGGGGTGGGGTGCCTTGGGATGCCTGAGGAAGGCCGGCCTCGGCCTTCTGCTCCTCACCCCATTCCTGCTAAGGTCAGGAGAGGAAGGGAAGTCGGGGAAGCCACACGGGAGTGGGGGAGACCAGTGCCACGGTGTGAGGGCCTCTGTATCAAGACGGATCTGCCTGGCTGGGGAGTTGGGTGGGAGGTGGTGACGTTTCCTCCTGGGTCAGTCACACTGTGCAGACCTGAGCTAGGACACGGGGACTCCAACCCTATGGGGCTGTCTGCAGGAAACCCCAAGGATTCCTCATAGCATGGGTGCTGCTCTCTCCAGGTCGCCCTCTGCTCATGACCCAGTGGGATGGCACCTTCGCAGTAAAAACCAAGGCAGTCTGGAGGGTGAGGCTGACAGGTAGAGCTTGGGCAGGGTCCTGAGGGTGGCCTCTATGAACCAGAGACAACTGGAGGTGACAAGCTCCTCCATTGTTGGGGATCATGAAGGGAAGGTCCCCAGACCCCTCACACACCCACACCACTCGCCTTTTACAAGACACACCACAGTTAGCATCCTAGACCACGGACTTGGGCAAGGTCAGCCCCATGTGAACCTCCTCTCCTCCTGCCAGGCCCCAGGAGGAGGAATGGAATTGACGGACAGCACGTGGGCTGTCTTGTGGGGAGGGGCTCACCCTGCCCAGATGTCCTGCCCCCTGAGCCCTTGTCTCCCTGCATACCTCACCAGCACACTGCTGAGCACGGCGGGTCAGAAAGTTCCCGGATGCAGACATGAGGCAAAGTCAGAGCCCAAAGGACCCGCAGGAACCATTCATCCAGACCAGTGCTCTTGGCCTTTTTTTGATTATAACCTACGGTAAGAACTACACTTACGTCTAGCACACGCATGCAAACATACATAAGGGAAACCACAACTTACAAAACAGTCTTTAGCCTTACCATATATGACTAACTCTGGAATATTCTATTTTATGTTACAATATTTTGTTAAGAATGAATGCTGGTTGTGACCTAGGAAACTGATTCTATGACCTACTACTGGGTTGTGACCAGCACTTTGCAAAACAATGATCCAGAGCAATGGATTGCTACCTTTTAAAAATCAACGCCTCCTTTTCATAAATGTTAAAAATCCCTACCCTCCTTTCATGTTCTTTGAAATTTGAAAATAAATTAACTTTCACAACTGAAAACAAATAAAAATAATGGCATTTTGGAATCCGCTTCTTCAAAGTATGCACGCCACCTAACCCTACTTTCCAAAGACTTTGATATGGACCACCCCATAGGAGAGAAGATGCCCCCCCCCAGTTGAAAATAACCTAGTTAAGAGTGGTTTTCAAGAGCTTCTATGGAGCCCCCTTGGGGAAAATGGACCCTGTGTTGGGGGAAGGGGAGGGCTGAGGTCCCTCTTTCCCCCTCTACCATAGCTGCTTTGCCTGAGTCTGTTTATATGTTAGGGTTTTATATAGGAAACCCTTTAAAGAAAGGGTCATTGGCTAAAGAAAATGGTTTGAACCCCAGAGGCTAGTGAGTTCCTCTGTCTCATTTCCCTGGGGAGAGAAAGAGGCCAAGTCATTCATTCCATCAGAAAGATTCAGGGACTTGCTGAAGATGACACAGAGAGGCAAGGTTAGGGCAGAAGTGAGAGGAAGACAGGACAGAAGGTGAGACCTGGTCTATGGCCACACCACCCTCAACGTGCTCCAGCTCATCTAATCTTGGAAGTGGGACCTGGGCAGGGTATTCTTAGGTCTTCAAACAGTTTCAAAAAGACCCAACGATAAGGACATGCACAACGAAGGGACCCAATTCCTTGGCTTTGAGCTCGATTTCTAGAAGACTCGGCATGGAAAAATACTAAGTCAGAAGCCCTGCTTAACAGCTACGTGTGGCTTTGATAAATAAACGTGGGAAAATGAATTGATCATCTCTGAACAGGGGCAGTGTGTCTGGAGGAGAGCATCTTCTTAACCTGGGGTCCAGGAGGAGGGAACCTCTTGATGAAGAGAAGATAGAAGAGGGGGTGTGCATGTGCTCAGAGAGGGAGGACGGCGGGGGGAGGTGAAGAGGGTTCTGCTGGCTTTTCCACTAACACACAGAAGCCGACGCCAAGTGTCAAGCTCATGGCTCTGTGGCATCCACTACATCGGCTGCTGCTGCCCCAGGCTAAGTCATCCACCATTTGATAATCAGAACACCCCCAGGACTGGCTGGTTCCAGCTGCAGCTGTTACCCTCTGCTCCTTCGGAGGGGCTTTTCTGACCCAGAGCCAGGAGAGGCAACGTGATAGAGGCTCTTCTCTGGACTCCAGCAAAATCCTCTGAACACAGCAGATGCTGCCATGCCTATCTGATGGCCGTCCAGAGGCATCAAAGGCAGCCACTCGGTGTTCTGGAGTGAGCCCAGGTCCAGGCCATGTATGTCTCTTGAGGGTTGGAATCAGCCCAGAAGACACACCCACACACACTCATGCACCCACAGAGCACAGGCAGGCACTGTCCCTGAGGCTGTGGCTTACCCGAGTTCCCAACCCTGACTGCACACCAGTGCTAACTGGGGAGCAAAACAACAACAAAACTACAAATGCCCAGGCCGACACCAGACTGACCGATTCAAAATCTCTGCAGGTAGGGTCCAGGCATCTTTTTTGTTTCTTTCTTTTGTTTTTTTTTTTTGCGGTATGCGGGCCTTTCACTGCTGTGGCCTCTCCCGTTGCGGAGCACAGGGCTCGGGACGCGCAGGCTCAGCGGCCATGGCTCACGGGCCCAGCCGCGCCGCGGCACGTGGGATCCTCCCGGACCGGGGCACGAACCCGTGTCCCCTGCATCGGCAGGCGGACTCTCAACCACTGCGCCACCAGGGAAGCCCTGTTTCGTTTTTCAACCTCTCCAGGTGATTCCAATACACAGCCAAGATTTAGAACAACTGGGTTGGGGAACAGTTTCCAAACTGCAGTGTGTACACAGAAGTCCACTTGGAAAGTCTGGGGACAATACAGATTCACCCCAAGATGGGCCATCCCCCAAGATTCTGGAGCAGAAGGTCTACAGGGTAATTATTAACAAGTCCTAAGAAATGAGCTCCTCCCTATCAACAGAACTTCATGTCAATTCAAACCATCGCACATCTCACGTAACAAAGCAACCCTTAGTGTTTTATCCCCTGAACAAGTACTGTAATCCTTTTATATACCGTAAGTGTTTTATCGGACAAACACAATGCCTTCTCTCAGATGTAGCAATATGGTGTCATTACCCTCTTTCAAACAGCCTTTTGGAAATTTAATAACTGATGATGCCAAGGTCTATTTTCCTCATCTGAGCATCATGATGTCTCATTTTCCCAACCTGAGCATCAGAAGATTCCCCCTCCCCAGGGCAAATTGTGCAAGGCACTTGGATATACTCAGGTATAGAAAAGAAAGCCACTCAAGGCCCGGAGCTGTGATGGTCCCAGCCCCACTGGTGAGCTCCATCTTCCCTCCTGCCATGAAGTTCTCATAAACGGCTGAGTCTTGTTTTGAGATTCTGAGTCTTTTCTCTACACCACAAACTGTATTTATGACACAGTGCTCCCCAGCACGCACGTTGAGAAACAGAGCCGCTGAGCCTGGGCTGCAGGGAGGTTGCCAGAGAGTAAAAGAGGCCAGGTTGGGGGTGGGAGGATCTCACAGGCTCTTCGTTGAACCCCCGCTTCCCTGTGTTTCCTGTTGGCAGGATTCTTGGAACTGGGGGCTTTTTCAAACAGCACCCCTAGAAATCAAAATGCTCCCCTCCGCTTCGAGAACACCAGCTTAGCCAGCAGTCACTGCAGAGGGGCTGCAGCAGATTCTGCAGGTGTTGGCGCTGGGAAAGGCTGGGAACCATGGCGGGAGGGATGCAAAGATGAGGCAGCCTCCCCGCCTCCAGTGACCTCACACGTAGGTATGAGATGGACAGGTAGACAGGTGTACTGCCTGTGTACCGCCATTCCACAAGGGGCTGGAGGGCTGGCTGGCTGGACAGATGGACGGTCATACCGACACAGGGTCATTCAGACCTACTGCTGCAGCCAGGGTTTCGTAGGGAGAGCGTGTTGGGCACAGCTGCTGCCTCTGGAGATGGGGCCGGCGGAATGCAGCACTCTACGTCACTGCCAATAAGCCAGCTCTGAGGGGACTAGTGTTTGGATCCCGGGAGCCAGGAAAGGCAGTCTGAGCTGTATAAACACAAAGGAGCCAGTCTGTTTTCTTGCCTCTGTGACTGTCGCAGATGGGGCAGCACTAATGAAGGTCCCAAACCACAGGCCCAGACTGTTCCCGGGGACTTCAGAGAGGGAGTGGATGAAAGGCATCCAGGCAGCTCTGCAAACCTGCCCCTCATTATAAGCGCTTCTGACACCTCATGGCACCGTGTGGGCCTCACTGTTCCCATCTGCAGCTTCCCCTTCACCGGCAGCCCAGGCTTTTCCTCAGGAGCCCAGAGAGGCCCTCGGAGGCTGGCGAGGCAGCAGGAGCATCAGGGAACAGACAGTCCTTCCCCGCCAGCATCCTCAGAGCCCTGACCCCACAGGCCAC
Organism: Stenella coeruleoalba; assembly: GCF_951394435.1. Taxonomy (NCBI): domain Eukaryota; kingdom Metazoa; phylum Chordata; class Mammalia; order Artiodactyla; family Delphinidae; genus Stenella; species Stenella coeruleoalba. The sequence goes on along the minus strand of NC_137154.1, from coordinate 43,964,594 downwards.
TCAGCCACCCTCAGCATCCACTTCGTGTGTGAGCACATCAAGCGCCGAATCTAACAGACCAGGGTTTGACTCCCGGCTCCGCCACTCGTACCCTCTGTGACCTCGAGCAAGTGCCTGAGTCTCCCTCAGCCCCTCAGTTTACTCGGCTGTGGAAAAGGGATGAAAAGAAAACCGACCTCCTCAGAGTTGGGAAGGGTACCCAAAACATTTCACAGAAAGCATTTACCACGCCTGGGACCTGGTAAGCAACCAGTCGATGTCAGCGAGCCGTAGCATTACCAAGGTCATTGTTGCCACATGGACCGGTGGCAGTACAGGATACAGAAAAAAACCGAGGGCTGAGAAGCCAGATTCCCAAGCACAGGCCTCTGCCCTCTACCAGCCACACGAGACCTTGCACTCCGAACCTTTTAAACCTCAGCTTGGACCAGACAACAACTACCAGCCCGACAACCAGAAGTACTGTCTTTCCCATCTGCTTTTGTCTCTCAGGTTACCTTGGCCAATTGACAGGGACACCTGGAAGGGGATAATTTTGAAGTTGTGCCCAAGATGTTTCCCTGCCTCGGGAGGGCTCAGAGCCAGCCCTTGTTCCACACTTGGCCCCAGCTGTCACTCTTATTGTGTCCCTGAGGCTATAGACCCTGGACCTCCAGGCTCAGGACCAAGTCCTCAGCCCCTGGTCCCCAGAGTGGAGACCCCGGGCACTAAGGTACACCCACGGTCCGTCTCTCTGTGCATGTTCCTATTGCTGGTGCAGAGGAACTTATACTCTGTTGCACCCCACTTTTCTGGCCTGGCCCACAGATGGGAACTTTCACCTTCTCAGAAGATGGGAAGAAGCCTCCTACCCTTCTCCATGCATCTCACTTTCTCCTTAACATTAGGGTATGAGTTGGCTGGGTAAGTGACCACACGGTAGACCCCATTATTCCTTGGGTATGGCCTTGAGAACAGTGATGGGATGATTAGTCACTGGCAAAATTTTGACCTTTTGCTCTCTATATGACTCCTTTCTACTCCAGGGCTAGTTGAGATATTGGCAGAGACAAGGCGTTGACTGAAAGCTTGGTTAAGGCCGCACTAGCTGGGCCCCATGGCAGATTCTCAGACCCCTTCCTTCTTCCAGAGAGTGTCTTCCTACCACTGTGAGCCCTCTGGTTGGCCTGTAGCAGCATCTCCCCAAGGCCTGTCCCCACACCCGAAGACCAGGAAGGACTGCCAGGACCTGCGGCTGCCATGGTGTGTCCACGGCACATCCTCAGTCCCCAACCACCTGTGGCTCCAGGACACATTCCCTGTGTCCCAAGGACACTTTCCCCCTCCATATCCCCATCCTAAAAACCTTTGCCTGGGAATCAAATGTCCCTCCCAATAACTTTTTTTTTTTTTTTTTTTTTTGGCCATATGTGGGCCTCTCACTGGTATGGCCTCTCCCGTTGTGGAGCACAGGCTCCGGACACGCAGGCTCAGCGGCCATGGCTCATGGGCCCAGTCGCTCCGCAGCATGTGGGATCTTCCCAGACCGGGGCACGAACCCGTGTGCCCTGCATCGGCAGGCGGACTCTCAACCACTGCGCCACCAGGGAAGCCCCCAATAACTTCTTGATTCCTCCCCATCCACACTCAGAAGCCCCTGCACATCAGTCATCACTCTCTCCTCTGTGTCTTCATCCCCTACCTTTCCTCTGGATCATTCTCCTGACATCATCCATGTGCCCCAGTCCCCCTCATCTAATAAAACCCTTCCTGGATCCCCTCACCTCCCCCGTCATTTCCCCCTTTTCTTCAATTTCAGGCTTCTTGTAAGAGAAGTCTACACAGACTGCCTCTTCCTCGCGCATCCTGAGACTTGGTTCTGGACTCCTCTCATGGTTGCAGGGGTTCCCCGAGTGCAGGACTCTGTCCTCAAAACATGCCTTCATCCCTGGACATGGCCCAGGGCTTAGCACATGACAGATGAACAACAGATGTTTGATGAATGAATGAACGAACAAATGAACACCACTCGCATAAGGCATACCATCCTGTGGGCTGCATTTTCTCATCCGTAAAGCAGTGAGGCAGGTAGGACCGGTCCAGCTCTGACATGGCATTGCTCTGGGACTTCCCTCTCCACGCCATCACAACAGACAGGTGGTGACAGGCTGCTCATGATGGTGCCAGTGTCTGGGGTAGCAACATTAATCCCAGGAAGCTTTTTTTGCTCTGATTCCCTGGCTCCCTTTCAATACATCCCGTTTCCTTTCACTTTGTTGAGCACACCTGCCAGCTCTGCCATGAGATTTTGAGTTTACCTGAGATGATATTTATAACATCCACAGCCCAGGACTTGGCACATGAAAGTAGAATCTTTGTGGAACCATACTAAGCAAGAAAACTGAGGCTCAGAGAAGTTCAGTAACCTACCTGGGGATACCCAGCAAGAAAATGAGGGAGGCAGCTTCCAGTCATGCTGGTCTCATTTTAGTTCTTTGGACACCCCCCCCCCACACACACACAAACGAGATACTCTCAACCCACCTCTGAGACACAAAGGCCCAGAAAAATCCCTGGAACCATACAGGACATTATTGAATAAATAGAACTCAATATTAAACAGAACTCAATACTGTCACTTATTTGACTATCTCAGAACAAAATACTCGGAGGCAAGAGCGTGCATGAGTGAAAATGTTACTTATTGAGCAATCAAACGCAAGCGCTCTGGGCCCAGAATATGCTCTCATATAGAACTTACTTTATAAATACAAACCCAGTCTTATTCCAAGGTTTGAAATGAAAGATTGGCCTTTCAACGGAGAATCTGCATTTCAACATAAAGGTGTCTTAGTTATTCACCAAGATTCAAGATCTGATTAATCCTATATATTCAGCATTTAGAAAGCCCAAGGAGCCCAGAAGGCTCGTTTCAGGCCTAAAGGCGGCAGCATGCCCCAGAGGTGCCTAGTGAAATATGTGAGTGTCACTTGCAGCATCTTGGGTCCCAGCTCTAAAGGAAGTCTCCAGGGACGGCAGCATCAGGGTCATCCTTTTACAAAGCTGAAGTGTGCAAGTGTGTAGTGAGAGAGGGACAGGTTCACTCCCAGGCGCTTGACTTTGTTATGCTAATTGAACACCTGTTACCTGTCAAGTGCCAGGTGCTATGGCTACAACAGTGAACTTGTCAGGCAAGTCTGTCTCAAGGACCCTATATTCCTTTTTTTTTTTTTAACATCTTTATTGGAGTATAATTGCTTTACAATGGTGTGTTAGTTTCTGCTTTATAACAAAGTGAATCAGTTATACATATACATATATCCCCAAATCTCTTCCTTCTTGCATCTCCCTCCCTCCCACCCTTCCTATCCCACCCCTCTAGGTGGTCACAAACCACCGAGCTGATCTCCCTGCGCTATGTGGCTGCTTCCCACTAGCTATCTATTTTACAATGGGTAGCGTATATATGTCCATGCCACTCTCTCACTTCGTCCCAGCTTACCCTTCTCCCTCCCTGTGTCCTCAAGTCCATTCTCTAGTAGGTCTGCGTCTTTATTCCTGTCTTGCCCCTAGGTTCTTCATGACGATTTTTTTTTTTTTAGATTCCATATATATGTGTTAGCATACAATATTTGTTTTTCTCTTTCTGACTTACTTCACTCTGTATGACAGACTCTAAGTCCATCCACCTCACTACAAATAACTCAATTTCGCTTCTTTTTGTGGCTGAGTAATATTCCATTGTATATATGTGCCACATCTTCTTTATCCATTCATCTGTCGATGGACACTTAGGTTGCTTCCATGTCCTGGCTATTGTAAATAGAGCTGCAATGAACATTTTGGTACATGACTCTTTTTGAATTATGGTTTTCTCAGGGTATATGCCCAGTAGTGGGATTGCTGGGTCCTATGGTAGTTCTATTTGTAGTTTTTTAAGGAACCTCCATACTGTTCTCCGTAGTGGCTGTATCAATTTACATTCCCACCAACAGTGCAAGAGGGTTCCCTTTTCTCCACACCCTCTCCAGCATTTATTGTTTGTAGATTTTTTGATGATGGCCATTCTGACTGGTGTGAGATGATATCCTATATTCTATTGATGGAGATACATTAAGTAAAATAAAAGCAGGTCATTGCAGACCATGACAGCTGTAATGAAGGAAATAGACCTAGTGGCATGATACGGAGAAAGCTGGAGGGGAGGTGCTGCTTTAGATAGAGTAGTCAGGACAGGTCAAGCTGAAGATGCATTTGAGCAGGTATCTGAAGGATGAGAGGAATGAACCACAGGGCAAAGGAGACAGCAAGCACGAGAGTCTTGTGGCTCAGGGTGTCCAGAGAACTAAAATGAGACCAGGGCTTCCCTGGTGGTGCAGTGGTTGAGAGTCCACCTGCCGATGCAGGGGACACATTCGTGTCCCGGTCTGCGAAGATCCCACATGCCGCGAAGCGGCTGGGCCCGTGAGCCATGGCCGCTGAGCCTGCGCATCCGGAGCCTGTGCTCCGCAACGGGAGAGGCCACAACAGTGAGAAGCCCGCATACCGCAAAAACAAACAAACAAACAAAAAATAAATAAATAAATAAAATAAAATGAGACCAGCGTGACTGGAAGCTGGAGAAAGAGCCCACAGGACTCTGTAAGCTGTGGTAAGGAGTGTGGGCCTTGTTCTAACAGCAAAGGAAAAACTTTGAAGGGTTTAAGCAAGAGAGCAACATGAGCTGCTGACCATATTAAAAAGTTCATTCTGGGCAGAGAATGTGGGAGGAAGCCAGTTAGAAGTTATTGGGCAGTCCAGGCAAGAAGTGTCCTGGATGAGGCTAGCAGCTGGAGATGCAGATAGGTAACCAGATTTAAGTTACCTTTTAGAAGTAGAAACGTCAGGCTTGAAAGTTAAGTAAAGGTGGATTCATTCATTCATTCAACAAGCATTGAGGATCAAGAAATGGGAGGCTCCCAACCGTGGAAGAGTTGCTGGAGCAGAGGCAAGCCTTTTGAGGCCCTAAATTAAAATACCATGAAAATTTCAACAGGTAGATTTCAACCTGCTCTCACTTCAATTTTATCACAACAAAGAGAATAACCAAAGATCTCCTTATGCTTTTTCTTATATTTCTACCTTATGTCATTTCTCTGGATGCTCTCTACCTGCAAAATACATCTTGTTATCATATTACAGTCACTGCATCTCAAATAGCTGATAATTATCATATTTCTAGAGCCTGTTAACATTTACTCTCTACAGTGATATCCTTCTAAATATCCATGTGAGTGATTTTTTTCCCTTTTTTTCTAAACATCACAGGTAGGTGCTCAGTGGAAAAACAATCATTAACCTCATTAAAGCAGCAGGGTGAAATGCTGAAAGCATGGCTCCTGACATCCTAAGAGTCTAGAGCTGGAGCCCCTGAGACCCCAAGTTGAGTTTTGTTCCTTTTAGTGATAATGAACGTTAAAATCCAAAGCATACTTTAAAACAAAATCTTTGCAACTTGGCCGGAAGCTGCCGCCTCCTATTGCTTATGGGACTTAACAATACTGCTAGCCAGCCCTGAAAGGAGCCATGGGGACAGTGGTGGTACCTGCCCAACATTTACTTCTTGTACGTTCAGAAGATGCTCAGCTTCGGGCAGGGAGACATTAATTAGAAAACTAGAAAAGAGCCAGTTTGAATCTCCCAGCCGCAGCAGTGCTCCTACAGGGAGCCTCACACGAAACGAGTTCCCCGTGGCCTCTGGATGGTCACCGTCATGGTCCACACTCATCTGCTACACACACGTCTTGACTCCACAGAAATCCAAACCATGCAGACCCTGAATCCACTGTCTACACCAGAGGAAGCAACAGGTGCCAAATCTAGGAACAGAGTTGGGGAGCCACGGTCTTCACGGCCCATCTCCTTCTCTAAACTCAAGACTTCCCGTATGGGGACACAGCTCACGATGATGGAAATACAGACATGGAGAAGCCAGAAGCGTCTTCTCTGTTCAGCCTCCCCTTCTTGTCCCCTGGAGGCTGTGATCTCTCAACGTATTTGTTCAAGAATCATATTTCCCCTTCATATCTGCTATCCAGGTCCATAGCAGAAATCAGAAATCAGTTTAGTTCAGGCCTCCCCCCAAACCAGCTGATAACTCTAGCTCAGGGTCAAGGTTCTCATGAATAGCAATGGAATTGGGGGTCACCTAGACACCAATGACAGCGTAGAGACAGGACCCTTCAAAGTTGGGTGCCCCTGGAATCCCAGGCTCTTACCCTTGCAATAGCTGACTTACTGGGGCCTGGAACTCTTTTCACCAGGGATATATATTTCTGTTCTCCTTCCGTGTTTTCTCCTGTGGTTATTCAGGAATACTCAGAGCCAGGGAACGTGATTCCTCTTGGGTGAACAGAGGTAACTGGACACATTCAGAAGGAAGAAATTTCTCCCATAGCCTATAAAATTAACAGCAATAAATAAGCAAATAAAACGTGCTTCCTACCAGTCCGGAGGTGCTGTGGCATCCTCCTTTATTGGCTCATAAAGCGTCGCCTGGCAATCTTGCTCTGCTATTGACAGCCCCAGTGACAAGGCTAAGCTATCAACTCACTAATTGGAATGTCCTTTTTTCAGGAAACTTTCTGAAGGAATCAAATTTCCAGCCCCCAGTGTCTCTTTCAGAAGCCATTACTCAGATGTGCTTAGATATTTGCAATGCTATTTCATAGCAACCTTCAGACGGTATGACAAGTGTGCAAGGGGGAGGCAGATTCTTGAAGATGCCTGTCTAACAGGAAATGCTAAGCTGGGAATTTTCACTACAGCACCAAGATGCAATGGATACCAGATGCCCAAGTTGAGCTCCTACACAAACCAGCATGAAACTCAAGTAGGTGATTGGAAAGGACTGGGTTGTTAGAGATTAAAGAGAGGACCTGTGAAGAGCTTTTCTGAGTCGGGGGTCTCTGTCAGGTGGAAAGGCTGGACGACCTACCTCCACACCAAACTTAATGTGAGAGGCTTCAGTGAACCATCTACAGAATTGATATGTGTTCTCCAAATCTGGGGGACACGGGAGTCTAGTAACTGATGCCTCATGCCTGAGAAAGCTAAGGCAACCACTAAACAGCCCCCACAAATGCTGGACAATGGTGCACAAACATGGAACCCAAGGTGGGAATGTCAGCCTGCTGTCATTTTAATAGGTCTGCTGTCCAAGAAGGCAGCTTGCCAAAGTAAGGGATCTTTCAGTAAGCCACCGTGAGGACCAGAAACTATGGGGGCACTGGGAGTAGCCAGTTAAAGCGGAAGCATGGCCTCTGTCAAGGAAGTTGCAGTTACCTGGCCCTGCGGGGGGATCTCCAGAGAACTCATGAAAATTATAACAACAGAGTCAGCCTCCATCTCTGCCAGGCACAGAAGGCATAAAGCCATCTTCGGACAGGACCAGCCGAGTAAGAGCGATCCTGCACCTCCCACCCCTACGCCTTTCCTCCCTCCTCCTTTCTAGAATGGTGGGAGAGCACAGCTAGCAAATAAGGAAGGAGGCATGAAGAAAGAGAGAAGCAGGACCACACTGCTCCTTCTTGGACTGCAGAGCCTCTGGAGAAGAATCAGCATCAAACCAAGTTTGAAGTTTTGCTGATTATATAGCACCGTACCCTCTTAAGGACGGAACTGAGACTGTGTTTTGGTTTCAATTAATCATACGACTTATTCTTGCCCATTAATTCAAAGAAAGTCCTGGTCCTGTCTGAATTTCTACCCCCTTGCGGTGGAAGACTTACTCCTACTGAGGATGTTTGCAAGGCAGTGGTATCAAAAAGAAAGTTGCTCCTATAATCATACCTCAGGGGTCCTGTTTATTCAGAGTACCAGGTTCACCAAGTTAGAGCAGAAAGGGAAGGCTTCATTTCATCATCCATGGTTGATGGCTAATTCCCCCCGGAAGCCCTACAATTAGGAGCTGATCCCTTTGGGACATCATGCTCGATCTAAGATGAAAGCCTAAATCCCTTTGGGACTCGATATTTTCCTCACTGTGGAGGAAAGCCTCACTGAGGCTTCATGCTCTCAGCAAGACAAGTCTATACTTGGGGCTGTTTGTCTCGATTTGTCCCCAAAGATAATTTGGGGATGTACAGAAGATACTAAAACTTTCCAAAGAGGAAAAAAGAAAAAACAAAACAGGTCATATATAAAGGAGCAGAAATATTGGATGGTACCAGATCTCCAAAGCAATACTGGCATTTAGAAGTCAATGAATCAGCACCTTCAAAACTCCAAGGAAAATTCTGTTTTCAACTTGGAGGTCTAAAGCCACATAACCTGCCAATCAAATGTGAATGTAAACTAACGGTATTTTCAGACATGCAAGGGCAAAATATTTATTTCCCATGGCCTCTGTCTTGGGAAGCTGTTGGAAGACAAGCCTCTATAAAAAGGGAGTAAACCAAGAAAGAGGAAGCCATGGGATTAACCCAGAGGATTCAGCCCAGGAGCAAGGATGAGGGATCCCCCCAAGATGAAGATGCCCTGAAGCCTCACACAGCAGCACCGAGGCAGGCCTGGAGCAAACCACCCTGACTGGAACAGAAAGATCAAGCACTCCAGGAAACAAAACGAAACTGATGGATTATACGAGATATTCAAATATTTGGAAAGTAATGGCAAAGGTGTAAAACAGATACGATAGAGCACACAGGAAAAACCAATCAATGCTAAATACTAATGTAATTTTTTTTTATAAAAAGGGCAAATATTAATATTAGTGTGTTTGCTATTTGCTTGTTTGCCCTCATATCCATTCTTGGCTCTTCCCTGACCTGTTCTGTACCATGGGAGTTAGAGAGGGGAGAAGAGGGGTTGACTCTGGCCGGCTGTACTTCTCAATTGGCTTCTATCTGCATTTGGCCAATGAGAGGCACTGAAGGGAGATGGAGGGCGGGAGGAAGGGAGAAGCCAAGGTATTTTTCCCTCTCATTCTCTGCTTCATGTGGTGTCTGCCACAGATGTGGCACCTCCTCCATGTCTTTGACTCCTCTTGGACAAGTCCATTTTGGTTCCACCTTCTGCCAGGTAGCTGTGCATCCTGGGCTCTGGAAAGACTGCCCACACGCTTGGCTCTCCAGCCTTAGACATGGTAACAGCTTCCTGCTGTTGCTAATTTCTATTTGCCTCAACTTCTCCCTTTTGGCTTCCCAGCTCTTCCATTACCTGTACAACCATTTCCTTAAATCATTCCCTTCCTGTTAAAATGCTTAGTATTTTCTCTTTTCCTAGCTGGACATTGATTCAACCAGGAAGAATGAAAGTTTACCTCATGGAAGCTGAACTTAATAGTGGGCAATACTTTCACAGTATGTAATGTAAACACTGCCTATTGTCTTTATACAAAATGTGAGGACTGGGGGAGAAGAGACGTGGTTTTGAGGAGGTGGAAAGTAGAAAAAAAAAAGCAAATCCTTGGCTGCTATATCAGGAGATCAATGTATAATGCCTAATACTGCTGAGTCAGTGGTATAAACATATTATTTAGAAATATGGTGGCAAATATGAGAAGAAACAGCTAAAAGGGTTAAACAGAGCTCCTTTGAGGGTCAAGGCTGGGAGGATGACTCTGGTGAAGCAGAGAACTATCGTATTTTATTACAGGTACTATTTGAGGTTTTTAAGTGCGTAAAGAATTACTTTGATAAAATTCAAAAATCATTTTTTAAAAAATGATTCCTTCTAGTGGTTTGCTAAGGGATGACATTAAACGCACTAACCCATAGTTTGCAAAGCTGACCTTTTGTCCCTTTTGTGACAAAGTCAGGACACTTACTTATTTTGATCTCTGGCCCCAGTCCCACTCCCCAGGACACCATGAAGCCCCTGGCTGCTGGATCAATGTTTTCTTCTGTAAACTTACCTTCTGCGAAGCTTCATCTGGTGAAGCTCAGGTCAGAAAGGTGAACTCACTTCAAACAGCTGTGTTTCATGTCACTGTTTCTAAACTACAGCTGCACTGTGGATAGGTAAGTTACCTGGATGCTCACCTCCCTGATCCAGGAGTGAGGGAGAGGAAGGGAGAGGGTGAGGAGAGGGGAGCAAAGCTGCAAGCCCACCCCATCCCCACCAGGAGACGAGAGAAGGGAGATGGGAGATAGCAAAAGGGACCTCTCGAGTTTTCAGATCCAGGTGGGGAAACACTGCTCTTTGTCACCTTCCCTACTTGGGCTGCAACTCCCTTTCATTCAGTGACCTCATCTGAAATGTAATCTCCTAGAACAAGTCAGGAATGGTGGCCACAAAATAAGTCGAGAACAGAGTTGCCTCTCTCAATCAAATGCCTCAGTCACTGCTACTTATTCTCTTTGCTCATCTCATTCCAGGTTTTAGTTTACCCCTCTGATAATGGTCCGGGATATTCTCTGTTCTTTCTTAGGTGTGTGTCCATCTTTCACTGGCCTAATGGTATGAATTAGTTCCAGTTGGTGGCTTCTCCCATCTCTCAGGCTGTCTTCTGAGCTGCCCCTGTCTATGAAGCACATTATGAATTTGTTGGATGCTCTGCTTCTAGTCTCTGGCAGAAAGAGGCTCTGGGTGTCTCTGGCTACTGCACGGTCCTAGGGCTGGTTCTGTGATCTGATTGTGGAATGCAGCAGTGCCATTTCTGCCAGGGCTCACTGACAGCAGAAGAGTGACAGTGGCAGGCTGGTTTCAGCCCTCCAGACGCTTCCCTGACCCTCCAGATAAGTCCTCCTATCCCATATCAGCACTTCCCGCAGCGAGCTCTGCAGAACCTTCCTTCTCTGCAGAGTTAGTACTGTTGTGAGATAGAAGATTCCACGTCAACTGACTATGGAAAATGCTGGCTAGTTCTGGTTAAGCGAAAAAGAATTGTGACTCAGGACTTCTCAGGCCTCTGATGTACACTGGGAACCTCTAAGAATGAAGTGTAATTGCAGCACTGGGCAAACTAGGTAACCAGGGAGCCCTCTTTTGAGAGGCACAACCCAGGACCGATGTTCCACAGAACCTGCTTTGGGAAATACTTTCATCAATAATCTTCTCCAAGTTCCTTAGCACTGATCGTGCAACGGGACCACAGCGGCAGGCTCTCCATGGGTCTGGGCAGCCACAGGTAGGAGCTGGGTGAGTGAGCTCAGGGCCGAGCGGGTGGTGCAGCCACCCAAAGCATCCCCCTTAGCCCTGCAAGGTGAGTGCTCCCCAAGTTCTGTTAGGGGCAGCAGCATTAATTCCCCAGCACTCTGGCCTGTGCCCCGCCCCCCAAGCAGAGTGGATACTAGTGGGAAGAGAAAACACCCAAACAAAGAAAGTTAGGTGCTGGTGGTTAGAAGTTGGGCCCACGTGCCCTGAAGGAGCCCGGCGAGGGGATGTGGGCAAGGCCCGGACAGCACCTCCTGCACCTGCCCAGGACATGGTCACTGTCCCCACCCACGCACTGGTAGGCCCTTCAAGGCATGGGCCTTGTTTGTCTTATCCCAGTGTCTAGCTCAATGTAAGGGTTTGTTGAATGAATACACTCCATTCTACAGAATCAATCACCCCCTAGCTAGGTCCCTGTAGTCCCCATGCTCCCCTCTAACCACACTGAATGATAACTGTCAATGTCCTTGTCTGTTTTCCTACTGAACTGTGACATCTTGAGGAAAGGACCCTCGTTTCCCCAGAGCCCAGGCCCATGGTGGGTGCTTAACATGCAGTTTCTGAACTGGACTGAATGGAACCAACATTCCACTAGGGCCTTTCGTATGGGAGAACCCGGGGTGAGAAAGGACAGTGTGTCGTGGAGGCTGGGGGCACTTAGCACCAGAGAAGCCCATGTGAGCCAGACTGTGCCTGCGGGCCAGACGGAGCCCTTGCCACCCTCCCCAGCTACGCCTGGCCTGGCCCACCTTGGATCTGTGCCTCCACACCGTTCTCCATCACGGCCCACAGCCCCCCCAAGCCAGTGGGCAAGGGAACGAGAGGACTCCGGGTAGAAGGTCTGTCTTGGACTGCTCTGCAGTGCGGGGAAACGCACGGAGGCTGGGAGGAGAGAAGGTACATCTGGAGTCACTGAGGAGGGGGCCATCCTCCCTCATGGGCGAGGCCCCAGCCCTTTAGGCTCACACGGAAGCCATGGGGACCATCACACCAGCCTGGATTCCCACAGACAGGACAGTCTGTCTTCCTCTCAGAAGTGCTTGCCTTGTCTGAGTGGGAATTCAGAAACAGGGTTACTGAGGCAAACATCATTAAAAAGAGAATGAAAGCAAACCAGTATCCCAGTCATACTAAGGCGATGGGCCTGTGCATTGGCCAAAGCACCAGCCCCTCGCTTGCTTCATGGAATTAGCTAAAGCCAAACTCCCATTCACCGTTCACGCAGTCACAGGAAACGAGGAATAAGAGCCTGCAAGGTCAGACACACAGGGCTTGCCCCATCTGCTGCAGGTCTCTCCACTGCTACTCAAAGTGTGGTCCATTAACCAGCAGCATGAGCTTCATCTAGGAACCTGTTAGAAATGCAGACTCTTAGCCCCCAGCCCAGACCTACCTAAGCATAATCTGAATTTAACAAGCCCCCAGGTGACTCGCATGCACATTAAAATCTGAGACACCTTTGCTCAGACTCACTCCGTTGGCTCAATGTTTTCTTCTTTAAACCCTGAGAAGCTCATGGGTTTGCCCGTCCAAAATCTTGACTCCCTCCCCATCGGTCCAGTCTGCTGCCTGCCTTTGTGCTGAGAGAGAATCCCACGCCCCTTTGTCTCTGCTCTCCTTACTCCCTTTGTCCAGAGTTCTCTCCTTTCCCCAGCTCCCTTCTTAGCCTGGCTAAATTATTCTCCTAAATTCAGCTTCTGGGAAGCTGCCGCTGACTCTCCAGGCTGTGAGACACCCTCCTCTGGTCTCCCATGGCACTCAGCCCTCAGTCCTGGCATACCCGTCAGCAGACAGGACAGCTCTGCAAACTTTTCTGTCCCCGCCATCACACTGGGAGCTGTGTGGTCACCTTTATATAACTAACTGCTAGCAAAGACACTTAAAACATTTGGTTGAGGGACTTCCCTGGTGGTGCAGTGGTTAAGAATCTGCCTGCCAGTGCAGGGGACATGGGTTCGAGCCCTGCTCTGGGAAGATCCCACATGCCGCGGAGCAACTAAGCCCGTGCGCCACAACTACTGAGCCTGCACTCTAGAGCCCGCGAGCCACAACTACTGAGCCCACGCACCGCAACTACTGAAGCCCGCGCGCCTAGAGCCCACGCTCTGCAACAAGAGAAGCCACCGCAATGAAGAGTAGTCCCCACTCGCCGCAACTAGAGAAGCCTGTGCAGCAACGAAGACCCAATGCAGCCAAAAATAAATAAATAAAAATAAATTTATAAAAAAAACCCCAACATATTGGTTGAAGGGAACAGAATGTCCACTGGATGTTTTTCTGAGGGTTTAATTGCCCAACCACGCTGGAGAAGCCCTTGGCAGGGTGAGACTGCCGCCAGCCCGTTCCTGGCCTGTCACACAGAGGTCCTGGGAGCCAAAGTCTGCAGAAGGCTCAGGAAAGGTTAGTGTCACCCCCACAAGGCCACTCTGAAATACACACACTTTTCCTCTCAACTGAGGCACGACTCTGAAAGGCAGAAGGCACTAAACCCAGCCCTTAGTGACACTAGTGAGCCGCAGGAGGGCAGGTGGATGGGGCTGCGCCAGTTTCTTCAATAAATAATGAGCTCAGTACCCGTGGGCGAGTTGATATTTAGGCTCCTTTCTGTGAGCTTTTGGAGGGATGATTAATGTGGCTGTAAAAGAGCAGCCGTGAACTGCGAGCGGGCAGATGCAGGTTGAAATGAAGGCCCAGAGCAAAGTAACTATCACTGGACAGCCTGGGTGCAATGTGTGACTGTCCCTCCCTGAAAGGAAACTGCATCTCCCCCATGCCAGGGCCTCTCCACTCACTTTCTCATTTAATCTTCCCAAGATCTCAATGAGATAACTCTTATCATCTGCATGTTACAAATTAGAAAGCAGAAGCTCAGAGCGGTTTAAAGGATTATCTGAAATCCCAGAGCAGGTAAGTGCTGGGGTCAGGATGGAGGCCAGAAGGAGTCAGGATGACTGTCTGAGGCTGGCCATCTCCAAGGACATCTGGCAGAGCTCCTGCAACATCAAGAGCCTTCTGCTGACCACTGGGAACTCAGGTTCACTCTGGGCAATTTGCTTCACTCCAAAAACAGCCAAGTAAAATGGTAATAAAGCACCCTAGGGTCTCTCTGCTGCCTTCTGATGACGGAACGAGCACAAGACGGAGTGCGTGTGAAGTCAGGTGGCTCATAAAAATGAGAGAGGCAGAGACTGGAAGGACAGGCCCTCAGCAGCCCTGGCAAAGGGGGGAGAAAGAGCTGTGATCAGGTCCAGGAGGGGTGAGGAGAAGTCGAGCAGCTGTGCAGCGCCCTTGGGAGCGCCACTCTACAGGGGGCTGTGGGCAGATCACTCAACACTTCCAAGCCTCAGTTTCCTCATTGGTACAATGTGACCATTATGCCAGTCTCCAGGTGAGCTATCATAAGAAAACAGAGGGATAACCCGTGAATTCATCCTAGGGACAGAAGTCTTTGGAAACCAATGTGATGAGTGCTGGGTGGAAGGTGACCAGGGCACCAGCTGTGGGGAGTCAGAGGAGGGAAGAAGGTGGCCTTCTCAGGGAGCATGAACAGCCGGTTGTTGGCTTCTGAGAAAGAGAAGGGAGGGCAGTGAGTGCCAGGCTGGCCAGATGGGGTGGGCCTGGGATGAAATGTAAGCAGTGAAACCCTTTTAAGAACTTCCAGGGGGGCTTCCCTGGTGGCGCAGTGGTTAAGAATCGCTGGCCAATGCAGGAGACACGGGTTCGAGCCCTGGTCTGGGAAGATCCCACATGCCGCGGAGCAACTAAGCCCGTGCGCCACAACTACTGAGCCTGCACTCTAGAGCCCGCGAGCCACAACTACTGAGCCCACACACCGCAACTACTGAAGCCCGCATGCCTAGAGCCCATGCTCCGCAACAAGAGAAGCCACCGCAATGAGAAGCCTGCACACCGCAACGAAGAACAGCCCCCGCTCGCTGCAACTAGAAAAAGCCCACGCACAGCAACGAAGACCCAATGCAGCCAAAAATAAATAAACAAAATAATAAATAAAAGGAACTTCTAGGATTCCGTAGCCATTGAAAGCTGCTGCCCTCATAATCTTTGGGAAGGCCTACTGTGTGTGTGAGCCCTTCCTTTGTGAATTCCCTGTGAACTCACCGACTCAGCACAGTGAGCACATCATGGAGGTGATCCAGGGGAAGACAGGAACCCAGGAGGCAGGGGCAGCCTTGAGTTCCTGGGAGTGAGCAGGAATCTATAAGGGCTATACCCCCAGGGCTGTGGAGTTATCCAGAATGATGTGTAGATCTTTGAGGGGCGAGTGGGCAAAGCTGACACCTGGCCACATTTGTCAGATGCCATGACCATCCCAGGGGCCTCACACCTCTTGTCCTTCTTGCCTTCTTTTCCTCCTGCATTCATTTCCTGAAAGTTCTCCTGCCTTTCTCAAGAGCCTCTGAAGGTCAGAAATCCATTTTCCATCAAGCCTGTCCTCATCACAGGAAAGACAGCAAAAGGAATATTGGGATCTTCTAATGAGATGAAAGTGTGTGCAAATTCCAAGGTCCTTGGGTACCACAGGACACTGGTGCTCCTGTCAAGAAGGGACAGAGCTAAGGAGTAGATCTGAAAGTTAAATAACTCCAAGTGGGGTTTCTTCAACATCTTTTTTTTTAAATAATTCATAGTACCAGACAGGTTGACAACTTATTGAAAATGGTTCCTCACCTGGAAAGTGCTTATTACTTACAGTGTACCATCTTTATTACATCGATACTGACATTTAACACTCAATAAATCTCTACTTCCTCCATGGAGATGTGACTGACAACCAACAGGGGCCCCCGCCTTTTCTCTGCAGTCCGGCAGGGTTTTGGTTTCAGAGACTGTGCTCTGCTACCAGGTCCCTCAAATCCAAGGCAAATCTGAGTGGGAAAGGGCAGCCCTGGCATACCTTTGTCCAAGTTGATGCCCCCCACCACCGTGCCCCGCAACCCAGCCAAAGCCCCACCCTGGTCTGCTAACCGTGACTGATACATATATGTAAAGGGAGCTGGATAAGAGCTAAGTGAACGAGGGAAGGAAGGAATGTTCCCGCCACATGAGCTGCTATGACAACCAAAGCCCCACCCAGTCCAGCCTCCCTTCACCCTCCCCCACTCCCCCCCCCCCCCCCGCTCTCCTCTCCCTGGGAATGACCAGCCAACATCTCCCAATAAGCCAATGTGCCCCCCAACTTCTGGGCCTTTGCTTATGCGGTTCCTTCTGTCCCAAATGCCTGCTCCCCGCTCACGTCTAAGTCCAACGCATCCTCCTCTGTGCAAGCCCACCGTGCCTCCCACAGACGAACTCGCAGTTTTCTAGCCTGTGCCCCCGTAGAAGCAGGCACAGACTGAGCACAGTTCCACTCAGCACACTGTCTTGTCACTTCCTGAGATTCTCCAGGGAAGGGGCTGGTCCTTCTCATTTTGCTGTCTGACCTACCAAAGGCTGTCTGACCACCATTTACAGGTGTCCCCCACTTTTCGAAAGTTCGCTTTATGCTGCTTCATTTTTGTGAAAGACCTAGTTGGTACCCGTTTTCGCTAACTGAAAGAAATCCAAAGTGGATTTTTTGCTTTTACAAAAAAAGGTGAAAAGCAAAAATAGTGTTCAGCATTTGTTTTGCAGCAAGGCAAACAATGTTTTGCCTCTGTGAGAGGCAGCGCACACCCCAAACAGAGAGAGTGGCACCGCCAAGCTCCTTCCTCAGCAGTTGCACTCAGCATCGTAGCCTCAAGCCGCCATAGCTCTGAACAGTGTCTGTGAGCAACTGTGCTTTATCTCAAGTTTATTCTGTGCATCCGTTAGCAAGATGTGTCTTAAGGTAATTCCTTCTTGGCTTTCCACCATTTTGGTTTATGAAACGTTCAATAGGAACACTCTACTTTTGGGGAAACACGTAGGATGAATGAATGAACGAATGGGCGTGTCACCTTCTTCCCTACCCTCTCCCCCTTCTTCCCACTCTCTCCTTACTTCCTCTACCTCTATCTGGCAATTTCACAGGCTCTGCTTTCTTTGGGTTTGCTAAGTCCCTGAAATGGATTATGGTAGCTAATATTTTGGGGTCCTAAGTCAGACAAATCTATCTTTATGGCCCTGCCTTGAAGCTTGCCAATTATGTGATCTCCTAAACCCTTTGAGCCTTAACTTCCTTATCTATAAAATGGGGATAATAATATATGTCCCGTTAGGTGTTTGGAAGGATCAATGAGGCCATGCGTGTAAAGCGCTCACATAGGCTATGCTGCCTGGGCACATGCGAGCCATTCTTATTTGTGATTCCCTGTCCTGGGAGGACAGGAGAGTCCCCAGTCCTGCCTGGCTCAGGTGGTACAGATCTAAGCAGGCCTGCCACCCCAGTGGCCTCGGGTATAGGAATACCAGAGCAAAGCCAGTCTGGACTGGCAGAAAGCCAGTACAGTAGCATGTTCGTAGAGAATTCAAGAATATCCCTTCCAAGGACGTGCAGTCAGATGAATGTGAAAATTGGGTGTTAGTCTCCAATTTGTAATTAGAAGATCATGCAGATGGGTTCTGCTCGAAAGCCTAAAAACATTTCTTTACAGGGTTTCAAATTTCTCCTTGCTGCTAGGAGTAGCTTATGTTGATCACTGGCTCAGCTAATGTCATTGGCCTCTTGGGCTGTGCAAAGACAACATAGAGCCAGGCCCTGGGGGCTATCACTCCAGCCCTCCTGCTGCATGTTGGGGTGGCAGTGCCAGGAGCCTGCAGGTCCCTGGACCACAGAACAGTGGGCTGGCCAGACGCCAGGTGGATGTGGCCACCAAACTCTGCTTCAGGAGCTCATCGGTGACTGGGCAGCTGTCCTGGGGCAGGACACCATTCTGGGGTGCCCAGTTTCTGGCTTGTGCACTGAGTGACTCGGGGCCTGACCTTGGCGTCCAAGGGGGCGCTCAAGGCCCCAGGAGCACGGAGCAGCTGTATGCTTCCTTGAATCAAGACACTCACCCACTCGACTTCTGAAAGAAGGCCACTGTGTTTTCCCAAGGGCAGTGAGAAGAACCAGGGAAATACACAACAATAAAATGAGGAAAAGATGGAATTAATATACACAAATCCATATATGCACTCACAGTCCTTTGAGCATCAGAAGGGCTCTGAGTGATGAGCTGGTCCAGTCCTGCTCTCAAAGCAACAATCCCCTCCAAAGGCCCTGAGAAGACAGGCTTGGCCTTCATTTCTACTACTGACAAGGAGCTCCTGCCTCCCCTCTTTGGACATGGCCAATTGTTAGAAGCTCTTTCCTTACCATGAGGCCAAAGTGCCTCCCTGTTAATATGACACCCTTGGTCCCACTTCTGCCCTCTAGACCAGCGCTGTCTGATAGAAATAGAATGCAAGCCACATGTGTCACTGTAAATTTTTGTAGCCACATTAAAAAGAGGGAAAAGAAAAAGGTGAAATTAATTTTAGTAACCCAACACATCTAAACATTATCATTCCAATGTGTAATCAACATAAACATGATTAATGAGATAGTTTACATTCTTGTTTTCATTAGAAGTCTTTGAGTCGGTTGTCTGTTTCATGCTTAGCGCACACCTCAGTTTGCACCAGCCGCATTTCACGTGCTCAGAAGCCATAGGTGGCCACGGGCCCCTGGACTGGATGGTGAGGCTTGAGACAGCGTGCCAGCAGCTCTCCTGTCCTTCCTCACCCCCGTCTGCACACCCCACCTCACACATCCCCAGTTCTTTCCATTTTTCTTTAACCTTTTTTGCTTCCTTACTATACTTCAAACTTTTATGCTTCCTTAAGATACTCTAGGTTATGACTGTATTCACTCTTATACTCATTTGTCGAGTATAAGTATAATCAATGCTCTTAACCTTCTCCACCTTTTTTTTTTAACCATTCCCCCTACTTCTTCCTGTGAAAGGTTCTCTTCACATTATTGTAAAAACAGTTTTCTGTTACATCAACATTATTTAGCTTCAGGAAATGCTAATACAACTTATATCCAGTGAGTATGTAAGTGTTTAGATCCATTGAAAATACTCATTCATCCTTTCAAGCGTTTTGGCTACAAATCAACATAATTTTTCTTTTCCCTCAGGTGAGCCCCTGCATACTTTTTCCTCAGAAGCTGTGCTTGAAGGTCTCCACACACTGACTGCTAATAAGGGCAGAGTGAACCCAGATCATCATCCAGAAACCCTATCACACAGCATCTGACATAAGGCCACACAAGACTTGCAGTTATGACCAGAGCCAGACGGTCCACCCAGCACCTCTGCAAGCCAGGCCTCTGCCCTCCTTTCTACCACACACTGGGATCATGTTTCCGATGGAAACAGACAGAGGTAGCCAAGAGCTGAATCCCAACTTCCCTGCATACCTCCTGCCCCCAGTGCAAATTCCTGCAGGAAAAATACATGAAGAACAAGATGACGGAAATGATCATGGTCTATACAATAGCTGGGGTTGGAGAGTCAGAAAACATGGTGACTATGAGCCCAGGCTCCAATCAAACAGCTGGGTACAGGTCCCAGCTCCAAGCTTTCTTATGTGCGACAGTGCATGAGTTACTTAACCTCTCTAAACTTCAGAATGCTCATCGTAAACAGAGATAATAACTCTACCTACTTTTAGGGTGTATTAGTTTCTTATTGCTGCTGTAACAAATGATCACAAACTCAGTGATGAAAATGACAGTAATGTATTATCTTACGGCTCTGGAGGTCAAAAATCTGAAATGGGTCTCAGTGGGCTAACATCAAGGTGTCAGCAGGGCTGCGCTCCTCCAGAGGCTCTGGAGAGAACCCGTTTTCCTGCCTTTTTCAACTTCTATCAATTGTCCGTGCTCCTTGACTCATGATCCTCCTCCTCCATCCTCAGAGTCAGCAAGGGTAGTTGAGTCCTTCTCACACTGAATCACTCTGACTCTCCTGCCTCTCTTTCACTTGAAAAGACCCTTGTGTTTATGTTGGGCCCTTCCAGATAATCCAGGATAATCTCCCCATCTCAAGGTCAGCTGATTAGCAAATTTAATTGCCCTTTGCCATATAATAGACCAGATTCACAAGATTCTACGGATTAGGATGTGGACATCTCTGGGGGCCTTTATTCCTCCTACCACACAGGGTTATTTGGAGGATCCAGTGAGCAATACCTGGCACATTATAAGTGCTCTATAACTGTCAAAAATGTCTGTATGTGGTCCCTAACCCTTATGGGAACCTGTGGCCCTGGGCAACAAAGTGGAGCTAGTCTGGGTCATTGGATCTATCTTGGACCCAACTGAGGTCCTTCTAAGGGCAAGAGGGTCACTTCCATGTGGGAGAAAACTCTGAGCCCAGCTCACCACATGGACTCCAAAAAGGCCATACTCCCCAAAGAGAAGTTGAAGAATAAGAGGCAAAGACAGCCCACCCTAAGTGCAAAAATTTTAACCTCTTTGCTGTTCATAAGGAAAGCGCCTCTGCAGGACCCAAGGCCCAAACATACCCTTGCCCTCGACCCACACTGGTGTTTCTCCTGGGGATGTAATGGAGGGCAAGAAGGGGCTTGGTCTGCCCTAGAAATCAAGGAGCAAAAAAGAACCCACTGCTGCAGAGTAATATCTAGGCAAAGGGAAGTGTGCTCCAAACTTGGAAGGAAGGTGACTTAGTAATAATAATAGTAATAGCTAAAGTTTACTGAGCACTTACTCTGTGCTGGGCCCTGAGACAAAAGCTTTATAGAGTTTATCTTATGTAACCCACACATTAGTATAAACATGGGAGGTATTATGAGAGTGAAATGAGCAGGCATTCACACCTGGGTGCAAAGAAGCTGCTGTGAGCAAAGAGATGAGCAGGAGATGTGGGATCCCGGAAGCTCACCCTTTGACTTGGGTGGGGTCTCAAGGATGTGTTGCTGGAAGGGGATTTGAATGCAGAAAGTCAAAACCTATTCTTCTCATCTGAACCTCACTGAGATAACTGTGGCCCAGAGATGCGGGACAAGAGTCCTTCCTGAGGAAGACAATGTCTATTTGTCTCCCCCGCTGTCCTTGCCAGCTGCATGAATATGGAATTCCCACAAAGGTCTCTCCCTAGAGGGAAGATGTGATCACTTCCACCCAGGTCTGAACGGTGGAGCTTGGGAATCAGACGTGGTCCTAATGGCAGCTCTGCCACGTAAACGTTGATGACTTCCCTGTGCTTCAAACTTCTTATTTGTGTGATGACAGTAACAATGGCAAACACTTATATAGGTGTTTACCAAGTGCCGAGCTCTGTTCAAAAAACATTCTATGTGTTCACTTATTCCTTGTAACAACCCATTGAGGTAGATATTATTGTTATCCTATTTTACAGATAGGAAACTAAAGCCCAGAACGTTTACATTAAGCAACGTGCCCTACATCACAGAGCCGATGGTGAGCAGAGCTGGGAATTGAATACACATAGCCTGGCTCCAGCCTCAGGGGTCCTATACTGCCTCACAACATGGCTCACTTCATAGGGCTGTTAGGAATTAAATAAGACATCTATGTAACATGTATTTATAATGCTCATACGTAATAAAAGTGCATAATAAATGCCTCATATAATAAATATTAAACACTCACTGACGTGAATGAATGAACAAATGGATGTAGGTTCAGTGATGGAGCATTTCAGCATACTCCAGGGTCCAGCAGGTACTATTGTTTCCAAAATGGGTGATGGTATGACCAGAGTTACAAGAGGATGCAAGTCCTCCTCTGTGGAACAGTCTCTGACTTGTGTGTCAGGGACAGCCCTTACCAGAAGGTCCTTCCCAGCAGAGGCAGCCGAGAAACTCTGCGATGCCTCTGACCCATGGTCTCTCTAAATCAGGCTGTGCTGGGGCTGGTTCTCCTCAAGGAAACGGAGAGAGCTGAGCATGGACCGCTGGAGGGTCTGTCAGGTGGATCCAAAACTGGAGAAGGAAACCAGCAGCCCGAACACTCTGGCACAGCTACACTCATCAGACCTGAAAGCCCAGTCCCTAAAGGTGGGCTCTGGCAGATACTGGGGGGGCATAGGTGGCAAGGGGGGCAGAGGTAGGGAGTCTACTGAGGCAGGTAGGAGCACCCACAGAGGCCAGATTTGGGACCCCAGCAAGTATATTTGGTCCATCTTACTTGTCTCCTTAGCCCACATGGGGCCATTATCAACAAGGAGGTCAGAAGCCAGGCCTGTGATGCTCAGTGGCTCTCCATCAGAGGTCCTGGCCATACAAGGGTACCTCGCGTCTCTTACATCACAGGAGCTCTGTGGGAGCTGCTCAGATATAAGACATATCCTAGGAAACATTTGCAAGAGTCAGATGGCAGAAGAGACTCACTATCATCAAACAGCCACGAGCAGTGACATTTATAGTCATGAACACCTTCCAGGCCTCCTTCACCGAATGCAAAGAACAATTAGTCCTGCCAGATGGGGGAGTGTATCGAAAACCCTCTCCCAGAGTATAACCAATTAAAGCCTGGGTTTTAAAAAGCCGACTGATTTGCTCAAAGGAGCAAAGTACAGGCTGCAGGGGCTCTTCCCGCTGAGCCGTTCCTCTGTGTTTTCTAAAGCAGATCTAAAACCTCCTGGTGGACTTGGTTTTCATATGGCTATGCACAGAGTCCACTGATAATCTCTATGCTTCAAAGCGCTTGCCAGGCATTTTCTGATGCATATTCATTTCATCATTCGACAATTTCACTTTACCCTCTCACCCCAGAATCTGAGCCCGTGGAAGGCTGACGGCAGAGTGCTAGGGCGGCAGATCGCACTGACCGAGCTGTTTTGGCCGGCGCAGTCTACACCACAGTCACAGAAGCAAGCAAGGAAGGGGACCTCTAAGGCATTCGCTCCCCTCCACAAGCAAGACAATCTCACGTGGAACCCTTAGCCACGCTGAGCCTGAGGAACAAAGTCTGCCCGTTACAGGTAATTCAAATCGATGGAATTGGTAATGAAAAGCTCATCTCTCATAGAAGGAAAGAGTACCTGTGATCCATTTAGCATTGACTCGAAATTTGATTTTTAAATTCTAAAATGAATAACGTGTGATGAGTTTTACTGGCTCAACCAGAATTAATGAGTTAATGAAAAAAAAGAATTCCTTCAGGACAGGTGAAAATCACTCCAGATTATATCCTGGTGTTTAAGTAACACCAGGCAACCTGGTGTCAGATGACAGAGCATTTTATCCAATGTATCTGCACTGATGTCCTGCCAGTGTAGTGCC
This sequence comes from Stenella coeruleoalba, assembly GCF_951394435.1. NCBI lineage: Eukaryota > Metazoa > Chordata > Mammalia > Artiodactyla > Delphinidae > Stenella > Stenella coeruleoalba. The sequence goes on along the minus strand of NC_137154.1, from coordinate 43,941,263 downwards.
GGCAGTGGGGCACGCAGAAATGAGTGGGCACCAGCTCACTTTCCTATTCACTGCTTCACAAGGGGCATCTCTCGTACCTGGCAGCTGCCGGTTTAACACCAGGGACACCTGCACCCCAGAAGCCAAGAATGCTGTGAACAGAAGGAAGAAGTGACCAAGCCAGCAATAGACAGAAGCTCAGTGCTGGTAATGAATCTGTTTTCAAGTTCCTGAGGTGAAGCCCAGGCCCATGACTTTCTTTTTTTTTTTTTTAATTTTTATTGGAGTATAGTTGCTTTACAATATTGTGTTAGTTGATAATGTACTGCAAAGTGAATCAGTTATACGTCTACATACATCATTTGTAGAGACGTGGATGGACCTAGAGACTGTCATACAGAGTGAAGTAAGTCAGAAAGAGAAAAACAATATAACTTTCAATCTTGGGCCTCAACAGGGCAGCTTTCCCTCAACTGGATGGATATTTTTAGCTGGCTTCTCTTCTTAGCCTAAGGCCAAGATCGCTCAAGAAACAGAAACCCTCATTCATTAAAATCCCTCAGTTTTATAAACAGCTCAACCTTGCTGCACAAACTTGACAAGTAGCTTAACCTCAGGCAGCCTCAGCTTTCTCATCTGTAAGGGGATGATATTAGCCACCTTGAACAACTGTTAGAAGAATGAGGCATAAGGTTGGAAGTTTCTAGTGCAGTCCCTAGCACACAGTGGTGCTCAGCTAATGGTTATTGGTTACAAAGTGGAAATGATGATGTCTACATCTCAAGAGTTTTTTGAAAGAAAGCACCTGAGGAACACCCACCACTGGGCCTCCCAGTTGGTAAGCTCAAGGTGAATAGGAATTTCCACCCAAAGCTCAGCTCAAACTCACCATCTCCCTCACAGCACTAACCAGCCCTGGGTCGTGACGCGGCCACGCAGAGGCACCGTGTCAAGTGAGCTGGAGGCAGAGTCAGGTCTCCCCATTTGTCAGTTTCCCCTCCTTCCTCTGGCATCCGCCACACACATATTTCTACCCAGCCTCGGCCTTTCTTGTTTTCGACTCTGCAGAGGATCAGGATGGATTTGATGGTAATTTCTCTTGCATTCCGTCAGTACCCACACTCCTCCGCTTAGGGCTTCCCACAGTGGCCAAGTCAGAGAGATGAATCCAGCCCATCGTGCCACCATTCAAAGCTGGCCTAAGACAGATGTTCTCACTGCAAGGGAAGTATTTTAATCTCACAACCCCAACCATGATCATCTGGGAGTGCCACAAATCAGCTGCCTGATTCCACCACTGAAAAATGCAGTAACGTGGAGTGATAAGCCAATCATGTACCCTGTGGTCTGAGCATATGTGTGTAGAAGCCCAACAGGAATCTTCAAGAGCACCTTGGTCTTGACCAGGGAAGGGCGAGAATGAGGAGTGTCTCGGTCAACTGTGAAATGACGTCTTAAATAACAAATCGGATGCAGCCCAAGAGAGGCGAATGGAAAGGTACCAGAAATCAGATCAGCAATTCTGTTAGCAATTTGAATTTCTGAGCTGAGGGCTTGGACCTGGGGTGTGGAGGCTTAGGTTTCCAATTTTGACTTCTAAAGTCCACCCAACAAAGTAAGAGGAAGAACAGTGTTTCCCAAAGTGTGAACAGGAATGACAGGTTGAACAAACAGAAATGTGTTTTATTACTGAAGGAAGTACTTCTCAGAGCCTTGACTAGGCTGATGATGAATGTAAATCTCTCACAGGGGATCTGATATGCAGACTTCTCCCAGATGAATTGAACATTTGGAGAGGGATGACTTGTGGGACTCGCGTCCCACACACCAGGAACCATCAAGCCGAGGAACCCAGGAACACACAAAAGCATTGTGTCAGCCCTTCAGCGGAAACCAGCAGCCAGATTCATTTGTTCACTAAAAGCAAAGGTACATAAGCAGAATCTAAGATGAACTATAGTTATACAGAAAGTCAAGTACAACTGCCCCCGTCAGAGTGGACACACATAGTAGCGGCACCTAGGTACAAAGGGCTGAGTGCACAGAAGCACCAGGGCAGGGACTAAAGAGAAAAATGTGGAGACCTACAAATAATGAGCCTTAAAGTTCCTGTGAATCCCTGAGTCAGGGCAATCGTGATTATATAAGACATATTAGAGGCTCCCAGATGTCCCTTAGTGCCAGAAACTTCTGCTAAGAACATGCCAGAACAGAACCAAGAAACAGGCATGTGCTTCTCCCAAACCAGCCTTCCTTCGCCTTCTTGCAGACTCCCAACATGACTATGTGCCAGACACTGTGCAAAGTTACAGCCATTCTTTCACTACATCTTCCTAAGAGGTGTGTGTTATTAGTAATTAGGTATTAGGTAATCCTAAGAGGTGTGTGGTATTAGTTATCCTTGTCTCACAGTTGAGGCTCAGGAAGGCCCAGTTACTAGTCTAAGGGTACACAGCAAAGAATAAAAGCCAGGAGCTCATTATAAGTCTGTTGAACGAATGAACAAATATGGAGAAAGGATCTTTGCAAGCATTTTTCCACATCACTTTAAAGGGTTGGTTTAGAATATAGCAATAGACTTTTGATGACCTACTGACCTCATCTGATGACTGGAAAGTTATCCTCTACTTTGAAAATGGTAGTCCCCTCCCCTTGTGATTCACCCATCACCAAGGAGCCTGGGATCATCCCACCCACCAGCAACACTCCGGAGGGCATCATACTGCAAACTGGGTCCAATTACAGAGAGATTCAGTGCTTGCCTGACTCAGATGAGCCCAACCTGCAGCAGCTCCTGGTTTAGCCACAAGCCCAAACTAACCCAGAAGTAGACTGCTATCCACTTCAATGTATGGCCTGCCAGGAAAATAGAACAAGAGATGGTCCTTATGCAGGAAGAGATTTCCTCGTCATCAATTACGCTTTTCTAAAAAACAGGCAGCTCACTATCTCTTGGTGGGTTCTGATAGACACTGCAGAGGAGCAGATGGAGGGTTATTACAAGAGGTGGGAGGAAGGAAAGACTGCACCAGGAGGGAAGGACAGACCCTACAGAATAGCCTGGGGGAGACGCTGAGTTTCCTCATGCAGATGGCACGCTCTTCTGACTTTTTCTACCGCTCTGCCTCTGCTGTTCCCACTGCAGTGGTCTACGCCCTCACCATTGCTGGCCTGGCTCTCTGCAGTGCCTCTGAGCTGGTCTAACCACTTCGACACCTGGCCCCAGCCCCCTGCAATCCAGCAGCAGCCGCAGCCAGAGCAAACTTTTAAAAAGGTAAATCAGATCACATCACTCTCACTTAAAACTCAACAACAGCTTCCCTTCTCACTTCGTATAATATCCAAAGTCTGCACCCTGGTCTACAGGGGCCTCATCGCTCCTGCTCATCCCACCCTTCCTCTCACTCTCCATGCTCCAGCCACACTGGCCTTCCTCCTTCCAGGCTCATTTGACCTCAGGACCTTTGCACTGGCTGTGACTCCAGGCCAGACCCTTCTTATCATTCAAGTCTCAGCTCACTTGTTGCCTGTCACAGAGGGGCCTTCCCCAACCCCCAGTATCAGCACCCTCACCACTCCCTCTCCAGGCACTCCATCACAACTTGGTGTTTTGTTTTCTTTATAGAACTTATCATTACTTAAAATTATCTGGTTTCTCACTGATGTTCTGCCTTCTCTCCCCCAACATATACACACACTAGAATAAAGCTCCGTGAGTTCAGCTCCTCGCCTGCGTCCACCCACACCTCCAGCGCCTGAAACGATGTTCAACACAAGTAGCTGATTAATAAATGTTTGCTGGATGAAAGAATACCCCAAAGGGTTCTAGCCTGAATGTAATGAAATAATGGTAGATTCAGAGTTCGGCAGAGGGCTTGGCACATCATATGTACCCAAAACACAGTATCCAAGTAACAACTCCTTATCTGACATGATCAGAACCAAATCAGTTAATCAAAAGAGTTGGGTGAATCAGGGATCACTAAAATTATGCATATATGTTATACAAACCTGAAACACTATTTCAACTTGAAACATTTCTTGATAATCGTTTTGATGTAGAGCAAAGGCTACTACTTGAGCTGGGTCTCCAGGTTGGAGTTCTATACCTAACTTTTTCCTCTTTTAATAACTCATACCCTTTAGATATCATCTGTGATTTCCAGATTTGGCTTTAAAATGGAGAAAGAACTTAAATTCACATATGAGGGGCTTCCCTGGTGGCGCAGTGGTTGAGAGTCCGCCTGCCAATGCAGGGGGCACGGGTTCGAGCCCTGGTCCGGGAAGATCCCACATGCCACGGAGTGGCTGGGCCCGTGAGCCACAGCTACTGAGCCTGCGCATCTGGAGCCTGTGCTCCGCAGCAAGAGAGGCTGCGACAGTGAGAGGCCCGCGTACCGTGATGAAGAGTGGCCCCCGCTTGCCACAAGTAGAGAAAGCCCGTGCACAGAAACGAAGACCCAACACAGCCAAAAATAAATTAATTAATTTTAAAAAAAATTCACATATGAAACAATCTGAGTGCAACATTCTTCTAGGATTACGTACGATTTCTTCTAATTTTGCCAGTGGCTCCGCTCACAACTAATCTGACAGCCTTCATTGCTAGCGATTGATTTTTAGCAAGTTGTTCAATGCACACCACTTGGTTTTCCTAAAAAACGACGTCTCTTTTCACTCGTATTTCACTGGGTCACTTAATATTTAATTAAATTATGTTGCTACAATGAGTTCAAGCAACATAAGAAGGACCGGGCATGAATACAACTCCCTAAGCCTTGGTGAGCACGTACCCCGATGGTGGGGGCAGAGGCCCATAGGGATCCCAGGGGTCGCCTGTGAGCTGTGAGTACCCAGCAGGCCGTCGCCCTCAGTCAACAGGTTCTACAGAAGGAAGAGAATGGAAAACATGCATGAATTCATGAGCTGGTCAAGTAGAGATGGGTTAAGAGAGATTCTGTTGTAGCAGCAGCACTTATTATTAGCAGTAATTGTACTTACAGTCAAAGAAGATTAACTGGAAATTTGCCAAAATGTTTTCTCTGGTAGATGGTTAACATTCCTCTTACCAATTTCCCTTATCTTTCAAATTTTTGACATGGCATAAATAATACTTCACAAAAACAAAGAGTAAATTGCGCTCTTGGCTGACTCAGGCACTCCCGCTCTACGCCAGCAATTTTCACGTGACCCCTTTTGTCCTCATGGTCACTCTGCCGGGCAGGTGATGCCCAGCTTTAGGACCGTATGATTGTGTTCACTTATGAGGCCCCAAATCCAGGCCCAGGTCTCTGTCCCAAGACCACATTCCCTCCCCTGGCCCATAAAGCCCCCAAATGCAGTCAGAGTTTCTCCATGAGCTGCCAGGGCGTCAAGTCCACAGCTATCGGCATGAACACATCCTCACTTAGGCCACTGTCCCGCCCTGTGCTTTGCAAGTTAATTAGAAATAAAGCCTTTCCTCATCAGTTCTGGCCTCCCCCACGGCCCTCTCCCCGGTGGCTGTAGCCTGTTCCCTACCTCCTCACTGTGGGCTCGAGATCCTCACCCTGGGACAGATGCAGCCCCATCGCATGTCCCTTCCAAGGCTGTGTCCGGATCACTCTATCTCGCCTCCCTTCTAGAGGCTCCTTTCCTGGACTGTGGACTCCTTGTTCTGCCGTCTGCTGCCTGCCTTCCATCTGCCCCCACTTAGCCCACCTAGGTTTCTGCACCATTCCAGCCTTGACCTCCAGGAGCTCAGGTTTTGCCCTCCAAGAAGTACAATCCACCCCTTGGCCTATCCTCTGTTCACCCGTGCTCTGCATGGTTCCCACAAGCATGCCTTATGTCTTGGTGACCCAAGTTCTGCTCTGACCCAGAGCCCCGACTGTGACCCCCAGAAAGACCCAGATCTCTGCTGTCCCGATTTAGTACTGACACAGCTCATGCCATTGTTGGGGTCGAGGGTTCACAGGGAGTGGACAATGTGTACGGTAAGACTCTTCTCCGATAGGTACTAGGGAATCCAGCTTCAGCCAGGGGCAGCCCTCCCAGTGATGGCAGTGGTTAGCTCCCAACAGCCCCAAACCCAGAGGATTCAATCGCGCCAATTATCAAAGAGATTAAGACTCAGACCTAGAGAGACAGAGACAGAAAAAAGATCAAAAGGAAGGGAGCAAAAGCCAGAAGAAAGGCCAAGCATTATTGAAACTTGGCATCTTTACCACATTTGTTCTCACCTCATTCTCTTCTACAGAAAGGCTTCATTGGAAACCACAAATAGGATCTCAAAGCAAATTATAAGGAAATGGCAGGTCTACAGGAAGAAAAGTCGCAGTGCAGGATTCTAGAGACGTGGAAATCTGGACAGATGGCATTCACGACAAAGAACTGGCAAGAGGCTGGCCCCTCAGGAGTCCCTGACACTGGTGTACAGACATGGGTTTCAAATCCCAGCATCATCACTCCCCACTCGTGTGTCTTAACTTCTCTAAGCTTTCATTTCATCCCGTGTAAAACACAGACAGTAACACCTGCCTCACAACGGTGGAGGCTTCAATGAGTTAGTACAGGCCCAGTACCTAGACCAGTGGCAATGGCTGGAGACATTTTTGGTTTTCACACATGGCGGGCAGGCGGAGAGGGGCACACGACTGGCATCAGTGGGTAGGAGCCAGAAGCCAGGGATGCTGGTTAACGCTGGTAATCATCCCACAATGAACAGCACAGCTCCCACGACACAGAACAATCCAGTCCAAAGTGTCAAGAGTGCCAAAGTTGAGAAGCTTTTCAAAACCCAGCACACAGCAGAGGTCAGCAATTATTAGTTCTCAACCCCATCCTTGAGCCACACCACACCGCCCGTCTCTTTCTGGACAGTGCATTTCATCAGGTAAGGACCAGAGACCTCCTTTTCTTATATTTTCCCTGCAAATGGAGAAAGTAGAGTGCCAAGCACATCATCTGGCTTCCCCTATATCTGATAGTTCCTCTCCTCTCTGCTCTTTCCACAGAGCTGTGTCTACCTGGCAACCAGGCAGGGATGCACAAGACAGATTTGCTAGCTGACTGGCACAGAGGCCTCTGTGCAACACTGCCCTCAGCCTGCAGACTGGACAGAAAAGCAGCTTGGAGGAGGCTGAGCTCACAGAGGAAGGCTGGGCCTACGTGCCATCTTTGAGAAGGACCCCTCTCCCATAGCCACTCTCAGAGACCAGAAAGTGACCATCTGACTTTTCCCAGACTTGACAACAATCCTGTATTCAGAAGGTAAAAGTCAGAATTCACCCCTTCACTCAGTTATTCAACAAACATTGGTCTCGTAGCCTGGTATGCACCGCACTGATGGTCTATGTTAGAAAAAAATTCAGCATTATTTTTAGAAAAAAATTCAGTGTTATTATTTTTCCAGCTCTGTAACTGTTTAACCAAGGTATCGATAGGAATGAATAAATAATAGAGGGAAGGAGATGTTTAAATCTCATAGGGCTTTGGGTCTGACCAGCCTCATTTTTAAATGGTGAAAATACCCACTTGATAAAGTGGTAAAAACGAATATTATTCTATTACTCTCTCTTGGTTCACTGAGTTTCTGAAGCACAGTCATTCTTTTAAATGTAACTCTTTTATGAAAAAACTATTCTAAGACACAGTCTGCCTGTGTTACATAATAACGTATCTTCCACAGAGATGGCTCAAAGTGAAGCCACTTATTCCTCATTCCTAAATTCAATAAGTCCTGTTTTTATGTTGCCTGAGTGTGTGAAAGAACACAGGGGAAAGAGCCTTGAGAACCTGAAGGCCTGGTACAAATGTCGGCCCCTATGATCAATGTTAGCCATCATCATTTCCAGATTCCTAGGGGATGGGACAAGTGAGGTCTTGCTTTTCTGGATCCTTGACTCCAAGTTGCTAAGACGCCTAACCTTTTTTTTCCACTTACTGACTCTCCAGTCTGGGAAGCATAGAAGCAAATGAAGCCTAGGAAGGCCTTTGGTCTCTCTCCCAAGATCCTGCTCCCATGCCCATGGCCTTGCTCCTCCCATACGCTATAGATTCTTGTCAGATCCTCTGTAGGAGCCTCAAACCAGGAGGCTCTCAGCTGGAAGAAGCCAAGAAGAACCCTGCATGCTGCCAAATGCCCATCTGGCCCAAAGCAGGAAGTCTGCAAGGACACACCCACAGTTCTGAGCGTAGAGCCTGTCTGAGCATAAAGTGCCCTCCCCTGAGCTCAGCTCAGCACTTCATAAAGCCAGGCTCAGACTGCATAAATAAGATGTCTCTCTAAGGCGAGGTGAGGCTTGCAGGATTTATGTGCTCTGAGGCCCCTTGCAAACAAGCTTAAGGCAACAGGACCTGAGTCTCCTGCCTTCTGTGAACTGCCTGACTTGGCTCCAAAGGCTAGGGTAAAAGGTATCTGTCTGAGGTTTCCCCCTGCCATCCCACTGGACGGCCAGGCAGGCAGGAACATGTACGGCCTCTGAGAGGTCTCGGTCCCTGCGCCCTTCTGGGGAAGGACAGCTCAGGAGCAGAGACAAGAGGCCTCTGACATGCTCTGCTGGCTTCTGTGTAAAGGAAACAGGTAGAGAGAGCCAGGAAGGGAAAGAGGAAGGAGAGTCATTGACAGAAATGGCCTGAGCAGAGAAACCAAATGTGGACTGCCGTCAGCAGCATGAATGGCCCGCTGCATAATTCGCCCACTGTGGTTCTGTTTATGTGTCTGTTTTTCAGGTTAATCATTTGTTGGTTTGATGGAGGCCTCCTCCTCTGATCGCTTCTGTTAGCACGTGAACACGATGCTTGGTACGAAATGCAAACCTCCTCATTTGGCAGATGCCGAGTTTGCTAAACTACCCTTCCAGCTGCAGATAAGTTGTGACGTTTGTAATAAGTTGCCAGTCATGAGGGGCGCAGCGTATCCTCAGAGAAATTCATGGCTGAATTTCTCACCAGCTTCAGTTCTTAACTCTCTCTGAAAGAGAAAGGAAGTATTCTTTCTAGCCCAAGGAGGAAAACATTTGAGACGGAAGCCTAGTTGCTAACCCTTGGGGCTTTGGTCTAATCCATGAGCCCTCACTAGCCCAGACTCGTCCTCACTGAAATGTCTGCAATACACAGGCCAGGCAAGCACCTTATGGGAGTAGAGGGCTGACCCCACACAACGAAAGTCTTACCTCGGCTTTCGCAATCGTCACCTCTAAGGACGTAGCAGATTCTAGCACTGTGGAGGGACCAGACACGGAAGGTATTGGAGGTAATATGCTGTAGGAGGAAGAGCGAGGCTTTGGGGTAAGAGAAGCCTCATTCTGAATGCCAGCTTTTTCCCACTTATGAGCTGAGCGGCCTTGGATAAATTAGTTCACCTCTCTGAGCCTCAGTTTCTTTCAGGTTAAGTGGAGATACTAGGAAGCCTAGGAAGGACATGCGTGAAGGACCCGTGACACACTGTAGTTTCCTGATAAATAACAGCTATTCTTATCATCATTACTGAAGTGAATCCAATCGGGTGACCACCTCCGTCCGCTGCGATTTCTGGTCAAACCTCTACTTGAAGACTTGCAGTGATGCTACTGTCTGCGGGCATCATCTATCCCATCATTTCACAAAGACGTGATGTTGGCCTGCTCAGACCAGGCAGGCCCTGTGCTGGGCACCTTGGGTTCAACAACCACTAAAATTAAGCTCCTGGCCCCCTCCCAACCCAAAGCTGAGATCATCTGTGGGTGATTTTCACTGTTAGAAAGGATTCTCTAATTTTTGTGGGGGGGGAATTTTTTTTTTATTGACGTACTATTGATTTACAAGATCGTGTTAGTTTTAGGTGCACAGCAAAATGATTCAGGATTCCCTAATTTTGAGTCGAAACTATTACAATGCAACAGTATTCCTTGTTGGTGAGGAGGATTATGAGGAAACTTCACTACCTTCTATGATGGTTCCAGCTTTATTTCCAGGCACTGTCTTTTTTCTTCTTTTTTGTTGATGCGTAATGTACATACAGAAAAGTGCACCTAACACGAGAGTACACTCTGGTGAACTTTCACAAGCTGAGCGCCTCCATGCAACCACCACTCAGGGAAGGACCACCAGCAGTCCCCCAGACACCCCATGAAACCACAATGCTGAATTCTAGTCGTACACATTCATTTTGCCTGTTTTATTATTTCGACATTGTCTTTAAAAAAGGTATTTGTACTGGGTTTTTGTCTTTCCTGGACTATTTTCACCTAGGTTAGGCATATGAAGACAAATGAAAAGGTTTCCTCTTACATCATGAAGTTCCACCTTTACAGTTTTCCTTTCGCGTGAGCCCCTGAGGGCTGGGGCGTGTGCACCTGTCCATAATACATGCTCAGTAAGTTGAATAAACGAATGATAACATCAGATCACTCAACGGTCAACACACCTGAGCAAAAGGAGGGTCATGGACAACAGGTGCAGGGCAGGGAGTATGGTGATGGGGTCTTAAAAGGAACTGTAGAGCAGAGGTCTCTTTTCTGCTCAGGTGGACTGGATAGCCCTGGGCCCAATCCTGATTCACTAATGTTCTGTTGAGTACCAGGCATTTTTTTGTGCTGCCTTTAAACATATTCACATTTCCTTATTTATTAAAAAAAAATGACCACAAACGAATCAGGTCATCAAACATTTAATGAACGCCTAAACTATGCTAGGTAAGAGGGACAATTGACTGAGTACCAATTACGTACTAGGCATTCTGCTTACCTCTGATGACTCAGAGATGAATCAGGCACCCCTGCTGCCCATAAGTAGCATCCCAGCTAAAGGAAGATAAAGACATGTAAACAAACAACTGCAATATTCAGTACAGTAAGTGGCATGATCCTTATATGCATCGAGTGTCACGGCACATAGAAAAAGGAGCAAAGTTTACGGGAAATGTTACATTGAAAAGACGCCATGGGGATTCACTTTGTTATAAAGCAGAAACTAACACACCATTGTAAAGCAATTATACCCCAATAAAGATGTTAAAAAAAAAAAAAAGAAAAGAAAAGACGCCATTTGAAGAGGATTTGAAGAATGAGTGGCGTTCACTAGATCAAGACAGGGAAAGGACACTACTGGCTAAGCAAACAACAGGAGTAACAGGAGCGTAACAGTAGGGCTATTTGGTAGTAAGCGCCCCTATGGGCACACTGGTTGTTTATAGCCTGTGAATGCTGGGGTTAGTGGCTGGTTGTGAGATATCATGAGTATCAACCCTAAGTACAAATAGGAAGGTGAGAAAGGACAGGCCATGATGAGGGAATGGTGGCGAGTTAGTAGCTCCCTGAACATCTAACCTCTGCTATGGATGGCATGGAGGTGTGAGGCATGCCAACACTGACCACCCCTAAGCCCACATCGGACATTAGCAATCAGTAACAGCACTCCTACTTGATCCACCCAGAAACAAACTCATAATCCTGTTCCACGAAGAGCCCTAGGCAACACTACAAATAATAGGAGTTGGCATCATCCTGGGTTGCACATTATGGCTTCCATTGCCTCAGCGTCTCCTCCCTCATAAATGCCATAGAGTCTGGCTTCAGTCCCTGACATTCCACTGAAACCGTTCTATCAAAAATTTCCATTAACTTCCTTCTCACCAAATTCAGAAGTCCTTCCTCTGACTTTGTACCATGCTCGCTCCCTACTGGAAACCCTTGCTTTCCTCCTCTATGAGTCCAGTGTACTGCTCTCTCTCTCCTTCATCCAATGTCTTCAGATTCTCTCTACACTTCCTTCCCACTGTTTCAGATCTGGCCTTTCTCCACGGTAAGCACCCTAGTCCAGGCCTTACTGATGGAACCTCAGAGTCGGAGGAGTTGGCCATCCATCCTCACACACCCTGAAAGGGAGTCACCCTCCCACTACAGCTTCCTTATCAGTGCAGGTTGGCAGTGTTTAAAGCCTGGCTCATCTTTAGGGGACAAACTATGGATTATTGAGGCCTCCTCCAACCACCCTGCAGCAACTTGTAATGCCCATAACCATCTGGCTGATTTCATCCTTGGGAGCCTCTGTGATGAAAGACCCAGCTGAGCGAGAGCGTAGAAGCTACCAGCTGCAATAAAGTTTAGGGCTTATCTACGGGTTTCAAATGATCTATGCCCCCAAAGCTCCAGCACACAGCACTTCTAGCAAGCGAATATAAAAAATGTACAAGCAACACACACACACACACACACACACACGTACCATAAAATCTCACATGAATTTGCTACAGACTCCTGAATCTAAGCCATTCATCCATTTTGCAAAAGAAAAGCCACCACAAAATATCTAATATGGGTTCAATACACATGTGGGTTTTTTCCCTGCACTGGGATGATTTCAGATCCAGAATGGTCAGGCATAATGTCTAAATCCTGTCCAGATGACTATTTCCCCAAATAGCTACAAGGAGACCCTGGAAAAGCAGCGATGATTATCAGCCAACCATTGATCCAGGCGTTGGGAGCAGGAGATGATTCCAGAGTGCTCACGTTGAAGGGGATTCCTGTCCCAGCCTCAGGCTTCCTAGAGAAGGGCTGACGATGCATCAGCTGGCACTATTGATTCATGGTTTTTTTCTGGTAGAAAGTGGGGCATTTGTCTTAGATGAATTGAAAATGAGCTAGGGGAAAGAACTGTGTTGTTAGAAAAGTGAAGGCATGTGAAGAAATTCTCAAGACCGTGCTGCTTCCAGATACCAAGTGGACAAAACTTCTAGTCAATGGGCAAGAAAATGCTCAGAAGACCCGTGGCTGGCCAGGCTGGTACGCTGGCAGATGCGCCCTGGTGTCCTTGGAGACTTGTAGGTACAGAAAAGCATGGAGAACTGGTCACGTAAAATGGGTTGCTGCTCCTCTCTCAGGCAGTCAGCCAATCCCACGCTCCTTCCTAGACCACACTTTTGCTTCTGTATCTTCCACACTAGGTGCCCCAGACAAGGAAAAGTACAGGGCAAAACCCTCCGGGGGATGCTTCCCATGGAAGGAGCATCTCTCTGTGAGAGAGCCTCTCCCTCGCAGAGGCTGTTCCCCACACACTGGGAACCTGAAAACATAAACAAACAGAGGCGAAAGTGACCTGTGACTCAGGGCTGGCTGTCTTGGCTTTGTTAGTCATGACCATCATATGGACGTTAGGGTCTGACAGATAATGAGTAGATGAATGAATTTTCTCATTATTGAGAACTTCCACTTTTTTTAAGTCGCATATTCATTCAAAACAAAAGAAGAAATTATTGAAATAAACATTTATTAAAGACTTACTTTATATCAGGAACATTCAAGTTTCATAAAAACCCATGAAAGACACATTTCCCCCATCTTATAAATGAGAAAGCTGAGTCTCAGAGTAAAACCCTGAACTGAGTCTGTCCCCAACCATCAGCCCCAATGCACTTTCCTTTTTATGTTTTCTCCTCTTTCTTTTCCTCTTCTTCTTCCTCCTCCTTCTCTTCCTCTGCTTCAACTTCTTTCTCCCCACCCCTACTTTTTAGTGTCTTATATTGATACAAGCTTTATATGCACAAAGATTAAAGGATCAACTACTTCTACAAACCTTATAAAAAATGTCCTGTTCCACCTCCACCCCTGGCTCCCAACATTTCCCACTCTCCCAAAGCAACTGCTTTCAATTCTTCTGGCTTTTTCTCTTAGTGTACACTCCCTATCTTTATATAACATGCTTATGTTACTTCTAATTTTTTTTCAGGTTTAAGCATTATCTATTGACTTTCCCTAGTAGAAGATAAAGGTTTAACTCTCACAGACATACTCTGCCTCCCTTCCCCACCCATCTCCAGCTGTGCATGTCTGAAAATGACTTTATCCCATACCCACACTTAATAGTTCATGTGGGTATAGAATTCCAAGTTGAAAAGCATTCCCCCTCAGAACGTTAAAGGCATTGTTCTATTTTCTTTTAGTTTCCAACATTGTTTTTGAGTAATCTGACGCCATTATGATTCTTATTCCTTTGTCTTCTCTGTACAGGAGTTCACAAGAGCTTTACCTTGTCCACAGTGTTCTGAAAATTCACCTTTATATGCCTTGATATGAGTCTATTTTCTTTCATTCATTATGAGAAGCATTCAGTGGGCCCTTTCAATCCTGACATGTGCCTCAGTTATGAAAAATTTTCTTGAGTAATTTCTTTGATGCTTTCTCCTTTCTTGTTCATCCTTTCTACCTGGAACACCTATTTTTTGGCCCTTGGACCTCCAGGACTGATGTCCTACCTGACTTTTCTCTCCGCTTTTCATCTCTTTGCCTTTTATCTTATTTCCATGTTCTGAAAGTAACTCCAATTTTAGCTTCCAACATATCTACTGAGTGTTTCATTTTTGTTAGCATGTTGGTAATTCCCAAGAGCTCTGGTTGTGATCTTACTTTTGGAAAAGCATCTTCTTCCTGAACACAATTTCTACTCATCTCTCTGAAGGTACTTATCAAGTTTTAAAACTTCATTTCCCTGGACTGTCTGTTTCCTTTAAGTTGCTTTTTCTCATTTGTTTGTTTCATGTCTCTTGCATATTGTTTCCTGCCATTCTTTTTTGGTGTCTGGTGGTCCTCAACCATCTCCTCTTATGTAATGGAAAAGATTAATTGGAAACTCTGGTGAGGGGAAACTTTGTGACTATGAGCCTTATAGTGGAGTAATCTGGGTGGGCCATGTTTAGGGGAAACACACATAGTTAATATCTTAGTGCTCTTTTTGAAAGGCTGATCAGGTTTCCTAGAGAAAACTCTTCTTATCACATGATTAGAGTGTAAAAATCTGGCTGTCCCTGTTCTAGGAACAAGTGGAAGATGATGGCTGGGGAGGTCCCCATATCCAGCGTTATACAGGCTTTCACTTAATCTTGCTGTTCTCAGTGTAGCACTCCACTCCGTGCTGGATGTCCCTCAGCCCCAAACCCTGTTTTACTCTCCTGAAAGTAAACCTTCAGTCTTCTGTTAAAGTTGGTGCTGGGGGGGGGCATTTATTTACCTGACTCCATGGAATAAAAGAGGAGACTGGAGGGTCTAACTGCTTCTCAAATGGACTTTCAACCAATCCTCCTGCTTTCAGTCCTGATCATATCCACACTTTCAGCAGTAGCTGCTAGTAATGCAGGTGTGGAGGAAGTGGAGATTATAAGGATACTTCTGGAGTATCACCTGTTGGGAAGGGGGTAGGAATGAGATCATGATGGGACTGATGGATGAAAGAATAACAAAGGTGTGTTTGAGGGACCTCAGATTCAAAGGGGGCGTTCAGTGTTTGTAGCTTAGTGAGAACTTTGGAGGGCAAGAATATTTGTGAACCAAGAGAACAGATTTGGAGCTTGAGATATTAAACATGAATCAGAACCAAATGATGAGGAAGTTCCAGTGAGAGGAACCAAAGAAGAACTTCTCCAGGTACTACCACCCCCTGATCCCCAGGAGACTCATCTCCTTTCCTTAGGTCTCAGGTCACATATGGACAGGATCCCCTGAGGATGGTTAAGAATGACTAGAGCCTTTTTTTTTTTAATAAATTTATTTATTTATGGCTGCATTTGGGTCTTCGTTGCTGAGCGTGGGCTTTTCTCTACTTGTGGCGAGCAGGGGCTACTCTTTGTTGTGGTGCATGGGCTTCTCATTGCGGTGGCTTCTCTTGTTGCGGAGCACGGGCTCTAGGTCCGCGGGCTTCGGTAGTTGTGGCACGCGGGCTCAGTAGTTGTGGCTTGCAGGCTCTAGAGTGCAGGCTCGAACCCGTGCCCCCTGCATTGGCGGTGGATTCTCAACCACTGTGCCACCTGGGAAGCCTGGCCAGAGCTTTTAAAAAGGGAAAACAGCACTGAATACACAAAGCACAAATGCAACTGGTGCTCAGGGCACAGAGTTCTGATCTTCCCTCAAGCAAGTTCCGAGCCTCCAGGCTCTCTTTCCTAAGTGGTTACAGCTTTCACGCCCTGACCCTCATCCCCATTTATTACCTGCATAATCAAGGAGATAACCACTTCAAGGGCTTTTTTTTTAAATTATATATCATGCTTTTATTTATTTATTTGTTTGTTTGTTTGTTTGCGGTACGCGGGTCTCTCACTGTTGTGGCCTCTCCTGTTGCGGAGCACAGGCTCCGGACGCGCAGGCTCAGCAGCCATGGCTCACGGGCCCAGCCGCTCCGCGGCATGTGGGATCTTCCCGGACCGGGGCACGACCCTGTGTCCCCTGCATCGGCAGGCGGACTCTCAACCACTGCGCCACCAGGGAAGCCCTATATATCATGCTTTTAATAGAAACTTAAAAAAATCTGGAACAATATAAACTGTACAGATCTGATCAATACAGTCGGGTTTTAAATCTTGGTTCTACATTTGCCTCGGACTGTGTGACAGTGGCAGGTTAACTTAGCCTCTCTTAGCCTCAGTTTCTACACTTTTACTGTAAAGAATCATATTCATCTCACAGGATTTTTCTGAGGGTTACACATATAGTTGTAAAGTACCTCATACAGTTATCTGGCAGGCAGGGCACAGTCCACAGCAGCAACAGTAGCAGTAACTCGGAGGAGTAGTAATAGTAAGTAATGATGCTGCTGTTGCTGACACACAAAAGAACCAAAAACATCAAAAGCACCTTCCTGAGTCGACTAGCTTCTCTGGGTGGGACTTTACCTCTGTCTGTAGGTAAGACACTGCGGGTAAAAGAAATGCATGTCCTACACAGCAGCCATTCTCATCCCCTGGTGTTACCTATGGGTGCAATGTAAACGAACTGCAGTTTCTCTAAGAGGATTCTTTGATTTAAATAAGCATCTTAATTGAATTTTAATTCACAGAATTGATAAGGTAATTTACTGATACATTTTCTAGATTCTGATGCCGCAGACAGAAAATTTTAAAGTTGTGGATCAGTAACACCAACTGGCAAAGTGTAGCATGGCAACCGAGCTCCATGAGACACTGTGAGAGGGGACAACTGCAAGAAATAATCTCCCAAAGGGTGTAAGTGAATGGGGGGTGGTAGATGAGAGACCCCAAGCATGGCAGAACACATTATCTTAGCAAGAGTAAAGTGAAGAAAACACTAAGGGGAGCAAAGCATGTAATCAAGAAAATTTCTACAGAGCCTTGAAACACTCACACAAACACTCTGGGTTGCCATAGAATAGCACTTCATGCAAACTTTCTCTTAGCAAACACTTTCACCTCTATTCTCCATTTTTGCAATGGAGATCAATAAAAAACAGTACATATATGTATAACTGAGTCACTTAGCTGTATACTTGAAACTCATGCAACACTGTAAATTTACTACACTTCAATTAAAAAAAATAGGATCAACCACAAAAATTCACTTTGCAGTCAGCTTATAGCACACATCTCTTATTAAGCAAGGGACAATATGTACATTTGGTCTCAAGTAGCTTTACAACATGTAAAATTAACTACATGCCAGTTTGAGATCACAGCTCTAAGAACATATGTTGTCCTACATTGCTACACAAGGAGTTGCTGTTGCTTTAAGATTTTCATTTGAAAAATTTCATAGCTATAGAAAAGTTGAAGGAGTAGCGCAACGAGTATCAGTATAGCCATCACCTAGATTTATCAGCTGTTAACATCTTACCACATTATTCATGCTCTCTCTCTCTCTCTGTTACTCCACCTCTAAATACAGCATCAATTATCCTAAGTACCAGGCATTCTTGAACATTAATATAATACCACTGTCATACATTCCATACTAACACTGATGGAATAAACTATTATCTAATATACACTCTGTATTCAAATTTTCCCTATTATCCCAATAATGTCCTTTATAGCTCTTGTTCGTTTTCCCAGGTCATGATCCAATCAGAGATCAAGCATTACATTTGGTTGTCATATCTTTTTGGTCTCCTTTTAGTCTAATACAGACCCTCTGAACACACACACACATCCTTTTCTTTTTTTCTTTCAAAACATTTATAGTTTTAGAGTCTATGCTGCTTGATTTGGAGGCTATATCTTACAATGTGAATGTGTCTGATTAATTTCTCTTTATTACATTCAGGTCAATTTTGGGCAAGAATACTAGGTAACTGATGTTCTGTCCTTCCCATTGCACTGCATCGAAAGCCACATTTGTCCCATTATTGGTAATGCTAAGTGTGATCACTTGATGGAGGTGGTGTCTGCCATATCTCTCCACTCTGTAAAATTACTTTGTCCCTTTTTAATTAATAAGTAATGTGTGGGGTGTTACTCTGAGGCCATGCAGATATCTGCTTCCCCAAATTGTTGTTGTTTTTTAATCACTGCAGTCATTGTGATCTCTCCCTAACAGATTGGAGCAGTAATGGGAGAACAAAGGCATGGTCTTCAATCACTCACTCTCTCTGTAAATCCCATTTGGCACTGGTTAATGATAATGAAGACTTTGGTACTTTTTTCCTATAGATGCACTTACAGGATAAAACTCCATTTTAAAAGTGCATTACACCAAAGCACAGTGAAAGCAATTACCAAACTCAATTACTCTGGCATCACTTCATCACTGTAGATACTCTTAAATGCAATGCAAGGGTGGTTTTGAACATCCTGAAGGTGAAAATTGGTCTATAACCGCAGAGGCTCAGAAACCTTCAGTGGCTCCCATGAACTACCCAGTACAACCCAAACTCCTTTATCCTGGCATTCAAGACGCTACAGGATCTGGTCACACCATTCATCCCCTCTCCCATGACTCCCTTTCACATCCCCATCAAATTGAACTTTCCTCTTCTTCTTATATACCCTCTCATGCTCTTCCTTTGCTCATTTGGGTTCCTTTGTCTTGAATGTTCTGATCTCCATCGGAGAATTTACAAACCTTACTTAGTTTTGAAGGCCAAGGTCAAATTTTTGTTCTTCCACAAGCATTTGTTACGAAAGTAACCTCCTCCTTATCTGAGTTCTCTCAGTCTGAGAAATGAGGGCCCTTGGTACATGCTATTGTTCTCTGTGTGTCTTATCTCCCTGAGGCTGAGATCAGGGCTGTGGTTTCTGAACGTTACCCTGAGAATGTGTTCAGAACATCAGGGATGTTCAAGTACCAAAGTAGGTTTGAGAAAATTTGATATCTAAAAAAAAATTTAAGCATTTAAGTAGTTATCATGAGAAAAATTAGAACTGGCTGGTATTCCTCATAAATATTTATAATTTAATATATTTTTATTTTGAATTACATACGGGAGAGAAGGGAAGGGAGCAGTATCATTCTTAGGACCCCACATATCTTAATCTAGCCCTGACTGAAAACTCCAAGAACAGAATTCATGCTATTTCTTCCCGAACCCCAGGCCCAGCACAAGGTGCTATGCATGGTAACTGCTCAATAAGTACCTACTGAATGACTGAGAGAAAACTGGGAGTCACAATTGTTTTGCTCCTTTGAAGATGAGATGACTTTCCCTTGTTCTACTGGGCCCCTCGTCCTAGGCACAGCTCACCCAAAGAGGCCCTCTGTGGCTAACCATGTCAGAGCAAAAACGGCCATGGCCCTTCAGCCCCAGGCTTGCATATGTGAATTCAGGACCTTCATTGGCCTGTGGTCAGCACAAGGGCAGCTCCATCCTCTGTGAAAAATGGAACGTCCTGCTCATGATGACAACGGGAGGGCGAGCTCACTACTCTGGCTATGCTTGGGCCACCCCCACACCACTCAGAAGGTATATTCATATAAGACACAGCCCAGGTGGTCATGTCCTCTGGGAAGCTTCCTGGAGGCAGGGCCTATTAGCACATCCCTCGGTTCTTTATTATAGCATCTGAACCCTCCACACCCCTTGTTGTGGCCTGTAAGTACCAATAAAGTGCCTACTCTCTGCCAGCCATGGCACTGGAAATTCAACATGAGGGCAGACCCAACTCCTGCCCCAAAGGAATGTTACCACCATGTCACAGAGAAAACACTGAAGTACCTGGAGCACGCAAGAATAAACAAGGCGATGTGGAATGAGGAACTTTGGAAATTCCCACACTGGAAAAATTACTTTTAAGGGAAGCCAGCGTTTTGCCCGGCACCAAAGTGCACAAAGCACTTTAACATCTCTTGTCTCAGTATGCTCTCCCAGAAGCCTTCTGGGCTGGGCTGGAAAGGAGCATTAAATACGAAACAGGGTAATAATGAAAGCTCCCTGCTCTGTGTCTCCTCTTCAGCGAAGTCTCTCCAGGTTCCTACCTCTATTTGGGTTGCTCTGTGGGTATATCTAATCATCAGGCCTTACATCAGGCCCTCAGGACACACAAGGACCCTTTGAGCACTAACTATATGCAAGGAATCTGTCCATTTAGTGACACATTTTCTGAGTCTGACTCTGGGATCAGTGTAAGAAACAGAGATGAAAGTGCCTGCTCGTGGGGACTTCTCCAGCTATTGTCCACTTTTCACACCATCTAGTAGCACCTGCTGGCCCATCTGTCTCTTCTTCCAGGCTGTGATCTTTTCCAGAAAAGAGGTGTCTCTGTGGCCCCATGGCAAATCTCAGGGTTCAGCATACTGCAACATCATTTCAAAGACAGGCTTCTGTGATGGTGGATGGTCCTGCGGCCCCAACTTGCTCATGTGTCCACGGAGCTTCACCCTTAGGGGAAGAGGATCCGTCAGGTTGCAGGTGACTGCCCCCGGTGACCGTCTGCAGCCTCTACACAACCCTCCATCGCTCCATCGGTGTGGACAGTGCCCGGGCAGCCCAGGGCAGTGCCTGCAGACACAGCCAGCACCATTTCCTCTCGGGAGGGTGTGCAGCTGGCGTCAACTTCCACACGACCCCTGCCAAAGACATGGGGTCTGCCGGGTGTTGCAGAGGAAGGACAGGCTGCATCTTCTCTCCTGGGGATTCTGTAAACAGGCTGCCCTTACCTTGGACTGAATGAGGTTTCCCGCGGGCAGTGCGGTGCTAAAGTGTCCAAGGGCCACATTCAGGGACCAAATCCCGATATCCCAGCCAAGGGATCGGCTGAAGATGGAGGGACCAGCTGTCCAGCTTCACACAGGAGGGCTCCTCAAAGCTCCTTACTACCCCTGCAACCAGGCCCTGGTCTCAGACCTTACAAACTGCACAAACTCCATCCTGAGGTTGCTCTATCCACCACAGCTACTAATGAAATAGCTGAGCCAGTCCCCTGTGGCAGACAGAGAAGAACCCCACACATGTGATCCCCAGAGCAGCCTCACCCCATCCTAAGGAGACCCTGCTGGGCCTCCAGTTATGCTGATGCAATGGTTCTTCTGTTCTTCTGGGTCACACACCCCTTGGAAAATCTGAGAGAAGAGTTGGATGATCTCCCCGCAAAATGCATACATACACACACACACACACACACACACACCCCTCTACATATATATACACACATATATACATATATGTATGCATATATATACATATACATACCTACCCAGAACTATTTCTATAATTTTTGCATGTTTACATATTCTCTAAAGCCCATTCATGAAGTCCCGGTTAAGAATTCTTGTTTTTAAATCTTCCCAGTAACCTAGCAACCCTGGGTTCTTAGCAAGCTTCCTCCTTAAAGTCACCAAAGTAGAAGCCAGTTTTTCCATCTGAAACTTCCTGTCCCTGTGGGGTCAGGGCTGAGCTCCGTCTCCTGGGCAGGAGTAAAGAGTTAATACAACCCTAGGGCCAAGTGGCACGTGACCTCACACACAGCGTGGAGGACAGCCGGCCTCGTGGCCGGGCACGCTTGACCCCTGTCACAGCTACCAGACTCCGCCTGACCCAGATCTGCCAGCAGGACAGACTGCCATCTTCGTGGGAGTAGCTCAGGGAGCTTCGTCACTCGCATTCTCTCTGCTTTGCACTTAGAGATGGAGGGAAGCATCCGAGTGCCATGGAAATCCCCCATTCCGACTGGGACCAGGAATTTGAGATGAGAGGTGCGGAGTGGTGAGTCTCTGCCAGGGGACGTGTGTGGAAACACACACAGACACACGCGGGTTCTTTCTGAGCCCAGAGCCCTGACAGCAAATTAGCCATTTCCTCAGGATGGCTCGGCCCAGCTCAGACCTTATGCAACATAATTTAAGTGACAGAGTCTTCATCCCAGTTGGCAGTTGTGCAGGGACTGTGTGTCTAGAAGGTGCTGTGGAAAGTCTGGCAGCCCCTGAGGTCTGGGCTCATTATGTGCCTTAACCCAGTGGTATTATCCACGCCTGGCTACTCGCTTAGCCTATCTATCTAAGCAACCAGGGCTTCCCTGGTGGCGCAGTGGTTGGGAGTCCACCTGCCAATGCAGGGGACGTGAGTTCGTGCCCCGGTCCAGGAAGATCCCACATACTGCGGAGCGGCTGGGCCTGTGAGCCATGGCCGCTGAGCCTGCGCGTCCGGAGCCTGTGCTCCACAACAGGAGAGGCCACAACAGTGAGAGGCCCACGTACCGCAAAAAAAAAAAAAAAAAGCAACCAGGACACAGGTGCGCTGGCTAGAAAAAGGACGCCTCTCGACAAAGTCCCAGAATGAAGGTAACTCCTCTCATCGATCAGATGGCCCCTGTGTGTGATGGGGGTGGAGCCCTGTGCAGTGTGTGTGTGTGTGTGTGTGTGTGCATGTGTGTTTACACATCCCAGGAAAGGCAATGGATATTCACGTACATCTCGCAGAACGATAGGCAGCCCTCCCCTCTGGACTATCGAAATACACTGGAGAAGAAAAGGGCTGCTTGATGGGAGAGAAGAGCACGTACTTTAGAACCACAGACACTTGGACCGGGTTCAGGTCCAGACTCCCTTGCTTACTCCCTGTGTGACCTTAGGAAGGCATTTCATGTCTCTAAGCCTCAGTTTTCTCTGCTGTAAGGGAGGAATCAGAACCTCCTTCTGAGGTTTGGGAGCAATAAACGTGAGGACGGAAGGCAAGGAGTGAGCACCGTGGCTGGCCCATCGCAGAATGTCGATACCCATCTGTTGCTTTTCTGTCCCTTGCTCTAGTCTAGGCAACTCCTGATGGAATCATCTGAGTAAAAAGTCAGACTCTGGCTTTTTAAACTCTCCATTGGCCACAGAGTCTACCTCTTTTGTGCTCCCACATCCTACGACAGGCCGGTGGCTGGCGCCTCTCAGAGAGGACTTGGATGATCAAACTGATGACACTGAGTTTCCCCAAATGTAAAGTCACCTCCCCTTCTGCGTTACCAGCATGCTTCGTCTTCTCTGCCAGGCCTCAAGCGCCTGCTTCTTAAACAATCTAATCCATTTTGTTCAAGACAAGAGACGAGAGGGCTTTGAGGAATGGGAAGTTACTCTTCCTGGGACATTCACACAGGTCACAGTAAAACAGTCTATGTCTCCAATGGCCTTTCTTCTGGGACTGCTCATAGGGAACATCATTTATTTTTTGTAGAGCTTCAAAGGTTGTTGTTCTTTTGTTCGAAATGGGACTGAAAATGTGTTTCTAGGTAGTTACAGGATCCCGTTTGACGGATCCTGATGGGACTTCTAGAAAGAAAGCATCAAGCTTGAATGGGTCCCAAATGGAAAATGGGGCAAACAGCAAGTAGGAAGCTCAGATCCTGAGCGCTGGACCCGTCGTGGGCTAAGGGGGGACCACTGAGAGTGAAAGGGATCCTCTCCCTGTGAGAGACCCCTTGTGATCACAGAGGAGGGGGTCAGAACAGGCAGGGGACTTTCCTAGAACACCCTCACTAAAAGAGAATCCTGGACTCAAAC
Source organism: Stenella coeruleoalba (assembly GCF_951394435.1). NCBI lineage: Eukaryota > Metazoa > Chordata > Mammalia > Artiodactyla > Delphinidae > Stenella > Stenella coeruleoalba. Next base: position 43,917,627 of record NC_137154.1, on the reverse strand, counting down.
CCACCCGGTGATTCCCACATTATGGACGGGAAAACTGAGTCTCAGAGATGTGAAGTCACTTGTCCAAGGTTATGCAGGAAGTAAATGTTGGAGCCTGGGTTCCAGTGCTCACACCTGTGGTTGCTTGCGCCCCGCTGACGTGTCAGGGAAATCACCTCTGACTTGTAGGCCCAGGCTCCTCTCATGGAATGACCAAGACTCAGTCCTTTCCTCAGCAACATCCTGAAACCGTGCCAGGAAGGAGCTTCCCTGGACACTGCTTTTGCAGTGACGGTGGATGGCAGGCCTCCCTAGTGGCCCAAGAGTCACCAATCCTGGCACTCCTGAGTGTGGATAAGGAGAAGGGCAATCACACAGAGAATGTATTTTCTAAGTGTGAAATTTCCCATTTCCCGTTGCTTGTCACTGATCTGACTGGCCACGAGTCACTTCTCCAGTGTCTAGGGAGGACGGGATATACCTGAGGTCACACACACTTGCAGAGGCAAGTGTGGAACCTCCGTCTCTGACCCCAAGACTCCTGCTCTTTCCATAGGGGACCTACCTCTCAGACGCAGTGAATAAACCTACACAGCCCTGCCGTCACACAGCTGATAGTCTAGAGGGCAGAGAGACACCAAACACATAAACAGAAGACGTCTCAAATGCTACTGAGAACAATGAAGCAGAGTAAGGGGGACGAGATGACAGAGCAGCGGCTATTTGATGAAGGTGATCAGGGAGGGCCTCTTCAACAAGGCACAGCCTGAGCAAAGACCTGAGGGAAGTGAGGGAGGAGTGGGGGAGCCACCTGGCTATGGGGCAGAAAGGGCATTCCAGCCAGAGGAACAGCAGGTGCAGAGACCCCAGGGGAGCGGGAGAGGGCTTGGTGTGGTGCAGGAACAGTGGCTGCAGCTCAGGAGAGCGGGGGCAGAGCGGGATCCCGAAGGTGGGAGAGGAGACAGTCCGCAAGGTGCCCTGACAGAGTGGAGGGCCAGAGTTCCTCTCCAAGCCCAGGGCTCTGACCAGGTGTATTGGTGCGGGGACAGAGACACAGAGGGGCTGTGGTCTCTGGGAGGAACGGCGACAGTGGGCAGGTGCTTCAGAACTCAGGAACTGGGGCCACAGTCGCCAGGAGGATGAGGATAGGGTGAGGCCCCTAAGATCTGGGCAAACCAGGGAAGGAATCCAGGTAGAAGGACTGGGACCTGGGTCCACGCAGGGATGGCGATAAGATGGACCGTCACCACAGCCTCCTTCTAGCCTCCACTCTGCTCCCGGGTGGCCACAGAGCTGCTACATGGACCCAGCTGCAAGGAAAGAAAGTGTAGGGATGGGGAGCCAGGCCATCCCGTACAAAATAAGACACCGAAAAGCAGAAGTCTTGCAGCCTGAAAAGTCAAGCGGAATTTCCTCCAAGTAGCCCCATCCTTGTACTGTTAAAGCAAAGGAGGCCTGGACTTAAATTCTCAGCTCTGCATAAGTGGCCTCAGAAAAGTCCCCTGACCCCTCCGAGTCTCCATTTCCTAGCGGTAATAAGCCCCCCGCTGCCTCTGTGGGGGGAGTCATGGGGGCTACATGTAATTGAGTGCCCAGCACACACCGGCACACAGTAGGCCCTCAGTAAACAGTGGCTGTCCCTGCTACCACTGCAGCATGTGGATGGGCTAAAGCTAAGAGACACACTAAGGCTTTGACTGATGTTAGCTGACCCAGCTACAACGTGTCCGGACAAGGTCAGCTCTGTGAAACAGACTGTGTGGTGATCACTATGGCTTAGGGACAGCCCAAGAGAGAGCAGAGATGAGGCTCCACCCACCCAAACCTTTTGGGATTCTCAGCCCTGTTCAGCACTACCATCATTTCATTGCTGCGCTGAGAATGCTCTTTCCCACTCTGGAAGAAATAAAGAGGGGAAAGAGAAGGTCTACACAAATATATACACCCATATGTGCACACATATGGATTTATTGTAAGCAATTAAAGTAAATATTTGTGGTGTTTTAGTTATCCTCAGATAACTAAAGGCCAAGGGGACCCTCACATACAGCCCTGGCATCCCTGGTCTGGCCACTCCTAAACAACATTTACAAACAAGCAATCACTCCCTTCTCTACCCCCTTGAGAGACACTAGCTACCTGGATGAGGTTGGCAGCAACAGAGCTCCTGCCACAATCCTCAGTCCCAGTGGCCTGCCTCGCTGAGCCACCCAGGGTCCCCTCTTCTCGTCCCCTGTGATTCCTGCTCCCAGCTTCAAAGCCTGCTCAGAAGAAGGTTTGACAAACTCTACTAACCAAGGTGAGAACACTGATAATCTTGCAAAATGAGCCTCCTAGGAAAAGGATCTGCACTTTCTCAATCTTACCAGCTTCAGGTAAAGGGGTGACACAGTAATGGGGGGACATTAGGCATCCTGGGAGAAGCAGGCTTCCCCATGGCCAGTGTCTACTCTGGCCTGGTTTCATAGCTCTGCTCTGCGCTCCAGCAATCCCCAAGGGACGGAGACCTGAAGATGCCAGTAGCAGGATGCCATCCTCAGATACAATGCCGGGCTCCCGAGAACTTCTCAGGAGCCATGGGATGCCAAGTTCTTTGAGCTTGGTTGCCCAAGACCCTGCCTCTCCCCAAGCTGGGACCCTTCGCACCAACCAGCCAAAAGCCCTTTCTGTGCCATTAGCCCAACACGGACGCCAACTGCATTTCACGGCTGAAAAAGCCAGTGATGGGACAAGTAGTGTTTGTTATCTAACTAAATCGTAGAGGAAATGATGTGTGAATGAGAAAATTCTAACACAACCGTGGATCGCTTCTGACAGCTTCGATTATGGCTTTGTTTAGTTAAGCACTTGCGCATTCTAACGAACTGTCTTATGGAATTATTAACTGGATCTGGGATTTCCAGGGCTTTTCCACTGCTCTAACTCCCAGTGGAGATGATATGTCTTTGGGTATCTTGATTACAAAGGTTGGTTTTCCACCTAAAAATCCTGAGGCTACAGGCCAGAATAAACCAGATTCAGACATCTAAGCCGAAACAGGCAGAGGAGCTTCTGGTCTTCCCACGAAGTTGAGGACATGGAGAACAACTTCTTGAAATTACAGGGATACAGAGTAAGACCGATTCAGGGGCACTGTGGTCTGTGGCTTTTCGTTAGTAAAGGAGTCCAGTTGAGAAATGAGTCAGAACCAGTAGATCGATTGTCCAGGAGCTGAGAGCTAGTCATCTAGGATAGGGAGGGAGCCCTGGACCCACCAGCTCCTCTAAACACAGACCAGGAAGAACTGGTAGAAGCCCCAGCTCATTTCCCTCAGAACATCCCGGTGCCTGCTCTCCCAGCTTTGGCTACACCAGCACTGCAAAGCCGCTTCTGTCCCGTGCCCTCCCCAAGGACACTGCTGTGACCGCTGAAAGATCCTACCAGCTTCCTTGATGAAACCAAATCCAGATCTTTACTACCGGCAATGGAGGGGATGCACCACACAGGGAATAAAGACGTTCCCTGGAGCCCACAGGGCACTGCCGTATGCAGTTGGACAGACAGTGCCCTGCACGTGGGCCCCTGCAATTCAGCCCACACCTGCTTGCCAGCCAGAGGGGTATGCAGCAGTCAGGGCCCCACAGGAAACTAGCCAAGAGGGTTTAATGAGGAACCATTTACAAAGGTGGGCAGGGTTGAGGAAAGTCAACAAGGGCTAGGGCAGCCTGGGCTAGCAAGAAGGGGGCTATTACAGACTCAGGCTGCAGAGGGTTAGGGGAGGAAGTTCTTATAGAAAGGAGCAAGAGCTGTGGCTGCAGGGAGAGGGGAAGAACACAGCCACTGCTCTCCCAGCAGGAGGAGGCTTGCAGAGGAAATGGCCCAGTCCTGGTCTAGCTCTCCGGCTGGTGCCACCCACTGGCTACACCTCCCTGGGAGCCAGGGGCATGGAAGCCTGTTGGATGCAATCCACAGAAGTCAGCCTCCTGCGACCCAGGGCGTCATCAAGAAAAGTGGGGAGTGGATGTGGAAGGGCAAAGGGGACTCTCCCAGGCCAGTAACCCATTCTCTGATTCCCACGAAAGGCCACATGGGCTGAGCCTGATTCCCATCTTCTTTTCACTCCCCACGACTGCGTTTCATCTTCCCCTTGGGGGATCTCTCACGGATGGTCCCACCACCAGCAGCACATTCCATGCACTTTCCCATTTCTATGAGTCTCAGCCCCATCCCTGTGCCCGGGATAAACCGTAGGAAGAATGGGTGGTAACCCATCCATCAAACTGCAGTCAGGAAAACCTGGAGGCAGGTCTCCGTGGGATCATTGGCAGCCTGGGAACCGACTGCTCTCTCTCCTGGAAGCATGCCGAGTTTGCGGGTAAGGATGGACCCTGCCCACTGTGCAAGGGTCAGCAACAGTCCCCAGTGCCCGCCAGGGATGGGTTTTTACAGTCTAGAAGAGGACCTGGGACAGGGCTGCCAGCCAAGCCCCCGACAGGAGCCACCAAACGAGGCCTCCAAGGCCAAGGGGTAGCAAGGACTGTGAGAAACCACCGACCAGTCCTTCCTCCCCAAGAAGTGGGCCCCCTGGAGAGAGCCCCAGGTCAGTGCTCCTAAGTGATATTTTAACAAACACTCCTAAATCGCTCACTACATGCCCGGCAGGCACTGTCTGTTTTAAAAGCTTTACAAAGATATTCCCATTTGTTCCTCACAAGAGACTATGAGGGAGGGATGATTATCTTCTCCATTTTACAGATGAGAAAAGTGAGGCACAGAGGGGTTCATTAACCTGCCTCAGATCACACAGGGAGCAAATGGTAGAGCAAGATTCAGACTCAGGCAGTCTGGCACCTAGGTGTGTTCTCTTAGCTTCTGAGCTAGTGGGAGCACACCCACTCCCAGCCTTGCCAGCCACAGACGTGAACGGCCACCCGGACAAATGGCCTGCTTCCCACTCTTCCCAGACTGGACATTTAAGGCATCTCTGAAAAGACCTCTGCTACTCACCAAGCAAAAGTGAACCATCTCAGAAATGACCCAGGGATCTGTGGCTTAAAAGGAGAAGTCATGGCTGAGTTCCTGAGAGGCAGCCTCTGAGATGGAGATGAGCATGTGGGAGGTTCGAGAGGTAGAGCTCTTAGGATCCACACTTCTGCAAGGGAGGGGAGAAGCCGATTGGGCAGAGCAAGAAGCCAAGCTGTAATGTGGTCTCAGCAGAAGCCAGAGCGGACCCCGAGGGGAGTGTTAGAGATGGGGCGATCTCACAGAGCTGTCATGAGTTGGGGTGAAGGCGCCCTATATCAGCATTCATTTCGTGCAGAACCACACAAGGAGGCACCATGGCCTGGGGCAAGGCAGCCCCCTCAGCCAAAGCATCCCCTAGACAGTGGGGCTTTCTGCCAGCAGTGCTCCCAGCAGATGGGGAAACAAGAACTTTTTTCCTGGAGGGGATCTGGGAAACACATCTCTGCGCCTATCATAGGTTGTAAATAAGAACCTGCTACCAGCCCTCCGGCACCCAGGAAGTCTCCCCATATGTCCTTGTGTCCTGGTTACTTGGCTGCATCAACCAGGATGCGACTCCGGAGGCTTCAGGAAGCCCAGGTTCCCTTACCCTAAACACAAGGCCTACCACTTCCTGGCTCTCTTCTGTGCCCCGTAATGGGTCCCACATGGGCTGACACCCCACTCCCAAGCGAGAAGTTTTCTAAGGGTCTTGAAAGGTCACAATTTTCTGGATACTCACAGGGATAACGACTAGCCAATGTCAGATATTACCAGAAACATGAAAACAGAAGGCAAGTCTGTCCGGAGCTCTGATGACCTGCAGGCCCAGCTCCGCCCTCCGGCCACTGAATGGACTTGCTCCTCGTTCCCTGGCTCTTTGGTCCGTGCCCTGGGCTCCCCCGATCCCTTCAGGGTGACTTGTTCTCCAGTTCTTATGGGCTCTGCAGGCCTCACCAGAAAGGCAGAAGGGATGCCCCGAGAGGCCAAGGGGAGTTCTGCTTGCATCTCAGAAGAAATGCCAGACAGGACAGCCCCTTTTGTGAGCTCCTACTCTACCCCTGAACTGTCTAGGCCTCATTCATAATCAGAAAATGCCAGAGAAAATCCCCATGCAGAGAACCCAAAGAATTACTCAAAGCCACCTTTATCTAACATAATTTACACCATAACTATAGTGGCTTCCAATAGCACCTTAAATGAAGGGAACTGATTACTGGCTCAGACAGGCCCTCTGGGAGGACCAACCAGCACCCCCTCAGCTGGGGAAGCCCAGACACTTCTCCATAGGGTCCCAGGGCAGCCTGAGCCACCCAGGCAGCTGCAACTGTTCCTGCGGTACCGATGGCCTGATGGCGACTTCTCCACCATAACCCCTGTTATAGGAGGCCCAAGATCAGCTGACTCAAGAGTCCACCATCAAGATCACTTTCTTGAGGTCCTAGGAAAGGCAAGAACCAGAGAACAGGGACATAGGTGGTTGAAAAGTGGGGAAAACCCTAGAGCCACCATCAGCCACCCCCAGGAGAGATGGCTGCCCACCCTCCTGACCTGAGAAGGGAGGTTCCAGGACTCTTTTGTTACAAGAGTCCTCCTTCTGAGGTGCTTCCCTCCTCATTCCAAAGAATAGTCAGCAGATCAGACACACATCATCCCTGCCCTGCAAACTCTATGCCCACTGCTGCACCCTCAAGAGAGGGCTGCCCATCTCTGAAGCCTTACAGTTGACCTACGTCCCTACCACTCTTTCAACACAACTTCCAGTGGCCAGTCAGGGCATCTGGATGAAGACAGAGATGGAGCCAGGCTGGAGGGTCCTCCCATCAGAGGGGAGTAGGGGATGAGAGTCTCTGCTGATTTTCTGCAGTTGTTTTTGACCCACGGCCCCAGCTCATGGCACAGACAAGAGGCATATCCACAGAAACACACAGTCCACTGCCAGGCTCAAAAAGCAAACAGAAGACCTCCCGATTGGTCCATGCCACACGCTAAGCTCCTCAGGACGGCTGCAGGAAAGCTCAGAGCTGCTAGGATCCTGATACAAGCCACCGGGGCTGCATTCTTTTCAGGATGCTGAAAAACAAAAACAAAATAGACAGCCCACTGCACCCACGGAACTCAGGTCTCTAACAGTCTCAGAGCGACGGCTCCTCTACTGAAAAGGACACTTGGCCATTGGCACACAGCTAGCAGTGTACCATCTGCACTTGCGTCTGGGAATCCTAGAGCACGCATTTGCCACGTGGACAGCATGGGTTACACTCACTTCCTTCCAAATCTACGTTCTGCAGCCTCCCCACACTCACACTGAAATATCGACAGAGCTGTCAAATCCTAAACTTCTTTCCTCATCCTCAGATTAGGCAGATGAGATCAGAGTAAGAGACAATGCTCAATGCCTCCGCCGAGAGTTCAGACAAAAGTCCTCCTTTATAAACTGCTTGCCGAGAGAATAGCAATTTATGTGCACTTTCTTACACAAGCCCTGTCATTATGTACACGAGGTAAATTCCATCTGAGTGAAGGTCCACGAGCACTGCTTCTGGAGCCAGGAGTCCTGCCTTCTGTACTCAGTGTTACCACCAACATAGTCTATGAACCTGAGAAAGTCATTTCACTTTCTTGTGAATAACAATCATTAGAATAGGTACTCGACTCCCTCCATATATATTATCGCATTTAATACAACAACCCCGTAAGGCAGGTTTTATTATCACCCCATTTCACAGATAAGGAAACTGAGGCTTATGGAAGTTAAGTAGCTTGCCCCAAGTACAGAAGAAGCTGGAGGTCTTCAAAGCCAAAAAGTCTGGTTTCAAAGCTGACAGTGTTAACTACCTTAAACACTGCCTGCCTGGGAAAGTTAGTGGGTGAGCCAGGATGCATGGCTGTAAGCAATAGTAACAGCACTGGCTGACTCAAGCAGAAAAGGAATTAATAAAAGGACATTGGGCGACTCGTGGAATTGCCAGGAGAGCTAGAGGACCAGGTTCTCAGTAATGCCAGCAAGTACATCACCCCAAGTCTTGCTTCAGTAGAGGACCACCCGCCAGCACTGCCCACACTGCTGACACTGGGTGCTGCTACCCACACTGCAGCCTCCAAGGCCCTGGGAACTTGAAGCTCCTGGCACTCCAGCCATCGCTAGCCAGCCACCAGCTCTTGACTCAAAGCCTGGGAAGGCACATCTTATTGATGTAAGCCAAGCCACGGGCCTGGGCCTAGATCAAGGGAGGCCAGGAAATCACTTCTCTTGTAGGAGGCTGCCCTGATCGGTCTCTGTTCCCACCAAGCCTCAAAAGTAGGGAATTCCGCAAACATACGAAGTGAGTTCAGAAGCTGGGTAGTCCAAAATGACAAACGTCCAACATATGAGGAAATTGGACGATGAATTCTGTAAGGTTCTTTTCAGTAGCTTGGGTCCATTTAATTTGACAATCACATTGCAGTGGAGTGTATTATAATTCCCATTTAATAGCCCATCGTCTGTAAAAAATATTAAACATTTGTTATTAGTTGCCTTCGCCTTGCAGTGCCTCTTCCATCCTATGGGAGAATACTTCTCCACTGACACTGGGTTTGAGCAGTAACTGGCTTTGACCAACGGGATATGATATAAACTCTGCCCTAGCAGAAGCTCTGGGAGCCTTCGCATGGAAGACTCTTGCTTTTTTTTCCTCTTCCAGGAAAATGGCATGTCCCAAATGGAGGTTGTTCCTCCAGCCTATGCCTCAGAATGGGAAGAAGTTAGCAGAGCCCTATAGCCACCACAGTTGACCCACACAGCCTCCAACATTAATAAGAGCAAGAAGTAAATGTTACCTGTTATAAGTCATTGATTGGGGTGGGGGGTTGTTTGTTATAACAAAACGGTCTGATCCATGTATACTGAGAATCATCTACACCACGGCCTACTAAACAAAGGGAATAAATAGGGCCCAGTCCCTGCCTTCACTGCACTTCTCTGTGACACGCTCAAGTCATAGCTGGCACAGAGAGTGGAAATGTTTCAAAGGAGGCATAAACACAATCCCTAGGGAGCACTAGGAAAGGAGACAGAGATTCTGCCTGGGGCTTCCAAGAAGGCTTTCTAAGGGATGTGAAACTTAAACTGGATCTTGAAGGTTAAGGCCAATGTTAGCAGAGGAGAGAGGAGGGAATTCCATGCAAGTAGGAAAATTCAGAGATACAAGAAAAAATATATATGCATGCAAGAATAAATTCTGGTGTTGCCGGAGTATAGGCAGTTCAGGAGGAAGAGTGGCGGGAAAAACAGTGAAATAGAGAAGCAGATTTCAAATGCCCTAGAATGCCGTGCCAACACGTTTCAACCTCATACTCAAGACAACGGGAATGATCAAAAGTTTGCAGCAAATCTGTATTTTAGAAATATCACCCTAGAATTGGCAGAGTGGAGGATGAGTGAGAAGCAGAGAACACAGTGAATAAGAAGACTGTTAGATCAAAACCAGTTCCCAGGGCTTCCCTGGTGGCGCAGTGGTTGAGAGTCCGCGTGCCGATGCAGGGGACACGGGTTCCTGCCCTGGTCCGGGAAGATCCCACATGCCACGGAGCGGCTGGGCCCGTGAGCCACGGCCGCTGAGCCTGCACGTCTGGAGCCTGTGCTCCACAACAGGAGAGGCCACAACAGTGAGAGGCCCACATACCGCAAAAAAAAACCAAAAAAAAAAAAAAAACCAGTTCCTGAACTGGAACTGTGATGATGAGAACAAAAAAGTTCACAAAGTATTTCAGAGTTCATCAGTAAGACTTGGTTGGATGAGAGATGAGGCAGGAAAGATCGAGAGATAGCACAGAATGTGATGGCATGGATTTAATCACTGAATGGAGGGTGGAGTTATTCATGGATATGGGAGAAGCAGAAAGGGGAGCAGGCATGGGAAAAGCTGATGATTCGGCGTCGAACACAGCACATGTGAGCTGTCTCTGGGACAAACGCATGGAGGTATCCAGTTGGTAGCTGGAAAAGATGGAAGAAATTCCCACCTGCTTGGAGTCAGGGAAGGGTTTGGAAAAAGCTCCAGAGATAGTGTTGACATTTGCATTAAGGCCACTAGGTGTTCACTAAACCAACAACAGATTGTTGGAAGAGAGGAAGAGAACAGCATTCCAGAGCTAAGACTAAGGATGGAACCCCTAGACTAAGGATGGAAGAAGAATCATCTGCTTCTGCTTCCACTATGGCTTTTCTGTGCATAAAGAAAAAGAAAACCTAGCACAGAACCTGTATTTCACTCTCTGAGGCATTTTCAGATCAAATGTCCCTTACTGGTCTGCTGCTGGGCTGGCGGGGGCAGGGGTTTCTTGCTATGCCTGCAGATAATTTGTTTGCCTTGCAAATCTCTAGTCTGATGCAGTCAAGTCATTCCAGGACCAAAAAGGGACAATAATGATTATTCTTACATGGTGCTGCAACTAACAGATTTTTCCTAAGTAAATGTCCACATGAGTTTCATTCAATGGAACTGTAAACAGAAGCCCACAAGCACTGCCACCACTACAGCAGTTTACCAATGAGAGGTACCAGGCCATGAGCAATGAAATATTTAAACTCCTTCCAGATTATATATATATATATATATATATATATATATACACACACACACACACACACACACACACACACATTTTTTTTAACAAGTCTAAATGTATTTATAAAACCAGGTTTCATTTTCTCTGTTTTGCTTTCTCAAGCAGAGTTTTCTGGGCCTAACGAATCCCCCCCAACCGCCAATCTTGTATGACCCCATCAAGCCAGGCATCTGTAATATAGGCTGTCTCCTATTTACTGCCTGATGGACACTAATGACTATCTATTTGCTTTAACTGTGAGTGGTAAAAGCCTGTCAAACTCAGGCACCCTGGCCGAAGACAGACAGAAGAGTCCCTATAGTTGCCCCTGCCCAAGACACTGACATCTCTAGATGCCAGGCAGGCAGGTGGCTGAGTATTTCTTGGGCACTTTCTACATGTTGGACATGGTGCTAAGCACTTTATCTGGGTTATCTCATTTAATCCTCGTGACAACCCCATCAGGTAGATCCTATGATTACCCCCATTTTACAGAGGAGGAAACTGAGACTTAGAGAATGTTATGGAAAGCCTATAAAGAGTAGGTGTCATATGAATAGAGTGTTACAGGATAACTAGCGACTAGCCAGGGGTTCAAAGAGAGGAAGGCCACCCAAGCAAACTGAACAACATGGATGAAGCCATGGAAATGAGGAAGACTACAGCTGGCCCTTGAACAATGAGAGTGTGAACTGTGCAGGTCCACTTATACCTGGATAGTTTTCCATAGTAAATGCTACAGTACTGCACAAGCCATAGTTGGTTGAATCTGTGGATGTGACCGAACCACAGATAGAAGGGCTATCTATAAATTACAGGTGGATTAACCTGGTGTTCAAGGGTCAACTATACTGTGTGTCTGGGGAAAGGTACAGAACAGGACGGCTTAGGCACATGGTACTTAGGTAGAATTGCCTAAAAATAAATCTGGGAAGGTTAGCCAAGGCCAAATTGTGAAGGGACTCAAATTTCATGCTCAAGCGTTTGGGCCTCTGACTCCAGGGACTGGACAAGTAACAAAGGAGGAAAGTGAGCAGGTGTGAGACAATAAGGAGTGGTGAGGACGGTGGCAAACTGGAAGGTACACACCCTTCAGTATGTAAAAGTATTCAAATTCTTTTTTTTTTTTTTTTTGGTAAGTGTGAGCTGAACTTGGCTCTTAGAACATCAGCTTACAAACACTAATAGTGAGAAGCTGATAAGATGATTAACGAGGGAATCATGTGGTTGGATCTCTTATTTTAGAGAGCTCCTCTGGCAACAGTGTGGATGACAGGCTCTGTGGGACAAGACTGAGGGCAAGAAAACCACTGAGGAAGAAGATGCAGGAAAGCAGCAAGAGATGATGCCAGGTAGGGCCCGGGTGATGGCAGTGGGGGGACAAAGTAATGGATCTGAGAAGGAAACATTAAGGAGAAAGAAACTGGCAGGACTTGAAAGCAATCAGGATGTAGGGGCGGAACGGTATGGGGGTTTCAAATATAAAACCCAGGTTTGTGGTACAGACCACAGGGCAAAGATTTTTGTTAAACCCAGGGGGTAAGGGAGAAGAAGATGATGAGAGTTATTTTAGACAAGCTGATGGGCAAAGCTTTGACATTTCTGCTACCAAGCGAGGCCCACAGGGCTGATACGGGTCTTGGTCAAGACGCCTTGCTATCTGCATGGCTGAACAGCTGATGGGCCCACCCAAGATGTGCTCTTCAACTACTGCGGAGGACAACCTCTGCTGTAGTACACAGGGGTGAGCAAAAGCTCCTGGAGGTCCTAAGGAGGCACCTAAGACTGGTGCCTATCCCCATGCTGTGCCTGGACACCCACTGATGCATGAAGTCACCAGATACTAGGTGTGAGGGTAAATTTTGTGGGGCCATGACTGGGCCATAGAGTGTCCAGATATTTGATCAAACATTACTCTGGGTGTGTCTGTGAGAGTGTTTCTGGATGTGATTAATATGGAATTTGGCAAACTGAGTAAAGCGGACTGTCCTCTTCTATGTGGGTGGGCCTCATCCAATCAGTTGAAGGCCTGAATAGAACAAAAAAGCTGACCCTCCACAAGTTATAGGAAACTCCTCCTGCATTACAGTTTGAGCTGAGATATCAGTCTTTTCTTGCTTTCAGACTGGGACTGAAACCTTGGCTCTTCTTGGGACACGAGCCTGCTGGCTTTGGAACTGGACCTACACCAGCAGCTCTCTAGCTTGCTGTCTATAGATTCAGGGATTTCTCAGCCTCCATAATCATGTGAGCCAATTCCTTATAATAAATCTCTTTATTACACGCACACACACCCTGTGGTGGTTCTGGTTTTCTGACTGATAAACCATATCAAAAAGGAGCAGGCCAGAACCCTGGCCCCTTGTCATCAGAGCTGGCTGGGCCAGCACGGGCTGCATGGAGTTACCTGAGTCTGAATGGGTCTAGTTCTCTCATGTAGGTTGGCCAGGAGAATATAAAACAAAGACAAGAGATGGGTGCTCCCCATTTACTGAGCACCTATTGTATGCTAGTCACACTGCTGGGGGCTTTTCGTAGATCACTTATTTAAGCCTCACAGCAGGCCTAAGAGTTGGGCTCAAATATCCTCACTTTGCAGACAGAGAAACAAGGTTCAGGGCTTTAGCCAGTTACACAGCTGGTGGCCTAGATGCAAATATGATTCCATCTTGCTGAAGAGCTGTGTTCTCAGCACCCTCTACACTGCCTCCCTAGCCAAGTGTCTCCTCTAGGGATGGAAGAACAGCCAGGAGTGGAGAGAGGATGAATTTGACCATAGCATGCAAACTCCAGCTTGCATAGTCTAGTCCCAAAGTCCACAGGCGCCAGCCCTTCAGGGGACGAGATTGGCCAGGTATGGGCTCATGGAGGGGTGCGGTTTGATGTGTGGGACATGCATCCCACCCAGGCACTAATGAGTCATGCCAGCCTGGGATTCCTGGGGGAACTTGCAGCCCTGGAAGGAGTTCAGCCCTGCCCTGTCTCTTTGTATCTCTGTGATCCAGGGGGTCCTGGCACCAGGATGTGGTGCCTCCTGTCCCAGAACTGGCTGGTACCCATGGCACAGAGTCGCCAGCTCTGTCTCCACTCTGCGCTGAGCAGATCACTCTAACTTACCCAGAAGGGGATTAAGCTGGGTGCTACAGATGCTGTCAGCAATCTCCTCTAACAGGTTTACCCGTTCTGACCAAACACCGACTGCACGTGTCTGTAAGCATGTGTATGTATGAGAGACTGTTCATAGGTGTGTGCCTGTGAATGAGTGTGTATACCTGTGTAGCTCTCCTTGGTTCTCACACTCAGTATGGATTTTGCTACAGAAATATGCCTGCATCTTCCAGAAGGTCCTCTGAGTCCAGTCCCTGGCACTGCAGGACTCTTGGGCAGGGCAGCTGGGAGATGGCTCCAGTACCACAGATCTACTTAAATCCCACATGAGCAGCTTTTCCTGGAGCCCAGGCCTTCCTCATTTGTCAGGAACTTCCCCCTCCTCCCGGGGGCAGACTCATTCACATGCAAAGCCCCTCACAGAAGGGCCAGGCCAGCCAGAGAGGAACATTAGAGTTCAAGCTCGCTCTGCTCGCATGCACCACAGGCCAATAAATCGAAGACAAGGTGCTGAGGCAAGGGATACGACTTTATTTGGAAAGCCGGCAGACTGAGAAGACGGCAGACTAAAGTCTCAAAATAACCATCTTATCGGGGTTTGCATGCCAGTTTCTTTTATAGCACAGAGAGGGGGAGGAACCGAGGAAGTAAAGTAAAAAGGCCATACGTTTTGGAAGTAAAGTAAAAAGGCCATACGTTTTGCAAATATCCCCTGGAATGGCCAGCCTCGGGGAGGGGATGTGTTAATTTCTTCTGTCTTGCAGCCATCGGCCGGTGGACAGGGTCTGGATGTCTCCCTGATCAAAGGCATTTGGTTTAACATTCAGGCAGGGGGCACGGTTCCCCGAGGCAGGCCATTATGTATAGACAGTATCCTTTTAGTGAACAAAAGCAATGGGAAGCAAAGGTTAAAGTAAAAGAAACAGATCCAACGTGTAGTCAGATCTGGCTCTTCCTTGTTACAGGAGAAGCCTGGAGAGGGCAAATTCCAGCCCTAAAATGGGCAGGGCCGGGAACTAGCTCCATGCCACCTTAATATCTGCTCAATAACTTAAGGCAATTTTTAAACGAAGTGGGCAAACGCCCTCCCTCCGCAGGTAACAGGAAGATAGACCCTTTCTCTCTGCTGCTGCTGCCGGGGCGGCCCTATTTCTGCCACCAGGAGATGCCTTCAAGGTGTGGACTCTCTCAGCAATATCAGGGCAATATCAACTGAACCCAAAACCAAACAGCACTCTGAACAGACATACTCAATGTGCAAATGGGCAAGACAGGCCCATAAGCTTTGCTATCCGGGGTGCCTTTTGCAGTTTACCCTTCTGGAAGCCAACCTGCTCAAAAAAATTGTGCTGCAGGCATCTTACTGAGGAAAAGGAGTGGCAGACCATTGACCATTTAGTTGTGGAGCTCTCACAGGCCGCACGGAGCTAGGATTTGAGACGGAGGTCCCGACCACCGTTCTCTGCTGCCCACCACCTGGACTAAATCACCTGTGGGGTCCTTCAGAGTTCACAACCCAAGGCCACACTGGTCAGCTTTGCCAGCCTGCAGAGAGCACGCACGCACGCTCTTGTCAATCAACACTGCAAACAACATTGCAATCAACACTGCATCACCCAACACTGCTGGGTGCTGACTGGAAGCTCAGCCTGGGGCCGCCAACTCCCAGTTCCTGGGAAAGCCCTGATGAGATGAAGCAGTGTTGGAGGGGGCAGAGCCGGGGATGTGAAGCCAAGGGGCCAGAGACTAGGAGTGCCTCTGGGGCCTCAAGGAGGTGAGGGCGTGGCCAAGTCACTCACGGAGGACGGCACATGATGCCCATGTCCACTCCAAGCTGGGCACGCTCTGAGGACGTGACTCCAGCCAGCTGCAGCCCTTGCCCGGGGCCATCACTGTACCTCTCACGCCTCCTGAACACAGGCACCGGGGCAGAAAGAGAAAACACTACACATAGATTTATCTCAAATATGTACAAACCCACTGCTGCCTTCAGCAAAGACTAGGGAGGCTGGAAGCCAATCGTGGTTTCTCATAAACGACTGAGGCATTACAGTGTATGGGCTTTGAGAAAATCCTGCAGAAAACGCCATCCACAGGCCTCTCAGAGCCCCTCCCAGCAACATGTGGGAGGGGCTTGGGAATCATCCAGCTGCACCGTGCCTGCCCAGCCCCCCTCCGGCCCGCTCGCCCCTCCTGCCTGCAGGAAGAAGCTCTGGCTGGCCTATGCGTGCCTGTGCGGGAGCATCCACCATGCATATCCCTGCTGCTTACTCTCCATTTGCACCCTCTCAAGAGTCCACTCTTCGCTCTTCCCTGCCAGGCTCTGTTCCCTGGAAGGAGGCTCCTGCCTAGAGCATCACCCAGCCTCCCTTGGTAGGGCTCAGCCGACGGGAGGCATGGCAGAAAATCGGAGCATAAGAGGGGAATGGTGGGGGGACACATCTCTGGCAGTATGCCACGTCCTTCTGTGACTATCGCTCCTGCCAGGCAGCATCACTTCCAAGACTCAGGCTCTCTCCTACCTCGGTAACACTATTTCTTCCCTTGTTCCACCAGCCCTAGGTGCGGCAGAGCTTCCTCGCATTGTGAGTCTCTGGACACCGCACCATTCTTGACCTTCAACTCCATCCTTACCTCTTCGTTATGGCCTCTCTATGTGAAACAATGGGGTAAGTCCTGATTTGTGCCAGTTCCCTTCTGATAGGTATGAATGTACGTGTCTACATGATGCACGTGTGTGTGTGAGTGTGGGTACAGGCAGGCTATACACACGTTCAGCCCTGTGCGTGCATCCCGACACACGCCCGTGACTCAGCTTTTCCCTGAACTTCCAAGGCTGACAGAAGGAAACCATCTGTGGGCGTCCACCTCTGTATCCAAGAATTCCCAGTACCTACTCCCATCCTGATGCCGTTTTGAAATGTTTAGTCTAGGTCTCTGCCTGACCCTACTCGATGGTAAACTCCTTGAGCGCAAGGAAAGAAGGGGGGAGTGGGAGACAGCAGGAAGGAGGAAGGGAGACAAAAGGAGAGCGGAGCAGAAGAAAAAGCTGACTATCATTCGTTGAATACCAGCTGTGGAGCCATTTCTCTATTCTAAAGACCATGTAGATAATCAGTCTCATTTTACAAGTGGGAAGCCCAGGCGCAAAGGTCAGGGGAACAATTCAAAAACCACACAGCTAACGAGCAACCGTAGGTGAGTGCAGGCCCTGCCCCATCCCAGGCCACCGTGCTGTTTTGTTGCCCCCCCCCCCCACCAGGACCATAGTTACAGCCAAATAGGAGGTGCTCAATCAATGCTTGTAAAACTGAACTGAATCTGAGAAGGAAATCCAATGGCATGCTTAAGTCCAAAGAGAAAGCTCACAGTCCTGGAGAGGGCCAAACTGCTCAAGGCCTGAGCTCAGGTCGTCTTGAACAACACACAGATGGTGTCGATGGCTGCAGTCCTACAGAAGACACCAGGGCTTCCCCGGAGCTGCTTCGAGGCCGGTCCTTAGTCAAAGCCAGGGTGTTGGTAAGTTGCCAGACAAGGGCTTTCTGATGGTCAGGTACATGGTTGAGAATCAGAGCATCAGGAGAATTGAGCTGCTAACACATCCCTCAGCCTACCCCCGAGCAAGGCTGGGGTGGGAACTCAACGGCAGATAATTTGCAGACAGTCTACGTCACTGATAGAAACTGAAATGCCAGGTAACTAAGTAGACAGCAATGAGGATGCTTAATAATTATAATAATAATGATAACTAGACATCCTCTGAAGGTCAGATGGCTCAAAGTTTGGGATCTGTTCAGGGGCCAAAGTGGGGCCTGGGCACACCTGCTCCATCATAGTGACCAGATGTCATCCTGGTCCCTTGTCTACCCCTGCTACTCTCCAGCCATTAGTTAATTTCTAGGCCCCTAAAAATCTTGCGGTTGTCTGGCCTCAGAGGTACCCGCCTATCTTGCCCAAACTAGCAAGAGCTGCTGCTGAGCTGCCCGCAGGAAGAAGCTCCGTCTTCACAGCAACCCTAAAGTGTGATATATAGTGAACAGAGGAAAAACTGAGGCTAGGCCAATTTGCCAGCAGTCACACAGCTGGTAAGTGATGGAATGGGATTCAAACCCAGGTCTGCCCTGTTCCAAATCCTGCCATCTCTGCCACACCCAATGACGCCAGTGCCCTCCAATCCCATTCAAATGCCACAGTGCTTCTTATCCCCAAAGTAGAAGCGTGTAGGTCTCCCTAAGGAGCCACCGGGAGCGAGGTGACAGTGGCTCAGAGACAGACACGAAACATCTCCAGATCGGCAGAGCCGGCCCCCACGGCACTGAGTCAGGGCTCACTGTGGGCAGCCTGATCTCTCCACGATGCCGGCTCTCCACAACAGCTATTTATAAACCTCATTTGTACAAACAGGACGGCGTATTCTGGCTTTTTTCCTGCACTTTAAATAACCAAGTTATGGATGACGGAAACAGAATGGAAATGTTATCCAAGCCCAGGTTTGTCCGGGCGCACGTCTATATATCCGATAGCTTCTCCTGCTGCCACTTCTAATAGACTCCTCTCCTCTCTGCCTCATTATCTCCTGCTCTCCTTTGTGCTCCTAAACAAAGGCAAGATGGGCACACAGCCAGGGCTTGCTTACCCCTGACCTGGCAGAGGGAGCAGCCATGCTCCCAGGCCCCTCAGGAAATGACAGTACAAAGACCTAACATGGATTGAGCCCTTACTAGGTGCCAGCACTGTACGTTGTCTCATTCAATCCTCATCATTCCCCATGCTATGACCCCTATTTTACAGATAAGGAAACAGGCTTAGAGAGGTCAAGCAGCTTGCCCAAGGTCACACAGCTGGAAGGTGATGAAGCCAAGACTCAAACTGGGGCAACCTGACCCTGGCATCCAGGCCTTTGACTATAGCCCATTGGTTCAGGCCCCTGGCCACAGCTAGTCAGCCCTAACAAACTCCAGTGGTGATCCCTAACACCAAGGTAATGGCTCCCAAGGGAGGCCAATATTCAAAGAGGCAGAGGATGACCATGGGATCTCCCAGGGCCCTCTGCAAGCCAAATCTGGACGCACTGAGCCCATGGCAGGTGTAATATGAAAGGAGAGCTCTGACCAGCCATTTGGTCTCACCCTTACCCTTAGTAATGGTTTTCAATCATTCAGTCAGTCATTCAACAAACATTTGCGGAATATCTACTCCATGCCAGACCTGGTGCTGGGTGCTGCTCATGCAAAGGTAAAGATGACACAGTGTTGTCCTCAAGATGCTCAGCCAGTCAGGAAGACAGATGAGAACGCAGTGGACGAGTCAAAGGCACCCACACGCCCAATGAGGGGCAGAACTATCCCTGCCCAAGACGTGCGGTTGCCACCCTACTGCCGTTCCGCATGACTTGAAAACTTGCATCTTTTCCCCAATCCATCTTCTTTTCCCCTGGCATTTCCCTTGTTTTAATTAGTAGACAAATAGGACCTGTGCAATCCTTGCCGGCTTCTTGATGAGTTCTCCATGCTGTGCTTACAAATGCAACTGCAGACGAATTGCTCCTGCCACCTGTCCAGGGAGATATGCTGGTGGCCTTTAAACGTTCGATTCTGTTGATGCCCCTTATGCAGCAGGGCCACCTGTCCAGGGAGATATGCTGGTGGCCTTTAAACGTTCGATTCTGTTGATGCCCCTTATGCAGCAGGGTCACAGAAGGAGTCTGCCCGAATCTTCTTCAGTGTGGGAGGAAAACAGCTCAATGCAGTGGAGACAACACGGGGTGGGGAGCCAGCAGGCCTGGTTCGGGTCCTGGCTTTGCCATTGTCTTCTGAGTGACCCCAGGCAAGGCTGTGAACTTCTCTGAACCTCCATTTCCTTATCTTTAAATAGAGGAGATTGGATGAGGCACTCCACCAGGTCCCTTCCAAAGTCCCAGGGAGCATCACTGTGGCTCTCAGCCCACAGCCCCGGTGCTTTCTATATCACACAAAAGAATGTGTGAAGAATTCTGTTGGTGAGGCAGACCCTGGCCCCAC
Source organism: Stenella coeruleoalba (assembly GCF_951394435.1). Classification (NCBI taxonomy): domain Eukaryota; kingdom Metazoa; phylum Chordata; class Mammalia; order Artiodactyla; family Delphinidae; genus Stenella; species Stenella coeruleoalba. Next base: position 43,897,945 of record NC_137154.1, on the reverse strand, counting down.
CAGCTGGAGACTTGGGCACTCTGGTACCTGGGTAAAAGCATGAGATTCTGAGCGGGCAAACCTGGGCACTCCTGGTTCTGCCACAGAGCAGCTCTGGAACACTGGGCGAGTCAGTGAACTTAAAGGAGCCTCAGTTTACTCATCGGTAACATGATGACAACAATACTTTCTTCGTTGGGTTGATGTGAAAATTCATTTGAAATAATGTGATTGTTGGCATATGGCGAAGCTCTGGGTGCAGTCTCCTGAGTCATTTTTTTCTGTGTTGCCTCTGTTGTCCTACGGGGCCAAGTTCCGATGTCCTAGGGCTGACCCCTTGTTCCCCTGGGCTCCAATTTCCAGGGCTGGGCCCTGAGCCGGTGCCACTCCTCAGGGAGTACGCCCCTGCTCTGCCCCGGCCGGATGGCTAGGCCCAGCTGCCATTGGCCGGACCTTCTGAGCTCCCACAGAAGTTCCTGCTAGGTCCACCTGACCAACTGGTATGCAATAACTTCCTCCTTGGGAGTGTGGGTAGTGCCTACTGGCAGATGTGTTCCAGACCTCTTCTGCCACCTCGGTGACCCAGGCCCACCCAACCTGACCCGTGAGTGCATTTCCTGCCTGGCCCACTACTTCACTCTGTTTCTACCCTGGGGACCATGTACCATGCTGGGCTCTGCCCTGCTCCCTGCTCACTCAGAAACATGCGTTTCTGCCCATTCCCACACTTCCTGCAACTGCTTCTGGAGTGCCCACAAGAGTCACATGAAATCACCAGGAGGCCCTTTACCATGTGGAGAGTAGTCCCGCCCCAAGGAGCTCCAAGCCCCTCACCCACATCCTGTCCAAACACATACACAGTAACTCATGGGTTGGTCCAAGCAAGCTGGTCTTTCAATCTCCATTCCCTCTCCAACTATTCTGGACTATTCTTTGAAGGAGTCTGTACAGGGAAAGACCTGAATTATCAAGACCTTGGGCTAGACTGGGCCCATGGAAAAGACCACCCAGCAAAAAGAATAAGAAAAGGTTTCATTCATGGAGTCCCAGGCACTTTATATATATTACCTTGTTGAACTTGACCCAACAACTCAGTGACACAGGTACTGCTCTCACCTTTATTTTACCAAAGACAATCAGACCGGTTAGCAAAGTTCCCAAGATCATAACACTACTAGGTACCAGGCCAGGCTGTCCAGCCGGGTCTGCCCCAAGGCCCAGTGCTAAGCCATGTTGCTGTCCCACCTCCCAAGGGAGGCAAGGCAGGCTAACCTGGCAGGGCGGGGAGAAGAGGAAGGGGTACAGAGCTTCCCTTCCTTTGTCTTCCATCATCGCTCAAGACCTGATTGGACACGGCTGTTCTGGTCTCCGCTAATTCCTGCCTCCCCTACACCAGGTTCTTCCTCTATAGCTCTTCTGTCGAGAAAACCAGACCTTCAGCAACTCGAAACCTTGGAAAGAAAGATTGAGACAAAGGGAAAAGTCCCCCGGTGTCTGCATGCCACTTAGATAGATCACAGCTAGAGAGATTCTCCGAAGACAAGGCTTTACAGAGTTTGCTAATGGGGTTGAGCAAAACGATGTTTTGCTTCATACATGGTGGTCACACACAGGGCTTCTTTCACCACCACTGTGGCTTGTTCCAATTCCTTCAAGGCAGAACTGTGTGTCAGGAAAGAACAGGGCTTGGCTAAAGCCAGTCAGCATCATTACCTAAACTTCTTTACTTTCCTGGAATGCATGCGATGCCCAAGCTCCCTGGATCTCCCAGGTCGTCTCATGCAGTTACATTTCACTCTCTACAGTGAAGGCTCGCTATGGGTCAGGCATTGTTGTAAGTGCTTCATCAATATTAACTCAGCCAATCCTTCTAACGACTCTGGGGGATAGGTGCTACTATTAGTCCTATTCCAAAAATAAGGAAACTGAGGACAGAGAAGTTGTATAACTTGCCCAAGGTCACACAGCTAGTAAGGGGCAGAGCTGTGATTCAAACCCAGACAGTCCAGGGCCACAGTCTGTATGTTTAACCACTGTGCTACCCCAGTCTGCATTTGCTAGGGATCATTCCATATACAAACACAGGCAGATATATCATTATACATTTATAACACGTTTAAAATGGATTGCCAAGTCAGAAAAAAAAAATCCCTTCTCTAACCATGTTTCTTAGGAGAGAGTTTAGAAATTGTGGTCACCCAGAGACAGGTGATCACGTTTTTAAGGGGAAAACATTTTGTAGGTCTGCATGGTGTCTAGACAGAAAGCTGAGGAGAAAGGATTTGTCCATGTGCATCTCCAGGGCTGCCCAGGGAAGAGGAGCATGATTTGAGGTGACAGCTCCTACTGATTAGTCAGAAATAGCCCAGCCGTGGAGGAGAGCCAGCCACGAGGCTGGCCAGGGCTGGAAAAAAGAGCTTTTAAAGCAATGCTGCCCAAAATCTAGTCCTTGGACTTCCTGCAACAGGGTCACCTGAGGATTTTGTTACAAACACAGATTCAAAACCTCACCCCAGACCCATGAATGGGAATCTCTGGGGAGGGAGGGAGGAAGGAATGGGACGGGTTATAACCCCCCAACCCTGAATCTATAACAAGACCCCCCGGGGGTTCTGATGACAGGGAAGTTTGGAATCCTCTGCTGCAAAACCTGACGTCTCTATTTGCCATAAGTGTCTGTGCCCCATGCATCCTTGGGAAATACGAGTCGGCCACCAGAATAAACCATGCCCTACAGCCCAGCCCCAGATACACGGCGGAGTATGATCTGATACTGATATAATATATTAACATCAATCATGAGCGCTACTGATTATTAGCATTTACTGCGTGCCAGACACTGCTAGTGCTTTCCCAATCTTATCTGTGCTCATTCTCATCACAGCCTTGTGCTGCAGTTGTGGCCAACCTTGATTTGCTGCTGATGAAATTAAGGCCTAGAGAGTCTGGGTGACTAGCTCAGGGCTACACAAAAAGCAAGCAGCGGAGATGGAATTCAAACCCGCTCTGTCACTTTGACCGTTCTGGCTCTGAGCACAAGGTCAGTGCTGCAAGCAGGCCACCCTCTGCCATCATCCCCAGCGCCACACTGGGGCTGGGAAGGCCACCGGGTGAGGAAGCTGGTCTTCCAGATGCACACCCATTTCAGCCGATCCCCCAGGGGCGTCTGTCCTCCTATTCTGACACCAGCCAACGTGCTGGACCAATACCAGCTCCATTAGGCCTGAGTCTGCAGGATGGGAGAGGCCAGGGTGTCATCACCTGAGGCAAACACTTTGATGCTGGAAGAAACAAGCCTGAGGCCTCAGAGCCTGAGGGGCTCCTCTGGGGACCTCACACAGCTGGCCTTCTGCTGATGGAATGGCGTCCGCTGACCTGAGGGGGAATCCTCACTTCCGAGATGTGTGCCTCAGGAAGGCTGCTCACCCTTTCCGCAAATCTATAAATGGTGACAATGACCACGGCCTCACTGGGCGTCTGGGAGGATTACAGTTGACCACATGGAAAAGGTGCTTTCCCGGCCCCCGGACTACACACTGGAGGTGCTCAGACCTCCCCCGCTTTCTCCTCCTGTTGCCTTCTTTAATTTCTTGGTATCATCCCCATCTGGACAGTGCTGCCAGATCTCCTACCCCAGCCCTCAGGACAGAAAGTCCAAGAACCTGGGGGCTCCTTTGCTGGCAGGGGTACCCCACATCCGCCCACCCTCCCGCCCTCAGAGCTCTGGAGGCCCTCAGCCTTCCTGTTTACTCAGCCCAGGATGTAGGCTTCCCAGCGGCAGGGCCATAACTGTCTTGCTCTCTGCTCTTTCCCTGGGCTAGGAGAGTGCCCGGCAGGGAGTAGGTGCTCAGTTCATGCTGAATGAATGAATTCAATCATCTGACAGAAGGGAACTGTGCATCGGCTCTGCGCAGGGCCCAGTGCTGATAACAAACCCCTCTGGAGCTCGCGCTTCTGCCCTCACAGCTGACACCCAGGCTCCCTCTCAAGGGCTCCAGACTGATGGAAGGCGCCTTCCTACCCACCATGCTCCTCTTGCCTCGAAGTGCGGCTAAGTCAGCAGTGGAGCCTCACTCTTCTTCTCCCTTCACTTTTGTCCTGGGGACAAACCTCCCTGAGAGAGATGCTCAGACCATGGCCTCCTGGAACTTGCCATGTAGGCCCAGAGTTGGAGCTAAACCCAGAGGCCTCTCCTGACGAGGAAGCAGGTAGCCGTCTCTTGGTCTGGCCACCCCTCCAGAGAGCTGTCCTGACACATTCTCACTGCTCACATCCTCCTGCAGGAAAATCCACTTTCAAGACAGGAAGAGACACAGGCCTGAGCCAGAGAAGCCTCACGCTCACCTCTCAGAAGGCCCCAGGAGGACCCAGCTCCAACAGTGGCAACACCAAGCAGTCGTGAGGTTGGATTGCTAGGAGCACAGAGGGAAGCTGTCCACAGGGAAGCCTGAGAAGGGTTCCAGGGCCCCTGGCTCCCCACCAATGAACTAATGGAGCCATCTCAACTACTTCAGTTTATTTACTGATCATCAAAGACTCTCCTCAAAAGTTGGAAGAAAAAAAAAAATGTCATGAAGAACCTAGGGGTAAAACAGGAATAAAGACACAGACCTACTAGAGAACGGACTTGAGGATATGGGGAGGGGGAAGGGTGAACTGTGACAAAGCGAGAGAGAGGCATGGACATATATACACTACCAAATGTAAGGTAGATAGCTAGTGGGAAGCAGCTGCATAGCACAGGGAGATCAGCTCGGTGCTTTGTGACCACCTAGAGGGGTGGGATAGGGAGGGTGGGAGGGAGGGAGATGCAAGAGGGAAGAGATATGGGAACATATGTATATGTATAACTGATTCACTTTGTTATACAGCAGAAACTAACACACCATTGTAAAGCAATTATACCCCAATAAAGATGTTAAATAAAAAAAAAGCTGGAAGAAGAAAAATTTCACGCCAAGCTGGTGGGTAATCCCCATGTTGGTGTGACGTGCTAGCTCGGAAGTATTTTCTGCTGCTGTCGTGGTTCGTCCGCTAAACTGCATTGTTGCTGGGTCCCAGAACACGGGCATAGGCAAGAACGGGGACCTGCCCTGGCCCCGGCTCAGGAAAGATTACAGGTATTTCCAAAGAATGACCACAACCTCTTCAGTAGAAGGTAAACAGAATTTGGTGATGACGGGCAGGAAAACCTGTTCTCCATTCCAGAGAAGAATGGACCTTTAAAGGACACAATGAATATAGTTCTCAGTAGAGAACTCAAGGAACCTCCACAGGGAGCTCATTTTCTTGCCAAAAGTCTGGATGATGCCTTAAAACTTATTGAGCAACCAGAATTAACAAATCAAGTGGACATGGTCTGGATAGTGGAACGCAGTTCTGTTCATAAGGAAGCCATGAGCAGGCCAGGCCATCTTAGACGATTTGTGACAAGGACCATGCAGGAATTTGAAAGGGACACACTTTTTCCAGAAATTGATTTGGAAAAATACAAACTTCTCCCAGATATCCAGGTGTTCCTTCTGATGTCCAGGAGGAGAAAGGCATTAAGTACCGATTTGAAGTATATGAAAAGAACAATTAATGTGAAAGTGTTTTCTGATCTATTTCAAGCCTCCTCCTGCCCCCCCCAAATTATGTATTTTTTGTTGTAGAGACATTTGTTGACTTTAGATCTATGGATAATTATTTCTAAGCAAAGTACTTTTATTCCCCATTAATCTTAACTAGACTGTATCAGATACCATTTGTGAAACATTTCTTTGCTGTAACTGCCTGAATGCCCATCAGGAGTCAAGAATAGGTGACCAGCACCTGCCTAGGGTAGAACATCTACCAAGACAGCCCGAAGTGGGAGAGTCCCCCGGTAGCACGAGCTGAAACCAGAGCCTATAGAGCTAGGAGCTAGGCAGATGGGTCCAAAGGTCAGAAATGGATTACAAACAGAAGAGCTAGCATTCAGTTATTAAAATTAGATCAACACAGGGACTGTGAATTACTTATATCACACTTCTTAAAAAAAATTCTGTTCACTCAGACCAGGAGTCAATAAGTTGAAAACTCCAGGATATTCCACAGGGATAGTAAAGAGACAGGTACGAGACTACCTTTTCCGCTGTTAAAGGAGAAGGTCTAAGACCTTAAAAAACTCTGTTTCTGATCTTCAATGAGATTGCATGGAACGTCACAATGATAGAACAAGAACTGGCTGCTCGTTACAAAAAAGAATAACCTAATATCAAGCATAATGGCTAAAATTAAAACTTCAAAGAGGTAATAAATTGAGAATGAATACTGCTAGAAACCAACATTAGTAAGTTAGAAACTAAACTTCACAGAATTAAAAAATGAAAATTAAAATATGTTTTACCCATCACGTTAGTGAAGATTTAGATTAAGTACCCAAAAAAAAGAAAAATAGCATTTTCTGCCTTATAAATTGGTACAATTTTTAGAGTGTAAGTTAGCAATATCAATTGAAATTCAAAATATTCTGGGTTTGGACCCAGAACTTCCACTTCTGCAAATTAATCCTGAACAAAGAAATGGACCCAAGAGTACTTGTTGTAACTTTTTTTTTCAAACTTGGGAACAGCCCAAATGTTGATTAATAAGAAATACCAACCAATATGTCTATAAAATGTAACATCTGCAGCAGCCAAAAAGAATGAAGTACTGACAGAAAAACGCCCCAAACTGCTAAGTAAAAGAAGCAAATTGTGTATAATACTTAAAATGTTTAATAAATGTTCATGTGTGGGGAAAAGCATGCGGCAAACTGTTAAAAAAGAAAAGAAAAGAAAAGAAAAGCCCGAAGAAAAGCTATGTCTGGATCTCAGGGAGCAAAACAGAACAGAACAGAACCAGAGCACCAAAGTGTTAGCAGGTGCTACCAAAAGAGGGGTTGGAAATAAAGAAGACAGCGTCTCAGGCTACCAAGGAAGTCGATGGTGGACCGGAATTTTCTTTACACAAACGTGATGTATGGCTTTGGGACACAGCACCTGGCAGAGATGAGGGGCACCTCTATTCCCAGTACCAACCCCAGGGAGGGTAGAAGAGGGCACTGGGCCAGGGACCAGAAAGCCATGGTGGCACTGCAGCCCAGCCCTTCCCAAGCTGGGCAACCTAGGATGAGGGGCTTAACCTCTCCGGGTCTCTGCTTCCTTCTCTGAAAACTGAAGGAGTCGGACTAGATTATCCTAAACACATTCTGTGGTACCATAAACTCTTTTTCACCTTCCATGTCAACAGTTTAGACAGAGATAGTCAGTTCTGTCATCTTCTCCAGCGCTGAGACGGTGTCCTTGTAACCTTGGCAAAGGGCCCTGGAAGGTGCGTGGTAATTGTTTCTCTGCCTTGTTGCTATGGAAACTTGCAACTCTTGCATCCCTGGTGCTAGGACACAGCCTGCCTGGAACTCCTGGGTGGTTTAGGTTTGTTTTGTCCACATGCGTTGTAGGCGCACTGAAGTTTTCCCAGAGCTGAAGGTGGTGGCTTGCTGATATGAGCCACTGACGTTCTCCCTTCAATTACCAAGTTTCACTAGAAAGCTTGGGATCGTGACAATCGCGTTAGCAGCGCTGATGCTGCACCGAGGGGCTCCCACAATTAGCGCACCCCTAGGCCCTGGAGACTGATTCCTGATCTGCCTTCTGCAGGTTCCCCTGGGCTTGCTCTGAGACTTTGGGGTGACCCTTTATTACTTTCCTGCCACCTATAATGAGACATACGCTTCAAAAAGTTGCCCTCAACAAGCACTGAAAGATACAGCAGCACCTCTGTGTGACTCCCTCTGACCATGAAAACACATCAACACAGCAGACACGTGTGTCAGAAAGCAGGTCTTCTAGTGCCCAAACAGGAAAGTGTAACCGGCAGAAAGGCTGCTGATGGCGGTGCTGTATACTCAAATTCTGTTTTGTCAGAGAGGGAAAACGGGTTAGAAAATCCTCCCCGTCTATAGTAACCCTATAAAATGCATCAGATTTGCTCCAAGTTTTGTGCAATGTTACAACTCTCTTTTCAATAGTGGTAGTGAATTTGGAAACCAGAAATGTGATCATTGAGGCATGCCGCCTGGCTCCTGATGAAACAGAGCGAGCAACAGGCTTCCTGGCTTGCCCACATCCAGTCCTGAGACCACAGCGTTCTGCACTGGCTGAGATTAATGGGGTGACACTGTGGCTGCCAACATTTCTCACTGTCACACTCTGCACCTATAAGCTCTTTCACCCTCCCTCCCCAAACAGGGCAACCTGCCACCGCCTGAACAATTGCCTGCATTTCCACGCATGCTTCACACGCAGAATCAACCCCAACTCCTCTCTCTCACCTTCCCATACCTGGTTGGTCACCAAGTCTTCCTCAAACTCCACCTCTATTTCCTCCACTACTGTGCTAGTTCCCACCCACGGCCTTTCTCACCTGCACTCATCCAGTCATCTCCCAGTTGGACTCCTTGCCTTCAGCCTTACCCTCTCCAAGCCATCCTCCACCACTGTGGTCTTTCTAAACCGCGGATCTCATCATGCCACGCTACTTACTGTTCTTCCGTGGCTCTCCAAGGCTTGCACCATCAAGTCGTAATCCATTAGCCCAACATATAAGGCCCTTCCTGCACTGGCCCCACCCCCAGGCCACCACTGTGGCAACAGTTCTTCATCTAGCCCAACCCCCCTCCTCTTAAAACCTTCCTTCACCCTCTCTACCCTACCGGATAGAGCAAGTCATAGCCACCTCTGTGCTACCATAGCAACCTGGGCTTCCTCCCTTAGCGCTCCTAGTTCCACGACATCTGCATGTTTCTTTAGATATCTGTCTCACCTCCAGACCATGAGCTCTTTGTGGGCAGGGACCCCAACTTAGTCATTCTTGCAAAGAGCACAGTGCTGGCACACACTTAACCATTTTTCAATGAATGAATGAATAAAAAATACATGAATGAAGAACCTGCCACAGGCTACTTGCTTTTCACATGCAAGTATAACTTTTCACATGTAGAATAACTCTTTCCACACCCAAGTTACAGAAAGCAAACAAGCCAAGCTCAAAGAGGAAGAACCTGGCTATCGAGAAGAGAATGTGCAGTGAAGAGGCGAAGAGTTAAGCTGCTTGGGTTCAAATCCTACCTCTACCATTTTCTAGCTGTGTGACTTCAGTCAACTTTCTTCACTTCTCTGAGCATCCGGAGGAAGAGTAAATAATCTGACCTTCCTCATAGGTTGTTGTAAGCATTAAATGTTACATAAAGTATGTGGAAAGGGTCTGGTGCAAGGCAAGTGCTCAATCAATGTTAGTTACTATTATTAGGGAGGCACCGGCTTCCCAGGTATTTCTGCCATTTAGTGAATAATGAGCTCTGCCCGAATGGCTGCCGTGTCTTAGATGTTTCTAGAGCCTCCATTTCAGGAAGTTGTTGAGTTAATTCCAGCCTTGCTGATCTGTGACAAGTGTGGGTCCTCAGGGGCAGAACCCAAGGAAGGGTCTCAGGGAAAATGGCATCTCTGGCATAGGTGTCCACCATCGGAGCTTCATCCCCACCTCCTAATTGGGCCACCTCAGGCCCCAGTCCCAGGCCCCAGTTCAGGCTGGCTGAAATGACAGGGGCTTGGTGCAGGGTAAAGGGGGCTCAGTGGGGACTCTGGGAACCCTGCAGTCAGGAGATTGTCATGCCTTCAATATCTGGGTGGGGATGTCCCTTCTCTGCTACGGTCTTAGTCTGTTCAAGCTGCTAGATCAAAATACCTGCGTGGCTTAGAAACAACAGACAGCTATTTCCGACAGTTATGGAGACAGGAATTCCAAGATCAAGAGGCCAGCATGGCTGTGTTTTGGTGAGGGCCCTCTTCCTGGTTCATAGCCGGCACCTTCTCTCTGCGTCCACACAGATGGAAGGGGCTGGGGATCTCCCTGGAGCCTCTTTCATAAGGGCACTAATCCCATTCCCGAGGGCTCCACCCCATAACCTAATCTCCTCCCAAAGGCCTCAGCTACTAATACCATCATCTGGGGGGTTAGGATTTCAACATATGAATCTGGGGGGGGACTCAAACATTCAGACCATAGCAGCTACCCTGTCCCCTTCGTCTGCACCATCTCTGCACAGGGTGGTCACTCACAAGTGTTGCTGGAGCCTTTCTCACCCTGGGGGAATGGGGTGAGGCAGGCCAGGGGTGTGGGGAAGGGGACAGGGAAGAGTGGCATGGGGAAGGGCCTGGCTTTAGCGTTCAGCACACCAGCCCCGAGGCTCAGCTTCGCCCCAGCCACCCACTGACCTGCACAAATTCCATCGTTCCCAAAGTCCCAGGCTTGTTCATCTGTAAAGTGAAGGGCCCTAGCTTAGATCACCATCTCCTGCATCCTGTGGCTCAGGGACGTGACCTGGGCTTCAAATGTGTTGCGGGGGGGGGGGGGGGGGGGGGGGCGGGACGGGGGGACAGGAGAGGGTGCAGCATTGTTTCCCATTTCCTTCCCCCTAACTCCCATGCTGGTGCTTTGGGCTCTGGTGGCTTCAGGAAACACCCATTCTTCTTCAGACAGGAAAAGCCTTTTCTAAATAATTTTTCCTCTCTCTAGGTCCAAGCCAAGAAACCTGGAACAATAAAAAGCCAGCCCAGTCTTCTGTCATGATTGTCTGCAAACCTAATAAAAATGGATGCCTTGGGCTCTGGAATGGTGAACACGAGTCTTCCTCATCAGCCCGGAAGGTCCTCAGGCTTCAGTATCCCCTCCAAAGAAAAGAAGCAGATGGCCAGTGGGCCCAACCAGGACACCAAGACCCTGTGGATGTGGGTGGCCCAGCCTCCTCTGGCTCTCAATTGCCAGCCTCAGAGAAACCAGGCACATTGTAATGGAAATGGAGGGGACCCAACCTTCAGTACATGTGGGGAGGGGGTGACTGTGTTCTGTGTGCCAGGAGTGCTGGGTCCTGCTGATTTATTTACAGAGACGTACCTTCCCTATTATTAATAATGAAACACTTGGATATCTACAGAGGTCTTGCTCTGTGTCAGGCACTACACTGAGTGCTTTGGTTGCATCAAGTCATAAAGTCATTTGGTTATTCAACCAAAAACTTAGCGCTCAGCGTGTGCCCGAAGCTGTGCTAGGCACTGGGGCACAATGTGAAGCCGTGGTTCCCTCACTCGGGGAGCTAACAGTCTAGGGTTATGGCTCTCAAACTTATGTGTGCATCCAATGAGAATCACCTGGTGTGTAACTCTGGGCCACACCCCCAAACAGGAATCTTCACTTTTCTCAAGCACCTTATCTCTAATTCACACTTTGTGAAACACTGGTCTGGTACTATGGGAGAAATCTATTACCATGCTCATGTTACAGATGAAGAAACTGAGGTTCAGAGAGGCTGAGTAACTTGCACTACATCACACAGCTCATAAGGGGCAGACCTGAATAGGGACACTGCTCTACCTGATTTCAGAGCCAATGTTCTTAATTACTACCCTACCCTGCCTTCCCAAACCTTACCCAAAGAATTATAGTCTTATCAAAAAAAAAAAAAAAAATGGCAAAAGCAACAACGAAAAACAGCCATGGACAAAAGGGAAGGACAAAAATGCAGATATTGTTAGCAGGTTAGACTTGAGAGGAGCTCTTTCTCACACAGTCTCTGGGGATGTTCACGGGCACAGAACCCCTGAATCACCTGTGCCCCGTGGAGTTCAACCCATGGACTGAGAAATCCCAACCTGAATGCACATGCACAGCCATGAGGATATGCACTTGCCACCATACGTGTGACATGTGCGGCCACATTCGGATATTCACGTGCACACGCTGTATCCATGCCACACTCCTTGAATTCCCAGCCCCTCCGGAACACCCCACGAGAAAGTCACCTTGTGGCAGGTGGCCCTCCACTGGCCCAAACGGCCATCACCACAGGATTAAACAGCCTCTGCTGAAAAGTGTTTTCTAGTCAAAAGAGGTTTTAGCAGCTAGAGTGCATGTATAAAGGTCAGTTCCCCACTCAGGGGACAGCCAAGCCCGGGGAAAGGACAGAAGGTTGAGGAGGGACTGCCTAGGGGATGACATTTGGAATTACGCATTTCCCTAAGCTGCCTGCAGAGCTGCCACGCTCAAGGGAAGGCCTGGATCCCAGGGGACTTGGTCTTTTTACATTTACATGACAAGCCCCTCTGCACAAAGCAAGCATCAACTAACCTGTAAGGAAGGGGGGATGCACATCACAGCACCCCAGGAAAGCACAGAGCTAGCTCCTCCAAGAGCTAGGGCACCTTGCAGAAGGCACCAACTGCTGGGCCCCTCTCCCCAGCCTCTCGGCCAGACTGCCAGTGCGGATTCCCTTCCTTCTTTGACTCACACTGAGCCCTGACATTCCTGAGGAGGCTTACAAGCCCAAAGAGACCTTGCTGCCTAGCTACCCCTGGACCCCAGCGTATTTGCAAGAGGGGGTGCGCAGGGAGGAGGCCCCGCACACCCATCTACTTGGTGAACAACAGTTCCACACGACCCTGTCAATCCAGCCAGGACCCCAGGACCACTCAGACTCCCCCTCTCCCACACCCTCAAGCACCCGGTCCTGCTGCTTCCGCCTTTTTATTCTTTCCTCTTCTCTCTGTCCCAACTGAAAAGAGTCCTTGGCCAGACTTCAGTCAGGCTCCTCAGAATCCGCTTTCCAATTATACCTGGACTTCTGGGCTCCCGCGTTCAGCTCTGAATCATCCAGTTTTAGCACGAATCCTGCTAAATCAGTTTAGCCAGAACCCCCCCAACCCCAACCCTCAGGATCTGATCACGCTCAGTATCTGATTGGTTTCCTCATCCTCCACCATCCCCCAGGTGATCACCTCCACCTGCCTTCAGCAAGAATCCGGGTCACTTTAGCCAAAATCCCCTCTTACCCTGATGCTTCCTCTCAGTAATTTTCCATCTACTGACCCCACCCTGCTCCTTGGCTATAAATTCCCACTTGTCCTGTTGTATTTGGAATTGAGCCCAGTTCTACAGAGAGGTCTCTTCCCCTACTGCACCAGTCCTGTATAAAATCTGCTTTTTCCACTTTAGCTACTGTCCGGCTCTGCTTTTCGTTTTTCACAACCACACCCACCCCTGCTGCCACAGGCCCTGCAGCATCATCTCTTGCATGTCCTGCGCACGAGGATCTCCCAGCGCTCATCATCTCGGAACGTACTTTCTCTAGAGTTGTCCAACCCAACTCAAATCCTGGCACCGTGATGTTTTAAGACATAGCATGACTCCAACTGCCCACTGGATAAACCGTAAATATTGACTCGGCCGTCAAGGTCCTTCACAACCTAGGACCAGCCAACCTGCCTGACAGTGTCTCTCGCCCAACCTTTCCAAATACTCTGACCTCTTGACATGTAAACACACGTGCTCCCCCAAAGAGCCCATGGTATCTACCGCAGTAAGTATCCTAAATGTTACTGATTTCTTCTCAGGTCTTCATCCCTCTGCCTTATAACCTCCTCGAGTGCTTGGCACAGAGCAGGCACAGAGTGAATTTTAGATCAGACAGGTGGGTGAGTAGATGGTGGATGGACAGACAGGTGGATGGGTGAGGAGTCTTGTATTGGCTTTTGTCATTTTCATCTGATGCCTCCCTGGGAAGGGAGCAGCCTGATCAGACATTTTCAAACAGAAAGGTTGCTTGGCCTCTACTTTTAAACTAATGGATATGAAAGATGAGAATAATAACATCCACACTGTAGAGCTGTCGTGAGGATTAAATGAGAAAACATACAGGAAGTATTTAGCCCTGTGCCCGACACACAGTAGGTGCACAACCTACAGCAGCCAGCGCTGGCACCAGCCCGTGTGTGAGTCCCTTTGCCTTCCAACGGGCGGACACAGGTGCTCCAGCCTCTCCTAATTCTGGTTGAGGCAGATCTTTCCCGCAGGCTGGAGTGAAGGTGGAGGGCAGCCACAGAGGAGCTCCTGGCCTACTTTGTGTAATTTTAGGCTCAGGCAAGGCTCCAGACAGTAAGCGATGCAAAGAGCCAGCTGCAGATAATGAGGCCCGGGGGACAGGCCGCTTGGGGTGGCTCTGTCCAATAGAGGCTGCTCCACCTGAACGCGCAGGGCTCTTACCCAGCCTCCGGCGGTGCCCATGGCTCAGGCTTCTGCAAAGCTGCCAGGCATGCCTCCTGTTCCACAAAAAGAAAAACAAAAGAAAAAAAAAGGAAGGCAGCCTCTGACATCCCAGGCTATAGGGAAGCTCCTCTCCAGTACCCATGTGGAAAGGCAGGGGAAGTTAAGACAGAGCTTCTCCATGTAACACAAAGGCCTGCATGTCCAAGCTGGTCCTTTAGCCCCTGCTACCATGATTCTTAGGCTCCTCACAGGTCTCCCTGCATCCATATACTCCCCATTAGCCCGTCTTCCACGCAGCACCCAGGGTGAGCAGTACACACATAGATTCCACCCTCACCAGCCTACAATCCATTCAAAGGCGGCTCCCTGTTGTCTTCCAGAGAAAGTCCAAATTCCTTGGCATGGCGTTCAAGGCCCTTCACAGCCCTCCCAGCGTCTCACCCTGCCCCACATGCTGGGATACGCTTACAGGCATCTGCATGTGCTCTTCTCTCTGCCTGAAACACCCCAGAGCTGCTCGGCAAGGAGGTGACGGAGCCAGGGCTCCGGGCCTTCTCTTCGGTCTCTGAGTGCCACACTCCTTGGGTGGGAAGGGCTTGGGGATTCCAGAGCAGCCCAGTCCCATGCTGCTGAGATGCCAGGACAGACCTTTCCCGTTTCTTACATCCCGAATTCTCTGAATTTGCCCTCATTACACATCACTGTGGGACTCTGAGCACCTCGTCGATGGTCACCCAAATAAAGTCAGCACAGGCTGAAACCTGCATCTCCAAGGGTCTGAATGGCTCGGCTGCAAAAGGGAACACAAGCTGACATTTCCAATTAACCTTGTTCTTACCCTCTGTCACTGTGCACTGCGTGGCACACCCTCATGGGACTGCAGAGGCCAGAGGCCAGGGAGCGAAGGCAGACCCTGGCATCCCAAGCAGCAAGGAAGCACCTCTCCAACACCCATCTGGGAAGGCACTGAGAGCTGAGACAAAACCAGCGCTATCCAACACAAAGACTCATGTCCCAGCTAACCCTCTGGTCCCTGCCATTCTGCTCACAGGAACCTCTGTAGCCTCAGCTCCCTCTGACATCTGGACCTTCTGGGGCCCCTGGGCTAGGGAGCTCCCCATTGCTCAGGAGGAGGGCCCCTGAAGGCCTCCTGGCCATGTGCTCGATATCACCGCTCCCCTACGTCACTAATGACTCTACACATCCAAACACACGGCCATGCAACTATATTCTGGACAATAGGATGTAGGAGGAAGTGGTATGTGTAACTTCCAGGATTTGTCCTTAGAGGAAAAGGATGAGCACTTCTCCTCCTTCCTTCTCCTTCTGGGTGGAATGCACATATAATTGCTGGAGCTGGAACAGCCATTTTGGACCATATGTTGGAAGGCTCATATTGAAGACGATAACAAGCTAAAAAGAGCCCAGGCCCCTGACACTGGAAGAGCCAGACCAGCCCCAGACCGCTTAACTCCAGGCTTTTTGAACGTAAGAGAGAAACGCACTTCTATCCTGCCTCATCCACTGTTTTACTGAGATTTCTGTCAACTCATTGCTGAACCTAAGTCTAATTGATATGGCAGGTGACCTAAAAAAGGCTTGGTTTACTTTTCGAGGCGTTTTTCTCTGCGTCAGTGCCAAACACGGCAGATGGGACCACTCTGTCCCACATGCTTGGGCTTCTCTAAGGGGCTGCTTCAATCTAAGTGGAATATGTGATCCCAGACCTTCCTGAACTTGTCACTGGCAAAGGCTCTCTTGGTCCTTGTGGTTTCTTCTCCACGCTCCTACCTGCCCTGAGCTTCCAGTTTGATACCCACTGGCCGGCTTTTCTGGCCAACCTCTACCCTGTTATTCTCAGTTTCTTCTCCATGTTGCATATAGGTAGTGTTTATTTCACACGGTGGTTTCCGAGTGACTAGCTTCTTGGGGCTGTTCTGGGTACAAAGCTAGTGGCTGGGCTGGGACCCTAAGCATGGCCCCTCCCCTGCCCTCACCCTCTAGGAGAGGCTAGCCCACACAAGTACATCCTTGTGGACTCACCTCCTTCAGTCTGCCCTGAAGCATGATGGGGAAGTAGAGTCAAGGGCCTGTCCTGGCTGACTTTACCTTCTCAAAAAGCCCATGGACACAGGAGTTAGCTGGGGGAGAGGAAGCCTCGCATAATGGTGGGACAGAGGCCACGGAAAAGGCAGGCTTGGCCTCCAAGACAGGACTCTGGTGGCAGCCCCAGAGGGCAAGGAGTCAGCCAGCATTACAGAGTTGCAAACCAAAGCGTCCCCTAGGAAAGACCCAGAAGCAGGGAGTGCTTAGCTCGCAGCCCCTCAGGGGAGTAAACGCAGAGGATCCCAGCCCAGATGGGACCCAGGGTAGAGTGTCTAGATCTCCTTGGGCTCCAGTCTCCTAGATGAGCAGGTTGATGGGCCTTTACGCTTGGGACCTCTCAGAGGAGAAGCTCAAGGCAGGCCCTTCTCAGGGCTTTCCAATGGGACATGTTGATGTTTGGCACCCTGCCATTGGGGGACCATGACCAACCCTCGTGCCATGTGCAGCCCAGAGCTGAGCAATCCCAAGCCCCTCCCCTGTCTCACCCCTACACGGCTCTTCTGAAAGCCCTTCTGCTCTTTTCCTCTCCTTGCTTTCCTCTCCCCACCACCTGGCCTGCACTCCTCTATTCATCCATAACTTAGAAATAAGGCGTTTCACAAGTTTCACTAGATCCTCAGATTCCAGGTGCACAGGATACTTCACGACACGAGAGAGAAGGACCGTGGGAGTCCTGTGTACTACCTGGGAGTCAACGGTCTAGAGCAATGCTGTCCACTAGAACTTCCTGCGGCAGAAATGCTCTATTCCTACACCGTGCAAGATAGCAGCCCCCAGCCACGTGTGGCTTTTGAGCACTTGAAATGCAGCTAGTGCAACTGAGAAGCTGAATTTTTAATTTTACTTAATTTCACTTAATTTAAATTTAAATAGCCACATGTGGCTAGTGGCTGCTATCCTGAACACTGACAATCTGGAGGAGTCAAATAAGCAAATAGTCGTTCAAACATGGAGATAATTGTGATTAATTGCGATAAGCACCACGGAGGGAATGAACAGCATGTAGTGAGAATGCATGATGGGGGAATTTACCCTTTCCTGGGGGGTAAGGGAACACTTCTCTGAAGCAGTCACATTTTAGTGGGTGGCCCAACTGTAGACATAAAAACAAAACTCCATATAGGAAAAAAAAGCCCAAAAGGAAACATACCAAAAATATTTTTCAAATGCTTTATAACAAATTCATTTTCTTTATATGAGGAAGAATAACTTTTTTTTTAAGTGGGTCAGCTCAACACTATATATTCATTCGTCTCTGAGGAAAAGTAAACTAAATAAAGTTGCTGTCTATTTATATGTGGGCCAAACTTGATTTTGTTTTTCCTTATGCAACAGAGTCTGTCAGAGAACCAAGTGTTCCCTAGCCCATCCTGGGGAAAAGAGGACAAGATGGCTTCGGGACCACTGCCTTAGCCGTACGCCTCCTCTTCCATCATCAGAGCCGTCAGGGCCTGAGATCATCAGTGAGGCCTTGCTGCACACACATTCCTCATGCCCGGAAATTTCTAACACTTTTGACCTCTTCAGCTTCCTTAGAATAAAGGTGCAGCGGCCTTGCCTGGGAGGCCGTTACAGCTCATCCCCCCTGGTGAGGACAGAGTCAGTTGAAGCTTTGGAAAAGCTGGTGGATATAGTTGCCTGGAGAGCTGCCCAGGTGACTGCTCATTTCCTGGGCTGGAATAAGAACCTTTATAAAGGGAAGTGACATGTTACAAATGCATTCACCAAAGAGAAGGGAAAGGAGAAAGCAGCCAGGGGCACTGGGAGTCTCCTGTCTTCTCCCAGGAGGCAGGAAGTCAGGCTTCTGCCCGGTCAGGGGCTTCTGGGAAGTGAGCTGTGTCATTCTGAGGCACTTGCCTCACTCACCTGCCAGGGCCAAACTGTGGCAAGGAGCCTAGGACCCTGAGAAAGTTAGTCATCCTCCCATTGGCCCCCCCTAACTCTTGGTTCAGACATTCACAGTAGCTGTTGTCATGCTGTATTCACGTATGTTCATGCTTCCATCACTTCAGAGAGGCCAGAAGCTTCTAGAGGGCAGGCTCTAATGCATTCCATTCCAGCATCCTTGTGCCCAGCTCCGGGCCTGGTGGAGAGTGGGTGTGCATAAATGACTACTGAACCGAGAAAAACAGCATATGGGCAGCGTGGTGTTCAAATCCCAGCCAGCCTCCCAGTGTCTGTGAGGCCAGTTACATAACCTCAAAGAGCCTCGAAGTCTGGATTAAATGTGAAGAAGCATTTTAGGCCCAGCCTGGACCCTGGAGCCCAGTTAGGGTTCAATAGGCAGGGGCTTACTGTGGACAGAGCGGTAGGGAGTTGAGACCCTGCTAAGCACAGAGTAATTTGCAGAGACCCCTCGCCCTGACTTGAAGAACTTGCCTTTGGTCAGTCTAGCTTCCACACGATGCTGCTGGCTTTCCCCCGGGAAGACAAGGGCCTCCTCCTTGATTAAATAACCAAGTACCAGCCTCACCTCATCTCCAGGCCTCTGCCCCCGCGCCCAGCCTCTGACGCCTCACCCCCGTTCCTGAGCCACTCCAGACTGAGATCAGCAGTTTTCCAGAAGCCATAGCTTCCCATGCAACGGGCAGACATCGCGAGCACTCCCAAAGCCCTGGACAGCTCTAGGTACCTGGGTTGACCCCACCTCCAGTCACAGCTCTTCTAGTTCTAGTTTAGTCTGGACCAGCAGTTCTCAAAGTGTTGACTCAGGACCATCAGCATCTACATCACCTGGGAACCTGCTGGATATGCAAATTCTGGGGCCCGGCCCCACTCCACACCCACTGAATCACAAACTCTGGGGGTGGGGCTCAGACATCTACATTTTAAAAGCCCCCTAAAGATTCTGATAGATTCTTAAATTTGAGAACCACCCTGAAGTTCTGACCGGTTCCCCTTTCTTCATCGCACCTCTTCCCATCCCCAGATTGGCGTCTTCCTCCTATGCCCCAGCCAGGGTTGGTACTAAGGCCTTGAGCAGACTTTCCTGCCTGCTGCCTGAATCTCACGGTGGCCCCATCCGTGTATATTTTGCCTTTCTGACCCAGCACCCAGAGCCAACCTCCAGTGGAATCAAGACACAGCTCAGTCAGCACGGCTGCCCCTCTAAGGCCCATCTCCACGGCCCCAGGGCATGGATGGAGCGAGAGCTGCCGCCACGCCCTCCCAACCCCACAGACCAGAGGGAATCCACAGAGAAGATAGGAGGGAAAGCTCAGCCATGGGAAACGCCTTTGACATTCATTGTGAGGAGAACTGAGGGAGACCCATGGAAGACCCTAAGCAGAAGGGAGAAATGTGGAGAGGACTGAGGGGCACCAAGCTCCCCCCGCGGTCCCCAGGCCTCCCCAGGCACTGCTAACCAGTTGGCCCCTCCTGAGCCCTGCAAAGCATTCCTCCTTTTAAGTTTAACTTTCTGCTGAGCAGCAACTGCTCGCTGCTGGGTGCAAGGTCGCCTGCCACGCCCCTGGTTGCAAGTCAGCAAGTGTGGCCCAGAAATCCACTTAACTCCTAGAAAACGCAAGGGCATAGCCCGAAGGGAACACCGGAGAATCTGCAGCACAACACACAGACACTTCCCGGCCCTGCCTTGCCTGATCCTTTTGTAATTATACATTTATTACCTCTCTCCCTCTGCACTGTTGGCCACGGCCCAGCACTTCACAACCACGAATGGGTCTGCCCGTTAAGGGCCAGGGGATGGATCCTCCAGGTCACCACCCCTCCGCTGATACCGACACTGCTCCCGTCAGCTCAGGTTCATCTCTCTGCCCCAGGGCGGTACCCCAACTGGAAGCCCTACAAACTCACTGTGACAACAGCGGCTCTAGAGTAGCTCCCCTTCCTGCCCCACGCCCTGCCTTGGATGCCTCCCCAGTCGGCTTGCTCCCCTCTGCCGCAACCCACCCCCAAACGCCATCCCCACGGTCCCCTCAGCCCTGTCTCTTTTCCAAGAGCAGATGGGTTCTGGAGGAAGCACGATCGCTGTGAGGAGAGGGGGCCACAGAGATGTCGGGGTCCACGCTGAGGGAGGGGCACGGTTAGACTCGGCGTGCCTTGGTCTGAAATATCTCAGGCAATATCTATAATCTGTGTCTCTAGTGTTTTCCAACATGCCTTCTGGGAAAGACATAATCTGCAGCTGTTAGCAGGTGTTATGTGAAAAAAGGGGTGGGGGATACTTCTGTGATGAAATGCATTTGGGACACCCTAGAAGTGAACCAGGCTTTCTTCCTACAAGGTGTCATAGAGTCTTGAGTGTGGTTATATATTTAGGTCATTCATAAAGAGAGATTTTTTTTAACATCTTTATTGGGGTATAATTGCTTTACAATGGTGTGTTAGTTTCTGCTGTATAACAAAGTGAATCAGTTATACAGATACATATGTTCCCATATCTCTTCCCTCTTGTGTCTCCCTCCCTCCCACCCTCCCTATCCCACCCCTTTAGGTGGTCACAAAGCACCGAGCTGATCTCCCTGTGTTAGGCGGCTGCTTCCCACTAGCTATCTATTTTACGTTTGGTAGTGTATATATGTCCATGCCACTCTCTCACTTTGTCCCAGCTTACCCTTCCCCCTGCCCATATCCTCAAGTCCATTCTCTAGCAGGTCTGTGTCTTTATTCCCGTCTTACCCCTAGGTTCTTCATGACATTATTTTTTTCTTAGATTCCATATACATGTGCAGCTCTATTTACAATAGCCAGGAGATGGAAGCAACCTAAGTGTCCATCATCAGATGATTGGATAGAGAAGATCTGGCACATATATACAATGGAATATTACTCAGCCATAAAAAGAAACGAAATTGAGTTATTTGTAGTGAGGTGGATGGGCCTAGAGTCTGTCATACAGAGTGAAGTAAGTCAGAAAGAGAAAGACAAATACCGTATGCTAACACATATATGGAATCTAAGAAGAAAGATTTTCAAATGTATTTAGCCACAGCATTCTACTGCATGGAACTGGTGCTCCATGGGACACACTCTGGGAAGAGGAGTGCTCTCAGCAGTTGGGTTGTGAGAGTGTGTCTGATTCCCTCCCATGGCTTATACAGGTCCATCTCTCCCGCAGATACCCTGTATGTGGAAGGTGTTCATGGAAAGGCAAAAGTAGCCAGATTGGAGGCCTGTAGGGCCCTGTTGCTGACAGTGTTCATCTGAGCCCACCATCCCCCAGAAAGGGGGTGAGGGGCCTGGAAGGAGCGAGCAGGGAGTGGGGAGCAACAGGAGCTGGTCCTGAGCAGCCTGTACGTCAGGAATCTGTAACCCTTGAACCTACTCTTGCAGGCACCTTCCTAGGCACTTTGAAATCACGGTCCCATTAAATCCTACCAACAACCCAGTGAAGTATATATCATTATTGCCATTTTACAGATGTGGAAACTGAGACTCAAAGATGCTAAGAAACTAGCAGGATTTAAACTAAGATTCCCAATGATGAGTCCTGAAGGGAGCCCTGGCTGCCCAGGGAAGGGCAAAGGGCAAGGTCAGAGCCCACCGACTGACGACATCCTGTCCATGCCCTGCCCACCACCAACAACCACACCAGTGAAGATGCCAAGGACCTGCCCTTTCTGGCAGCCCGTAGGCTTCGGGGGCCTCTTTTATCAGCTCTAACTTGTGAGCATTTTCCTTACATGGTGTAAACACTTGCCAGGAACAGGGTTCTTATCTTCCCCAACCCCAGCTTATTTAATCCACGCTCCAGTGCTCAGAAGAGTCAGACCTTGATAGCGTGGCCCCAGGAGTAGGCATGTGTCAGCGTGTGGATACACAGGTCTGGTGAGCATCCCCCGTAACAAAACTCACCTGAGGTCTGGTTTCTCACTTAAACCACCCTGTTTGTTTGAGGGAAATCCAATTATTCTCCGTGAAGTAATTCCCTGCACCCCATAATTTCCAACAGATTTAGTCCCATGCATGGCAAAGATATTCAGGGGCAGCTTCTGCACCTCTGGACGCATTCTTCTTGACCTTTCCCAACCTCCCAGAAACCCATACTCCTACAAGGAAGAGGGGGAACAGGGGAGAGACACTTTTGGTGCCAGAGGGAGGAGAGGGCTCACAGACCCTCTGGAGACTCCAAAGACAAGCAGCCTTTTGCCTCATTTGCCCCATCTGTCCACTCATTTTATTCAGCACCCACTCTGTGCACTGAAAGATTTCAGAAGCTTCCCGGGTCAATAACACGTGCCTGTCTCATGGGGTCTTTATGAACAAGCGAATGGAATTTGAGTTCATATTGGTGAGCGTCAGCTACGTGACACAGTTTCACTTCCTTTACTATCGTGCTCTAAGGTGGGAACAGTATCCCCATTTTCTAGAGGGGAGACTGAAGCTCAGCGAAGTTAAATTACTTGTAAAAGGTCACATAAGCCCTGCTGACCTGTCACCAGGAGCCAACCTCTTTCCTCCTTACCATGCTGTCTTCCTAGACTTTAAAAGGTTTAAAAGCGCCAGACAGCCTCATCTAGGATAACTCCCGTTGTCAGAGCCACGTTCAGAATACGTCCTGCCTTAGCACCAGCTAATGATGGTGGCGTCTGGGACAGAGTGGAGGCCCGAGCCAGCTGTCAGGAGGCCAGGGTTCCCCGGAGCATGGATACAGGCTTGGCTGCCCCACAGGTGAGCCTGGAGCTGGGAGCGACTGGATTGGGAAACCCATGGTCCTGACTGTAATCTGCTGCTAAGCATTGAACAATCACAGGGAAGGGAAAGACTTCCCTCCTTCCCCTATCTGAAACACAACCTTCCTCCCTCCCATGACTCTTTCCTTTTCACAAGGCTTATCACTGCTTCATTACATATCTATATGTCTACTTCTTTGGAATCCTTGATCATCACGGAAACAACAAGTTCATTGTCACTCCAGTTCACACAGTATCTACAGGACTAGCACAAGCCGGGCACACAGAAAGCTCTCTATAGCTGTTTGCTGAATGAATAAATAAACAGAAACCCAAGGTGGTCCAAGAAGACGCACGATGGCACCTGACTACCTAAACAAGGCACATCTCCTGCCTTGGATGAATTCAGGGCACTAAGGAAACTTGCCAGTGAATGACTAGACCCATTTTCATGGTCTTTAACGAGTTCTGGAGAATAAGAGAAGAAAAGTCAGGAGATTAGTACCATGCATCGTATAGCTCCAGTTTCTAAAGTGAGAAAGGAAGTAAATTCTAGACTACAGACGTGTGGTGGCACCCATGAAAGATTCTAAGAGAGTGACACCAGGGATGATTTGAGCCGTAGGAGCCCAGATGGCCTGCTATAGTGGATTGAATAATGCGCCCCATCCCCCAAATTCACGTCCATCCAGAACCTCAGAATGTGACCTTATGTGGAAATAGCATCTTTGTAGATATAATTAGTTAAGATGAGGTCATGCTGGATTAGGGTGGGCCTTAATCAAATGACTACTGTCTTTTTAAGAAGAGAGAGATGCAGAGACACACAGGGAAGAAGGTCACCTGAAGATGGAGGCAGAGACTGCAGTGAGCAGCTACAGGCCAAGGAGCACCGAGGATTGCCTGCAACCACTAGAAGCTGGGAAGAAGCAAGGGAGGCTTCTCCCCTAGATCCTTCAGAGGGGGCATGGCTTTACAGAACACCTTGATTTTGGACTTCTAGCCTCCAGAACTATAAAAGAATAATTTTCTACTAAGTCACCCACTCTGTGGTACTTTGTTACAACCCCCCTAGGAAACTAATGTACCCACAGAGGACACATCCTGTCAGATTGACCTCATTTCCTTAATAGAATTACTAGAGCAGCAAGGCAATGGTGAAGGCTTCCGGCAAGGCTTCCTTGGCTAGATACTCCTCAGATCTAGGGACAGGCCCCATGGTCAGATAGAACAGCCTGGTTAGGGAGCACCTCTCCTGGACCAAGTGGACTCTTTCTCAAAGAGATGACCTCTTCTCCAAAGAATTCCACCACCTGCTCTCATGCAGTTGGGGTAAATGCAAGAAGCAAAGGTGAAACTCTATCGTGTGGTTATGAAGTCAACGTGCCAGGGCCAAGCAGTGTACATGCAGGTGGCAAAACCCCAGGGGACGCCATTCACACTGTCATCTGCACCTAGAGTTGTGCCGCACACACCCTGCACCCCGTACAGGGCAGCCCTGACAGCTGCCTGAAATGGCACCTACAGGGATTGCAAAAATGTCACTGGAGTGCATCAGCCATATGGTACCAGTTAGCTCAGGTTTCCATGGGCAGTTATGGAATAGACAGAGCTGGCGAAAAGTTGAGTCCGTCTCACTTCTATGCAAGATAGTGTCCTTGAGAAAAAAAAATATTAATATCAAAGTAAGACTTTTCACTGGCCCAGCTCCTTGCCTCTGCTGAGTATTTTTACTCTGCGTGTGGCAGTTGTACCATGCAAACGCAGACCACACCGCCCGCTCCTGTAGTGCCAGCAGCCAGCAGCTTGAACTTGGCGAAACAGTCAACTGACACTCTGAAAGGAGTAAAGCACTGTTTGCAGGGAGCAAACACTTTATGATGTGTCAGCGTAACCTACGGTTATCTTTAGCAAATATTAGTGACTAACACTAACCAGTTATGAGTGACAGAAAAATGTGCAGTAATCTACAGGCCCAAAGCTTAAATGTTATGTTCAGTGCATGTTAGAGCCTAAAGAACAGAAAGAAAAAGGTATACAGATTTTATTACTAGGTAATCCATTTCTCCATGGTCCCAACAAATACATGTTGAAAAAATATTTCAAGAATATTACATAGGGCTTCCCTGGTGGTGCAGTGGTTGAGAGTCCGCCTGCCGATGCAGGGGACGCGGGTTCATGCCCAGGTCCGGGAAGATCCCACGTGCCGCGCAGCGGCTGGGCCCGTGAGCCGTGGCCGCTGGGCCTGCGCGTCTGGAGCCTGTGCTCCGCAGCGGGAGAGGCCACAGCAGTGAGAGGCCTGCGTACCGCAAAAAAAAAAAAAAAAAAAGAATATTACATAGAACATGTGCCACACCATTAGCCTGCCCAGGAAGACAACAGTTCTCTTGTGTCTTTCCCTGATAATCTCAGGACGCTGCCACTGGATGGCCCTTGGAAACTGTCTAGTCTAGCTGTTTTCATGCTATTTCAAGGAGCCCAGGCTGCCACAGAAGTTCCCCCAGGTCCCTGCAAACAAGAGAGACTCTGAGCCTTACTCTTCTCTAACCAGAAAGACTGTCATCTTATCTGTTTTATTTTTGGACCTCTATGTAGGTTTCATTTTTAAAAGGGTCATGTTCGCTTTTTTTTTTTTTTTTGCGGTACGCGGGCTTCTCACTGTTGTGGCCTCTCCCGTTGCGGAGCACAGGCTCCGGACGCGCAGGCTCAGCGGCCATGGCTCACGGGCCCAGCCGCTCCACAGCATGTGGGATCTTCCCGGACCGGGGCACGAACCCGTGTCCCCTGCATCGGCAGGCGGACTCTCAACCACTGCGCTACCAGGGAAGCCCCATGTTGGCTTTTTAAAATGCAATAATTGTTGATCTAACCCAGTACCTTCATTGTTAATAGCATGGACCCTTTAACCAAGAAGTTTGGGTTCAACTCTTATCTTTGCCATTTAACTAGCTGTGTGACTTTAGGAAAATTACTTAACTGCCCTGTGCCTCCATTTTCTCATCTGAAAAATGGAGAGAGTAACAGTATCAACCTCACAGGGTTGTTGTGAGGGTTAAATGGCTAGTGCTCATGAGACGCACAGAATAATGCATGGCGTGTTTTAAGCACCTCCTAACCATTAGCTGCCATAATTATTGTCTTGCATCCTCACTCTACAGAAGGGGAGTCTAGGACCCAGAGAGGCAAAGCAACGCATCTGAAGTTGCCAGCTTTAGACTCAGGGCAGCTTGATCTCACACCACATGGCAAGCTCCAATTACCAGCCAACCTCCAGGAAGATGGGTCAAGGTTCCCGGGGATCATCATTGCTGGACCCTGCACACCCACTGAGTTCGACACTTCCCAGCTCAAGGTGGGAGCTGATTATTTGCCAAACTCAATTAAAGAATGAATTCAGCTGTGAGTGTTTTTGAGCTACTTGAAAGGTCCTCAAAGTGGGCCTGGATGACTGGAGATGAAGGTAGCAGAGGCAGGGCTGGATGGATGTGGGTGTCTACCACCCTGCCCTGGCCAGTGCCAGCCAGTGCCACCCCCCACCCCCTGTTGGACAACCTCACCATGCAGGTGCCCTCACTTGACCACAATATGTTTAAAAAACACTATATTCCCTGTATTCTAAGATGTTCATTTCTTTTTTACATTTCAATGTTTCTGAAATGGTGATGAATCTTACAATCAATGTGTACTTTAATGCCATAGTGTTTCTTCTTTTTCCTCTGAAAAGCTATCATTAAATCAATGATCTGTCTTACGATTGGTGGCATGCTAAAATAGAGAAAAGACCATACCTTGTAACAGATGCAGTGGGACCCTGGATTTTGTCTAGGAAAAGACAAGGGAGGAAAGAATGCCTAAGTCCTACTTAGTTAAGTGCTTGCAAATGTCCCAGCTTGTGTGCTGCAGTGAGGCTGGGCCCTGGGCGAAGGGAGAATTTGTCCCTGCGGGTAGAGGCTGGGTGTACCCCAGGCCTGGGGCAAGTAGCGGCAAGAATGACCATGCATCATGCCTGGGCCTTGCAGCATTTCCCACCTTCTCTAAAAACATCAGAGATGAAAGGCTCAGAGTTTCCTGGCCTGGAGTCCCAGCAGCTGAGAAGCCGCTGAATTTACCCAGCTTCCCTGGCAGGAAAGCAAGGGGAGGTGGCGGAAAGGTGGCAACGATTCCCGCTGCTGCTCCGTGGCCAAGAAGGTGGACAGTTTGGCTCGAGGAGACTTACTTCATGGAGAAAATAAGACAGTATCTGCACTGTAGGAGGAGGGGTTCCTGGAGCCCCCGCTTACAGTGCCCATGATCAAGGACAGCGCCAGTTCTCACCTCTGTGTCTGGAATGTCCTCCCTGCCTTGCCAGAGTGGCCGTGAGGTGCGGTGATTAAAGCCACAGCCTGCCTGGGTTTGAACCCTGCTCTACCACTTACTAAACTATCGCTTTGTGCCTCCGCTTCCTCGTTTGAAAAATGGAGGTGATAAGAGCACCTCCCTCATAGGCTGTTACGAGAAGTAAATGAGTTAAAATATATAAAATGCCAGGAATGTTGCCCAGCACCTAGCAAGTTCTATTTAAGCGCTAGTTTAGAG
This sequence comes from Stenella coeruleoalba, assembly GCF_951394435.1. Classification (NCBI taxonomy): domain Eukaryota; kingdom Metazoa; phylum Chordata; class Mammalia; order Artiodactyla; family Delphinidae; genus Stenella; species Stenella coeruleoalba. The sequence goes on along the minus strand of NC_137154.1, from coordinate 43,870,553 downwards.
ACTTGCTGTTTGCCTAGTAAACCCCCATTCACCTTTTGAAAATTCAACCCAATCATCACCTTCAAGGAGCCTTCCCTGACGACCCCCTCCCTCACTTTCTTTACCGCTGCCTCTGTTTCTGGGATATTTGTGGGTGAGGTGACTTTGTCCAGGGGAAGGGGGCAGCCAGTCTCTCCCTCTACCATCTGTGTCACACTATAATTGTCTGCTTATTTCCCTCGTTAGAGGGGGAGCTTCATAAAGGCAGGGGCTGCATCTTGATCATCTCTGCGCCGTCATACTTAGAACAGAACCTGGAACTGAGTACCAACTCGTGACTGTTTAAAGCATGGAGAGCTATGGCATGGGATGGGATGGGATGCGATGGAAAGGGAGGGGATGGGAGAGAATGGAACGCAGTGGAACCATGGAACAGAACAGAATAGCTGTAACGAGATCTTTTCAAATCACAACAGAGACACTTGCTCAAGGTAGATTCAGGAAAGTAAATAGACTTAATCTTTCTGGAAGGCAATTCACCAATTGGTACCAACATCTTTAAGGCCTGGAACAAGCAGGTATCCCTAGGGACGTTGGATCAGGGCAAGCCCTTTGAGTCCCACCCATGGGAGAAACTTCCTTCAGAGTCAGCAGAAGCTCTGCTGGAAAGGGCTCTGCCCCACGACCCAGCTCCTGACCCTCCCTCGGGTTTCAGGCTCCACGTCAGGTGCGGTGGTCCAGGAAATGGAGACCAGCTCACTACATGGCAAGTGCTGATGGGGACCACTGTCTTGGGCCCTCAGGTCCGATTAGGTCTCCAGGGAGCAGAGCTACTGAAATTCCTGCCAGGCCTTTCTTGGGGAGCCCCTCATTGGCATAACATGCCACAACTCTGCCACCAGGGAGCCGACCAAGTTTACAGCTCAGCCACCAGAGGGTCCTGTCCTGCAGAGGCCCCTTGGTTGACACTTCTGCCATGGAAAACTCATTTTATTTAACCTTTCTTTCTGTTATGGCATTTTAAGGAAAAAGCCACTTAAGACCTGCAGTGGAAAATACATTTTACTAGAACAATGCATAACCCAAGTACCATTTGTCTTTTCTTATCAATTCTTGGTTCATTCATCATCTTTCCTAAAAATCCATGAAGAAACAGCAGACTTGAAACTGCTGGGTGCCTTTTTCCGGGAGTTGAGGAGGGAAAGGAAGGAAAAGTAAAGGGGATCTGGTCTCCTTGTGAGCGTAGCCACATTCTCTGCATGGCAACCCTGGAAAGGGCCTTTCTCAACCTCTACCTGCAGCCCCACCCAGGCAACTTCATATCTGGGACCAAACAATCAACCCTTCTGCAAATGAAGCTCTGTGTTACAGGGAGAGGAAGCATACAGTTCTGGATTCAAATCCAGAACTGCCATTTCTAAGTCAGTCAGTTACATAAACTTCCTGACATTCAGTTCCCCAGTCTGCAAAATGGGTACAGCAATACCTACTCCACAAGATGGTGGTAAGGATTAAATGAGAAAGCAGATGAGAAAATGTCTAGCAGAATCAGACAAAAACCAGATGTCAGTAGAGGATGGTTCCTTCATAAATTCAACCCCAAAGTATACAGTTTTCTGAAGGAATGCTTTCTGGTCCAGCTTGGCGGTAGGGGTGGAGGAGGTGATAAACCTTAGTGCGGAACTGAGCCCAAGGATCTTCCCCAAAGCCTTCCAGGGGTCACGGGGGTGGTTTCTCCAGGGAAACAAGGTGCTACCTCCAGAAATCTTGGGCTCCCAAGCATCGAGGGGGTGAGTGGCTGCCGGGCAGAGCCAGCAAGGGGGAGTCGTCTATGTGGAAAGGGGAGGTCGGAACAGAGGAGGCGGGTGGGTAATAACAATGGCCGCTTCCCACCACCGCATTTCACCTCACCACAGATCTTCAGGGCGGGCAGGTTTTAGTACCTACGTGCCCTGATGCCGTGGCTCACAGGGGTGAAAGGAACTGCTACGCCACACGGTGGGCAGGGCTCTGACCAGGCCACCTGAGTGCCCTCACTCTTAACCTCTACTCTTTAATAAAGGTCTTCCAGGAGGCAGAACCGGGGCCTCAGGAGTTGTTCTGGAAACACCACCATCCCTGCCAAGCTGGCCTCCATCCCCCAGGGCACACAGCACGATTTCAAAGCTCCACGTAAGGCTCCACGTGGATTTCTGCAAGTAGCAAAATAAGTCGGTAGATAAGAAAATGATGTATTATGTATCCTGAAATTCCATGAGGAAAAGGAATCAATCACGTATTAAGTTCATCCAAATACTAAGTGGTGTACCTTTAATTCCCATTTGAATGATGGGTACCCTCGAGGCTGAGGGAGGCTGTTTAACCTGGGTCACAGGGAGGAAAGCGGCAAAACACAGCTGAATTCGGGTCTGCCTAGCTTGGGGCCCAGGCCCTCCCTCCAGCCAGCCTGCCTGAGGCTTCATTCCGTCCCCTGCAGTCCTCAGGTTCACCGATGGAGATGGAAGAACTGCCCTGTTTCTTCTGCGTACTGTGCTCTCCCTGCCTCCTACAATTTGCCATGTTTTCTGCTCAGGACCCCCCCGCAAACGAGAACCCCCAGCCCACCAGCTGCCTCCTGGACCCCTGTCCCACCCGGCAGGAGTGCCCTCAGTTCACCCAGCAGGAACCCCTCAGTTCGCAGGGGTGTGTCCAAATCCATCCTGGAGTCAGCACGTGGCTGCAGGCCTCGCGCCTCTGGGGTCTGGGGACTTGGCGCTTTCTGACTTTGCTCCCACAGTGCAAATTTAGCTCAGCCTGCGGCTTGTTCTTTCTAGAAACTTGGTTTCAACAGTCTAAATAGGGCCCCTTGGTAGAGGACAAGGCAGGAGCTAGGAACACAGTTCTGCTGCCTTTCACCGCATAACTGGACAGCTTCCAGCTGAGAGCCCCACCATGCAGGGCCCCCAAGTAGCTGCCTACTTGTGAGTTTGAACATTGAAGCTGACAAAGGATTTAAGGGCTCAGATTCAACTGACACAGTGTCTTGTATGTTCAGGCAGTGAACTGGGCACACCCATGTGTATTATCTCATTTGACTGTCACTCCATCCTCATTTCCCACATGAGGAAGCTGAGGCTCAAAATATTTTCATGGCTTATGGTTGAGGGTAAGGGTCACAGGGCTAGCAAGTGGGACTCAGCCCCAGGCTCTGACGCCAAACCCAACACCGCCGCAGCCCTGTCTCCCCAACATCACACTTCTGTGGAAACTATTCTGAGAAATCGAAGCAACTCCTTTCTCTCCAGAGCTATAAATATCCGGAGACAGGGAGATGAGACGAGAAAACAGACATCCTTTCCCAGGATCTGGGAGCAATTTCTTGCAAAGCTCCCAAAAGTATTTTCAGTTCTGAAAGCAAAACACTGCCAGTGCAGATGAAAGAAAGAAAGAAAGAAAGAAAGAAAGAAAGGGCAGAGGGCAGAACATAAAAGACTGTGCTGATCTGACACTGGGCGCATCACGACCGTACTAACGTCCTAAAACCAGCAAGGACCTGCTGGATGCTGACCACGAGCAAGGCACAGGCTCAACGTGGGTTGGCTTGTTTAACCCTTACGACAGGCCCATCAATTAGGTACTGACATTAACTCCATTTTACATTTGGAGAAACTTGGGCACAGAGAGGTGAAGTAACTTGCTCAAGGTCACAGAGATTGTAAGCTTTAACCCCAGGGTGTGTGGCCCCAACGCCCAGGTTTATAACTGTGTAGACAGCCACTAGTTGAACAGGCCAGCTTAAGACACAGCACACCTGACTCTCTGCCAGAACCCCATTCTAGGTCCTAAAAGGACAGGCAGTAATAAGACTGTCCTTTTAGGACCTAGAATGGGACTCTACTCAATGTTCTATGGTGACCTAAATGGGAAGGGAATCTAAGAAAAAGAGTGAATTTATGTGTATGTATAACTGATTCACTTTGCTGTACAGCAGAAACTAACACAACTTCGTAAAGCAACTATACTCCAATAAAAATTAATTTTAGGAAAAGTACAGGCATATTCTTGGGAGTCTACACGCTGCTGTGAACTTCAGCTGGGAACCCAAATCCAGCCCTGCATCCCCAGATCCCCAGAAGGATACAAGGCGAGGACTTGGAGGGGCAGAACTAGAATAAATATATAACCGTTCCACCACTCTAGTCCCTAGGGTCTTCTCTTCCACATCTCCCTTCTTGTCTTCCTCATGACCCCATGCATTTCCTCTGCCTCGTTTCAGCGTTAGAAGATTCATTTGCTTCAGATGCAAACCTGAAAACTGTCTCTGCTCATCAGAGTGACGGCAGGGCAGGCAGTCCCCCATTCCAGAGCAAACTGGTTGCTAATCGAGTTGTTTGGAATTTAATGCCAATTTTTCTATGAAAACCACGCTAACCGAAGGAAAAGTCTCCAGCCAGCCAACCCACACAGCGTATTTACCCAGAATGTACTTGGCCAACATTTACCCTTGTCTCTACCATCCAGTACGGCAGGTACTAGCCACAAGTGGCTATTTAAATTTTAAATATGTTAATTAAAATGAAACAAGTCACACTAGCCAAATTCCAAGTGTTCAAAAGTGGCAGCAGACTACCGGATACCACATTAAACTGAGCAGATCTAGAACATTTCCATCATCGCAGGAAGTTCTACTGAATAGCCTGATCTAGGCTCTAGCCCCAAATTCCAACACTGCCTAAGACAATAAATTCCTTCAGAGGTTACACCACACCACCCCTCCCAAGGGAAATCATGGTAAATGGCAGGTGATGGAGAGAAGGGCTTTGGAATCACACAGCTCCCAGTCTTTCCCAGCTCTGACACTTCCTAACCATGTCATTAGCTTCTCTGTGCCTCAGTTTCCTCACGTGGAGCATGGAGACAATGCCCTCTGCCCAGGTATCTATGAGGATCCAGTGAGATGGTGCTCAGCACACTTGGAGCTCCCTCTGTTCGCTGCTAATTCTATCAGCCGCACAGCAGTGCCTGGGAACACCAACTCTAAGCTATCACCGGTGACTGCGCAGTCTGGGCCAGAGGTGGTGATGGGCTGAAATGGGACTCCTGGCTGCAGAGCTTGGTGGCCTCGGTGGTCTGTCTTGCTCTCCTCTCTCCATCTCTTGTCATTTCAGTCCCTGCACTGGAATGATCTAAGGCCACTTGTAAATCAGCAACCATAAGGGTGAGTACCCCCATCACACAAGCGCTGGGAGAGGAAGGGCAGGAGGAAGAGAAGCCTGGAAATCCCCCAAGGTGGCCCTGGGAATAAGAGAGAAGCCCTCGAGCGATGGAAAGACCTTTTCATTCATTCAATAAGCAATTACTGAGCCTGTTAGGTCTTTATATTAGGCACCAAGGAGACGAAGATGAATAAGACATAGTCCCTGTCCTCAAGGCCTCCACAAACAAGAGGGTAAAACAACGGAAAATGAATCAGTGTACGAGTGTGGGAAGTGCTGTGATGATGGAAAATCCAGTGGGCCTCAGGAGCTTAGACGACCAGATGGTGGGTAAAGGGATCTTGGGAATGGGAAATGAGAAAGGTTTGGGAGGCTTCCAAGAGGCAGCGTTTGCACTAAATCTTCAAAGACAAAGTGTAGAGAGACGTCCCAGGCAGAGGAAACTGCAGGAGCAAAGATATATGGGGCATGAATACCTCATGTCACTACATCAAACAGTTCCATGGAGTCAGGGGCTTATACAGGGACATGATGGGAACTGAGGATGGAGGGAGCAGGTCATGAAGTCTTAAGGCGACAGGCCATGGTTCTGCCCCATGTACTTTCTCATTCCAAGACATGCCCGTTTCATTGTGGCTGAGAAGAGGAAGAGGCTGTGCCAAATTGCAGAGTCACATTTAAAACTACTGTTCTGGGCTTCCCTGGTGGCGCAGTGGTTGAGAGTCCGCCTGCCGATGCAGGGAACACGGGTTCGTGCCCCGGTCCGGGAAGATCCCACATGCCACAGAGTGGCTGGGCCCGTGAGCCATGGCCGCTGAGCCTGCGCATCCGGAGCCTCTGCTCCGCAACGGGAGAGGCCACAACAGTGAGAGGCCCGCGTAACGGAAAAAAAAAAAAATGTTCATAAGTTAGGGATCATTTATACATTTTAAAAAATCAAAAATGTATGCAAAGTATGAGCCTTGATTGGATCCTGGATGATACCAATGCTAATAATGCACGAGTTAGCACCTTTATCTTAAAGGGTCAGATGGTAAAATACTTCAGGCTTTGCGGGACATACAGTCTCTGTCACGACCACTCAATGCTGCCGCAGTAGCACAAAAGCAGCCATAAACAATACGTACATGACTGAGTGTGTCTGTGTTCCAAGAAAACCTTCATTTATGAAAACAGGCAGCTGGCAGGATTTGACCCCTAGAGCGGACACCTGCTATAAAGAACATCCTTCTGCCCAGAAGGGAAATATGAATAAGGATCGTAGATAATGGTATTGTACTGATGTTAATTTTCCTGAGTGTGATAAGTATACTGTGGTTCTGCAGGAAAATGTCTTTGTTCTTAGGAGAAGCATGCTGAAGTAGTCAGAGGGCATAAAGCTTATAATTAATTCTCGAATGGATCAGGGAGATAATAAGTATATGAAGAAAGAGAGACAAGGCTAACGTGGCAAATCATTAAGAATAGTGAGGCCAGGTGAAACGTATATGAATGTTCCTTGTACTAATCTTGCAACTTCTTTATAAGTTTGAAATCTTTCAAAATAAAACATTTGGAAAACTAGAAGCTGGAGCAGCTTCAGAGGAACCAAAGGTCTTCATGAACAGACTACTCTGGACTCCCGCATCCTTCAGAGCTCTCTGACCTGACCCAGGACAGGCTTGTCTTCCTGCAGAGTGGACGCGGCACACTTCGGATCATGCATCTAGCTTTTCTTGATTCGTCCTGCAATACCAGGGAAGGTCATTTGAATGCAGAAATGGGTACAGGTTCCTGGCTCCTTCTCAGGCCCCCTGTTGTCTGAATTCTTGTCTTCCTCACCCAACAGCCTGGAGACCAGTTTGCTTTTGACACTGAGCTTCAGAGGCTGTGGAAGCAGCAGCAGCTCTGAGAGCCATAAGCACTCCCAGTCGTGGAATTTTCTGCAGAAGGCAGACTCAGGAGCGGCCACTGTGGGAAGGAAGCCTTCAGCGTTCTCTGTCTGATCAAAGGCCACCTGGACCCCGTAGGTGCTTGGTGTGATGTTTCTGCTGAGCCAGGAGCTGCTAACACTGTTAAAAAGGTTGGCAGCAGCACTTTCCCAAGTAACCCAGATCCCAGTCGCCAGTGATCCCACTGCAGAGTGATTTCCTAATTCTCAACTTACTAGTAATCAATACCATGAAAAACACTAACCCTTCCATTAAAGGAGGCATCCATTGATTTCCATTGGGAAGGTGTTTTTGGAGGCCCAGAATCTCAAAGAGCTTCAGGTTTGATCTTTCATCTGTCAAAGCAATACCATAAAGTACAAAGCACATAATTCCTGGAAAGGGTTGAGGGGAACATAGTGGGAATGACCATTCAGCCCTCCCACCCTCCCACTCTCCTGCCAAGCATGGCCTTGGAGCAATGCCAGTCAGTGGAGTTCCCTGGGCCTCCTTGGGCACCAAAACTGGCGAGCACCAACAGGGGATGCCCATCACTGCCTCTGCAAGCCAGTTCAGGCCCACATCCTCTTCTGGGAAAGGAAAAGGAAAACAGAAGTCCTCCACTAATGATAGATGACATCGCTTGGGAACCAGGGCTCTGAGAGACTCAGCATACACTTCTTGGTGTCCTCAGGATCTGGGGTCCAGAGATGTTAAAGGGTCTTTCTATCTCCAAAGACTACATCCTATGAAGATAGGCACCCTGTATATCTTCCACCACCACTTCTCCCAACACCTGCTGTGGTAGGCCACACTCATTCGCAATTACTCACTACCCTCCCCCTTGTCTGCAAGAGAATTACACAACCTCCCTCCTCTTGCCTTGTGACTTACAAAGGCCCCGCCCCACTATCAGGCTCTGCCACGTGACTTGTTCTGGCCAATGGAATGTGAGAAGACATGAAGTATGCCCCATGTGAGCAGAAGTTTTAAATGTGACTATGCAAACGTGACTAAAGAGCCTCTTGCTCTTCTCAGCCACAATAAAATGGGCATGTCACAGAATGAGAAAGTATATGGAGCAGAACCACAGTCAATGCACAGTCCAAATGCAACACAAGGAAAACCTTTATAAGCCACTGAGACTGGGGGCTGTTTGTTATGCAGCCAAACTTAGCAACAACTGACTCATCACCCTCAAATACAGGAGTGGTAAGTAGGCTGCAGGGAGTCTGATGGCTCTTTACACCTTTATCCTATGGCTCCTATCCACCACCGAACAAAGCCCAAACCTGGTTCCATCTTCACTGAGACTCATTTTCCATCCATTTACACCCGAGGCTCCTTAAGGAGTGAGTCTTTCCAGCAGCATCCTTAGTTCATGACTCATTCCTGCCAGTGATTCCAGTTGGGGGAAGGAAGAGCAGGTCTAATGTTTCAGTAACACTACTGGGGATCTCAAAGTGAATATTCCCCCTTTCCTCCTCCTGGAGAGGCTCCATATCAGGGGCCGATGGACACTCACTGTTTGAGACAGGGAGCTCGATTACAGGAGAGGGCACTGAGCTAGGAGTCCGGAGTGCTGGACCCCAGTTCAGGGGAAGTCACTGGGCCATGCTACCCCTTAAGCCATGAGTCTCCAAGGGCCTTGGTCACTTGGGAAAGTCACTCCCCTGTCTGAACTGATCAGTGGTTTCCAAGCCCATCTCTGCGTTCCTCAGATGTCTCAGCAAACCGCTGAGGTAAGAAGAAGCCTGTGGCCAGTAGGCCCTCACCCCGTTTCAGTCAAATCAGCTCTGCTTTATTCTTTTGAACATATTGGGTTTTTAAGTAACATTCTGCTTGGCCAGGAATTCTATGATTAAATGCATTCAAAACCACTGACCAGCGGGCTTCCCCAGTGGCGCAGTGGTTGAGAGTCCGCCTGCCGATGCAGGGGACGCGGGTTCATGCCCCGGTCCGGGAAGATCCCACATGCCGTGGAGCGGCTGGGCCCGTGAGCCATGGCCGCTGAGCCTGCGCGTCCGGAGCCTGTGCTCCGCAACGGGAGAGGCCACAACAGTGAGAGGCCCGCATACCGCCAAAAAAAAAAAAAAAACCACTGACCAGGAACTTCCCTGGCAGTCCAGTGGTTAAGACTCCATGCTTCCATTGCAGGGGGCACGGGTTCGATGCCTGGTGGTGGAACTAAGATCCGCAAGCCACATGGCATGGCCAAAAAAAAAAAACACCACTGACCAGGTGATCTCTAGCACCTTTCCAGCTCTGACGCATTGTGAGCCTCTCTGACGCCCGACTTCTTGTGCATTCTGCTGCCACCTGCCTCCTTGTCACTGTAGTCAAGGATTTATTAATACCCAGAGGGCAGCCAGTGATGACTGACTGACTGACAAGCAAGAATGTAATGAGGTAGATTCTAAACAGCTCAACCAAGAGCCATAAAACAACTGCCTCTAAGTTCTGCAAGGCGATTGGACTTTGGAAGGCTAAAGATAAAAGAAAAAATTCAGTTCAAGATGCCACCATGGAAGTGAGCTCAGAGTTTTAGATTTCTGCTCGAAGTTTATCTTCTGCTTGAAGGTCTGGGTAAGACCACCACCTGCCCCTACCACTACATCCCAACTGGAAAACGGTCCTTTGAAGTGAGATTCATACTTTCAGATCACATTATATTGCCAACATGTCCTGGAAACTATCTCAGGGTGTGGAACTTCATAGGGGGATTTATTTATTTATTTGCAGTATGTGGGCCTCTCACTGTTGTGACCTCTCCCGTTGCGGAGCACAGGCTCCGGACGCGCAGGCCCAGCAGCCATGGCTCATGGGCCTAACCGCTCTGCGGCATGTGGGATCCTCCCAGACTGGGGCACGAACCCGTGTCCCCTGCATCGGCAGGCGGACTCTCAACCACTGCGCCACCAGGGAAGCCCTATAGGGGGATTTATTGATCAGAATTCTCTGATCTTCATTCTGTACCACCACCACCTTTTTATCTGTCTCTCTCACATCCTCTTTGAATTCTTTATTTATTTTATTTATTTTATTTTTATTATTTTTTGGCTGTGTTGGGTCTTCATTTCTGTGCAAGGGCTTTCTCTAGTTGTGGCAAGTGGGGGCCACTCTTCATCGCGGTGCACGAGCCTCTCACTATCGCGGCCTCTCTTGTTGGGAGCACAGGCTCCAGACGCGCAGGCTCAGTAGCTGTGGCTCACAGGCCCAGTTGCCCAGCGGCATGTGGGATCTTCCCAGACCAGGGCTCGAACCTGTGTCCGCTGCAATGGCAGGCGCCACTGCGCCACCAGGGAAGCCCCTCTTTGAATTCTTTTAAGAAACTGTGGTCTCAGGGAGCTCATAGGCCATGGGGCCTCCACCCGAAGGATAGAGAGTCTCCTGGTTTCCCAAAGCCCCGGTGGGTGGACCAACGCTCTGAGCCCAAGGCAAGGGGGCGGAGTCTTAATAGTCAGGACTTCACTACACCAAGGGCCACTTCCCATCTGCCCAGGCAAACTGTGCCTCCTGAAACAACTGAACAGTGCCCCCTGTGACAAAAATCCATTCTTGCACCCAGCACCGACCATGGGACAAAGAGCGGGCTGACACCAGGACAGAACCCGGGGTGACTGTGACCTCCATTCAAGTTGCTGGTAAGTAGGCAAGCAGGGCAAAGATGAGAAGTGGGGACCAGAAAACAGGGTGTGTGGTTGCTGGAGCAGCCAGAGGAGAGAAACTGAAGCAGAGACGAGCTGATCTGTGGAGACAGGAAATGTTCCAGGAAAGAGAGAAACTCCGGTTCAGGGAGATTTACATAAGAGCGATGTGAGCAGAGCAGAACACTCAGGAAGTAAGGGGCTGCTTGATGGGAAATGCAGCTTGGACTTTTCCTGGCTGGGAAAACACATAGCAAGGGCCTAGATTCCTCTGTGAGCAGAGGAGATGTGAGCTCAGATGGGCTGGGAGTCAGAGGAAGAGTGAGCCCAGGACTGTGACTGGAAGAGAGAACTCCATCGCAGGGATCGGTATTAGCCCCAAAGAGCTTAGCACCGGGCTGAGCGCGTCGTGTGAGATTTAGTGTGTTAGACCGGGTCTACCAGCAGCCTCCCTGCTGCATTCTCGGCCCCAGCCCCTCTATCCTCCACCCCGCAGTCAGAGCAGCCTTTCACCACGGCCCATCTGCAGGTCTCCTCCCTTCCCACACGCCCTGGCTGGCCTGCCATGGCCCCATCCTCCTGCCTCTCCGGCAGCTCAGCCCTGCCAGCCTTGCAAGACCTGCCCCTGCCCACAACTCCAGCCCTGTCTGCCCTCCTTCCCCTCACTCCCTAGGTTTCTCCAACACACCAAGGTCTGCTCCTCCTTGGGCACTCTGCCCTCTGCCTAGAAAGCTTTTTTCCCAAGATTCAACTAAACTGCAACTTCTTTTCCTTCAGATCTCAGCTTAACAGTCTCAAAGCCACCCCTGGCCACCCAAGCTCGGGAAGGATCGCCCCACCAACACCTTGCTCCTCTCATCGGCTTCCGTTTTCCACCTTGTTTGCACTTCTTGCAATACGTGCTGACCCGCATTTAACATCAGGCTCCAGACTGAGGTGTGCCCTGTGGGAAAGGGATTGTCTACTTCTCCAACACAGCCTCTGGGCCAGCCTTATGCACCCAGGCCTCAATAAATTGTGACTGAAAAAACTGAATAATGCATCACTTACTTGCCTGTAGAGAGGTAAGTCTCCAAATTGCCCCCCACTACTTCCCTCTAACCATATTAAACCCACGCCGTACCAAAGACATGCAGTCATAGTGATAGTTGACATTCACTCAGTGCTTTTCATGTGACTCAGTCTTTCCTGGGTCGGCTCACTGAACGCTCACAGCAACCTAAGGAGGTAAGTCTTATTTCCATTTTACAGATGAGAAAATCAAGGCTTAAAATAAATGTAATTTCTTACCCAAGAGCACATGGTTAGTGCATATCAGGGTCTGGATTCAAACCCAGGCAGACCGATCCTTGGCCCACATGCTTAGCCACCACCAGGATGGCAACTCTAGGACACCAAAGGGAAGGTCCCAAGGGTGTGTCTTTGGAGAATCAACTCCTGACTCTGTGTGATGGAAGGAGGAAACCAATGAGCCAGAATATGTTTCCTTAGCATTCCAGGAAACGAGGTTACTTGCTGAGAAGCATAGCTCTTCAAAATTAGTGCTGCCCTCTGAGTCCGGGCCCCTGTGTTTCCAGAAGCCCCCAGTGTTCCAGTCCTCTCAATGACTAGGTCAGATCAAAGTCAGAGGAAGTACGGGGTGAATGCTGTGTCCCTCTGGGAAGAGGCACCTCTCCCCTTGCATGGAGAATGGGCTGTGGAGGGCGGGGTGCTGGGCAATTTTCGGATCAGGGGCCCTTTGCAAGGGACCATGCTGGCTTTGGTAACCTCGTGTCAATTAGCCGTGTCCAGGCCAAACATAATATCTTGACAAAGAATGCTTCAGTTCAGTGCAAACAGACATTCTCCACAGAGCCCATAAGAAGTAAAGAGGTTATTTCATCTAGAAAGAAATCCCATGACCTGGAAAAAATTTGGTGTGCATTAAAGCAACCATTTCCTTTACCCACATCTCAGTAAGCTACTACGTAATGGGCGGACAGCCTTGTCCATCCGGGCTGCTGACTGTGAAGTTGTTTGTTACTTATGGAGTTCCTGCCCTGGCCCCCTGCCCTGGCACACAGTGAGGTGTGTGCCCGGCAATGGAGATGGTGACCCCAGCAGTGGACATCAGAATTCCCTAAAAGGCACTTTATGAATACAGATTTCCAGGCTCCGCCCCTGGGGATTCTGATTCAGTAGACCTGAGGCGGGGCCCAGGAATCTGTATTTTCCCGTGCAGGCAGGCCTGTGGAGCAGTGTCCGGACATGATCAAGCAGTGGTGCAGATGCTGTTGCCATGTAGTGTCTTGCAGGGATCCAGGCTCAGCCACTCCTTCCTGTGGGTTCCTTGACCGTGAAACATTCAACCTCTATTTCCTTATCTAGAGAAGGAATACACCATATATGACCTGCTTGCCCCTTGGGCGGCTCATGGGGATCAAGGGAGATGATATGAGTAAAATAAGAAAAGAGCTAACATTTATTAACTATTGACCACGTGCTAGGCACCAGATGAAGCACTTTGCCTGCATAACTCCGTCTTCACAAAAAAATCATATGAGAGAGTTACTCTCATCTCTGTTACCTCTGTTTTAAAGATGAATAAACTGAGGCCCAGAGAGCTTAGGCAACTTGCCCAAAATCACAGAGCTAGGATGTGAGCTTGGGCCCAGGCTCCTCTCCAGTCCCACCGGTGAAACCTGGTAAGTGCTGGGCACGTGTAAGACAGAGGTTCTGGATCCAGCTGTCTTGCCCCGTCCCTCACTGACAGCATCAGGATGTGAGGTCTAAGCCCAAGAGGAGCCTTGAACATTAAACTTGGCCGGCCAGTGCCCTTCTGCAGGAGGACAAGGAACAATGGCTCTCACGTGACCCACCCACCCCTGCCACGCATCAGGGGTGTGGAAGCATGCACCCGTTTCTGCTGACGGGAAAGAAGGAAAACACAATGACAGTAACAACTCCAGCTGGGGCACAGGCTGCCATCTTGAATTGCCAAGGCCAGAAGCCAAAAATATTGAGGAGAATTCTTAAAACAACAGCCCTTTATGCCTGTACATTTGACAAGGACAAGAGGATGCTACCATTTATTGAGCACCAACTCTATGCGAAACCCTTTCAAGCCGTCATTTCTTTTAACCCTCACAGGACCCCTGTGAAGCAAGGCTTTTTCTGAGCCATCCTACAGGTGAAAAACCTGGGTCTCAGAAATGCTGAGTAAGGTGTCCCGGGGCCAGAAAGCAGCAGATGGGGGATGCGATTTGGATGGGCCTAGCTCCAAAGCCCTACCCTTCCTGTGCCACAGCAACTGCCGTGGGGCACTTCACCACCATCACAGTGACCGGCTTAGACAAGGCTCATACCTCACAACCCTGTCCTGGAAACTCCCTACATACACCTTTAGATCCTAAAGATGGAGCTCCCTGTCCTGTGGGGGAGGGAGTGGAGTGGGGCAGAGCATCCCAGAGCATGTGGGAAAGCTAAGAAGCCTGAGTTAGAAGGGGTTTCAGCCTTATGCTAAGGGGTGAGCCCACCTCAATTATCAGTCAGGCCAAGATGAAAAATCACAGTTAACCAAGCACGACTTAGCACCAGGAACTTGCTCATAGATGATATGATTAAAGTTTCACCACCACCATGCCAGGCTGGGTTTCGGCATCCCATTTTACAGATGCAGAACCTGAAGGTCAGTGAAGGGGAAAGGATAGAGGGGGGCGGGAACGCTGTTTGACCCTGTCCTCCCCCAGCAGCCTGGGCCAGCCTGGGAAGACGTGCTCGGCTGGGTCAGCTAAAGGCTGCCAGGAACAAGGAACGGCTGTGAACAAACCCTCACACTCCGAAGGGAAAGCTTTGGATGTTGCGAGGACAGACAGGTTTTCTCTCCAACAAGGGCTCTGTGTGACTGAAGAGGATGTCCTATTTCCTATCTTGTATCCTCGTCATTGTCCCAATAAACCCATTTGGAGGACGGCCAGGCATGAGCGTAGACAGTAACTTTCTGAGGCTGACCTCCATCCTTCACACTCCAGGGGCCAAGTGTGTTAACCCCACCATGTTTGAGGCGCTGTTCTGGGGCTTTCTGTACATGTTTCATCTGGTGTTCATGGCAACATGAAGGGTTGGTGCATTCTATCAAGATTCTCATTTTAGAAGAAATTGCTCAGGGAAATTAGGCCAGCTCCCCGAGTCCCCCAGCTAGACCCAGGCAGGGCTGGAATTCAAACACAGGCCCCTGAGCCTGAGCTCTCCATGTGACACCAGAGGGTTTTTCAACAGCAGATGAGAATCTAAGAAAATCAATTATTATGGGTGTGGCTCCCCACCCCCCAGGGGAGAGGGAGTTCACTATCACATGACAAGCTCCACCAGCACAAGTGACAGGGAGTCCACCTTTCCCAGTGGTTGCCTGTGGCATCAGCTGAGGAAAAGGCCTCCCCGTAGGACTACTGCCAGGTGGGTCAGACAAAAACAAAACAAAACAAAACAAAACAAAAAACCTGGCTCCCTATTTTACAGAAAGGGCCAGAGAAGACAAACGGCTTCTGAAGGCTACAAGTGAACCCCTGGCCCTCTAGGACCAGAAAGCAGTTAAATCTGCTCCCTTAGACTAGGAGAGTAGAGAGAGCCTGCAGGCTAGGTACACAGTGGATGCCCCTTCCCTTTAGTCTGGACTTAAAGGCCTGATTGGGATAGATAGTCCTGAACTTTTGTATAATCATGCATTGCCTTAAAACTCTCAACACACAAGATCCTCCCTCAATTCCTAACCACACCCAAATTCTGACTAGGCTGCACGATATCACACCCTCCAGAAAAAGGCATCAGACCTGGCTTCTGGCTTGGCCTTTCACCCGCTTAAGGGAATCAACAGCATCATGGCCACCAGGATGCCACGTGAGGTTTACTTAGGGTCAAAACCCCTTTCATGCCATGAAAAGTCCACCCACCAGCACCGACCGCTTTCCAAGATGGCTAAAAGGAAGCCAAAGACATTCAGTGCAGGCAGGAGCCGGTGTCAAGGGGGAATCCCTTCTGTAGGCTGACCAGGAGAGCCACACGAAACAGATGGGGCCAATTCACGGGCTCTCCCAGCAAAGGAGTCATTTTAGAGAGGCAAGGACAAGCAGAAGCACGGGTATAAATTACTCTGAGTGTTCATGAAGGCTCACCGCTCACCACTCCTGGGAGGCTAAAGAATTGTTTGCTCCAGCCTGGTAGACCCAGAGCATGCAAATTCGTAGTCATGATTTATCATGCGGTGTTTTCACCAGCGTTCTTGGACCAGATTTCTTTAAGTATTTGGGTTCATCTATCTAGCACATGCCCAGTTGAGTTACTGCTACTGTTATACAAAACGCATCATAAATCCACCGTTTAAGAGAGGTTTATATAAGCCAGCCTGGCATCCAGGGTCCAAGCTCATTATCACGAATACAATTAAGTCCTGGTAGGGCAGCAAACGGTGGAAGCCATTTCCCTGCATCTGTGAGCCCCTGAATGGTCACGCACAGTCGCTGAGGGGGGCCCCTCAAAGCATCTCTCCCCAACTCCAGAGCCACTTGCCCGCCCTGGATCAGCCTCTGCCTTTAGGATGCCACGCCTCTGCTCAAGCTGCCCCTTCCCCCTGGCATGCCCTCCCTACCCCACACCTTTGCCTTCCAAAATTCTAAACAACCTTCAAGGCCCAGTTCAAGGGTTTGCTCCACTCAAGCTTTTCCTGATCATCTGAGGCAAGACCCTCCCTCTTGCCTCTCCAACCTAAGGTAGGTGAAGAGGCTAGATGAGAGATGGTAGACCCTAGGCCCAGTCCCTTCTCCTTCCAGGGACCCAGCCTCACTTGATAAAATGACCTCAAAATTCCTCTCAGGAGAAAATTGAATGTAGTTCTCATGCCTTGGAATTCATGCCCTGTGTTACCTTCTATATAGGTCACAAGTTCCTCATGTCCTCCCCAGCACCCAGCACGGTGTGTCCCACAAACAGCAGATGCTATGAGACTATGGAACGGAGGAAGGGAAGGGGAAGGGAGAGAAGGGAAGAAGGGAGGAAGAGAAGATGAGCCTCTCAGCGAAGTAAGGGTCCGTGTGTAAGTCATCAACTGTTCTCGAGAAAACAAGTTATCAGCATGGTCACCCCTTTGAGGAGGAAATGTGGCATCGGCCTCAAATATTGAAAACAATATCAATTCATTGAGAACAACGCTGGGAGGGTTGACCTGACCCCCATTTCATAGAAGAGGACACTGGATCAGAGTGGTGTAGCAACTAACCCAGCGTCACCCAGAAGGAGACAGAGTCAGGATTTCAGGCTCTTCTGTTGAACCACCTGGCTATCCATTTTCTATTTGTTTCTGGAAGGTCAGGCCTCCTGGCATGTATGAGAGCCTGGGTAGGTGAGAGTACATGCTGCCCTTCTCTAACCAGCACAATCCTCCTGCTGTGACTACATGTGACCTGGTTCCAGGGCACTGATTCTGGGGAGGGGTCTCTGGTCAGGTCCCCCATCACTGCTCACCAGGCTGTGCTTCCAGGCAGAGCCTCATCCTGGCTTCATTGGCCCGGGTTTGGAATAACTAAGAGAAAAATCTAAATGACAGAGCATCATGTTATTCCAATGAATCTCCCCAAAGAGATCAACCACAAGGTGTTGTTGCTTTAACCAGATGTAGTTAGAGGACAGGACAGTGGGGCAAGGAGGAAGTATTAACATTCACTGACATGTTCACCTACTCTGTGCAGGCACATGCTCTGTCATACCAAGCATCTACACATGTGAACTTCATTTAAGCTTCACAATGACCATATCAGGAGAGATTATTATCCCATTTTACAGATCAAGAAATTGAGGCTTTGAGAGGTTAGATATTTCACCTAGGGTCACACAGTAGAGCTAGGATTCAACCCCAGGCCCACCCAACTCGGAAGCTCAAGCTGGTGTCTGGCCTGTTCCCTTAGCTGGGTTAGCACCGGGTACTAATGAGGTCAGGGCTCTGGGCGTAGGGCCCACATTATCTGAGAATGAGAATGTGCTGAAACCTAGATGATCTTTTTTTTATTATTGTTTTACTTATTTATTATTTTTTTTTATTATTTTGCTTTTGCACAGAGCAAATCTCTCTCCTTTGGCTGTGGTCTGAGCCCCAGCTATCACGTTGTGAATGAACTCCCTTAGTCCAGAGATGGAACAAGGTGGGGGATGCTGGCAGAGCGCAGGCCTTCACCACTCCTCCACGGCAAGCCCCTGGCCTTGGCCCACCACTACTGGGTGTTAGGGGTGTGCCTTCTGTAGACAGAGACCAAAACTCAGGCTTCAGCCACGGTCAAACTATCTTTTCTGCCTTTTGGACTGTCAGGCTGTCATCTTGATGCAAGACCACTTATGGGCAGCACTGACTGGCTGTGTGGTCTGGACTCAGTTTCCTCATCTGTAAAATGGGGATGATCATACTTATCTCACAGGTTGACGGTGGGGATTAAATGAAATAATGTATGTGCTGCGCTCAGTAAGTGCCTGGCCATACCAAGGGCTCAGTAACGTTAGCCATTACGCTGATCATTACCATCACCTTTCAAGTTCACACCCACCAGGCCCTACTGGACTCAGAAGATAGCTGGAGAGGACCACTGTGGAGTCACTGAACCATCTATCGCTCCAGGCCACGGAATGGAGCCGGGCCCTGGCTGGGGCAGCCCTGCTTATCCAGCCCTCCGCTGGGTAGGTATCCTCGGAAGATTTCCCTCTGAAAACTGCCTAGCTAATAGGCAGCAGAGTGACCACTGAATAACAGAAAAATAGGGCATCCACACACCCCCAAAGACTCAGCCCTTTCCAGCTTCTGTTTCCTTAGAGACAGTGTCATTGGTTAGGGGTCTATGTTCACTCTCTCCCCTCCAATTCAGGGAGCCTCACTGAAGCCCACAGAATCCTGGACTCCAAACACAGAAGCCAGCAATGCTGGATGATTCAGGAACAGGCCCTAGGAAAGATGGACCCTGTCATCTTAGTGGAAAGGGGAGATGGCAGGCAAGCTTCGGGCCGGCCTCTTTGTCAGGAAGCTTCTTGGTTTGGGAGGTATTTAAATACAAGCAAAAGACAGGGCCGGGTGGTGTTGGTATAGTCAAGTATCCCAAGAAGTGAGAAACTACGCTGTATAATGAGGAGAAAGACTGTAGCAATGTGGGAGAAGGAGCAAAAAGGCCTTGACCTCAAGACAGGAGCTTCCCCATGACCTTCTAGTCCTCCCTAAAGTGAAGGTGCTGTGAATGCCTCACGTGAGGCTGCCTGTGGGAATGGTTTTCTGGTCAGTGCTGACTTGAGGCAAAGCGGAGACCACAGACCACAGCCTGACACGGAGGAGACTCCAAGATGTGCCCTGGAACGTGCCGAAATCCTGCAGAGGCTGACGACACCCCTGGGCCGTGGAATCAGGGACTGGGAGGAAGTGAGCCAAGAAAACTGGCAGGTTTGTACAAGGATCCAGGGCAGAGCATCCTGCACGTCACCGGCTTTGAAAAGACAGATACTCATGAGAAGAAACCGAAAAGAGTAACAATGAATAATATCAAATTCAGAAGCCAAACGCTCTCCTTGCTTTCCCTGGTAACTGCTCCCCAAAACCCCCTTTTCCAGGGACAGAATACGTGGCCCAATGTTCAGCTTTCCTGTAGGTAGAAAGAACTTTAATTAAAAAGTAAATTGCAGCTTGAGTGTACCTGGTAATGTGTGTGATGGCCTTGAGCCAATTAAGAAGAGGTTTTCCCTTTTATCCTTTCCTTTGCCGGGACGGATTGATTGCTTGGTTTTTAAAGAAAAGAGAAAAGGCAACAAGACGTCTCAGGAAGAGATCCCACCTCCCAGAGTCAGGAGGTGAGGGGAGCCAGGGTCACACGTGGCAGGCAGGCCTGGGCCTCCATGTGCAGGACAAATGGGCACTGCAGTCTCCTTGCCGGCCGCCACTTCCCTCGGGGACACCTACTGCACAAGCAAAGGCAGTGATTGGGAGAAGAAAGAAACGCACCATCCCAGCCCACATTTCCCTACCAGCTACTTCCCCAAATCAGCCTCGGATGCTATGTACCTTCTTAGAAGTGGAAAGGGCTACATCAACAGCAAAGAACTTGAGGCTTGAACCAGCTGGCTCCCTGGAGATCCAAAAGGGATGGAGTGGCCTCTCTTTGCCCCGGGGCCTCAGGAAGGAAGGAGGTGAGGGCAGCGCCCCTGGGACAGCTGGGAAAAGGACAAGCCACTTCCAGAGCTGTACCCAGCTTGAGTTTCCTGGCCAGCGGCATCCCAGCAGACACGCAGGGCTGGCTAAGAACTGGCTATGGGCAGACAGGATCCCAGTGGGGAAAATGTGAGTCAGGGGATTTGTTGGGCCAAGTGGTGGTGATGACAGAGAAGCATCCTGCCCTGCTGCCGTGGCATGGGGCCACCCACAGCTGGCTCTAGTGAGTGCCAAGTTGAGGTCCAGCTGCCACCAGCTCTTCAGGCTTGACCAGGGCTTGGAGGTGACAGACAGCAGGCTACTTGGCCAGGCTGCATGGCTTGCTCACTCCAAACAGTGATTTCCAAACCCGTATAGTCATGTGATGTGTGTCCAAAGAAACTCCTACGTGAACCCTAGTCTATAACACAGATAGAGCAGAGCTGCTCTGGAAGTGGCGGTAGAGATCTGGCCCAAGCCCCTGGATCACACTGTCCAGGTACCCCATGGGCATAATCAGAAACCAGGAAGATTAGATGAGGGCTTTGGAACTGACACTCAGAACTCCAGTGTGGGAAGGAGTAGTGAAAGAGGTGTGATTAAGATTAACTGATAATCTGTCCCTTTCTAAATAAACTATTAAACCCATTCCTGTATGCTCTGAGGCCATGCCAACAGACAATTTTATAAATCAATGCGCTAAGCCCTGAAATGCTCAAGAGCTAATTTCCACATTTTAGCCTGGTTTCAGTTAGGAAAGAGTCCTAGGGGCGGGAGGCTGTCAGGATGCAGCTGTAACATGCTGGATCTATAACCAGCCCACGGCTGAGCTGTGACTCAGTAACTGCACCTGTACATGGCTTCACAGAACCTAAGAACTCAACAAAAGATGCTCTTCAAACCTCAGAGTGATGGGGCTTCCTATGGCAATGAGAGGAGGGCCAGAATGGAGGGAGTTTAGAAGATGGAAAATTCTGTATCAGTCGGCTTTGGACAAGAAAGCAGAAGGGAGATTAAGTGGATTAGTGAGATGGGGAGACAGAGGATGGGTGGGTGGATGGATGGATGGATGGATGGATGGATGGACAGATAGACGATACCTCTGTGAAACAGAGCCCTCTATTCAACAACCAGATAAACTCTGGCTTCACCACTAGATCACCTGTGACCTTTGGCACATCACATTCTGGGCTGGGTTCAGGTTTCCCAGTCTGTTCCCAGACCCCTTTGTGAAAGCACCTTGGCAGGCCCAGGGCAAACCTCATCTGTTCCTGATCTTAGAGGCTGATATGACGTGGGCGCCATCCTGTTCCTTCTCTACCTTGAAGCCTAACTCTGGGTTCTCCTTCCCAAAGGTTTTACAAAACAATCCCCAAGATGTTAACCCCTAAATATTCCCAGCTGTCTCCTGCCTCTGGGCCTTTGCCTAGACTGTCCCCTCAACTTGGATTCCCTCTCTTCACCATTCTGCTACTGAACTCTTACTCATTTTTCAAATTCAAATGTCTGCAGTGCTATGCCCGGGCAGTCCAGCTACTGAAGGTTACAAATTAATGAGACTTCCACACAGAAGTAATATTCGAAATATTTATTAACTGGAATAGGATGGGCACTGCCCAAGCAGACCACCCAACTAATTCAAACAGATACTTGTCAAGACAGCCCAGATGGCCGCACAACATGTCTAGGGACTGTCCATCCTTCCTCCACCTACCATCACCCTACGTCAGGGCTGTCTCTCCCCCTGGCCTAATGTGGACCTAACTCACTCCTGGCTCAGTAGGGCTGAAGGCAGAGGGCGAGCGACTCTACCTGCTGGTAAGCATCTCTAAGCCGCAGGCTCTTCTTCCCACTCTACCCTGGCCAGGGCAGCTGCAATGGGGCTTCTGTGACCTTTACCCTCCTCCAGCACAAGGGCATCCTAGTAAAAGGACACCAAGGATTATGTCCTCCTCCACAGTGCCACCCTGAAGCCTGCTTTGTGGCTCCCTATGGCCCTTGAAGAGAGGAAGACAGTGTGTTTGTTGACAAGAAAAATGTATATGTTGTGTGAGTTTTGTCTAACTGCTGGTGTCGTAAGAGAAGCAGGCTTGCTGAGGCCCAGCTGTGGCAGCCAGAAAAACCTCATCTTTCCTAAGTTGTTCAAAGACACAGGATAGAAGTGCCTTGAGAGGTGAGGCGGAGCTGGGGGATGGGGGACAGGTGGCACAGTCCACACTGGTACTGGGTGGACTTGGCACAGGGCAGAGGGGGAGGCCAGAGCAGGAGGCAGGACCCAGGTGGTCCTAGTTTCCTGGCTGTTCCCTGGATTCAGAGAATTGCTGAGTCCCACTGCCTCTGACTGACGTGACAAATTCATTTTTCGTCCAGCTACAAATAGGCTCTAAACGGAGCCAGGTGCTGGTCGTGTGTAATTCCTGCCTTCCGGGGCTGCCTGCCAGGATTTTCTGCTTTTCTCACCCACCTGTAATAACTGCTGACCTCCCTACTACTTTGGATCTGAACACAAATCCAAGCAGAGCCATGAGCAGCTGAGATTCCAGTTGACCTCCCGCCCACCCAGCTGACCCCTCCTCCTGTACACACTCCTAACCCCACCGCAAGCCCAGGTCACCTACTGCAGCACCCAGAACAGGGCTACAGAAGGGTGCAGCTCCTTGTTAACTCAAGAGGGGCTGTTCACTGGGTGCCTGGTAATGCCAGTGGGCTCCAGCTCCCCACCCTGGCTAGACTTGCAGGTGAAGGTGGTGGTCTCCACACAGGGGTCAATAAAGAAAGCATGTGTCTGTTTCATGCTCAGCAGGACAGAAGCATCCAGGCTGGTCGGAGACTTGTGCTTATTCCCAAAGGGGCTGCCACCCCCTATACGCTGGGAGCCTCTCTGCTTTGGGACTGATTGTTCTACAGGTGAGCAGTCATTCACTCAACAAGCATTTACTGAAAGCTCACCAAGTGTCAGGCATCCAGGTATGTGAGATGCTGAGAACAGGACCAAGTCCCTGCCTTGCAGGACAGTTATATCTCCAGGAGGAGAAAGACAACCAATGAACAGATGTACCAGGTCATCTGAAGTGGGTACACAAAAGAAAACAAAGCAGAAACAACGGGAAAGAGAAGGAAGCCTCTGTGAGGAGATGAGATGTGGGCAAAGGGCTCAATGAAGTGATGAGGGGCCGTGCAAGGAGCCGGGCATTCTGGATAGACGCCCTGAGGCAGGAACAAAGCGGGGTGTTTGAGAAGAAGCACAAGGCCGATGGGACCAGAACAGAAGGGCAGGGAGGCGGGCAGGGAGGCGGGCAGGGCCAGATGGCCTTCGTGGAGGTTGTGCTGTCATCCCCAATTATTTTCTGCCCTGCTGTGAGAGGTTTATACGCGCCCATCCGCCACCCTGCGACTGACAGTGCTATCAGGTGGGGGAACTGGATAGCGAGTGGCTATCTCACTTGCCTGGGCCAGTGGAACGTGCGCGGCAGTGACGTGTGCCACGTGGAGGTGAAGCTCTGAGAGCCGTTATGAGGTTCAGCCACTGCTGTTCCCTCAGCCTGGGTCCTGGAATGAAGAGGTCCTGTGAGGCGGGGCTGACATTCAACGGGAATGAGAAATACACCTTAGGGGTTGAAGGCATTTGATGTTACTATGGCAAAACCTAGCAGAAACACAGATACAGCCTGGCAGGTGCCATTAAAGGAGGTGGAGTTTATTCTTCATCTAATAAATAGCCATCACAGAGCTTAGAGAAAAGTGCCACGAACTGATTTCACTTTTAAAAGACCACCCTGGCTGCTGAGTGGAGCACAGACCCCCCCTCAGCCATTCCCCTCACCCCAATCACACAGCATGTCCACTGCCACACACCCCACGAGGATGTGGCCACCAGGGGCCTGTGGGAGGGAAGAGTCCAAGATACCCCTGAGCCATCCTATCCTGTCCCCCATGTTACTCTATACCCCAGACTGAAAGGCACTGACCTCTCTTTAAATCCTGCCAACAAACACTTTGGAAAAAAATGTTCATGTGCTCTACTGAGGAAGCCATGAGGGCCGGCAAAGACGTGGTGTCTGCCAGCTCTTTACTGAGAAGTTGCATTCCGTTTGTCACTATATTAGGGGATTTTTCCAAAGTATGACAGATCTAGGCTTGAGATATTGGTCTCGCCCTCAGTTACTCATCAGGGAAGATAAAGCCAGTTCTGCCCCTCTTCCTCCATTCTTTGCAGGACCATCTCTTGGGTTCTTTCTCCTGGCACCTGGTCCTTTTGGAAGCTTATTCTGTGTGCACACCTCATTTCTCCTAATATTTGATGACCTACTCGATGCCTCTGTATCCTCCAGAGCATCTCACACAGTGCTCAATTAGCATATTTTAAATGACTGAGTAAATGTGTGTTAGCGAAATCCATAGGTGAACACAAAATCCAGAAGGTAAAAAGGTTGCTAGCTCTGTTTCTGGTTGAAAAGTACATGAAATCTGGGTTTAATCAATAAATGAAAAAGGTTGTAGCTACTAAATTTCTTTTCACCCGGCACCAGCAAAGGACACATTTACATCTCATTCCCCAAAGGTAGAACATCAAAAGACGAGAGGTCTTATAGATATCCCTCATTCAAATGAAGACCTTCAGAAGGGCACACATCAAGATGGTTTCAATGTCCTGATCACATATGTGGCCAGAGAAAATGCTGAAAACTTCTGCTCTGCTCCTTTAGTAAAGCAAAAACCAAACTGGCAATGAACACTCTCTCAGCGAGTGGCTGAATCCTCACAATGTGCCAGGCATTAGCTGGACTGGGAGGGAGAGATAAAGTTGTCCGAGGTACAGCCCTGTCCGCAAGAAGCATATAACCTCAGCGCCGATATAAGACCCAAATAAGTGAATTCTGAGCTTGGGCGAGTCCACAGCTCTCCACAAAATGAAAGCACAAGGTCACACTCAATGAAATAGAGATGAACGAAGTTCTTATAAGGACATAAGAATTCAGAAAGAAATGGCATCATGAACTGGCTGGCTAGAGACACTTTAAGCTTTGAAGAGTGCAGCCAGGCAGAGAGGAAAAGAAAAGAGGACACACAGAGAGAAGCAAAAAGGGGAAGTAGGAGAAGAAGTGGCTCCTGGATTCCAGGGACTTGGTTTCAAAAGGCAGGACAAGTGGCCAGAGGCAATAAAATTAAAGCAAATTGTCCTGCCAACAGCTGGGGACAGGATGCTCAAGGATAGACACTATGCTGTGCCAGGAAAGGCCTGGAAGCTATGTCCAGGAAAGGAAACACACACACGCACACGCACACGCACACGCACACGCACACACACACACACGAGGACAGCTTGCCCTTTATAGTCTTAAAAAGGGAAATCAAAGTAAACAGGAATCTGGGAGACAGCAGATTATCAACAGATGGAAAGCTGATGGGAAATGCTACGAGAGAGACTGGTTCCTGTTCTCCAGGGCATTTCAACTGGTCACATTCTCACCAGTGAGTGAGGAGGGCAGAGCTCAGAGAAGCACTTCCGAACATGTAAGGAAAGAAGAGAGACTTCGGTAAAACACCCAGAGAGCCATTTGCATCCTGACATTCCTGGGGAGGTGGAGCACAAAAGCAATGAGCCATAGTGTAAATTATTCCTATTATCCAGAAATATTTATAAGCATAGAAACACAGAAAGCACTTCTGCTGCAGACTGAAGACGAAGGTTGTCTCCAGAAAAAGTACTTGTATGTTTGTTTGAGTTGTGAGCTGAACCAGCCACTTTTGTTTTTTTTCATGGAACACTGTTTCTACTTGAAAGAACAACTAACAGATCATAATTATTCAAAGTTGGAATCTAGCACTCTTCTCAAAAAGGAAAGAAGTGAGCTAGTCAATTCGTGGAAAATAACTGATAGTATTTTCCCCAATGATAAAATTTAAGCTATTAAGCCGAAAGAAAAGAAGAGAATTTTGGAAAACTTGCGTCCACCACCATGAGCTTGACAGCTTCCCCAAACTTAAAAGCTTCTGATGCTATCCATGGTCACATTAATAAAAGTAATTTTTGTTACTGTAAAATAAAGTATTTCAACATTTAGAAGACCTGTATAACTCAGTGAAGCTACTTCTTTCCCAAATGAACAGTGCAAAGTATTACAGAATCACGCTTGGGTAAAAGATACAAGCATAAAAGTTCAAGACAGATCACTGGATTTTAATGTAACGTGGTACAAAAAGTTTACTGATCTGGTTTCAGATTCCACATTGCAACTGGCCTCTAAAAACCTACCACTTGTCCAGTTTGGGTGTAGTATCAAAAAAGAATATCCATAATTATCTGAAAAAGCTATTAATATACTCCTCCCTTTTCCATCTACATAGCCACGTGAAGAAGAATGTTTTTCACAGACTTCAACCAAAGCAATATATTGCAATAGACCGAATGCAGAAGCAGATATGAGAATCCAGCTTTCTTTTATCAAACCAGATATTAAAGAGATTTGTTAAAATATAAAACAATTCCACACTTCCCAATAAAGTACCTTTTGTTTTGGAAACTGCAGTTATTTTTAATTTAAAATAATGTTATTTATGTTGACATTTAATTGGGTTTACTATTGTCATTGGTAAATAAATCGATAAATAACTTTTGAAATTTTCTCAGTTTAAATTTCTTAATGTGGTAAATATTGGTAGATGTAACCTACATGAACAAAATCTCTTTGGGGTCCTTTTTTAAGAGCATAAAGGAATCCTATGATCAAAACATTTGAAAACACAGATTTAAACTACTGTTAGATGATAGGAAATTCTACTTGTTCAGGGTCCAGCATCCGTAAGACCCAGGCCCACCTTCCTCCAAATCCCAAACAATGAGGTCGTTTTTATTGACAAGCAGATGTCAACAGAGACTTTTTGCTTGGGCTGTAAACAGGGCGAGGTTGATAAAATAACTTGTTTCAGGGCTTCCCTGGTGGCGCAGTGGTTGAGAGTCCACTTGCCGATGCAGGGGACACGGGTTCGTGCCCCAGTCCGGGAAGATCCCACAGGCCGCGGAGCGGCTGGGCCCGTGGGCCACGGCCGCTGAGATAAAAAATAAAAAATAAAAAAAAATAATTTGTTTCAGGGTTGATACTTAGCTGGTACGTACTGGCCCCGCCATATCAGTTATTAAAATACTGAAATAACTTTTTACTATTTGGTAAAAAGCCACCGTCCACCACCACCTAAGACATAGCCCCCACCCCCCACTATCCGGACCCCTCCCCCAGTACTCCAACCTCCCTCAAGAATCAGCAACTAAACAGTTACTGCCTGGCACAGCAGTGATGGGGGGGTCTCCAGCACCCTGCTCTAGCACTATGGTCAGGGTCTGTTCCGATCGGACACTGCCCAATGCCACATCAGTTGTTCATACTTTTGAATATCAACCTTTCTCAGCTCCTCCCTCAAGGATGAGAAAACTTGAGGCAACTGAGACTTTAAGGGGACAGCATTCCAGAGGGATGAACACTGGCTGGAAATACCATGATGGCCAAGTCACTATGTCACGGAGACGGACCCTGTCAGCAAAGCAGGCTTGCCTCTGAAGAACGAGTCACACACCAAATCAGCGAGAGCTGCCAAAGGTGGCTGTGGGACGCCCGCTTGCCTACAAGGTAGGAATGAGCAGTGACCATATCTATAGGAGGGAGCTTCCTGTAGCTCATCCCAGTCTTTGAATAGGAGCTCCAGACTCAGCTTTGCAGGACCACCCAGAGTCAAGCAGGGGAAATATCCTAAAGTGGGAAAAGCTGAGATTGAGGCTTAAAATCTAATGTCCTCACGAATTCTGTTTCAGAAGTTCCATCCCTGTGGAGTAAAACCAGTCATCAACATCAAAGTCAACCTGTAACAAGGGAAATTAATGGGAATTTTTTGCCCTTTGACTTCCCCTGGTAGGTACTTGAAGTGAAAGAAGGGAAAGGCCACGGCTGGTGAAGGAAAGGTAGAGCCTCACCCTCACTCTAGCCCCCAACACTCCCATTCAAAGACTTCAGCAAGAAGGCCTCTTCATGACCCCAAAGATTCATATTAATCCAAAATGCAGAAATCTGAGGGGAAAAGCAGGGAGAGAAGGAGAACGAAAGCGTTCCTCTAATTCACTGGCGAGTCTCCCCACTAATTAATTACAGTTCAGGTGTCTCACAAACCTACATTTTCTTTTCTAACTTCCACACCTTTATACATGCAGGTCCTTGAGGCTCCTAACCCTTTCCCCAACCTTTTGCAGTTGAAATCCAATACATCTTTCAGTGATCAGTTCAAATTCCTCTTTCTCCATGAAAACTTCCCCAAGCATATGCACACACCTGCTCGGCTAGAAGTGAGTCCCTCCTCTGCTGACCTTCCACCACACATGCTTGTCAGTATTTTCTTACGGCACTTATCACATTCTACTATGGGGACGGATTACCTCTGTCCATGTCTTCACCCCCATACTGGACTATGAACTTGTAGGCAGGGACTACATCTCACCCTTTGCATCCCTCTGGGCACCTAGCATAGACTCTGGCATTGTCTCTTGATTAAATCAATGAATGCATGGATGAATAGATGGAAGGAAGGAACAATGGTATAATGTTATACCTTGATTCCTGCCCGGTGAGTCAGTTCTTACCTCTGCATACTGGTTATGAATTCTCTCCCTGGATCAGGCAGATGCTAGGTTCAACAATATCCCTTTTTCCTTATCATTTAATGTCCTGACCAACCCGATCTTCTTCCCCCAAATCTGGTGGTTGAAGACTCAGGGATACCTTGAAGCATGAAGAGATTCATCTGGGTCATTTCTGGGCTCTGGGGAAATTTTTAGTTCTGTTTTCTCTATCCAAAGAGGAATACTGCAAACACCCTGTGCACACAGGTGAGCAGGCTCTAGATTTCAAATCCCAGCTCTGGGATTTATTGAGAGTGACTTGTGATTTGTATTTCACCACTCTCCCTTTTGATGAGAACAGATGTTATTTGTCTCTAACTCCCAGACACCTGGAACTAGGGAAATTCCCAGCGTCCACTTAATTACCATTGAACAAGGAGTGCCCATTAGAACTCTTTACCTACAGGGCATGTTTCTGCCCAAGCCTGAGGAAGCAGAATCATATAGCAGTGAGCATAGTAACTACAATCAAACCTGGCATGGTCCTCTTTATCTTGGGGACGACTGCATGGATGGAATCCTCATGCGTAGAATCACCTTCCCAACTGAGAGCAGAAAATGAAGGGACTCTGAAGCCCTGAATTAAGGGATGAAGTGTTTGAACCTTGCTGTTTAGCCATATATCCCTCCCCTGAGGGTCCTCATAGGAGTGGGGGCAGAGGCTTGGAGGGAGAGAGGGCCTGCAGTCACTTTGCAACTTGAGTCTCCTGCTATGAACCAGTGAGGAAGTGATGCAAGAGGTGGTTTAATCCAACGTTTCTTCCAGAAAAGAAGCACATTTATGAAACCAATAGATCCTTCTTGCTTCTCTGAATACACAAGATCTGGAGCTCTAAAAAAGAGCGAGCAATGCCCTTTGCCAAAGATAGCAAATACCCACATTCCAAGAGCATCTTCACATTTAGCCAGATTGCTAAAAACGACACCCAAATATGCCCCAAAGGGAAAACACTATACCATGGCTGCCCTTTTGCTGTTCAATGAGCGTGGGAAACTGTTAGTTCCACACTTATAAGAGCTTCAACCAAGAGAGGCTTTCAGCAGTTTTTTTAAAAAGCCCTAAACAGCTGATTTGTACAAGACTCACAGCCTTGCTGAATGCTAATGACAGTTTGAGCCAGGCTGGGAAGGGTGACACAGTTTGTCCGTCGTCCATCACTCCCAGCACAGCTGCTGAGTGCCACAGAAGCCAGGACCTTCAAAGGCTTGTTCCTGAGTCAGCTGCTCACAAAGATTCCCAACAACCTATTCTCAGATCCCCAGCCCAGAGTCCATGGCAGGACACAGGGAGGGCATCCATATGTTGCACAGAAGTAATGCGGCCCAGGGTTGCAGAGACCACATGGTCACCTGGAGCACCCACTGCATCCAGAGCTGCAGAACTTGATCCAGCCACTGGACTAGAATGAGAGAGAATGCAAAGAATCCAGACGTAGGGCTCCACAGACCTGGGTCCTGCTCCTGGCTCTGCCGCTTGCTGCCTTTGTGACCTTATCTAGGGTGACACTCAAATAGATAACAGCCAGAACAGTAAGGTTATGTGGCAGAGAGTGCTATGCGTTCGCTAAACCCGTTTCCTTTTTCTCCTGGGCAACCAGCTAGACTACATTTCCCAGGTTCCCTTGTTGTTAGGGGGCACCACATGACTGAGTCCCTGCCAATAAAATATGGCAGAAATTATGAGCTCCACTTCTAATCCAGGCCCATGAAAACCTCCCATGAGGTCCTCCATGTTCTCTCTCTTCCCATGTCTGCCAGATGCATGCAGAGGGTCCAGTAGAAGGCTGCAATTCCCGAGCCTGCATCCTTGGGTGGGTGGAAGGAAAATGGCCAGCCCACCAGGAACTTCCACATTGGTCACTGGATAAGTGAGGAATACATTTTTATTGGTTAAAGCCACTGAGGTTTGGAAGTTGGTACTGCAGTTAACATTCCTTACTCTAAATAAAAGAG
Organism: Stenella coeruleoalba; assembly: GCF_951394435.1. Taxonomy (NCBI): domain Eukaryota; kingdom Metazoa; phylum Chordata; class Mammalia; order Artiodactyla; family Delphinidae; genus Stenella; species Stenella coeruleoalba. Next base: position 43,840,020 of record NC_137154.1, on the reverse strand, counting down.
GCACCAACGAATCAGAAGGACTCTATTATGCTGCACCCACACACCTAGTATATACCAGAGGGATATTACCACCCAACTTACTTCTGAAACCTCCATTTCCTCATTGGTGAGATAGGAATGTCATTGTCTGCTCAATAAGGTTATTATAAGGATTGACTGAGATCATGTATGTATAGCAACTAAGTACAGTACTTCACCCATGGTTGACTGAATTGCATGGACTTCACTGAGTTCCTTCTCATTTGTGGTTCTCAGGTTCCTCATTTGTACACTGAAAATTACTCCATACACTCCCTTCCTCTTTTATAGGCAAGTAACAGCCTGAATTTTCTCCTTCTCCCTTATATTTTCAACTACAGTCATCCTGTCTACAAGGAAAGCAGCCCCTCAGTGAGCACTGCTGTCATTTTTAAACAATTTTATGAAAATTGCTCCCTTCTGGGTGACTGTGAGAGTCAGAGGAGGCCAGGTGGTGATGGAAGTGCATCTTCTTTGGGGCCAGGTGGAAATGAGCCCAGCCATATAGATGGGCCCCATACTCTTCGAAGGGACCAAAATACACCAGTTACAAGGTTTGAGACCCTGAGAACACACCTATAATCCTGAAAGCCAACACCAACTGTGATTAAATGCTACAAGGACTTAAGGGTTTTGATGTAACACAGTCATCAAGGATTCAGATTCTGTTGTCAAACTACATGCAGTCAATCCCTTTCTCACAGCGTGCTAACAGTGTGACCGCGGATACACTATTTAATGTTTGTGTGCCTCAATTTTATCAGAAAAGGGGGATAATAAGAGTACCTATCTTGGACTGTTGCTGTGAAAATAAAGTGAGATAATTCATATAAAGCACTTGGCTCAGTACCTGGCACGTAATAAATACTCAATAAACATTAGCTACGCATGTCTGTTCAGCACACATGAGAACAAACTTTGCAAGCAGTTAAAGAGACTCCTATTTCTCTAAGCAAGAACCTAGAAACACTGTCAATTGTCTCCAGCAGACATTTTTCTATTTAATGGCTCTAAAGAGACAGAAAAGCTTTAATCAATTCCCAGAAGTAAAATGCTAAGAAATTATACGCAGTTACGAAAACAAAATAAAAAACGTTTCCCACACATTGTTCAGCAGACAAAAACATATTGACATGCTGTTCCTGCAAGGAAGTGGGATGAATTTTCTAGATAATCCTGAGCCATTCTTCTCTCCCCCTACTGTGTCTGCTCCAGGGCCAAAATGTGCCTCCAGCCAAACAAGGGGCTCCCTCCCCCAAAGTTCCTACTATGGTTCCCTGGAGGAACCATGTTCCTCTATTCTTCCTTTAATGCTTTTTTTGTTCATTAAGTGAATATTTGCTTGTACAACATTTTAATTTCCTTAATAATTTTTAACTGTATTTCTTGAGCTATTTTCTCAGTGGTTGATCTGGCGCTTACATTATATATTTTAATCCATCCAAACCCATTAACTTAATTCTAGTGAAATATAGAAACTTTACTCCTATATAGCTCTAGTCCCTCCTTTCCATTTTTGTGCCTCTTCTGTGCTTATCGTCAAACATATTACATTTCCATATGTTAATAGGCCTAGCAATACAATCATATAACGTATTTTGTTTATGCAATTCCTTTTTAAATCAGTTAAGAGAAAAAGGAAGAAGAAATATGGAATTATACTGTATTTTACAATTGTCTATATAATTACATTCAGCGGCACTTTTTAGTTTTTTGAGTGAATTCAGATTACTGTCTGGTGTCATTTGCACTCAGCCTGAAGAAAATCCTTTAGTATTTCTTGCAAGGTGGATCTGATGGCAGTGAATTCTCTCAGTTTTGTTTACCTGGGAATGTCTTTATTTTGCCTTCGTTTTTGTCTTTTTGTTTGTTTGTTTGTTTTGGTTTGGTTTGGTTTTTTGGCCACACAGTGCAGTATACGGGAACTCAGTTCCCCGACCAGCGATCGAACCCATGTCCCCTGCATTAGGAGCGTGGAGTCTTAACCACTGGACCACCAGGGAAGTCTCTATTTTTCCTTCAAGGATAGTTTTGCTATATATAAGATTCTTAGCCACCATTGTTTCTGATGAAAAATCACCTGTTAATCTTATTAGGGTTCTCTTATAGGTGATGAGTAGTTTTGTTCTGTTCTGTTACTGCTTTCAAGATATTTTTCATTGTCTATCACTAAATATGCCATTGGTGTACTTAGTGGTGTTCCACATTTCTCTGTCTCTGCTCATTTTTCTTCATTCTTTTTTTCTCTTTTCTTCAGATTTAATAATCTCTATTGATCTGTCTTCAAGTTTGCTGATACTTTCTTTTGTCAACTCAAATCTAATTGTAAATGCCTCTAGTGAAATTTTCATTTCACTTTTCATATTTTTCAAGTCCAGAGTTTCCACTTTCTTCCTTTTTATAATTTTTCTCTTTATTGATATTCCCTATTGATAAGACATTGTCATCACATTTTCCTTTAAATCTTTCAGCAAAGTTTTCTTTAGTCCTTTGGATAAATTTATAATAGCTACTTTGAGGTCTGTGTCTGGTTAAGTAAAACAGCCAGGTCCCCTCAAAGATAATTTCTGTTGTCTGCTTTTTTCCTCTTTATGGCTTACATGTTCTCCTGTCTTTGATGTCTTTTAAATTTCTGTTGAATACCAGACATTTTAGATAATGTATTTTAGCCACTCTGGATACTGGTCACTACTCCTGCCCTCCCCGGCCCCAGGACTTGTTTTTGTTTACGTATTTGCTTGTTTATTTGTTTAGTGACATAAATGGACTCGTTCAGAGACATCTTTTCCCTGCACAGTGTGCAGTCTCTGATGTGATTCCTTGGAGGGTATAGTCCTGGCCCTGTGCACTCCCCCTATTCAATCCCCTGGGGTGACAGTGGTTTTAGCAGGTCTTTTTTTTTTTTTTCCTATCTCTTTCACTTATCTCCCCATTAAACTTCCAGATGGACTGCCTTATTGGTATCACACCCAGCTGTTAGCCTCCGCTAATTGCTACCTGATTGCTCGATTATTTTCAACAGTACTTTGAGGCATTGCTCAAAAATTGCTCCACAGTCTGATCCACTTAAGTTCAGGCTTCTTTGCAAGGGCAGTCTTTAAAGCTTGCTTTGACCCCAAGAAGGTTCTTCTCAGATATCTCCTTCTCTGGTTCTATCTGTTAAATGTCTAGCTGGTGTAGCTGGCCTGCTGTCTCTCATGTTGCTATTATGATACTACTAGCATCCTCTTAAATACTAACCAATTGCTTTTAGGCTTGAGGTTTCTCCCACTTTGTTCCAAATAAAGTGGAGAGCTACAGAACTCTGTGTTCTCACAGCCCACCTCTCCCCCTACGCAGGATCTCTGTACCACTACTCTGGAGCTAAGAGTGGGGATGGCAGTCCACTTCTCTCAGTGACATACCTGCTCTATGAGTGGGGTATCGGGTAGGGATGGCAGTCACTAGTCTTCTTGGATTGCCTCTCCTGGCATGGAAACTTCACCCCATGCATGGGTTGGGGTGTGGACAATTAGGGCCCAGTATTCTTTTTTATTTATTTATTTTTTGCGGTACGCGGGCCTCCCACTGCCGTGGCCTCTCCCGCCGCAGAGCACAGGCTCCGGATGCGCAGGCCCAGCAGCCATGGCCCATGGGCCCAGCCGCTCCGCAGCACACGGGATCCTCCCGGACCGGGGCACGAACCCGTGCTCCCTGCATCGGCAGGCGGACTCTCAACCACTGCGCCACCAGGGAAGCCCACACGTATGGGTTTGATTAATAAGTTAAAAATCCATTTAAAAGCATTACTGAATTTCTGATTATCCTTTGTCACGTGTGGTCTCCACTGACAGGTGGTGACCATGCCAGGTACCTGGCTAGGTTTCAGTTTCAGGACCAGAAAAGTAAGCCAGGCTTACAATTCAGGTGACCCATCGTTGAGCCCACGTTGCTAGGGAGAGGGGAGGAACAGAGTGGACAGGCAGTCTGTTTCCAGTCCTAGATACTCTGGGTAGCCTCTGGCGACATCACGCCAACGACTGGCCATACCAGAATTTGAGCCGAATCTGTCTGACTTCAAAATCCAGCACCTTGTCTGAGCTGGAAGAGGCAGTGTTGCTGCGTATCAGAAAGCCACTCCTGGGACCAGAACCCACAGTGCCATTTCAGAGCTTCGAGAAGCTTCCTGGATTTTGCTCCTGTTTTCCCAAACTGGCAAAGACCAAGTGGCCTCCACTCTCAAGGCAAAGAGAAAGTGATAAGGAATTTGGGAAGCTTTTCCGCCCCAGGGAAGAATCAGGCTTGATGACACTTTGGTATTAACTGGCTCAGCCATGCAGGGAGGCATAATTAGTTTCCCAGACCAGAGCTTCATTCCACCGGTCCCTCACAACCCAAGGGCTACAGAATCTGTTGGCAATGAAAAGAAAAATAAAATCATCGCTCTCCTCAGCTCACCTACTGGGCTATTGCTCATAGCCACGAGCAAAAGGTGAGGCAGCCATCTGTCTGCTGAGGTATAAAAAAGAATGGAATAGTCATTTTTAAATGACATTTTCCATTTTTCCCCTATGTCTATTATGCCCTCTTCCACCCTACTGCTTAAATGACTCTTTTCAAATCGAAAGTATCAGGGAATAATAGGAAAAGAAAAATTGTAGTAATCCGTGGCTCCTGCTAACAGGCTGCTCTGTCCTGGTGGGCAGAGTCCTAGGAGAAACTTCTTCCTGCCCATGTCCTGGGTGTACAGACTGGAGAGGGTGGGAAAAGCTGTGCTGGGCCTCTGTGAAGACCTACACCCATGGGTGGGTGATTTTTCCCTAGGCAGCCCCCGGGGGACCAAGGGGTCTGGGCTGCCCGATTTCCAGCCCTGCTTCTGCCCATGATGCCCAAGGAATTTCAGCAGTGCAGGAAGGAAAAACCCTCTCCTGACTCTGGAGTTTTCCTCTGAGAGTCCTCTTCCCCCCTGCACACAGTTCCTGCCACCTCTCTCCTGAGTGTGAAACAGCAAGTCCCAACTCACCACCATCACCCTGGAGACACCCTGAGATGGCGGGATCCATTCTGAGGTTCTCACAGGCCTCAGGGCAGAGAGGAGGCCGAGTCCAGATGGGAAGCCAAAAGCCAACTTTCCCTTAGCTCCGGGCCCAGAGGAGTTCTTTATCCTTTCTTGGAAATTAAGCTATACTTTCTCCTTCCAATTGACTCTCCACGTATCCATTTAAATGACCTCAACTTTGTCCCTCCTCTTGAAACACAGACACCCTGTTCAGCTGTACCTTTTCTGGAATTATTCTCTGCTTTTGGTGCAGGTTTATTTTTTCCCTTCTGTGTCCACGAGATTGCTTTCATTTGAAAGTGACCACAAGTGACAGCTTTATTACAATAAAGACACTGAGGGTCCCCAAAGGCTCCAGGCTTTTCTTACCAGCTGATTCCTGGGAGATCTCGGGGCAGGAAAGCACATTTGACACACACACACACACACACACACACACACACACACACACACACACACACACACACACACACACACACACACACACACACACACACACACACACACCACTGAACCACAGTTTCCCTCTGATTAAACCATGAAACAGCAGTAAAAGCTATGAGGTGCCAGGAGAGACACCCCAGGAGTGCGTATTTTCCTGTCCCTGACCAAGAAGGAGGACAAAGCATGAGACAGCCTCACAGAAGTCACCCCCAAGCCTGGAGGGATGGGAACCAGCTCTTCGGGCACCTGGCTTCCCTTCCAGACCACTTTGAAGCCAGAGATCGGGATGTGAATTTTCTTACTAAGTGGTTTTAGTGAGGCCTGCTTATTTTTTCATTTAGTCACTCAACAAATTCCTAATTAACTCAACTATTGTACATGCCCTACTGGCATGTAGTTTCCAGTGAAACACTGGAAAATGGAAAAAAATAGGACCCTGCCTCCACTCGCAAGGAACTCACAGTCCAATGGGAAAGCAGGTCAATAGCTCCAGTGCAGGACAGATTTCTCACCTGTAAAATGGGGCTCAGGATCTCTCAGGCTTATTTTAAGGATTAGATAATACGAAGAGGATTAAACAGTACCAAACATCTAGTCAGTGCCTGATAAGTGTCAGTGCTTTTGTCTTTTCCTCTCCTTGATACAAGATCTCTGCCCCTCCTCCATCTGCACCACTGCGTGGGTTTGAAAAGCTGGGAAGAAGCCTGCTCCCCATACTGCGACTGCATCACCAGGAGCTACCATGTGCCGCTGGACCTGAAGACAGGTCCTGCTCAACAGTGCTGTGTCCCCCGTCCTGAAGATGATCCCAGGTGGTGGGGTGCAGGCCCCAAGGACCCAGACAGACCAGGCAGAGGGGACTGGGCCTCCAGCCTCACCACATCTAAAGGAATCTGCCCATCCTTTGTCCCTTTAGCACCTGGCTTCATCTGAGAATATACAACCAAGGATTACTTCCCACTGCAGAAATTTCTTCTGAGGTTGAGGGGAGTAACTGGATGCAAAGGGAAAGTTTCTGGACCTGATTCAGGACCCTTACATCCCCATCCCAGAGTCTCTAGCACGTGGCTCAGGGCCTTCAGGGCGGTCACCTAGTTGCTCTGGGCCTTGGATCTCTCGACACAAAGTTAGAAGGTGAGGATGGTCTCGCTCCTTCCGGGTCTAGCGTGCTCTGATTCTCAATAAAGATCCTTTGGACGAGAGCCTTCACAGTTGACATCTGACTTGAGAACTGCCAAAGTTGGAAGGCTCACCCTTTTTTGCTAATTGATGAGGAAAGATGGAAGGACTGCATTGAGCCGCACAACACAATACTGTTTCCTAATACTGACCAGGGTGAAATAAGACATTTAATTTTTGATTTACAAAAATCAAATGCATACTTTCTGTACTTCTAAAGTAATTACAAACTCAAAAATACTTATTTATGCCTTTTTGGCTAAAAAACAACTAGCTGTTGTTGAAAAACATTCAAAATTCACAATTGTATAGTTTTAGGTATATAAAAGAATCATTTTAATTCTCTTGTTAAGGCAATTATCATCTCCCTACTCATAAGGGACCAAAATAACTCCCACTAATCAAGAAATGGTTTATTGGCCAGGAAGTTTAATAACGATTTAGTACGATTCTCTCTAGTAAAAAAGCAAAACCATCCCTCAGTTTTCTGTCACTAGTAAGGGATCTTTTTCAAAAAAGACTTCAAATAGATAAGTACTAAAAAAAAATGTAGTGTGTACCATCCCAATATGAAACTACATCTATTTCTGAGTTGTAAAGAATGTATATTAAAATTACATCATGCAACAAAATGCACATTTTGTAGGGGGGAAAGAAAGAAAAGATTAAATTGAATCTTCCTGACAACTGGCTTAAATCACACCTTCCTGCCTGCAATTGAAATTATAAGTCACATTGCTTTGTGTTAAATCAAATTCACCCCAGCAGGAAGACAGGCTGCTGCAGCTCCAGTTCTACTGGGAGGTGGGTGGAGATGGAGGAAAACATTTCTCTCCTCTAGGAGGCTCTTCTTCCACCAGGGATTTGGGGAAATGAGACTCTCTGGCCAGGTAACTGGACACCTTGCATAACTCTCCCACCAGCCAAGGTTTCTACAAATAGTGCATTCCTGACATCGTCCCCTGCCCACTGCAATGCCAAGTGGGTTTTACAAAACAAATATTTCTCTACAAATGAGTGCAGGTCCCCAGGCCAGCAGGCTTAGAATTTCAGAGCAATAGTCAAATCAAACTGAGACACTCCAGATGTCTCAGCCGAGAAGCTGTCACCAGCGTGAGGCTGGGCTTCCCTCTAACCTCACTTCTGACCATCTCAGGCTCGTCTTAACCGGAGAAGTCCTTACACACACACCCTGTCTAAATGAACTGAAACAGGGTTCAAGGCTGACAGTCTAGGTGTTACAACCAGAAAATATATTCCTGACCGTATTTTCTACGCCAGCTCCAAGAGGGAAATGTGGTGGGAAAGAAGGAAAGAGGGAAAGCAGGAAGACTGAAGAAAAGAACGTGTTCCCCGCCCCCATGCCCACCATGTGATAGGCAGGGTGAGGTGCTGTCCTGTACCTCATTTAATCAGCACCTCATTTAATTTAATTTCACCTCATTTAATCAGCACAACAATCCTACAGGGTTTAAGGGGCAGTCGTCCTCATTTCTGTGGTTAGGGAAACTGAGCACAGGGAAGTGAAGAGACTTGCCCAAGGTCATCCAACCTGTAAACGGCAGCACTGATTCCAACAACTCCACTTTTTTTTTCCGTACTTCGCCATGCTCAACAAGACTCAGGTCTCCCACTTCCAGGCAACTGTTGGTTTTACTTACTGCCTGAACATGCTCTCACCTAATCTTCCCTACTCCACTCCTCTAAATCCTCCTCATTCTTCAAAGATGTGTCATAAGTCCCACTTCCTCGGTGAAGTCTGTTCTACCGGCGCACTCTTCCAGAATTCAACATTAACCCTCATAACATTAGTTAGTTTGCGAAAGATCCTCAACTGTTTCTTGTGTTGTCTTCCTAGCCTGATGATGAGCTTTTCAAAGCAAAGGACTCTGTCCTACATATTTTGTCATTTCCTGACACAGCTGGCACAGTGTCAAGCCCACAAGAGGTGCTTGGAAGCAGCCACAGAACAGCCTGGATTGGTGCCTTTAAAAGCTGGGCTCCTCTGCTCATCCCTTCCAGGGGCTCCCCTTTTCTCCCAGAGCATTTCTCCCACAGTGGCCCCCAAGGCCTGTACAACCTGCTCCCCACCTGGCCCCTCTCTGGCCTCACCCCCCATCCCTTTCTCCCACAGTCACTCTGCCCTGGCCACACTGTTCCCAATACACATACACCAGGTACATTCCTGCCTCAGGGCCTCTGCACTGGTCCTTTCCTCCACATGCAACTCTTCCCCTAGACAGCGCTCACACCTAATTTTCTTCAAGTCTTTCCTTATCAGAGAGCACCTGACTACCTCATTTAATTGCAAATCTTTCATGTTTTTGTCTTTGTTCCACTGACACACCCCCAGCACTTACCAGGTACTCAATAAATGCTAATTGGATGAAGGAAGGGAAGAATCTGAGCATGTGACCAACAGAAGGTAGGAGTACCTCCCAGGTCACTGTCAAACTCCAAGCCACAAGAGAGGGGAACAGGAACTTGAAGGCAGGTCTGCAGTTTCTCCAAACCATCCCAAGCCTCCACCCCAGGCCCCAGTAAACAATGCCAGACTTGGGATCCATCTCCAACATCTGCCCACAGGACTAGCGGCCCAACAGTATATACACTTGAGCCCAGATATTCCACTTTCTCGATTAAATGGGAATTCCTGGCACACCTGGACATGTCTGCTGTTTGTGTGCACCTCTCCCCCCTATGGCCCCCAACTCAACCGCATGCCCTGAGCCTGGAAGACCCCCCTAGTGAAGCTTTGTTCTGAATGAGCGGAGGAGGTGGTCTTGTTCACACTAAGTCTTCTGGAAACTGATACTGCTGGCTGCGAAAAGCCAGGCCTGGAGCCTCTCTCAGCCTTCCACAGCACTCCGCCCTATCAGCTCCTGGCACGAGCGACCTCCTGCATCTCCAGGGAAGGACACTGACAAAACAGTCGCTTGGTAACCCACCTCAGGGCCCTGCTACTCTCATGAATCCTTCTTCCAGTCTCATCTACAACCTTTCTGCTAAAAGAAAGGGATGATCCTGTTTTCTCTTAATTAGCATCACTGGAGCAGGAAAAACAAGAGGGTCCCTAGCCCCTCACTAAGGGGCTTGAGAAAGGTAACTTACTAACTGTATCATGTTAATTACAGTCACTGAGACTTGATTTCCTCATCTGTAAAATGGGGGTAATGACATCATCCCCCAGGGTTGCTTACAAAGTTAAAATGAAGTATCACATGTAAAGTATTTAGCACATAATAGGTGCTCAACAAATATTAATTCTCTTTCCCTTCCAGTCTCTCCTCCAGATAAGTTCAGCCCTATTTCTACAACCCTTCCTCCCTCGTTCTTTTTTCTAAGTTTTGAATCATTGATAAAATTCTCTTTCATCATTTTCCACTGGATTCCCCTTCTAATATAAATCCTCAGCTTCTAATAAGTTTTTTTGTAAAGCCTGGCCCAATTATAGACTTGGAGAGTCTACGTCATAATTCCTGCATGTTATACTTTCCTCCATATACTCTTTTAGAAAACAAAGCAAATCAGAGGATCAGTTTATTATTAAACTGAGATTTAGAAATGGAAGAAACTAAAATGTTAAAAGACTCTTCTGCAAGCCCCGTGAACTTAGAGGCAGGTCTAAAGCCTCACCCACACCCCTCCCATTCCTCCGTGGCTCCTTCTCTTGCATCAGAGAAATATGATGATGACTAATTAGACAAAGTCTGTCATACTCGTCGAGATCCTCTGAGGCAGGAACCACATAAACACAAGCATCATAACTTCAGTAAAGAGAAACCAGAAAACCCCTCTGCTCTGGGACCCTACCCATCCAGAGCTAAATAAATCTGAAACAGAAGATCAAAAAGGATCTTCCACATGGATAACAGAAAATGTCACCAGCATAAACAGGAAGAGAGATTAGTTCAATAAAGGAATACAGTCACATCTGTGGGTCTCAAGTAAGATTTTTGCTTACTTTTAACTTCCCAGCATATAACTCACAAGGTTATTAATGCAGACTCCTACTGTTTTGGGCAAATAAACAGCTGCTGATGCTCTGTGCCCAAACCACTTTATTAGAGCTTTGCTTTACAGCAATTGTTTTTTTCCTTTCCAAATCCTGAGAGGCTCAGACTGCTGAAAAAAACAGGGAGGACTAAGGCAGAACGAATAACAAGGAGGCAGCCTGGGTGGGCAGGGAAAACAGGGCAGGGGCTGCTGGGACCCTCACCGTCCTCTTTATGACTCTTGGACAAAGTCACCGTTCAAGAGCAGAGAACAGAAGACACAGATGTGGTGCAATCAGAAGGGCTGTTTTTGCCACGATGCCAGGAGTTACCCTTAAACAGAATTTACCAATGTGAGATGAGGATGACCAACCATCCAGGTTTGCCCAGGGTTGAGGGGCCTCCTTGGACCCAAGAATTTCAGTTTTAAAAGAGTGAAAGTCCTGAGCAAACAGGACAAGTTGGTCACCCCAGGAGCCACATGACTGTGCCAGTGCACGGGAAAGCACTCAGCACTGGGCCTGGCATATTGTGAGTGCCCGAAAGTCACGTGTGGAATCTGAATGAGCTCTGGCCTGCAGCTCACACAGTCTGCTTTTCCTACGAGGCCAAGTTCCTGGCGGGGGGGTGGGGGAGGGCGGGGGGGGCACAATCATCCAAGAGAAAGAGCTTTCCAGAGCCTCCTTGCTGGTACCTCACTGCCCCTTCCAAACAAGGCCTTCTCCCTCTGGCACCCCAACCCCAAGGTTCCTCACTTACACAAGGACAGACCCAGCCGCCTGCCTGGATCCCTGTTCCATCAGTCTCCCGCTTGAACACAAATCGTTGATAAAATGATCTCCCAGCCCCTTCTCTGTGAGACTGTCATCTTCTTTTCACTTCTGGGGAGAGCACAGATGCTGAAGACAGTTTCCCTTCTTAGCTCAATCACCTATCAGCTTTGTGACCTGGGGCAAACTAAGTCGCTACCTCTCAGTGTTCTCACCTCTAAAACTCTCCCTCACCATGCAGTGAAGATAAAAAGCAATCATGCGTGGACCGCACCTAGCCCAGTCCCTGACACACAAGAATAGTTCTCTTCCTCCGTTCCTTCTGATACAATCCAGCTTCAATTCAGTTACATACCTGTTGCTCTTAAAATAAATCAAGGGTTTGGTTAAGATTCTCATTTGGCATTTCTGTAGCTTTAAATCTCTCCTTAGCTTTCTAACTCCTATAATCATTGGCCCAAGCAATTTTGTACTGTTCTCCTAAGTCCTCATATGCCACTAGCATGACACTTATAAGCGCAAGTTTCAAACCCTGTCCTGCCCAGGTCCCTGAATCGCCTTCCCTCTCCTCCAGGATCTCAGCTGCCTTTCACTCTAAGTCCCCAGGGGCCACAGATGGGTGTGCAAGTCAGACCAGTGAAGCTAAACAAGGTACCAGAGCTTAAGATGTGCTCCACTTAAGGTGCTCCACTCAGAATCTTAAACTCTGGACACTGGTGGAATGAACCCATTCATGCCAAAGAGTTAGCCTAAGCCTCCTCTTCGGGCATCATTTTCCATTGTTCTCATCTGTCCTGAGGAGATGGGTGCTGATGCCACTTCTCTGGATCTCTCCAAACACCATTTTTGTCTTATAAAGGACAGTGAGAACAAACATAGCCCAACAAGGTATGTCTGCCAGCTCCAGTACCATTTTAGCAATGCCATCATAGAGGAAGTCTGTCACTATCTCACTGGGGTTGGACACTTAAGGCTTTCCACTGGCATCGTTAAGGGCAGCTTCATCTCCCCAAAGCAAACCTTCACAAAACTGAAACTGAATGTTGGGCAGTGAAAGAGAACTACATCTCAGAAATGCATACCCACTGACTGGGAGGGTCTGTCCTAGCAACATATTTTAATCTATAATTGTGTAGCCAGAAAAAACTACCAAAGCATTAGTGTTCATATAATCAGGAATCCTCTTGCTTAAAGCTCCAGTTGGCTGCATTCAGCTGGGTCCATAAAGAGTACATAGACCCACACAGAAGATTCCAGAACAGCAGCTGTTCCCAGTTGCTGTCACAACATATTGGATGTTGGAACATTTGTGCGGTAATTTGTTATTAACAATAATTTAAGCACCAAAGCGTATGAATGATTAAGGTTAACTATAAATTGAAGGAATTTCAAGGTTATCAGATTCTCTTGCATATTAATATGCTTTTTTAAGTGGGAGAAAAAGGGATGGCGTGCGAATGAACACAACATGTTAGGACACGCATCATCCTGGCCCTGCCCTGGGGCGTGTGCCCTGCATGTGAAGGCACGTGTGTGAGGAGGGGGGAAATATTGAAAATGCCTGTGCTCAAGCATTGCATTGTGGAATGGCACTAACTCTGACCCCGAAGGCAATGTGAGATTTGATAAGATGACAACTGTAGGCACAATGGAATAATCAAATCTCTGCAGAATTCAAGACGCTCCAGCCCTAGGGAGACTTTCAAGGCCAGCATAAAAAGTGCAACCCACCATTCATAGAATCTAGACCATCAACCAGCAGACCTAACCCACTCTGCCCCTTGCTTTCTACCACAGTGCCCGTCCCACATTTATAGACTTCTGCCCCTCCAACTTCATGCATAATCCTCTCTCTCCCAAAATTCCACCTTGGTGCCTCCTGACTACATTCATCACTCATATTCAGCTTGGTGTTTCCCCAAAGGACTTTCTGTGCAATATCACCTCCATCTGGACTGCCCTCCTACATGCTTCTCACAGGGCAGCCTATCTGTCCTAGTCTCCAGAATTGAACCCAAGCAACGAAACATAAAGAGACCCCCAAGCCCCAAATCAAAGCAGTAGCCCATTCAGCTTTCCAAGTTAAGTCAGAAATCCTATAGGATGGTAATGAAGATGTTCCAGTAACCCTGTATGTGTCTCTGGATCCCATGAGCATCTTTGCAAAAACACAGACCAGCCAAACCCAAGTAACTGAAGCTGAACTTCAAGGCCCTCACAAACCAGAAAACCAGACTGTGGCTCTCCGGCATTTCATTCTGAATTCTCCTTGAGATTCTATATCAACCTACTTATCAAGGGCAAATAACAATTTATGTCAAGTGAGTGGGAAAGGATGTGGAATTCATTTATTTTACAGCCTACACACTTCTGGATAAAAATGAAAATTCTTTGGCCAAGCGAGAAAGTTGTATTCTTTGGCAAGGCTTTTCTATTCCATGTAGATGTGGTCCTGGGCTATTAATAAAGATAATTGGGCTCAATCTCTAAATTTTGCTATTGAACTCTCTCAAAATATCAATCTCTGTTACTAATATAATTTTACATGCCACAGTTCATTCTGAAGGACAAATAGGTTTACTCTTTAAATGACACCCTTTCCTCAAATAATCTCCAAGCATTTAGCAAACATGATATCCTCTTCTTTACAACCCTGCCAAGTCAGGAATCAGATGAGAAGGACACCAGCCAATTCTTAGTGACATCCAAAAGCCATAGGGGACAGAAAAAAAAAAAAATCTCCCAACATCCAGGCCTTGGATATTTTCTGATTTTTAGGAACCATATATGCGTTTGTACTCTTGGTGAGGCAACCTACTGTCACTGGCCTGATGTACATTAATATGCACATAACATGCCTAATAAAATTTTAGGAAACAAAAGCAGTTAATAATCCATTTCTCCCATTGTTGGAATGATCTTGACTAAATGAAGTAAGATAATGGATTTAGAAATTAGTCATATAATGTAATACACTATTAATCATGGTATTCAGAAGGGTAAATAGATGTTACAAGAACACCACCCAGGAATTCAATTTCCTTTTAGATTTGCTTACTCTCTTGAATTCTTTATGCTACCATCATCCCTCACAAAAATCTAACACTCTGATGTTTCCTTTCTCCCAAAAAAATGATTTGCAACCCTTTCTTTAAAAAGAAAGCATAGCCCTTTTAAAAATGAAATATTTTACAGAATTCCAAATATAAGACAGATGAAACAGGAACAACATTGGTTGCATGGAGGGGAGAGAATGGGTACCAGCGGGGTCCAAGAGACCTCACTTGACCCTTTTATTTCTTTTTTTATTTTTTAATTTATTTATTTTATTTATTTATTTATTTTTGGCTGCGTTGGGTCTTCGTTGCTGCGCGTGAGCTTTCTCTAGTTGCGGCTAGCAGGGGCTACTCTTTGTTGCGGTGCACGGGCTTCTCACTGTGGTGGCTTCTCTTGTTGCGGAGCACAGGCTCCAGGTGCACAGGCTTCAGTACTTGTGGCACGCGAGCTCAGTAGTTGTGGCTCGCGGGCTCTAGAGCGCAGGCTCAGTAGTTGTGGTGCACAGACTTAGTTGCTCCGCGGCATGTGGGATCTTCCCAGACCAGGGCTCGAACCTGTGTCCCCTGCATCGGCAGGTTGATTCTTAACCACTGTGCTACCAGGAAAGCCCAACCCTTTTATTTCTTAAGTCCCAGGACAAACCTTCCAGAAGCTTGGGGCTCCTGGGACAGAGTTTGAAAATCACTACCCTAAGGTATATGTGTAAAGCAAAAATTATGTATATAAAATAGAACACAGGCATAATATATATTTCATTAATTAATTAATGATATCTGGAAATAAAACATATATATAAAACACACAAATCGCAAACACTGATATCCCAAGAGGAAAAACTGGCAAAGGACACCAATACGAGGTTAAAACAAATATAGGGCTGGGGGGAAGATACTAAGTTCTACAGTAATCAAAGAAGTACAAAGCAAAAGAATAGAACATTTGACAGTGGTTACATCTGCCCAGAAAAAGTTGAAGGACAGCACCCAATGCTGGCCAGCCTCCGTGAAACAGGTACAATAATACATTGTTATTGGCTGTATAGAAAGACTTTCCTCTTGAAAAACAATCTTTCACAAAAATGTTCATATTCTTTGAATCAGCAGTAATCCCACTTCTGGAAATACATCATTAAAATCGTTCAGAAGAAGAACACGGTGAAGTGAAGATGTTTATTTCTGCGTTAATTATAATAGAAAAGCAAATGTTAAGTAACAGGCAAGTGGTTAAATCGATAATGGTATATTGATGGTGCAATGTTATGCAGTCACTAAAAATACAGTAAAATTTCTCTTTAAATATCCTCCACTTAATCGCCTCTCCAGATGAAGCATGCTTTCATTCTCTCCATGAAAAACAAAACAAAACCAGGATGCCTGTGTCCCTCTGTGTCAGCTTCTCTCTCCCACCCCATTCACATCTCCTGCTAACAACTGAGTAATACTCCTACCAAGAGTCCACTGGGTTTGTTTCCAAATGTGTTTAGACTCTTGGTACTTATCATTGTAACAGCATAATTTAATTACATATTATATAAACCAATGGAATATCATTGCTAAAAAGATGAGAGTTGTTACTAAGAAAATTAATTTAAAGCCTTGGAAAGACTTATAAAGTCAGTCGCATAACTAGCAGTCAAATTACTCGTGAACAAAATCACTGCAAAAGACCAGACAAAAGTCATAAAAATTTAGTCTACTACACTGCTTCATAAGCATCTTCAAGTTCTCAGTGAATGTTAAAGAAAACAGAACTAGAAGTCAGACTTTGTAAACAGCACCTTATGGGAGTGGTTCATTCAAGGAAGATGATCAGAAAGGCAATGGGCAGACCCAGCCCAAAGACAAAAGCCTTGGCCTTACATCAAAAGGCTGACAAATAAATGCATATTTTGAATAATATTAAAACAAAATATTTAATGTATGTATGTAGTATTTTATTTTATTCTCCTCTTTAACCAGTTTCTCAATAAACTAACTTAAATCCCAACTGTGTTGAATAAGAGGGATTCTATCGTCCTTTAAAAACGAGTTCACTACAACAGGGGCCCGGAGTGCCTTGATTCACCACTGTATGCAATTTCACCTCCCCAGTGTGTTGCCTGGCACATACCAGGTCTCCAATAAATAAGGATTAAATTGATAAACTATGTAGCAAATATGGAAAAACTGCTTCTAACAAAAAGCAAACTGAGGAAAGCAGAATATTAAATTACATGTCAACCACGACTACACCTTCGTTTTTAAATACGGAGGCAGATGGACAACACTAGAAGGCAATGCTCAAAATACAAAACAGTTGTTTTAGGTTAGAATGAATTAGAGGCAATTTTATACATGTTAAAATATTTTCTTCAATATTGGCACATTCTTTTACAGATTCAAAGAGATACTCATCAAAAAAAAAGAGGGGCTTCCCTGGTGGCGCAGTGGTTGAGAATCTGCCTGCCAATGCCGGGGACACGGGTTCGAGCCCTGGTCTGGGAAGATCCCACACGCGGCGGAGCAACTAGGCCCGTGAGCCACAACAACTGAGCCTGCGCGTCTGGAGCTTGTGCTCCGCAACAAGAGAGGCCGCGACGGTGAGAGGCCCGCGCACCGCGATGAAGAGTGGCCCCCGCTCGCCGCAACTAGAGAAAGCCCACTCACAGAAACGAAGACCCAACACAGCCAAAAATAAATAAATAAATAAATAAAATTAAAAAAAAAAAAAGACGTTGTTTTGGTTTCTACTGGACTTCCACAATAAGAAGTGAATCCACATTTCCATTTCTTAAGCTCTGCAACACTTCAGCCTCCTTCGGCACTTTCTACTTAACCCACTGCACCACCTGCAGCAATCCCACCTTTCTCCTCCTAAGACCACACGTGTACTAACACTTATTTTGTGTTTCCAATCTATCAGGATGCTCTTTTAAATCTGGAGTTATCCACCCTCTCATTTACCATCTATCTGGTTAAAAAAAAAATGATCAAAACTGCAATTTCCATTCCCAAGAGATACCCAAACACCATCTAATTGAATCATTCAATCAGAAAACAAATTAAAATGAACTACCACTGCAACCCCCAAGAGGAAAATAAACTTTTCAGTCATGACCGGAATGTAGCTCTAGGGTGACGCTCCAGAGCCTCTTCTAATTGCAAGTCCTATGGAGCATCCAGCAGAACATTCTGTGACATTTGCAGCTTCTGAGACAACTTTCCTTCCAAAGCAAAGAGGAGCCTGTGCGAGGCTCCAAAGCAAAACAGTCATTTGAGAATGGAAATTCTTTTATTATTGACTAACCGGTGTGCACTGGGGACCCTCACTGTGTACCCATTCATTCATCCACTCGTCCATCCAACACGTACTCTCTGAGGAATGTGCCAGGAACTGTCCTGGGTGTTCCACGAACACTTTTTAAGTGAATGTAACCTCTGCCTTTTGGCATGAAACAAAACAAAACCCAGAGATTCCTGAGTTTAACTATGGAAGAGTCTCCAAGTGGAAAGGCTATGACTCCATCATCCCTCAGCCACCCTCTGAAGCCTCTAAGTCTGACACCCACTCCCACCGTCAAGTGACTCCAGGAGAGCACTGCCGCCCCTGGGACCCTCTGGCCCTCTTAAGAGACAGTATAGTATGTGGTTAAGAACACAGATCCTGAAGCAGCATTAGCTGGGTTTAAATCCCTGCACTTTAGGCAAATCATATAACCTCTCCGTCTGTAAAACGGAGCTAATATACCTACCTCGTAGGGTGAGAAGGATTAAATAATTCGTTATACGTAAAGCACTTAAAATAATGCAGCTGCTATATAATTTTTAGCTACTATTATCATCCCTATTCCCCCTCAGCTCAGCAGAGTAAACCGGATGGCTCCAAATGCTCTACTAACTAGAGGAAACTTGACAGTGGAATACACACAATCAGCCCGTATCATCAAGGACGAGCCTTTGATCTATTCCTTTCCCACCCTCTGCCTTCAGAGAGCTGCACTTGGCCAGTCCCAAACACAGTAGGCCCCTTACTTAAGGAGGTAAATCCCTAAATTTAAATTCCCCAAATACTAGCTCAGGGATGGCTCCAGCACCACCAGGGGAGCTGTCCCTAGTCATGGCTACGCCATCATGGCACAACCAGCCAAGCACCCTCTGCCCTCCCCCTGCTTCACGGCTAGTCTTTCCCAAATCATTGACCCTTCCCCAAGCCGCTAGGGGTTGTGGCTTCTGCCTTTCCGCCTGAGAATCTGGTCATTTCTGAATATCTACGGGACTCATAACACAGTCATTGCACATACACAAGAGAACTGGAGCCACACATGTTTTAAGAATCCTGCTTCCTCTTATTTTCCCATCTCTCTCAATTTTTTCAGGTATATATTTGAAAGTTCCGAACAAGGCACAGCTATAAGATTTCTTGGGAGCAAAAGCACAAGGCCTCCTTTCAACTTCCACATTGCACTCATTTTCATGTACAGCCTTATAAATCATGTGACACGGTCCACATTCTACATCATAGGGGGGCACTCTGGGATGAGCTCACGGGTTAATAATGTCTCCTCACTGCTTCCCAAAGTAGTACCTTGCTCACCTCCTCCCTGACCAGATCAGAAAGCACAAGAGAATCATTTTCCAGGAACATAAACACACACACACACACACACACACACACACACACACACACACACACAGAGAGAGAGAATCTGTGAATGAAAATCTCTTAAAATCTGTGGGCAAACTGGAAATGTCAAAGTAAGGTATGGGCTGTGTCTCCCTGGGAACATTCTGAATCACCCTGGAGCAAACACTGTACTTCTATTGCTGACTAATTGTCAATCTGGACCCATGGGATGGAAAAGGACAAGAAACACAGCAACAGGCACCATCAGATAGATAAATTGGTCTGCCACGCAAGCCCAGTGGCAGGCTGAGAGGCAGAGGCAGGTATGAAGGAGAGCTGTGAACGGTGTCCTTTTCTGGGGAAGTGTCAGCCATGAACTTGACTTGAAGTCGTCAGTCAGGAAGCACCATGGATACGTATACCTCTCCTGCACTCACCTGAACCTCCCCCTGGGAAGGAACTATTCTGTACACGTGGGGAAACAAACCAAATGTAGAGAGAGCAGCTGTCCCCACGACGGCAGGGGCAGCAGATGCAAGGGTTGGATCCTGACACCCATGTGTCAACAAAAGAGAGTGCTCCTGGGGGAGAAATATTCAACCAGATGACGGAGCCAAGGTCTGCCGGGTGCTGAAACCAGAGCCTAGCAGGCCTGCCAGGTTTACAGGTGAACTAGGCTCAGCTGGCCCTGCCCTGCCCTTAAAAAGCGGACATGCCTGATAGAAAACAGGTGGAGCAGAGGCGAAGAAACGAGAAATGCGAACGTGAGACACGGGCATGTGTGTGCACACACGGCCGGCAGGGCCCAGAACTCTCTATCCGCTGCCTCTGACAGCTCATCGAACAGGGTCGCCTGGGAAGAGCGCTCCGTACCCCATCCTCCCCTTGGTCCCAGCCCTGGCCTCGAGCGCAGTCACCCGGTTCAGCCTTAGACTCTAGACCTACCCCGCGCGGGTCTGTCTGCTCTGCCCCAGCCGCTCCCTGGGCCTGAAAGTGGAGCTACCGGAGGGAATGGCCTTCACGGCAGCCCGGGGCGGGTTCTCGCGGTCCTGGCCGGAGGCACCACCGCAGTGAAGAGAGCTCCAAGCTCCCATGCTTTTTCCCCGCGCCAACACCTGCTCCTGGAGAGGGTCTTGGACCCGCGGGTAATGGTGGGAGTGGGGACCGCTAAGGTTCAGACAGCCCTCCTAGCCACAGAGTCCCCTGCACTTCCAACAGCCTACAGGCCGCTCACGGCGTGGCTGGAGCTGCGCAGTCTTCCTAGCTCCGGCTCGTCCCGCAGCCTGTAGGTCCTAAATGGCAACGGCTGGGGCCGCTCGGGCATCTCGCCGTAGGCCCTACAGCGGCCAGATGAGCTCGATTGCCCGCGCGCGCTCCCTTGTACACCCACCAACAGTCACACGTACGCACACCTTGAACTGGACCTGTGTTCAACCCCTCGAGCAACCAGCCGGTAGCCACACGCACACTGGGACTCGTGCGCAGCGCGCCACCACGCCGCCAGCGAGCTGCACACACCCGCTCGTGGAGCCCCGCGCACACACGTGTGCCCTGGAGAAGCGCGCAGGGCCGCAGACACTGAGGGTCCCGCTCTCAGGCAAGAGCGTACACGAAGCCCCCCAAGCGTCTGCGGACTCAGAGCCCCGCAGTCGCTCGAGAGATGCCTACCAGCCCCAGCGCACCCCGCACCGCTCTGGGCACTCCCTGGCCCCGTGGGCGGCCCAAGTTTCCCGGGGCGTCCGTACCTTGGATATGCTGCTTGATGACATTCTCCAGATGGTCCAGCCGTTCAATAATCTTCAAGGTGTCCCCTTTGTCTTCCTCCAGCTTCTTGTCGGGTGCCGGCTCCTGTCCCCGCACATACACGCTGGCGATGTAGTTGGTGACCCAACCCACGTAGAGCAGACAAATGATGTTGGTCATGCCGCTCAGGATCACGCAAGTGGACACCAAAGTTTTGGTCTTTCTGGTGCACACCATTCTGGGCTCCCTCCTCCATATAGAGCTCCCGGGGGCCCCTCCTCTTTGCGCACCCCGGACTCCCCTGTGCTGTGCTCACACCCCCTAGCACGCCTCCGGCCGCCGGGCGCCCGAGCACCTAAGTCCCGACGTTCTCCAAAGCCCGGACCGCTGGCGGTGGAGCCGCGGTGCCCAAGTTTGGAGCTCCCGCCGCTGGTCGCCCGGAGAGAGAGCTTGACAAAGGAAATGAGGTGGATTTTTTCTTCCAAATTAAAAATCTCCGAGCCCTTCTCGGAGCAGTCGCGGGTGGTCTGCAGCCGCGCGCCCTGATACGCACGTCTGGGAAACTTTGCCTCAGCCTGTGTCCGCGGCTGCGCCGCTTCCCATCGCCGGGCGCCGACTGCCTTGGCGGTCCGACCGGCCCGCGCTGCTAGAAGGATAGCGGCGGCGGCAGCGGCGGCACGGAGAGCCGCGGACACAGCGGCCCGGCCCCCTCCGAGCGACAAGCGCCGCCACCAATCGCGCTCCGGCTCGGGAGAGGGGCCGGGGCTGGGCGGTCGCAGACCAACTGGGAGGGCGCGGGGGGCGGAGTCCGGTCCCCCGGCCCCACCTGCTGGCCGCCCTTGGCCCCCGCCCTCCAGGGACGCTCCACAGCCTCCGCCCGCGCCCGCGCAGGCTGCCCTGGACCAGAGGCTCCCGGGGAGGGCGCGCCGCCAGTCCCAGCCTTAGGTCGGCAGATTCCACCTCTAGGGGGATTCCACCTCTTGCTCTTGCGCAGGAACCTCCAGTCTTCCGGAGGTCGCTCGGTTCAGCGCTCCTCACTCCACCCGGCCGCGGGGCTTCTCGCGCTGATCCCACCGGCCGGCTCCTCGGCCCTTTTTCTGGTTGCCAGGACGCAGAGAGGCCAGGGAAGCGTGGGCCGGATCGCCTGTCCTGTCTTGCCCTTGATCAGGCCCCGTGGGCGTCCACTTCTTCTTTGGCCTCACTTCAACCTCCACCCTGTCAGCCGGCTTCCTGGGTATCTCCAGACTCGGCAGCTGTCAAAGGAGCCAGCCCTGTTAGGACTCTCTTAAAATATTCTGGACCACCACCACTACCATCCCCCTCAAAGATTTTGGCCCCTGGCTAGATTTTTTAAAGTCTGTGAGGCTCCCAGGACAAACTGTGTCTTGTAACCCCGGTTGTCATTTACGTGGGACCAGGCTCATCCCAATATGTATAGAGATCCTGCACAGAAATATCCCTGGGGGTTTAAGCCCTCTGTGAACTGTTAAGTCCCTGTACGTGCTGTTTGTGATTGACGGTAGGGAGGAGAGAACTGTGCCTGACAGTAGAGGGGCATGGCTGGACTCCAGTGACTGACACTACTTTGTTTGTTATTAGAGCAAATATTTATTCCTGGTATCCCCTTCTGCTGAACACTCACTTCTTCTCAGAACCTGAATAAAATTCCTTCAAACAAAGACTTTTAAAAACACAGATTTCTATCCTCTTCTCTGTCTGTGGAGTGCATCTTCCTGTCCTGAAGAATGTCGCTTTGGGTTCCAGCACTCCAACCAGCCGTGGTCCTGGGACCCAAGGTGGCTCCCTCATGTGATGTCTTCTGGATTCAGAGAACTGCCCTGGTGAAAGACAGGAGGCACAAAACCAATGAAGGGGCACTTTATGGCCATCAGCCAGTGCTTTGCTTACAATAACTCCCAAAAGATGCTGTGAAAACAGACACCAACTAGAGATCTTGGAAGACTTCTCTTTACCCATAGCTGTGAAAGAGAACAATAGCTGTGTGTCGGATAGAGAGTAGAGGAGGATAGTATGTTTGAGTCAATATGTATGCGAAAAGGAAGGACAAACTATTTCTGAAAAAAAGTCAAGGTACAGAAATCTGCATCCATGAGGGAATAAAACTTGCTCTCCCTTTCTTTTCCTCTGGAAGTATAATCAGGTCACAAATGGAGGATCTGGACTTTCTTCTGATTGGATGCATTTACAAGCAATGGCCTTGAGTACAGCTAATGGCAAAGGTCTAATTATTCCTTCTGTTCCATACTCTCTCCCAGGAGGAGGCCTGGAAGTTCAGCTCTTCCCAGGATCTTCCTAAACCCCCACACACAAGGCTGGACAGAGAGGAGCAACACTCATTTTTCACATTCTTAATGGAAAAAAAAAAGTTTAAAAATAAGGTTCAAGGAGAAAAAGTGGATTGTGTGACCTTATATTTTGGTCCAGCTGGTCCTGTCATATATTTATAATTGTGGAGGGGCTGAATGCAACAAAAGAAGAATGAGGAACAGGCTCTTCTCTCTGAAAGGTCACAAGGTGGAGCTGAGCAGTTCAAAGAATATTCACTGGGGGTGCAACCAGTCTCCACGACTCTAATCCCACATCCACCACTTATTAATGATGTGAGCTTGGACGAGTTTCAAAACACCAATGGGGTTCAGTTTCCCCTTATGTCAAATGGAAACAATGCTTGCTGAAGAACTGGTTGTGAAGATTAAAAGAGAGAATGCACCAGAAAGGGTTTCATTAGTGCAGGGGGCACAGTGGGTGCTCAGGCATGTGAGGTTTCCTTACAGGATATGGTGAACTCTATGGGGTTCCTTGAACTCCATTTGCTGTTTAGCAATACTTTGTTTCCCCACCGACCAATAGCAGTTCTCTCTCCCCTAATGGAAGTTAAAAGGTACTAAAACTTTAGGCAGCAAGGTGCTTGTCTTGCCTAGCTGAGCTCCAGCACATTGACTTTCCATTTATAATGTCTGTCTTCACCATCAGCAGGGCAGTGATCTGCATAGGTTGATAGGATGTTCAAATGGACAGCTGGTTTCAGGGACTTTTGCCCCCAGGACCCCCTAATTCCCACTCAAGACCCCTAATTCCTTGTTTTTAAACAAGTGAATTGGATGGGAACACAAAGACTTAACCCAGAAAGATTTCACAGTCACGAGGACAGAAAAGAGTTAGCCTCTATGGAAGCCCTCCTATAAATAATGCCTGCGTAAAGATTCATTTCTTTGACCCTCATTTCAATGACATTCAATCCAATAAGTAATTATGGAGCCCCTGAGGTTCTGTCTGAATGACCAGTTGCCCTGGGCCCTGCCCAGTTTACTGCAAACATGTGGATATAAACTAAGTCTCACAGTCTCAAGATGGCCCTCTTTTCTGAGCCTGGAAAGCTGCTAAAAGTCATCAGGGGATCACTGTGAAGTTAATCAGATAATGGATGTGAATGGGCCTAGCAGAGACTCTAGTACAATATATTTCTTTCAACTTATGCCTAGAATCTGAACCTAGGGTCTCCTTCTACTGCTGCAAGAGGAAAGTGGGTACCTTGAAGAATCTACACAAGTGGCTAGAGATCCTTGATAGGGTCTTTGCAGCACAACCTTTGGATTTTACCCATCTTTTACACGGGGTAGGCAGCTGCCCTCTTGAGGTGATTTGGGGGGTGGGCAAGTAGGACTTATTACCCACAAGTATAGCCACTCTATCATCCCACCAATACTGGCTACATTCAGAACATCTCTGATACCAGGGTTGGAAAAGCCAGTCATTCATGGAATTTAACTCCTAGTTGATGACATTCTGAGTGGGGTACCCTGACTTGAGGGCTAAAGAGGAGCAGGGGACCAATCTTGGCCAATGGCAAGTCACTCATCAGAGAGTGGTGTCAGTGGTCAACTATACCCACCAGATGGCAGCACTATGCAAAGCCTTGGGGCCAGAGGTGCCAACTGGGATTTGGGGGCTACAGGGGAAAATGAGCCTTGACAGTGGAAAGTCTCAGTCCCTGGCCTGGCTGCATGGGAAGTGGGTTTTCCAGATCCCTAGGAGAACAGGGATTACTAGCAGGGCTTCCAGCACGGAGGGATGCAAGTTTCAGAGACAAAGGCTGCAGAGAAACGATAGGTCCAAGACTGGATTCTGCCAAGCCACAGGAGTGAGATGCTATTGACAGAAAAGGCACACTTCTGAGGGCTGGATGGTGAACAAAGTGAGGAATATTTGTTTAGTACTCACATTGTGTCAGGCCTAGTATTTTTCACATGTCGTCTCTTGAGCATAGACTAAGGAATCCAGAGAGCTGGATTCATATTCCAGGTCTGCCATGTACTAGTATGATCTTGGGCAAATTACTTAACCTCTCTGTGCCTTGGTCTCTTAATCTGTAAAATGGGAATAATAATAATAATACCTACCTCCTCCTAACAGGGATGTTGTGAGCATCAGCTGAACTCATGTATATAAAGCACATTGAAGGCACTGTATAAGTATTGGCTATTGTTATTTTTACCATCTCTGAGCACCAAGGTATGTGAAAGGTCAACAAAAAGAGAGACAAGCCACCCAGAAAGAACTTTCCTCTAACTAGGAGAAAAAGGTCCTAGAAACTGACTCTTGGCTCCTCCTCTTTCACCTTGTTGAAGGACCCAAAGCAACTCCTAGCTGAATCACAGGGCAGACACTCACTGGAATCTAACCATCTGTCTACTTATTCATCCACTAAGTATTTCTGAGTGCCTGTTCTGTGCTAGACCCAACGCTGGCTGCTGGTAACACAGAGATGACTTACAGACCTGCACCCGTTCCCTCAAGGAGATCATTGTTTAGTGGAAGAGGCCGATAAACAACTGTAACACAGTCTGATAAGCTCTTAACTGATATACTATATTAATATGAAAGAGAAAGGCACAAGCAGTTGATAGACATACCAAATTCCTCCCAAATAAGTGATCAGGCAACTTCCGAACAGCTCTGCTTCCATTCAATCACTGGACAGCTCTGCTGAGTGGAATTTGTTCTTTAGACCTAGAGGAAAATATTTGCAAGATAGTTAGTAGACCAAGGACTGATATGCAGAATATATAAAGAATTCATATAAACCAACAAAATAAAGAGGCAAAAGTATCCAAATGGAAAATGGGTCAAAAATATGAACAAGGAATTAACTAAAGAGAAAGTATAAATATCCAATACACATGTGAAAGGATGCTTAAATTTGTTAAAAATCAGGAAATACAAACACAACAATGTAAAACAATTATACTCCCATAAAGATGTTAAAAAAATCAGGAAATACATTTTTTAAATATAGGCACCATATCTCACCTATCAGATTGACAAATTTAAGGAGATGATTTTCAAGTATTAGAGAGAGAGTATAAGAGAAATAAGTACTCATATATCCTGCTGATGAAAGTGTAACTGGTACAATCACTTTGGGATGCAGTTTGGCAGTAATGATGAAATTTAAAATGCACATGCCCTATGACCTTGTACTCAAAGTGTGGTCCATGGACCAGTTGGGTGCTTATTAGAAACGCAGAGTATTAGGCCCATCCCACATCTACTGAATCAGAATCTGCATTGTAACAAAATCCTCAGATGAGTCACACAGACAATAAAATCTGAGAAGAAATACACATGAAACTATTAACCATAGGCTTTCTTTGGGAAAAGAACCATGATTAAGGGTAGTGATCAACTGCTGAACTTCTTACCCAGTTCATCTGTAACATCTGAATTTTTATAATGAATACTTCTTAATGTTATACTTCTGAAATTCAAATTATTATTTTTTTAATTTAAAAAATAATTCCTTTTGTTGTGCTAAAAAATCTGCTTCACACTGGTTGCCATCTGCTTTGTGACCTGAGCTAGTCTTGTAGGTACTCTAAGCCCGTTTCCCAATCTGTAAAAGAGGGATAATAATTACACCTCAGGGCTTCCCTGGTGGTGCAGTGGTTGAGAGTCTGCCTGCCAATGCAGGGGGACACGAGTTCGAGCCCTGGTCCAGGAAGATCCCACATGCTGCAGAGTGGCTGGGCCCCGTGCGCTACAACTACTGGGTCTGCGCTCAAGAGCCCGCGAGCCACAACTACTGAGCCCGCGAGCCACAACTACTGAGCCCACGTGCTGCAGCTACTGAGGCCCACGTGCCTAGAGCCCGTGCTCCACGACGAGAGAGGCCACCACAGTAAGAGGCCCACGCACCGCAACAAAGAGTAGCCCCTGCTCTCAGCAACTAGAGAAACCCCATGCACAGCAACAAAGACCCAACACAGCCAAAAATAAATAAAATAAAATAAATAAATTTATTAAAAAAAAAAAAATTACACCTCAGCCCAGCCTTACACTGGTAGGCTTTGAGCACAACATACCAAACATAACTCAACCTTTGACATTCACGATGATGATTTTTCATCATCAGAAAAATGGCCATCCTTTATGGTTTATGGCCATAGGGAAGAGAGCAATACCGTAGGAGGAAGATTTTCCCTGAATGGAACAAATATAAAAACATGCACACACACACACACACACACACACACACACACACACACACAATTCTTGAGCTACATATACTAGTTGTAGGTGTTTCCTATTGAACAAAAATGAAAGGATCATCAAGGTACGGGACTACTTTCACCATGTAGTGAAAGCAGGAATGTTATCAACCACCACCTCTTTCTTTTGCTCACTCAGAGCCATTTCTTACTTTTGTGTATTTTACATAAATAACATTATGTTGCCTGCGAGTGGAGATGCGGTAAAACATTCGGCTTCCTGCTCTGTATTATTATTTTCTTTCTTTCTTTCTTTATTTGCGGTACGCAGGCCTCTCACTGTTGTGGCCTCTCCCGTTGTGGAGCACAGGCTCCGAACACGCAGGCTCAGCGGCCATGGCTCACGGGCCCAGCCGCTCCACGGCATGTGGGATCTTCCCAGACCGGGGCACGAACCCGTGTCCCCTGCATTGGCAGGCGGACTCTCAACCACTGTGCCACCAGGGAAGCCCCCCTTCCTGCTCTTTAAAACGATGCTCAGTAGGAGATACGTTGATTAGGGAAGCAATAGAGCATGATGGTTATACACAGGTAATCAGACAGGCTTGGGTTTCAATTCTAGATCTGCCATTTACTAGTTTTGTGAATCGGGGCAAGTTGCTTAAGTTTCTATATCTCAGTAACCTCATCTGTAAAATGTAGTATCTACCTCATAGGGCTGTTGTGAAGATTAGATGAAATACTATTTGTAAAGCTTGGTACTGAGTCTGTGGTAAGCATTCAACAAATGTTAGTTTTCATAGTACTTAACGCTTTTATTTAGATAATTAATTATGGTATTTCATTTCCAGTTCATAACTACACATATTTTATAGCATATATTGAGGAACCTAACTCTTCTGTAGCCCAAGGACTAAATATACGTTTTTAATGTTTTATTACTTAAAGGGATAAGTATCAGTTCTCTATACAATTTATATAAGTAACCAAGTAAAACTATGCAGAATAGCGATGTGTCTTGTTTGACCACCTAGACTTCTAAGGCAGGTAGGGTATACAAGTACTGTTCAATCCACAGAGCACTGTTCACACATATCTTGTCTTAATCTTCACAACCACCCCATAAGGTAAGTTATTATCATGCCTATTTTCCAGATGAGGAAACTGTATTTAAGGCAAACATTAATAAGTAAAAGTAGTAGAGGGCTTCTGACTCCAAGTCCAGTACTCTTTCCATATACCACATCCCTCCTGGGTATCTGTTAAGGAACATCTGTCTTCAGTGAAGGAATAACTGGCTGATTAAGATCTCAATAAAAAAAGGAAAAAAAAGAAAAATCCAAAGTGAGAGACCTCTTGGAAGTATCTTCATCTCAAAGAGGACTGCTAAAAACAGAAACACTGTCAAACCCTAATGGGATGTTGTCCCCTGAGCAAGGGAAAGAGCTACTAAATCCCCCCTTTCCAAAGGAAAGAATCTGGCTGGTGAAGTGGGGGAAAGGGAAGTCACATTGATTGAGCCCCTACTGATAGCAGAAGTACAGTCACAGATTTCCTCAAACCCATGAAAGGTGCTTTCCTGCTAACTCATGTGGGCTTCAGGAAGGCAGAAGAAATGAGATGGCGAAATGCCCCTCTTCTTAGAAAATGCCTGGAGGCTCCCCTCATGCCTGGTTCAAAAGATAGAAACCTCCTTGAGCTGCTTCACAGCACAGAGCCCTCCTTCCCAAAGCCTCAAAGGAATAGCACAGGACCTGTGTGAGGGATTGCTGGTGCCAGTCAGGCATAAGGAGAAGCCAGTGACCTTTTCAGGACTGGTATGTGATGGTCTCGAGCATTACTGGTCCATAAGTATGTTCTGTGCTTTGCTGCCAGCCAGATGGTAAATAAAACATTCAGCAGACACACAACCTCCTCACCACAGTGAGGCGACTGGCTTGTTCAGAACAGAGCGATTTTGGTAGAACGCACAAATTGCAAGTGGCAAGAAGCAGCTGGGAGAGAGTCAACAATCTGCTTCTTGTGACAGAGCCAGAGACCAGAGCTGGGGACAGCCTGCATTTGCAACACACCCAGAGGCCCTCCTCAGAGAACTGTGGAATCTGTCATCACAAGACTTCCATAAACTTGGTTCCAAGACAAATGCAGATGCACAAAAGTACAAAGTACTCAGATAGATGATTCCAGATAAAACAGCCTCAGCAGGTGCCAATGGATAGGCTGATGTGGCAGTATGTATTTGCAGATACCAATATAATCACTCTTCTGACAGAGTCCGAATCCAAAGTGCATCTAGGTATTTACTAGTCATTCTCCACGGTGCATGGAATCCCTTATCCAGGCACTTGCAAGCACGATGAGGGAGCTGACAGACTCCAGAATAGAGTGCTTATTCTGTGTTCCCAAGTAGCTTGACAGAATTACCATATAATCCAGCAATTCCATTTCTGGGTATTCTTCCAAAGACAACATAAAACAAATTCAAAAAGATATATGTTCATTGCAGCATTACTTACAATAGCAAAGATATGGAAGCAACCTAAGCATCAATTGCTAGATGAATGGATAAAAAAGATGTGATATATAAATAAAATGGAATATTACTCAGCCATAAAAGAGAATGAAATCTTGCCACAACATGGATGGACCTAGAGGGTATTATGCTAAGTGAAATAAGTCAGAGAAAGATAAATACCATATAATTTCACTTATATGTGGAATCTAAAAAACAAAACAAACAAACAAAAATAACAGAAAAGACCCATAGACACAGAAAACAAACTGTTGGCTGCCAGAGGGGAGGGGAGGAGACAGATAGGTGAAATAGGTGAGGGAGATCAAGAGGTAAAAAATTCCAGTTACAAATGGAACAAATCCCATTACATGCAACTGTAATGTGCAGCATAGGGAATATAGTCATTAATATTGTAAGAACTTTGTATGGTGACAGATGGTAACTAGACTTATCATAGTAAAGATTTTGTAATTTATAAAAATATCAGATCTCTATGTTGTACACCTGAAACTAATATAATTTTGTAAGTCAATTATACTTCAATTAAAAAGAAATAGATAAATAAACAAGTAAATAAGGTAACTGAACAAGTTCTTGGATATATGATCAATAAACAGAAACCAATTGCTTTTCAGCACTTCAAATTTGCTGAAAATTTGAAAACAATGAAAAAATTCTATTTATCATAACAAAAATAATACCTAAAACTCAAGCTAGCAAAAGTTCTGCAAGAGACATCAGAGCTCCAACAGTCACACTTCCAATGGTCATAGTTCTTACTCAGAATGTCATAACTGTATAAAAGGTTGAGGTCCAGAGCTGGCCTCCCAGACCTACCCAACTATCTTCTGCTGAAGATTTTTTTTCTAATGGTCCCCCAGATGGAGTCCAAAGGTCTCCAGTAAAGCGGAGGCCAGGAGTCCAGAATAATTGGAAGAGGCACTAGGGGATGTAAGTCCTTATAGAATTGAGACCCAAGGGACCTCCCCATTCTTCAGACAGTATTATTTCATACTTCAGCCCCCCAGATCTTAACCAGATAATGGAATTTCTTTTTTTAGTCTATTAATTATACTAACAACAACAAAAGAAGGCACCTGAACTAGAAGAAGTCCTGCACTAGTCTTCCATCATCTCAGTTCCCTGGCCATACTTCTAACCACTCCAGCAAGATAATAGGTAAGTCAAGGCACCCTGGGGCCTGCATCTGACATGGCCAACTGTGAAAGGTTATGTATCACCACCTCTGAGTACAGGGTGCTGGAGGGCATCAGTCCAAGACTGGAGAAGAGCCGATCTACGTCCTTACAACAGAAGGCATCCCATACTCATTGCGGGCCGGGGCCCATGATGGCAGAGCGAGGGGGCCTAGTGAGGGGCTGGAGCCATGCCCTCGCTCAAGTAAAACCCTGAAGTCCGGGTGCTGAGGGATGTTATACCCTGTACTTCTCTGAGTAAGTTCCCTAGCAGCTGCGACCTTTTCTAAATCCCTAAAAGGCTGCGGCAATCTAGAAAATGTTCCCACTGAACTTCTGAAGGCGGAGGCCGATGGCTGCCACAGCCACTGTCAGTTCGCCTCAGCTCATGTTCCAGGTTCCCTGATGAGTCCAGAGGCTTTGACCAAGCTCCAGACCCTCTATTCCAGCAACCCTCGGATGGCCACCCTTAGACGGGGAGACACAGCGCTGGCCTTGGACGCTGGAGCAGGACACTAAACCCCAGGCTTCGCTGCCATCTTGAGATCGGCTCACCGACATTCGCAAGGGCTGCTAGGAATGTGGAGTCCTCCTGTTTTTTCCTGACTTTTTAAAGAGAGGTTACTTTTTAACAACACCCTGTGCTGTTGACTCAAATTAATCACTAAAGTTACCAAGTACTGACTTCACAATGGGAGGATGGCGTTGAGGTAGGGCTCTCTGCCTTTCCATAGGCTAATCCCAACCTGCAGAGCAATTTAAATGTTTATTAATATTTTTAATATGTGTCTTTCCTTACAATCAAGCTGCCACTTTTCACAACTGCCAGTGTTCCCCCCGCACCATGGCACTCTCAAATTCTTTCTTAAATGGTTACTCTTAATCTGTTACAAATTGGGGAAACAAACAGCTGAATTATTAGAATTGGATGTAAATGAGGGAAAAAAGGCTTTTTTCTTTTTTTGTTTTTTATTAATTAATTTATTTTTGGCTGCTTTGGGTCTTCATTGCTGCGCGCAGGCTTTCT
Organism: Stenella coeruleoalba; assembly: GCF_951394435.1. Lineage (NCBI taxonomy): Eukaryota > Metazoa > Chordata > Mammalia > Artiodactyla > Delphinidae > Stenella > Stenella coeruleoalba. The sequence continues at coordinate 43,807,927 of NC_137154.1, read as the reverse complement.
CTAGTTGCAGCAAGTGGGGGCTACTCTTCGTTGAGGTGCGTGGGCTTCTCACTGTGGTGGCTTCTCTTGTTGCGGAGCGCAGGCTCTAGGCGCGTGGGCTTCAGTAGCTGTGGCTTGTGGGCTCAGCAGTTGTGGCTCGTGGGCTCTAGGGCGCAGGCTCAGTAGTTGTGGTGCACGGGCTTAGTTGCTCCGCGGCATGTGGGATCTTCCCGGACCAGGGCTTGAACCCGTGTCCCCTGCGTTGGCAAGTGGATTCTTAACCACTGCGTCACCAGGGAAGCCCTTTTTTCTTTTTTTTTAAGGCTTTAAGCAAGGGACTGAGGGACTCTCCCGTGAATAACGTATCCAAGGGTCTGACACATTTATTGGTTCACTTATTTCCTGGTTCTCAACTTTCTCACTGCTCCAGTCGCTTGCACTCCTGGCCGCACCCGTCAATTCCCCACAAAGGAGCAAGAGTGATCTCCTAAAAACGCAAAACTAATTCTCTCACACACATACCCTCCATGCCTCTGGTCTTAGAAACCTTTAGCACTTCTCATTGCCCTCGGAATGAAGTCTGGCCTTCCTGTGGCCTTTGATAAGCACTGATAGCTCTGCCGGATCTGGCTTCTCCTCCCTTTTCCTCCTTCATCACCTCCAGGCCCTTGGATAGGTCACTCTTACCTCACCACATGCCCCCAGCTCATCTTACAGGTTTCATCTTAACCCCTTCCTCTAGAGCCTCCCTAAGCCCCTGAACAAAATCATGCATCCAGCATTGGCCCACGGCTTCATCTACTTCCCCATCCAAACATTTAGCCCCAGATCAGAGCTGCATAATAGCATTGCAGATTTGTAGCTCCACCATTTACTAGCTGGGTTGCCTTAGGTGAATTACTTAACCTCTCTCAGTCTCAGTGTCTTTATCTACAAAATGGAGATAATTATTTCACCGGCCTCTTCACCCCACAGTGAGGGTTGACATGGCGCAGACAGAGCACTTAGCATGATAAATGTGATTACTGTTTTTTTGATTATCTGTTTTCCTCACCAAAGTGTTAATTCCCGTGAGGTGAGGGGCCACGCCTGTCTCGCACTTACCATGGCATGCAGCGTACTGAGCACGGAATCTGGAACATAGCGACTCAATTATTGCTGAATGTTTGCTGAGTTACTAAATGCACGTCAGTGTCCCGCCTAAGAATCTGCAGGGGCTCCCATTTGAAACTTGAGCGCATTTCCATTCTTCCACATGGCGTTCTTCAACCAGCCTCTTCAGCTTTCCTCTGCTGCACCTTAACAACTTGTCTGATGAAATTCCCTTCGCATCCCTTCCCTTCATCAAATCCTCCCTTTCAGAGCTGGGTCTTCCCTCCTCCAGGAAGCCTTCCTGTGCCCACTGCTCAGGTCTTCTTGGATCTCCTACTTCACATCACTCATTTTTTCTCGATCATTCCCCGGCTCTTCTCTGCCCTCACCTCTCTGCCAGGTAATATGCAGTGGCCTTGCAGGCAGCCTCTACTCTACGTCTCCTTTTGCGCCCCACCCCCATCCCAGCCTTGGTGGGAGTCAGCCCGCCCTCAGCCAGGGTCTCTCTGCCTCCTGCTTCTTCCCAAGGGCCATCCCTTTTGATACCATTCTCTCAAAAATTACATCCTTGCCGTATTTACCTCTGAGTTTCCGAGCTTCACCGCGCCTCACTTAAGGTATTGACTTTTCAATTCGTGATAAATTATTCAGAGCTCATTTTCAGCCAGACTCCTCTTTCCTTCAGGGCCTTCTCCCCTAGCCACAATCTCGGGGCAGCCTTTAAGTCTAATGACGTGTTTACAATTCATGCTCTGCCAGACATTAAAGCATCACGGTGCATTCAGAGATGACGAGGCGCTACTCGGGATTCTCAGCAGAGGGAAGGGCCCAATAAGAGCGCTGCTCTGTTGTTCATGGAGAACAAAGATTTCTGTCTCCGTTGCAAAGGATCCGCGTGCAGACGGCGGCAGAGGGATTCTGGTTCAAAGGCAGGGCTTTCGCTGGAACCTTCCAAGCCTCCCTGAAGAGCAGTCCAGCAGCTGATAGGGACAGCCGGTCCTGATTCCAGTCAACTTTAGGCTTAAGGATTTTCACTCTCTGTGCCAGTGGGTTGAATGTTGGGGGAAAAAAAGGGAAAAGAAATAAAGAAAAGAAACCATAAATCTTTTACTATTGGGGCATATGAGAAAGCAAGCAAATAAGAAGCAGCACAGAATGCTTACCCTTAGGATTGAGTTTTTAAGGTGGAGGCTTGTCGTCTTGCTCAAAGGACCACTGCCAGCCCCTGTCCCAGCCCTTCCTGCCTAAAGGTCTTGCAGCCCAGCACAAGCTCCCTTCCTGCTGGATATTCCTGCCCCTGGCACTCCAGTTCCTTGACTCTTGGCCTCCCAGGCTCCTAGGTGGAGACCTTGCTCCCCGCTGACAGCCTCCTTAGCTGATGGTGTCTCAGATCACAGGTCATGACTATAGATTCAGGGCCATCACACATATTAAGGTGTAATTTACATGGTCAGTAATGGCGGAAGAGGGGTGAGGGGACTCTACCATTGAGAGTCACAGGAAGGGAAGAAGACTCCCTGTTGTCTTAGATGTTGCTGACATCTGTAACCTCACTTTCTTCATAATTACTTGATTAATTAATCTCCAGCCTGGGGTTTATGCTAATGACCCCCTTCAAGGGATTGACCCAGAGAATACCAGAATTGAGAGGCAGGTGACAGGACTTCTTTGGATCCCATCAAAACTGGGGTTTCTAAAAAAAAAAAAGAAAAAAAAAAAGAAAAAAAACTGGGGTTTCTGGTGGCAACACAGAAGGGGTTGAAAACAAATGAAAATAATAACAACACAAATAAAAAACAAGGAAGGAAGCATGTGCCACACCCAGAGGAAGAAAAAAAGTTAGAGAGCATTATGGCCACTTTTGCTCTGCCACGAAATCCCATCTCTCCCTCCTTGTTCCTCTCTCTTCCACTGAACACTAAAAGGATACAAAACCTGAGAGGATAGGACATTGTACCAGAGGCACCCACACTCTCTTCTTAGAGAAACCCTCAGCCCTGGCAGGTGTATCCTGCCACCCTGCTTCTCCCAGCACTCTCAGCCCCACTTCTGGCAAAGTTGATTGAACAAGGGCTGGGTACCTCTTGGCTGGAAGTTAGCCCAATCAGATTCTCTCTCCCAAGAATCTGTGATTGAGACACAAAAGACTGAATCAGTTAGTGGTCGGGAGTAAAGGAGGGTAGTGTTATGTAGTCGGGAGATAAGACCACCATTTTTGGACAGGCCATGTGGAAGCAGATGAAATAGAGAATATTGTTGAACAGAGAAGAATGAAGGAGAAAGAGAAAGAGAGAGAGAGAGAGCTTCTACAATTGCATTTCATGAGATTCCCCTGAATCCCAGTCAAGCTTCAGTGAATGGGTGTCCTTGCCACCCAAAGATGCCTGACTTACATTGACCTTGTATCCCTACCTCCAAGTTACTCACAAGCTTATAAGAAATCATTCACCCGGCAATGCAAGTGGAAATAACTAACATTTAATGAGCACCTACTAAGTGCTAGAGCTATGGTTTACCAGTTCTAATCGAAACAGTCCAACAAGATTGATCGATTGATGAGTGATTTGCCACCACTCTACAGCTAAGGGGACTGATGCTCACACAGTTTAGGTAACCAGTATGAGATCCTGTAACCAGAATGTAGCAAAGCCTGGATGGGAACCTGTTGGGGCTGATGGCAAACCCATGTTACTCCAGTCCCCACATTCTTCTCCAGTGTGTAAGGATGTGAGGTCCTCTGCTCTGGCACCGTCAAGAAACTGTCAGGTTCGCATCAATGAGGTTTCCAAAAAAATGAAACAAACCCTTCAAGGAAAATTTTTTGTCTTTTTCAAATCCTAAAACATATGTGACATTTTCCTGCCAGTTTAAACTAATCACTTACTGAGCACAATGTAACATTTTCCTGATTGACTCATTCAGAAATATATGGAGGACCTCCTATTTGCCTGGCACCAGGATAAGAACTAAGAATATAAAGTTGCATAAAACAACAGACCCTCCCCCAAGGAGTTCAAAGTCTGGAGAGGAAATATACAAATAATACTCATCATCATAACCATGATCATGGTAGCTAATAGCTTTGGTTAGCCAGTATTTTCCTTGCATTATCTTTTTTTTTAACATCTTTATTGGAGTATAGTTGCTTTATATCTTAATCCTCTGAATAAATCTAAGCAGGAGACACTATTACTATTATTATTCTCATTTTACAGAAGCACACGCTGAGATTCAGAGAGTCCGAGTAGTGTGCCGCTGCTAAATGGTGAAGTGGGACAAATTCATATAATCTATCCAGAACCTGAGCTAGTAGCACCACACGCTACAGTTTCCTCCAAGTAAACAAATAATTGCAAGCGGTATGATCAGGATAAACTAAAGCCACGTACTGACTCATGATCACAAGGAAAGAGTCAGTGGGAATAGGATTTCACCAGGAGGACAAGGGAGACTGTCCAGACAAAGAGAATAGCGTATTCAAAAGCACAGAGATGGGAAATAGCGTGAGGCACCGAGAGAGCTGTGAGTCAACTCGTGCATTCGGATCATAGGTGTGGGAAATGAAGGGCAAAGGAGAAAGTGGAGAGAAATGAGAGCGGAAATACAGGAAGGGGCCGGATTTGGGACAACCTCATGTTATACCTAACTTTCCCAGAGGAAATTAGTAGGCAACGAGGGAGTCAGGTGGGGAGTGGATGGGATAATATTTGTATGTTTAGAGAGATAGAGATTATTCAGGCTGCAGTGTGGAGTGTGAGAATGAAAGGCTACATGTCCTGCTGTAGATGGGATCGATCTGCCTAATGAATGGTCCTGTCCCAAATGCCCAATGAGAAACCCTAGAAAAAGGCAAACTTGAAGTCATTCTAGATGCTCCTTTCCTTCACCCTCCCCTACCCCCCGCCCAACACACACATATTAATTGTCTAAAAGTCCTGTATCTTCCACTACTTCTCTGCGTCTAAGTGCAGGTCTCACCATTTCTTCTGTTGACTGTGTGCTATTTGCCTTTGGATTCCTGACACTTAACACTGTGCTGGGAACAGAGTGGGTCATGGCTGCTGTTTGTTGAACCCAATGGAACTGCTTAATCTTGTGGCATAAACGTTCCCTGTACAATGCCCTTGACTTGAGTGAAATCGACCGATGCCCTCCTCACTTGTGACCTCGACATGAGTATTTCTCCCAGGTCTCAGCAAAGTTAGTGATTTCTGCTTGGTTTCCTCACTACATTAGAAACACCACATTTCATCATCAGTTGCTGTTTTCTTCAAAAACTCTTTATATTGACCAGCATCCCCTGGGTAATCAGAGCAAATATAATGTTTTTACCGCACCTATTTGTCATTTGAAATGCATGGCAAGCCTTCAAGGAAAACTTCCTCAAGTTCACATCCTTTCAGAATGAGTCTTTGTCTACATTTAACTCTTGAATCACCATTTTCTCTCTCTCCCTCTCTCTCTCTGTCACACACACACACACACACACACACATACACACCATCTTCTGATCTTAAATGGGAATAGTCTTCAATTGAGAGCCAAGAGACCTCCACTCTGGCCCAGGTTTTGATACTGCTTGACCTTAACTAAGCAAAGTGACCTCGATTTCCTCATTTATAAAATAAGGGATCTGACTCAAATATTTATCAAATGACTTTTCATGGAGTCTAGGAGTTCCTTGGAGGTAACTAGAGATAACATTGGAGATGAGGGAGAGCACACACACACACACACACACACACACACACACACGCTCACTCACTGTGATAGTCAATGGTGGTTTGTTTAGTTTTTTTTAACTAGGAAATGCCTTCTGTGCATATGGTAAGATTGCACTTCTGTGCCTCTTTGTGGTTGGGTAGGATCACAGGGCTGGTTTTGATCCATGTGACCTGAGTAGAAGTGCTGTGGGTCGCTGTCAAATCAGAGCATTTAGTTACCAATGCAATACTCTTCAGAGTTGTTTCTTTTCTTCTGCCATGGCAACCAGCAATGTTGGAGATGGTGGCCACGCTGTCCACTGGAGTCCTGGAGTGAGGAGCTGTGATCTGAGCCCAAGCCCATCTATGTCAGACATACAACAGGAACAAGAAAAGCCTTTTGTAACAGCTGATAAATTTAGGAGGTCATTTTTCACTACATGGATCCTAGCCTATCCTGACTAATACACACACACACACTCATACACAAATTCTACATAAGGTTTTGTTTGACAAATGGGTCCAAAGGCTAAAAAAATTGAAAATTTCATTTCTGAGGACCCTTCCAATCAGAAGTCTATGATTCTGCACAGATTCTTCCAACACTCCAGCTATCTTCCCTACCCTCTTTACATATTTTGACTTTACTTCATTTTCATGAGCTTCTCTTAGTTTGATGGGTACCCCTCCCACAGAGATTTACTTTCACATAAAATTGTATGTCAATTTTGGGATCTCAAAATGGTGACCCACTTTTTCTTTACCATGCATACTTTCACTTACCACAGCCATCAGAACAGACTTATTTGCCAAAGTTGACAGCTGCACTCTGACAAGGTGAGACTTGTCACAAGCTGTCCCTAACTGTCTCTATTTCCCTGAGACACAAATGAAAATATGTGTCCTCTCTTTAGAGTCACTGCTTGCCTGACTGTTGTAGTCAACTAGTACCCCTACTGCGCCTGGAAAGAGTTCTATGCAAAGATGTTTCCCAGTAAACTTACTGATGGTTTTTGTTATAATTGTGGATACATGTAGCATCACTGTTTCTTTCATAGTCTGAAGCCTTACGGAACCTCCCTCTTTCAAGATCAACCTAGACCAGAAGGGTCTTTTGACTGTTAAAGATGGCTTAAATGAGATACCAACGGGAATCTGGGAGATAAATTCAATCAGTAATTTATCAAATTTTGTTGTTCCTAATCATTATGCTAATAATATCCCTCAATTCAGTGGGTCTGGGGTAATGGCTTAGAATCCATACTGTTAATAAGGTAACTCTGATGCAGGTCGTTACAGAACCACAATTTGAGAAATTCCAGACTTGATCTTTAAGCTTTTTTTTCCCCTAGGAATCTGGCTAATTTCAAATTCCATATATGCAAGAGATCCAAAATGTTCAGCTAAAGGGGCCACAGGAAAAGCACTGGTCTAAACATTCCCCCTTTGGTGGTTAGGCCAAGGCATGGGAATGAAGGAACTGGGATTTTAAACCATCAGGAAGGGCTGTAGGAGACTGGAGGGAGGGTCTCTTACCTAATGGTACCAGAGCAGAGCACAGAGTTTACAAGGAGCTACGGTGGGCAAACCAAGAATTCAAAACGGTTGCCAAACCAAGGTGAGGAAGGGGCCCAAAGCAGGTTCTGAAAGTGAAGCATAAGGCCAGGGAAGTGAGAACGTGGACATACAAGTGATAGATCCAGACAGGTATTTGGAGGAGAGATCTGAGTGAATCCTAGGGATACACAGAGTGGTCTGGATGTCAAATTACCCCTTGTAGGGGCCTAAGGCAAGCCAGCAGGGATGAGCCCAGCAGAGTGATTCCTAGGCTAAGGATAAAATGTTTCTTGGAACTAAATCCAATAAAAATTCAGTTGGGTTCTTCCCTGGTGGCACAGTGGTTGAGAGTCCACCTGCCGATGCAGGGGACACGGGTTCGTGCCCTGGTCTGGGAAGATCCCACATGCCACGGAGCGGCTGGGCCCGTGAGCCATGGCCGCTGAGCCTGCGCGTCCGGAGCCTGTGCTCCACAGCGGGAGAGGCCACAGCAGTGAGAGGCCCGCGTACCGCAAAAAAAAAAAAAAAATTGAGTTGGACTTTAATCCAAAGTGGCCAGAAGTGGGAAAAGTCAGAGGATGAGTATAATTCATGACTCAGGGAGAACCAAGAGTTGAACCCAATAATTCTGGTTGTTGAGTTAAAGCATTGACTCATTGCGGTTAGAAATAGGAGGTAGTGCTAAAAATTTGGGGAGCTGGTAGAAATCAGAATGGAGTAGAGAGTAGAACACCAGTGCAAGAGTGAAGAAAGAGGTCGAGGGCAATTTCCCTGCTTGCAGTTGTGAGACTGGTATCTCACTTTCATTGGCTCCAGGTGGGGCGGGCTGGGCGGCCTGGTCTGAAGGCAAATGAGGCAGGCACTGCCTTGTCCCCACTGGATCACAGAGAGGATGGGGCCCTTGTACCCGAGGCCTTATTTTATAGCCAGAAGTCAGCCAAGGTCTAACCATCCAACTCGGCAACAAAACAGAGCTGAGCTATCAGATACCAAATGCAGCACTGAGGAATTAGGGTAGATGGTGGGATTGCTTGGGCTCTGCGACTTCTGAGGTTCACGTTTGACAAACAAGCACAGCTAATAGGGAGACACAAGATTTTCAGAACAAGAAAGGGCAGCACTCTTCTTCCTCATCTTCTTCCTCACATTACAGAAGGCCTTTGCTGAAACAGTTGCCCGTGGCCCAGTAATTCTGCTGAGCCTGTGTTAATTGTTTCTCATCACAAATTTGGGCACATCCTTTCCCAATTAAAAATTCTTTTTGCTCAAGGAAGAAATAATGTAGGGCTCATTAGAGCTTTGTTTTCTAATCAGTTAATAGAATGTGGTAGATAATGGAGGGAGAAGGCAGAAATGGGTTGGAAGACTGGAAAATTGATTCTATTCCCAGTTCCGACATTTACCAGCCATGTGACCTTAGGCAAATCACTTCATCTCTTTAGGCTTTTGTTCCCTTGTTTGTAACAAGAAGGTCATCAAACTTGATGGTTTCTAAATGTCCTTCCAACTCAGACATTCTCTGGTGCCCATGATTCAATAAGCCTGATTGCACTTCCTAACCACCTAATAAGAAGGCTTAGGAAAATGGCATTGGCTCAACTTGCAAAAATGGGCACGTAATTGTTAGATGAATAGACAGAGGGATTAATGAATGAGTTACAACCAATGACACATATTTCTGGACATCTCCAATGGAAGGGTTGCCATACCAGGGTAAGGAGGAGACCTAATGCAGATGATGAAAGTAAATCATAAAGTTAGGGAAATGGGGAAGCAGACATATGAGTGGTAGATCCAAATCCACCTTTGACCTCCACTGATGAATCCTAGAATCATGAATACAGACTCTCAGAACTCAAAGGCTTACCATGTCAAATCAACCCATTTGACAGGTGGGGAAACTAAGGCTAGAAAAAGTGACTTGCCTACAGCCCCAGAGCTAGCTAGCAGCAGAAAGTCAGAACCGGCTCTTCTGCCTCTCCCTACTGTGTTTTTCCCTGCGCTGTGCTGTGTCACATTTCTCAGAAAAGCAGCTAAAAATGGAGCTGAAGCTTTAGGCAAAAACCCAGAGCTGATGACCCAATGTGACTTGAATGGCAAACCAATACTGAAACAAAGGACTTCCCAAAATGTTCTAAGACAAGCTCTATACCCCTTATCCCAACCTGTGCTCCAGAACCACTGCCCCCCACACACTAATTACAGCTGAAAAGCGGCATGGAACAGTGGGCTTTGAAAAACGCACATCACATAAGAGAAGATGATTAGGAGCAAAGAGCTAGTTCTAGGGATTTTCTCGGAATAATTCCAAAGAGATTTTGGCTTACTGAGAACATTCATGGGCAGTGGCAAAAGTTAGAACCTCCTCCTCTCCCCAGAACCATGAAAAACCCCCTTCCCATCTGGCCAGAAACTTTGCCAACTAATTTTCTTCTAAGGCATTCAAACTCTCTGGACCTCAGTTTTCTCTTCTATAAAATAGTGAAGGACAAAGCCTGTAACAATCAAATGAGGCCCATGCATATCCAAGCACCATATTCATCCACTCAAAACTCTGTCTTCATCATTAGGTTATCTCTGCTTGAGAATCTTTTGTGGTTCCCTGTGTTCATTCTTATCCCGAGACATTGCTTGTTCAGTTTCCTTGCCTAATATGAAGAGTTGTTTGATCACTCAAGCCCAGAGGAGGGCTTTCCTTCTGCTCTCTTCATTTATGATCTCTAATACTCATTTGGCACCATACCTAATGCCTGGAATTACAATGTTATTGTTATTCCAGGAAAAGATCTCTTACCAGCTGCAGTAGGCAGAATAATAGGTCCCCCAAGATGTCTACATTTTAATCCCCAGAACCTGTGAATATATTATGTTACATGGCAAGGGAGAATTAAGGTTGCAGATGGAATTAAGGTTACTAATCTGTTGACCTTAAGATAAGGAGAGTATCCTGGGTTACCCAGGTGAGCCCACTATAATCACAGGCACCCTTAAATAAGAAAGCGGGGGACAGAAGAGCCAGAACAAGAGATGGCATTGTGAGAATGACTCTACCAGCCATTACTAGGTTTGAAGATGGATGAGACCGCAAGCCAAGGAATACAAGAGGCCTCTAGAAGCTGGGAAAGGGGAGGAAATGGATTCTTGTCTAGAGCCTCCAGAAGGAACACAGCCTTGCCAAGAACTTGATCTTGACCCAGTGAAACTCATTTCAAAATTCTGACCTCCAGAACAGTAAGATAAAATTTTGTATTGTTTTAAGTCACTATGTTTGTGGTAATTTGTTATAGTAGCAGTAGGAAATTTGTGTAATACTTACTACACCCTACAGTTTATGGTAAACTATTGGATGTTGTGGACTATAGTCAATATATTTCTTCTGGCTACGAAATAGTACTAAACACAAAGTAAACAACCAATGGTCATTTTTTAAGTGAGTGAATGAATGAACTAGCTGGTGTAAAAACAATTTGGAAATTAATCAATCAAATGATAGATAGACCTAGGTTATAAAAACCCTGAAAGCAGACTCAGGTGTCTGGGTATAGTATAATATGATTTCATGGACATTTCTTATGCTACTATTATTTTTCCAAGGCCACATCATACACTGGAAATTACCTTGGACTTGAAGTCGGAAGACCTAAGACAGAGTCTTGTTGCTGACACACGTTAGTGTCTGACCTTGGACAAATTGTATAACGTACCTACACCTCACTTACCTCATCTATAAAAGAAAGATGCTATTTACTATCTTGAGAACTTCCCAGGGTTGTTCTGGGGATCCAATGAACCAATGCACAGAAAAGGGTGTGAAAACTGTAAAATGCTGTGCAAATGGGAGGGGCTGTCATTTACTACCCTTTCTTTGGACTAATTTTTAACCAAGAAGCATTTTCTTGGTGCCTCTACTGTGCTCACGTTACTATATGAGGCCTTGGTTGGGGGGGCGGAATGTAAGAAATAAAAGTTTCGGAAGAGTTCAAAGTAGGGACTAGGGTGGAATGAGTCAAGTCATTCATTTCTTACTCTGGTCTGGTAGCCTAGGACCACCTGTCGCCGGTTTGGCCAAAGGCACTGAGGGACCAGGTACTGATAAGAATGGGCTAGGAGCCTCCTGCTACAGTTCAGTGAGCAGAGGCCCAGAGCCTGGGGTTAACCAGTGAACAAGAGGGATCTCTCAGTTGGAGGAAGTCTTGTGAGGTAGCTGGACCCACCCCATACACAGAGCACTTGTGGAGCAGCTCCTACCTGCTGGGCGAGGCCTGCAGGCTCTGTATTTATTCTCTGGGATCTCCACAGACACATGGCCCAATGGGGATGGGGTCTGGGAGAAGCAGAGGCCTTGGGCACACCTTGGCACAATCACTGGAAGATGTCTGGCCTTCAGGGCTAATGCCTTGGGCTTCTCAGTAGTGCTTTTATTTTCTTGTGGAGTTAAGTATTCTAGACTGCCAACTGGCCTGCCCCACACCAACAACTGAGGTTGGAGAGACTGCCCTTGTATAGCTCCTTACTTCTCAAAGGAAAGTGCTCTAGACTCCTCAACTTAATTAAAGAGCCCAAAACATTTACAGTCCTGTTACTCTACAGATGAACTCATTAAAAAAAAAAAAAAAAAAAAGTTGAAAACGTATGATACAGAGCCCTTTATCTCTCTTTCCCTTAGCCTCAAATTCTCTCTACAGCTCTTCTGATCTTCAGAAAAGTGGGATAAAGCGTCCCTCTAACTATTTAAATCTAATTTCTTACTTGTGCTTTTGATCCTATACTATTCCATAAATGCAATAGGAGAAAAAGAATGCTATAGGCACAAAAAATGTTTTCATTATTGAAATATCAACAAAAATTATAATAGCTAGAATTCTATTAAAAATGGCACTTTGCTAGCCATTTATTGTGGCTAGCATATCTTTGTGTTTATTTCTTCTTTATTCTGTGCTTCCGCTAATGTGATGGAAAGAAAAATTCTTAAAACTCACATAGAGAATGGGAAAGGGGTCATCAGTATATGAGAGATTGCAAAAAATTTTTAGAAGACTGAAAATTGTTGGAGGAATAGTTACTGGTTTGGCAGGATAAAGGAAACCATAGGAGGGGCATGAAAAATAAGCAATTTTCTCCACAAAACCCTGGAAAGGCTAAGAATTCAGAGGACCCAGAACACCTAGATCAAGGCATCTGGTACCCAACCCACTCACTTCTTCCCCAGGTAAAAGATATGAGTTTTCTTCTCTGGCAAAATTTAATAGAAGTTCAGGGTTCAGAGGTACCTAGGAGGTGGAGGGCAGGATTGACAACAAAGAGATTAATTGAAAGTGTGTAAAATGAAGTGATGGGTCCAAGTCTTCTTTTGTCCCCACCATCCAGATCCCAGGCAGAATGCTTGTAGGTCTCTTCTCTGGCATTTGGGGAGCACCAGGAAAATGACCGTCTTGTCCAACTATCTTGAAGTGAAGCCCATCAGCTGAAAATCACCACTACCACCCACTCCCACACACACATTTTTACTCAGACACATACACACACACACACTTTTTTGTGTCTTACTCTTAAATATGAACAACCAAGGCTCACCAAATAATTGAGAACCACCTCTAACATGAAAGTGAAAAATCAAAACAAACAGGGAAAAAACACTTTATCTAAAAGAGATAATACAAAGCAGAAGAAAAGATTTGCTCCAAGTTATTATTCTCAGTCAGATATGAAAAAAAAACACATACATGAAACAGTAGGAAACTAAGACAGAAAACACTCAAAGACTAAGAGCTCTTGGAAATTAGCATAAATGATTGCCAAAATAAAAAACTTGAATAGAATGCCTAGAAAATAAAGTCCAAAAAATCTGAAGAAAAATAAAACAAAAAGACAAAGAGATGACCAATGGAGAGGAAAAAATATTTAAATAGAAGATAAATCCAAGAACTCTACAAATTATAGGAGCTAGAGAAAGAAAGAACAGAGAAAATTAGGGGGATGGAGTAGAAGGAGGGTACCAGACATGTCTCCAGGTTGAAAGAACCCACAGGCTATCTAGCACAATAAATGAAAAAAAAGAGCCACATTAAAAGTTCATGAACAGAAGATGGTTCTTGGAGACACTAGTCTGCCATCTTCTTGGTTGGCCGGCTTTCCAAATAAAGTCTTATTCCTTGCCTCAAAAAAAAAAAAAAAAAGTTCATGGACACACAGTTTCAGGGACCAGGGATAGAGAGAAAATTACAATATTCTCAAATGAAAATAAATTGCAAAGAATAAGAATTATGATGACTTCAGAGTTTTTCTTAGCAACACTGGTTGCCAGAAAACTATGTCAAGACCATCCAAACTTGACTGAAAACGTTTTTAACTTAAAAGTTTATACATAGTCAAACTAGCCACCAAAATTTAACACTGGAACAAAGCTATTTCAGGCATTTAATGAACCCAAAGTGACCTCCATTTACTAGGAAGCTACTTAGAATATAAATACTTCAGCAAGAGAGAGGGAGTAAACCAAGAAAGATAATGACATAGAAAACAGGAAGCAATGGATACAACTTAAGAAAATGGTGTTGGGGGACTCAGGGTAAGAGATGTGTAACATTCTGGTATCACAGAGAACCCTAGGAGGGTCACCTGCCAAAAAAAAAACAAAAAAAGAGAGGAAGAACTCCATATAATATCATAAAGAGTGGAGCATTTGGAAAAGATTAAGAACACATAAATGGCAAAATGTACATATATTTTAAAATTAAGCATTACAAATTTGAAGAATAATAAAAAATTGAAGTAGAAATAAAATAGAAATATAGTAATATGTTAGGGTCTGAAATAAGCAATGTTTGCAGGTCATAATGATATAAAACTGATTATTATATAAAAATTGTGATAAAATTTTATTGGGAAGGTGGAAGATGAGGAATTGAGATGTGGTATAAAAAAGCTAAATCTTTCCCACCATAATAAGGAAGTCAATAGATAACATGAGAAATAGCAGTAGAGGTATATTATTTAGAAATATGGAATTAGCTATAATAAGAAAACCTAATTAATTAAAGAAGAGGTTATTTCTACATAGTGGGGCTGAGATGGGTTGGCACAGGACAGGGAAATGTTTTCTTTTATTATAAGTCTTTCAGCTATATTTAATGTTTCAAGACATACGCATATATAGCTTACTAGAAGATGTTTCTAATTAAAAATAATTACTTGGGGCATTCACTTCAGGTCATGATGGAGTACCAGGGATTGGATTTACCATCTTGCCTTACACAATTAGAAAACGAGACCAAATATATGAAACAACAATTTTTCAGACATTGGACAAAAGGCAACGTTGGACCATGATCTCTGTATGAAGAGAAGGAAATGTGGTAAGTTCTATAATTGCCCTAGAATACTGCCTGAAGGCTATTTCCAGGCTGCAATGGAAGGACAAGGATTCTAAAGAGCCTGGTGATCTTGGTGAGTTGAGAAGACAGAAACCAGAGTTCAGAAAAGCCAGTGACCAGAATTTGCAGGAGAGAATATCAGAGAGAAGGGAGTTGCTCAGAGAGAGATAGAGAGCTTGAAAGATCTAAAGAGAGGGTCCTTTGAGTTTGGCCTGAGTACTGACCTGCACATGCATAAGATGAAACCGCCTGAGGCTAGTGAAAGAATCACCAGAAAGTAGTAGGCTGAACAATTTCCAGAGTTCACCCAGGGTTGAAAATAGTTCAGATTGCCACCAGCCAAAGTAGAAAGACCTCATAATACAAATGACATCAGCTAGAGTTTTCGGAAGTGTATTGCCTAAATTAACCCAACACCAAAGTCTGCCATGGTCTGCTCCAACAAAGCTTAATTTCAAGCCTGAAAAAGATCTAACTAATCCCAAGAAATGTAATTGCATGCCAGATAAAGTAAACCCAACACGATTTTTTCAAAAAATACAATGACATCTAGTACCTAACAATGTAAAATCAACAATGTCTGACACCCAATAAAAAATTACCAGACATGCAAAGGATAGAAACTTCTGGCTATAAGACAAATAAGTTCTGGAGATCTAATGTACAGCATGGTGACTATAGTTAATAATACTGTATTGTATACTTGAAACTTGCTAAGAGAGTAGATTTTGTGTTCTCACCACACACAAAAATGGAAACTATGTGAGATGATAGAAATGTTAATTAACTTGATTGTGGTCATCACTTCACAATGTATACCTATATTAAATCATTACCTTGTACGCTTTAAAGAAACCATATTGTTACAACCTAAATACATATAGGCATAGCTTGTTTTGTTGTGCTTTGCTATATTGAACTTTACACATATTGCGTTTTTTGCAAATTGAAGGTTTGTGGCAATCCTGTACTGACAAATGATGGTTAGCATTTTTTGTCAATAAAGTAGTTTTTAATTAAGGTATGTATATATTTTTAGACATAATGCTAGTGCACACAAACTACAGTATAGTATAAACGTAACTTTTATATGCACTGGGAAACCAAAAAATCACGTGACTCACATTATTGAGATATTTGCTTTATTGTAGTGGTCTGGGACCAAACATGCAATATCTTTGGCGTATGCCTGTACAATTTTTATTTGTCAATCATACCTCAATATAGTTAGAAAAACTTTTTTAAAGAAATAGATTTTGTTAATGATAAAACATTACTACAGTAATAAAATTAAAAATAAAAACTATAAACCCACAGATCCAAAAATAGCTCAATGACTCCAAGGAGATTAAACATTTAAAAACTGCAACAGACCAAATTACTGATTTGATTAATAATCAAATTACTGAAATCAATGGATAAAAAGAAATTCTTGCCAGAGGAAAAAAATACATTATGTATAGAGAAATAAAAATAAGCATGATGGAAGATTTTATGTCAGAAACTGTGCAAACCAGAAGACAATAAAGCTGTCAACTAGAGTTTTATGCCCAGCAAAACTATCTTTCAAAGATAAAAGTGAACTAAACAATTTTTCAGACAAACAACATCTGAGAAAATCCATTACCAGCATAACTGCCCTATAAGATATACTAAAGGAAATTCTTCAAGTATAAGGAACATAATACTATATGGAAATTTGGATCTACCCAAAGGCATCAAGAGGAATATGTGGACTAATATAAAAGACATTTTCTATTGTTTAATCTCTTTAAAATAAAACTGGCTATTGAAAACAAAAATAATACCAGCATTCCATGAGGTTTATAACATATATAGAAGTAAAACACAACAACAATAGTACAAAAGATGAGAGAAGATTCTTACCCTGCACACAAAGTGATATAATATTATCTGAAAGTAGACTGTGATAAGTTAAAGATGTATATTGTAACCTGTAGAGGAACCAATAGCAAGACAAGGTAGAGGTATAGCTAATAAGCCAATAAAGAGATCAAGTGGGATCATAAAAATAGTGTAGAAAAAGAGAAAAAGAACGAATGAAAAAGAGAGGAAAATAGAAAACAAATAGCAAATATGGTAGATTTAAACCCAGACATATCAATAATTACATTAATTGTAAGCAATCTAAACACTGAAATTAAAAGTAGAGATTGTTAGATTAGGTAAGAAAGCAAGAACCAATTTTGTGCTATCTATAAGAACCCACTTTAAAACTCTAGGCACAAGTAAGTTAAAAGTAACAAATGCAATAAGATATACTATGAAAGCACTAATCGAAAGAAATCTTGAGTGCCTACATTAATACAGAGAAAAGACTTTTGGACAAGAAATATTAAAAGATAAAGAGGTACATTCCTAATAATAAATTGATTAATCCATCAAGAGGAGAGAACAGACCTAAATGTATACACACTTAATAACAGAACCTCAAAAAAAATGAAGTAAAAACTGATAGAACTGAAAGGAGAATTAGACAAATCCACAATTGTAGTTGAATGTTTCAACACCTTTTCAGTAATTTAACAACTTGATGATGGTCACTAAGGATATAGAAAACATGATTTCCTAGCCAGTGTCTGGCTAGGAAATGTCTGACACCTCAAGTTCCAGGCATATGGCCCATCAGGCTCCAGTGGTTAGGACTCCACACTTCCACTGCAGGGGGCCCCGGTTTGACAGCTAAGATCCCACAAGCCGCACGGCGTGGCCAAAAAAACAAAACAAAACAAAACAAAACATGAATGAACTAAACCAAACAGACACATGTAGGACATACCAATCAACAATGGCAGAATACACATTCTTTTCAAGTACACATGTAACATTTACCCAGTTGATGAGTAAAAGGGGGAAGCTGTTCTGCAGAGAAACGAAAATGGAGCTGACAAGAAACAAAGAGAAGAGCCCGTGGCCCAAGAGAGGGAAATGGAGGTAGTAGACAGCTGCCCCTGTTCCTCTCAGTCTCAGCTGCACTTGATTTCATGTTCTTTGATTCTGTGAGAGCTCTGTTTCCTTGCAATAAACACTGTTCTTTACTTGAGTAACTTTGAATGAGTTTTGTTTTCTTGCAACCAAAGGAGCCATAACTTGAACAATTTCGTGTGTTTTTTTAATTGTCTCCCAACAATGCACAGTAACTTCTTTAAGGATAATCAGTGTGTTTTATTTCATCTGTATAACACAGCTCATAGTCACATGACTGAATTATATAAATGCTGTTAAGGTTCATAATGAACGAATTCATTAGCCTGGTTACTGACATCTCGACCAACACCAGAATCGTGAATTGCTTGTTTTGTCGGCCCTACTGAGTCCCTTGTGTAACATTTTTTTCTCTATTCCCTCTAGCTCTGGGGTGACCAAGACTCTCAGGCTCCCACCCCCTACCCACTGAAGCAGGCATATGGCCCATCAGGCTCTTCCATACAGGATTTGGAATCTAAGTCATTGGATAATAGTTCCCTAAAGAAAGGTTGATCAGTTTCTGCATTTGAGAACCCTGGAGCTCCCCTGATTCCTTTCGGGGGTCTGATTGTTCAGCTTTTTCTTCAGTCCTAGGGCTGTTCACTCTCCTTCCAAAGACCCCCTTTTCTTACTTAAGTAGTCGGAGTCCATTTCTATTGCTTTCAGCCTGACTCCTCTCTCATACTTGGTTCCCAAAGAGGCCAGTTTCTTCCCTGGCCCATACAGAATAACTGGAAGAAATTCTTCTTTTGGGAAAGAGCAGCTAACTTTGAAGCATGCTATTTTTGAAACAAATAAAATATTTCTTTATTGGTTAGTTGCTCCACTGCTGTCTTCTTTTGTATGTCTCTGATCCAACCTCTGGGCTGCCTTTTCTGCAAGAGGCATCATTAGTTCTGCCTCAGTTGTTTATATTCAACCTCATCCTCATCTTCTAAGGCTGTCTATGAGTGACTGAGTCATGAACACGAATCTTTAAAGGAGTCATATGTATTTGGGAACCCAGGCAACAGAGGCTAACTTCACTTAGCCAAGTTAACACTTTTTCTACAGCAATATAAAGCAGACTTCATTCTTTGAGTTTGAACGATCTGTACTCAACCTAAGAAGCCATCTCCCAGGCTTGAGTCTGGTGTCCCAGTTTCTGATGATGGACCCACTCTGGCCCTTTGGATCAGCATCCCTCCTCAGAGACAAGCCATGTTTAGGGTGTTGGCTCTGATTCTTCCAAGACCTCAAGTTCCAAGGCAGTTTGTCTCCTCTCAGCACTCTGACTCATTATCCTATTTTACTCAAGTACTTAGAATGAGAGCTTTTGGGAAGTGCTCTGTGCAATTATATAAATGAATAGGCACATTTATTTGAAATGTTTTCGGATTTCCTAGAAAGAAATTTTGTGTTCTTTCCCTGACACTAATTTCTGAAACTGGGTAACAGTTCTGGGGGTATCCTTGCCCTGCCCAGGGACTTGCATTTCCAAGGCAATCTAAAACCCAGTCAATAGGTATTCATTCATTCTGCAAATCATTGCTGAGCACCTACTGCATTCCAGGTACTGTACTGAGAGCTGGGTATACAATGGAGAAGAAAACAGACATAGCCCTGCCTTCAAGAGGACACAGTCCAGTGAAGGAGAGAGAAAAAAATAAGCAAATAAATTTAAAAATAATCATACATGAGTAATTAGTGCTATGAAAAAATTAACAAGAAATAGCAATGGAGGGGATCTTAGATGGGAGAGGGCAGAAGAATCTCCCTGAGACCTGAAGGATAAGTGAGGAGAACTGGAATCAAATAGATGAAATAGCATATATAAAGCCTAGAGCTAGGAAAGAGCTTCATGTGTCTGAGGAACTAAGTGAAGCTCTGTTTTGGACATTTAGACTGAGATGCTTATGACATATCCAAGTAGAAAACTCAGGTAGATAGTTGGATATGTAGTTCTGGAGTTCAAATGAGAGTTTGAGATGAAGATACAAATTTGGTCATCATCAGCATGTAGACAATATCTTAGACCACAAAAATAGATCATTTAGGAAGAGAGTGTAGAGAGAGAAAAAGCCCTGGGAAATACCAATATTTAGACATTGGAAGAGGAAGAGGGTCTATAACAGAGACTGAGAAGAAATTGTCAGAGACATCAGAGGTAGGAAGAAAAGCAATCGTATAAGGTCAGATAAAGGAGTGGTCATCTGGGTCTAAGGCAACTGAGAGGGTAAGATGAGAAAACAAATTGTCCATTGAACTTGGCAACATGGAGATTATGGTAACCTTGACACAAGAAGTTTTGGTGAAATGGTAAGGGAAGAGACCCAATTTGAGAGTTTTGAAGAGTGATCAAAGGTCAAACAGTGGAGATAAGTATGTAAACAACTATCTTGAGACATTAAGCTGCGAATGGATGAAGAGAAGTGGGCAGTAATTGGAGAGGGATGAAGGAACCAAAGAAGGACTTTTAGGCATAAAGGAGAGTCAATCATGTTTGTGAGCTGAAGAGAATAGCCCCACTGAAAAAGGGGAGGATTGATAATCAGGAAGATAGGATATAACTGGAGGAGTAAAACTTGAGAAAGTGAGAGAGGATGGCAACAAGAGTCCATTAAGGATCCAGCTCCAGGAGATGCTGAGCTGTGAGAGAAGCAACACACTTTCTCCTTTGTTTCAGGAGGGCAGACAGGGAAGATGCCAAGGAATGTAGATGTAGAATAGGGGAGTTCTTGTCTGTTGGTCCTACTTTTTCACTTGGACACAATCAATGCAGGATAATTAGATCAGAGAGAGGAGTGCAGGGATGAAGTAGAAGATTTGAGAAGAGATGTGAAGGTATGAAATACCATCTAACGAGTGGACTAGCAAGTTTATTAGATATAGAGAGAGAATGCTGCACAAGACATTAAAATTATGAATTTAAAGGGACGTTTCTCAGTTTGATTGCGTGATTTTCTCCACCAATATTCTGTTTCTTAAATTCATGCAGGTGGATGTCTAAGTTCATCCAGGCTCAGAGTTTTCGCAAGTGAGTATGACGGCTGCAGAGAGACACACAAGGACTAAAAAAGTGGTGAAAACTATAGATCATGCGGTGGATGCTCAACAGAAGGGACATGTTGACAAGGAAGGTCAGGTTCTGTCTCAGTTTCCAGTCTCTATATCTGTGCTTCCCTTTCCAACCATCTCCCCACAACCACCACACTTTGCATTTGGATCCATTCTTGTGTCTTGATTCTGACTGGAGGCTAAAAGAGAGATCTAACCAGCTTGCAGCCCCACTTCTGGGGTTCAGCCTTTGTCTCCCCTGATTTTCCACATTCAGATTCATTACACACATACTGAACTCCTACATACCCATCATGTGCCCTGATTGAGTTTTCATGTGTTACCCCAGTTCATAGAACTGGGCTATCTACCACCTAGCCCCCTTTCCCAAATCCATGCTCCAGTAAGATGGAGCCCTTCAGACGAGTGGCTAGAGGCCTGCTGACTACTCTCCAGCTGCCTCATGCCAATCCTTCCCACCATAGGTCTTTCTCTGCCTCTTGCATTACTCGCTCTTTCTAAGGGAGAAGATATTGTAACCGGATTCATTAGAACCTGAAAAATCAATGTACCATATTTTACTAATGGTACTAGAGTCCGGGTGCTTGCTCAGTTTTTAAGGATGATGTTTCACTTCTCATTTGGCCAGTGTTCCTTGTGGCTACCTCGTTTGGTTAAGGGTCTAGTGGGAAGAAGGGTCAGCATCCAGGCATTCCTGTATCCCTGGCCATAATGTCATCACAATAGAATCCAAACCTCACTTTTACCCTTAAGTCATCTAACAACCTATCAAGATTCCTGATTAATAATGTTCATCCTAAATTCTCCACTAATTAGTCCCACCCACTTAATGACATCCCCAGACTTTCGTTCTGACACCCTCTGCAACATTACTGTTATAGATTGAATTGTGCCTCCCCAAAAGATATGTTGAAGTTCTAACCCCAGTACCCAGAATGTGACCTTATTTAAAAATAGGGTCACTGGAGATCTTACCTAATTAAGATGAAGTCATACTGGAGTAGGGTAGGCCTTTAATCCAATGTGACTGGTGTCATTATAAGTAGAGGAGAAGAGACACAGACACATGAAGGAAGAACGCCACATGATGACAGAGGCAGGGATTGAAGTACAGCAAGCTGCAAGCCAAGGAATACCAAGGATTGCTGGCAAACCATCAGAAGCTAGGAAGAGGCCAGGAAGAATTCTGCCCTACAGGTTTCAGAGGGAGGATTGCCCTGCTGACACATTGACTTAGGACTTCTGGCCTCCGGGACTATGAGGCAATAAATTTGTTGTTTTAAGGCACCCAGGTTGTGGTACTTTGTTACGGCAGCCCTAGAAACAAATTCAGCTATTACCATCACTGTGGTCCCCAGAGACACCTGCTTTCCTGCCAGACTGAAACTTCTCTAAGTGACAGAAGCTAAGTCTGCCTGGAGTTTCTGCTCAGTTTCTGGTGGATGAGCTTTATTCAAAGTCCTAGGTCTCTCCTCTCCTGCCTTAGAAAACCAGGCAGGGCTAGGCTCCATGCTAAGTCAGCCAGCCAAACACAAATTTGCCTTGGTTTAACAGAGGGTCAACATACCCCAGCCTTAGCCCCAGGAGGGTCTGTTTGGCATGGTGGGCATGGCAACCATCCAGCTGAGGAAACATTGAGTGCTCCTTCCTTACTAGTAATGCAAGAGAAAGTTCTGAAAGGGACCAGGAAGGATTCACGCTGAGCCTTCGGCACAGCGACCCAGGGAAGATAGGGTTCTTGTGTGCTGGGGTGTTTGCATGAGCTGATGGTGGCACAGAACGAGAAAAGCAGGGATCAGCCAATAGCATGAGGAAGAGTGAGTGATACCATCTCGGATGGAGGTGGAGGGAGGGGCTGTACTAGCCAAAGTGTTTATGGAGTTTAAATATGGTCCACACTGGAGTGAGGGACAGAAATGGGAGTATAGGGATCACTACCTAATCTAACATGAAGAAGAAAACAGAAGAGCCCCCGTAGAGCAGGCAGCTGTTCTGTATCATGTACAGTGCCACATCATGGTGCCAGAGATCTGTCTGTTCAGGTTGGTTCCAGGCAATGCTGGGAGAAACAAGATTCAGGTTCTGATCTCCCAAGAAGAGGGCTGCGAAGGCTAGGCATAGGGTCAAGGCTCCAGTCAAGTGGGCTGGGATTTGGGTAAGACCCCTAATCTGAAAGAAAGTGTGTGAAAGGAGGCAGGGAGCCATGAGAGGACCCCCAACAGTGGGTGGAGTCCACATAATGAGAAACAGAAAAGCAGGGAATTCTTCAACATGGTTGCTGCAGATATCCAAGGTTTGCCTGGGCTCATCAAGTCCTGGGTCTTGTTCATTCGACAGATATTTATTGAACCTTTACTATGTTCAAATCTAATTCATGCTAGGAATACAAAGGGAATACAATACAGATTCTTCCCTAGAGAAGCCTGGTCTAGCCAGGAAAACAGATCCATCACAAATAGTTACCACACAGCGTGATAAATGGTGTTTTGAGATATGAACAAAGTGCCATGGGAATGCAGAGGGGAGGGACACAGCTCTGCCCAGAGGACTCAGGGGAGCAGAAAATATATTGCCTTAGTTTTATGGACCTAGATAAATTATGAAGTAAAAGAAAACCAAATTTTTTTTACAACCTCATACTCTACATCCTCATACTCTACATCCTCAACCCCATGGTCCGGACTTTATTTCATTCTTACTGTTTCCTGTCCCCTTTGAATTACTGAGTTCAAACTAAGAACAGTCACATATTGGAATTATTCACCACTGTATCATTAAAACATTAATGCTTCATTAAAGTTCAGTGGATTTCTAGATATAAAACCTCCACACTTAAAAGTTTGGTAGTGTTACCTAACCGAACTTGGGTCTGCTTGCCCCACATGCAGCAAAGCCAATCTACTGACACCAGGTTGTGATGAGGAAAGTACAGCATTTTTTGCAGGGCCAAACAAGGAGAAAAGGCAGCTCATGCTCAAAAGACTTGAACTCCCCAATGGCTTTCAGGGAAGGGTTTTTAAAGGGGAGGTGAGGGAGAGGATCGCAGGGTGTGTGATCAGCTCGTGTACATCATTTTGATAGGTTGGTGGTGAGGTAACAGAGTGGTGTTTCAGGAATCTCATTTATAAAGTTTCTGGCTCCAACCAGTCTGGGGTCTATGTGCTAGTGAGCAGCATGCAGTCAACTTCTTCCTTCTGGTGGGGATTTTAGTATCTGCCAAACAACTCAAGAATATGACTTAGGATCTTTTCTATAGCCCTTGAGGCGGAACTAAAGGTCCCTGACTTTGTTTTATGGCTAAACTATTATCATTTTGCCTCACTTGACTCTTTTTCTGTTTCTGCATTTTCTCACTTCTCTGATTAAATTTGCTCTTTGGAACTGGGGGAAGGCCTAGGAGGCCAAAGCTATTCTACAGACACGAGGCAGGGGACATGAAGAAGAGTCTGTCCCCAGGAAGGCCCCACAGGGTCCTGCTCTGTTTCAATAGTCTTTATCCCATGGAGTCAGATGACAGACCCAGCTGGTGACCAGATGCCATGGGAGGTTGTCACATGGTGACACTTCTCAGGTTATCATGGAGCACTTGGTGAACCTTCTACCTTTCATCAAAATACCAAGATGTAACACAATAAAGCCATGGAAACCATAGCAGTTCCTCTCCCTGCCTTGCTATCTTCCCTCCCAAGAGACTTCTCCCATGGCCTCTACTGACTGGACACTGGGCTTGTGGCACCACCCCTGGCTAGAGCTGATCGGTCCACTGACAAACACCTGACACAAACTGACCGATCTGATTCTTACTTCCTAGACTTTAAAGTTGCAATACAAAAAAAAAAAAAAAAAGGACTTCCCTGGTGGTCCAGTGATTAAGACACCATGTTTCCATTGCAGTGGGGACGGGTTTGATCCCTGGTCGGGGAACTAAGATCCTGCATGCTGCAAGGCACAGCCAAAAAAAAAAAAAAAATTGCAATACAGGAGCCCTATTCAAGAGCACTTCATCTGGGGAGGTGTGTAAAACTGGCAGCCTGTGTTTGTGTCAAGTTTAAGTGGGACAGAGAAAGGCATGCTGCAAAAATGGCGGAATGGAGAGGTTCACTGAGAGAAGCAGATAGGAGAAACCAGGGGAAGGAGAGGGGCCAGGAAGAGGAGAAGACTGCCTTTGGGGCTGATGACATCCACTTCCTATTCAGGTTATCCTAAAGTGGCCCATATGAGTTCATGATCTTTTTTCCTCTGGTGAAGAACAAAGAGTTAACATTCACCCTGGTCTGCCCTTGAGGACCTCTCTTATTTTTATAGATGTAAAGCAGGCAGCCCCAGCCATGGAGAAAAGACACAATGGGACCCTTTTACTTGTTTATAGTGTGGGAGCTCCAATGAGAAAGTGGGGAAATTTGTAACATGGACAGTTTCCAGGATGGAACAAACCCATGCCTTTAACCCATGCCCTCCAAGACTTAAATGGAGGAGTATCTGTGGGGTAGACTTAGATGCCCAGTGACAGTGACAGACGAAGGAATCCCACAAATAAGTTTCCATAGGAGTAAAGACAGGTAGAACTTATGGGTTGTCCTGCCACCCTATTAGGAAAGGGAACAGAGATTGTGGGTCAGTAGGCACTAAAGCCAGGCTGCATCCAGCATTTTAGGCACCGACTTGAGCCCTATTCTGAGGCCAGGAATTGTACTGAAGAAACCAATTACCGAGTGCTCTAACTTATAGGCTTAAAACATGGAGGCTTCCCAACTAAAACCCTGAGGAATCACAGCAATTGAAGAGGGTTCCACACCAGCATCTACAGTAGAGGTTCACGTGGGGATAACCTGAGAGATGGTTATGCTCCATGAATTATCTCCCACAGTAGAAAGCAGGGCTTTACTGCATTTTCCTAACAACCTAAAAGGTGGGGGACATTGTGCTGACTGGGCCACCCAAGGCGCAGGCTCCACACATTACGGTAGAGGCTGGGTGATACGCTCAATTTGCTGGGGAGCCCTTTCATCGGGCAGTGACCTCCTGAAATGTGTGATGGCTAGGGCAGGTCAGAGCCGAGGTCCTTACCACAGCGACCGGCTTCAGAGCTGGCCCACGGAGGTCCGCTTTACCTCACGGCCAGCACAATTCCACCACAGTCTGCACCAAAATGGGATAAGTGGGGTCCCCGAGCTGCAAGTATAAGCATTGCATGTGTAAAGGGGCAGGCAATTTGCGGCCTAGGCAGGGTAAACTGGATTTCTGATCTTCCTACTGCTCCCAGCATAGGTGGCACACCATTCTTCCCTGACACTTGGCCAAGGCATGCTCATCACATCTCACAGTATAAGTCAGAGCGCTCTGACTACCCAGTTCCTCATGCGGCTGGGAACTTTACTTCCCAGCCTCGGGTTTTCGAGAAACTCTTGTGTCCTTCCAATTAATTCTACTTTTTCCTTAAATTAGCTTGCATGGTCCTGTCACTTGCACCTAATAATCCTTGAATAAAGCAGAAACTAAGGTTAAGAGAAGATCATTGCCAGAATCGGGTTGGAAATTTCTCTAATTTATAGAGCTAATTTAAAAAGCAAACATTTGGTATGTTCCTGTTAAGGTCAGATTGAGCTGCATGGTTAATAACTAAATACGCTGCCCTCTGGACCCAAGGCAAGGAACAGGGGAAAAAGCAGTAGAAAGCTTTGTATGATGCTCTCCATCCCCCACCATCTTCCCCTGGCTTGTGAGGCTTTTATCTACCAAAAATAAGAGAGCTACCAACTGTACTGTTCAATATTTATTTTCTGAGGCAGTCAAATTCATGCTAATTTATTTGCTCCCTTCCCACCAGCCCCCACCATATTCTCTAGAACTGTTCAGAAACTAAAACTCCAAGAATACAATAGTGTTGAGAGTAGAGGGTGCCGCATCCTAGAAAACTGTAAGTGGGGACCGAGACAGACCTGTAGAAGCTCAGTATTCCGGAGCTTAGAGCTTTCCATGTGCTGCATGCAGACAAAATGCAACTGGACTCAGGCTCACGCTTAGACAGAGCCAGGACCTCGGAACCGGAGACCTTCCTCTGCCCAAAGGCAGATGCCCGAAGGACTATGGGAAACTGAGGCTGGAGCAGAGGCTGTGCTCCTCAGACCACACAGCAGGTCGAGATATGCACGGGGCTGGGAGGTGGGGTTGATGCCAGGACCCTTGAGGAATGAGGGCAATCTGTTGGCAAAACCAAAGGAAGTCTAGTTTAATTTCTTCTCACAAATGAACAAACACAACCAGAAAATCCAATATGAAACACAATGAAGAAATAGACAAAATTATATCTTTGAAAAATTATTTACCACAGGAGACAAAATAAGTTTGTAGAAACCTGCTTGATGTTTCAATACCACGACAGAAGACCTGAGCACTGTAAGGCAGACCAAAAGAACCACAAAGGGAAACCGAGCTAAGATGAAACCTGGGATGCAAAGGGAACTGGATGAAATTTTTAAGGATGTAACAGAACCCCATATAAAACAGCAAACAATTTTAAATCCCTCTAAATGGCAAAATTGACCCACGAAAACCCTCTAATCTGTGATTTGGAGGGCAAACTCGGGAAAATCTCCAAGATTAGAGGTAAAGATGAGAATAATGAGAGGGAGGTGATAACCATGGAAACAGATTGAGTATTGAATCACAGAATAGTTGGCACCCACTGCAAGAAGCTAATCTTGAGCTAGCACCTCTGGGACCATTCCAATACACAGGGCCACTCTCAGACAAGAGGGGTCTCTTCCCTGGTCCCCACATTTTCTAAAGTTCTGCTTAGGCCCTACTACTGGCCACACACCTCCCCGTGAAGCAGAGTCCACAGGGCCAAGAGGATGAGTCCACCCTCAGCTGGTCCCCCGCTCTGCACCCAGACTGTGCTCTGAGTGCCCTGAATTAAAATCTTTGCCCAGACAGCCTGAGTCTGCTTCCCAGATCTGAGCAGGCCACCCCCATGGGCACATCCTCCAAAAGTTAGACCCCTCCAATAGTGCGTATGTCCCTAGGCTTGAGTGGTGGCTGAGAGGAACTGAGGAACTGCTTGCAGGGCTTACAGACGGAGCTTGGACATGCATGCTGGGACATCTACTGTGTGCCTGCAATGGCCCTTGCAGTGGGGGTCCGAGTCAGGAACGGGAAGAGAAAGAGAGGGGTCTGGAGGCTGGGAGCCATGTGTCAGCTCTCCCTGCAACACCGTATTCTCAGAACTCAGGGGAGGCTGAGGATTCTAAATTCAAACTGGCCTTCCAGGTGCTTATGAAGCTATCATTGTTCAGGTAGGAGGGTAGAACGTATTGTATTTAACAGTATTTAACTTTTAAATATGTAAGCATACGGTATGTGGTCCTCTATTAGTGCTCTACTCTTGCCCCCCGACAGTTTGGGGGGTCGGGGAGGCAGGGCTTGCCAGTCCTTGAGGAACAGCTCCTTCAGGTCCCCTCTACCAAGAAATGTAACCTTTTAGAACTGCCTGTGCAGAAAGCAGCAGGCAGCTTCCTTCACGGAAGAAGGGGAAAAGGCCTTCTGGTAGGGCACCTGGCTGCAATTAGAACCGGGAGCTGGATCACTGAAACCCAACAGTGCTGCTCTCTCGCTTTCCCTTTGGGGTTAAGTTACGAGGGCAACAGGGCCCCAGAGCCAAACATCACACCATGAATCGCTGCCTGAGGGGCAGCCAGAGCAGAGGATGCACCTCCACTGCTGTGCTCTGAACATCACCTTCAGGGTAGCTGACCTGCTTCTGCTTTCTCTGCTGAGACTCAATAGCCGAATCCCTAAATGTCCTGGTGCCCAGCCCGTGGCATTTTGCTTCTAGCTTCACAGGTCTGCCATAGCAAAGCCTACCTCCTACTGCCTGGGAATTTGAAAAGCTGAGTACCATCCCCTGGGCATAATGTTGGGGAGAGCTGCTCCTGCTATTCATGGTGACATCTGTGTGTGGCCACTGTAGGAGCTTCTGTGCAAGACCACCCTTGATCCATCACAAGGAGCTGTGAGGGGCATGGACTGGACGCCTGGACTTGCGTCCATTATTCACAGATGGGTACTTTTCATGGTTTGATGTATGTGTCAACTTGGCTAGGCTATGATACTCAGCTCTTTGGTCAAACACCAGGCTAGACGTTGCTGTGAAGATACTTTGCAGATGTGATTAACATTTAATCCATAGACTTGGAGTAAAGCAGATGATCCTCCACGCAGTGGGTGGGCCTCATTCAACCAGTTGAAGGCCTTGAGCAAAGACTAAGGTTTCCCAAAGAGGAAGGAATTCTCCTCAAAACTGCAACATAGAAATCCTGCCCTATAGATTTCAGATTTGTAGGTCCCTACAGTTGGTGTGCCAGTTCCTTAAAATAAATACTCCCCTGTCTCTATATATGTATATATATGTTCATATACATGTGTGCGTGTATATATATACATATATATGTATATATATACACGTGTGAGTGTGTATAAAATTGGTTCTGTTTCTCTGTAGAGCCCCGACTAATATAGAACTCAATCATTGCATTCTGACAATGTGCCGGGGGTACTGTTTGTCCCCCAACCTGTATAGTAGGGCACCTTACTTCACCAAGATACACTCAAGTCAGATCAAAGCCCCAGATCAAAGGCCAAGAGTCAATACCATTCTCCAGGCCCACTAAGCCCTGTGATGTAAGAACTAAATTGAAACTGGTGTCCTGGCATAAGGCCAGGGAGGCAAGGGGGCCAGGGAGGGAGGCTGCAGCCTGATGCTCCTGCAAAGCTCACTCATTCTAGACAACCTGTCCCAGGGCACGGCGCAGCAGGCCAGCTCCAGAATTCACTCTCCGACAGAGAGGGAATTTCCCCTGTGCCAGGCCAGGCTCCCATTGGCTGTGGGCCTGGGCAGGGCTGAGCCTGACGATGGCTCCTTACGAAACAAAGTCGGCAGCTGGGGAGGCCTGGAGACAATGAGCCAGCAGGGCTGGACGGGGAGCTGGGTGGGCTTCCACATCTGATGGGCTGAGCCCAGAGTCAGCTTAGCCCAGAGTCACTGCTCTGTAGGTGACGACAGGGAGAAGAACTGTGGCTGGAATCCTGACGTCACTTCTGACGATTCTCTCTCTGAGACTTGGCTCCCTCGTCTGGAAATTGGGGCTAGTAAAATCTCAGAGCCGTCGATTCGAATTTAAAAGGGTAACAATTGTGTGGAAGCACAAGGCACAGAGCTCGTGCCCAGTGAATGTCAGTGTCCTTCCTCTTCACCCAGGGAGGATGGGACAACATCGCCATGAAGGGTGATGTGAGTGGGCTCTGGAGCCCTTTGTGAACCCCAGGCCTGCAGCTTCGTCTGTAAAATGAGATTCTCTCTCTCCACAGGATGATTGCAAAGACTGGATGAGATTGCCCACGTAGAGCGCTTCGCAAAGGATGGCTTCGGTAAATGCTAGAAAAAGGAAGCCCTGTGACCTTCCTGCTCCTCAGGAGGAAACAGAAACAACTGGGGTGTGTTCAATTTGCTCCTGTAACACCTCAGAACAAAGGAGAAGCAAACAGCAGCGGTATGATTTTCAAGATGGTGCCAGATCTGCTGAGAGCTGGGTCTGGTCAGCGTGAGTGCCGGCCTCTGGCTGAAAACTTCAGCCTGTAATATCGCTTCGCCACCTGGCGCCCAGGCTCGTTAGTCCAAGGCAGCGTGTAGATCTGCCTAGTGACAGACACAGCCCCGTGTGCAGACTGCCAGGGCCTGAGGCGGCATCCAAAAACAATGTCCATCCAGAGGATGGAGACAGCTGCAGCTCCAGACAGGTGGCTCTGACCTTTTGTCTTGCTCAGCTCAGGAGGAAGCGTCTTCCTGTGCGTGGAGCACATTCTCTTGCCCTTTGTCAACACACAGGTTGAGAAATCCTCCTGGTTTGGAATATGTAGTGGAAAAGGGAGACCAATTTATAAGCACATCTGCCTCCTGAGGAAGGTGGGTTCTGTTCAGTGACAGTCCCTTTAGATGTGCAAGGTGTCTGGGAGCTGAATTGGAAAGGAGGGATTAGTCATTAGAGAAAGCCAAGAAGAGAGAGAGAAAGAGTGGGAGGCAATGCTCCCAGCTAAGAAAATGGCTAAGGAACGTTCTAGGAACAGGAACATCTAATATCCAATTTTAATTTATGAACCTTTTTTTATCCAAATGTTCAGTAAAGTCTGGTAGACACACAACTCTCCTATGTGAGTTCACGTGTGTGTAAATTTAGAAGAGGGAAGAGTTCCACGTCTGAGTAAACGTGGTACAGACCTGAGGCCACAGGGGATTACAGAAATCTTAAAGAGGAACTGACTTTCCATAGTCCTGGCATGGGGATTCACATCTATCTCCAGGGCTTACAGGCCAGGGAGATCCCAGCCGACATCTGATAATCATCTCACAGAGCCCCGTTCTTGCAAATCTGCTCAATCTATTATTGGGATGAACTTTGAAGCAGCCGCTTCCTTTGCTCAGCCTTGCCTTATTCGCTTTTGCTTGCCAAGGCAAACAGCCGTGCCTAGAAATGAAGGCATTTATCCTGAGTGTCCTGAACCCCGTATTTGCAGGTAGAAATCAGACCGGTCCCCTGAAATATTCCTGGGATTCCCAGGACAGCGTGCCTGGCGTTGGTCTCACTGGGCTTCCTGTACCCTCCAGCTGCCTTCTTTCTGACAACAAAAAGCATCACGTGGAACTGATCTAGACTCCTAGCGTCTTGCAAAGGAAACTAGCAGCCCCAAATGTCCCTTGGATTATCTCCGTCCCTCTGCTTGCTTCTCTATCCAATCCTCTCATACATAATGCTCCAGTCTGCTGAGGTGTAGAGAGCTGAGCCTCCTCAGCGGAAATCATGTCTCACTTCCTTCGAATTAACCACATTATGAAAAAAAAAAAAAAAAAAAAAAATCCCAAAGCCTGCACAGCTGATAATAATGACAGTGAACAGCTATTGACTACCCAGTGTACACAGGCACTGGGCTCTTCGCACAGATTATCTCACTTCATTCTATCAGACCCCCTGCCTGCAGGTGCTATGATTATTATTCCCATTTTCACAGATAAGACAACTGATGAAATTCAGATTCTACTAATATGTCTTGACTGCACACCTGGCATCAGACTATGTGCTTTACTTCGTCATTTTTTTTTTCCCAAAATCACTTATTGAATGCCTACTCTGTGTGCCAATATGCTATTGTTACTGCTATGATAAAACCAAGCTGTAGGTAGTGAATTAAAATCATTCAAGGTGACTCAGCCTATGGTGGGTCCTCAGGATTGTACCTAAGGACTTGATCTATGAGGAGCTCCGAGTTTCAAGCCGGTCCATTTTCGTTAGGATTTCAATCCTAGAAAAGATTTCTGGAATGTGACACAGACAACACTGGCCAGAAGAGAGAGGTAAATAGTCCAGGCAGCAAGAAAGCGAGGGGCCTCCCAAGTCCAGCACATTCAGTTCAAGAGAATAAAGGAATCATTCCATTTCAAGGTATTATTTTCTTTTGTTTAGAGGATCATTATCACATACCAAACCCTAGGCCAGACTTTATCCTACCTGTCACCAATCGCCTGCAGGCCCAGTCCATGCTTGCGTATGTAATCTTTCCCCCATGACAGCAGATCAAGGGCCCAGTGGAGCTGATGGGCTCATGCAGCCCAGTCCAGTTGGGAGGGGAGGAAGCAGTGGCCAACCAAGATGGAACTAGGGATCTCACTCTGCCACTGAGGCTGACCCCAAAAGGGTGGCAGAATGAGCTAGAATAGTGTCTCAAAGAGTACAGCTCTCTGAAGGTCTGCAGTGCATTCCAGATGCAAGAGACAGCCATTTCTGGGGCGATGCATGGCTAAATATTTGATCCATCTCAATGTCTGGGCAGGAGGTGTGGCATAACCATCCTTCCGTCTCCATTTCCAGGAGGGGGACAGTCACCACCTCACACACTTCAGGACCACTTCAAGGTGCTGAAGGATTTGTAGTGGTGTAAAACCAGAGGCTGTAGGGCTGATCGTTTCGCTGCAGTCTCCCTCCTCTGTGTGTCAGCCAACAGAAAGCTGAGCTCAGAAGTCCTAAAACAGCCCTAATGACTGAGCTTGTATAGAGCAGGCCCTGTGCCACGTGCCTCACACACATTCTCTCATTAAACCCTACCACGGCCCAAAGAGGACGGTGTCACTGGTCTCATTTCGTAGATGAGACAATAGGAATCCAGAGGCTGCAAGCTTCATGCCCAAGGTCAGAGACCTTGTAAGTGGTAGAGCCAGGACTGGAACCAGGGCCTATCTGCCTACAAATATTGGCCTAGAGGTGGTTTAGCCTCTTTCTGATCTTTTTTTCCACACTGCCACCTTCTAAATCACCCTAAAAACAGGAAAGTATCCCCTCCCTTACCACCTTAATTTTGGTTCCAGAAAGTCCCACTGTTGGGACTGGCGACAAAGAGAAAGTCTTCATGCTGCACAAATAATGGTGCTGACATTTTTGCCCTAAACCAGTGAAGAACTATTACTTTTTTTTTTTTTGCACAGACTAATGGAGGGAGGGGGCTGTATGTTTATGAACAGCATTTTTCCCATTCAAAACAAAACTAGCTTTCTTGCATCCCATTAAGAAGAATATGTATATTCTCATTATTATGCAGAAATATGTTAGTGGGAGAACTGTGCTTTTAACCGTTAGAAAAATGTGATACCTGGGCATATTCGAAAAGGAACAACAGACACTGTCTTGGAGATTTTCTTGCCTTAGAATTGTTTAAGGCTTCAGAGTTTACAAGGTGCACTCACTGCTCTTCCTCCACAAGATGAACTCTGCCAGATGGCTGCTACTCTCACACCCACTTGGTGCGTGGGGGAACCGTGTTCAAGGAGGTGATACAGCTTAACCAGGGTCACCCAGAGAACAGGCGGCAGAGCTGGAGCACAATTATTTCATTCCACCCACTACTGCAGTGCAACGCTTCCTAAGGGTCCACCGTGTGTCCAGGTTTGGGCCAAACAATAGGAATAGAGATGAAAAAAGGACACTCACCCTTCCCTTGCCTCTTACCTCCCACTCTCACCTCCCAAACTGGGTATCTCTCTCCTGTGTCTCCTCTTCTATGCTTGTACCTGGTAGGATGGGGGGAGCCATACAATCTGGAATTTCATTAAAGTGAAGCATTTCCAAGGAGGTCCATTTGCAGGGACCCATGTAACCCTCCCCTCCAGCTATATGCTTCCAGTGGCTCCAGGCCCAGCCCAGACCCAGCAGGACTGGCCCTACCTATCCCACCAGGTAAGCCCCTCTGGCAAGGTCCTCCTTCCTCCATCTTATTGCCTTTCTTTCTCTTCTGGGAGTTTCTCCATAATTCCACTATTTTGAGGAAATAATAACGAATAATAATAGCAATATTTATTGAGCAGTGGGAGTGGTAGAAAAAGGATGAGAAAACCATTTTGGAAATAGATCCCAGTCCATATAGAAAAGCAGGCAAGAATCCCCCTACCCCGCCCCCGCCCCTCATTCCACCAGCCAGCAGTTTCTGGATCATTACATTCCAGAGCATATTAGATGAGAAAAGCATTTCAGACAATTAGAAGTCAAAGCCATGGGCCTGATGGGTCCAGCACAGGGTGAGTTAACCATACTTCCTCACCACATCTTGGGTGATCAGGTCTCTGAATGACATGGTTAAAGTTCGCAACACTGGAGGCTACACTTCAAGAGATCTGTCTCTACTTACATCCACACTGAACGGTATGTCACAGTGAATCCACTGGAGACCCTCTTTCATGGGGTTAAGAGCATGGAGTCTGGAGTCATCTAGAACTAGGTTTTCACCCAGACTCCATTTATTAGTTGTGTGACTCTGAGCAAGTTATTCAACTTAATTTCTCTGTGGTTTGGTTTCTGTGTGATGGAAAAAAAAAAAAATAGTACTGGTAAGTTTGAAATTTTGAAGGGTCTGAGATTTTGCATTAACAATTTAGCCTGTTTTGCATTTTACTTAAAGAAAAATCCAAACTCCCCAGGGTTGCCGACAAAGCTCTGTGTGATCAACGTAGCTCTACTCTCCAGCCACACTGGCCTCCTTTCAGCTCTAGAACATGTCTGATTTTTTCCTACCTTGAAACCTTTGCTCACATTGTTCCTTACCCAGAATAACCCAGATTTTAAGCATAAAAGTCATGCCCTCAGACAGCCGTTCTTGGCCACTCTGTCTAAGCACCCTCATCCCCTCACCAACCCTACATTTTTATTTCCTTTCTGGCATTTTACAGGCCAATGGAATAGCCATCCTCAGGGACCTGCAGAGCCTAGGGAAGGAGCAAGATTAAAGATTGTACTTTGAGGGCTAACAAGGAGATGACACTCTTTTTAAAATGCAAGCACTGCTGAGAAGGCACAAATTAACAAGTTCAACAAGATCCTCTCAGACCCCGTAGGTGAAGCTTCTGGCCTT
The DNA here is from genome assembly GCF_951394435.1 of Stenella coeruleoalba. NCBI lineage: Eukaryota > Metazoa > Chordata > Mammalia > Artiodactyla > Delphinidae > Stenella > Stenella coeruleoalba. The sequence continues at coordinate 43,772,733 of NC_137154.1, read as the reverse complement.
AAGTGCCTTAAGCATGGAGGGAAGGAAGAGTATGAACAAATGATGGCAAAATCCTGCCTCTGACAATGCATTTGAATTTTTGAGCTCCACCTCCACTCCTGTCCCACCCCTAGTCATTGAACTGCAAATATGGGGTCCAAGCATTTTTAAATGGTGGTAGGCTTTAACCTGCACATGTATACTGGTGATGCCCATGTATTCATTTTCTTTCCTGTAACAGATTACTACAAACTGGGTGCCTTAAAAGCACAGACAATTTTTTTGGTAAACAGTGTATATTTACAACTCCATTTTTTTCTTCTTCTTTATTGAAGTGTAGTTGCTGTACAATATTATATGTTACATGTGTACAATATAATGATTCACAATTTTCACGAGGTTATACTCCTTTTATAGTTATTATAAAATATTGGCCATATTCTCTGTGTTGTACAATATATCCTTGTAGCTTATTTTATGCATAGTAGTTTGTACTTCTTAATCCCCTATCTCTATCTTGCCCCTCCCCCCTTTCCTCTCCCCACTGGTAAACACTAATTTGTTCTCTATATCTGTGAATCTGTTTCTTTTTTGTTATATTCAGTAGTCTGTTGTATTTTTCAGACTCCACATATAAGTGATATCACACAGCATTTGTCTTTCTCTGTCTGACTTATTTCACTTAGCATAATGCTCTCCGAGTCCATCCCTGTTGCTGCAAATGGCAAAATTTCATTCTTTCTATGGCTGAGTAGTATTCCATTGTGTATATGTACCACATCTTCTTTAGCCGTTCATCTGCTGATGGACACTTAGGTTGCTCCCATATCTTGGCAGTTGTAAATAATGCTGCTATGAACATTGGGGTGCATTGATCTTTTCAAATTAGTGTTTTTTTAGGGGTTGGATATATACCCATAAAAACACAGAAATTTATTCTCTTAGGTTTCTGAAAGTTAGAAGTTCGAAGTCAGTATCACTAGGCCAAAATCAAAGGGCTGGTAGGGTCATGCTGGCTCCACAGGGTCTAAGAAAGAATCCTTTCTGTGCTTCTTCCTGCTTCTGGTGGCTGCTGCCATTCCTTGACTTGGGGCCCCATCACTGCAATCTTCAAGGTCAGCATCTTTTAATCTCTCTGTTTCATCTTCACATTGCCTTCTCCTCTTCTCAGCCTTTGACACCAGATGGTGTCCAATATCTCCCTGCCTCTCTGTTATAAGATACATGTGATTTCGTTTAGTGTCCAACAGGATAATCCAGGTTAATCTCCCCATCTCAAAATTCTTAACTTTATCACATCTGCAAAGACCTCTTTTTGCCATATAAGGTAGCATTCACAGGTTCCAGAGATTAGGATGTGGATCTCTCTTAGGGGGTCATTCTTTACCCAACCCCACCCCAACTAGTTGTGGTGAAAAACTGAAAAAGGAACAAAGACCCCTCTTCTACCCAGGTTATGGCAAGAAGGGAAGAAAGGGAGGAAGAGAAACTGGGAAGCAAGAGGTGTGCCGGCAATGCAGTCGGAGGAAGACCCATGGGCTGGAAAGCAGGAGATCCGGGTCCAGGTCCATGCACAGGGAGGAGACGGACATCCTTACCTTCCCAGGTGTTCTCACCAGGGCCTGGCTTCTGAGAGCCCTGCTTCCTCTGGGAACCAGGAGGTGGATTTGGGGGAGTTTGGATTCTTGGGGCTGGAGAAGTTTGGGGAGAACCCTTATGGAGAAGAGGGTCAATGACAACCATGCGGTCAGTGGATGGGCCTGGGATACAAACGGGCCTCTTCTAGAGGCCAGAAAATGGGTCCAGTGGGGACAGCTTATCTTGGCTGGAAGATACTTGATCTTTCTGTGCATTTGAAATTGATCATCCTCCTTCCTTAAACTCTCCCTTCTGGTTCTCTTCCTGCCTCTCTGAAAGCTCTCTCAAGAGTCCCTTGTTTTAACCCCAGTTGTCCACATAGTCCCCTACTCCTGATGTACCTGTTATGGGCTCTTCCCATCCCTGATTCACTTTGTGCAACGTAAGTAGCGTGAGATAGAAAGTGTTAAAAGCACTGTGTCTGAAGTCCCACTGCCTGGCTTTCAAACCTGGCTGTACCGACTCCCAGGTGTGGTCTCAAACAAGTGACTTACAGGCCCTATAGCTGAGCTTTAGAGTCTTCTTGGGTAAAATGGGGACAATCGGGTTGTTTGAAGAACTGAGATACAGTCAGCCAGCAGCTCATGGCCGATGTGAGCTGTTGCTGCCTGTGCCTGCTGCCTGTCTGTGTCCGTTGTCCAGGGTGTCTTCTCTTGTGCACCTGAACCCAGTGGAGGGTGCTGGATGGCGGTGGTCAGTGTGGAGGGGCAGAGCCGGAAGGGAGAGGAGAGGGAGAGAAGCTGGGAGCCAAGGCTGTCCCCTGGTGGAGAAAACATCTTTCTCCTTTTCCCCGGGAGCAGCAAGGAGAGAAGCCGAGGCTGTGCACTCGAGACCCAGGGGCAACAGAAAGTGCCGTGGGACAGCCCCACACACACCCAGCTGCCCTTTGTCCTTATCCCTCAGCCAGCAGTGGTCCCTGAGCTTGGGCTGACCCCTCGGCTTCCTAGGTTCCTGGTCGCTGAGGGAAGACGGAGGGGCTCTGAACAGTGCTGCACAGAATGGAGAAACGATTCGTGGAGAAGAAGGTGAAAAGGGTAGGAATGATTTAGTTAGATAGGAGGCAGCCGAGGGGAGATTTAATAACAGTCTCTGAGGATCTGAAGGGTTATTATACAGAAATTGGTGACCAGCTCGTCCCCCTCTGCTCAGAGCACGGGCGCGAAGGAAGTGAGTTAACACTCCACAGAAGGAGATGCTCAGATTAGGTAAAAAGAAGACAGTCTCCCTGTCCGGGTAGAAATAGACCATAACAGGAACTGGAGTAGATGCGTCAGGTGGAGCCGCATGGTGCCCAGAGAATCAGCCTCCTGAGCTCACAGGGATGTCTCTGTCCAGACGGGGCTCCGGGGGGCAGACAGGCTCCTCTTTCCTGGGATGCCAGGCGTCTTTCCCAGTGGATTCGGCGAGGTCCCCTCTCCCCCACTCCCAACCCCATCCCACCTCCTCCCCCAGAATAAAATTGCCAGGAACTGTGTGGAGAAAAATAGGTCATCCTATTATTGGTGGTGGGAAGGTGGTGAGCCATGTAGGTGTCCCCCTTTTCCGATAATAAAAAGCAGAGCCCCTGGAGGACCTTCAAGATGGCAGAGGAGTAAGATGTGGAGATCACCTTCTTCCCCACAAATACATCAGAAACACATCTGCACGTGGAACAACTCCTACAGAGCACCTACTGAACGCTGGCAGGAGACCTCAGACCTCCAAAAAGGCAAGAAACTCCCCACGTACCTGGGTAGGGCAAAAGAAAAAAGAAAAAACAGAGACAAAAGAATAGGGATGGGACCTGCACCTCTGGGAAGGAGCTGTGAAGGAGGAAAAGTTTCCACACACTAGGAAGGCCCTTCACTGGCGGAGACGGGGGTGGGAGGGGGGGAAGCTTCAGAGCCACAGAGGAGAGCGCAGCAACAGGGGTGCAGAGGGCAAAGTGGAGAGATTCCCACACAGAGGATCAGGGCCCACCGGCACTCACCAGCCCGAGAAGCTTGTCTGCTCACCCGCCAGGGCGAGTGGGGGCTGGGAGCTGAGGCTCCGCCTTCAGAGGTCGGATCCCAGGAAGAGGACTGGGGTTGGCGGCGTGAGCACAGCCTGAAGGGGGCTAGAGCGCCACAGCTAGCCGGGAGGGAGTCCGGGAAAATGTCTGGTCCTGCCGAAGAGGCAAAAGACCATTGTTTCGGGGTGTGCGAGGAGAGGGGGTTCAGAGCACCACCTAAATGAGCTCCAGAGACAGGCGTGAGCCGCGGCTATCAGTGCAGACCCCAGGGACGGGCATGAGATGCTAAGGCTGCTGCTGCAGCCACCAAGAAGCATGTGTGCACGCACAGGTCACTATCCACACCTCCCCTCCCAGGAGCCTGTGCAGCCCGCCATGGCCAGGGAGGGCCCCATGATCCAGGGACAACTTCCCTGGGAGAACGCAAGGCGCGCCTCAGGCTGGTGCAACGTCACGTCGGCCTCTGCCGCCGCTGGCTCGCCCTGCACTCCCTACCCCTCCTTCCCCCCAGCCTGAGTGAGCCAGAGCCCCCTAATCAGCTGCTCCTTTAACCCTGTCCTGTCTGGGTAAAGAACAGATGCCAGACAGTGACCTACACGCGGAGGCGAGGCCAAAGCCAAAGCTGAACTCCAGGAGCTGTGCAACCAAAGAAGAGAAAGGGAAATTTCTCCCAGCAGCCTCAGGAGCAGCGGATTAAATCTCCACAGTCAACTTGATGTACCCTGCATCTGTGGAATACCTGAATAGACAACGAATCATCCCAAAATTGAGGCAGTGGACTTTGGGAGCAACTGTAGACTTGGGTTTTGCTGTATGTGACTGACCAGTTTCTGATTTTTATGTTTATCTTAGTTTAGTTTTAAGCACTTAGTTATCATCGGTGGATTTTTTTATTGGTTTGATTGCTCTCTTCTTTTTTTTTTCTATTTTTATTCCTTTTTTCTTTTTTTATTTTAGTAATATTTTTCAAAATTTTTATTTTAATAACTTTCTTTCTTTCTTTTGTTCTTTCTTTCATTCTTTCTTTCTTTTTTCTTTCTATTCTTTCTCCCTTTTCTTCTGAGCCATGTGGCTGACAGGGTCTTCATGCTCTGGCTGGATGTGAGGCCTGAGCCTCTGATGTGGGAGAGCCGAGTTCAGGATGTTGGACCACAAGAGACCTCCCAGCCCCAAGTAATATCAATCAGCAAGAGCTCTCCCAGAGATCGCCATCTCAATGCTAAGATGCAGCTCTACTCAATGACCAGCAAGCCAAAGTGCTGGACACCCCATGCCAAACAACTAGCAAGATAGGAACACAACTCCACCCATTAGCAGAGAGCCTGCCTAAAATCATAATAAGTTCGAAGACACCCCAAAACACACCACCAGACACGACCCTGCTTACCAGAAACACAAGATCCAGCCTCATCTACCAGAACACAGGCAACAGTCCCCTCCACCAAAAAGCCTACAGAACCCACTGAACCTACCTTAGCCACTGGGGGCAAACACCAAAAACAACGGGAACTATGAACCTGCAGCCTGCGAAAAGGAGATGCCAAAAACAGTAAGCTAAGCAAAAAGAGAAGACAGAGAAATACACAGCAGATGAAGGAGCAAGGTTAAAAACCCACCAGACCTAACAAATGAAGAGGAAACAGGCAGTCTACCTGAAAAAGAATTCAGAGTAATGATAGCAAAGATGATCCAAAATCTTGGAAATAGAATGGAGAAAATACAAGAAACGTTTAACAAGGACCTAGAAGAACTTAAGAGCAAACAATGAAGAACAACACAATACATGAAATTAAAAATTCTCTAGAAGGAATCAATAGCAGAATAACCAAGGCAGAAGAACGGATAAGTGGCCTGGAAGATAAAATAGTGGAAATAACTACCAGAGAGCAGAATAAAGAAAAAAGAATGAAAAGAATTGAGGACAGTCTCAGAGACCTCTGGGACAACATTAAATGGACCAACATTTGAATTATAGGGGTGCCAGAAGAAGAAGAGAAAAAGAAAAGAAAAATATTTGAAGAGATTATAGTTGAAAACTTCCCTAATATGGGAAAGGAAATAGTCAATCAAGTCTAGGAAGCACAGAGTCCCATACAGGATAAATCCAAGGAGAAACACGCCAAGACACATATTAATCAAACTATCAAAAATTAAAAACAAAGAAAAAATATTGAAAGCAGCAACGGAAAAGCAACTAATAACATACAAGGGAATCCCCATAAGGTTAACAGCTGATCTTACAGCAGAGAGTGGCAGGACATATTTAAAGTGATGAAAGGGAAACAACTACAACCAAGATTACTCTACCCAGCAAGGACCTCATTCAGATTAGAGGGAGAAATTAAAACGTTTACACACAAGCAAAAGCTAAGAGAATTCAGTACCACAAAACCAGCTTTACAACAAATGCTACAGGAACTTCTCTAGGCAGGAAACACAAGAGAAGAAAAAAAACCTACAATAACAAACCCAAAACAATTAAGAAAATGGTTATAGGAACATACATATCTATAATTGCCTTAAATGTAAATGGATTAAATGCTCCACCCAAAAGACATAGACTGGCTAAATGGATACAAAAACAAGACCCATATATATGCTGTTTACAAGAGACCAACTTCAGACCTAGGGACACATATGTACTGAAAGTGAGGGGATGGAAAAAGATACTCCAAGAAAATGGAAATCACAAGAAAGTTGGTGTAGCAATACTCACATCAGACAAACTTGACTTTAAAATAAAGACTATTACAAGAGACAGAGAAGGACACTACATAATGATCAAGATATAAATCCAAGAAGATGATAAAACAATTGTAAATATTTATGCACCCAACACAGGAGCTCCTCAATACATAAGGCAAATGCTAACAGCCATAAAAGGGGAGATTGACGGTAACATAATAATAGTAGGGGACTTTAACGCCCAATGTTCAACAATGGACAGATCAGTGAAAATGCAAATAAATAAGGAAACACAAGCTTAAAATGATACATTAAACAAGATGGATTTCATTGATATTTATAGGACATTCCATCCAAAAACAACAGAATACACTTTCTTGTCAAGTGCTCATGGAACACTCTCCATGATAGATCAGATCTTGGGTCACAAAACAAGCCTTGGTAAATTTAAGAAAATTGAAATCATATCAAGTATGTTTACTGACCACAATGCTATGAGACTAGATATCAATTACAGGAAAAAGTCTGTAAAAAATACAAACGCATGGAGGCTAAACAATACACTACTAAATAAGGAAGAGGTCACTGAAGAAATCAAAGAGGAAATCAAAAAGTACCTAAAAACAAATGACAATGAAAACATGATGACCCAAAACCTGTGGGATGCAGCAAAAGCAGTTCTAAGAGGGAAGTTTATAGCAATACAATCCTACCTCAAGAAACAAGAAAAATCTCAGATAAACACCTAACCTTACACCTAAAGCAATTAGAGAAAGAAGAACCAAAAAAAACCCAAAGTTAACAGAAGGAAAGAAATCATAAAGATCAGATCAGAAATAAATGAAAAAGAAATGAAGGAAACGATAGCAAAGATCAATAAAACTAAAAGCTGGTTCTTTGAGAAGATAAACACAATTGATAAACCATTAGCCAGGCTCATCAAGAAAAAAATGGAGGAAAAAAAAAAAATGGAGAAGACTCAAATCAACAGATTTAGAAATGAAAAAGCAGAAGTAACAACTGACACTGCAGAAATACAAAGGATCATGAGAGACTACTACAAGCAACTATATGCCAATAAAATGGACAACCTGGAAGAAATGGACAAATTCTTAATAAAGTACAAACTTCCAAGACTGAACCAGGAACAAATAGAAAATATGAACAGACCGATCACAAGCACTGAAATTGTAACTGTGATTAAAAATCTTCCGACAAACAAAAGCCCAGGACCAGATGGCTTCACAGGCGAATTCTATCAAACATTTAGAGAAGAGCTAACACTTCTCATACTCAAATTCTTCCAAAATATAGCAGAGGGAGGAACACTCCCAAACTCATTCTACAAGGCCACCATCACCCTGATACCAAAACCAAACAAAGATACTACCAAAAAAGGAAACTACAGGCCAATATCACTGATGAACATAGATGCAAAAATCGTCAACAAAATAGTAGCAAACAGAATCCAACAGCACATTAAAAGGATCATACACCATGATCAAGTGGGGTTTATCCCTGAAATGCAAGAATTCTTCAGTATATGCAAATCAGTCAACGTGATACACCATATTAACAAATTGAACAATAAAAACCATATGATAATCTCAATAGATGCAGAAAAAGCTTTCAACAAAATTTAATACCCATTTATGATAAAATCTCTCCAGGAAGTGGGCATAGAGGGAACCTACCTCAACATAATAAAGGCCATATATGACAAACCCACAGCCAACATCATTCTCAATGGTGAAAAACTGAAACCATTTCCACTAAGATCAGGAACAAGACAAGGTTGCCCATTCTCACCGCTGTTATTAAACATAGTTTTGGAAGTTTTAGCCACAGCAATCAGAGAAGAAAAAGAAATAAAAGGAATACCACTTGGAAAAGAAGTAAAACTGTCACTGTTTGCAGATGACATGATACTATCCATAAAGACTCCTAAAGATACTACCAGAAAACTACTAGAGCTAATCAATGAACTTAGTAAAGTAGCAGGATACAAAACTAATGCACATAAATCTCTTGCATTCCTATACACTAATGATGAAAAATCTGAAAGAGAAATTTAGGAAACAACCCCATTTACCTTTGCAACAAAAAGAATAAAATACCTAGGAATAAACCTGCCTAAGGACACAAAAGACCTGTATGAAGAAAACTATAAGACACTGGTGAAAGAAATTAAAGATGTTACAAACAGATGGAGAGATATACCATGTTCTTGGATTTAAAGAATCAACATTGTGAAAATGACTATACTACCCAAAGCAATACACAGATTCAGTGCAATCCCTTTCAAACTACCAATGGCATTTTTCACAGAACTGGAGCAAAAATTTCACAATTTGTATGGAAACACAAAAGACCTTGAATAGCCAAAGCAATCTTGAGAAAGAAAAACGGAGCTGGAGGAATCAGACTCCCTGACTTCAGACTATGCTACAAAGCTACAGTAATCAAGACAGTATGGTACTGGCACAAAAACAGAAATATAGATCAATGGCACAGGATAGAAAGCTCAGAGATAAACCCATGCACATATGGTCACCTTATCTTTGATAGAGCAGGCAAGAATATACAATGGAGAAAAGACAGCCTCTTCAATAAGTGGTTCTGGGAAAACTGGACAGCTACATGTAAAAGAAAAAAATTAGAACACTCCCTAACACCATACGCAAAAATAAACTCAAAATGGATTAGAGACCTAAATGTAAGGGCTTCCTTGGTGGCGCAGTGGATGAGAATCCACCTGCCAAAGCAGGGGACATGGGTTTGAGCCCTGGTCCGGGAAGATCTCACATGCCATGGAGCAACTAAGCCCGTGCACTACAACTACTGAGCCTGCGCTCTAGGGCCTGCAAGCCACAACTGCTGAAGCTTGTATGCCTGGAGCCCGTGCTCTGCAACAGGAGAAGCCACCGCAATGAGAGGCCCGTGCACCGCAATGAAGAGTACGCCCTGCTCACCACAACTAGAGAAAGCCTGCGCAGTAACGATGACCAGGGCAGCCAAAAATAAATAAATAAAATAAATAAATTTATATTAAAAGAAAAGACCTAAATGTAAGACCAGACACTATAAAACTCTTAGAGGAAAACATAAGCAGAACACTCTATGACATAAATCACAGCAAGATCCTTTTTGACCCACCTCCTAGAGAAATGGAAATAAAAATAAGCAAATGGGACCTAATGAAACTTAGAAGTTTTTGCATAGCAAAGGAAACCATAAACAAGACGAAAAGATAACCCTCAGAATGGGAGAAAATATTTGCAAACGAAGCAACTGACAAAGGATTAATCTCTAAAGTATACAAGCAGCTCATGCAGCTCAATATCAAAAAAACAAACAACCCAATCCAAAAATGGGCAGATGACCTAAATAGACATTTCTCCAAAGAAGATATACAGATTGCCAACAAACACATGAAAGGATACTCAACATCACTAATCGTTAGAGAAATGCAAATCAAAACCGCAATGAAGTATCACCTGACACAGGTCAGAATGGCCATCATCAAAAAATATAGAAACAATAAATGCTGGAGAGGGTGTGGAGAAAAGGGAACCCTCTTGCACTGTTGGTGGGAATGTAAATTGATACAGCCACTATGGAGAACAGTATGGAGGTTCCTTAAAAAACTAAAAATTGAACTATCATATGACCCAGCAATCCCACTACTGGGCATATACCCTGAGAAAACCATGACTCAAAAAGAGTCATGTACCACAACGTTCACTGCAGCACTATTTACAATAGCCAGGATGTGGAAGCACCCTAAGTGTCCACTGACAGATGAATGGATAAAGAAGATGTGGCACATTTATACAATGGAATATTACTCAGCCATAAAAAGGAACGAAATTGACTTATTTGTAGTGAGGTGGATGGACCTAGAGTCTGTCATACAGAGTGAAGTAAGTCAGAAAGAAAAACAAATACCGTATGCTAACACATATATATGGAATCGGAAAAAAAATGGCTCTGAAGAACTTAGGGGCAGGACAGGAATAAAGACGCAGATGTAGAGAATGGACTTGAGGACAAGGGGAGGGGAAGGGTAAGCTGGGAAGAAGTGAGAGAGTGGCATGGACATATATACATTACCAAATGTAAAACAGCTAGCTAGTGGGAAGCAGCTGCATAGCACAGGGAGATCAGCTCGCTGCTTCGTGACCACCTACAGGGGTGGGATAGGGAGGGTGGGAGGGAGACACAAGAGGGAGGGGATGTGGGGATATAAGTATAGGTATAGGTGATTCACTTTGTTATACAGCAGAAACTAACACAGCAATGTAAAGCAGTATACTCCAATAAAGATGTTAAAAAAAAAAAAAAAGCAGAGCCCCTAACATCACACAACTGCACCAGAGGCTCAAGAGCAGCCCCTATACCTTCTCTCAGGGACAAGCTTTCTGTGTCTGAGGAAATGGCCTGTCTGTTCTGGAATATGTGATGACAAAGTCAGCTCCAGGGGACTTATGACCCTGTGGCTCGTTCACTCAGCTGACATCATGGAGCGCCAGACAGGCAGCTTGGTGAACCAGAGCAGTTATACTGGGCGGAGAAAATCAAAGAGCACCCGGATTCTAATCCAGCTCGGGATTGTCTCTTCTCACAAATGGAGGATGTTGGCAGCAAAGAGCCGGCGTCTTTCTCAGAGCTGTAGTCACCCACATTCCCTAATATTTAACCCTTACCCTCTGCCAAGCCAAGCACTTGCACACATAGTATCTCATTTAATCTTCATGAGGTCACACTGAGGTCACTGCTATTAACTCCCTGGCAACATAATAATAGTATCAACCTCATAGGGCAGTTGCAAGTTAAACAAGTTAATATAGTAAATCACGCCTGGCTCCTAGCAAGTGCCCTGTGTGAGTCATTATCATTGCTGCTGCTGCCACTACTGTCTTCTGGTTGTTAAGGAGACTGAATGGTCTGTCCAAGTTCACACAGCTTGTCAGGCAAAGCCAGGCCCATCTGACACCAAAGTCCATGACTTTCCGTCCACTCACCACACATGGAGGCACCACACATCGCAGCCAACAGTACAGGCGCTGGGGCTTAGAAAGGCAGATCTGGGTGTGAGTTCCAGCTCTGCCGGTTACGTAGCTGGGCACTGCCTGGTCAGATCGGACGCTGACCATAAACATCCAGCCCAGGCCTAGGAGGGAACCTTCACAGTCAAATTGCTTCCAGTGTGATTTTCTGGTTGTTCAGTGCATGCGTATTATCTTCCCCTACCACCCCCAGCAAAGCTTTTAAAGAACCTTGTCATAAGAGATGATATTTTAAACATTTATCTCAAAAAAGTAACAATTAGTCACGTTGACTGATGGCTTGGTTAATGAACTGAGAGAACTAGCTGGAGGGTGCGATGTGACTCATCCTCTCCACTCACCCGCTGCCCCCGAACAGGAGCAGGAGAGTCTGCGAGGGAGGAGGATGAGAATTAGACCTCCAAGCACCAGCTCTGAGCCAGACCCATTGTCCATTCATCATCCCAATTAATCCGCATGACACCCTTGAGGAGGAGCTGTTGCAGTTAGAAAGGAGAAGGCGGAGCTCTGATGTTCCCAGAGAGGCCTTCTTGGGGTACTTGGGTCACCTGGCCAGTTCACCATGCATCAGGCCCGGGCATCCTTGGACTTGCAGCCTCAGAAAACTCACCAGGTCAGAACAAAGAGCAGGGCCTATTTCTTGGAGACAGACTCATGGGAAACAAGTTCAGGAGCGGATACTAACACAGCCATGGCAATGAGAAATGCCCCCATCACAAGGATCTGAAGAGCGCATTGTCTATGGATACTGGAAGCCAAATTAGTTACAAACGGCCACGTGGTGAGTGTGGAATCAGAAGGGGGGTGACCAATGTGGAGAATCCGCGGTGGTGCTCAGAGGACTCTAATTCTAGTTTGTCTACTGAGCCTCTCAGTTCAGGTGTCACCTTCTACAGGAAGTCTCCCTGTCCCCACCCCCATCCCCACACCAAGACTGGGCCTGGGACGCCCCCTCCACGCTCCCAGAACAGTCCCACCACGGCACAGACGGCACTGCACTGCCCCACATCTTCATAATCACACTGATCAGCCTGCCTGCCCTGCTACATCCTCTGAGGCATAGAGGGTGCCTTACTCCCTTTGCCTGCCATATAGAGGGGGTTCAGGAAAGGTCTACCCAAGATGTAAAAAATGTAAATCTTTTGGCCAGACTCCCTGCTCACTGGGGAGGGCCTGCACGAGTCGGTCAGCTTCCGGTTCTTTCTTTTCCAAGCTATGGGCTGCGGATACCCTTCTGCTTGCTCTCCAAAGAGGATATATGCTGCTGTGAGTTTGCGTCCTACCAGCAAAATTATAATCACACACCAGTCTCATCTTCCCAAGATTACACGCAGCTACCTCGCCTGAAGGTTTGTGTAACCCTGGTCATGCGGTCAGTCCCACGGGATCTCCTGGGTCCCTCCACCCATGACTCCTGTTGTGTGTGCTGAGTTTAGTGTTTAGCTCTCAGAGGGCAATGAAAGTGTCTACTGATCAGGGCGTAGTTAGATAAACCATACCTCCTTACAATGGAGTATTGTGCAGCTAACACAATGATGTTTACAAGGCAGTTTTGATAAACCAGAGGAATGCTGATTCTATGATATTAAAGGAAAAAGAAGTAGGTTAAAAATTTGTGTACATAATATGGTTTTAGTTATGTGAATAAAGGGCAAAGATAAAACACTGGAAAAGATACAGTAAACTGTTAAAAGTAGCTACTTCTGCATGGTGGGCTAATCGGTCACTTTCCCCCTTTTTCTTTATGCTTTTCTGTGCTTCCCAATCTATATATAATAAGTAGGCTGCTGTTACAGTTAAGTAATACAATGAACTTTAAGGAAAAACTCCATGAGTAGAACATTTCTCTAAAAATATATTGCTATTTAATTATGTATTCTCTGATCGATTTTTTTTAATAGGTCATAGAGAAAGTGGATTTTTAAAAGTCTCCTCCCTCCCATATCCCAGGCAGAAGAGGTGGCCCAGTATGTCTTGAACTGGAGTCTAACTCCCTGTCTGGGCACTTCTCCCTTCCACACCACTCTCTTCTACCCGAGATGCTCTTCCGGGATACGACTGGTTAACACATGCTGCCACCCTGTCATTGTGGGAATGCGTTGTCCCCTGGGGATGTGTAAAGATGGGGAAATACATATGCTGCTTCCACTGAAGGACTAAGTAGCTTCTGTCACGACTTCAAACCCTTTCCAATAATTATACGATGCTTTAACCACATCTCTCCTATGTAATGTTTTAAAAATTTGACCTCATTTTATTGAGGTGAGATTTACATAACATAAAGCTAACCATTTGAACGTGAACAAATCAGTGGCATTTAGTATATGCACAATGTTGTGTAACCACCACCTCTATCTAGTTCTAAAACATTTTCATCACGCCAGCAGGAAACCGCATACCCATAAAGCAGTCCCTCCCCATTCCCCCTCCTCCCGGTCCCAGGCAACCACGAATCTACATGTGTCTCTATGAATTTACTGCTCTGGCTATATCATATAAATGGGATCATACAATATGTGACCTTTTGGGTTTGACTTCTTACACTTAGTATAACCTTTTCAAGGTTCATCCACACTGTAGATGTATCAATACTTCATTCCTTTATATGGCCAAATAATATTCCAAAATATGGATCTACCACATTTTTGTTTATCCATTCATCCATTGATGGACATTATTTCCACCTTTTGGCTATTGTGAATAGGTCTTCTATGAACATGCGTGAACATGTATTTGACTCCCATATAATATTAATGAAATTATATTTTAGGGCAAATATCTGTGCTTACCATCTCAAGGCTTCCATCTGGGGACACCCACATTCAGGAGCCCACCTCTCTGTGCTCCAAACCAGGACAAAGTCCTAGCAAGTCAGCAAGATGAAAAGGGTCATAGATTCAGAAATAGTCAATCAGGACAGGCCTTGGATCGTACGTGGATTCCAGGATCAAATAAGTGGGAGAAAACAGGGAAATGACAGCAAAGGAGTAATTACTACTACACATCCCTGGTAATATCAGTTAATTAAGCAAAGTGCAAAATGATGGCAATAGAATTAGCTACATCCTACTTCCTCATGTTATTCATTATTTATGCCTGAGAGGCGGATCCATTTGTGTCTCTCTAGCATCTCATGGTGCAGCTCTGGCTGCGGCCCCAGACATATTCAGGGACTAGCGCCACACCGCTCAACTGACCACTGGCTCCCAGATGGCTAGGGCTCACCAACTAGCTTCTCCAAACCCTCAGACAATGGCTTTGTCCAAGCAAAAAGGGTGAATAGGACATCATCCCAAATTCAGTCATCCACCCCTACTTGTGTCTCCTAGCCACAGTGGGCAGCCAGGTACAAATCAGAGGGAGTTGAGTCTAATTGTTCGGAGCCCAGACTCTGGAGCTAGAGAGCTGCCAGCCTGTGGTTGAACTCTGGCTCCACTTCTTACTAGCTGTGTGACTTTGTGCAGGTCGCAACCACTCTGGGCCTCAGTTTCCCAAATATCAAACTGGGGATAGTAAAAAGTACCAACCTCATCCAGTTGCTATGTAAATTAAAAAGAGAAAGTAAGACACTTGAGCAAAAGAGCTCAATAAATGTTAGCTAGGGTAGTACTGGTAACAAAGAGTAGTTCCAGGATTATAGCCCCTGTCAGGCAAACTGCAAGAACCCCAGGCCCAAGTGGCCAATCTAAGTCTCCTAGTCTCCCTGAGGCAACCACTTCCACAGCCTTGGTCATGCACAAGCCTCCTGACCCCCAGCTTAGGCTGATGCTACCAAATCCATGGAAATCCATGAAACCATTCATTCTTCAAGGGGCACAGACTGTCTCAGGCTTCACATGGTCACCTGCAGCATCTGAAATGCAGTCCTCACACATCAACAGGGCACAGAGGCCAGCATCAGGATAGCTCCACAGGGAGATGGTGCAAGGGGGCCACCTGTTCTTTTGGCTCTTTCTTTTCTTTTTTAAGGAATGTATTTTGCAGTGTGTGTGTGTGTGTGTGTGTGTGTGTGTGTGTGTGTGTGTGCGTTTTAGTTTTAATGAGTACACTTAAAGATATTGAGCTTATAATAGGTAATACACTAATATAGCAAAAATGAATACAGGAATGAGTGAACTCTGTGAAACATTGATTCTAGGCTGAGGAACCTTCTGGGCCCGTGACTGTGATTTACACAATGACCCCTGAATGTCACTGGATTTCTTTAACTCAATGCCATATTCGCCACACAGCTTTTTCCTTACTTTCTTACTTATACTCACTCTGTGCCACGTGCTATGTTAAGTACTGAGAGACACAAAGGTGAAGAAGAAATGATCCCTGTCCTCACACCTAATGGGAGGGGGCAGACATGTCCACCAATAGCACAAGAGAAGGAGTGGCCAGAGGGGATTCCTTTAGATGTCTATGTCAGTGGTGTTTCTGGGCTGGGCTTAAGGGCCCCTGAAACATCTGGGCTCTCAGCTGATAGGGACCCTGTCAAGGAAGTTGGCCAAAATAAATGCTATGAGGCCAGGGCTTTGCAGTATGCTGGCGTATTATCAGAGCATTGCAATATCATGATATACATGTGATGCTATCATAGGAGGTGCAGTGGGGTGATCAGGTTGCCACATTATATAATCCTAGCCTTACTGCATGGTGGTGTGCAGTGCGGAACCCCATCATAACCACACAGTATGGGGTTGTGTTAGTGCCAAGTCCCACTTGGTAGTTGATGTGCAGTGTGTCAGTGTCACAGTCTTGTGATGCCAGCTTGCCAGGATGTCACAGGCCGTGGTGATTTTGCTGTGTTCTGGCTTCATGATCTTGCAACATGAAGTGGGGGTGAGATGTGTCTGAAACTGCCTTTCTCACTAAAGGGATTCCCAATCAGTTTGAGATACCAGAAATTCTTTTCATTTCGGTGCCGAGACACTGTTTGTTACCTTGCCTTGGTTCATTTCCTCCCGAAACCCCAGAGAGGGCTCCAAACACGCCACCATACACGCTTCTCCTCAGGTATAAGAGCAGGTAGTGACAGTTACCCTGGAGACCTAATAACTACGATCTGGGCTTTGTGTCAGGTGTCCGCCAGGTGCCCCTGAAGCTTGCCACATAAGAGCCAGCTGTCAGTCTACTACAGAGGAGGAGGCTGGGAGCAAAGGCACAGCTCAACCCCTCGCCAGGATTAACCTCTGCCTGGCATCAGCCAGGAGGAGTGCCTCCAAATTCACCAAGCGCAGCAGTCAGGGGCCTGGCTTCCGCACTTGTGCATGGGGGCCCACGGCCCGCCCCCCACTACTGCAAAGAGACACCCATCCCCCCGGTGGACATTTCCCAAAACATCCGTGTCCTCCCTGCATCTTGTCAAGAAAAGCATGGACCCATATGAAAGTGTAATTCAGAGCTTAAAACATTTCTGTTCCAGCACCAAGGAAGAAGACCTTTGCTCGTTTCCCTAAGCCTCACTTCTCCGGGCCACAAGGCTAGGAGAGTCCAAGTGAGACAAGACAGCTGATTCTCATCCTTCACAGTAGTTATGTTCTGTAAAGCTGTCATGGATACAGAGCCATTGCTGCTAGGGGAAGTCAGAGTTAGGCTCCTGGGAGCCTCTGGTCATAACATTTTCAACAACCAATCAATACATAACCTTGTTTTCTGTGTGTTTCTGTGTAAAGACACCTTATTTCATATATATTGTTGACTTGTTAACATTGAGTCACAGCCAAAGCACTATAACTCATGCCTGAATGAAGTTTATCTAATGCACATATTTTCTCTGTAAGGATCATCGCAGCTTTCTTGTGCTTAAACCAGTTGACAGCGCTTCAGCACTAGGCTTGGGGGGCATTTTAGACAGTGAAGTCACCAACAAAAATGCAAAAGAAAATGTGGTACTGAAAAGACCAAAAAAGAACACCTGTGTACAGTCTGAGAGCTGAAACAAGAAGGCAGAGCATCGCCTTATACAGCCTCAGCTAGGAATATGCACATCGGACAACGTAAACTTTTCCCCACTCTGCACACATCCACAAATGACCACAAAAGCACTGTGAGTATTGATGTTGGGGTTACTAGTAAATTTTAGCCAGTAGTCAAATTTGCAAATAGAGAATAATGCAGATGGACTGTAATTGGAAGGAACATATCTAAAGATTTTTAGGGCACAAGGAATCATTCTAAAATGCTTTACATGTATTGACGCATTTAATGCCACCAGCAACACAATGAAGCAGGTATTACTATTGTCCCCATTTTACAGCTCAGGGAATAGAGGCAAAAAAGAAGTAAAGTAACTTGCTAAATGCCCCACAGCCAGGAACTGACAAAGCCAGGATGTGAACCCAGGTATCTTGCTCTAGAGCCCCCATGTTTAATCCATATTGCCTCTGAGTAGCAATCTGAGCAATGACCTTAGTTTCTCCAGAGAATCACTTAGGAGCCAAAGACCTGAACCCTCTACCTTCTCTTCAGCGTGGCAAGCTGGCTCATACTTTCTCATCCAGATTAGCTGAAGCCTTCCAGATGTTTCCACTGGGCTGGTCTCCCATCTGTCATTTGGTGACCTCCACTGAACTTCTACTGCTGGCCTTGCCGTTACTGACACACCCACCTTGGCTGCTCTGCCTGATTGAGGCGGGCCCTCTCTTCCTGCCATTGGACTACTGAGCTGCAGTTTCTTACAGTATTCCTTCAAAAGTTTTCCTTTTTGCAGGGGAAAGGAGGGTGGGCCTTGTATCCTCAAGACAAGTCATTAACGCTAGGCATGTGGTGCCCTTCCCACAAGTCAAGCAAGAGTTTAGATACCTACTTGACAGTGATTCCCTACATGAGAGTAATCCCCTGACACTGAGCTCCATTCCCCACTGGTGTATATACAAAATAGGAGGGAGGTGGTATGGTAGAAGGGCTACGAGCACCACCTTTGAAGTCTGGGAGATATGTGTGACTGTGGAAAAGTTACAAGCCACTCTATGTCTCATTTTCAATGCTGTAAAGTAGGGGTGATACTATCTGCCTTATGATAATACATAGTGACAAAAGTGATAAAGTAGGGGTGTTAATAGTACCTGCCTTATAAGGTGGTTTAGAGACTTAATTAAGAAAATTCATGTAAAAGACTTTGCACAACACCTGGTACCGAGAAGAACTCAACAAGAAGCTTCTTATTTTTCTTCCCACTTTTATTTCACAAGTATTAATTTTAGTGTTCTGGGCTTACCACCATCAATTCTAAAGGTCTTTTGTAGTTTCTCACAAGAGTTGTAACATTTTCAACATCAAATAGGACTCTTGGTGACTTGTACATATTGTTTAAGCTCCCAGGGGGGCATATAATTGGATATCTTCACCCCCACCTCCACCATGAAATTTCCAGAGACATTCAGGGATTCTAGGAAGGTGGTAGCGATGGTGTTATAATTTTTTTATCTTTTTGAATCACCCCACACAACAGACAGAGAGACTAAGATAGCAAAATCAAAATTCTGCAGACAATACAGCAAAACAAGAACCTACACCAGTCCTAAAATATGAACAGTTGAGGGAAAACCACAAATACCACCAAGACCATGTGGCATCAGCAAGTGTGCAGGGGGAGGCAAAGGAGAGACAAAGGGATTTATATTGAACTTGAGATTCAGAGAACCCAAAATTATCAGTGGATACTCCCAAGGGAAGGGGAACACAATCTGGGGGAAACAGCCATAATGGCAGGTGCCTTGCAGGTTTCAGGTTATGAGCATGAGATCAGAGAGAATGCTGGAACAGTCTAGGTTCTATGAACTCTTAGAACTAACAAGAGCTCCCTTCCGAGACAAAGGTCAACACTGAGTAGAAATTACTGGGAGCAGAATCTAATTTATCTAGGACAAAGCATTAAGGGAAAAGGAAAGAAAAGTTCCTGATAAAACTGGGGGAGTAAAAAACAAAAAAACAAAAAAAAAACTGGGGGACTGTGACTGAGCCAACAGGTTTTAGAATATATAAGGCCACATATTTGAACACTTGGAAATAACAAAAGCATAGTGAACTCGAGAGCTCTGAAGCTAGGAAAATGATCCTGGCCCACCCTCCCCTCCAAAGTGAATAGGAGAACTCGTGCCCTTTAAGCATGAACAACAAAAAAGGATTGTGTTTGAATCCCACACAAAGTTATTTTAAGATAAAAAGAGAATAGTGAGCAGAATAATGTCCCCACAGACAATAAAGTATGCCAGAAATAAAGACTAAAAATGCAGAAAAGAAAACAAAGAAAACCCCAGGCACAGCTGGCTGCCCTGGTGAATTCTATCAAAACATTTAAAAGAAATAATGCCAATCTTACAAAACACTTTTAGAAAAATAGAGGAGGAAAGAACTCTTCCAAAGTAATTTTATGAGATCAGAATAATTTTGGTACCAAAACCTTAGGAAGACACTAGACATTACAGATCAATATCTCCCATGAATATAGATATAAAACCCTTGAAAATATTGCAACTAAGATTCAACAATATGTAAGGAGGCTAAAACTTCATGACCAAGTAGTGTTTATCTCAGGAATACAAAGTTGGCTTAACTTTTAAAAAGCAATCAGTGTAACAGAAAAAAAAACATATGATTTTTTAGTAAATGCAGAAAAATCTTTTCACAAAATTCAATACATATTCATGACTAAAGGAAAAAAAGACACCTCCCAGCAAACTAGGAATAGAAGAGGAATTCCTCAGTCTTTGTGTAAGTATGGGTCCTCTGAGAAGCAGACACCAAGATAGGATTAGACATGCAAAAGATTTATTAGAGGAAATGAGGCGGCCTGGAAGAGGATGAGAGACTTGTCAGATCATGATATGAATCCAAGCTCAGGTGAAGGAGGAAGGAAGAAGGCAGATGGTGCAGAAGTATCTGAAACTCCAGTGCAGTTTTGAGAGAGTTGGGTAAAGCCATCCTGGAGTCCTCAAGCCAATGTCTCCCACCATAGGAACCCCACATCTCCTAGGCATTGGCTGGGAGAAGGCTTTGGGAAGTGTGGCAGCTGCACAAAGTGATGGGTTTCAGAATGCAGCTGTCAGTCTTTAAGCTTCCCACACTTGGAAATCTGAAAGATATACTTTCATAACCACTGAGGATGTTATAGGATATCTATGAAAAATCTAAAATTAACCCCATACTTATTGGCAAAACATGGAACACTTTTCCTCTAAGATCAGGAATAAGTCAAAGATGTCTACTATAATAAGGGAATTTAACAAGATTTCAGGATACATGGTCAATATACAAAAAATAACTGCACTTCTATATACTAATCACAAACAACTGAAAAAACATTTAAATATCACTTACAATAGCAACAAAAAAACAGAAAATATTAGGGGTAAATTTAACCAAATATATGCAAGCCCTTTATACTGAAACCTGTAAGATATCTCTTGGAAATTAAAGAAGACTAAGATATATGGAGAGATAGAACATGTTCTTGGATTGGAAAACTCAATATTGTGAAGATGCCAATTATTTCAAAATTGATATATAGATCCAATACAATCTTGTTATGAGCTGAATTGTGTCCCACCCAAAATTCACAGGTCGAAGCCCTAACCATCAGTACCTCAGAAGGTGACTGTATCTGGAGATGGGGCCGTTTAAGAGGTGATTAGGTTAAAATAAAGTCCTTAGAGTGAGCCCTAATCTAATCTGTCTGGTGTCCTTATACAAAGAGGAAATTTGGACACACAAAGAGACACCAGGGATGCTCATGCACAGAGGAAGACACAGCGTGAAGGCAGCCATCTGCAAGCAAAGGAGAGAGTAAACCTGCTGACTCTTTGATCTTGGATCTCCAGCCTTCAGAACTGTGAGAATATAAATTTCTGTATTTTAAACCACTCAGACTGTGGTATTTTATTATGGCATCCCTATCAAACTAACCCACCTCCCCCAAAATCTCAGAAAGCTTTTTTATAGAAATTGACAAACTGATTCTAAGATTTAAATGGAAATACAAATGATATGGAATAACCACAACAGTTGTGTTAAGTTTTTTTTCTTTTTTTTAAGTCATAGGACTGGGACTTCCCTGGTGGCACAGTGATTAAGAATCTGCCTGCAAATGCAGGGGACATGGGTTCAACCCCTGGTCCAGGAAGATCCCACATGCCACGGAGCAACTAAGCCCATGTGCCACAACTACTGAAGCCCACGCGCCTAGAGCCCATGCTTCACAACAAGAGAAGCCACCGTAATGAGAAGCCGGGGTACCACGATGAAGAGTAGCCCCAACTCATTGCAACTAGAGAAAGCCCGCACGCAGCAATGAAGACCCAGCGCAGCCAAAAATAAATAAATAAAATTATTAAATAAATAAATAAAGTCATAGGACTTTCATTGCCTGGTTTCAAAACTTACTTTAAAGTTAAAGTAATCAAGGTGGTGTAGTACTGGTGAAAGACTGAACAGACTGATCAAACAGACAGTGGAACAGAGAAAATGGAAATAGACCCATGCATGTATAGACAACTGATCTTCAACAAAGATGCTAAGGCAGTCCAATGGGGAAAGAAAAGCCCTTCCAAGGAATAAAACAACTGGATATGCATGCTAAACAAGCAAAAACAAACACCTCCACCATATACAACAATTAATTCAAGATAGAAAATAGACTTAAATGTAAATCTGAAACAACAAAACTAGAAGAAAACATAGGAGAATATCCTTATGAACTTGGGGTAGGGGAAAATTTTTCTAGAGAGGACACAAAATGCATTATATATAAAAGAAAAAATAAATTGGGCTTCACCAAAATTAATAACGTCTGCTCATCAAAAAATAGAATTAAGGAAAAGGTAAGTCACAGACTAAGAGAAAATATTTGCAAAACATATATCTGACAAAGAAATTGTATCCAAATATATAAAGAACTCTTATAAATCAATAATAAGAAGACCAAAAACTCAATAAAAAGGGCAAATGCTTCAAAAGCACTTCACAAAAGAAGATATATAAATGGCTAATGAGCACCATGAAAAGATGCTCAACATTAGTGACCAAAGAAATTAAAAATAAAACCATAATGAGATATCACTCCACACCCACTAGAATGGCTAAAATTTAAAAGACCAATAATACTAATCGGCGATGAGGATTTACAGCAACTGGAACATTCACATGTTGGTGGATTGTTAATGGTACAACACTTTGGAAAAATAATTCCTGTTTCCTTTCTAAAAAAAAATTTTTTTTAGCTTCTTCATATTTTTCCTTGAGGTATAATTGACATATAACATTATATTAGTTTCTAGTGTACAACATAAAGCCTTGGTATTTGTGTATATTGCTAAATGATCACCACAATAAGTCTAGTTAACATATGTCACCATAGTTACAAATCTTTTTTTCTTGTGATGAGAACTTTTAAGATGTACTCTCTTAGCAACTTTCAAGTAAACAATACAGTTTTATTAACTATGGTCACCATGCTGCATATTACATTCCCAGGACTTAGTTATTTTATAACTGGAAGTTTGTACTTTTTGCCCAACCCAAACCCCTCCCCCCATCAATCTGTTCTCTGTAACTATGAGTTTAGTTTTTTGTTTTGTTTTGTTTTTAGACTCCACGTATATGTGAGATCATACAGAATTTGTCTTTCTCTGCCTTATTTCACTTAGCATAATGCCCTCAAGGTCCATTCATGTTGTCACAAATGGCGAGATTTCCTTCTTTCTATGGATAAATAATATTTCATTGTATATATATAGATATACATACTACATTTTCTTTATCCATTCATTCATTGGTGGACACTTAGGTTGCTTCCATGTCTTGGCTATTGTAAATAATGCTGTAATGAACATGGTGCAGACATATTTTTGAGTTAATGTTTTCATTTCCTTAGGATAAATACCCAGAAGTGGAATAACCTGTTTTTTATACAGTTTAGCATACACGTACCTTATGAGCCAACTATTCTACTTCTAGGTATTCAGCCAAGAAAAATGAAACCATGTGTCCACAAAAAGACTTGGGCAAAAATATTTACAGCAGCTTTTCTTTATAGCCCAAACTGGAACAAACCAAAATCATCAACAGACAGATGCATAAACTGTGCTATAAAAAATGTGTAATACTACTCAGAAATTTTTTAAAAACATATTACTGATACACTCAAGAATGTATGTCTCAAAAATATATTAAGTATAACAAGTCAGACACAAAATAGTACGTACTGTATGATCCCATGTAAGATGTTTGAGAACTTGCAAAACTAAACTATAGTGATAAATATTAGAAAATTGTTGGGACTTTCCTGGTGGTCCAGTGGCTAAGACTCCATGCCCCTAATTCAGGGGGCCTGGGTTTGACCCCTGGTCAGGGAACTAGATCCCGCACGCTGCAACTAAGTGTTGGCATGCCACAACTAAAAGATCCCACATGCCTCAACGAAGATCCCGCACATGGCAATGAAGATCCCACGTGCCAAAACTAAGACACATTGCAGCCAAATAAAAATAAATAAATATAATTTTAAAAAAGAATATTTTTATCTCTGGGGTGGCATAGGAAGTTGTCCAGAAAGGAGAAAGAAGAAACTTTCTAGTGTGATGGAATTGTTTTCTATTTTGTTTGGTGTTTTGTTGTCTTGGTGTATAAATATGTCAGAATCATCAAACTGTACCCATAATACATTTTACAGTAAGTAAATTATATCTCAAAACAGATGTGAGTTACTAATTCAAAAAGATACATGCACCCCAATGTTCACTGCAGCACTATGTACAATAGCCAAGACATGGAAACAACCTAAATGTCCACTGACAGATGAATGGATAAAGAAAATGTGGTACATATATACAATGGAATATTACTCAGCCATTAAAAAAATGAAATAGCGTCATTTGCAGCAACATGGATGGACCTAGAGATTATCATACTAAGTGAAGTAAGTCACGAAAAGAAAGACAAATATCATATGATATCACTTACATGTGGAATTGAAAATATGATACAAATGAACTTTTTTACAAAACAGAAACAGACTGACAGACATAGAGAACACACTTGTGGTTGCGAAGGAGGGGGTGTTAGGGGGGATGGACTGGGAGTTTGGGGTTAGTAGATGCAAACTATTACACTTAGAATGGATAAACATCAAGTTCCTATGGTATAGCACAGGGAACTATATTCAATATCTTGTAATAAACCATAATGGAAAAGAAAAAAAAGATACGAGTTAGAACCAGAAAAACATAGAACTAATAAATACATCCAAAAGTTAATTATTTGAAAAAAGCATAATAAAAGAACCCATTAGCTAATATAATTGTGGAAAAAAAGGCAGGGGTGGGGGGGTGTACCATATACATAAAATTAGAAATGACAAGGAGGAAATAACCATCAAAACTGCACACTTTTTTAAAACATGACAAGAATCTACTTTATATAATTCTTTGCAAATAAATTTGGAAAAGTAGATGAAGCAGATAATTTTCTGGACAAACACAACTTGTCAAAATCAACCCCAGTGGAGACAGAAAGTCTAAACATATATAATACCACAGAAGAAATAGAGGAAGTATTAAAAGAGCTTTCCCACAAAAATGTACCCGGTCCAGATTGTTTCTCAGGGAAATTCTATTTCTAAGTTATTTTATGAAGTGAGTACAACTTCAATCTCGATCTGCAAAGATTGTATCAACAAAACGCAACTATAGACCAATATCACTTCTAAATATCAATAAAAATATTAAATAATTAACAGATTGCAACAGCACATCAAAATATTCATCATGACCAAGTAGAGTGGATTCAATACTCTAAAATCCATTTGTGTTATCCATCATACTACAAGAGCTAAGAATTATATAAGTACGTATCTAGAAAACCCAAAGGAACCCATTGAAAATGACTACAAACAAAAAAATTTAGTGAAATAGATTATAAAATCAATCTACAAAAATCAAGTTTTCATGTATATAAACAAAAATCAGTTTATATTGGAAAAGAAAACCCCATTTGTGAGAGCCAAATAAAATTAAATGTGATGGCATAAATTTAACAAGAAATGCCCAAAACCTCTATGAAGAAAAACTATAAAAATTAAAAAATACACAAAAATAACCCTGCATGAATAGAAAGA
This sequence comes from Stenella coeruleoalba, assembly GCF_951394435.1. NCBI lineage: Eukaryota > Metazoa > Chordata > Mammalia > Artiodactyla > Delphinidae > Stenella > Stenella coeruleoalba. Next base: position 43,747,274 of record NC_137154.1, on the reverse strand, counting down.
TATACCATATTCTTGGATAAGAAGATTCAATATCAAAGATTTCAGGTCTCCCTAAGCTAATTCATAAAATTTAATTTAATATAACTCATGAATTTAATATAATCCAATAAAAATATGACTAAATTTCTTTCTGGAGCTAGATAAGTTTATTATAAAATTCATTTGGAAGAAAAGATAAGCAAGAATAGCCAAGAGGGGAAAATCCTGAAAAATTTTTTTAAAAAAACAGCTGGAAAAAAAGAGAAGTAAGAAAGGGATAGCCTCATCAGACTTTAAAACATATTATAATGTTGCTAACTAAAAGAGTGTGGTGGTGTTACATGCATAGACCAATAAAACAAAACAGAAAATCCAGAAATAGATCTAATGGTATTTGGAAATTTAGTATACCATGAAGGCAGAATCTCAAATTAGTGGGGGAAATGATGTTCTTTTTAGTCAAAGGTATGGTCTAACTGAATAGCCACATGTAAAAAGATAAAATTGTATTCATTCCCCACATCGTATACCAAGATAAATTCCAAGTGGATGAGAAAGTTAAATGTATTAAATGGATCAATACAAGTATAGAAAAAACAAGTCTGAATTATTCTACAATCCAGGTGTGAGGGGGAACCTTCCTACCTCTGACTCAATACCTAGGAACCATAAAGGAAAAGATTAATGAATTTTATTACATGAAAATAAGAAAAAAAATTGCTTACTTACATAGTAAAAAAACACCGTAAAGAAAGGAAAGAGACAAATAACAATCTGGGGGAAATTTTTCAACTTTTATCATAGATAAAGAGTTAATATTTCCAATATATAAAGAATTTTAAAAAGAATGAGAGACCAATAATCCCATAGAGAAAAAATAAGACTGGAGATACGCACAGACAAATCACAGAAAACTAAATACACATGCCTCCTATTTATATGAAACGATCTTGATTGTGCACATAATAAAAGGCAAGCTTAAAGTATACTAATATACCATTTTTCACCTATCAGAGTGGCAAAAATCCAAAAGATTGATAAATTCTCTTTTGTTCCAGCTTTGAGAAAATAGGCACTCCCATCATTGCTGAAAGGAATGCAAAAAGGTACAAACACTATGACGGGGAATTAGCAATATCTAGCAAAATAACACAGGCACTCTGACCCAGGAAGCCTATTTGTAGGAATCTCTCCTAAAGAAACACTGACAGAAACACAAAAACATGACCACATTTTTTTATTTGTAATAGCAAAAACCAAAATGTCCATTAACAGGGGCCTAGTTGAATAAACTATAACACATTCAGATAGTGAAGTACCATGCAACTACAGAAAGGAATGTGGAATATGTATACATTGTTACGCCATGATCTCCAGAATGTAATGCTAAGTGGGGAAAAAAAAATAGTTGGACTAAAGTGTATATAATAAGCTACCATCTATCTAAGAGAGTATATATGTATTCATGTGTGGTTTTGCTTATGTAAAAAATTATGGAAGGATAAACCATAACGTAAATAAAATTGTTGTCTAAAGGGAAAGGAGAAAAAAGAGAGGTGAGTTTGGGATCGAAGCTGGACTTCTCTGAATAATATCTTGTTTTTTTTTTTTGCGGTACGTGGGCCTCTCACTGTTGTGGCCTCTCCCGTTGCGGAGCACAGGCTCCGGATGCGCAGGCTCAGCGGCCACGGCTCACGGGCCCAGCCGCTCCGTGGCATGTGGGATCTTCCCGGACCGGGGCACGAACCCGTGTCCCCTGCATCGGCAGGCAGACTCTCAACCACTGCATCACCAGGGAAGCCCTATAATACCTTGTTTTTTAGATTCAACTTTAGAACCATGAAAATGTTAAATCAGAATGAAAAAGGCAATTCCTAAAATCAAGGGCAAAATAAAATAAAGGACCCTAATTGCACATTGAGTTGATAGCTTAATTATGCAGAGGTGTGTTATTTTAAATGGTTTGAAAATACAGTAATTCAACTATATGTCTCTAGTAGGATATACCTAAGAACTGCAATAATAATAATATTTTCTCTAATCATATATTTGATATTGTTTGATATAATAATATTTTCACTAATCATATATTTGATATTGATTTTATATGAATATATGTGTGTGTTAAAAATGGGGTAAAGCAAATAAGCAATAATGCTATTGTCATTAAGAACCAAGATTCTTAGCATAAAAGGAAAAGATTCAAAATAAAATCACAGAAGTTAAGCAAAGTCCTGTAATCCTAAAATGCCAAAATGTATCTCTTTTTCTTTTCTTTTCTTTTTTTTTTTTTTTTGTCATTTTAGGCAGCCTCACTTTTGCTGGGACTGGATTACCTGTGAAACAAATGCTCCACTCAAAGTGTGGCATGTCAACAAAACTCTCCATCTGGAGAGGCTGCCAAGCCTTAACACAGAACACTGGCAGCCCAGGCCTCCTTCCCAGGCTAAAACAGCCTTTCTTAAAAGCTGGTCTAAGGCATTCTGCCAACCCACAGTCAGGTGGTGGGTACCCTGCAGGCATGTCCAATAACATACCTCAGATACTCAGATAGCTCAGTCACCTCTTCTGCAAAGAATTCCCCTCTGACCTGCCTTGTCTGTGGCAATCTCTCCTTCTCTAGGTTTTAATAGTTACTTTTGAACCAGAAATTCCCTGCCTGTACTGCCCACACTGCCTCTGTTTCTTCAGGCTTGTTTCTTTCAAATCACACACACACACACACACACACACACACACACACACACGCACGCACGGTAGTGTCTTACAAGAATAGGCACCAGTGCAAACTTAGCAGCACATAGACTAAAACTGGAACAATACAAACAGGATTAGCATGACCCCTGTGCAAAGATGACATGCAAATTCGTGAAGCATTCCATATTTTTAAACGTTTTAAAAGAACAGGCACCACATACATATCACCTGCCGTGTCAGGCACTGCTCAGCCCTTTGCACTCAAACCTCACAATGACCCTGAGTGGAGATGTTATTATCCCATTTTATAGATGAGGAAATGGAGGCAGAAAGTGTAAGTTACTTAACCAAAGCCACACAGTTTGTAAAGGGCAGAGCTGGGACTTAAATCCAGGTCTATCTGCTTGCAAATCATGTTTATTTAACCACCGTGTTGAATTGCCTTCTTTAGCAGCAAAGTGGCTACTCAATCAGTGATCGCCGGGAGATACATGAATCTAGCTGAGGAATTCAGGCATGCTGCCCCTTGTCTCTCCTTCCACATCTTCATTAAGTCCCAATGCCAGGCATCCTCTCTGCTCCATGTAATGGAGGGGCAGAAGGATGCATTCCCCTGGGCCTGGAGGAAATATAAACACATCTGGAAGGAGGCCACTGCTGAGCAAACCAAACTCCCCTCAGAGTGTGGACAGGAGGGGGTGTCTATAAATAATCATAAGAGTGTGAAGAGATTCTTTCCCCTAGGGCTCCCTTTGCGAAAGGTTGATGGCAATTGATGAGGCTATAGGGACATGCCGGTCCTTCTGCTCTTAGAACCAGGTGTGGTTATTTACAAAAATGTCACTTTCCCATCCCTTCCTCCCCATCTCTGCCAGAGGCTTGGAGATCAATAAGTATCAATTTACTGCTGCCCCGTGGCACACAGCAATGAGCCACCTGTACACCCCACTGCCTACAAACAAGACTTAGGCTCCTGCTCTGGCTGAGAGTTGCTTCCTCTTTGGAAATTTGGAAAGAGAGAGAGAATCACAGATTTCCTCCTTTCCAGGCAGAGAGAGGTCACCTGACCTCCCTCAAACCATATCAAAAACCACCAAGTCAATAAAATCTGGAGTTCCCACATTGCCCAGCTCATAGTGGGGAAATAAACAGACCGCTGGACCGGAAGTCAGAAGTGTGGATACTGACCCCAGATGAGCCATCTGTTAGCAATCAGTGTCTGAGTTCCAGCTCCTACATCTGTAAAATGGAGGTGGGTCTTCTGTCACGTGCCACATACAAAGGGTTTTGAAAAGAATAAATTAAGCAATGCTGTTAAATAATTTGTACTGTGAGAGATCATCATTAGTATAGTCACGATCACAATGCAGTCCTGTGAGCCACCGTTAAGAGTGCCCAAGACAGGTTCCAGAAAATACCTTAAAACTGTACTGCCAGCACTCCCGCAGCCTTGCTGGTCATTGACCAGCCCAAATTGCCTTGAAAATCATAACAACCAAACATATGAATAAAATCTAGAGAATAAACAACAGTTTGCCCGTGTGTAGACTAGATTCGGGGATTCTTTTACGTGGATTGTCAAGGGCACTGTGCAGGATGGGAGATTGAGTTTTGAAAGCATCCCGAAGGAAAGTTTCATTTTAACAGTATCTCTTCCATTTTAAATAGAAAAATATGCCAGAGACAGAAACTCTGTAGGTCTTCTACTGTGCACTACAACAAACGCAATAACAATTCCATCTACTGCACCAGGAAGCCAAGGTATCATGGAGTTCACCAAGGATAGTATGGTGCCCAGGCCTGACTTCCTGGAAGAGGATGCCCATCATGGAGCCCATGACTCCTTGGGGTAGGAGCCCAAATCCCAGGATGGAAAATAGAGAATCTTATGAGAATCTTATGTCAACCAGCAGTCCTTACCACTATAGCCACGTTATTGAATTCTCTGTCCGTGGTGCTGGCTGAAGGAGTAAAGCCATTTTAGGTGCTATTCTAGCTGTGCTGTCCCATCCTAAACCCTCCCTCCACACTGTCTCAATATCTCTAACTCTTCTCCATCCCCAAACCACTGACCAAGTTGAAGCATCATCTCTCACCTGGACCAGGACAATAGCTTCCTAACTGCTCTCATTCATTCATCAAATACCTATTGAGCACCAGCCATGGACTAGGCACTGTCCCAGACCCTGGAGAAAAGCAGTGAACAAAAGAAACAAAACGGCTGGCTCTCAGGGAGCTAACATTTCTAGCAACCCCCGTGTCTAGTATCATTCTTTTACAGCCCATCCTCCACGTTGGCCAACAGAGAAATCTCAAAATCACAGATCTGACCATGGCCCTCCCAGGCTGGAAACCTTTCCCTGGTTCCTCATTCCTAAGTTTGAAGTTCAAGCTTCATGGCCCACGAGACCCTTCCAAACTTAGACCCACCAAACCATGCAGCCTCATCTTCACCTCTTCCCTGCCCCAGCATCCCTTTCATGGTGGAAAGAGCCTGGAACAAATAGCAGCGAGCATCAGCTGGCGCACCTGGAACTTGTGGGCAGAGGGTCAGCAGGTGTGCCCGGCCCGTCCTCTGGGCATTCTGTGGAGAAGGACGTTTAGGCTGCAGCACAGCTGTGTATACAGTGGGTCATCAGAGGGCTCTACCCCTTGTTGTTCTCCATTTGTAAGGAGGAAATGTGAAAGTGTCTTTGCCCCAGGAAGGGGACAAAGGATAAGCGTTTGGGACTCAGGCACCAAGAGACGCAGGCTGAAGTGCCAGGTGTGTGGAGGACTGCTGCACCTGGAGACACTGGGAGCCCCCATTCCATGGGAAACTGAATTCAGACACAGCTAACACTGACCGAGGAGTAGAGCCTATCCAGGTCCCACGGGACCTGCAGCCTCTTCTGGGATTAGAGAAGCATCCATCCTAGGTAACCCCAATGCCAGGTAACCCAGAGAGAGTCCCTAGTATCATTCATTTATCAGTTTCACCTGTTTCCAGCCACACCCGCATCACAGCATATGGCCTCGCCTGAAGCCCCAGATACACAAACTCTTCATTCCCCAAGCATGCCAAGCACTCTGATGCCTCCATGCCTTTACACATGTGCTTCCTGGTACCTGTGGCACTTTGTCCCCTATCAATCTGGAAAATTCTCCCCACAGATGTCAAAGAGAGCATCTGACAAAAGAGGTGGTTTATGTCATCATTCAAAGCCTTAATTCTCCCACCTGAAACCTCTGATCAACCCCATACATATATATACCACTTCATACATTGGGCAGAGTTAAATTTCTCCCCCAGGAGTCCTGCTAAACTTTGCTTCTTGCAATCTATTTCTCTGCACACTGAATTATAAACTCCTCAATGTATGGAACATGCCTGCCATCTCTATATTCTACCTGCCACAGAGTAGGTAATAAGAGAATGTTTGTGGCAGATGTTGACTTGGAGTAGACACACCAAGCGGTCTCCTGTCACAGAGCCTTAGCACATGCTGATCCCTCAGCTTGGGAATGCTCTTCCGATCATTTCAAATGACTGGCTCCTTCTTATTCTGTAGGTCTCAGCTTCAATTTCACTTCCCTATAAATCAATATAAAATAAGTTATTTTCCACGTGGCACCCTGCTTTCTTCTCCATGGAATTTTCATAATTTATAATGTTCATTGTCTATCTCTTCTACTTGACTATAGGCTCCATGATGCATAGACCTGTGTCTATTTTATTCACCACTGTAAGGGAGGGGAAGGAGAAAAGCAGCTTAATCTTTAACTGTTTTTATGAAGGAAGCACATATGGCCCAGAAAAAAGCCAGGTTAATGAGTTTCTTTCTTCTGACCGAGCCCTGTACCACTCCCACTCCTACAGCAGTGCTTCTCCATCTTGCCACATATTGTAATTACCTGGACAATTTTAAACATTACTGACACCTGGGTCCCACTACCAGGCATTCTGGTTCAATTATTAGAGGTATTGCCTGAATATGGTGAGGTTTGGATGCTACCCAGGTGCTTCTAATGTACAGCCAGGACTGGGAGTCACTGCCCTGTAGTGGGGTTTGCTCTCCCAGGTTTTTAAAGGCCTCCTGGGGTCATGACTGACAGCTTTGTCACCTGAGATCACTGTTGTCACCTGACACGGAGAAGAAGCCCACAGCACCTCTGGCCACATGAGCATCATCACCTGAGCTCCTTAGAGGAGATAACACGTGAGACGTAATAGGTTCTGATGCTCCACCAAGAGGTTCCCAGTGATCAGATGGGATTGAGTAGACAGAGCTGGCTTGTCACAGAGAGGAGCTAAGGCAATTGTTCCTTTGGGATGTGGCTACCAAAGCAGGATGGTCACCCAGCTGGGCCTTTGCTTCTCCTTCCTTCCGATTTCTGTTCTCTCTCTGGCTAATCTGTCTTAGGTCACCTGGGTTAAACAGGTCTCCAGCCAGGTTCTCCCTGGTCTTGCAAGGGAAAAGCTGGCTGCAAGTCTTGTGTTTTATCCGGCATATAGTCCTCATTGTTTCAGAATAAACATCTCTGAGTAGAGAAAAGCTATTATCAGATCTATGCTTACAAATAAAGCTCTGACAGTTGAAATTTTATTAGTAGTTTAATATCTTCCAGTCCACAGACTTTTATTGCATTTCTCCTAAATACCAATCACAGAGCTAGGGGCAGGAAATTTTTTAAATGCATAAGATGCAGCCCCTTCTCTCCATGAGCTAGTAGGGGAAATAGGCTGGTAAAGGGATCACTGTAGACAAAGGTGAAATGTGAAGCCAAGGATGACCCCAAGGCATCATGGGAGGTAGGGAGGTGATTCCTGAACTCAGCCATTGAGGATGGCCAGGAGTCAGCCAGATACAGGTGAAAAGGACTTCCGAGGCAGAGGGGTCAATGTAAACAAAGGCTACTTGAACAAAGATGACTGAGAAAGGAAACTGCATTAAGAAGGGCAAACCATTTTCAGTCCTGCTCAGAAGACACCCTCCTCTCTAGAAGGCCTCATTATATCAGGGATAAACCTTGCCATACCCTCCTGCAGCTTTGGAGACCTTCAAGATCGTGGAGGAGTAAGACGTGGAGATCACCTTCCTCCCCATAAATACATCAAAAATACATCTACATGTGGAACAACTCCTACAGAACACCTACTGAACGCTGGCAGAAGACCTCAGACTTCCCAAAAGGCAAGAAATTCCCTATGTACCTGGGTAAGGCAAAAGAAAAAAGAAAAAACAGAGACAAAAGAATAGGGATGGAACCTGCACCTCTGGGAGGGAGCCGTGAAGGAGGAAAGGTTTCCACACACTAGGAAACCGCTTCACTGGCAGAGATGGGGGGGTGGGTGGGTGGGAAGCTTTGGAGCCACGGAGGAGAGTGCAGCAACAGGGGTGCAGAGGGCAAAGCGAGAGATTCCCACACAGAGGATCGGTGCCGACCAGCACTCACCAACCTGAGAGGCTTGTCTGCTCACCCACAAGGGTGGGTTAAGGCTGGGAGCTGAGGCTCGGGCTTCAAAGGTCAGACCCCAGGGAGAGGACTGGAGTTGGCTGTGTGAAGATAGCCTGAAGGGGGCTGTGCACCACAGCTAGCCAGGAGGGAGTCCAGGAAAAAGTCTGGACCTGCCAGAGAGGCAAGAGACCTTTGTTTCGGGGTGCTCAAGGAGAGGGGATTCCTTCCAGTGTGCTCACAGAAGGCAGAGAACTGCCTAAACTAGCTCCAGGGACGGGCACGAGCCGTGGCTATCAGCTCGGGCCCCAGAGTTGGGCAGGAACCACTAACGCTGCTGCTGCTGCCACCAAGAATCCTGTGTACAAGCGCAGGTCACTATCCACACTCTGCCAGGAGGCTCTGCAACACACCACTGCCAGGGCCTCACGATCCAGGGACAACTTCCCTGGGAGAGCACACCGTGTGCCTCAGGCTGTTGCAACGTCACACTGGTCTCTGCTGCCTCAGGCTCGCTCTGCATTCCAATTATGACTACTGTACCCCTCCCTCCCCCCAGCCTGAGGAAGCAAGAGAACCCTACTCAGCCACTGCTTTAACCCCCTCCTCTCTGGGTGGGGGGGAATAGACTCCTGAGGGTGGCCTACACAGAGAGGCAGGGCCAAAACCAAAGCTGAACCCGAGGAGCTGTGTGAACAAAGAAGAGAAAGGGAAATTTCTCCATGCAGGCTCAGGAGCAGCAGATTAAATCCCCCCAATCAACTTGATAAACCCTGTGTCTGAAGAATACCTGAACAGACAACGAATGTTCCCAAAATTGAGATGGTGGACTTTGGGAGCAACTGTAGACTTGAGGTTTGCTTTCTGCATCTAATTTGTTTCTGGTTTTATGTTTATCTTAGCTTAGTATTTAGTGCTTATTATCACTGGTGTATTTGTTTATTGGCTTGGTTGCTCTCTTCCTTTTATATATATATATATATATATATATATATATATATATATATATATATATATATATTATTTTCTTCTCCTTCTTCTCTTTTTGTGAGTGTGTACATGTATGCTTCTTTGTGTGACTTTGTATAGGTTTGCTTTTACCCTTTGTTCTAGGGTTCTGTCTGTTTGTTTTTTTGTTTCTGTTTTTTTTTTTCTTTCTTCCTTTTCTTCTGAGCCATGTGGCTGGTAGGGTCTTGGTGCTCCAGCTGTATGTCGGGCGTGAGCCTCCGAGGTCCAGGACATTGGACCACCAGAAACCTCCCGACCTCACATAATATCAATTGACAAGAGCTCTCCCAGAGATCTTCGTCTCAACACTAAGACACAGCTCCACCCAACAGCCAGAAAGCTCCAGTGCTGGACACTGTATGCCAAACAACTAGCAAGACAGGAACACAAACCCACCCATTAGCAGAGAGGCTGCCTAAAGTCATACTAAGTTCACAGACACTCCAAAATACACCACCGGACACGGCCCCACCCACCAGAAGGACAAGATACAGCCGTACCCACCAGAACACAGACACCAGTCCCCTCCACTGGGAAGCCTACACAAGTGACTGAACCAACCTCACCCACTGGGGGCAGACACCAAAAATAATGTGAACTATAACCTGCAATCTGTGAAAGGAGACCCCAAACACAGTAAGTTAAACAAAATGAGAAAACAGAGAAATATGCAGCAGATGAAGGAACAAGGTAAAAACCCACCAGACCAAACAAATGAAGAGGAAATAGGCAGTCTACCTGAAAAAGAATTCAGAGTAATGATAGCAAAGATGATCAAAAATCTTGGAAATAGAATGGAGAATATACAAGAAATGTTTAACAAGTACCAAGAAGCACTAAAGAGCAAATAAACAATGATGAACAACACAATAAGTGAAATTAAAAATTCTCTAGAAGGAATCAATAGCAGAATAACTGAGGCAGAAGAGCAGATAAGTGACCTGGAAGATAAAATAGTGGAAATAACTACCAGAGAGCAGAATAAAGAAAAAAGAATGAAAAGAACTGAGGACAGTCTCAGAGACCTCTGGGACAATATTAAATGCACCAACATTCAAACTATAGGGATGCCAGAAGAAGAAGAGAAAAAGAAAGGGACTGAGAAAATATTTCAAGAGATTATAGTTGAAAACTTCACTAATATGGGAAAGGAAATAGTCAATCAAGTCCAGGAAGCACAGAGAGTCCCATACAGGATAAATCCAAGGAGAAACACGCCAAGACACATACTAATCAAACTATCAAAAATTAACTTCAAAGAAAAAATACTAAAAGCAGCAAGGGAAAAGCAACAAATAACATACAAGGGAATCCCCATAGGGTTAACAGCTGATCTTTGAGCAGAAACTCTGCAAGCCAGAAGGGAGTGACAGGACATAGTTAAAGTGAAGAAAGAGAAAAGCCTACAACCAAGATTACTCTACACAGAAAGGAACTCATTCAGATTCAACAGAGAAATTAAAATCTTTACAGACAAGCAAAAGTTTAGAGAATTCAGCACCACCAAACCAGCTTTACAACAAATGCTAAAGGAACTACTCTAGGCAGGAAATATGAGAGAAGGAAAAGACCTACAGTAACAAACCCCAAACAATTAGGAAACTGGTAATAAGAACATGCATATCAATAATTACCTTAAATGTAAATGGATTAAATGCTCCAACCAAAAGACATAGATTGGCTGAATGGATGCAAAAACAAGACCCATATATATGCTGTCTACAGGGGACCCACTTCAGACCTAGGGACACATACAGACTGAAAGTGAGGGGATGGAAAAAGATATTCCATGCAAATGGAAATCACAAGAAAGCTGGAGTAGCAATATTCATATCAGACAAAATAGACTTTAAAATAAAGACTATTACAAGACACAAAGAAGGACACTACATAATGATCAAGGGATCGATCCAAGAAGAAGATATAACAATTGAAAGTATTTATGCACCCAGCATAGGAGCAGCTCAATACATAAGGCAAATGTTAGCAGCCATAAAAGGGGAAATTGGCAGTAACACAATAATAGTAGGGGACTTTAACACCTCACTTACACCAATGGACAGATCATCCAAACAGAAAATAAATAAGGAAACACAAGCTTTAAAAGACACATTAGACCAGATAGACTTAATTGATATTTATAGAATATTCCATCCAAAAACAGCAGAATACACTTTCTTCTCAAGTGCTCATGGAACACTCTCCAGGATAGATCATATCTTGGGTCACAAATCAAGCCTTGGTAAATTTAAGAAAATTGAAATTGTATCAAGTATCTTTTATGACCACAAAGCTATGAGACTAGATATCAATTACAGGAAAAATCTGTAAAAAATACAAACACATGGAGGCTAAACATTGCACTACTGAATAACAAAGAGGTCACTGAAGAAATCAAAGAGGAAATCAAAAAATACCTAGAAACAAAAGACAGTGAAAACATGATGACCCAAAACCTATGGGATGCAGCAAAAGCAGTTCTAAGAGGGAAGTTTATAGCAATACAAGCCTACCTCAAGAAACAAGAAACATCTCAAATAAACAACTTAACCTTACACCTAAATCAATTAGAGAAAGAAGAAGAACAACAACAAAAAATACCCAAGTTAGCAGAAGAAAAGAAATCATAAAGATCAGATCAGAAATAAATGAAAAAAGAAATGAAGGAAATGATGGCAAAGATCAATAAAACTAAAAGCTGGTTCTTTAAGAAGATAAACAAAATTCATAAACCATTAGCCAGGCTTATCAAGAAAAAAAAGGAAGACTCAAATTAACAGAATTAGAAATGAAAAAGGAGAAGTAACAACCGACACTGCAGAAATACAAAGAATCATGAGAGACTACTAAAAGCAACTATATGCCAATAAAATGGACAACCTGGAAGAAATGGACAAATGCTTAGAAAACTACAACTTTCCAAGACTGAACCAGGAAGAAACAGAAAATATGAACAGACTGATGACAAGCACTGAAATTGAAACTGTGATTTTAAATCTTCCGACAAACAAAAGCCCAGGACCAGATGGCTTCACAGGCGAATTCTATCAAACATTTAGAGAAGAGCTAACACCTATCCTTCTCAAACTCTTCCAAAATATAGCAGAGGGAGGAACACTCCCAAACTCGTTCTATGAAGCCACCATCACCCTGAGACCAAAACCAGACAAAGATGTCACAAAAAAGAAAACTACAGGCCAATATCACTGATGAAAATAGATACAAAAATCCTCAACAAAATACTAGCAAACAGACTCCAACAGCACATTAAAAGGATCACACACCATGATCAAGCGGGGTTTATCCCAGGAATGCAAGGATTCTTCAATATATGCAAATCAATCAATGTGATACACCATATTAAAAAATTGAAGGATAAAAACCATAAGATAATCTAATAGATACAGAGAAAGCTTTTGACAAAATTCAACACCCATTTATGACAAAATCTCTCCAGGAAGTGGGCATCGATGGAATCTACCTCAACATAATAAAGGCCACATATGACAAACCCACAGCCAACATCATTCTCAATGGTGAAAAACTGAAACCATTCCTACTAAAATCAGGAACAAGACAAGGTTGCCCATTCTCACCGCTGTTATTCAACATAGTTTTGGAAGTTTTAGCCACAGCAATCAGAGAAGAAAAAGAAATAAAAGGAATCCAAATTGGAAAAGAAGAAGTAAAACTGCCACTGTTTGCAGATGACATGAAACTATACATAGAGCATCCTAAAGATGGTACCAGAAAACTACTAGAGCTAATCAATGAATTTGGTAAAGTAGCAGGACAAAAAATTAATGCACAGAAATCTCTTGCATTCTTACACACTAATGATGAAAAATCTGAAAGAGAAATTAAGGAAACAACCCCATTTACCATTGCAACGAAAAGAATAAAATACCTAGGAATAAACCTTCTTAAGGAGACAAAAGACCTGTACACAGAAAACTATAAGACACTGATGAAAGAAATTAAAGATATACAAACAGATAGAGAGATATACCATGTTCTCAGATTGGAAGAATCAATACTGAGAAAATCACTATACTACCCAAAGCAATCTACAGATTCAATGCAATCCCTATCAAGCTACCAACGGCATATTTCACAGAACTAGAACAAAAATTTCACAATTAGTACGGAAACACAAAAGACCTTGAATAGCCAAAGCAATCTTGAGAAAGAAAAACAGAGCTGGAGGAATCAGGCTCCCTGACTTCAGATTATACTACAAAGCTACAGTAATCAAGAAAGTATGGTACTGGCACAAAACAGAAATATGGATCAATGGAACAGGATAGAAAGCCCAGAGATAAACCCACACACATATGGTCACCTTATCTTTGATAGAGCAGGCAAGAATATACAGTGGAGAAAAGACAGCCTCCTCAATAAGTGTTGCTGGGAAAACTGGACAGCTACATGTAAAAGAATGAAGTTAGAACACTCCCTAACACCATACACAAAAATAAACTCAAAATGGATTAAAGACCTAAATGTAAGGCCAGACACCATAAAACTCTTAAAGGAAAACATAGGCAGTACACTCTATGACATAAATCACAGCAAGATCCTTTTTGACCCACCTACTAGAGAAATGGAAATAAAAACAAAAATAAACAAATGGGACCTAATGAAACTTCAAAGCTTTTGCACAGCAAAGGAAACCATAAACAAGACAAAAAGACAACCCTCAGAATGGGAGAAAATATTTGCAAATGAAGCAACTGACAAAGGATTAATCTCCAAAATATACAAGCAGCTCATGCAGCTCAATATCAAAAAAAAACACAACAGAAAAATGGGCGGAAGACCTAAATAGACATTTCTCCAAAGAAGATATACAGATTGCCAACAAACACATGAAAGAATGCTCAACATCATTAATCATTAGAGAAATGCAAATCAAAACTACGATGATATATCATCTCACACCGGTCAGAATGGCCATCGTCAAAAAATCTACAAACAATAAATGCTGGAGAGGGTGTGGAGAAAACAGGACCCTCCTATACTGTTGATGGGAATGTAAATTGATACACCCACTATGGAGAACAGTCTGCAGGTTCCTTAAAAAACTAAAAACAGAACTACCATACGACCCAGCAATCCCACTACTGGGCATATACCCTGAGAAAACCATAATTCAAAAAGATTCATGTACCACTATGTTCATTGCAGCTCTATTTACAGTATCCATGACATGAAAGCAAGCTAAATGTCCATCGACAGTTGAATGCATAAAGAAGATGTGGCACATATATACAATGGATTACTCAGCCATAAAAAGAAACGAAATTGGGCTTCCCTGGGGGCACAGTGCTTGAGAGTCCTCCTGCCGATGCAGGGGACACGGGTTCGTGCTCCGGTCCGGGAAGATCCCACATGCCGTGAAGAGGCTGGGCCCGTGAGCCATGGCCGCTAAGACTGCGTGTCCGGAGCCTGTGCTCCACAACGGGAGAGGCTACAACAGTGGGAGGCCCGCGTACCACAAGAAAACAAAAAGCAAAAAACAAAAAAAACAAAAAACAAACAAAAAAAAGAAATGCAATTGAGTTATTTGTAGTGAGGTGGATGGACCTAGAGACTGTCATACAGAGTGAAGCAAGTCAGAAAGAGAAAAACAAATACCGTATGATAACACATATATATGGAATCTAAAAAAACCCAAAAGGTTCTGAAGAAGCTGGGGGCAGGACAGGAATAAAGACGCAGATGTAGAGAATGGACTTGAGGACACGTGGAGGGGAAGGGTAAGCTGGGACGAAGTGAGAGAGTGGCATGGTCATATAAACACTACCAAATGTAAAACAGCTAGCTAGTGGGAAGCAGCTGCATAGCACAGGGAGATCAGCTCGGTGCTTTGTGACCACCTAGAGGGGTGGGATAGGGAGGGTGGGAGGGATGCAAGAGGGAGGGGATATGGGGATATATGTATACGTATAGCTGATTCACTTTGTCATACAGCAGAAACTAACACAACGATGTTAAGCAATTATACTCCAATAAAGTTGTTAAAAAACAAAGAAGGGCAAACTGTAAGGTGTTGTAGGGCATAGTGTATGTGAAAGGAGTCACAATAGCAAATGCTTATACAGTGCTTACTGTGTGGCTTGCACTATTCTCTGTGTGCGTACATTTGTTTTATTTTTACTTTATTTTTTTTATGTACTCACTTGATTCTCATAGCAACCTAATGAGATAAGATGATCATCCCCATTTTACAGATGAGAAAATCAAGTCACAGGCAGTATAAGGAACTGCCGCAAATCACACAGCAAGTGACAGAGCCAGGATGTGTACCAAGACAGGCTGCTCTGGAGCATACACTCTTAACTGCCATGCTCCACTACCTTTGTGATAGATTATTGCAATAAGCCATGCTTAAAGAGATTGGATGTTATCATGGAGGGCAAAGAGACCCACTGAAGAATTTTGTACAGAGAGAGGGACCATCACACACAGAGTAGAGGGGGCAGGTTTGAGGGTAGGAGTAGCCCTTAGAAGATTGATAGTAGAACAAGAGAAAAAGAGTCTGAACCAGGGCTATTGTACTAAAGGTGGAAAGGAGAAGATGAACTTGAGGAAAATTCTGGCATTTGAATTAACAGGATTTTGTGATTGATCAGAATTGGGCATATGGGGTGGAGTCAAGAATGTCACCCAGAGTTCTAATTTGGATGGAAAACAGAGTTAAGGGGGAGGGGTGATAGTTTTGGACAGGCTGAGTTTGGGGTGTCTGTGGGCACCAGCGGGGATGGAGGGCAGGCAGCTGGACGTGCGGACACTTCTGCAGTGGCAGTGTGGTCAACAGCTTTGTGTGTGTGGAAAGGAGGAGGGGGTGAGGATAAGTGCTACAGTAAGTCCCATAGCCTATGTATCCCCATACCTCTGTGTACCTCTCCACAAAATGGGTTGTCAGCATCTGTCACTTGTCAGCCTCTCCAAGGCACTGACACATTCATTTTTTAGCCGACATTCAGCTATTTCTCTACAAGCAGGCAAAGTTAGATTTTCACTTATCAAACTCTATTCATTATTCTAATTTACCTTTTCTGCAACCAGAGTTAGAAGCTGTTTTTAAGTGGAAGGTGATCCTGATCTGAAAGACACAATTGCTTCATACCATCATGACAGGTCAATTTAAGAATGTAAGGGGCTGATAGTATAACTTCCAGGCTCATTTCTGAGAACTCAAGCTCATTCCAGTGGTTTAGGGCCTCTCAGGCAATTTGCTTAAGTAGCAAAACTCCTTTGACTGCTGTTGCAGATTCAGGTCAGGGCATCTTAGCCAAAGAAATGGCCCCCAAATACTGATTACCTCCCGGTGTTCTCTATAGGTTTCCCCATTTCAGTGGAAGACAGGAAAAGTGGCTTCTCTGCAGTAGACAGGGCTGTCCATGTGCTCCATTCCCAAAGCCAATCAGAAGGAAGCCACTTCCTTCTGAGTCGGCCTCCAATCAGCTCAGCCACTCCATCTCATCTCCGTCTGTCACCCTTTTAGTCCCCACTCATCACACTGGGAAAACAAATCGACATTAACCCTGCCACTGAAAACCATGGTATCTCATCTTGTACCACAAAACTTTGTCATTGGTTCAGCCTGACCACTCCCTCACCCATCTTTATTTTTAAACAGATGTAGGAACACTCAAGGTGGTGGGAAGAAGGTAACATTCTATCAGGTGTATGTTACAATGATTGCTAGTTTTCTATACAATAAGCACTCTCCCTTCCTGTTCTGTAGGGGGCAGCAAAATGCCCAGCTAGCAGACTGGAGGGCTCTCAACAAGAGGTAAGTGGCCATGGTTTCTTATGCAGCTGATAGTAAATACCTTTTGTCCCTTCATCCTTTCTCTTCTTCCTGCTGGCATATTGAGGTAACAGCTGGAGCTCCCCAGCCCTAGCTGCTGACCTCCAGACTTCTTTTACAAGTCAGAAAACAACCTGATAATGTGTTTAAGCCAGTGTATTTGAGTTTCGGTTCCTAGCAGCTCTGCTACTATGAGTCCCCCTGAGACCATGGAAAATAAGGAGACCTAGAATGGCCTTCCCCAGCCTTGGCAGATGTTTCTTTGAGAAAAGCCACTAGAGCACTGCATTGTCATTACCATTATGTGTGCTTGTCTTCCACCCTAAATAGTGAGTTCCTTGAAGGCAAACACTTATTCACAATTATTGTAGCAGCACCTTGCAAGGTGAGAAGTCTGCAAATGTATGTTGAATGAACAAGTGGAAACTGCACTGGGGTCTTGTACTGATGACTGGATCCCGGGAATTGGCTAATTGATGACGCTATGCACCGTCAGCCTTGTATGCAGGATGCTGACATTGTTACCAAAATGCAAAAGCCACCAGGCCCATTATCTCCATGCAGTGGTTGTTGAATCAATACATCCTTGGGATGAGAAGAAACCCTTCCTAGGCATTCAAATATTCTGCCATGGTTAGTCAACTCAACAAAAATGCATTATATATCTTTGCAGACTAGTCCACTTTTTTCATTAAATTTTTATGGAGGATCTTCCAGCACATGATAATTAAGCTTAACATCTGCTTTGTGAGTTAAATGTCCTCATTGCCCCCATTTTACTGATGAGAAGCCTGAGATCCAGAGGTTGAAATGACTCGCCCAAGGTCATGTGCCATTCCAGGTAAGGCAGGGATCTGAACTCAGCTCTGCCCACACTATCCCTAGTTACCTTGCTGCCTTTCTACTTCATAACCGTTTTAGATCTGAGGCTGGGATGGTCTCAGTTCCAAAAGGGAAAACATGGGGCACAAAAGGAGACCTTTGCTTCTGGCCCTGTGATCTCTAGGCTCTTTCAGCTCCAAGTGGAGAAACAGGGGTGGGAAGGAGAAAGGCCATGAGCCACTGGCAGTCCAAAGCCTCCGAGTCCCTCCTAAGACCTGAAAATGTGTGCAACTGCCCAAATTAACATCAATATGCTGCTTGGCTGGAAGGCTGCACGATTGTTTCTGAAGCTGGGTATGTTATGTTCTAAATGTTTAATCTGGCAGAGGCCATAAACGACGAGTTCCAGGCCATTTGGAGCTTATATTGCCAACAAGATGGTCTAGAAGGCAGCTAAAACCAATAAAAATGACAGCAATCCCAACAGAGTGGCACAGACAAATTGATCTGGCTCAGATATGGATGCCAGGCAGCAATCTGGGGTGAAGGAGACTCCTTCTTTGACAGGAGAAAGGCAGTGATAAAAGCAAAATTGTCAGCCGTCAGATCTCGCTTCCTGACGCTTGGGGAGGCTTCCCTGAGATGGCAAGAAAACTCAATATAGCCAAGGCAGACATGTTGATTTGTGGCACCAGACAACCAAGAAAGGCAATCCTACCCTCCAGATATTAAGAGATGACCACTTAGCTTATATAAGTCTGATGCACGGCATGCCCCAGGCGGCACATCCTCCCAACCCGAAATCTGCAGCTGAAATAAACACATATATATTCCCAGCCAGGGATTCTCCTCTCAAGGGGGAATGTATAGTATGGTGGCTAAATGCTCAGGCCTAAGTGTCAGAGAGACGTGGATTCAAATCCCAGCTTTTCTACCTACTGAGCACATGCCTCTTTGTACTCTGTCTAGGCCTCTGTTTCCTCATCTAGTCTATTCCTCTGAGGAACAGAAGGAGTACTGGTCTACCAGCACTGCGGTGAGAATTAAATCAATAATTGGCACCATCGATGGTATAGAGTACGTGTTGAATAAATGTGAGCTGTTCATATTGTTTCTCAGTGCACCAAAGAGCATGGACCAGGCATAACAATATTTAAATGCCAGGCAAGGTCACAACCCAGCTTCTCCTTTCTGTACTGCAGGAATTAGGCACATTCTTGGCAATGGACTGTGTCTGGCATCTCTCAGTTACTATTATGCCAAGGGTGTGGCCTGAGGGCTTCAGAGCAGGGCAGAACTTGAGCTTGAAACAAGCTCACTGAAATGTACCCAGGGTTTATCAGATTGAACCCTCCTTCTGGAAATATCCTCAGGGGATGAAGACAATCACAGGCTGAACCCTCATTACATGCCAGACACTATATCAAGCACTTCACAGCTATTTACACTGATTTCTCACAGCACTGTGAACTAACTGAGGCACAGAGAGGTAGGAAATTTGCCCACGGTCACACAGCAGCCTTGGAAGGAGGCAGAAACCACGGGTTTTCCAAATTTGGATTTCTAAATCCAGTATTCATTCCACCACGTCACAGCTGTGCCTTTATTTATAGAAGCATAAATAGGATTGCAAAGGAAATGTTTAGCTTGCTTAAGAAAGCCAACAGTGTTTGAGTCTATAAAATTAATTTAACCCATCTGTCTACAGAAACTTACTCCATTAATTACAAATGTTGTCACCTGTTCAATTAAAAAAGAACAAATATGTAAAACTGCTACTTGTAATGTGATATTATGTCAATAGTGCACATCACCTAGTTTTTCTCACTGAGAGACATCACTGTGTAGCAGAAAATATGGGAGCTTTGAAGTCTGAGAAATAGGTTCAAATCCTGGCTCTACCACACACCAGTTCTGTGGTTTTGGACAAGCTCCTTAACGCCACAAAACCTCAATTTCCTCATACGTAAAAGGCAGTTATTACCACCAGTTTCAGTGTTGCTTGGAGGATTAAATGAGATAGTATACCTAATTAAATAAGGCACCTAATACGATGCCTGGTACCTAGCTGATTCTAAATAATGGGAATATATCATTATTCCTAAGAAATAACAATACTTCTGTAAAATATCCTCCAATTCAGACATAGTACTAGTTCAAATAAGCAAGTTTCACTAAAAGCAGGCTTCTGATAAGCCAGAAATTCCACTTCCAAGAAGCCAGTCAAAGAAAATGATCACATCTGCAGAGAAAGATATGTGTGTGATGATATTAATTACACATGGTTTATAACAGTGGGAAAATGGGAAACAACCTATATATGTATCAAAAGAGGAATGGTTAAACAAATTTTGATTTATCTGTATCAGAGCAAACTTTTCCTATAAAGAGCCATAAACAATATTAGCCTTTGTGGGCCATATAGCCTATGTCACAACTACTCAGCTCTGTTGTTGTAGCACTAATCACTCAGAAAATGCGTAAAAGAATGGACATGGCCATGTCTTTAAAAAAAAAAAAAAACTTTATTTACAAAAATATATGGAAGGCCAGATTTGACTTGAGTGTTTTCTGGCCTCTGATGTGTATGATTGAATACTATGCACCATTAAAAAATAAATAAAGTAGAACTGCATGTATTTAGACAGAAAGATATTCACGAGGACTCCTAAAAATCATAATCATAAGAAAAAGGTAAAAATGCAATAAAAATTGGGGGAAGAATATGAACAGGAAATTCATAAAGGAGAAAATTCAAGTAGCCAGCTTGAAAAGTTGTTCAATCATCTAATTGATTAACTTTTCCAAATGCAAACTAAAATAAGAAGATTCTATTTTTCACTCATCAGATCTGCAAGAATTAAAACACTGACAAAATCAAGTGTTGATGATACTGTAGAGAAAAGAGTACTCTCATACGCCACTGGGAGAAATATAAAGAGGACAGTCACTTTGGATAGTTCCTTGGCAGTCTATTAAATACTGCAAATGTGTATATCCCATGATCCGGCATTTCCTCTTCCTGGGTCTCTACCCACAGGGAACCAGTTTCACATGTACGCAAGAAGACTGGATAAGAAAACTAAATGAAACATTATAATAGCAAGAGATTGAAAGTGACCTAAAGGTCCACCAGTAATGGAATGGATAAATATGCAATGCACTCATGTGACAGAATGCAATTCAGCAGTTAAAAGGGATAAACCAAATCTATGTTCATGAATGTAGCTAGATCTCAGAAATACTATACCAAGTTTCAGAACAGTCCTTGCAATATGACACAAATTGTTTAAGCCACGGACACAAACAGCAAACAACACTACACATTTACCATGGGTACGTGTGCATGTGTGCAAATGTATTTAAAATCTGGAAAGATACACACTAACTGACGCAGTGGTTATCTCAAGCCATAGAGAAGATCAGGATTAAAAGTGGTGGTCAAAGGAGACTTTAGCTTTACCTTTAATGTTCAAACTTTCTGAAAAGAATGAATCTATGTATTATTCTATAATTAAAATAAATTTAACAAAAACGTTGTTCATGATACATTACATGAGTAGCAAGTTACAAAACCATTTTTTTTTTTTTTTTTTTTTTTTTGCGGTACGTGGGCCTCTCACTTTTGTGGCCTCTCCCGTTGCGGAGCACAGGCTCCGGACGCGCAGGCCCAGCGGCCATGTCTCACGGGCCTAGCCGCTCTGCGGCATGTGGGATCTTCCCGGACCAGGGCACAAACCCGTGTCCCCTGCCTCGGCAGGTGGACTCTCAACCACTGCACCACCAGGGAAGCCCAAAATCATATATATTTTATGATGGCATTTTATTTTTAAAAGTATTATGAATTGTGTTTGTGTGTATGTGTCTGTTTGTCTGTCTGTCTGGACGGGTATATACCAAATAGTTAACAGGTTGTATGGTTGTGGAATGGGAATTGGGGTCTGGGGAAGGAGAATATATTAGTCGTTTTGCTCAGGCTGCTATAACAAAACACCACAGACTGAGTAGCTTAAACAACAGAGATTTATTTCTCACAGTTCTAGAAGCTGGAAGTCCAAGATCTAGGTGCCAGTAAATGTGGTTTCTGGTGGGGGTTCTCTTCCTGGCAGGTAGGTGGCTGTCTTCTTGCTATGTTCTCACATGGCCTTTTCCTCATTGCGTGCCCCCAGCGGAGTGAGGGGTGAAACAGGCAGAAGGATGGAGCTCTGAGGACACTAATCCTATCTGATTAGGGGCCCCCCCTTATTACCTCATTTTAACCTTAATTAACCTTGGAG
This sequence comes from Stenella coeruleoalba, assembly GCF_951394435.1. Classification (NCBI taxonomy): domain Eukaryota; kingdom Metazoa; phylum Chordata; class Mammalia; order Artiodactyla; family Delphinidae; genus Stenella; species Stenella coeruleoalba. The sequence continues at coordinate 43,725,236 of NC_137154.1, read as the reverse complement.
GTCCATCTCCAAATACAGCTATGCTAAGGACTGGGGCTCCAACATATGAATTTTTGAGGGAACACAAACATTCAGTCCATGATAGATAGTTTCCCTCTATGGATGAGAGTACAGTGTGGAAACCTACTGCAGCTGGATTGGCTAGGACCTAACCCCAGCTGTGCCACTTTAGAGCTTCATGGCCATGGGAAAGTCAACCTCAGTTTCTTCATCTGACAAATCAGGATAATAACATTATCTAATATGGTGCTTACTATGTGCCAGGTACTCGTGTATATATGTATTACCTCATCTAACCCTCACTTTAACCGTATGGGGTGGGATTATATCCCCATTTTAGAGATGAGGAAACTGAAGTTCAGTGACTTACCCAAGTCACAATGCTAGAACATGGCAGAGCTGGCTCCAGAGACCACAATCTTGAGTCATAATCAGTACTCTAAGTGTAAGTTATTGCTATTTTCACTTTATATAATGTATACAAACATGTATAAATGTTCTAATCCTTGAATTTTATAACTTAGAGGATATGTGTATACTGTGTATGTATACATATATATATGGAGTATTAGTTTCCTACTGCTGCTGTAATAAATTGCCACAAACGGTGCTTAAAACAATAAAAAGTTATTTTCTACAGTTATGAAGGTCAGAAGGTCACCACCAAGGTGATGACATCACTGTTTTCCTTCTGGGGACTTTAGAGGAGAATCCGTTTCTTTGCCCCTTCCAGCTTCTAGAGGACACCTACATTCCTGACGCATGGTCTCTTTCTCCATCTTCAAAGCACATCACTCCACCCTCTGGCTCCATCACCACATCTCCTTTTCCTGACTCTGACTCCTCCTGCATCCCTCTTGTAAGGACTTTATCATTACATTGGGCCTACCTGGATAGTCCCTGATCATCTCCCTACCTTGAGATCCTTAAATTAAACATCTACAAAGTCCCTTTTGCCATGTAAGGTTACATGTTCACAGACTCCAGGGATTAGGAAGCAATCATCTTTGGGGGCCATTATACTGTCTAATATTTCTCTCTATATACATATACACACATACATATATATATACAATTTAATGGAGGAAATCTGACATATAATCTACATTATATAATATATACTGATTAACAGCACATATGCCTTCACAGCACATTAGACATAAACTATATTTCCATATATATGATTTTTTAATGGAAGAAATGTGAGATCAAGAAAAGAGAATCTGGCTGAATCTCCTGCCCAGGAGATAGGGGGCCCAAGGAGCTCAGGTCTCATGTCTGCCCATGTGGTTGGGAATCACTGATCTAACCCAACATAGCAAGTCAGAAAAAAGTGGTGACTCACTGGACACACAAGTCTCCTGGCCCCAAAGCACTGCAGATGTTTGATCTGGGACAATAGGAGTCCACCTCCACCAGCAGGTCCGGCAAGCAGATGCAGATAGAGTCCGAGGGCTGCTTGTCCAGACTGGTCCCAGGGCTGGATCTGCATCAATTCTGACACAGCTCTCCGACACCTCGCTGCTCAGGCTTTGGCAATGTCTCCTAAAATAGCTTTACTCTAACCAACCTAAGCACTAAACCTTCTGCTCCAGAACAGAAGAGAGCCTTGCGGTTTCCTTGAAAAATCCTTGCATCTGGCATTCGGCTGTAAGAGACTGAATGGTATCCCTAAGTCGATTCTATTTCTTCCTGAAAACACTCCCCATGCAATCCCATGCATTTTAATTTCCAATCAGCAATGCTTTGTCAAGGTAACCGTGGTGCTGTTGAGTGACAAGTCTCAGCGGCTGCTGTACAGACCCTCAATTACCTCCCAGCTGAGTCTGTTTCAAGAGACCGTCTACAGTCCTGAGTTATACACACCCCACCCCCCCACCCCATGCTGTGTTACCTGGACTGACCCAGCTCCCTCCATGAGTGAGCCCCACCAGGATATTCCTTTGCTTTGCTTTTCAGTCTCTGCCAGACCCTTTTCCAGTAGTTGAAGAGATAAATATGGTAGATCGGTAAACATGGTCAACTCACAATCCGTCACTCTAGCTGCAGTGGGCAGATGAATCCAGGCCACAACAGGAGGGCAGAGGGGGAAGGTCAGAAGCCAGAGAAGCCAATCTTCATGCATGCCCTGCTGCTGCCAACTGGTCAAGAGAGAGGCAGGTGACACCCAAGTGCCATCTGGGCCATGAGGCTTGAGCAGACTGAGACAATGTCCCTGTCACTAACCCTCTCACCACACCTTGAGCAAGCCACTCCTACCTACTGAGTCTGAGTTTCCTTATTAGATCAGTTTATGGGGCAATTAACGTCCCGGGTAACAGCCCATGGCACTGTCACTTGCATTTATTACAGATCATCATTAAGATTTCTTCCAGCTCAAAGAATCTACAACATTTTATTGAGGTAGCTCTAAATTATGCATGGAAAAAAAAAAAAAGAACCTAGACCATGACTTTTTTAATCAAAATTGTTCAAAATGAGAAGTTTGCACCACTGACAATTTTCAGTGTTGGTCAAGAATGTGATTGTTTAAACATGTTTTCCATTCCTTCATTCTTATGCAAACCTTTTAAAGGAAATGGGTGTTGAAAACTGACAAACAGTATATTCTATCTGAAGTCAACTTGGAATTCCTGTCTTGTAAGACATAACACACCTCTGGATACTATAAGCCATGTGACTGAGGGTTTTTCTTCCTTATTTTAAATATGATTTGTATCTATCAAATGTAACAGTTTTTCACAGGGCCCAAGACATAGCAGCATAGAAAAGAGAAGGAAGGGCCATGCATTAAGAAAAGGGAAATGGCTACTGCAGGGGTCCCCAGCCCTTGGGCCGGGGAACAATGCTCATTCGCGGCCTGTTAGGAACCAGGCCACACAGCAGGAGGTGAGTGGCAGGTGAGTGAGCCGCTCCCCATTGCTCGCATTACCGCCTGGACCATGCTCCCAACCCCGTCTGTGGAAAAACTGTCTTCCACAAAACCAGTCCCTGGTGCCAAAAAGGTTGGGGACCGCTGGTCTACTGAACACCTCTTGTGTGTCAGGTGCTATACCAGACACTTCCGATGAGACAGATGTTACCCTTAAATCCCAAATGATGAAACACACTCAGAGATATTATTAAGTGACCCAGGTCACACAGCTAATTACACAGATGTGGGATTCATAATCTATCTCTAAATTCCATGCTATTCTTTTTATATCATGCTGTCTCTCCAGCACGTTAAAGCAGGATAAGTTTTCAAACAACCACAGAGAAGATGATGTTGGACGTGACCATAAAATCTGCAAGTGAGCTATATAAAAGATTATGACAGATAGTTAGTTCATCATAAAACTGAACTTCAGTTCTCTCAGCATTTAACTGAACATTTATATTACCCAAGGGAGAGAGTCCAAAGTTGTAAGACTATTCTTGGAATTGGGCTGTGGAAACGAGGTCAAAATTCAATTTTTTTTCCCCAAAATACCCAGAGGTTTTGGGGGTTTTTTTGTGGTTCGCGGGCCTCTCACTGTTGCGGCCTCTCCCATTGCGGAGCACAGGCTCCGGACGCGCAGGCTCAGCGGCCATGGCTCACGGGCCCAGCCGCTCTGCGGCATGTGGGATCTTCCCAGACCGGGGCACGAACCCGTGTCCCCTGCATCAGCAGGCGGACTCTCAACCACTGTGCCACCAGGGAAGCCCTACCCAGAGGTTTTTAATGCCTCCCATAAGTCTGTTTCTCCACCTCCATCTTTTTACTCCAAACAGCACAGGCTCAGCCTATACCTTTCAGAGTCTTGACAGCTGAAGAGCTGGAGGTATCACAGGGGACAGTGAGAGGAGCTTTGCAATGACTTGCGACTGAGTAGCATCATCCCCAAGAAGGTGCCAAGAGGTGGAAGAAGCAGGGTTTGTGTGGATCCTCGGTCACGGCTCCATTTCACTGCATCATCCACACTTGCACTGCTGCCTTCCCAGGGCTTACAGGACTACAAAGAACCCAGCATTGCAAAGAATGGCCCTACTCTCTTTTCCACACTACTATGTCTTAGATCCTGTCAAAAAAATTGTTATGTTTGATGAATACAGAACATATTTTAAACGAGGAAGCAAAAACTCATTCAAATATCTTATGGTATCAAAAGGGATGCTAGCTCTCACAGACAGGAATTGACTCTAGATTGAGGTGTACTAACCTTGTGATTAGTGACATGTTAAGCCAGATAATTCTTTGTGAGAATTACAAAGTGGAGTGGTCTGTATCCCTCAATCCCAACCCCCTTTCCCTGGTTAACTCCTACTCATCCTTTAAGTTTCTGCTTAAATATCACTTCCTCTGGGCGGTCTTCCCAGCCTTTCTGAAATTTGGATGACATACCCTTCCAATGTGCTCCCAAAACACCTTGAACTTCCCCCACATGTTGTAACGGTCTGTTTACTTAGATGATACCACAGAGGATTTATATAATGTTCTGATCCATGGTCTTCTGTTTGTTGCTTTCCCAATCTAATTCTTCATTCATTGGTTTTGTCCTCCTATAGCATCTTTGCCAAATTGTCATCAAGCTTCTACCTCCATACCTTTGATAATGGAGAACCCACTACTTTTCAAGACCTCCATCTTATGCTGAAGAGTTAAAAGTGTGTCCTTATAGTAACCCCCAGTCTTTCTTTTTTTCAATCTCTTCTTGATCCTAGCTTTACCCCTAGGGGCCACCACTTTCAGAATGGTTCGGGTCACCATCAGCCCACCTTCATACACACAGGCTGCTCAAGTAAACAGATTTCTCTCTCCAAATGACAGTTCCCCTGGTACTGTACAAGGCTCTTTGCTTTCCCTGAAGCCAACTTCAGACCTTCCAGCACCCTGCACCCCAGAGATCACCACCATTTCTCAGAACAGAGCAGTTAGATGTGCATCTGGCCGGCGGCAACCATATTACTTTAGATGCAATTTCAGGGTTTCGTGGAAGAAAACCTTATCTTCCCCAGGGGCTCCTGTCTTCATTTTTCCTCCCTCTAAATTATTCTCCACACTGCTGCCAAAAGGGTCTTTCTAGAACACAAATCTGATCTTGCTACTGCCCTGCTTAAAGTCCTTTGAATGACTGCCCACTACATTTAGGGTAAAATACAAACTTCATTATCAAATTCCTTTGTACTCTCCCTGCCCTCTTCCTGGGGGGGTCACAGCTGGGGGGGGCGGGTCACAGCTGACCACTCACCATGTGTACCCTATATTACACGTCTCACCCATCTGGAAATTCCCTAGAGGTCCATGCTCCCTAGTACTGTTGTACCCTTGTCTGTGCCAGTCCCCCTGTCTGGGATGACACCCTCCCCGCATCCTCATCACCTGGAAGGATCCTTACTGGTCCTTTAAGAATCAGCTCCACTTCTCTGGGAAGTATTCTGTGACCTGCCCACCCCACTTCCTACCCACCAGGCTGAATTTGTTGCCTCTCCTCTATATTCCCACAGCTCGTATGCTTCCCCTAATATAAAAACACGTCACAAACTTCTGTATCTGTCTTTTAATCTGCTCATTTCTCCACCTCACCTTCAAACCCGGACAATGATTAGTCTTTATTTATAGCCCTCATGTTCAGTGCAGAGCCTGGGACATAGTAGGTGCTCAATATATCGGTTTTGAATGAATGAATGATGACTGAGATAATGAATAGTCTCACCATTATGACAATTCCTGCACCCAGACCACAATCTGGTTAACACTATATTAACACCTCTTGTATATCCCCTTCCAACTGAATTATGCCCCTATACCCAAAGGGAGGGGATAATCATCATCACCATCATTATCATAATGATAATCACTAACACTTAGGTAGCATTACTATATACCAGCCACTGCTCTAAGCCATAAGCCATATACATATGACTCATTAATCAATTACTTGACAAATATGACAGCATTTCCCAGTGACCTAACACTAGTATTTCTGTTCCAGAATTAGGGTACCTTGGAAACCTGCTTTAGAAGTCCAGAGGTTGCTTGGGGGGCACTGACTGCTGTAGTGGACATCCATGGGGTATCCAGTACTCCCACATCATCTTATCCAATTTATATAGTTCCTACGGCAACTGCTGAGCTCTTGCGTTTACACAACATGCTCACTTTCTCCTCAGGACTTTACTTTTTTTTCTTTTTAAATTAATTTTTATTGGAATACAGTTGATTTACAATGCTGTGTTAGTCTCAGGTGTACAGCAAAGTAAGTCAGTTATACATATACATGTATCCCCTCTTTTTTTAGATTCCTTTCCCTATAGGTCATTACAGAGTGTTGAGTAGAGTTCCCTGTGCTACACAGTTCCTCAGGACTTTCTTGAACAACTCTCTGATTTTCTGCTCAACTGAATGGTCAATGATGGAAGGGGCTGTGTCTGTTTTCTTCACTTCTTTATTCCCAGGGACTAGCAAAGTGTATGCCATACAGTTGGTGCCCAATAAATATTTATGGAATGAATTCATGAGTCAGCACATCAACAGAAATGGTAGAGTTCTGAAGAACTTCCCACCCAACCACTGTGAGCATCTGCGAAACATTCCAGCCTACAACAGAAGGGCTTCTCTGGGGCAAGAATACTCTATCTGCCTGGTTTTCGGACCCTCTTCCTCTGACGATGCTGGGCACTCAGTGACAAATCTGGTCATAAGGGGCTCCCCACTGCAAGCTCATTGCAGACCAGCTTTCCCTATTAGCAAGATCCAGCTGCCATTAGGTTTCAGCTGTAGCCAAACTGATGCACGTAAGGATGTGAGATTCTCTAGCCTGACTGAGGCTTGATAGACTCGGTCCTCTGAAACTCCTGTTTACTGACTGCCTTTTACTAGGCATTTAGTAAAATGCCCATTTTATGAACTCTCGGGACATTTCTAGAGAGTGCAGGTCTCATTCCATGACATATTTATTCTTCTTAATTTCACTCATAGAAGGTAATCTTGACTTAAAGCTCTAAGGTTTCCGTGCCTCTACTCACTCATCCTTGGAATCCCCATAATTGAAATAACTACACCAGCAGCAGCAGCGGAGGCGGCCACAGCCCCAGTGATGGGGTCAGGACCATCAATAGCCGTTTTCCACAGCAGCAGTAGCAAAAGCAAACTCAGGATAGGGTGGAAAATAACAGTTCGTTGAGATCTTTTGTCTTCTTCATCATTTAAATCCATGCAGACTTCTTTTATCTACCCTCCTCCTCTTTGTCCCCTGCCCTGCCCTCTCTTCACTTCCCTGTGCTCTCAAGATCACCACTAAGGTGGCATTGGAGGCTGTTGGGGATCAGAGGAGAGGAAGGACAGGTCACAAGGGAAAGTGCTCGAATCCCTCCTCCTCCCTCCTGCACTCAAGTGTTCTCTTTCCCCAGGTCCCACTACTCCCCTGCCCCCGCTCGCCCCTCACCCCAACCCTCCTTCAGCAAGTTGGCACATGGCTTCTGGCTCCACTGGCCCCAGCCCAACTTCCAATGTCCTGCTTTGATGCCAGATTCCTGGGCTTTGCAGCTGACAGTTTGGAGTCCTTGGCTGGCAGCCAGGGTGCTCCACTTCTCAATACTTTTCTCACTGCAATTCATTTCCTTGTGATTGGAGACAATTAGGATGCCAACAAACGGCTGGCCCAGCCCTGGTTGGCAGTTACATAACCACAAACATGTGTTCCCTGCCCCATCGGAAGCAGGGGAGTTGCTAATGAGGAGGGTTAATTACAAAGTGTGGGTCACCCCAGCACAGCCCCTCACTGCGTTTCACACAGTGTTGGAGAGAGGCCAGGCACTGAAGCCTCGGCGGCAAGGACCAAAATAACTGAACAGTGGTCCTTTTGAGGAGAGAATTGCCGAGCCCTGTTTATGGGGCAGAAATGGGTGGCGAGGGGCACAGCTCTCTAACATGCCCTGTCCCTGAGAACCCTGTGGCATAATCCCCCAAGGTTACCCCAACAGCTGTAGAATCCCAGGCTTTGGACCCCTTGGCCTGCTTGCTATACTCTTCCTCTTTATGCTCCCCTGAATGACTCATGGCTTTGAGTCCCTACTTTTGTTTCCCGCTTCAAGACACTGAAATACATCCTAGGGGTGTCTTTGATGTTGTTCAATTCTCCCACACCTCTTAGTGGACTGTGCCCTAATGAATCACTAGCCAGCCATACTGAGTGTCCTGAAACAACAATGTAAGGGCATCTCCATTCAACACCGTCTGTGGACTCCTAGCCAGATCTTTTCCAGCCAGCCAGATCTATGCTTAAAGTTTTCCCTTTCACACCTTTCTATAAAAACCTAAACAAGAGCAACTTCTTTGATTCACTCCCGCTCCAAGCTGCCACAAGTTGTGTCAACCACCACTTTTGACATCAAAAATGGAAGGCATGTCCCAACATCAGAAGTTGAAAGAATTAGGGGAATTCCCTGGTCATCCCGTGGTTAGGACTCCATGCTTCCACTTCCGGGGGCCTGGGTTCAATCTCTGATTGGGGAGCCAAGATCCTGCAAGCCATGAAGTGCAAAGAAAGGAAGGAAGGGAGGAAGGGAGGGAGGGAGGGAGGGAGGGGGAGAGAGAGAGAGAGAGAGAGAGAGAGAGAGAGAGAGAGAGAGAGAGAGAGAGAAAGGAAGGAAGGAAGGAAGGAAAGAAAGAAAGAAAGAAAGAAAGAAAAAGAAAGAAAGAAAGAAAGAAAGAAAGAAAGAGAGAAAGGAAGAAAGAAAGAAAGAAGGAATTAGCAGAAAATCTTTGTTCTGGGCATGTGGCTCAGAGTTGAGGCTGTAAACAATGTGAATCGACTGGAAGCTCCCGCTTTGTAATGGGGAGCAATTCTGATGGCCGCAGGAATCTACCAGACCTTGGTTCCTATTTGCATCACTTGAGAGTTTTCGTATGACAGCAAAAATCTTCTTCTCCAGTTCATTTTTGTCCATTTCCCCCTCACCCATGGACAAGGTGAGACTAATCCCTCCACGACTTCTTTCTTAGCCTCCAAAACTATCCCATTTTCCAATATGTTTGCTGTACTTTTGATTGACTAATAATGTACCAGTAAACGTTTTCAGATTTATTATTATGACTGTGTCTATTTTTATCAAATGCTAAGAAATATACTTTTCTAAAATACTATAAATGTTATCTATTAGCAGGAATCTGATGGTCCCACCATATTCCCTTTGGCTCTTCATTTTCAGTTTACAATATGGACTTGGTTCCTTCTCCCACAAGGATATGACCTCTGGCCTTGTAAGAAAAATATTTATATATTTCAGTTATCTATGACTCAAATGCTTCTAATGGTGGGAAGTTAAATCAGTTTTAAAGGTAAGGACCAGATCGTGTACTGTGAAAGGCAGGGAGTGGCAGAGAATGAGCTTGATGGAGTAAGTGGAGACCAAATGATGAAGGCTAAAAAATATGTACCCGGGATTCCCTGGTGGGAATGATGATGGCTAAAAAATATGTACCCGGGATTCCCTGGTGGCGCAGTGGTTGAGAATCCGCCTGCCGATGCAGGGGACACGGGTTCGTGCCCCGGTCCGGGAGGATCCCACATGCCGTGGAGCGGCTGGGCCCGTGAGTCATGGCCACTGAGCCTGAGCGTCCGGAGCCTGTGCTCCGCAGCGGGAGAGGCCACAACAGTGAGAGGCCCGAGTACCACACACACACAAAAAAAATGTGTACCCTATCTTGTAGACAAGTAGAATGCTTAACATTTTTTTTCTGTTGACAAATTATGACACTGTTCAGATGCACAATGCCAAAGGCATACCCAGATTTACACACGATTCCCCAACTGCTAGCTATAAATCCCCCCTTCCGCTCCCCATCAAGGAGCACCTCACTGCCCAAGTGATTTAGCATAAAGTTATTGTAGAAATAAACATGTATCCACTATAATATTCAAACAGATAAATCATTCACAATCTTCAGGACTTTAACTCTTATTACTAATAAGTTTCTGACAACATGCAGAGATTTTTGTCTATTTTGTTTATTGATGTACTCCCCAAATACCTACAACAGTAACTGACATATAGTAGATGCTCAATAAATATTTGTTAGATAGATGGATGAGTCCGCCTTACAACCGACGTGACAAACTGGTGTGTTATGACACCAGAGGCTGAGAATACTGCCACTGAAGGCTTTTAAGTAAAGGGTTGACAGGATCATATGCATGTTTTCGAAAAATCACTCTGCCTGCTGTGTAGACGAAGAGCCCAGCAACAGGAAAACCCATTAGGAGGTGACGTAGTGATGCACGTAGAAAATGATGAATTCCTGAACCATGACAGTGGTGATGGTGCTGGAGAAGAAGGAATGGATTCAAGAAATATTTAATAAAACTGAACAAAACTTAATCAAAGAATCTCTTTCCCACTGTGTCTTTGAACAGGACCAATTATGTAGTCCAGAGCCAAGCACCAGTAACGCTCATCATACTGAACTCATAATGACAAAGTCAAAATACCATTATGTGTAGATAGAGTAGGAAGTCACCTCTATATTATAATGTCAGGAACACATGGAGGAGCCACGATCCAAAAATATCTATTCCACCCACTGCCTGAAATTACACCATGAAAGCTGCATTCCTTGGTTTTAATCCTTACCTCTGCAGATGATTTTAAACATGTTAATATACTTGAGAAGGGGGAAAAGGAAAGTTTATTGAGTGCAAACAATATGCAAGGCACTCTGCATACTTTTAGTGAATCCTCACAAGGATCTTGTGATTTTAATATTGTTAAGGGGAGACTGAAGCTCAGAGATACACAGGGAGTAAGCGATGAAGCTGAGATTTGAACCCATGTCTTTGTAGTTTCTTTTCTTGGCTGAATCCTAACCAATACCATCATTATTATTAATTAACTATTTCGATTTTGTTCCTTTTACAAATATGAGAGTAAAGGGCCTAAAAGAAGAGGAAGTGGGGGAGGCTCTGAGAGGTGTGTATGATGCAGACGAGATAGAATCAGTTCGTAGATAACAAATTTGTTCAACTTCACAACTTTCCCTAAGACTACACTTGGGTGCAGGCCTGGATTGGGAAGTATCCAGAAACAATCAGAGCCAGACAGACTGGTGCGGTCTGGGATCCTGAGCACACACATTCTCATGAGCTACAAGCTAGCAAATCATAGCAAAATCTCTCAGTAGAAGATTCCCGTGATCTTGAAATGATATAATTAATCATCAATAATAATAATAAACCCAGACCAGGGAGCTGAAAATGGAGACAAAGAAGAGTAATTTCCTCCATTTTTACCAGAATAACAGAGGGAAACTAGCTGGCTCTGACTCTAAGAGGAATACTCCCTGCATTTAGAAATTTACTTTTCTTTTGCAGATCTTCTCATTTTATTAATTCTACCTTACTTCTCTCCTCCAGAACTCAGTATTCTTCTACATCTGAGCAGTCCTCCAGTCCCACTTCAAAGCTCCCAGAATTTTGCTTTCTTCTTATTTTTTCACCTGGACACCTACAATGTCTAAAAGAGTTGGACTGTAATATCACACTTCATCAGTAGGAGCTGCCAACTATGCTGACATAAGGTTGTCCGCAATGTCAGCAAACCTGAAATAAATTAATTTCAGTTTATTGACATGAAGATGTACCCTTAATGGTTCTTAAGTTTGAAATCTGTGCATTGAGTTTACTACGTCAAGGCACAGAATGAGAAAAAGGGAGATGGGACATTAAGCTGAGAGAGAGGAAGGGCCAAGGTCAGAAAGTGGAGAGAAAGTAGGCAGGACCAGCTGAGTATCCTGAGTGAGAGCAGAGTGAGAGCTGGGTCAGAGTCAAACAATGGACTGAGGGTCAGTAAGAGACCAAGGTGCATCAGACACTCAGCTGGTTAAATTTGTCAGCTCTCGCAGAACTGATCAGGTTCAAGAGCTCTAATTCATGCCAACCAAACTTATGAGACACTGACTCATAAACCAAGTGCTACGCCATTAATTTTCAGAGAAAAATGTAAGTGATAATTGGCCTGGAACCCAGGACCTCCCCTGGACAGTGCTAGAGATAAGCTGACAGTATCTTGGTCTTTGGCTCTCAATTTTTCTAGATCCTTTAAAACTCTTTCCCGCTGTGAGCAATACTAAACAGACGCTGCATGCTGGTATGGTGGCAAGGTTAATGCCCTTTCTAGCCAACACATTCTAGAAAAACCTTCCTGAGACTAACCTGAGTTCTCATAGCAGTTACATCGATCCTTTCTTTCTGTCATTCAGTTAAAACTTAGCAATGACTGCTATATGCCCAGCAATGTGCTAGCAGCGGGGGATATAACGTAAATGAGAGGTGTGGCCACAGTTCTCGTGAAACTTGCATGAGTACAAGAAGACAGACTACCAACAGGGAAACAAAATCACCATGAAGTGTGTGAGGGATATGAAGGCATAAGATATTGCAGAAAAGGATAATGGAGGGCCTCCTTAGATAGGATGTAAACGTAAATTTTAACTGGAGACCTGAAGAAGCCAATTTTACAAAGGAAGACAGAGAACATGGGGTAGGGGCCAGGATTCCAGGCAGGGATAAGGCATGTGCAAAGCATCTGAGCTGGGGAAGAACTTGGTGTGAAAGGTGATCAGTGTTACTGGAATACCATGAGCAAGGGGGGGAGAGTCGCATGAGATGAAGCTGGAGAGAAAGTTGGGGACGGATCATTCAGAGCCTCGTTGTGCTCTGATAAGGAGTTTGGAATTTATCTGAAATGAAATGGAAGTCATGGAAGAATTTTAAGAAGTAGGGTGATGTGATGTGAGTTGAATATTTAAAAGATCCCCCTGGCTGCTCCATGGAGAATGCATTTTGCCTTAGGTGAGTGTGGTGTCAGTCTAGATGGAGGGAGGTAAATTGAACTGAGAGACTGTTGGGAAGGAGAATTGACAGACTTATGCATGGATTGGATGTAGAGGAGGAAGAAAAGATAAAAATGACTCTTAGGTTTCTAGTAGGTGGTGGGACCTAAGAGAAAGACAAATTATTTTCTAGGAAATGTTTCTTCTACTAAGGTCAATACTTTATGCTCTCAAAATTCTGGAGGCAAGCCTCTGTGTACTACTAGAGATTCTCCCTAAAGAATCTCTGGATCTGTTAAAATCAACTGAAAGAGCCTGTACCTAGTAAGTGGCGATCGTGATCTTCCTAAAGAAACATCATCTCGAACAACAGTGTTAAGGACCAACTCATTCCCATTTTAACCTCTTAAGTATGATGGAGCAATGCAGCACGTTTTTAATTTACCGTCTCAATTAAATCATAATATTAAGGTCACTCTTTAGACACTCAGACACATTATTAAATCCTATCCACTTATCATTATTATTGTTGCTGTCATTAAAACTTTATACATGTCTCTGGAGACCTTTGAATGAACAGCAAATTCAGAGGAAATTAAATCTTATTTTTATGAAAATAAATTTTGCTATTCAAGAACTAGAATTGGATAAATTAACCATAAAGAATAATTTTCAATAGTTTTCTTTACTTATCCACCATTTACTGATTTCCTACTGTGTTCTAAGCACTACTAGACCTTTACAATTCCTCCCTGAAGTATCATTGTTCGTACTTGAAGCTTGAGAAAATTGAGGCCCACAGAGGACATGACTGGGCCAAAGTCAGGAGCAGCGATTACACTAGGGTACCTTGGACACAACAGCCATGCTCTTTTCCACTATGCTCTTCTGAACATACTTCTATTTACGATTTCCTCAGGGTTATCAGCAACCTCATGCATAAATGACATCATTATAAGTATCAGGAAGAAGGAAGCCATATGCCAGGGATAGCAAAGTCAAGTGCCTACTGGACTCAGGCAGATGCTATTAATTAGCGAACAGGCCTGATAGAAGGAAACACTGGGAGTCACAAGGACTGTGGCAAACTGGGCAGTAAAAACCCCTTCCAAGGAAGGCAGCCCCTTCCCATCCCCACACGATGGCCTCTGCTGGGAATGTGGCCCATGCAGCCAGACCTTCTGCCTTATCAAGGAAGCAAGAAATCCAGATTTCCATGTGAGCTCTATCAAGTTGTAAAAGTTTGCAACAAAACTCAAATATTCTTAAAAATACTGGTGTGCCAACGCCAAACAAGCCTAGTCAAATGGGTATGTGGGCAGAACCAGTCTACAGGCTGCCAGTTTCTGACCTCTACTGTACAGATTATTGAAGCACTATTTGTGATCTGGAAGAATTTTAAACAATCTTAATGTCCAGTGATGTGAGTTGGCTCAGGTATCTGTGATACAGCCAGCTGATGGAATTTTTAAAGCCTTTAATAGTCAGCAGTATGAAGACCATACAGCATACTAAAAAAATTCTTAGGATAAACAGCAGGGTAGCATGATTCTGATATGACATTAAATTTAAAAAGCAAACTAAAAAATGCTACCCAGTCAAGTGTTTTATATCTTGAACTGGGGTGTGGTTACAAAAGTGAACACGTGAAAAATCATCAAGCTATACGTTTATGGGCACTTCACAGCACGGATATGTCATACCTCAATAAAAAAATTAATGATGCCTGAGTTATGATTACCCTTCTGTACATTTTTGCATGAATATGAACAAGAATTTCTAGGAAACATGGGTAAAGAAAACAATTTGATTGTGTTGCTTCTGGGATAAGGGAACACTCTTTTTGCTCTTTCCTACATGTTGATTTCTATCTCTATTACTGTAATACAGTATTTCTTTGGTTTTGGGGTCCTCAAAATATATTATTTAAGAAGAGTAAGAGTAGAACATAAACTGATTAAAAATAAACAAGTCAGTAAGTAAACTTTCCCATTTCAATGTAAGTTGAAAGCCCAAAAGAGAAATTCACTGTTTACTGTTTGATATGGGTCATTCTCCATCCTTTCCCAACTAGACATACTGAGGACCCCACCTGCTGCCTCAGCTGCATCCCTGAGCAGGTCAGAAGGTAAAACTGGAGCCCCAGCCCTACAAAGTAACTAAGGGACATGATGTTACCTGCCCACAGGCCCTTTTACTGGAAAGCCTCCAGCAAGCCAGAGGCACCTCTATATCCACTGAGCATCCACTGTATCCCCTGTCTCATTAAGGATGATATCTGCTGCAAGTAACAGAAAATGCAACCAAATGGCTTAAATATTGGAAAAAGTTCATTATTTCATGTATTCAGAATTCCAGGTACGGTACAACCCAAAGAACCACAACGAGCAACTCAATGATGTCAGCAAGCACTCAGGTTCTTTCCATGTCTCTGTATTTTCATGGCTGTCCCCTCCAATCTCACAGCAGTAGTAGTCAGACATACAAGTAGTCTGAAAGACAGCAGCCAAAGAACAAGTTCTTTGTTCACAACCAGCCAAAGGAGTGATGTTTCCCTCTGTGGTTCTCTATTTAAGAGGGAATTGGGGGCTTCCCTGGTGGCGCAGTGGTTGAGAACCTTCCTGCCAATGCAGGGGACATGGGTTCGAGCCCTGGTCCGGGAATATCCCACATGCTGTGGAGCAGCTGGGCCCCTGTGCCACTGCTGCTGAGCCTGCACTCTAGAGCCATGAGCCACAACTACTGAGTCCACGTACTACAATTACCAAAGCCTGCATGTCTAGAGCCCATGCTCCACAACAAGAGAAGCCACCCAATGGGAGGCCTGCCCACCACAGCGAAGAGTAGCCCCTGCTCGCCGTAACTAGAGAAAGCCTGTGAGCAGCAACGAAGACCCAATGCAGCCAAAAATAATAAATAAAATAAATAAATTTATTTTTTTAAAAAAGAGGGAATTGATATTGGTTCAAGATGACAGAGTAGAAGGATGTGCACTCACTCCCTCTTGCGAGAGCACCGGAATCACAACTAACTGCTGAACAACCATCAACAGGAAGACACTGGAACTCACCAAAAACGATACCCCACATCCAAAGACAAAGGAGAAGCCACAATGAGATGGTAGAAGGGGTGCAATCACAATAAAATCAAATCCCATAACTGCTGGTGGGTGGCTCACAAACTGCAGAACACTTATATCACAGAAGTCCAGCCACTGGAGTGAAGGTCCTGAGCCCCACATCAGGCTTTCCAACCTGGGGGTCTGGCAACGGCAGGAGGAATTCCTAGAGAATCAGAGTTTGAAGGCTAGGGGGATTTCATTGCAGGACTTCAAAAGGACTGGGGGAAACACAGACTTCACTCTTGGAGGGCACACACAAAGCAGTGTGTGCATCAGGACTCAGGGTAAGGAGCAGTGACCCATAGGAGACTGAACCAGACCTACCTTTTAGTGTTGGAGGGTCTTCTGCAGAGGCAGGGAGGGTGGCTGTGGCTCACTGCAGGGACAAGGACACTGGCAGCAGAAATTCTGGGAAGTACTCCTTGGCATGAGCCCTCCCAGAGCCTGCCATGAGCCCCACCAAAGAGCCCGTAGGCTCCAGTGCTGGATAACTTCAGGCCAAACAACCAACAGAGAGGGAGGGAACCCAGCCCCACCCATCAGCAGTCAAGCAGATTAAAGTTTTACTAAGCTCTGCCCACCACAGCAACACCCAGCTCTACCCACCACCAGTCCCTCCCATCAGGAAGCTTGCACAAGCCTCTTAGATAGCCTCATCCACCAGAGGGCAGACAGCAGAAGCAAGAAGAACTACAATTCTGCACCCTGTGGAACAAAAACCACATTCACAGAAAGACAGACAAAATGAAAAGGCAGAGGACTATGTACCAGATGAAGGAACAAGATAAAACCCCAGAAAAACAATAAAATGAAATGGAGATAGGCAACCTTCCAGAAAAAGAATTCAGAATAATGATAGTGAAGATGATCCAGGATTTCAGAAAAAGAATGGAGGCAAAGACCGAGAAGATGCAAGAAATGTTTAACAAAGACCTAGAAGAACTAAAGAACAAACAAACAGAGATGAAGAATACAATAACTGAAATGAAAAACACACTAGAAGGAATCAATAGCAGAATAACTGAGGCAGAAGAATGGATAAGTGGCCTGGAAGACAGAATGGTGGAATTCACTGCCATGGAACAGAATAAAGAAACAAGAGTGAAAAGAAATGAAGACAGCCTAAGAGACCTCTGGGACAACATTAAATGCAACAACGTTCGCACTACAGGGGTCCCAGTAGGAGAAGAGAGAGAGAAAGAACCAGAGAAAATATTTGAAGAGATTATAGTCGAAAATTTCCCTAACGTGGGAAAGGAAATAGCCACCTAAGTCCAGGAAGTGCAGAGAGTCCCATACGGGATAAACCCAAGGATAAACACACTGAGACACATAGTAATCAAACCGACAAAAATTAAAGACAAAGAAAAATTATTGAAAGCAACAAGGGAAAAACAACAAATAACATACAAGGCAACTTCCATAAGGTTAACAATGATTTCTCAGCAGGAACTCTACAAGCCAAAAGGGAGTGGCACTATATATTTAAAGTGATGAAAGGGAAGAACCTACAACCAAGATTACTCTACCCAGTAAGGATCTCATTCAGATTCAACAGAAAATCAAAAGCTTTACAGACAAGCAAAGGCTAAGAGAATTCAGTACCACCAAACTAGCTCTACCACAAATATTAAAGGAACTTCTCTAAGTGGGAAACACAAGAGAAGAAAAGGACCTACAAAAACAAACCCATAACAATTAAGAAAATGGAAACAGGAACATACATATCGATAATTATCTTAAACGTGAATGGATTACATGCTCCTACCAAAAGACACAGGCTCGTTGAATGTATACAAAAACAAGACCCATATATTTGCTGTCTACAAGAGACCCACTTCAGACTTAGGGACACATACATACTGAAAGTGAGGGGATGGAAAAAGATATTCCATGCAAATGGAAATCAAAAGAGAGCTGGAGTAGCAATCCTCATATCAGATAAAGTAGACTTTAAAATAAAGAATGTTACAAGACACAAGGAAGGACATTACGTAATGATCAAGGGATCAATCCAAGGAGAAGATATAACAATTATAAATACATATGCACCAAACATAGGAGCACGTCAATACATAAGGGAACTGCTAACAGCTATAAAAGAGGAAATCGACCACAACACAATAATAGTGGGAGACTTTAACACCTCACTTACACGAATGGACAGATCATCCAGACAGAAAATTAATAAGGAAACACAAGCTTTAAATGACACAATAGACCAGATACATTTAATTGATATTTATAGGACATTCCTTCCAAAAACAGCAGATTACACTTTCTTCTCAAGTGCACACAGAACATTCTCCAGGATAGATCACATCTTGGGTCACAAAACAAGCCTTTGTAAATTTAAGAAAACTGAAATCATATCAAGCATCTTTTCCAATCACAACGCTATGAGATTAGAAATCAAATACATGGAACAAAACGTAAAAAACACAAACACATGGAGACTAAACAATATGTTACTAAATAATCAAGAGATCATTGAAGAAATCAAAGTGGAAATCAAAAAATACCTAGAGACAAATGACAATGAAAACACGATGATCCAAAATCTATGGCATGCAGTAAAAGCAGTTCTAAGACGGAAGATTATAGCAATACAAGCCTACCTCAAGAAACAAAAAAAATCTTAAATAAACAATCTAACCTTACAGCTAAAGGAACTAGAGAAAGAAGAACAACCAAAACACAAAGTCAATAGAAGGTAAGAAATCATAAAGATGAGAGCAGAAATAAATGAAATAGAAACAAACAAAAAAAAAAACAGTAGCAAAGATCAATAAAACTAAAAGCTGGTTCTTTGAGAAGGTAAACAAAATTGATAAACCTTTAGCCAGACTCATCAAGAAAAGGAGGGCGAGTACTCAAATCGATAAAATTAGAAATGAGAAAGGAGAAGTTACAACAGACACTGAAGAAATACAAAGCATCATAAGAGACTACTTACAAACAACTGTATGCCAATAAAATGGACAACCAGGAAGAAATGGACAAATTCTTAGAAAGGTATAACCTTCCAAGGCTGAACCAGGCAGAAACAGAAAATATGAACAGACCAATCACAAGGAATGAAACTGAAACGGTGATTAAAAATCTTCCAACAAACAAAAGTCCAGGACCAGATGGCTTCACATGTGAATTCTATCAAACATTTAGAGAAGAGCTAACACTCACCCTTCTCAAACTCTTCCAAAATATAGCAGAGGAAGGAACACTCCCAGACTCATTCTATGAGGCCACCATCACCCTGATACCAAAACCAGACAAAGATACTACAAAAAAAGAAAATTACACACCAATATCACTGAGGAATATAAATGCAAAAATCCTGAACAAAATACTAGCAAACAGAATCCAACAGCACACTAAAAGGATCACACACCATGATCAAGTGGGATTTATCCCAGGGATGCAAGGATTCTTCAATATATGCAAATCAGTCAATGTGATACACCATATGAACAAACTGAAAAATAAAAGCCATATGATTGTCTCAATAGATGCAGAAAAAGCTTTTGACAAAATTCAACACCCATTTACGATAAAAACTGTCCAGACAGTGGGCACAGAGGGAACCTACCTGAACATCATAAATGCCATATATGACAAACCCAAAGCAAACATCATTCTCAATGGTGAAAAACTGAAAGCATTTCCTCTAAGATCAGGAACAAGACAGGATGTCCACTCTCACCACTATTATTCAACATAGTTTTGAAGTCTTAGCCATGGCAGTCAGAGAAGAAAAAGAAATAAAAGGAATACAAATTGGAAAAGAAGAAGTAAATCATCACTGTTTGCAGATGACATGATACTATACATAGAGAATCCTAAAGATGTCACCAGAAAACCACTAATCAATGAATTTGGTAAAGTTGCAGGATACAAAATTAATGCACAGAAATCTCTTGTATTCCTATACACTAACAACAAAAGATCAGAAAGAGAAAGAAAGGAAACAATCCCATGTACCACTGTAAAAAAAAAAGTATAAAATGCCTAAGAATAAACCTACATAAGGAGGTAAAAGACCTGTACTCAGAAAACTGAGTACTGGAGAGATATACTATGTTCTTGGATTGGAAGAATCAATATTGTGATGATGACTATACTACCCAAAGCAATCTACAGATTCAATGCAATCTCTATCAAATTATCAGTGGCATTTTTTACAGAACTAGAACAAAAAATCTTAAAATTTGTATGGAGACACAAAAGACCCCGAATAGCCAAAGCAGTCTTGAGGGAAAAAAACGGAGCTGGAGAAATCAGACTCCCTGACTTCAGACTATACTACAAAGTTACAGTAATCAAGACAATATGGTACTGGCACAAAAACAGAAAGATAGATCAATGGAACAGGATAGAAAGCCCAGAGATAAACCCATACACCTATGGTCAACTAATCTATGACAAAGGAGGCAAGGATATGCAATGGAGAAAAGACAGTCTCTTCAATAAGTGGTGCTGGGAAAACTGGACAGCTACAAAAGAATGAAATTACAACACTCTCTAACACCATACACACAAATAAACTCAAAATGGATTAGATACCTAAATGTAAGACTGGACACTATAAAACTCTTAGAGGAAAACATAGGAAGAACACTCTTTGACATAAGTCACAGCAAGATATTTTTTGATCCACCTTCTAGAGTAATGGAAATAAAAACAAAAAATAAACAAATGCGACCTAGTGATACTTAAAAGCTTTTGCACAGCAAAGGACACTACAAACAAGATGAAAAGACAACCCTCAGAATGGGAGAAAATATTTGCAAACTAATCAATGGACAAAGGATTAATCTCCAAAATATATAAACAGCCCATGCAGCTCAATATTAAAAAAGCAAACAACCCAATCCACAAATCGGCAGAAGACCTAAGTAGACATTTCTCCAAAGAAGACATACAGATGGCCAAGAAGCACATGAAAAGCTGCTCAACATCACTAATTATTACAGGAAAGCAAATCAAACCTACAATGAGGTATCACCTCACACCAGTCAGAATGGGCATCATTAGAAAATCTACAAACAGCAAATGCTGGAGGGGGTGTGGAGAAAAGGGAACCCTCTTGCACTGCTGGTGGGAATGTAAATTGATACAGCCACTATGAAGAACAGTATGGAGGTTCCTTAAAAAACTAAAAATAGAATTACCATATGACCCAACAATCCCACTACTGGGCAGATACCCAGAGAAAACCATAATTCAAAAACATACATGCACCGCAATGTTCATTGCAGCACTATTTACAATAGCCACGTCATGGAAGCAACCTAAATGCCCATCGGCAGACGAATGGATAAAGAAGATGTGGTACATATATAGAATGGAATATTACTCAACCATAAAAAGGAACGAAATTGGGTCATTTGTAGAGATGTGGATGGATCTAGAGACTGTCATACAGAGTGAAGTAAGTCAGAAAGAGAAAAATAAATATCGTATATTAGTGCATATATGTGGAACGTAGAAAAATGGTACAGATGAACCTGTTTGCAAGGCAGAAATAGAGCCACAGATGTAGAGAACAGTATATGGACACCAAGGGGGGAAAGTGGTGGGGGGGGGGGATGAATTGGGAGATTAGGATTGACATATATACACTAATGTGTATAAAATAGATAACTAATAAGAACCTGCTGTATAAATAATAAATAAAATAAAATTCAAAAAAAAAAAATCCACCTGCCAATGCTTGGGACACGGGTTCGAGCCCTGGTCTGGGAAGATCCCACATGCCGCACAGAAACTAAGCCTGTGCCCCACAACTACTGAGCCTGTGCTCTAGAGCCCGGGATCCACAACTACTGAGCCCACATGCTACAACTGAAGCCCTCATGCCTAGAGCCATGCTCCGCAACAAGAGAAGCCACCGCAATGAGAAGCCCACGCACCACAACAAAGAGTAGCCCCCGCTCACTGCAACTAGAGAAAGCCCGCAGACAGCAATGAAGACCCAATGCAGCCCAAAACAAAAAGAAATAAAATAAATAAAATTTTTAGAAAAACCTTAGTATAATAGGTCCCAAACAGTTAGCAATCAATAGTATCTATTTCTAATAAAAATATAATTCCTTAATAAAATTTTTTAAAAAAAGAGGGAATTAATTTTTCCCCCAAATCTCCCACTGAACTTCTCCTCATTCTTAGAATCAAATAGGATTGTCACATGACCGTTTAAAAATGCATCCCCAGAAAATAGGATGATGAAATTTCCATGAACATCTTGCAATAATCATCTAGATTGGGGCTGATGTGGGATATCAACCCCAATGTCCTTGATACCCCTTATCAGTTTACCTCCTAAAAATATCTTAAATGTGTCCAGCGCATTGGTTTCCAAGTTACCGTGATCTCTTACCTGGACTATATCAGGAACCTCCTAAATAATCAACCCATCCTCATGGGTAGGGACCGTCATTGTACACCCAGCTCAATCAATCTGCCTAATAAAACACAGGAAGTGGAGGATCAGGGCAGAGACAGAAAATGAACTGGAAATGACAGAAAACTTTATTTTAGTGTTGAGTCCTGCTTCTCTGCATGTGACACTGCGCCAAGATTAGGCTGTGTGGTACCTTGGCTCATATATAGGTTACAATGTGATTCTCAGGACTAAATGTACTTAGCAATCAGCAAGTGTCTCCTGGAAGTGACAAGTTTAAGTTCAGAAAGAACCCCAAGGCAGAAAAAAAAAAACAAGAAGGATATTCATTCATCCAATATACTTTTGAGGACTCATTCTACCCGAGGCACAGTGTTCGCGACACTGTTGATACAAAGGTGAATAAGACTGATACAGTCTGCTCTCTCAGGGCTAACAGTATAGTGGGAAAGGAAGTCATTAAACAAATAATTACAGACTAATTATTTAATTGCAGTTTTGACAAATGATATTAATAGAAAAATATAGGAGACTGATATCGTATAATGGTTTGAGATGGGAGGCATATAATCAGAAAATGCATCCCCCAAGGAAGTGACATTTAAACTGAGTGAAATTTAGCCCAGAGAAAAGGCAAGGGACATGTATTCAAGGCAGAGGAAACTGTGTGTACAAAGACCCTGGGTCAGAATGAGATAGGGTAGGACTAAAAGTCAGTGTGTCTAGAATATAGAGAATAAAGAGAAGACAGGTACACACTGAGCTGGGGGAGGCAGGGCTGGAGGGGATTGTAAGCAGGAAAAGAACAAAAGGATCTTTTGCACTAGAAGTTTAAGTGAGCGATATGATCAAAAGCCAGAAGGTGAAACCACAAGCAATTGAAAAGAGACCGTCGGAAACAAGATAAACAAGCTGTTTCCAGAATTCTGGGAGAAACAGGGCTCCCTGGTGGGTCGATGGAGCTCTGATTAATCTAGCTTGTTTGTGTCTAATTCACTCTCCTAGCCAGCTGTCACACCACAGTCACTAGAAAGCCACAGATCTCAGTGAAAGACAGGGTGTTCCCTTTCCAATGCCCTTAGGGCTAATGTGGCCCAAGGGCAGGCTGGAGATATTCCTAGAAACCTAGGACAGGGATCTCCCCCTTGCCCTGGCCCTAGAGCCAGCCTCCTTCTTACGCCAAGATTTTGCATTCTGAACAGGAGCCTATTCCTCCAGCCTGGGCTATGCAGAGGGGTTAATTTGCCTGTTAATTTTCCATGTGAAGTAATATGCACAATGAAGCACAAAGGAGAAGCAGGACATCAACACCGTCTCCAGCTGAGAAATCGATTCATACTTTAAATTACTCTGGGTAACCCCACTCACCACTGGGCTCCTAACTTCATCTATCCTGATTTGTAGAAAGTTGTCCTCCTGGAGCGTGCAGCCCCCTAGAGTGCCCTGGGAGGTTTTGGGCTGCACCCCCGTGGCACGCTAATGGCCCAGGGAGGAGGAGCACAAAGATTGACAGCAGAGCAACCCCAGGGCAGGCAGGCAGCACACACTCCACAGCTCAGTGACAAGGCCTGCTGGGCCTGTGCCATTGCTCTGAGTCAGAAGCAGCATGCGTCTTGCAGGCAGATACTTGGAATTCAGAGCCTACTCCCCTCTCCCCGACACCTGGTATCTCAGCTGATTAACTACCTGGACCATTCATCCATTTCCTAAACATATACGCGAGTGTCAGATACTCTGCTTTGTTCAGAGGAGAAAGATGAGAAAGATCCCCGTGTATTTTAACACTGGAGATTAGAAGAAAACAACAAAAAGCAACCTGGGTGTAAGTCCCAGCTCTTCCATTTGATATATATATGATCTTGGGCCAGCTATATAACCTCTCTGCTTTAGGTTCCTCACCTATGAAACAGAGACTATGTCTATTTCCTGAGTGGTCACAAAGGTACACGTATAATAGAATTAAGTTTCCATGCACTCGTTTGTCACTGCATGACATAAAATAGGCAGCATGGCTCATCACCAGATGTGGAGATTGTAACTGGCATGGTCTCACATAAAATATAAGCCATGTGAGAAGGCCACATATTGTATGATTCCATTTATATGAAATATCCAGACTAGGCAAATCCACAGATCCAGAGAGCATATTAGTGGTTGCCAGGAGCTGGTGGGAAGGATGAATGAGAAGTAACTGGAATGCGTACAGGGTTTCTTTGGGGGGTGATAAGAATGCTTTGGAGTTAGATCATGATGATGGTTGTACAACTCTCTGAATATACTAAAAATCACAGAATTGTATACGTACTTTATTTTTTTTAATTGTTACTTTATATTGGAGTGTAGTTGATTTACAATGTTGTGTTAGGTTCAGGTGTACAGCAAAGTGATTCAGTTATACATATATATATATATATATATATATATATACACACATATATATATGTATCTTTTTACAGGTTCTTTTCCCATATATGTTATTAGACTTGTATACATACTTTAAAGAGATGAAGTTTATGGTATACAAATTATATCTCAATAAAGCTATTATTTTTTTTTAAAAAATGTGTGGGTGTGTGTGCACACCATGTGGCTTATATAAAATTCACTTTGGAGATATCTCAGGAGGAGATACATGCAATATGAATCAAGATGACGCAGATGGAAAAAACAAACAGTGGATTTGAACATGAGCCAGAGCAAAAGTTTCAAGAACAAGCAATAGTGCTCACAGGTGTTAACACACAACCATGATGCTTCTCGCATAGGCAGCCCATCTCAAATTGGACGGCCTGCATGTCAAGTCTCGGTAGCCACCTGTGGCTAATGGCTATCATATTGGACAGCACAGTTTAAGAAGGAAGACTGAAAAGAAAGGAAGGAAAGACACACATGCTAATCCAAACCATGCTCTCCAATTCTACCTCTTCTGCCTCACCAAGCCCAGCCAGGTTGATGGCACGAACTCCATTTTGATATTTGAGCAGCTGAGGCTTAAAGAAATTAAGCAAGCTTAAGGAGAAGGGCGTTTTATTTTTAAGTTGAGAAGAAGGTACCTGAAGAGAGGGGACAGCTAAAGTAAAAAAAAAGAGGGAAAAGACGATGGACAGAGGAAAGTCCCATGTGGAAGGTCACTTAAGAAGGACAAAATCCCACAGGATAGATGTATTTTACACATCATGGCAGAAGGCGTGGAGTTAGTTTCACGTTGCAGAATTCCCCCATGCCAGAAACATAAGGGCAGGTGGAGAGCTGATCCATCATCAGCTGGGGTCGACTTGAACAGCAGCATCAATCTGTCTCCACTCAGCAGAAACTGAGATCCTAGCTGCAAGGCTTTGTCCTGATCACAGGAAGCAGCCCACACCGTTCACCTGGCATTTCCTGTCTGCCTTCTCCCCCTGACCTTACCAACACCCCAGAGATGTGGCACCATGGTTACAGAGTGCTGACTGTAAAGTTATAGGCAGATTTTCAACTGCATGGAGGGTCAGCGCCTCTAACCCCTACATTGTTCAAGGGTCAACTGTATAGCCATCCCCACTCTCTTTTGGTTACCATCTCTGCAGATGGTAACCAAAACATCTTTTTCCATCCCTCCACTTTCAGCCTCTGTGTATCCTTAAATCTAAAGCAAATCTCTTATAGACAGCATATATTAGTATATTGGTTTTTTATCCATTCAGCCACTCTATATCTTTTGATTGGTGAGTTTAATCTGTTTATATTTATAGTAACTTTTCATAGGTAAAGACTTACTATTACCACTTTGTTGTTTTCTGTTTTGTAGTTCTTTATTCCAGTTTTATTGAGAAATAATTAACATACATCACTGTATAAGTTTAAGGTATAAATCATGATGGTTTGATATACATATATTGTGAAATGGTGACCACAATAGGTTTAGTTAACAGCTATCATCTCATATAGATAAAACAAAAAGAAACGAAAACATTTCTCCTTGTGATGAGAATTCTTAGGATCTACTCTCTTACAACTTTCCTATACATCATATAGCAGAGTTAACTGTAGTCACCATGTGGTACATTTCTAGTACTTATTTATCTTATAACTGGAAGTTTGTACATTTTGTTCACCTTACTCCAATTCCCCTTCCCCCGCCTCTGGTAACCACAAATCTAATTTCTTTTTCTGTGAGTTTGGTGTTTGTTTTATACTTCTTTTTTTCCTCTCTTCCTCTCTGTCTTCTTCTGTGATTTTATATATTTATAGGGAGACAGATAGATAGATATAAATATTAAATGTATATAATGTTATTTGAGGTTTTTTATATATATATATATATGTAGTGATATACTTTGATTCTTTTCTGTTCATCTTTTTTGTATCTACTGTAGGTATTTTCTTTGTGGTTACCATGAGGTTTGCATAAAACTTCTTATAATTATAAGTCTGTTTTAAACTGATCACAACTTAACTTCAATTATATGCAAAAACTCTACACTTTTACTACCCACACAGACACATACTTTGTTATTAATCTCAGAATTTACTTCTTTTATATTGTGTATCCATCAACAAATTTTTTTGGTTATAGTTATATTATTTTTTTTTTAATTTATTTTTTTGTGTGTGGTATGTGGGCCTCTCACTGTTGTGGCCTCTCCATTGCGGAGCACAGGCTCCGGACTCGCAGGCTCAGCAGCCATGGCTCACGGGCCCAGCCGCTCTGCGGCATGTGGGATCTTCCCGGACCAGGGCACGAACCCGTGTCCCCTGCATTGGCAGGTCCGGTTATAGTTATTTTTAATACTTTTACTTTGTAATTTTTATCCTGGGGTTCAAAGTGATTTATGTACCACCATTACAGTATTACATTATTCTGCATTTGTCTATACATTTGCCTTTATCATTGAGATTTATACTTTCATCTGTATTCCTGTTGTTGTTTAGCATATTTTCATTTCAACTTGAAGAACTTCTTTTAGCACTTCTTGGAAGGCAGGTCTACTGATGATGAACTCCCTCAGTTTTTGTTTGTCTGGAAAAAACTTTATTTCTTCTTCATTTTTAAAGGACAGTTTTGTGAGTATAATATTCTGAGTTGGCAGGGGTTTTTTCTTTTTTTTATGATTTTCTAAACACATTAAAGTTGAAAATCTCTGATTTAAGTCACTTTAAGGACAGTAAGATTAATTTAACAGATAAAACAACACCTCACTGAAGTTTTTATTTTTTATTATTATTTTTTAATATTTATTTATTTATTTATTTATATATTTTCCTTATCAGTCATCCATTTTATACACATCAGTCTATACATGTCAATCCCAATCTCCCAATTCATCC
Source organism: Stenella coeruleoalba (assembly GCF_951394435.1). Lineage (NCBI taxonomy): Eukaryota > Metazoa > Chordata > Mammalia > Artiodactyla > Delphinidae > Stenella > Stenella coeruleoalba. Next base: position 43,697,615 of record NC_137154.1, on the reverse strand, counting down.
CACCACATCCCCCACCTCCCTCTGCTTTCCCCCACCTTGGTACCCATACGTTTGTTCTCTACATCTGTGTCTCAATTTCTGCTCTGCAAACCAGTTCATCTGTACCATTTTCTACGTTCCACATATATGCGTTAAGATATGACATTTGTTTTTCTCTTTCTGACTTCCTTCACTCTCTATGATAGTCTCTAGATGCATCCATGTCTCTACAAATGACCCAATTTCATTCCTTTTTATGACTGAGTAATATTCCATTGTATATATGTACCACATCTTCTTTATCCATTCGTCTGTCAATGGGCATTTAGGTTGCTTCCATGTCCTGGCTATGGTAAATAGTGCTGCAATGAACATTGGGGTGCATGTGTCTTTTTGAATTATGGTTTTCTCTGGGTATATGCCCAGTAGTGGGATTGCTGGGTCATATGGTAATTCTATTTTTAATTTTTTAAGGAACCTCCATACTGTTCTCCATAGTGCCTGTATCAACTTACACTCCTACCAGCAGTGCAAGAGGGTTCCCATTTCTCCACACCCTCTCCAGCATTTGTTGTTCATAGATTTTCTGATGATGCCCATTCTAACTGGTGTGAGGTGATACCTCATTGTAGTTTTGATTTGCATTTCTGTAATAATTAGTGATGTTGAGCAGCTTTTCATGTGCTTCTTGGCCATCTGTATAACTTCTTTGGAAAAATGTCTATTTAGGTCATCTGCCCATTTTTGGATTGGGTTGTTTTTTTAATATTGAGCTGTATGAGCTGTTTATATATTCTGGAGATTAATCCTTTGTCCATTGATTCGTTTGCAAATATTTTCTCCCATTCTGAGGGTTGTCTTTTCATCTTGTTTGTTTCCTTTGCTGTGCAAAACGCTTTAAGTTTCATTAGGTTCCGTTTGTTTATTTTTGTTTTTATTTCCATTTCTCTAGGAGGTGGGTCAAAAAGGATCTTGCTGTGATTTATGTCAAAGAGTGTTCTTCCTATGTTTTCCTCTAAGAGTTTTATAGTGTCCGGTCTTACATTTAGGTATCTAATCCATTTTGAGTTTATTTTTGCGTATGGTGTTAGGGAGTGTTCTAATTTCATTCTTTTACATGTAGCTGTCCAGTTTTCCCAGCACCACTTACTGAAGAGACTGTCTTTTCTCCATTGCATACCCTTGCCTCCTTTGACATAGATTAGTTGACCATACGTGCGTGGGTTTACCTCTGGGCTTTCTATCCTGTTCCATTGATCTAAATTTCTGTTTTTGTGCCAGTACCATATTGTCTTGATTACTGTAACTTTGTAGTATAGTCTGAAGTCAGGGAGTCTGATTCCTCCAGCTCCGTTTTTTTCCCTCAAGACTGCTTTGGCTATTCGGGGTCTTTTGTGTCTCCATACAAATTTTAAGATTTTTTGTTCTAGTTCTGTAAAAAATGCCACTGATAATTTGAAAGGGATTGCATTGAATCTGTACATTGCTTTGGGAAGTATAGTCATCGTCACAATATTGATTCTTCCAATCCAAGAACACAGTATATCTCTCCATTTGTTTGTGTCATCTTTGATTTCTTTCATCAGTGTCTTATAGTTTTCTGAGTACAAGTCTTTTACCTCCTTATGTAGCTTTATTCCTAGGTATTTTATTCTTTTTGTTACAATGGTACGTGGGATTGTTTCCTTTCTTTCTCTTTCTGATCTTTTGTTGTTAGTGTATAGGAATGCAAGAGATTTCTGTGCATTAATTTTGTATCCTGCAACTTTACCAAATTCATTGATTAGCTCTAGTGGTGTTCTGGTGACATCTTTAGGATTCTCTATGTATAGTATCATGTCATCTGCAAACAGTGATGGTTTACTTCTTCTTTTCCAATTTGTATTCCTTTTATTTCTTTTTCTTCTCTGACTGCCATGGCTAAGACTTCAAAACTATGTTGAATAATAGTGGTGAGAGTGGACATCCTTGTCTTGTTCCTGATCTTAGAGGAAATGCTTTCAGTTTTTCACCATTGAGAATGATGTTTGCTTTCGGTTTGTCATATATGGCATTTATGATGTTTAGGTAGGTTCCCTCTGTGCCCACTGTCTGGACAGTTTTTATCGTAAATGGTGTTGAATTTTGTCAAAAGCTTTTTCTGCATCTATTGAGACAATCATACGGTTTTTATTCTTCAGTTTGTTCATATGGTGTATCACATTGATTGATTTGCATATATTGAAGAATCCTTGCATCCCTGGGATAAATCCCACTTGACCATGGTGTGTGATCCTTTTAATGTGCTGTTGGATTCTGTTTGCTAGTATTTTGTTCAGGATTTTTGCATTTATATTCCTTAGTGATATTCATCTGTAATTTTCTTTTTTTGCAGTATCTTTGTCTGGTTTTGGTATCAGGGTGATGGTGGCCTCATAGAATGAGTCTGGGAGTGTTCCTTCCTCTGCTATATTTTGGAAGAGTTTGAGAAGGATGGGTGTTAGCTCTTCTCTAACTGTTTGATAGAATTCACCTCTGAAGCCACCTAGTCCTGGACTTTTGTTTGTTGGAAGATTTTTAATCACAGTTTCAATTTCATTCTTTGTGATTGGTCTGTTCATATTTTCTGTTTCTTCCTGGTTCAGTCTTGGAAGGTTATAGCTTTCTAAGAATTTGTCCGTTTCTTCCAGGTTGTCCATTTTATTGGCATACAGGTGCTTGTAGTAGTTTCTTAGGATGCTTTGTATTTCTGCGGTGTCTGTTGTAACTTCTCCTTTTTCACTTCTAATTTTATTGATTTGAGTCTTCTCTCTCTTTTTCTTGATGAGTCTGTCTAATGGTTTATCAATTTTGTTTATCTTCTCAAAGAACAAGCTTTTAGTTTTATTGATCTTTGCTATTGTTTTCTTTGTTTCTATTTCATTTATTTCTGCTCTGATCTTTATGATTTCTTCTGTTAACTTTGGATTTTGTTTGTTCTTCTTTCTCTAGTTCCTTTAGGTGTAACGTTAGATTGTTATTTGAGATTTTTCTTTTTTCTTGAGGTAGGCTTGTATAGCTATAAACTTCCCTCTTAGAACCGCTTTTGCTGCATCCCATAGGTTTTAGATCACCGTGTTTTCATTGTCATTTGTCTCTAGGTATTTTTTGAATTCTGCTTTGATTTCTTCAGTGATCTCTTGGTTATTTAGTAACGTATTGTTTAGCCTTCATGTGTTTGTGTTTTTTACATTTTTTCCCTGTAATTGATTTCTAACCTCATAGCACTGTGGTCGGCAAAGATGCTTGATATGATTTCAATTCTTTAAATTTACTGAGGCTTGATTTGTGACCTATGAAGTGATTTATCCTGGAGAATGTTCCATGTGCACTTGAGAAGAAAGAGTAATCTGCTGTTTATGGATGGAATGTCCTATAAATATCAATTAAATGTATCTGGTCTATTGTGTCATTTAAAGCTTGTGTTTTCTTATTAACTTTCTGTTTGGATTATCTGTCCATTAGTGTAAGTGAGGTATTAAAGCCCCCCCACTATTATTGTGTTACTGTCGATTTCCTATTTTATAGCTGTTAGCAGTTGCCTTATGTATTGAGGTGCTCCTATGTTGGATGCATATATATTTATAATTGTTATATCTTCTTCTTGGACTGATCCCTTGATCATTATGTAGTGTCTTTCCTTGTCTCTTGTAACATTCTTTATTTTAAAGTCTATTTTATCTGATATGAGTATTGCTACTCCAGCTTTCTTTTGATTTCCATTTGCATGGAATATCTTTTTCCATCCCCTCACTTTCAGTCTGTATGTGTCCCTAGGTCTGAAGTGGGTCTCTTGTAGACAGCATATATATGGGTCTTGTTTTTGTATTATTCAGCGAGCCTGTGTCTTTTGTTTGGAGCATTTAATCCATTTATGTTTAAGGTGATGATTGAGAGGTATGTTCCTATTACCATTTTCTTAATTGTTTTGGGTTTGTTTTTGTAGGTCCTTTTCTTCTCTTGTGTTGCCCACTTAGAGAAGTTCCTTTATCATTTGTTGTAGAGCTGGTTTGGTGGTGCTGAATTCTCTTAGCTCTTGCTTGTCTGTAAAGCTTTTGATTTCTCCATCAAATGTGAATGAGATCCTTGCTGGGTAGAGTAATCTTGGTTGTAGGTTCTTCCCTTTCATCACTTTAAGTATATCATGCCACTCCCTTTTGGCTTGTAGAGTTTCTGCTGAGACATCAGCTGTTAACCTTATGGGAGTTGCGTTGTATGTTATTTGTTGTTTTTCCCTTGCTACTTTCAATAATTTTTCTTTGTTTTTAATTTTTGCCAACTTGATTACGATGTGTCTCAGTGTGTTTCTCCTTGGGTTTATCCTGTATGGGACTCTCTGCACTTCCTGGACTTGGGTGGCTATTTCCTTTCCCATGTTAGGGAAGTTTTCGACTATAATCTCTTCAAATATTTTCTCGAATCCTTTCTCTCTCTCTTCTCCTTCTGGGACCCCTATAATGCAAACGTTGTTGCATTTAATGTTGTCCCAGAGGTGTCTTATGCTGTCTTCATTTCTTTTCATTCCTTTTTCTTTATTCTGTCCTGTGGCAGTGAATTCCACCATTCTGTCTTCCAGGCCACTTATCCATTCTTCTGACTCAGTTATTCTGCTATTGATTCCTTCGAGTGTAGTTTTCATTTCAGTTATTGTATTGTTCATCTCTGTTTGTTTGTTCTTTAATTCTTCTAGGTGTTTGTTCTTTAATTCTTCTTGGTCTTTGTTATACATTTTTTGCATCTCCTCGATCTTTGCCTCCATTCTTTTTCTGAAATCCTGGATCATCTTCACTATTATTATTTTGAATTTTTTTCTGGAAGATTGCCTATTTCCATTTCATTTAGTTGTTTTTCTGGGGTTTTATCTTGTTCCTTCATCTGGTACATAGCCCTCTGCCTTTTCATCTTGTCTATCTTTCTGTGAATGTGGTTTTTGTTCCACAGGCTGCAGGATTGTAGTTCTTCTTGCTTCTGCTGTCTGCCCTCTGGTGGATGAGGCTATCCAGTTTTTTTCTTTTAGCACTTTAAATGTATATTTCCACTCTTTTCCTGGTCTGCAAGATTTCTGCCGAGAAATCCGCCCATAGCTTTGTGAGGGTTCCTTTGTATATGATGAGTCAGTTTTCTTTTGCTTTTTTTGATATTTTTTCTTTGTCTTTGTTTTTGACGATTTCACTACAATATGTCTCAGTGTAGGCCTCTTTAGTTCAATCTATTTGGGGTTCTTTGGGCTTCATGAATCTGGATATCCATTTCTGGGAATTTTTCAGCCATATTTCTTTAAATAAATTTTCTGCTCCTTTCTATTTGTCTTTTACTCCTGGGACTCCTATAGTGCATGCATTTCTTTAGTTGATGGCAGCCCATGAGTCCTGTAGGCTTTCTTCATTCCTTTTCATTCTTTAATCTTTATGTTCCTTTGACTGAATAATTGTGAATGACCTGTCTTCTAGTTCACTGATTACTTTTTCAGCTTGATTAAGTTTATCATTGACATTCTCTATTGAATTTTTGAGTTCAGCCATTGTCTTCTTCATTTTCAGAATTTCTGTTTGGTTCCTTTCAATGGTTTCTATCTTTGTTAAACTTCTCATTTTATTCATGTATTGTTTTCCTAATTTCACTTAGTTTTCTCTCTGTGTGTTCTTATAGCTCACTGAGTGAGTTCCTTTAAGGTGATTATTTTGAATTCTTTGTCAGGCAGTTCATAGATCTCCATTTCTTTCAGGTAGGAGTTTTATTTTGTTTGTTTTTTTGTTCATTTGTTTTGTTTTATGTTTTTCCTTTTGGTCCTAGCTTGTGGTGTCATGTTTTCCTGATTCTTCATGATCTTTGTAGCCTTGCATTTGTGTCTGCACATTTGAAGAAGCAGTCACATCCTCCAGTCTTTACAGACTGGCTTTGGCAGTGAACACCCTCCACCATTCAGCTTCGCCAGAGATTCTAGGAGGGCCAGGTGCCAGGATCCACTGCAGGAAGTTCTACCAGGGGCTGCAGGCTGACAGCTGAGATCCATACCTACTGGTTGTTGAAAATTCCCACCCCTTTTCTTTGTTCTCATTCCTTCCATGTTCTGAGTGAGGCACGACAGAGGTGGGACTCTTGGGTAGTACCCCAAAGGTCTGAAAAAGTTGGATATTCACTTTGCTCTCCATCTTTCCCTCTTGGAAGAACTTATGGACCGAAGGGATTTCTCTCAATGCTGCACTGTGCTAGCTTGGGGTAGGTGTGACATAGGTCAGCAGTCCCCAACCTTTTTGGGACCAGGGACCAGTTTTGTGGAAGACAAGTTTTCCACAGACCAGGGGTGGGGGGATGGTTCAGGCGGTAATACAAGCGAAAGGGGGTGGGGGGTTCAGGCAGTAATGCAAGCAATGGGGAGCGATGGGAAGCAGCAGATGAAGCTTTGCTAGCTCACCTGACGCTCACCTCCTGCTGTGCAGCCCAGTTCCTAAAAGGTCACAGACTCATACCAGTCCATGGCCCAGGGGTTGGGGACCCCTGACGTAGGTAAAGTAAAACTGTTCTTCTTACCCTTTTCATTATGTTTTTTCTCATTTTTGCGCTCCCCTGGGGTGCTGTAACCTCTCACCTGGGTTCTGAATTTCTTGTGAAGGTATTTTTGACTGTGGATGGTTGTTAAATTGGTGTTTCTGTGGGGACATAAGGGCTGAAATCACATCACTCCCATTCTTATTCAACACAGTACTAAGTCCTGTCCAGCACAATAAGGTAAGAAAAGTAGATAAAAAGGAAAAATAAATAAAAGTATACAGATTGGAAAGGATAAAATAAGTGTCTCTATTTTCAGATGTAATGATTATTTGTATAGAAAATCTCAAAGAATCTACAAAGAAAATCCTTTAATAAGTGAGTTCAGCAAGGTCACAAGATACAAGATGAACATACAAAAATCAGTTGTATTTCTATATATTAGATATAAAAATGTTGAACATAAACTTTTACATAAAGTATCATTTGCAATGATTAAAAAGTAAAATAAAATACTTTGGTATAAAACACATATAGGACTTATATGCTAAAGACTACAAAAAGGAGATGTAAATAAATGGAGAGAGATATTGTGCTCACAGGTTTAAAAACTCAACAAAAGACATCAATTCTCCACAACATAACCTACATAGGTTTAATGCAGTTCTTATCAAAATCCCAGCAAGGTTTTTGAGAACATAGACAAGCTCATTCTAAAATTTATATGGAAGGGCAAAGGAACTAGAATGACTAAAAAAGATTTTGGAAAAGATGAATAAAGAGGAAGGAATCACTCTACCCAATTTTAATACCTATTAGGTAGTGACAGTAATCAAGACTATGTGGTATGGGTAGAGGAAAAGACACAAAGATCAATGGGACGGAACAAAGAACCCAGATATAAACCCACAGAAATATACCCAATTGATTTTCAACAAAGGTAAAAATCAACTCAATGGAGGATTTATCTTTTCAACAAATCATGATGGAGCAACTAGATATTCACAGGCAAAAAAATAAAAACAAACAAAACAACAACAAAAAAAACCTCCACCTAAACCTCATGCCTTATACAGAAAATAATTCAAAATGGATCACAAATTTAAAAGTAAAATGTAAAACTATAACACTTTTAGAATAAAACACAGGAGAAAATCTTCAGGGCCTATGTTTTCCTAAAAGTTTTAGTTTTACATTTGATCGAATAACTGGGAGAATTTAGCTGGAAGAATACTACAAAAATGGACATTGCCTCCCATCTGTGCTCCAATTTTCATGAGACAATGTCCTTTGTAGCCCACCCTAGCTGGAAACATATCAGAAAAGGAATTCTGGGAAATTATATTTCAGGCTAGCCAAATTAACACATCAAAAGCCATCACGGATTATATATATATGGAAAAAAGTATGGTGACACCATACAGTACATTACCACACCACACACAATACCAAAAACTCAATTCTGAATGTATTATATATCTAAATATTAAAGACACAGCAATAAATCTTCTAGAAGAGAACATAGATAAATATCTTCATGACCCTGAGGTTGCCAAATATTTCTTAAACAGGGCACAAAAATTACTAATCACAAAGGAAATGACTGACAATTTAACTACATTAAAATTTGGAAGTTCCACGTATGTTAAGACAAGACACAGACTGGGAGATTTAAGAGTATGAAAGCAAGCCTCAGGCTAGTAAAATATATTTTCAAGATGTATATATAACCTACAAAGAACTGTATCAATAATAGATAAAAAGAATGTCTAAAAAACTGAGAAAAAGGCAGAAAAGTAGAAAAAGAGGATTTCCAAATCACCAATAAACATATGAAAAGATGTTCTTAAAGAAATGCCAATTAATATATCCAGAGAAAACCATAATTCAAAAAGATACATGCACTCCAATGTTCATTGCAGCACTATTTACAATAGCCAGGACATGGAAGCAACCTAAATGTCCATCAACAGAGGAATGGATAAAGAAGACGTGGTACATATAAACAATGGAATATTAGCCATAAAAAAGAACGAAATAATGCCATTTGCAGCAACATGGATGGACCTAGAGATTGTCATACTGAGTGAAGTAAGTCAGACAGACAAAGACAAATATCATATGATATCACTTATATGTGGAATCTAAAAAATGGGCACAAATAAACTAATCTAAAAAACAGAAATAAAGTTACAGACGTAGAAAATAAACTTATGGTTACCAGGGGGTAGGGGGAGGGAGGGATAAACTGGAAGATTGGGACTGACATATACACACTACTATATATAAAATAGATAACTAATAAGGACCTACTGTATAGCACAGGCAACTCTACTCAATACTCTGTAATGGCCTATATGGGAAAAGATTCTAAAAAAGAGTGGATATATGTATGTGTATAACAGATTCACTTTGCTGTACGGCAGAAACTAACACAACATTGTAAATCAACTATACTCCAATAAAAATTTTAGAAAAGGGCTTTCCTGGTGGCGCAGTGGTTAAAAATCCGCCTGCCAATGCAGGGGACACGGGTTCGAGCCCTGGTCCGGGAAGTTCCCACATGCCACGGAGCAACTAAACCCGTGCGCCAGAACTACTGAGCCTGCGCTCTAGAGCCCGCGAGCCACAACTACTGAGCCCGCATGCCACAACTACTGAAGCCCACGTGCCTAGAGCCCGTGCTCTGCAACAACAGAAGCCACCGCAATGAGAAGCCCGCGCACCACAACGAAGAGTAGCCCCCGCTCGCCACAACTGGAGAAAGCCCGCGTGCAGCAACAAAGACCCAATGCAGCCAAAAATAAGTAAATAAATTTATATATATTAAAAAAAGCTGAAAAAATCTTCACCTTCAAAGGTGAAGGAAGTGGTGCCCAAGTGAGCATTCAAATAATGCCAGCTCAGGCATTACTGAGCAATGAGATCATCTGAAATAGTGACTTGTTTAACCTTTTATCCTAATTATTTTTTAGTCTTACTGTCTTGGTTCCCAACTGACACAGGTCACCTTGCAATCTTAGATTATAGAACTTAATTTCTATTTGACAATACTCAAAGGATTTCAGTGGAGGAGGGGAAGGGAGTTCTCACTATGATATATACTAAATATTCAAAACCACCCTTTCTCTGTCTCTCCTTGGTCTTTGAAAAACCAAGAATGTTTATAATACAATAATGAAATAAAAATAAAGTCATTCATCAAGAACCCTGTATTTATTTTCTTTACGTCTGAAGGTTGTTAAATCCTAATTATCCTGAACTATTTTCATACTGCTAAGCAGCCTCCACTTATGATGTCAGTAATTAATATTCAATTTGCCTAGAGCTTTCAGATTTGCATGTTAATTATTGATTTCTTAATCACCATGATGGGTATTTGAGAGCTTTTAGAGAACAATGACATTTCAGTAAATGTTACAGAGTGATCATCTCTGTAGATTGGGGTTTTTAAGAAAATATTTTGCAATTTTCAGATTTCCTCTCCACCTGCAGCTCTGATTCTTTTCCTGAGGCATCAGCGTAAGCTTTGCACTGGTGTTATTAATAGAATTATGAGTATGAATCTGGAAAGGGGCAATGTTATCCTTTATGGTCTCAGCCTAACCATCCTTCTACTATTGTCCTATCTCTAGCAGGCGCAGATTTGGGAAAGTTAATTATAGCTAGTAGCTTTTAAATTACCTACATGAATCCACTTTCTAAACAACTTTATACAACATTTTAAACTTATTTATTTTTTTATTTTTGGCTGCGTTGGGTCTTCATTGCTGCGCGCGGGCTTTCTCTAGTTGCGGCGGCGAGCGGGGGCTACTCTTGGTTGCGGTGTGCGTGCTTCTCATTGCGTTGACTTCTCTTGTTGCGGAGCACGGGCTCTAGGCACGTGGGCTTCAGTAGTTGTGGCACACGGGCTTAGCTGCTCCGCAGCATGTGGGATCTTCCCGGACCAGGGATCGAACCTGTGCCCGCTGCACTGGCAGGCAGATTCTTAACCACTGCGCCACCAGGGAAATCCCTAAACATTTTAAACTGAGGGCATCATGCCTGCAGTTTTCCCAACTCAAGAGGAAGCCACATGCTTGACCGTGTGTACCTCCATTATCAGCTTTATATTCTCCTCCATTCTTTTCCTGAAACATTTCTGCCCCATACTGGGATCTAAGCCTGACTTTGAAGTGGTCCAGCATAAGCTTGATAGAGCAGCCGCTTTTAAATGGCTCACCCAGTGCTCAATCCTGACCCTCTTCTCACTTACCTGCTGTGGGAGATTGTATTGATAGCTCCAATTCTTCATCCTCCCTGGATCTATTCCCTTTCTTTGTGATGTTTCAATCTCTCCTCTGAAAAAGGTAAATAATATTCCTGTGCCCACTCCCACTCTGCCCCCAGCTTGGGTTCTGTCATGTGACTCACTTTATCAAAGTGAATGTGAATGGCCTGAATGAACAAATATTTGAAAAGTGCTTTTTCTCCACTTGGCTAAGAGGCACCGTCTGGATCTTCTGAATCTCTGACATGCCCTCAGCTAACTCCCACCTCCATCTAAGGAATATAAAAAAATTCAAGTTCTTACCCCTCTTGGGGCAGCAGGAATTCAGTAGGGTTTTCTATGGTCTTCTCTGCCCTGATACCCATATTTTATTTTCTTGCTTCCACACCATGGCAGCAAGGGAATTACTGAAAAGCTGCCACCCTCTAGGATTCCCTTGACTCTCAGATGCCTCATATTTTCTAGAGGTTACAGCCCCTTCACAAACAGTTTGGAGCTAACACTGGTGTCAGCTGAAAAAAATGCACAACCTAAAAGTTGAGAGTTATGTTTTATTCAGCAGACAAAACTGAGGACTTAAGCCCGGGACTCAGCATCTCAGATAACTCTGAGGGACTGTTCCGAAGAGGCAGGGGAGGAACCAGGATATATAAGAGTTTTTGCAACAAAGACCAGGTAGTTGGAACATCAAAAGATTACTATTAATTAAAGAAAACCAGATATCTCAAGGTAAGGAATTCAGCACTTTTCTATGTACGGGAAGATGCAAAGTCTGGGCTCGTTGAAATCATTCCTTTGATGGGCACCTCAGCTATCTGGGGCGAGTATCCTGTGCTTCTCACCCTGAGTCTCTTCAGAGTGCACCATCTAGGGTGGCTGCAGTGGCTGACTGCTAGATGGGGGGGCAAATCCTGCCTCTATCCTGAGTTCCCTCAGGGCTCACCACCAGGGCAGCTGTAATGTGATGGCTGCCACATCCTTTGTTTACTGATACGGCAGGTGGCATTTTTAGTTCACACTGGGGACCCTCAATGACCCTCACCTGCATACACTCTCATCCTTCATTCCCAACTCTTTTCTCTCTTCAAGTACAGAAATTTTTCTTTTCCTCTAACAGTAGAAATACAGAGAAAAGGGAATTGGCTAGCCAAGTATACTTCCAAACCAATTTCTTATGTCAAGATAATTCATTTTGCTTTTGTTTTCTTTCCATGCTATCACCTCCCTTCCCTGAAGGCCAAGGTCTAGTTTCAGTGATGGGAAGGACGATAGAACAAACAAGAGAACTGAGGCAGCAACAGCAACAGCACCAGCAGAAATCAATTACTTCCCCATTTGTTCATTTGTATATCAGACAAATGAGTGCCAACTCACAGACTGGTGTGATCCAGGTGAACTGACAAGTCACCTGAAGTATCAAGCCCAAAACAGGAGCTCAAAAAGAGTATCAAGAAGCGGACATCAAAGTAGAAGAAAGATACTGGTAGAAACCCCAAGCCACAGAGACATCAAAAGAGTCAAGTAAGCGAAGATAAAATAGAAAGATCCATGCTGTGGCAGGGGTGTAGGATTCAGGAGAAGGCAAATTGAGGCTGTGGTTATACTGTGCATATGCAAGGGCAGGCCAGAGAGATACCATCACGGCCACAGCTTGCCATTTCAACACGCTCATGCCTCAACTGTGCTGAGACCACACTTTCTCCTTCCTAATGCAGCTGTGTTCATAAGCCACTGTCTAACAATCTTGAGGAGTCTGGAAAGGATCCGCTTTGGTCCTCCAAATGGAATATGAACCAGCACTCATGGCTTTTCTGAGTTTTGCCACATTCACGTGTCTTAGGGATGCTTTGGTCATATAATTATAGGTACAAATATTTCTATCCCACCACTCTCACCCGTTATGAGTCCTCTCCCTTTAACAGAACCACCCTGATATTTTGAGGGTTTCAATGATTAGAAACAAGCATTTCTGATATTAATATATTTATCACTTCTACATCAATATAATAAAAGATGGAAGCAAAGCCATATCCAAGCTTACAAGGTCCAACACATAAAAGGATAAAATAGGATCCCCTTCCCCTTCCAAGCCAGCCTCCTATAAGTAGTTGAGGTTTTTCCTTTTCTTCCAAATTAGTCCTTAAAGCCTTGTCCACTTTTCCTAACTTGGATCTCATGACCACTCCCAAGCTTGGTCAGATGCCTCTTCCTTCCCTGTGCTCCGTGACACATCATGCATCTTTCTGTCACTCTACTTCCAATTTTTTTTAAACTCACTGTTTATAAGTCTCACTGGACTGTGAACTCCTACAATGAGGAACTATGGCTTTTCGTCCCTTCTCTATCTCATTCATCTCTGTAACCCCAGGACCAACCTAGCACAGGACCTGGCATAGATTAGATTTTAGGAATACAAAGTGGTGGTCAGAGCACACTTGAAGTAATTGCGGTGTCTCTGATCTTTGCCCAAAAATCTGGATCAGAGGACTTCCCTGGCAGTCCAGTGGTTAAGACCATGCTCCCACTGCAGGGGGTGCGGGTTCGATCCCTGGTTGGGGAACTGAGATCCCACATGCTGCGTGGCATGGCCAAAAATTTTTTTAAAAGGAGAAAAAGACAAAAGTCTGGACCATGACTTTGGTTGGGGACCTCCTTGGTACAGCTGTAAGAACCTCTTAGTGATTTCCTGCTGTTGGCCTTTCCCCATTACCCTGACCATAAACTGAAGCTCCCATGTACTCACATGGTTCTAGTATTGACCTGGACTACCTCTACTCAGCCATGAGTCTCAAAACCCTAGAAGAAATATCTGGAGAAGAGGAAAAGGGAAGTATTTGAGTAAGTACAGCCTGAATACCAGTCAGAGACAAGCTGTGGAAGAATAAACATCTTCCATCTAAAAAATGATGCGCAAGCACTTTGTGCTGCCTCAGCTGTGAGGCAAGTGCAAGGTGCTGTCTGGGTCAAGGATAATCATGATTTCTGCTGTCTGGCCCACTGGAGACAGGATCCATGACCCCAGTGCATCTTTTCCATCTTTGACATATATTATTCCATGAATTTTTGATGTTTCAATCTGTGTACTTTGGGGAGAATAGTGGTAATTACAAAAGAGTACTTTCCATTCTCTTGGGTATGTGATAGATGGCTGGTTTCCAAGCATGTTTCCCTGCAGTAGGGGGACACCGAGGGGGCATTATGCTGGCTGTGAGCAGTTCTTACATCCACCACTTCTGAAAGACAGACTAAATCCTTTCAAGATAGAAAGGTGTGGGTTTGCCTCTTCCCCATCTTGGCAATTATCCTTTGGCTCCTCCATTTCATACAGTTGTGGAGTGGTTATTTGGGATTAAAGGAGCAATTGAATCTGTACCAGAAATAAGTTTGAGATTCCTCGCCTCCCTGACAAACGTGTTATTACCGCCTGCGCAAAGGGGCATTTACCTGTCTGTCAGACATACACTTTGTTTTCATTTTGTGTGAAATTCTCTTTTACCTCTGAAAATGCATCTGTGAAATAAAATGAAAGCTTCCAGCAGATATTTCCCAAGGGGAAGCACAAGTCTTCACCCTGCTCATGTGAGTCCTGGCCTCTGAGCAGTACCATCTGCTAATGAAATGCAGTCTTGGTCCACGTGTTTTAAAAATAGAACCCCATGGATTGCCTTCATTTCCAAGGTCCCCACTGCTGCCCTGATTCACACGCTACTTAAGAGATTCCTTTCCTGAATGTTCTCCCTAGTTTTTCCAGAAATAAGTACTTTGCATTTAAAGCGGGGAAGCGTGGTAGCTCTGTGACTACCCTACCTAATTAAGATCCCGGGGCGTGGGTGCTCTCTTGTTTCTGAAATGTGCTCAGAGCTAGCAGCGCATCATCCTCTGGGTGACTCATCCAGTTTTCAGGCTATCATCTCTCACGCTTCATGAAAACCTTGAAAGTGTGTTGTCAAGAGCCAGCTCCAATACGAGTGGTAATACCTACCTAGAGCTTTCGATCTGCAGACTGCTTTCACATCCACTACCTCTTTTGAGCCTTTTAACAATCTCAGGAGGTGATGTTTTCCCACTTTCCAGATCAGAAAATGAAGGCTTGGTGAGGATAGGGGTCTTGCCAAAGTAAAGAACACTATGGATGGCCTAACCCAGCTCTCCTGAGTCGATAGCCCAGGCTTCTTCCACTGCCAAAGAAAAACCATTACTAATTAGACAAAAGTTATGGGACTGGGGCCTGAACCCAGGTATGTGTTGGGTATGTCCACAGTTTCCTGGGGGTTCTAACATGAAGACAGGGCTGAGACCAACTGCATTCCCCCTTACATCCGTCCTCCAGGCTCAGCCCTGGGCTCAGGGATCACAATGGAAGTAATCACTTTTCATGTCAGAAGAGGCTGGGGCTTTGTGCATGCGGGTGGGTGGGTGGGTGTGTTGGGGGAGGGGACAGGAGGGGGTCTAATCTGCATATGTACCATAGGAACTCTGAGAAGTCAGAGAAATGGGGTCCCTCTTCCTTAAGTATCTTATGCTCACTAAGAGAAACAGTGAAGGGGTTTTAGAGAAAGGTGATCAGGTTATAACCACAAATTTGACTGACTTTGCATATTGTACATTGATTTTATGTCATGAGTTTCTCAGCCTCTGCACCATTGACACTTGAGGCCAGATAAGACTTTACTGTGGTGGCTGTCCTGTGTATTTTCGGATG
The DNA here is from genome assembly GCF_951394435.1 of Stenella coeruleoalba. NCBI lineage: Eukaryota > Metazoa > Chordata > Mammalia > Artiodactyla > Delphinidae > Stenella > Stenella coeruleoalba. Next base: position 43,682,157 of record NC_137154.1, on the reverse strand, counting down.
TTTGGCTGCATCCCCAGTTTCAACCCATTAATGCCAGAAGCAGCCCCCTCTTCCCCAGTTGTGACAGCCAAAAATGTCTCCAGATATTCCCAGATGTCTCCAGGGGAACAAAATCCTCCTTCCTTGTTGACAACTACTGTTTTATTTCATTGTTAAATGTACACATATCTGTCTCCCCCTAACTGTGGGCTACTTGAAGTCAGGGGCTATGCTGTCTGTACTCGCCTCTCTAATCCCCCAACCTGGCAGCATACAGTAGAGACCTTTCAATTCACAGTGGCCACTTAAATTAACCTGTTGTTCCCAGGGTTTGTACTTCACAGTCCTGGTCCCTTGGCCGTAGTTCATTAGAGAAAAGGTGATGCCTAATTCAAACTCAACCGTCAGATTCTCCCTCTTGTTGGAACTGAGACTGATGGGCTCTGTGTCAGCATGGGCTGGTCTTTTGCACAGATGAGTTGGGAGCTGGCAGCAGTCTCTTGCACTATCACATGAACTGAGACACAGAGAAAGCCAATCTTCCAAGAAATAAGAATTAAACCTATTCAAGCAGAGGCTAGGGACTAGATGCAGCACCTCTGGGTCCATGATGGTTTTTCAGACACTGGCTGCATACCTGTCCTTGGGTTCTAGGAAACATCCCTCCATCTTTATGACAAACTCCCTTTCTGTAAGTAAAATAGCTTGACTTGGATTTTGATACTTGTAATCAAAGAAACCTTACTAATACATGGGATCTGGCACTGCGTAGATAGGCAACAAATTTTGTTTAATTATTTGGTGAATGAATCAATGGGCCAGCAGCCAAAAACAAGAGGTAGTGAGAGCAGCAAGGCTTTCTCAGTCACAATAGCACCACTGGTCACCAGGGGTCCACTGGGACGGAGAAATGGCTCTTCCCTCTAGAATTTGCCTGGCCCTCCCTGGAAGCAGAGGCAGATCCAGACACTGGGAGAGGAGGAGTTCCATGGAAGAGTGAGATGTGCAGTAATAAAACCTGATAGGGTGTCGACAAGAATCCAGTCCTCTGGGATTCTAATTCAAACCATTGAGTCTTTCCAAGGTGGACTCAGCCTGGGGTAATAGGGTTCCAACTGGCCTACTAAGAATCTAATCATTTACTCAACCACAGCTGCGGCTCCTACAGCACTTCAGGGAAACTCCCATTTCTTAGTTTCCTCCCCCCCACCCCACCCCGCTACACCACAATGCAATTTTGTTCCCGGAGCCCTAAGAGTCTCCCAGAATGAGCTGAGATTCCTTCTGGATGTGAGTCTGCCACAGACTGGGACCCGAGGAAAGCTCTCCCAGCCTCCCGTGGGCACACCAGGATTGCATTCAGCTCTAAAAGGTAAAGGACACCTAGTGAGGGGACCAAGCTGAGGTCCTGTGTGACACTGAGGGCAAGCAAACACACCCCTGCATGAGGTCAGGCAGGAGAGACACAGAGAGTCCCTGGCCTGCTGAAAGGTCAGCAGATGAGTCTAAGTGGTGGGATTGATTTCAGTAGTAACCAGCAAGGCTCCACATTACTAAGTAACAGTGGCTACTGACTGTGGCATCAAATAAGTGAAGTCAAAACCACGATGGCTATTATTCAGAATAGCCAAAAGATGGAAACAACCCAACTGTCTATCAGCAGATGAATTGATAAACAAATGTGATGTACACACACAATGGAGCATGTATAGAGTATTCTCCCTTAAAAAGGGATGAAATTCTGGTACATACTACATATATGAATGAACCTCAAGGACATCATGGTCAGCGAAATAAATCAGTCACAAAGAGAAAAAGGTTTATGGTTCCTCTTAAGCACAGTACCTAGAGTAGTCAAATTCATAGAAACAAAGTAAATGGTCGTTGCCAGGCGCTGAGAGGAGGGGGTAATGGAGAGTTGTTGTTTAATGGATATGGTTTCTGTTCGGCAGGATAAAAAGAGTTCTAGAGATTGGCTGCACAACAATGTGAATGTACTTAACACTGCTGAAACGGTTAAGTGGTAAGTTTTATGTTATGTGTATTTTACCACAATTTTTAAAAAACAAAGCATAGTGGCCAAGCGTGTCACCAACATGCCAAGGCTGGAGAAACTAGACAACTAACATCTGCTCACTGAACAGACAGCTCTTTGTGAAAGGCTCTTAGCATAAGGCAAACACTGCCAGCTGAGTTTCAGGAAAGGGACTTCTCTGCCTGGGGAGTTTCTCTTGGACAATGTTTCCCTGTAAAACCTCCAAGGCATTTGCACGGCATGTTTCTGAGTCCGTTCTTTTTTTTTTTTTTTTTTTTTTTTGCGGTACACGGGCCTCTCACTGTTGTGGCCTCTCCCGTTGCGGAGCACAGGCTCCAGACGCACAGGCTCAGCGGCCATGGCTCACGGGCCCAGCCGCTCTGCGGCATGTGGGATCTTCCCGGACTGGGGCACGAACCCGCGTCCCCTGCATCGGCAGGTGGACTCTCAACAACTGCACCACCAGGGAAGCCCTCTGAGTCCATTCTTGCTGATCTGTTGTACCATCTGAGGCTGTCTCGGGAAGCTATGACTCAAAGGCAACCCAAAGAGGGTATGTAATCCTCTCCATTAGCCTTGTAGGTATGGGCTGTCTCTGTCACCAGAGGATCCTAGGAGTTGGGGGTCACAGAGCAGAGACAGACAGATTAATGAACTTTGACAATAAAAGTGCTGGATACCACTGAGATCCCAGGGTATCAAGGTAGATGTTACCATTTCCGTATATTGAAGAGATAAATTTTGGTTGTGAAAGCAACCTTTGGTAGCTTGAAAGAGTAGCCCATAGGAAAGTGGACGGTCAGGAAGAAAACACCTCCTTGGTAAGGACTACCATCCAGAACCATGACAGTGGGCAGCCAGTGGCATAAACAGTCTCCCACAGCCCCACTGAAGCCTAGGCAGGAGGATCCCTCTAGGAATTCCTCCTCTGCTCAGCCTTCCTGGGATACCCCCAGAAGAGTGAGCCACTCCTTCCCAGGGACCCCAGCACTTCCAAATTCAACAGCATCTGGCTTGTTCCATAGGAGGGCCTCACAGACGCAGGGATGAAAGGCACGAGCTCTATACACATTTGTTGCAGGAATGAACCACTGAGGAACACAGGTCCTGACAGCAAGGGACACATCTTGGGGGATCTTTGTCCCCTGCCCCAGCTCCCACAAAGGGAATTACTCCAGCTGACCACAGAGAAAGCCTGAAGGCCTACAATGCAATTTTGACACAAGCATTTCTAATGTGGCAAGTGATCTATACCATGTGGCATCTCTGCCCCAGCATCAAAGCTAAGGGAACCAACCATAGAGCCAAGCATGGCACAGGAAGTCCCCAACATCATTACACAGAGTGTTCACAAACCCCTTCAGGTCTTGGACGAATAAAACTGAACCTGAGCACCGTGCCCTTTTATAAAGAGGGTTATAGCAGCACCATGCTCTACATATCGAGGGTTCCTGTAGGGAAGACTCTACATTCCCTCCCAAGGGCCTGTCTTTCCAATACAGCATCCTAGGAGCCTGCCCTAGGGAGGAAAGTTGAGTCTCCCATCCTGGTCCACAAAGAAGCTGGTCTTTTAGAAGAACAATCACAATAAGGCTGTGTGTCGCATGAACTCAAAGCAATGACTTTTAGAGTGAGACAGCTTGATTCCACCACTTATTGACTCTATGAACTTGATCCTCTCTGTGTCTCAGTTTCCCCGTGTGTAAAATGAAGATAATAATCCCAACTTCCCAGAATTTCTAAGTACATTGAAAGAGGGCTTGCACCAAGCCTGGCTTATAAGACTCAGCAAATTTCAGGTTCCCCCTGCCCCTCTGGGCTGACTCTCCCTCCTCCCACCCCCTGATGTGGACCCCATATGGTCCTCTAGAGCACCCTACACAGGCTTCCTTCCCCTACCAGGATAGTACTTGTTTCACCGAAACTCCAATTTCCCCAGTTTCTGTCAACAGATAACCATCAAGACCTGAGGCATCCTTGGGACCACAGGTCTGTGAGTCCTCAGCGCTTACCTGTAGACTCTGCACATAAAGAGGAATCACCCAGAGGAGGATGCAGGGGGTGTGGAATTCTCATAAGGGAATATTGGGGATAAGGAGACATTCAGAAACTCCCAGGAACAGTCTCCCATCCCATAAGCACAACAGGACAGCCTTTCAGCAGCGAATCCACAGCTGAAAACCCTTCCACTGACAGGCTAAAGTGATCAGTTTTTCCTGAATTCCCCCTCTCCCATCCTCCTTCTTCCAAGACAGCATTTGAGGGTGGATGACTTGCCTATTTGCACAGTAGTGCCTCCCAGTTTTATTGCAAATTAAACATGCACACATTATAAACAAACAATAGATGCTTCTAGAGCAAATATACAGCTTTCAGACCCTTCATAAATTCTTCAAGAGGAGCTCTTTGCGGTTTATAGCCTCAATACAATTTTGAGTGAGTTACAGCCCTGTGGGGATGTCAGGAAGGAGACCGCTCACTTAGGGGGCCCTGAGAGTGAGATTCTCCACTCTCCCGTCTTGCTGCCAACTTGTTCAGGGTTGGAGTGGGGTGAAGGTCCAGTCTCACCCTGGCCCACACTCACTTTTTCTCCATGCCTTTTGATTTCTTATAAGATTCTCTTTCTCTAGCAAGCTCAGAATTCACCCCTGCTCGCCAAATACCAGGATTCTGGGACTAGGAAAATTGTATCCACTCACCTACTGTTACTGCTTTGAAGTCTCACTTAGGGATACCAAGGCCCAGAGAGGTTAAGAAACTTACCAACAAGCGGCAGAGCCAAGACCAGAACACAGATCTTCTGACTCCCAGCTCAGTCCTCTTCCTAACACATTGTGGATCCAGGAATCTGACTTAAATGAAGGGGCTTTTAAATACTTGGAATACTCAAAACTCTGGATAATCGTGTGCTGTAAAGGGCAGGAAGTCAGAGCAAGAAGCTGAAGCCCAGCTGTGGCAGATAGAGTTAGGATGCCAAAACACAAATCAGGAGCTAATTGGAGGGAACAGAACAGGTTGGGGTGTGGCCAGGTTCTCATTCCTGAAGCAGGACATAGGAAACACGTGCAGGACCAGTCGCAAGCAGGGAGATGGATAGGAAGCACAGGGATTTCCAGCACTGAATCCGGGAACGAGTTTACACTTAGAGCATCCCTCACTTCCATGGACTGAGTTTAGTGTCCTTGTAGAATCTGTACCTCACACCAACAATTTGCTCTGCGTCTTAGAGCAAGTCAACAGAAGCACCATACAAGCAGGTCCTAAGCTCAAGTGGGTGATTTCCAACTCAGGACACTCTAGGAAATTGCCCCATGCCACACAGAGAATGGCATCTCGAGGTCTTCTGTGGGCCTCATGTGACCCTGGCAGGGGCGGGCTCCAGCAGAGATAGGTAGGTGCTTGGATAGTAGCTCATGCCCTACCTTGTTCAGATGAGGAAACCAAGACTCAGAGAGGCCGGCTTGCTGAAAATAACACAGGTGGAAACCAGAAGACTCATTTAACTCTGGCCTTCAGACTCCCATTCCCGTGTTCCTCTACCCCACCAAGCTTCCCCTGAACTACCTCCATGGCCTTGCTGCCTTCCTAAACTACATGTTATAGGTGATGATGTTTTTTTAATTAATTCAGCTTTATTTTTTGAGGATGTTGTCAGTGTCACAATACCCCTTGAGAACATTGCCAAAACTCTAGAAGTCGTCTCTCTCTAACCCTCATGTGCATAGAGTCTGTGGAGAGGTGAGAGAAAACTGGCAGTGGTAGAGAGCGGAGGTCAAGGTGAGTGAGTAACTTTCCATGCATTGTGGTTGCCTGGCCTTTCCCCTGCTTCTTGTAGGATCACCTCTTGTGGGAGGAAGGAAGCACCATGGAGATAGTTCCTTTGTCTCTTCTTGTCCCCTCCCTGGGTATCCCCATTTGACTCTAGACAGCTAAGACTATCTTTCCATAAGGAAATAATCTGTAATAGTGAAAAAAGCAAAAAGAAAGAAAGGATTCTAAATGACCAAGAGTCAAGAAAAGCATATTATATTATTAGCTAGGATAATGTGTAGCTATTATAAGTGGCATTTATGAAGTTTATAATGTGGGAAAATACAGTCTGCAAAGTCTTCAGTACAGAATGTAACAAATACATGAGAACTAGAAACAGAACTCTGCATAGGGAAAAGGCTGAGTTAGAAGCGTAACTAAGTATTAACCATGGATTGTCTGAGTAGTAAGACTATAAGACATTGTCACGGACAGAATGTTTGTGTGTCCCTCCCCCCTGCCCCCTCCAAATTCATATGTTGAGACCCTCATGTGATGCTAGTAGGAGGTGAAGCCTTTGGGAGGTGATTAGGTCATGAGAGTGGCGCCTTCAGGAATGAGATTAGTGCCCTTATAAAACAGACCCCAGAGAGTTTTCTCACCCCTTCCTTCATGTGAGAACACAGCAAAAAGATAGGCATCTATGAACCAGAAAGCAGGCTCTTACCACATGCCATATCAGTGGATACCTTGATCTTTGACTTTCCTGCCTCCAGAACTGTGAGAAATAAATGTTTCTTGTTTGAGCCACTCAGTTTATGGTGTTTCTGTTATAGCAGCCGTGTCATATTTTTTCTCTACTTTCTGTTTCTCTAGTTTTCAACTTTCTATAATGAATATAAATTTTATAACAAAAAAACTGACTTTATTTTTTAAACTTTTCTTTCCAAATGGTGCCAAAATTTTAGAGAACATAGAGTATAGTGATTAAGACTCGGCTCAGATAGACTTGTTTGACTCCCAGGGTTAATTGCTTGTTGTTTATCCCTCTGTGCCTCCATTTTCTCTTTCAAACAGTTCGGATAAAAAATAATGCATGCCTCATGTTGTCCTCATGAGGATTACATGGGATAAAGTATGAAAAGCACCTTTCCCAACACCTGGCACGTAATAGGTTCTTCATAAGTGTGTAGCAACTATTACTGTTGTCGTTGTTATTGTGCTAAGGCCAGTGCACGAGCTGGTGGTCAAGAGCACACAAAGGGTCAAGAAAAGCCTGGGTCCCCCCTGTGGGTGGACTAGACCCTGAGGATAGTAAATGAAGATGGCAGTGCTAGAGCAAGCTTTGAGCTTTTAATTCCTAAAGAGCTACCGGCTGGTCTGCGGTGAGAAGTTCCTGTGCAAAGGACATTGGCCAGTTAGCAGAGTCACCGTTCCGCTTCACTGTGAGTTTCCTGACTCTGGACCTTCTCAGGACAGAATTACACTTTGTGGGTGGTTTAACTGTATATAAAATTTCCCAAGGAGGAAGACCCCCCCCCCCAAGTTGTTTTCCAGACACGTACGTGTTCTTTTGATTGGAACCTAAATTCTTACGTTATAAGGACCGTTCCTGCAGCCAGAAGCATTCACCAATAAATCATGAGAGATCGGACAGGATAACAATAGAATTCCAAATAGCAGTTGCGTTTCTCTGAAGAACATGACTAGTCTGTGTCCAAGAAGTTCCATTAGCTCTTGGCATTGAGGATATGTGACTTGGAAAATAGCAGTCATTTTTTCCAAAGTGACAGATTTCCTTAAAATAAATGAATGGATTCCCTTTATCCAGGTCCTGAAAATCCTGTCTGAGCAGATTCTAGACCATCACCTCTCTGGTCTGATGATTGTATTATTCATTTACAGACAGTCTTGGATTATTAGATGCATAGAAGGTCCTCCATGGGGGCAGGCCCTCCTTGCTGCTTATAGACCTTAAGTATAAAACCGGTATCTAGAGTGAAGATAAAAATCAGAGGATTTATACCGATAAAGCACCTGAGCAATGCCTGTGGAGACCTATGGGACAGAAAGTTACTGTTTGCAAGATATGTTGATGACATGCTGTTGGTTTAAAATAACTAGGAGTCCACTGAGCCCAGTGCTCTCCGCCATTTTTTAAGCTCAACGGTGAGAGGATCCTCCAAATGAGCCTGCATTCCTTCAGAGGTATCCAGGACACTTCGTGCACATGTCAATCAGTGGCGCTCCAACCCATTATTAGGCTATCCATCCCCGTGAGAAACTGAGGGAGCAAAGTCCCAGAGACTGAGGACTGCACGTGTCACCTCCTTGTCTTGTTTCCAGGTGGCAACATCTCTGGATACATAACCTCCACCATTTCTCCCATTTCCAGTGCTGATGGAATAAATGTTTATGAAGAGTAGAATCCATTTCATGGAGTGCAGGTTTTAATGAATACAGCTGTGTGTTTACCCCCAATTTATCCGCTGGTTTTGGGCAATAAAATTTGAATGCATCTGAAGGAGATTTTCATAGTTCTATAAAGAAAGGCAGCTTATGGCATAAAAAGCGTACAGCTTTTCAGAGAAAAAAGAAAAATTGAAGCTGGGAGCGGTTTAAAATATTTGCTTATATCTCCTAGAAGAAATGAACCATCATATCCGGGGCCAGGGTCTTTGAGGTCTGTAGCAGGAAATCCTCCTACTATTTGACGATTCCATTTCCGCGGTGACTGGCACTTTTCAGAAGCAAAGTGATTGCTTTTCTTCTAGATTTCTTTCAGGCATTATCGTTATTATTGCCATCACTGCTAGATTAGGCACTAGTTTTGCCTAAAGCAACAAATCATCAAAAATGCATAGCTTTCAAGGCTCTCCCTAAGTTACCAGTACACCTATAATGAATCTTATATTATCACTGTTGCATTTTTATTTCTATCAGACCAGAACTCTCCAGGGATCTGAAAAACTCCCTCCACCTTTGTGAGCAGAAAAGCATTTCAAGGCTCCATAGATTTCTCCCAGAAAAATCAAAATAGTATTGCCTGGAGAATTCAGACCCCATGTTGCTTTTGCCTGAACTAACAAGAATATTTCATTCTACATTGCCTTTAATCCTCCTCCCGGCTATGAGAAATTCTACCATACTGGAATGGAGACCTAGATGCAATGTACAGTGGGCCCTCAGTAATGTGGGTCAACCAGCCGAGGGACAAGTCCTGTTGTGGGCAATACTGTGAGCTTGTGGAGGTAGGGACCCAGACTCACTTGTTCTCCATCCTCCAGCACCTAGTAGAGGATCCTTGAATGCTTGTTGAAACTCAGCGAGCTCAGTTAAAAGAGGCTGGTTCCGGTAAAAGCAACTAGATAGTCGAGGACTCAGGGTCTGACAGGTAGAGTTTGTTTTGCACTGACTTAGGCAAGGCCAGGCCATGATGGAGTGTGATGTGGGGGAAACAGGACAGGGCGTGATGAGTACCGAAATGGAAGAGCTTGGTATTGGGGGAGATGCATACAGAGAGGTGATGGCAATTCTAATGATCCCTCTACTCCTAGCAGGACTTCAGCCAGTAATTTGGAAGAAAGGAGATTTCAGCACCTCTCCACCAGCACCCCTAGCTGAGAGGGGAGAAATGAACTGGGTGTTAAGTTCCAGCCACAGAGAGTTTAAGTCGGGCCCAGTCACGGAAAGAGATTGTAATACAGGGCATGACAGCCAGGCAACTACATCCGATACTGAATCAGGCAGTGCCAGGACTGGTGGCCTCTCGAACAAGCAGAGTTCATTATTGGCCCTCAAACGTCAAGTCTGGAAGTGTGACTTAACTCCAATCTCCCCAGGGATGGATGTCAGGCTACTAACGTAAGCTGTGTCCTGGTCAGGAATGGCTGAGGATTTATGAGGTCTTGGAACTGCAAGTAGGAGGAGCTGAATGAGGCCAAGACACAGCAGAGAACAACTTGCTGTTCTTCCCAGTTTCTACCAAGGGTTCAGAGGCATGATAGTTTAGGCTCAAATTGAACGAAAACAGTACATTCTGGCAGAATGATTATTAAAAGATGGTCTTGGCCTGATTTCTTTTCTTTGTTAACTGAAGGAAAAGAGCAGGTTGTACAGTATCTTTTTCTAGGTAGCCGATCTAAGGTCTCGATTCCTTAAGTGTCTGATGCAAGGTTGAGGGAGGTTGGTAAGTGGGTTGGATGTGTCTTGCTTTGGGGAATCTTGTCCAGTGTTGACTGTGCTGCCTCAGTGTAACCAGGCAACCAGATGATTTTATCAAGACGGCAAAGGCAGGAAAACTGGTCAAGTTCCACATACGAGTGCTCTGGCGAAAGGTATGCTGGGGGCTTCCGGGAGTAGATGAGGAGAGGAAGGAGGAAAGAAACCACTCACAATGACCATGGCACAGAGAGTAGGAGAAAGAGAGGACAGAGGTCATGATGGAAAGAGGAAAGGAGACTTTCTCATTCAAGATCCCAGGTGTCCAGGGATTAATGATGTATATGCCTCTCGCAGCCAACTGAAGTCTAAAAAAGGACACAGAATCTTTATCCTTCTCTCCTCCCACCATCATCCAACTCTGAGTCTTTAAAGATGATATTCTACACCCATTGTATCAGTTGGGGTTCAATCAGAAAAAGAGAGTCCTCCCAGTTTTCCAAATAGGGAAGTTTTTAACATAGGGAATTAGACACATACACAAACAGAAGCAAAGATCGGGGTAGCAGCTGCCACAGTCCATGAAATGAAGAAGTGGTCAAAGCAGGGAAGGAGCTTCAGACAACCTCCGCTGTCCACAGCTCAGAGCAAGTGACATAGGAGATCTCCCAGGGGTGCTGCTAACTTCAGGAATGACAGAGAAGCCTCAGTCTCAGCTACCTGCAGCAGGTGGATCACAAGAACTCACTTGGAAGTTTCTATAAATCTCATTTTTGCCCCCTTCCCATCTGTCCATGACTGTGCCAGAGAATAATGGCTTCTCCTGCTCTGCTGTCCTCCAACTGTCACATGAATTTACAGAATCTAACCCAGACCATTCCAGAAAGGAATTCTAGGAAATGTACTTGCAGACTTCTCTGTAATGATGATGTAATGATGAAGATAATGCAGAAGCAGACAATCTGGCACACCCACTGAGGATGGGGATTTTGCCAGTTTCTTTATCCTTGGTGTGTAACTTGTAGATTTGAAATTTATTGATTCCGTTTTGAGTCTATCTCCCTCCACATTGGGTGCTTGAAAAAGTGCTAGAGATGACTAGCTCATTTATTCGCTCATTCCCTGAATATTTGCTGGACTCTTACTCTGTGCCAGGTGCTGGCCCTGCCCTCAGAGGCTTATACTCTAATTAAAGAGTACGTGACCACAATAAAGTAAACACACTGAACAAGGTAATTTCTTTTCTCACAGCTCTACTGAGATATATTTCACATATCATAAAGTTCACCCATTTTAAGTGGGCAATTCAATGACTTTTAGTAGATTTACTGAGTGGTACAACAATCACCATAAATCAGTTTTAGAACGTTTTCATCCCCATAATAAGATCTCTCATGCCCATTTGCAGTTAATCCCAGTTCCCACTCCCAGCCCCAGGCCACCAAGAATCTATTTTCCGTCCGTATAAGTTTGCCTTTTCTTAACATTTCATATAAATGGAATCATACTGAACATTTCAATTTGAGGTAAATACATGATTTAAATGAACCAGAGAGATGTGATAGAGTAGCTGGGCAGTAGAGAGGTGCACCTTCATTTTGGATGGTGGGAGAAGGCCTCCTTGAGAAAGACCGACATTTGAGTTGATATACCTTTTCAGATACACCAGGCATATATTGTCAAGAGCATGAGGTAGAGACTATGTTAATTGGTATAAACTATACGAAATATATTCAAAAACACCAATACACTAAAATCATGGTTTGGAGATGATGTGAGGGTTACGTGGCAACACTTATGCCCAAGGAGGGTGTGGAGGGCACATGCTGGTGGAGAGAACTCAGGACGAGGTTGAGTGACTCAGAAGAAAAGGGACAGAGGGCTCTATTTTCTTTATAAATGACAAGGTCCTTAGATTCCATTGACAAATGTGGCCCAACACCTACTAGAATATTCAGACATAAAAAAGAGATGGAACCAAACAAAAGCATCTGCCTCAACTCCTCCTTTGCCCCAGGGGCTAAGCCAGGAACAGCAAACTTTCAGCCCTCAGAGCAGCATGGGGGGGGGGCAGGGGTTAAGACTTTGGAACTAGGAGTTTTTCCAATCTCAGTTCCTACACTTCCTTGCAATGTCATTTGAGTTGTTGTCTCCTCATCTGCAATATGGGAATAAAAACTCATCTTGTTGGAACTTCTGGGGGATTAAATATGCTAATATAGGTAAGTGATCAGCCCAATGCCTAACACATCATAAGGCCTCAATAAATGATATGATTTGTTATTTTGAAGGGAGGGGCTGCAGGCTCAAGATCCAGGTAGGTAAAAGGTGATGTGAGGTTATACACTACTTGGTAGATCAATTTTGTTTTAACTACTTTAGCCACCACATTTACATAAAAAGACAGATACTAGTTCTGATACCAGGCAGAACTTAGTAAAAAGACTTGTCTCTTGGAAGCAACCAGGGACAGGAACTTAGTAAAAAGACTTGTCTCTAGGAAGCAGCCAGGGACAGGTGAGACTGAACATAATTCTGCAAACTTATGAGCTTAGAATACAAGGTGACCATGAGCTTGAGAAACCCCAACCCACCCAGGGAATGGAGGTCTACTGGGTATCTACTGAGATGGGATGGGGGCTGGAGCCAATCTTATCTTAAGGGTAAGAGACCCAACAGATGTCAGGGTTAATGAACTTGTTGTTGTTGTTATTATTATTATTACTACTTGTTATTTTCATTCCCCCACCCCAGCTCAATTTGGCAGATGAGAAAACTAACCGATAAAAGCTAGGCAGACAAGGAGATTGAAGGTTCAGGAAGCTTCAGACTATGAAAAGCTAAGAAATGAGGCAGGGGGAGGGGGGCAAAAACCAAGAGGTCCCATAACCTGGGGAGTCTGGGGCATAGTCATCACCACATTCATCACCATTTCCCCAAATTCCCTTCTAGGACTTTTTCTGAGAACAGATAAAAACCCTAAAAGGATTGTCCTCAGCTAATAAAACCCAGTAACAGGATGAAAATAGTACCTACAGTTTCTGCGGTGGGTCATGGCTTGCATAGAGTCTTATCTCAGAATTCTACTCAGCAAACAATTCAAAAGAAATAAGTACAAGGAAATATCCATCACTTAGCCCCAAGGGTTTCCAAAGCTGCTATTAATTAGTACTGACAAAGAAAAACCAGCCTAAGAATTGCCTGCCAATGCAGAGGACATGGGTTCGAGCCCTGGTCCGGGAAGAGAGAGAGAGGGTGGGAGGGAGGGAGGGAAGGAGGGAGGGAGGAAGGAAGAAAGAAAGACAAAAAGAAAGGAAAACCAGCCACCAACTATCTTTCTGCTCCATTTTCCAAGGGGACTGTTTTCATTTCTTTTCCAAGTCTGGAGAAAAGACTCGGAAGGAGTCTTTTGAGGAGGTCTGCCATGTAAGATTGTACCCAACTGAGCCTAGCCCTAAAGGAAGATAGCACTGGCCTCCTCTGAGAGGGGAGATAATTGGAAGATGTTCCATGAATAGTAGACACAGAAGAGCATGTTATCCACTTTCAAGAGCAAAGCCTCCACAGGCATCAGAACGAGGTTTAAATCCTGGCTCTACCACTTAATCAAGTGAGTTAATTTCTCTGTGCCTCATTTTCCTTCTCTGTAAAGTGGGACAAATAACAGTTCCTGAATTATAGGGTTGTAATGAGAATTAAAAGAGATGATTTATGGAGAGGTGTGGCCAAGATGGCAGCATAGGAGGACACTGAGCTCACCTCCTCCCACAGGCGCACCAAAGTCACAACTATTTACAGAGCAGCTGTCAACGAGAATGACCTGAAGACTAGCAGGAAAGATTTTCCACAACTAAAGATGTAAAGAAGGAACCACAACAAGACTTGTAGGGGGTCAGAGATGCAGTATAGTCCAGACCCACATCCCTGGGAAGGTGACCCACAAATAGGAGGATAATCACAATTGCAGAGGTTCTCGCCAACAATCAAGGGGCTCAGGCCCCACATCAGTCTCCCCAAACCAGGAGTCCTGTACTTGGAAGACGAGCCCTCAGAAAGGCTGACTTTGAAAGCCAGGGGAGCTTGCCTACGGGAGAGCCAGAGGACTGTAGGAAACGGGAACTTCGCTCTTAAATGCACACACAAAATCTCACACGCTCTGAGTCCCAGTGCAGAGGCAATAATTTGTAAGGAGCCTGGGTCAGACTCACTTGCTCATCTTAGAGAGCCTCCCAGAGAGGCAAGAGTCAACTGGGACTCCCCCTGGGAATATAGACACTGGCAGCAGCCAATGTGGGGAGCTCATTCTACCACGAGGACACTGGTGCTCGCAAGTGCCATTCTGGAGTCCTGTTAGCACTTACCCGTCCATCAGCGGGTTGGTACCAGCCTTGGGCCCCCCAGGCCCCACAGCAGCTGCTCTGGCACCCAGCCTCATCTACCAGTGGGCTGGCACCAGCACTGGGAGCCCACAGGCCATGCAGCCAGCCATGTCGGGACCAACCCCACCCCCCCGCCATCAGCAGGTTGACAGTCACTGCATGAGGTGGGCCCTGGCAGCCAACTGGGCTGAGACCCAGCCCCACCTACCAGTGCACCCACAGCCCCCATCACAACAGAAGGGCCCACTCGGCCCACATAGGTGGCCCTCACTCCTCCAACATATGGCTCTGGCAACCAGAGGTGAGTGCGCTCCTGGGCCCCATAGGACATCTCCTTCATAAGACCAACATCAGGAACTGTAACAAACCTACCTAATACACAGAAATAAACACAGAGAATTAGGCAAAATGAGGAGACAGAGGAATATGTTCCAAATGAAGGAACAAGACAAAACCCCAGAAGAACTGAGCAAAGTGGAGATAAGCAATCTACTCAATAAAGAGTTCAAGGTGGGGCTTCCCTGGTGGCGCAGTGGTTGAGAGTCCGCCTGCCGATGCAGGGGACACGGGTTCGTGCCCCGGTCCGGGAGGATCCCACATGCCGCGGAGCGGCTGGGCCCGTGAGCCATGGCCGCTGAGCCTGCGCGTCCGGAGCCTGTGCTCCGCAACGGGAGAGGCCGCAACAGTGAGAGGCCCGCGTACCGCAAAAAAAAAAAAAAAAAGAGTTCAGGGTAGTGATCTCAAGGTGCTCAGCAGACTCAGGAGCCAGATGGATGAACACAGTGAGAAGTTTAACAAAGACTTAGAAAATATAAAGAAGACCAAACACAGCTAAAGAATACAATAATAGGGACAGGGGAAGAGTTTGCCGGTGGTCGAGAGAGGGAAAGGAATGATCCGTGCAAAGCTACGGAGACAGGAAATGGCGAGAAGTTGGGGTTGGCTAAAACCTGGTAAGGAAGGAAAGTGGGAGGAGAAGAGGTTGGAGAAGCAGGACAGGAAAAGATGATAAAGATCCAAACTAGAGCAGTGGTGCTGAAGGTAAGGAGGAAGAAAAGAAGGTAGGAGATATTTCTGAGGTTGCATCATCAGTTCTTAGCAACCAAAAGACTGGTTAGCAACCAAAAGGCATTGGTTAGCAACCAAAAGAAGGGATGAGAAGAAGCATCAAAGAGGGCTCTCTGTAATCAACCTGGAGGACTGAGTAGGTGGTCGCTCCATTGATGGAGATGAAGTCCTAGTAGGAAGAGCAGGTGGGGACCTAAATTTTCAGCTTAATCTGGCATGTGTTGAATTTGAGATGCATGTGGGGACCTTTCCAAGCCACAGTAGGTTCCCAGGCAAAGATATGTCTAATATGTAACTCTGTTGGAGCTCTGGGACCATGCTGGCTAAGGTTTACATCCTTCTTTCTGATAAGTGACCATGTCCAGTAGCCAACAGACCTGCAGATGTGTCTGGGCTGGACAGAGGGTTTGAGCAATCATCTTCAAAATGCAGTCCCTAAAGTCATAGGGTGGAAAAGGCACTCCTTGTACCCCATAGCTCCCAGCCAAGCGAAGAGCTTGATGAATCACAGCCACTGGGTTGACTGTCCTGGCACCGATCTCCTCCCTACCCACCTCATCTTTTCTATCATGTTCTTATCTTTCTTCCTTTCATCTCCTCCTGCTTCTCCTTTGCAGCTCCCAGTGAATGCTTGATGAATCCTGGCTTAGCGAATAAACTAAACCCTCCACTTAGAAAACAAGCCTTAGCTTTTATCTTCCTCTGTGGGTTTGGGTTTTGCTAGAATCAAAGTAACATTAGCATGATTTGTTTGAATTAGCATGAAGACTCCTAATCTGCTCCTTTGCAATATTCCATATTTTAATAACTTTAGTAATTACTCTTTCCTTTTTTTAATTAAGAGCTTAGAGACAGAGACCTTGGAGAGGGACCAAAACAGTGGAGTTTAGTATTGTGGAGAAAAGGAAGAAACATTTGCATGGCAGAGTCAATATTCAGAGCCAGCTAAGAAGCATTTGGATTTTATTTAATTCTCTGAGCATTACTGTGGACAAAGCCCCAAATGCTAGAGATACAGATGTAGCAGGAGATTCTTTCATCCTGTTTGGGGTCCAACTAGGATGCCCCAGGTTGCACTCTGACAACAACAGCATAAATTCCATAACCATATCCTCCTGGCAATGTTCCTAGCAGTCTTTAGAGCTTGGGAGAGGCCCAGAAGACCATCCTGGCTTACCGCACCGTTCCAGCTTCAGGGAGGGGCTGAGCAGAAGTTCCTGTTGGGGAGTTGCTTCCACCCACAAAAGAGGCTTCAAGTTCTCAGCTCCAGTAGCAGCCATGTGTTTTAAGGTATGTCTTCTCCACTGGACGCTAACCTAAAGGGCCTAGCTGAACCCTCAGGACCCTCAGGCTAACCTTTTCTCATTTCCCGTTTCCCAGCTCTGCAGAGGTGTGGAAGCCATAACAAAGGAAAACTCTAGCTTCTGGGCATGGGGCGGGGGTGGTGGTGGGAGCCCGGACGCTTCGCAGAGGAGAGCCTTCAGAGGGGCACAGTGCTGTGCCTGCTGGCACAGGGCTCTCTCTTGAAGCCAGATTAGAGCTCAGAGGTGGAGGTGGGCCTTCTGCTTCTGCTTCTGCTTCTGCTCCTGCTTCAGCCCAGCACAGACACAGTCCTTACACAGCATGTCTTTCTGTTTGCAGCCCTGATCAGGAATAAGCTGCTCTGGGATTGCTTCTGGGGTTGCCCGCCTCTTGGACCCAGACTCACTTTCCTCTTCCCTCCTGGGACCCGTCTTCAAGAATGGAGCAGCTTTTATTTTGAACTCTCACTCTCAGAGTTTTGTTAAGCCCTTTTCCCTCAATCACACTATACCTACTCTTTAAACAAAATCTATCTTGAGTGACTCCAGACGGCTTTGCCTTTCTCAGAGAGACCCTTCAAAGGATTCCACTGCCACCCTGCTAAGGAATGCTAGCCTCAGAGAGTCAGAGGTGGCTTTCTGCATCCCTCCCACTGAAGAAGAGGAAAAAAATGCACAAATTCAATCTCTAGTGAGCTGTACCCCTGGCAGGGATTCCAAACCCCAGAGATAAATCTGATGCACCTCTGCCTCAAAAAATCACGATCTGGGGCTTCCCTGGTGGCGCAGTGGTTGGGAGTCCGCCTGCCGATGGAGGGGACACGGGTTCGTGCCCCGGTATGGGAAGATCCCACATGCCGCGGTGTGGCTGGGCCCGTGAGCCATGGCTGCGGAGCCTGCGCTCCGCAGCGGGAGAGGCCGCAACAGTGAGAGGCCCACGTACCGCTAAAAAAAAAAAAAAAATCATGATCTTTTGAGGAATCTGACATGGGCAATAGCACATTTATAAGGTTAGCTGACTAAATGTTAAATATAGGTTCAAAAAGTCCTCATTAATTCTAACTTGTTGAATTGGGGAGAGTTTCACAGAGGAAGTATTTGACCTGGTTCTTTGAGGATAAGAAGGATTTAATAGATAGATAATAAGGGAAGTGGCATTCTAGGACGGGGGTGCAGAATGAGCCAGCCAGGGAAGCTTGAAAATATAAGCTTTACTTAGGGAACAATGAAGGGTTCAGTGTTGATAAAGAGCAGGGTTCAGAGCAGGCAGGACAGGAAAAGAAGCTGAAGTGTCTAATGACACAAGGCCTTCGGTGCTGTGGGAAGGAGCTGGGTCTTTCTTCTGGAGGGGTTGGAAAAGCTCCATGGCACGTTTCTCCAGGGAGGACTGATCTGATCCTTCCTCAGATGAAGGAGCTTTAGGAGGTTCAAAGCTCATCCATGGGAAGGATGGAGAAATTAGCAACAGGCCACCATCTTGAAAGCTATTGCTACTGGCTCTGAAATGAGAGACAGAACCAAGATAAGAGCAGACACAAAATTCTGCATACCATTTTGGGAGAATTTAAAGGCTCCCTTGAAGCCCAACTAAGGTCACCAAGTTAAGACTTCTACTACAACGAGAGTCACCTATGTTCAACACTAAGGCCACAAAGATGAATAAGACATGGTTCCTGCCTTCAGGGGGTTTGCAGTCTGGTGAGGGGGATCAAACATATATTCAGATAGTGATACCTCAGCTAGTCAGTTACAGGACCTACTGTACCATCTCTCCTATATCCTCAGAAGGCCCTGTGACCCCCCAAAAAATGATTAAAAACCACTGCTCTAGAAATGTGTCACCTTCATCAATGTTTCTGACCCTTGGTTTCTGTTTTTATTCCTTCTCTAAGTATTAACTTCCTATTAAAATAAAAACAGAAAAAACAGGGTCCACAACATTAAATGGGTGCTGTGAACATCATTACATTTTATTTGTAGTAACAACCCAACATATAAATTCAGCTCTGGGTCTAAGTTATGCTGAAACTCTGAAAGACATTTTCCCTGCCCATACCTGACTTCATTCTCTGGTAACACACACCATTTCAGAACCTACTCTCTAATAGCTGGTGCTTCTGTGAATCAATTTTAATTTGGACTTTAGCTTCTGCAGCAAATGCCTTTGAGGAAGCACCTTCCTGAGAATGCCAGCTTGTACCTTTCAGTTATGGCCAGATAATGAGGATGGAGGCTTGCCGGCCGCCCATTCCATTTCTATGTGGGTGGTGGGGGACAGATGTGATATTTCTGAGCAAATGACACGTTCAACAAACATTGAAAGGGATCACCACCTGAAACTAGTATAATTTTATATATCAGTTATATCTCAATTTAAAAAAAAAGGATTATATTGTCCAAACCGTGGCTGAAGAAGATTATGCCACTTCTCCGTGGAAGACATGACTTGGAAGCCAAACTGGATTTTCTATGATATCCCAGTATTTATGGAGTCTACATAACAGAGTATTTAAAGGTGGGATTGGCCTGGAAAACCCAGAACATGTGTTTGCTAGAAGAAGAAAAGAGTCTCTGACTTCAAGAAAATATGCAGTCTGGTTGGGGGCATAAAATACGCATATAGGAAAAAAAGAACCTACTTGACAAAGGGACAAGGAAGTGTGTGTTCAAAGCAAAGTAAATTATTTACATTAGGGGAAGGGAGGTTGTAGGAATTCTGAGAAAAGAGCTGCCACTGTGTAAGGAAGAGCATAAAAGAGAGGGCAAAGGAAAGAAATGGTGTGCCACACACCACATACACTCACATTTAATGTAATTTCCTTTCTTCTAACAATTAGGGACTGTGCCAGATATGAGACCAGGTCGTTTCATATATATTTTCTGTTAATCCTCACAACTGTAATTCAGGTAGGGATTATTATTCTCATTTCATGAATGAGGATGACTGAAGCTCAGAAAGAGTAAATAACCTTCCCAGAACACAGAGCTATGAAGCAGCTGAGCCAGAACGAAAGCCCAGGTCTGCCTGACTCCAAACACTAAATTCTTTTCACTTCACACAGTGTCCTTTCAAGCTATTAGGACAATGTAGATGAACCCCAAAATTATGATGCTAAGTGAAAGAAGCCAGGCACAAAATGTCACATAGTGTATGACGCCACGTATATGAAACATCCAGAACACGGAAACCTATTGACACGGAAACCTAGCAGTTGCCAGGTGCTGGGGGAGAAGGGAATGGCGGATAATTGCTTAATGGATACGGGGTTTCCTTTGGGGGTGATGAAAATGTCTTGGAACTAGATAGAAATGATGGTGGCACAGCTAGTGAATGTACTATGTGCCACTGAAGTTACACTTTAAAATGGGGGATCACTCATTTTATGTTATGTGAATTTTACCTGCATTTTTAAAAGCTACCGGGAAAGAGAATTCAAGGAGACAAAACTAAGGAAATGAAAACCCCCTCAGCATATCTGGGGAATAGTGAGCTGCCTGAGCCAAGTGGAACAGCAGGATGGACCAGAATTTTCTTCTCAATTCAAGTTAAGGATTTGGATAAAGGTGTGAGTCTCTCTCCTTAGTTCAGAGTTAAGAGTTTCCAAGCACAGACACCCGTGTTTCTCAATCACGGTAGACAGAGGTGCCCAAGACGGTCCAAAATGACCCTGAGAGTATTTTGGTGTTATGAGGGGTAAAGGCCACCCCGATTGTCGGTACCCTGAATTCAGAAGACACCATATTCTGTTTGATCATTCTCAAGTGACCCCATAGGTTCATGAAATATGGTCATTTCTAGGTTGCTTAGGAGAAACTGAGTTTCTGTGAATCTGAACTATATGGAATAATCTCTTAGCTAATGACCAAGACCCAACCTCCCACCTCAGCTGGGCTTGTTCTTGGCATTGAAGGTATAGAAACTCTCATGAAGGGCCTAAGGGGTCACTTGAGATTTTTGATTTGGATTTACTGCCTTTTATGTGGGAAGTGACAGGCACTAAGGCAACCCATGAAAATGGGGGCTTAGACACAGCCCCAGGCAAGGGTCGCCATCTAAGCAGCAGCGAGCCTGGATGCAGGACCTATCTCAGAGCTTCACTGTCCTTTCAGGCACTTTGGGAAAGGCACTTTGGGCATGTCACTTCACATTACCCTCAGAAGTCTTTGTGCTATTGACAGTGGCTTCTGTTGATTTGGAGTTTCACACAGCAAAATGACCCTTTCAAACCCTTGCAACCTTTCCAGGAGCGAGAAGATGGTGAGTGTGAGTGGGCACTACAGTTCCCCTGCCCTTCCTTCCTCACTGCTACAGTCAGCTCAGGGAGCCCTGCAGGAAAAGACATGTTTACCCTGGTAGACTTGTAGCTGAGTTTCCTCCATAGCATAGGCTCTCTTCCTCAAAGGGCCATTGAGAGTGGCTGGATGCAAGAATTACACTCCTCAGCTGCCCATTTCTACCCAATATTGGGGTCATGAAAGTGCTCAGAAGGGTGCTCTTCCTAAGGATCAGCTCAGAGTTGTGCAGGGTGCCAACTATGACACTGAAAGTCACATTCTGTGTGCAGTGTGGTGGCACACAAAGGATTCCATCTAGAGCCTCATGCATTACCTAGTCAAGTGCTCCATGCAGTAACTGCCCTGAGCCCAATGAGGTATAATGTGTTGCAGCCTGGGGAATGCCTGAGAGGACCTCAGCCATCCCAAACGAAACACCTGCTCAAGTGTTCTATGCCATGCTCAGCAAAACACCCCCTGAAGTGCTCTGAGCAGCACCTAGTGAGAGGTCCAACACGGTGCTAAGTATGATGTCTAGTGCCCAGCAAGTGGTGCCCAATGAAAAGCCTTCAAACCCCAGAGGAAGCCTCTCTTCTGCCGACAACACCCCAGGCAGTCCCCTAGGACTGGCCCGCTGGCCTCCTGATGACTCCAACCTCACTGCAGCCTCTCCATAGCATCCTGGGGTCCTTAAAAAGCCACATAATATCATTTGATCAAAACAAGCAACTTGGGCTTCCCCGGTGGCGCAGTGGTTGAGAGTCCGCCTGCCGATGCAGGGGACGCGGGTTCGTGCCCTAGTCCGGGAAGATCCCACATGCCGCGGAGCGGCTGGGCCCGTGAGCCACGGCCGCTGAGGCTGCACGTCCGGAACCTGTGCTCCGCAACCAGAGAGGCCACAGCAGTGAGAGGCCCGCGTACCAAAAAAAAAACAAAAACAAAAACAAGAAACTTGTTCCAAACCTGAAGATAGCCAAGAACATATGAAACCCCAGATACTAATGTAACAGACTTTTGTTTTATTTTGAGATTCTTTTTTACATTGTTTTAAAAATAGCATGCAATAAATACTCATTGTAAAACAAAACAATACAAGCACAGAGTACAGAAATCAAGTATAAAGTGAAATTCCCTGTTTCCTTTCCTCTCCCTCCCATCTCCCATCAAACGTTTCTAGAATTAGCCACTGTTCATTTGGTTTGTGTCCTTTCAGATATGTTCCATGCATTGTTCAAACATATATATGTATATAATTCTCTCTTTTAACACTTATTGGATAATACTTATTCATTCTTCTGAAACACGTTTTTTTTTAATTTAATATAATGCGGTCACCTTTCCACATCTCTGCGTAAGTATTTGCTTCATCATTTTTGATTAATGCATATTATTCCATAGTAGAAATGTACTATTATTTATTAACCAGTCCTCTGTTGATGGCATTTAGAGCATCTCCACTTTTTCACTGCTACAAACAACACTGAAATGAACGTCCTTTAAATTCTGACAATACCCTCCAAAAAGATTATAACAATTTACACTTGACACAATTGACAAAAGCGATGCAAATCTTTCCATTGCTCTTGGAAAGCCATCAGTCAACTCCACTTTAAAAGTTCTAGGAGGGCTTCCCTGGTGGTGCAGTGGTTGAGAGTCCACCTGCCGATGCAGGGGACACGGGTTCATGCCCCGGTCCGGGAAGATCCCACATGCCGCGGAGCGGCTGGGCCCGTGAGCCATGGCTGCTGAGCCTGCGCGTCCGGAGCCTGTGCTCCGCAACGGGAGAGGCCACAACAGTGAGAGTCCAGCGTATCGAAAAAAAAGAAAGAAAAGAAAAAGTTCTAGGAGGCAGGAGGCTCACGATTCAAGTTTCAGGCTGAGAGTCGAGGCGTCCGTTCTCGTTGGGACTGGCTGTTGCCTTCATGTCTTACAACATGTAAGCTGGAGTCCAGTTCTTGGCACTTTCTCTCAGCCTGGTGTCTGACCCCTCCTAGCTGCCAGCAATGAAGGCCTGCCCTCAGCGCACGGGAGGCAGGCTTGACGCACACGGCCATCAGGATTTGCAGGGCTTCTGCTGCCCTTAGCCCTGTCTCCAGAGATCCTGTGAGTGATGGGGCCTCCTTAAGTAAGCACAGAGCCAGAGCCATCTCCAGTTCCCACAGAGCAGTCTTTCTGTCTGTCTAGCAAGCTTCTGTCTTGGCCCCTGGCTTTGTCTTCAGCTCCCACTTGGAAGGGAACTCAGCTGGCCGCGGCCCCTCCTTCTTCTCCTCGCTCCTCTCAGCCCTGCTTCCTGTCAGCCCAGCCTTAGCACCAGCATCTTCACCACCAGTGGTCATGCTGAGATTCTTGAGATGCCCACTCCTCTACCTGCTGTCTTGGATGGATCAGAATTCACCTCATCTCTAGAACTGAGTATTTGGACAACTGACTACTCTGCCTTTTATCACAGCTGCCCAGGCATCCCTCAGTCCAGACATCCCTCTGTGCTCCCCTCCCTCCTGCAATGCCAAGGCCTCACCTCACATTTCATTCATTCATTAAACAAATATTTATTATGTGCCATGCACATTTTCTACCAAATTGCAAAATTCCTAAAATAACTTACATATACATCAAGCTCTGTAATTCTACTGCAATATGGATGGCAGGTTATTGAAATTTTATAAATCTATTACTACAGACTAGACATAATCAGTCCTTTTTCTGGAATAGATGCACTCCTAGGCAGTTATAATTATAGTATTCCATCCCATTCCATTGATATTGTATAATAATAGCCAAGATGTGTTAAGTGCTCAGTTTGTGTTGGTCTAAGATGTGTGCATGTGTTAATAATCCTCACCACAAAAACGCTGCGAGATAAGTACTATTGTCATCCCCATTTTATAGGTGAACATCTGAGGCTAAATGAATCACCTAAGTTTACCCAGGCTGTAATTAACAGAGCCACTGTCCAAACCCAGGCATTTGACACCAGAGCCCGCACTCTTAACCACTATGCCATTCTGCCTCTCCGTAGCAGTTTTCTACATCAGATCCTTGGGCAAAAGTCCAAAAAGTTCATCAATGGCAGCTTTTGGGAAGCCTGAAAGATGAAGGGTCCAGGGCATAAAATGAGAGCAACAGCCCTGGGCTCTGGCCAGTGGGACCCCTTAGAAGTTTGGTGATCTACAGGCAGTGGGCACCAGTGTGTCTAGCATGTTCCAATGATGTGATGAGAGAGATACTCAGAGGCTGATGCTGAGGACACAGAGCTCTCTGTGGTGTCCTTCGTCCAGGGGTCCTGCTGATGAAAGGTGGCTGTTCAGACTTTTTTCAAGCCTTGTCATCTCCAAGATTCACTGCATGGTGGTTAAGGGCACACATAAAATTTAAGGTCAAGGACTCTGGGGTCAGAGTGTCTTGGTCCATCCAAATCCTGGCTCTACGACTTTATAGATGTGTGACCTTGGGATAAGTTACTAAACATATCTATGCCTCAATTTCTGGTGTGCAAGATGGTGGAAATAATATCTTTCTCAGAGAGTTGTTGTGAGGGTTTAGGTGAAGGAATTCATATAGAGTACTTAAAAAATACCAATAAATGTGAACTATTACAATATCATCGCAAAGACTGGCTGACCACTTTGGAGCAGCTGAGGCAGTGAACATAAAGCCACAACAAAAAGATTTGGTCTTATATAAGTGTGAGGCAAGGTGCATTCAGCACGGGGGAATATGGCAGTAGAATGGCAATTTGAGTGAAAATAACTGTATTAGTCTGCTAGAGCTGCTTAACGAAGCACCACAGACTGAGTGGCTTAAAGAGCAGAAATTTATTGGCTCTTATTTCTGGAGGATGGAAGTCCAAGATCAAGGTGTCAGCAGGGTTTGTTTCTTCTGAGGGCTGTGAGGGAAGGGTCAGTTCCAGGTCTCTCTCTTAGGCATAGATGTGTCTATGTATATCATCTCTCCTCTATGTATGTCTCTGTGTCTAAATTCTTCCTTTTTATGAGGATACCAATCATATTGGATTAGGGTCCACCTTAGTGACCTCAATTTTAACTTGATTACCTCTGAAAAGACCGTATCTCCAAATAAGGTCACATTCCGAAGTCCTGAGAGCTAGTGTTTCAACATATGAATTTTCAGGTGATATAATTTAACCTACAACAATGACTAGTAAAAATAGTTATCATTTATTGGGTGACTGCTATGTCACACTATAAACTCTGACTCATTTAAAACCCACAGAAATACAAACAGCTCGTGCAGCTCAATATCAAAAAAAACAAACAATCCAATTAAAAAATGGGTGGAAGATCTAAATAGACATTTCTCCAAAGAAGACATTCAGATGGCCAAAAAGCACATGAAAAGATGCTCAACATCACTCATTATTAGAGAAATACAAATCAAAAGTACAATGAGGTATCACCTCACACCAGCCAGAATGGTCATCATCAAAAAATCTACAGGGCTTCCCTGGTGGCACAGTGGTTAAGAATCCACCTGCCAATGAAGGGGACATGAGTTTGAGCCCTGGTCTGGGAAGATCCCACATGCCGCGGAGCAACTAATCCCGTGTGCCACAACTACTGAGCCTGCACTCTGGAGCCCGCGAGCCACAACTACTGAGTCCATGTGCCACAGTTACTGAAGCCTGTGAGCCTAGAGCCTGTGCTCCACAACAAAAGAAGCCACCACAATGAGAAGCCCGTGCACCGCAACGAAGAGTAACCCCTGTTCTCTGCAATGAGAGAAAAAGCTGGCGTGCAGCAATGAAGACCCAACACAGCCAAAACTAAAATAAATACTTTTTTTAAAAAAAAAAATCTAAAAAAAAAAATCTACAGACAACAACTGCTGGACAGGATGTGGATAAAAGGGAACCCTCCTAAACTGTTGGTGGGAATGTAAATTGGTACAACCATTATGCAGAACAGTATGGAGGTTCCTTAAAAAACTAAATATAGAACTATCACATGATCCAGCAATCCCACTTCTGGGCATATATCCGGAGAAGACCATAATTCAAAAAGATACATGCACCCCAATGTTCACTGCAGCACTATTTACAATAGCCAGGTCATGGAAGCACCCTAAATGCCCATCGACAGATGAATGGATAAAGAAATTGTGGTACATATATACAATGGAATATTACTCAGCCATAAAAAGGAACGAAATTGGGTCATTTGTTGAGACGTGGATGGATCTAGAGACTGTCATACACAGTGAAGTAAGTCAGAAATAGAAAAACAAATATCGTATATTAACACATGTATGTGGAACCTAGAAAAATGGTACAGATGAACCGGTTTGCAGGGCAGAAGTTGAGACACAAATGTAGAGAACAAACGTATGGACACCAAAGGGGGAAAGCCGTGGGGGTGGGGGGATGGTGGTGTGATGAATTGGGCGATTGAGATTGACATGTATACAGTGATGTGTATAAAACTGATGACTAATAAGAACCTGCTGTATAAATATATATATATATATTATTCAAGTCATAAAAAAAGATACATGCACCCCAATGTTCATTGCAGCACTATTTACAATAGCCAAGACATGGAAGCAACCTAAATATCCATCAACAGAGGAGTGAGTAAAGAAGATCTGCTACATATGGAATATTACTCAGCCATAAAAAAAATGAAATAATGCCATTTGCAGCAAGACGGATGGACTTAGTGATTGTCATGCTGAGTGAAGTAAGTCAGACAGAGAAAGACAAGTATCATATGATATCACTTATACATGGAATCTAAAAAAAAATGGTACAAATGAACTTATTTACAAAACAGAAATAGAGGACTTCCCTGGTGGTGCAGTGGTTGCGAATCTGCCTGCCAGTGCAGGGGACATGGGTTTCAGCCCTGGTCCGGGAAGATCCCACATGCCACGGAGCAACTGAGCCCATGAGCCACAACTACTGAGCCTGTGCTCTAGAGCCCATGAGCCACAACTACTGAGCCCACATGCCACAACTACTGAGCCCACATGCCTAGAGCCCATGCACCGCAACAAGAGAAGCCACCGCAATGAGAAGCCCACCCACCGCAACAAAGAGCAGCCCCCACTCACTGCAACTAGAGAAAAGCCAGCACACAGCAACAAAGACCCAACGCAGCCATAAATAAATAAATAAATTTATTTTTTAAAAAAACAGAAATAGAGTCACAGATGTAGAAAACAAACTTATGGCTACCAGGGGGGAAGGGGGGAAGGGATAAATTGGGAGATTGGGATTGATATATACACACTACTATGTATAAAATGGATAACTAATAAGGACCTACTGTATAGCACAGGGAGCTCCACTCAATACTCTGTAATGACCTATATGGGAAAAGAATCTAAAAAAAGAGTGGATATATGTATACGTATCATTGTTTCACTTTGCTGTACACCTGAAACAAACATTGTAACTATATTATACTCTACTCCAATAAAAATTATAAAAAAATAAAAAGAAATAAAACTCACAGCAAATCTTTAGCTATCTACTAAGAAAAGAGAGATTCAGATTTTGCCAAAGATTAACCAGTGGAGCCAGGATCTGGTTCAGAACTGTCTGATTTCAAGTTCATGCTCTTTAAATGCCATGTAATAGTGTTCTTTTTCGTTGTTTCCTAACTAGCCAGTGACTTGGGATCATTCCTGTGAAGGTGGAAGGGCTTATCTAATCCCTGTGCCCACCTCTGCAGCTCCTTTGCGTGGAAGGGGGCTTAGTTATGTTCCCATACAGATCCATGGAGACTCCAGAAAGTGACAGACTGCAGAGCAGGAAGAAGCCTGTGATGTCATTCAATCCATCCCCTGCTTTATCAATGAAGAATGAGTTATTTGCACAAGGTCACACAGGAAGAGGGGAACAGTACTGAATCTGTTCTCTACTCAACACTGCCTTAAGCCAGAAAAAATCTGAAATTTGCTAGTTGATCTGATTTATTTAGCAAATTCTTTAGCAGACTTAAGCCATTTATACAAAATCAGGAGATTAATCTTTGTTAATCAAACACAGTCTGACACCGTACGAAATAGCTGAGGGTAGGTCTGTCATGCAAACATCCTCCAACTTTAATTACCAAATGGCTGGAATGATGGCCAGCCCCTCGCATTTATCACAAGAAATATTAAACTTCTTAGATAACGTATTTTCTATGCCAATGTTTTGAACAAGAAGAAGAAAGGGAAAAGGTAATCTGTTCTTGTCACAGGAATTTTTACATTAAAAAAAAAGAGAAACACATCAAATTTCTACATCCATCCTCCAGACCATAAATGTGGTGTTTCTCCATAATAGGATTCACCTTCTCTCAATCACCAGCTCTGGGGCATAACCACCTGGCTGGCATCTAGGGCAAATGTACTCTGCCATGCTGGCTTTCTCTGTCCCAGAACACAGTCCGAGTTTCTTAAGGGCATCAATCGGGCAAAACGTCAACAGAATTGAGACAGCAACACAACTACAAGGCTGGTAGTGACAGGTGTGATTTCATGAAAAGAGTCAAAGATCTAGTTCCAGGCCCAGCTCTGCCTCTTAGAAACAGTACAACCCTGGGCAGATTCCTTTAGCCTTCTAAAACTCAATTTCCCCATCTTTAAAACAGGAGAAATAATTGCCTGCATGACAGGCTGTGAGGCTTAAACAAGATGAGTGTTGAGAAAATGCACAGCCCAGAGGCCGACATATAGTAGGGCCTCAAATCTTTCTGTAAATTCAAAGTGTATGGCAAATAATTTTCCTCCCTCTAAAACTGATCTGGGGTAATCTATTCCTTCCCTTATTCATATACAAATAAGGAAGGAATTGAGAATATCATGGGTTCTAGCATGGCCAATCTTTGTTCTAATGCTGCCACCTGCTGCTGGACAGCCAACATACCACGCTACTATTTCAAGGGGGTGCTCTGAAATACATGGGGGAGTCTATGGGATGCAACTAGACAAATCCCTCCCCAGCACACTTCCCTTCATCTCTGTCCTTCAGATCTGGACCGAGGGCACACCTGACTTATCTGACCCTGGGGTTACAGCCAAATTTCCTTGGCAGGAGGGACTTTGCAGACAGAGGATGACATTTTCCTAATAGGTCGCATTTTCCAACACTGGGAACATGAGGACAGCCCTGGGCTGAGCCGCACCGAAGTCAGAAACTAGTATGCATAGCACGGGGAGATCACCTTGGTGCTTTGTGACCACCTAGAGGGGTGGGATAGGGAGGGTGGGAGGGAGGCCCAAGAGGGAGGGGATAGGGGGATATATGTATACATATAGCTGATTCACTTTGTTATACAGCAGAAAGTAATACAACATTGTAAAGCAATTATACTCCAATGAAGATGTTAAAAAAAAAAAGTAGTATGCAGACGTGTTTCACTGAAACTACATAATGTTGGCCCATTATATGTTTCATAAAATTCAAATTATCCACCAATGCTTAAATATCAGATTTCACCTGAAAATGTGAACTTTCAGATTGTTAAAAAATCTAAGGATATGGCAACATGGGACCCACAGTTAGCGGAAGCAAACGTCCCTTTAGCCTGGAGCATTACCTCCAGGTCCCACTGCATCTCCTGCTTGGCCTGCCTCACTTAGTAAGGGTACCTTGTTGACCCCTGGCCCGGCTCTGCACAAACTGTCGTCTCCCTAATCTCAACCACAAACCCTGTAGAGAGTAGGATGGCTAAATAGAGTAGGATTGATTTATACTTTCAAGTAATAATAATTAGTAATTGCCAAGCATTTAGTCTACGTCAGGCACAAAGAAGAGCATTTTGACCCTAACTTTCGAACTCAAAGATATTTTCATCCCATTGTGCATTTAGATCTGACATCCTTGCTCTATGTATTTGCTTTGTGCTCTGGGCCAAGAAATATAAAGTCACTAACACATCCAATTCATAATAAATATTACTTGCAGAAATAATCTATCTAAAACAAAAATTGCAATGGCAAAAGCTTCAAACAAGAAAATCTATTATTGATTTTTAAATGACTAAAAGAATCACATCTTTTAGGTATTACTGAAAACAGTAAAATTTGAACTCAAAATTTTGATCTGATCATTTGATCCAGGGTAATTGTA
Source organism: Stenella coeruleoalba (assembly GCF_951394435.1). Taxonomy (NCBI): domain Eukaryota; kingdom Metazoa; phylum Chordata; class Mammalia; order Artiodactyla; family Delphinidae; genus Stenella; species Stenella coeruleoalba. The sequence goes on along the minus strand of NC_137154.1, from coordinate 43,652,130 downwards.
CTTACGAAAGGTAATGGCCTTGGGAATTCCCCGGCAGTTCAGCAGTTAAAACTCAGAGCTTGGACTTCCCTGGTGGCCCAGTGGTTAAGAATCCACCTGCCAATGGAGGGGACACAGGCTCGAGCCCTGGTCTGGGAAGATCCCACATGCCGCAGAGCAACTAAGCCCATGTGCCACAACTATTGAGGCTGTGCTCTAGAGCCTGTGAGCCACAACTACGGAGCCCGCATGCCACAACTACTGAAGCCTGTACGCCTAGAGCCCGTGCTCTGCAACAAGAGAAGCTGCTACAATGAGAAGCCCGTGCACCCAACGAAGAGTAGCCCCCGCTCACTGCAATTAGAGAAAGGCCGGGCGCAGCAACAAAGACACAATGCAGACAAAAATAAATAAATTTAGGGGGAAGAAAAAAAGACTCAGCGCTTTCACTGCCGGGGGCCCTGGTTCCATCCCTGGTAGGGGAACTAAGATCCCACAAGCCCTGCGGTGTGGCCACAAAAAAAAGAAAAACAAACAAACAAAAAGTTATGGCCAAAAAGAAAACTCACAGTAGCAAAAGTTATAACCTATATACCTAACCTCAAGCTAGGTAGGAAAAAAAATGCTAATTAGTTGAGTCTTTGTCGAAAAATATATATGAAAAAAAATTGACCTTCACACAAATAATTTCAGTAAAATAAAAATTTTAATTGGAAAAAGAAGTAAATATATTGCACAGAAAATTGTTGATGACATTATATTTGGCTTACTAACTTCCCCTCTCTATGCAATACCACAGAAAACTCATGTCAATAACCTAGCGTGAATCTGACCATGTATTTCTCCATATTTATATAATCTCACACCTTCATATTCAGAGTGGGAGAAGCTTTTCATTGTTTCTCTTATAAAAATTGAATCATATTATCTTTTCTTGACTTTTTAAAAAATAGTTATTTATTTATTTTTTGGCTGCATGGGGTCTTTTTTTTTTAAGATTTTTAGAAATTCCATGTAATGTCTGAAACATTTATATTAACATATTTCTATACAAATAACCCAAAGAAAGCTTAGTATTAGTTGGTTTTTTTTGTTTGTTTGTTTTTTTATACTGCAGGTTCTTATTAGCCATCAGTTTTATACACATCAGTGTATACATGTCAATCCCAATCGCCCAATTCAGCACACCACCATCCCCACCCACTGCCGCGTTCCCCGCTTGGTGCATGGGGTCTTTGTTGTGGCACGCGCGATCTTTCGCTGTGGCGCGCGGGCTCAGTAGTTGCACCCGAGGCATGTGGGATATTAGTTCCCCGACCAGGGACCGAACCAGCGTCCCCTGCATTGCAAGGCGGATTCTTAACCACTGGACGTCCAGGGAAGTTTTCTCTTATAAAAATTGAATCATATTATCTACATTTCCTGGCACCTTGTTTTTCTCACTTAACAATAGCTTAGTCTTGCAGTGCACTCGGCAGTCCCCCGGCTCTGTCCCTTGCTTCCACGGTGTTTGGCCAGATTAGACCCAGCAACGCCCCTTCCTCTAGCCTCCAACCACCCTCCAACCCTTTTGCCAGTCGCAACCTCGGGAACCAGCCACTCAGCTATCCTCGGCTTCCGGGACCAGCTAACACCATTTTCTGAGCTTAGCTCCTTATTACCCGTTAACATGAGCTTCCAAATTCGTCAGAATTTTTCCCCTGGGGTGGAGGCCGCTGTCCATCGCCCGGCCAACGTGCCCCTGGGGGCCTTCTACACTTACCTCTCTCTGGGCTTCTATTTTGACCGCGACAATGTGGCTCTGGAGGGCATGATCCACTTTTTCCATGAATTGACAGAGCAGAAGCACGAAGGCGCCGAGCGTTTCTTGAAAATGCAAAACCAGTGCGGCTGCCACGCCCTTTTCCAGGACGGTCAGAAGCCACAGCAAGATGAGTGGGGTAAAACCCAGGACGCTGTGGAAGCCGCCGTTCTCAGGGAGCAGGAGCAGAACCTGAACCTGAACCAGGCCCTTCTGGATCTGCGTGACGTGGGTTGTGCCCGCGCAGACCCCCACCTCTGTGACTTCTTGGAGAGCCACTTCCTAGATGAGCAGGTAAAAGCCGTCAAGAAGATGGGCGATCACCTGACCAGCCTCCGCCGGCTGGCTGGGCTGGAAGAGTATCTGTTTGAAAGGCTCGCCCTCAGTCGTGACTAGCGAGCCTCTGGAGCCCAGCGGCCTCTGAGGAGCCCCTCTGGCGTCAGGGCTTCTGCCTGCAGTCCCGTCTCTCAGCTTCTCACAGCTTTTTTTTTTTTTTTTTTTTGCTGCGGTACGCGGGCCTCTCACTGTTGTGGCCTCTCCCGTTGCGGACCACAGGCTCCGGACGCGCAGGCTCAGCGGCCATGGCTCAGGGGCCCAGCCGCTCCGCGGCCTGTGGGATCTTCCTGGACCGGGGCATGACCCCGTGACCCCTGCGTGGGCGGGCGGACTCTCAACCACTGCGCCAGCAGGGAAGCCCTCTCACAGCTTTTTAACCGCCCTGTAGCCCTCTCCCAAGCCTTGGACCAAATGGGAAAAATAAAGCTTTCTGTAGCCAAGAAAAAAGAGAGAGAGAGAGAACAAAAAAGTACAGTAGCTTACAGAAATCCTTTCAAATCAGGATGGGTTCATTTGTATAAAAGAAAGTCTTCAAGAAAACGCTAGGTTGAAGAAAAGATATATTTTTATTTTTAGAAGAAGTTGCCAGATCTCTTTCCAAAAGGACTGAAATAATTCATATTTCCTTTGGCAAAGTATGCAAGTACCTTTTTCTCTACATCCCAGTAGTTGGCACTACTGTTTCTTTCTAACAATCAGGTAGAGGTAATGAATAACCTCATTATTACTTTAATTTGCATTTCTCTAACTACTAATGAATTTGAGCACCTTTTCGTATGTTTACTGGCAACTGAATTTGCTCTTCCACAAAATGCCTATTTATATGACTGGGCCATTTTTTATGAGATAGTTTATCTTTTGCTTGCCTTGTGTAAGAGTTCTTGGTGTATTTTCATAACAAATCTTCTACCTGTCACTTGCATTACAATTATTTTTTCCAAATTCGTCATTTGTCTATTGACTTTGCCCATGATATCTTCACCATACAAGAGTGTGAATTTTTATACAGTTAAATATGATTAAGCTTCTGCTTAAAAGGGTCTTTCCTCATCGCTAGCAATTCTCATAAAATCCGGGAATGTAGTCTCCCAGAATATCTTGCAAGATATTATAGTTTAATTTTTTTATATTTAGTTTTTACATCTATCTTTAATTATCTATTAAAGATAGATGTAAAAACTATTTATTTATTTTATGTTATTTTATTTTTTTATCCAAAATGTGTTTATTAGGATGGTTTCCCATTCATCTTGATTCTGGGGGCTTTTAGTGCTGCTTCATACATAAGATAGGGGTCCAAGTTTTTCTTCCAAATGGATAGCCAGCTTTGCCAGGATCATTCATTATAAAATGTATCCTTTTCCCACAGAACTAAACTATCAATTTTCTAATACAGATGATGCTTATACATTTCAGGATCTATTTCCAGATTATTTATTTTATTCTAGAGATCTAGTTACCTATTCCTATGCCAATACAACATTTAATTTATAGTATGTTCTGACATCTTGTAAATCCTCTCTCACTAGTCTTTTTATCATATTTTTCTGCACCATCTTTGGGCATTTATTTTTCTATATAAACTTTAATATTATTTTATTGACTCCTCCTCACTCCAAAGCCACTGGAATCCTAACTGCATAAAAAAATGCATTAAATTCATATATTAATTTTGGAAGAATTAGCCATTTTAATATTGTCTTCCCATCCAAAAACATGGTATTTCTATTTGTTTATATCTTGTTTTGTGTCCCTCTATAAGACACACAACTTCTAATGAATTATTTGCTTCATATAAGTCCTATACCTTTCTTGTTAAATTTCTTTTTATTTTATACTTTTGTTGTTATTATTTTTTAACATTTCCATTTGTAGCTGTTTATTTTTATAATAGATAAAAATTGCTGATTTTTATATATTTATCTTGCAGCTAGACAGCTAGCCAAATTATCTTATTAATTCTAAGAAGTTTTTTACTACAGCTTCCTGGATTTTCCATGTATATAATCATATGGTCAGAAAAAGAGATTGTTCTCCTCTTTCCCAGTATTTTTACCGATTATTTTATCTGTTTATTATATTTGCAAGAACCTCCAAGACAATGTTAAATAATACTGGGGGCGGATTCCCTGGTGGCGCAGTGGTTGGGAGTCCACCTGCCGAGGCAGGGGACGTGGGTTCGTGTCCCGGTCCGGGAAGATCCCACGTGCCGCGGAGCGGCTGGGCCCGTGAGCCATGGCCGCTGAGCCTGCGCGTCCGGAGCCTGTGCTCGGCAACGAGAGAGGCCACAGCAGTGAGAGGCCCGCGTACCACAAAAAAAAAAAAAAAAAAAAAAATACTGGGGAGAGTAGGCATTCCTGTCTAGTTCTTGGTTTGAACTGAAATGGTTTTACCATTTTACCATTTAGGATAATACTTGCTGTTCATTTCTGGTAAATAATCTTTATTTTATTCAGAGTATTTTTCAGAAATAGTTGATAAATTTTCAAATGTCTTTTCAATTGATAAGTTGATTTTTTTTTCTTTAGCTTGTTGATTAATGGATTATGCTGATAGATTTCCAGTACTGAACTATATTTGCATTCTTGGAATAAACTGTACTTCTTGGGCTTCCCTGGTGGCGCAGTGGTTGGGAGTCCGCCTGCCGATGCAGGGGACACGGGTTTGCGCCCCGGTCTGGGAGGATCCCACATGCCGCAGAGCGACTGGGCCCGTGAGCCATGGCCGCTGAGCCTGCACGTCCGGAGCCTATGCTCCGCAACGGGAGAGGCCACAACAGTGAGAGGCCGGCGTATCGCAAAAAAAAAAAAAAAAAAAAGAAAAAAAAAAAACTGTACTTCTTTTACTACTCTTAGATACACTAATAGAATCTATTTGCTAATATTTTAGAAAGTTTGCATCTACATTCATACATGATCATTGTCTATGACCTAGACTAGTTTATAAAACATTTGAACTATGTATTCTTTAAAAATAAGGAAAAAAACTCAATTGTGAATCTGTCTGGTCCTATTGCCTTCTTCAATCTTAGCTTTTTAATCGCTTTTCCAACATCATGTTTGGTAATTGGTACATTTATATTTTTCACTTCAGTTTATTCCTTTGGGGGATTTATATGTACAGTTATTTTAATCTCCATCATTTCCAATTTTACATACTTTTTCGTCTCCTTTTTCTTTAATCTTAGAACCAGGGTTTGAACTCAAGTCTTTCTGCTTCCAGCCTGAGTCCTCATGCCACGGCTCCATACTATGCTCTTAGAGGTTAATTAAGGCTGAATCCATAAATGTAAATTATTTTGACTTGTTTAATTAAAACAATCAGTCAATTGCAAAAGTTAGATTTATACAAATTTTAAATTATTCTAATTTTTACTTAAGATAGCTATCTTGGCATAAGCAGAATCATCAATAACATGGTCATGCTTGCAAGATCTCAGGGAATTTGAATTGTCTTCATTTAGCAAGGAGACTCATTGTTTCCTTCATCCTAAAACTAGTTTTTGACCAGCACCAATAATTTCCATAGAAGAAAGTGAAACCCACTTTATCTGAGACTATGATTACTATTTAATTCTTGAAAATGATGTTCAAACTAACATGAAATTTCATTCACTTTAATAAAATATTACCTATTTAGGAAGAAGCTTTACTGTTATCTCTAGGGATATATTAATATCATTAAAAAGAACATACGGTTGAGAAAATTGCATGTACATTTATAATTTTGTTCCCTTCTGAGTATGAAAGACTATTTAATTAAGATTATTACTATCTTTAAAGCTTTTTCTCAAAGGAAATGTTCTTCATTCTAAGCTACATATCTTCTTTGGAGGGAAAAAAAGGAATTTTAAAAGAAATCCTGAAATACTCTGAGTGCATATGCTCTGGTTATACCCAAAGGAGGACTTCGTTTCTCCTTCCCTCATTATATTTCTGTAGTATAATATAAATCAGGGTTGCTTGCATGTGCTTGCTTTCTTTCTCTCTCAGTGACAATTTTTTTCATGAGCCAACTGGAGAGATAAACCAATTCTTCATATAATCCAGGCAAAAACAAAAGAAAAGAGTTGGGGGGGTGCCAGGCAGGAGGGTACAGAAAAGTCCACCCTCTGGACTTGGACATGGACACATGTTATTGCTCAGACATCCGTTTTGCTTTGTCCTCAGTATAAACATTTTCTCTGCCTTCACGGTCAATCTACTTCAATTAGTCCCATGCTCTTCTGTTACCCTTCCACCACAGAGTTCCACTTCCTGACTTCTATTGTCCTATGTATAATCTGGTCTCTGCTGAAACTGTTCTCCCAAAGGCCACCTTCCCTGTGGCAAGTGGAACTGTGCCCCACCCCCCCAGAAAAATTCATATGTTGCAGTTCTAACCCCCAGTATCTCAGTATGTGTCCTTATTTGGAAATAGGGTTCTTGTAGATATAATTAGTTAAGGTGAGGTCATCCTGGAGTAGGGTGGGCCCTAATCTAATATGACTGGTGTCCTGATAAAAAGGGGAAATTTGGACACAGGCATGCACACAGAGAGAACGCCATCTGATGACAAAAGCAGAGATTGGGGTGTTGTGTCTACAAGCTAAAGAATGGCAAGGTTGCCAGCAAATCACCAGAAGCTAGGGGAGAGGCATGTAACAGTTTCTTTCTCATACCCTCAGAAGGAACCAACCCTGCCAACACCTTGATCTTGGCCTTCTAGCCACCAGAATTGTGATTCTATACACTTCTGTTGTTTAACCCACCTAGTTTGTAGTTCTGTCATAGAAGCCCTAGCAAACTAATACTCTCTTCTTCCAAATTTAATGGTGTTGGGCTTCCCTGGTGGCGCAGTGGTTTAGAATCTGCCTGCCAATGCAGGGGACACGGGTTCAAGCTCTGGTCCGGGAAGATCCCCCATGCCACAGAGCAACTAAGCCCATGTGCCACAACTACCGAGCCTGTGCTCTAGAGCCCACGAGCCACAACTACTGAGCCCGCATGCCACAACTACTGAAGTCTGCACGCCTAGAGCCCGTGCTTCTCAACAAGAGAAGCCACTGCAATGAGAAGCCCGTGCACTGCAAAGATGAGTAACCCCTGCTCACCGCAGCTAGAGAAAGCCCACACGCAGCAACGAAGACCCAATGCAGCCAAAAATAAATAAATAAAAATTTTAAAAAAAATTTAATGGTGTTTTCTCTTTACTCATCTACATTAACTTCTCATTTCAATTGATAACAGTGGCCACCAAGTCCTTGTGAAACTCTCTCCTTATGTTACAAAATCATTATCCATTGATCTTCCATTGTTTCTTCCTATCTTCTTCTCTAACTTCTCTTCCTCCACCCCCCCAAAAATGTCAGTGCCCCCAAGTGTCTGTCCACAATCATTCCCATTATTATTAGTGGTAATATTATTAGTGGTAATAAATTTTTTGAAATATCTAGCTTTTATTGAACATATGCCAGGTACCATTCTAAATATTTTACATATATCATCTTATTTAATCCTCACATCTCCTCCAAGGAAAATGCTATTTTCTATCCCATTTTACAGATGAGTAGACTGAGGCTTAGAGAGGTTAAGTAACTTGCCCAAGGTCACACAAAAAGTATGTGGCAGAGCTAGGGTTCAAACTCAGGTCTCTCTGACCCCAGAGTACAGAGTTGTTTTCACACTGGTTCTCATTCTTTCTCCATAAAGAATAGACCTCCCTCCTTCCTCTGAAATCTTATGGAATTCTACTGCTTTGTTTTCTATTCAATACAGACAATCTTGTATTCTACATCTCCAGAGCCATTTCCCTCCCATTCTCTAAAGTCTGAACTTCCACCTCAAACTCCTCTTGTCCAAAACTGAACTCTTCCCATTTCCTTCCAAATATGCTTTGCCTTCTGTACCTGCTATTCGTTCCACAATCTCCTCAGCCACCCATGCTTGGAAACTTCATAGTATTTTTTTTAATATTTATTTATTTGGCTGCACTGGGTCTTAGTTGTGGCACGCTGGATGTTTAGTTGCGGCATGTGGGATCTACTTCCCTGACCAGGGATCGAACCCCGGCCCCCTGCGTTGGGAGGGCGGAGTATTAACTGCTAGATCACCAGGGAAGTCCCCATAGTATTTTCGATTCATGTCTGTCCCATGTTTCTTTTTATAATCAGTTGCAAAGTTGTGCTAATTCTACCCAAAACTTCTGTCCAGGTTGCCCACTCCTCTCCATCCCACCAGCCTGAACTAACCTAACAACTGCATAATGTCCTCCACATCCCATCCTTTCCATCCTCCTGTCCTACATTCTACATCCAGCTCCTCTTAAAACACTCATCTCATCAGGTTGCACTGCTGCTGCACTGCTCACTGCCTGCAGAATAAGGTCCAAACTTCTTACACAGACCATAACGACCCCTACGATCTAGTTTCCATCTATCTTTCCAATCTCTTTTGTGCACCAAACAAAACTTGTGGCAGTTCTATACACACCCAGGCTTTTCTGCCACAGTTCCACATGGCATGTTCCATCTCTAATCCTTTAAGTTTAGTGCAAATTTCTTGCTCTAAAATTCAGCTTCAGATCTTTCACTGGCTGTTGAATAGTCCTCCCTCCTCTGAACTCGCTTTACAGTTTATTTATATTTATCCTGAACCATTATCAGTTATTGATCTAGAGGTCTGATATCCCCCACCAGACTATGAGTTCCTAAAGGGCAGGCACCGTGATTAATCTCAGAATTTTCCACAGCACTTAACTCAGTATTTAGCATATGGTAGGTATTCGGTAGGTAATCACTGGCTTAGTTTTTAAAGTCTCTATGTAAATGAACGTATTAACCAAACTGACTATTAGACTGTTTGAAATTCACAGAGTTCAGAGCAGCTAAAGCCTGAAAGTATATTAAAATCACCAGGAGAACTTGCTCACCTGGGTCCCCTTCCGATCCAGTCTGCTTTGTGTTCCTCTGGAACACTCCAGGCTAAACCATGTCACTGGCCCCAAAGCCCTTTCCTCACCATTCCCACCACACCTTGGAAGTTCATAACAGGTCATTATCCTTCTTCATGTCTCAAAGTCTACAAGATGCTAGGTAGATGCCTAAACCCCTTTGCAGTGATAGCAAGACAACTGGTGTCAAAGTGCTTTGAACTCAGCAGGACCCATTTACCCTGTTGTTATGAGCATCCCTCTGCCAAGAGGCCACCTCTTGGAGGCTTCTGCAAGTCACTGAAGCCTGGTTGTTTAGCAAGTCCATGGGAAAGATTGGAGAAAAACCTCAAAGTTTTCATTTCCAATCCCAAGACATGGGAAAGCTGGGTAATCTCAACTGACCCTTCACCTGGGTGTACAGCCAGGGAGAGCCCCAGGGCCCGATGAGAAACAAGAGCTTATCTTGTCTCTGCAGATTTGAGAATCATGGGGTGAGAGTTATGTGAATGGCAAAGTTTCCAGGCAGGACAGAGAAAGAGCTAAATCAGAGGATCAGAGAATCAGAGCTGGTAGTTTGAATTTTTAACCGGGTCTAGTTACTTTCCCCAAGGCAAGTGGTCAAGAAACTATCAGAAATTCTATACTAGCTCCACAATATTATTAGATAGTGTCATTGTTAATATTCACATGGCTAATAAAAAAATGTAGTTTGTTGAGCACATGCTGTATACCAGGCATGTACTTTATTCTCTATATTTTATACCACTTGGCCCTCATGCTGCCCCTGTGAAGAATTATGACTATTAGGAAACTAAGGTTCAGAAAAATAAGTAATGTCCCAAGGTCACACAGCTTCTAAGGGACAGACATTCCAAGGCAGAGTGGAAAGCAAGAGCAAAGACACAGAGATGAGGAAAAGCAAAGTATTCACAGAGACCTGCAAGTAGTTGGGTGTTCCTGGAGAATAAAGCATGAGAAGACCATGGAGAGAGGAGTTGCCCTTGTATTCTATGTTAGGCAAATGGCTATCTTGCAGATAATTGGGTGCCTTTGAAGAGTTTCATGCAGGAGAGTAACACATGAGACTTTTGATTTGAAAACTGAGGTGGAGAATGGATTGGAGGGGACAGCTGAAATGCAGGGAGATCAGCTGGAAAACTGTGCAGGTAATCCTGGAAAGAGGTGATGACACCTTTGTGCCTTCTCCATCTCTTGGATGATGGAGGGAAAGCGGTGGAACAGAGAAATACTTGGAAGATAAATCAGTAGTCTTGGGAAAGTATCGCATAAGGTTTCAGCTTATAACATCTCCAACCTCTTCAACTGCGCCTCAGACTCTCATATCCAATGTTCTGTGGATGATTCGTGAGTATTATGTCAAATTATGCAGGGGACACAAGAATGAACAAAACAAGGTTTCTGATCACTTTCTAGTTGGGACAGATAATGCCAATCAACACAAAATTACCTGGTAGATAAAAGTGTTATGCAGACAATTAACAAAAGGTGATATGATAGGGTTTGGGTACCTTTAGAATGAGTGGTCAGGGAAACCTTTATGAAGAGACGCCTTTAGGCTTGCTAATGAAACAGGAGGGGAGGGGGCAGGGCACAACCTTTAAAAGAATGACATGGCCATAGGACATGACAAAAACTGTTTAGAACCAACTAGGTCCAAGATGGCAGAAAATTCGACTTCCAGTGGACCTTAAGCCTCATTATACACTCATTGTAATACATTAGCATGCTAAATGATACACCCACCAGTGCCATAACAGTTCTGAGGCTGACCATCAAAGTCCAAAAAGTGGGCAGTGGCCCAATTCCTGGAAATCCCTGGCCTTTCTCCGAAATAATTAGAATAATCCTCCCACTCATTAGCCTATGAAATTACCCAGCCCATAAAAACTAACCACACCATATTTCAAAGCTCTCTCACCTCCTGAGATGGCTCACACTCTGCCTGTGGAGTGTGTTTCTCTCTAAATAAATCCATGTCTTACCTGTCACTTCATCTCTGAATTCTCTCCTAATGAAGCAAGAACCTTAAATTCACCGGGAACACTAAAGCCATATGAAAAATCAAGGGAAAGAAGTGGCTTCCTGGGTTGGAAGAATCCAAAGCAGACCAGTGCAGCTGGAACAGAATGGGCAAAGGAGAAAAGGGAACAAAAGTATATCAGAGACGTAGACAGTGTCCAGGTCACGTAGGACTTTGAAAGTAAGGTTAAGGGATTTAGATTTTATTTGAAGTATCATGGGAAGCTGGAGGAAGGTTTTAATCAAGGGACTATTTTTACCTAATTTAAGTTGCTAAGTGATTACTCTGGCTTGTTGTGGAAAATATAGGCAGGGCAGATGCGAAAGCAGGCAAATTTTATAGTTGTTCATTGAGAAATGGTGGTGGCTTGGAGAAAAGAGAATGGATCAAGGATCTGTTTTGGGGGGTTTTTTTTTGCGGTACGCGGGCCTCTCACTGTTGTGGCCTCTCCCGTTGCGGAGCACAGGCTCCGGATGCGCAGGCTCACCGGCCATGGCTCACGGGCCCAGCCGCTCCGCGGCATGTGGGATCTTCCCGGACCAGGACACGAACCTGTGTCCCCTGCATCAGCAGGCGGATTCTCAACCACTGCGCCACCAGGGAAGCCCAAGGATCTGTTTTGATAGATTAAACGTGGAAGGTAAGAAAGAAAGAATCAAAAGTGACTCAGGGATGCAGAAGACTGTGAAGGAGCAGTTTGGCAAGAAATCAACAGCTGGGTTTTCGACACGTTGAGTCTGAGATTTCTTTTAGAGATCCAAATGCTAAGTAGGCAGTTGGTAATACAAGTCTGGAATTCAGGAGAGAATCTGAGGATAGAAATGTACATTTCAGAATGATCAGCCTACAGATGGTATTTAAAGCCGTAGGACTGAATGAGATGTCTTAGTGAATAAGAAAGAACAAAGAGGCCGAAACAGAGCCTGGAGACACTCAGACATTTAGAAGTCAGAAAAAAAGAGGAGACAGAAGAGGGACATTGAGATGGAGCCAATAAGTGGCAAGAAGCCAAAAAAGAGTGTGATGTTGAAACTGAGCAGGACCCTGCGGGGTCCTCCGAGGGTACAAATCCTTTCTGTGTCTCCCATTTCTTGTAGGAAATAGGCTTCCTTCAGCTTCCTTGACCTTACCTGAGTTCCAAAGGGCAGAGTCAAACAGTTGCTTATCAGTGAAGGGAGGGAATGCAGAAACAAAGGAGGAGCAGACTTGAAACTAAAGTGCAGCCTTGGGGCAGGCTCCTGGTTCTTCCTCAAGGAATATACATAACAATATCTTTGAGTTCTTCTGCAAAACTAAGCCCCCCACCCAGGTGAAGGATGGCAACTTCAGGCTGAAGGCAAGATTCCTGGAGCACCGCCCTGTTACCTCAACTTCAACCAATCAGAAGACGGTCACACACTCTGCAGCCCTCACCCCAAATTTTCCCTGTAAAAACTTCTCTCTGAAAACCACCCAGGGGGTTCAGGTTTTTGAGCACTAGCCATCCTTTTCCCTTGCTTGGCCCTGAAATAAAACTTTCTCTGCTAAAAAAAAAAAAAAGAAAGAAAAAGTGAGAGGAAGAATTATTTTCTCTGCATATCTTTTTATGTAATATGAATTTCTATCATGTGCCTGCATGGCTTCCATTAAGTGAGATCCAAGGAAATACTCTGCTAAAAGGCTGTACAAGTAGAGACCCCTGTGGCACTGCCATCTCCCCAGCACAGAGGAGGGCCATCTCACACAGAGGGGTCCTCTGGGCAGCCATAGAAGAGGACGGGGGTAGTTCTCTTGTGACTTCCACATCCTCTCTCCACATCTCTCCCACTTCTGTTCCTTCCCCGAACAGTCTTAGACCATCAAGGGCTGCAGATTATGACCGTCCTAAACTGACTCTGACAGAGAGCTCATGAGCTGCAGGATGTTCTGCACTGAAACTTTCCTTTGACCAAACTGAGTAAAAGTAAGACTGCTTTCTAGGGAGCAACTTTTCTGCTCAAACGAAAAGAAAAAAAGCAATCGCCGGGAGAGGACATTACTTTTATTCAGATACACGGCACATTCTTCTTGCTTTCTTTTTTTTTTTTAATCATCTTTTTTGCAGTATAATTGCTTTACAATGGTGTGTTAGTTTCTGCTGTATAACAAAGCGAATCAGCTATACATATCCATATATCCCCCAATCTCATCCCTTTTGCATCTCCCTCCCACCCTCCCTATCCCACCCTTCTAGGTGGTCACAAAGCACCAAGCTGATCTCCCTGTGCTACGAGGCTGCTTCCCACTTGCTATCTATTTTACATTTGGTAGTGTATATATGTCCATGCAACTCTCTCACTTCGTCCCAGCCTACCCTTCCCCTTCCCCTTCCCCTTGTTCTCAAGTCCATTCTCTACATCTGCGTCTTTATTCCTGTCTTTTCCCTAGGTTCTTCAGAACCTTCTTCTTTTTTATTTTTAGATTCCATATATATGTGTTAGCATACAGTACTTATTTTTCTCTTTCTGACTTGCTTCACTCTGTATGACAGTCTCTAGGTCCGTCCACCTCACTACAAATAACTCAATTTCCTTTCTTTTTATGGCTGAGTAATATTCCACTGTATATATGTGCCACATCTTCTTTATGCATTCAACTGTCGAGGGACACTTAGGTTGCTTTCATGTCATGGCTACTGTAAATAGAGCTGCAATGAACATTGTGGTACATGAATCTTTTTGAATTATGGTTTTCTCAGGGTATATGCCCAGCAGTGGGATTGCTGGGTCGTATGGTAGTTCTGTTTTTCGTTTTTAAAGGAACCTCCATACTGTTCTCCATAGTGGCTGTATCAATTTACATTCCCACCAACAGTGCAAGAGGGTTCCCTTTTCTCCACACCCTCTCCAGCATTTATTGTTTGTAGATTTTTTGATGATGGCCATTCTGACCTGTGTCAGGTGATACTTCATTGTGGTTTTGATTTGCATTTCTCTAATGATTAGTGATATTGAGCATCCTTTCATGTGTTTGTTGGCAATCTGTATATCCACTTTGGAGAAATGTCTATTTAGGTCTTCTGCCCATTTTTGGATTGGGTTGTTTGTTTTTTTTGATATTGAGCTGCATGAGCTGCTTGTGTATTTTGCAGATTAATCCTTTGTCAGTTGCTTCGTTTGCAAATATTTTCTCCCATTCTGAGGGTTGTCTTTTCATCTTATTTATGGTTCCTTTGCTGTGCAAAAGCTTTTAACTTGCATTACATCCCATTTGTTTATTTTTGTTTTTATTTCCATTTCTCTAGGAGGTGGGTCAAAAAGGATTTTGCTGTGATTTATGTCATAGAGTGTTCTGCCTATGTTTTCCCCTAAGAGTTTCATAATGTCTGGCCTTACATTTAGGTCTCTAATCCATTTTGAGTTTATTTTTGTGTATGGTGTTAGGGAGTGTTCTAATTTCATTCTTTTACATGGAGCTGTCCAGTTTTCCCAGCACCACTTATTGAAGAGGCTTCTTTTCTCCATTGTAAATTCCTTCCTTTTTTATCAAAAATAAGGTGACCACATATGCGTGGGTTTATCTCTGGGCTTTCTATCCTGTTCCATTGATCTATATTTCTGTTTTTATGCCAGTACCATACTGTCTTGATTACTGTAGCTTTGTAGTACAGTCTGAAGTCAGGGAGCCTGATTCCTCCAGCTCCGTTTTACTTTCTCAAGATTGCTTTGGCTATTCAGGGTCTTTTGTACTTCCATACAAATTGTGAAATTTTTTGTTCTAGTTCTATGAAAAATGTCATTGGTAGTTTGAAAGGGATTGCATTGAATCTGTAGATTGCTTTGGGTAGTATAGTCGTTTTCACAATGTTGATTCTTCCAATCCAAGAACATGGTATATCTCTTTATCTGTATCATCTTTAATTTCTTTCACCAGTGTCTTATAGTTTTCTGCATAGAGGTCTTTTGTCTCCTTAGGTAGGTTTATTCCTAGGTATTTTATTCTTTTTGTTGCAATGGTAAATGGGAGTGTTTCCTTAATTTCTCTTTCAGATTTTTCATCATCAGAGTATAAGAAAGCAAGAGATTTCTGTGCATTAATTTTGTATCCTGCTACTTTACCAAATTCATTGATTAGCTCTAGTAGTTTTCTGGTAGTATCTTTAGGATTCTCTATGTATAGTAACATGTCATCTGCAAACAGTGACAGCTTTACTTCTTCTTTTCTGATTTGTATTCCTTTTATTTCTTTTTTTTCTCTGATTGCTGTAGCTAAAACTTCCAAAACTATGTTGAATAATAGTGTTGAGAGTGGGCAACCTTGGCTTGTTCCTGATCTTAGTGGAAATGGTTTCAGTTTTTCACCATTGAGACCGATGTTGGCTGTGGGTTTGTCATATATGGCCTTTATTATGCTGAGATAAGTTCCCTCTATGCCTACTTTCTACAGGGTTTTTATCATAAATGGGTGTTGAATTTTGTCAAAAGCTTTTTCGGCACCTATTGAGATGATCATATGGTTTTTCTCCTTCAATTTTTTAATATGGTGTATCACATTGATTGATTTGCGTATATTGAAGAATCCTTGCATTCCTGGGATAAACCCCACTTGATCATGGTGTGTGATCCTTTTAACGTGCTGTTGGAGTCTGTTTGCTAGTATTTTGTTGAGGATTTTTGCATCTATGTTCATTAGTGATATTGGCCTGTAGTTTTCTTTTTTGGTGACATCTTGTCTGGTTTTAGTCTCAGGGTGATGGTGGCCTCGTAGAATGAGTTTGGGAGTGTTCCTCCCTCTGCTGTATTTTGGAAGAGTTTGAGAAGGATAGGTGTTAGCTCTTCTCTAAATGTTTGATAGAATTCGCCTGTGAAGCCATCTGGTCCTGGGCTTTTGTTTGTTGGAAGATTTTTAATCACAGTCTCAATTTCAGTGCTTGTGATTGGTCTGTTTATATTTTTTATTTCTTCCTGGTTCAGTCTCAGAAGTTTGTGCTTGTCTAAGCATTTGTCCATTTCTTCCAGGCTGTCCATTTTACTGGCATAGAGTTGCTTATAGTAATCTCTCATGATCCTTTGTATTTCTGCAGTGTCAGTTGTTACTTCTCCTTTTTCATTTCTAATTCTATTGATTTCAGTCTTCTCCCTTTTTTTCTTGATGAGTCTGGCAAATGGTTTATCAATTTTGTTTATCTTCTCAAAGAACAAGTTTTAGTTTTATTGATCTTTGCTCTTGTTTTCTTTTTTTCTATTTCATTTATTTCTGCTATGGTCTTTATGATTTCTTTCTTTCTTCTAACTTTGGGGTTTTTTTTTCTTCTTTCTCTAATTGCTTTAGGTTTAAGTTTAGGTTGTTTATTTGAGATGTTTCTTGTTTCTTGAGGTAGGCTTGTATTACTATAAACTTCCCTCTTAGAACTGCTTTTGCTGCATCCCATAGGTTTTGGGTCATTGTGTTTTCATTGTCATTTGTTTCTAGGTATTTTTGATTTCTTCAGTGATCTCTTGGTTATTAAGTAGTGTATTGTTTAGCCTCCATGTGTTTGTATTTTTTACAGATTTTTTCCTGTAATTGATATGTACTCTCAGAGCATTGTGGTCAGAAAAGATAATTAATACAATTTCAATTTTCTTAAATTTACCAAGGCTTAATTTGTGACCCAAGATACGATCTATCCTGGAGAATGTTCCATGAGCACTTGAGAAGAAAGTGTATTCTGTTGTTTTTGGATGGAATGTTCCAAAATGTCAATTAAGTCTATCTGATCTAATCTGTCTTTTATAGCTTGTGTTTCCTTATTTATTTTCATTTTGGATGATCTGGCCATTGGTGAAAGTGGGGTGTTAAAGTCTCCTACTATTATTGTGTTACTGTTGAATATCAATTTCCCATTTTATGGCTGTTAGCCTTTGCCTTATGTATTGAGGTGCTCCTATGTTGGGTGCATAAATATTTACAATTTTTATATCTTCTTCTTGGATTGATCCCTTGATCATTATGTAGTGTCCTTCTTTGTGTCTTGTAATAGTCTTACTTTTAAAGTCTATTTTGTCTGATATGAGTATGGCTACTCCAGCTTTCTTGTGATTTCCATTTGCATGAAATGTCTTTTTCCATCCCTCACTTTTGGTCTATATGTGTCCCTACATCTGAAGTGGGTCTACTGTAGATAGGTTATATACAGGTCTTGTTTTTGTATCCATTCAGCCAGTCTATGTCTTTTGGTTGGAGCATTTAATCCATTTACCTTTATGGTAATTATAGATATGTTCCTGTTACCATTTTCTTAATTGTTTTGGGTTTGTTACTGTAAGTCTTTTCCTTTTCTTCTGTTTCCTGCCTAGAGAAGTTCCTTTAGCATTTCGTGTAAAGCTGGTTTGGTGATGCTGAATTCTCTTAGCTTTTGCTTGTCTGTAAAGGTTTTAATTTCTCCGTCAAACCTGAATGAGATCCTTGCTGGATAGAGTAATCTTGGTTGTAGGTTTTTCCCTTTCATCACTTTAAATATGTCCTGTCACTCCCTTCTGGCTTGCAGAGCTTCTGCTGAAAGATCAGCTGTTAACCTTATGGGGATTCCCTTGTATTTTGTTTGTTGCTTTTCCCTTGCTGCTTTCAATATTTTTTCTTTGTTTTTAATTTTTGATAGCTTGATTAATATGTGTCTTGGCATGTTTCTCCTTGGATTTATCCTGTATAGGACTTTCTGCACTTCCTGAACTTTATTGACTATTTCCTTTCCCATATTAGGGAAGTTTTCAACTATAATCTCTTCAAATATTTTCTCAGTCCCTTTTTTTTTCTCTTCTTTTTCTGGCACCCCTATAATTTGAATGTTGGTGCATTTAATATTGTCCCAGAGGTCTCTGAGACTGTCCTCAATTCTTTTCATTCTTTTTTCTTTATTCTGCTTTAAACGTCCTTATTAAACGTTTGTTGTATTTTTTTGCATTCTATTTCCAAGATTTTGGATCATCTTTACTATCATTACTCTGAATTCTTTTTCAGGTAGACTGCCTATTTCCTCTTCATTTTTTTGGTCTGGAGGGTTTTTACCTTGCTCCTTCATCTGCTGTATGTTTCTCTCTCTTCTCATTTTGCTTAACTTACTGTGTTTGGGGCAACCTTTTTCCAGTCTGCAGTTTCATAGTTCCCGTTGTTTTTGGTGTCTGCCCCCAGTGGGTAAGTTTGGTTCAGTGCGTTGTTTAGGCTTCCTGGTGGAGGGGACTGGTGCCTGTATTCTGGTGAATGAGGCTGGATCTTGTCTTTTTGGTAAGCAGGATCGCATCTGGTGGTGTTTTTTGGGGTGTCTGTGAACTTATGATTTAGGCAGTACATGGCACATTTTACTCCTATTAGCTTCACACCTTTTTTGCCCCATGCTTCTCTGTTTTTTCTACTGTGGTTCTGTGATGATGCTGATCCAGGGGGCAATTTATAGGGGATGATACAGCTTTGTCAGAAGGAAAAGATATCCTCCTCTCCAAATGCTATTTAGCAAGCCTTTGCCGGCAAAATAAACAGGAGGGATAAGACCTGTCTGACACAGGGAAGAGGGGCTTCTGAGGGTGTAGCATTGTTCTTGTTTTTGGCTGACACATTGACCGATCATCCATGCAGCACAGAAGGAGAGTTTTGGTGCCACTGTTCAGTGTTTATGGCACATGCACACATAACCAAGTACGCCCACCTAAAGTATTCTTCGCTGATTGTAGCTTTTCACTTTTCACATATACCAAGGGACTCAAAGGCTATGTGGACTAGTGGAAATCCAGGCAGAGTAAGCATTTCTACCTTGGAATGACTGTAGAGGAAAAGAAAAGGAAAAGGAAAGACCCACAACTTTATCTCTTTCACAAGCTTCACTTCAAATGAGGTTTGACAACTAAAGTCATCATTAAAATTTTGGAAATTAGTGTTTACCATAATCAGAGAGTTGCTTCTAAATTGTATGAAGAGCCAAAAAATCTGACAAGTAATACGTTCTACAAATTGAAAGTGCTTTAGTCAGTTTTCCAGTGAGCTCACAAAAGGAACATTTGTGCCCACCTCTAACATGTTTTCATGTTTATGAATGAGAACAGAAAAATATTGTATATTATGGAAAACATAAAAACCATATTTAAGGGACTTCCCTGGTGGCACAGTGGTTAAGAATCCTCCTGCCAATGCAGGGGACACGGGTTCAAGCCCTGGTCCAGGAAGATCCCACATGCCACGGAGCAACTAAGCCTGTGTGCCACAACTACTGAGCCTGTGTGCCACAACCTGAAGCCCGTGTGCCTAGAGCCTGTGCTCCACAGCAAGAGAAGCCACTGCAGTGAGAAGCCCAAGCACTGCAGCAAAGAGTAGCCCCTATTTACCACAACTAGAGAAAGCCTGTGCACAGCAACGAAGACCCAACGCAGCCATAAATTAATAAATAAATTTACTTTTTAAAAAAAAACATATTTTAAAAAATAATAACTTTCCAAAAACAGTTAAGACTATATGTGATGATATATCTACTCTCACATTTGTCAAGGTAGCTGTAAAATATTGTTCATTATAACACATGAATAATGTACATATAATATTTAAGATCCCACATTCCCAAACAGTGAGCTTTAAAGAAATACTTGGAGTAACATAAATTTTACTGCTTAAACAGCAGCAAAAAAAAAGCCTAGGCAATGTAATCAGCAATTTAAGCAGCCATCTATTTGTCTAAAAGTGCTCATATTTCTAAACTGCATAATGCTTTCGAATAAGCACAGTATTTAATTCGATAGCTAAGGATCAAACTCTGAGTTTTGTTTAAATAACTATTTCTCATACGGTAAAGAAACCTAAACCCAGGCTGTCTACAAGACACCAACATTTTTAGAGAAAAATAAAATAAAATATGGTGATTTTTATAAAAATCCCTACTTGTAAATCAACAATGAACATTTTTTTTTACTATTCACTTAATTGTTTCCTAGAAATAAACATTCACACTGAGGATTATTACTTAAAAAAAAACACACAACTTTTTTTTCTGGAACAGTAGACAACTAATATTACTATTTTCTATTCTTACTGAAGATGGAGTTCAGTTGACATTGCCTTATCTAGATTTGCTCATAACTCAATGTTAACATCCCAAGAAATTGTTGTTTCCCTAGTTCTCCAACCCATTTTCTTCCAATTAAAACAATAACAACAGAAACCATTCTAAAATTCAAAATTATATATGTATGTACTTGCATGTGTGTATATCATGCTAGGAATTTTTTGTTTTCATAGTACAAATATCACAAATATAAAAGCTGAAAAACTCTGCTTTGTATTTTGGATTAGCTCATATTCCTGAGTAATTTCTGGATTTAAACATTTCTCTTTGTCTCTGTTTTTATTCTCACTAAAAACTCTTCAGGAATAAAAATGCTCACTTTTCTTTTTTTTTAAATTTATTTTTGGCTACATTGGGTCTTCGTTGCTGCACACAGGCTTTCTCTAGTTGCGGCGAGTGTGGGCTACTTTTCATTGCCATGCGCAGGCTTCTTATTGTGGTGGCTTCTTTTGCTGCCGAGCACGGGCTCTAGGTGTGCAGGCTTCCATAGTTGTGGCTTGCGGGCTCTAGAGTGCAGGCTCAGTAGTGGCGCACAGGCTTAGTTGCTCTGTGGCATGTGGGATCTTCCTGGACCAGGGCTCGAACCTGTGTCCCCTGCATTGGCAGGTGGATTCTTAACCGCTGTGCCACCAGGGAAGTCCCCAAAATGCTCACTTTTTAAGAAAAAGAATGAATTCAATTTTGTCTGAATATATTTTATCTCATCTGTTTCTTGCAACTTGTTGCAAACACGTTTTCCCATCTGGTTATAATCGCTAAGGACTTTAATCATTATACCTAAGTCTCCATTATTGTCTTCTTTAAGGCTCACAGTCTCCAGAACATTTTTAGGAATCATATGAACTCCATCGTTAGCCTCTAGCATGTTACAAAATACACTCCCAGGTCCTTTTAGCCAAGACTTGTTTCTTCTAGTCAAACTCAAACCCAGAGGCTATCTATCTAAGCCTACTTTCTTTCTTTCTGAAGAGCAAGCGGATAACTCTGGTTGCAGAACTAAAGAAGTCTGACTGGTCTTCTCTTGGGTGCCCACATGGCTCCTGATTCTCTTAGAGGATCTTAGGTTCCTCTGGGTCTGGTAGCTGTACTCTTGAACTGTTTCTCCATGTAAAGATCTCTGCCCAATTTCTATAGAATCACAAAATGCTGACCCCCTTCCCCACTTTTAGCTCTGACATGCTTAGGAGCTGTTAAGGACAAATAACTACAGTGACTACTGGGGACAAGTCCAAAAATTTTTTTAAGTCTTTTGAGTTAGAAAAATCTCTTGACTGTGATCAAAACGGCTGCCTATTTTTTCAGGGTTTGAGAAGCCTTCTTATCTTTCAGGGTCTCCACCCAAAATTCATCTTCTGAGTTACATGTTTTCAATTCCAGCACAGATGGATTGGGTGACAAAGGAAGCTCTATGTTATGAGGACAGCTATTTATTTCAGGGATGGCAACTCCTAATACAAGGCCAACAATGATTTCCTTGTGTGCCTTTTCTGCTTTTTGGAATCTGCTAGGATCCCATCATCAAAACAGTATGAAACAGTTTTAAGATCTTCACTGCAATTGTCTCTAGAAGTACTGGCTACCTGGTGGTTACTGTTCCTCTGGACAGGCAAACATATAAACATTTACACAGCTCTTTTGGCCTTACCTTGATTTCACTTTCTGGGGGAGAGATGAGGTTTCTATAAAAGCTTTTACTAGTTATGTCTGACAATGAGTCTTGGCTAAGATTTTTAAAATGTGTTTTCTTCTTCTTTCTTTTCTTATCAACAACAGATAAGACTGAAGATGAAAGAGAAAAGGTTGGATGCTGATAAATGTAATCTTTTTTTGGTTTGATATTGCCTAGACCCTTTTTGTCATATTTAGAATGTTTGTTTTTAGGAGTTTTACTCTTTTTACAAGACAAGGCATTGGAAATGTTAGACATGTTTTTCAAAAAATTCAGATTTCCTGAATATAGCCTCATATCTTCATTTTCCTTACACAGCTGAAGCTTATTTTGATGCTTCATGGGATTTTTCATGTCTTATTTGATTTTCTAGCTGTATCTTTTCTATAATGATGACTTGTTCTGAATTTTGCCTTATAGTCACTGGTTATCACACTGGTGCTCACCTAGTTACAATTGACGAGACTTAAAATAAGATAGACAACAGTAAGCTACATTCATCCATGTAATAAACATTTAAGTGGTCACTGTATGCACACAGACCTACACTAGGTATTATCTATGGTCATACCTCAAGGAGGTTTGTTAGAGAAGGGGAGATATAGGTCCTTGAAAAGGAGAAAGTCAGTACTAAATGAGCAAATACATAATAGGTGGTAGGACCAAAGACTGTTATATCTAAAAGTAAATCGTAAGTATTCTCTTAGTGATATTATACATAGTCCACATTACAATAATTTCATTGCAATATAAATAGTATTAGATATGTCTAGCAAAACTGTAAGATGACTCAGCTGTAAGGGGTAGTGACTTGATGTACTTTAGGTAGAAATGGTTACTTTCCCAAGCATGTGCTCTAAAGTGCAGGGAAAAGAAGGTTCCTGTTGTCAATTTGCCAACTTAGTGAAGTTTAAAGAAGGGAATGTTTCTGTTTGATAAAATGTATCAAAGGGGTATGTGATGTTTTGATTAAGAAAGCAAAGGACCAATGATGAAACTTCATCTGCATCTAGGAGAAAAGTCATTTTAAAGCTACAGACATATCAAGTCACCAAAAATTAAAGGTGCCAATTTACAGTAACAAGCTGTATCCACCTAACACTGTATCATAAAACCAACAAAGCCATGTTCTGCTGCTAAGGTACTGGTAAGTATCTACATAAACTTCCCCTAAGAACTGCATATTATCCATAATAGTAATTTACTCTTGTATAGTGTGTTTCTGCTTCCAAAATGCTTTCACATCCCATAGCAATAAATGAGAAAGGATGCTATGCGATGTGCCAGATGCAGCTGTAACGTAAGTTGAGGGAGGAAATGTCTGGACAATTAGGCAGTGGTTGCAGGCAGAATAGCTTTGTCTTTAGCACATTGTATTATGTAAAGATAAACCCCAGACTATGAAGCCGGCCTCCAATCAAAACAAAATCCAATAAGGCTGACAAAACAACTAAAGGACAAGGCAAGAGAAGCATGCTGGGTATGTGAATCAAACCTCTCCCAATTGACCTACACAATAACAGAGAAGGAATAAAAATAGAACACGAGTCTAGATTCCACTGGTTAATTTAAACTGCTTGTCATCTCATCTTTAAACCTACCCCTCCAACTCATGGGGTTGGCAACACATAAATAGAGTGTGGTTTACAGAAGGGACCTAAGCCACACGGCACGTCTCCATAAACAGAACTGATTTCAGAACAAAATAAACAAACAAAACCTCATGAAGTGGGCTAAGCAACCTCTTTCTTGGGCTCTTTCTCACCCTATTACCCTCCTATTTATAGTTCTTTAGTCTCCCCACCTGAACCCCAACTGTTCAGACTTCCCAACCCCCTACTCCTGTGGCTTAGAAACAGGAAGAGATCTTCAGTGAATCAACTGAGATCAGATATTCTTAACCAAAGCTTAACACATACAAGCAGATGTCTGGAAGTCACCTTAGAAGTCTTTTTCCTCTAATTTTTCATCCTTTGCATCTATTCTCCTATAATAATTCCCACACCTGGACTCCAGCCTCTGAATAAACACCTCCCTTGATTGTAAATCAAGGCCTCCTGGGGCATCTCATTCCATTTCTGGACTGTTCTAGTCATTAAAAGGTTCTCAGTCATGTTAGCCCATATTAGCCCCCTCCAGTTTCTCCTCACTTGAGAAATATAACACAAGTCCTCCTCCCTCCCACCAGCCTTTCACTTCTTTTGAAGGCAGCTGTCACCTCCCCACTGAGTGCTATGTCCCTGCAGTTTGCATATGCCCAAATGCTCCTCATAGGGCATGATCTATAGGATTCTAATCATCTTGCTTCTAATCATCATTCTCTCTTGGACATGTTGGAGCTATCAATAAAATCCCTCTTCAAAAGTGTTGCCCAGAATGGAACTCAATATTGCAGGAATGGCCTACAAAAGGCATGAGAGCCTTTGTTATCTTAAAAGAACTACAGCCACCAAGGTTCATATGAGCAAAAGAAGGGTTTCTGTTGTTTTTATCAGAGTTTGGTTGTTTTTTTGTTTTGTTTTGGGTGTTTGTTTGTTTGTTTGGGGAGGGGTGTTTGTGAGGGAGGTGGGGAAGAGTTCACCATGCTTTTTATTCTGTGATTCTGGAATTAACTTTAAAAATACAAATGAGAATCAACTATGTGCAAAGCTCTCTACTAGGGACTTTTGGAGAAACAAATGAATAAGATCCAGCCCTGAAAGAGTCCACATATCATGTCCCGCCCCTTGTCCCCTTCCCTTCAGGGAAATCACAATTACACAGGGCTTTTTGATAAGGTGGGCTTATCATGTTAGAACACCTGGTTGGGGATAGGTGCTTGACCTGACCTACAAACAGCTGTTGATGTCTGTTCCCTGGAACCGCAGAAGTATGTCATACGCCTGTCCAGTGACGCCCCTGTCCTGGTCCCAGTGACGCCCCTACCACACCAGCCTGGTTCTTGCTCCCTCTGTCTCCTCGTCGCACTCTGAGAGCCTTCCCTGCCTCTCAAAACATAGCCTCCTCCTTCTTCTGCTGAGATCCCAGGACATCACACATCTAGTATCCATTCTTCCAGACCCTGAGGTCAGGAAGGAAAGGTAGGCTTCTCTAGTCCCTGCCGATGGGAGCTCCTGAACACAGGGGGCTCCTTGCCATGGCACCTTGAGCACTCCCAGCTCTCTTTGTCGTAGCAACTGTTCACTGTCGAAGGGATGGGAGGTTTGCAGCCATCCCATGTGATTAAGGGTGTACAAACTGAGGCTATTCAGCTCTACCAGGCTGCCTTTTATAGAATCACAGGACTGAAAAGTCTTGGAGATCATCCATTCTACAGTTTACACAATGAGGGAAGCCCAGAAAGTTAACTGACTCATTTGAGGTAACAGAAGGACCCTAGTTATGAGAGTATGGACTACCCTGATTCCCAGCTCAGCACCCCTCCCACTGAAGAGTGTTTTTGAAATCTAAATACTTTCTGTGTATTTGAAGAAGTGACCTAGGAGTGGATGTGATCCTATCTCTTCTCCTTAATATTTTAATAAAGACATTTCCTAAAAACTAAACGCCCACCACACTTAGTGTAGAAGATATTTCCCTTCTTCACTGTGTATCAAAAAGCTGTGACAGAGTACTGGTCTCTCACGCCTTCCTCGGGCTGAGGGTGAGGAATCGTGGCACAGAACTTGGTTGTCTTCAATTTTCTGCTCATCAGGACCATGCAACAGCCTGGGCTCCCTATAGCCCTAAAACCAGGGAAAAGAGGCAGAGGGGCAAAGCTCGGTCTCAGAACCTGTGGCCACGCCCCTCTCTCACTTACCCTGCTGGCCTTTCCAGGGAGAAAGGAGCACAGTAGGCTGGGAATGACCCTGGGGCTGTGACTCCACCCTGGGTAAGGGGAAGAGGCTGAGCCAAAGCACCTGTGGCCAAAGGCCCCCTGCCGTGCCCACCCCAGGCCCCACCCTCTGACCCTGAGGCCCTCCCCATTCCCCTACGCACCCTGCTGTCCTGCTCTTCCACCCATTCCTGCCCCATCCTTCCTCCCCCGAGCCTGCAGTACTCCCCTCTCCCAGAGCTGCCCCACACTCCCCAGATACTCCCTGGCCTCCCCTTCTGCCTCCAGCCCCAACAGGAAGGTGTAGAGAGCCCCACCATTGGTACTATACTGACAAACAGGAAGTCAAACTCTGCCCTGGAAGTTCTTGGTTTGAGTCCCTTATGGTAAAACACTTGTACCACCCATGAGTAGATAATTAAATATAATAATATGAGCTAACAGAGAACTTAATATTTGCCAGACTCTGTTCTAAGTAAGTTACCATTATTGTACCCACTTTACAAATTGGGAGACTGAGGAACAGCATGGGTTAAAAGTTTAAGACCTATGGATATACAGATGGCCAAGAGGCACATGAAAAGGTGCTCAACATCACTAATTATTGGAGAAATACAAATCAAAACTACAATGAGGTATCACCTCACACCAGTTAGAATGGCCATCATCAAAATATCTACAAACAATTAATGCTGGAGAGGGTGTGAAGAAAAGGGAACCCTCTTGCACTGTTGGTGGGAATGCAAATTGATACAGCCACTATGGAGAACAGTATGGAGGTTCCTTAAAAAACTAAAAATAGAATTACCATATGACCCAGCAATCCCACCACTGGGCATATACCCAGAGAAAACCATAATTCAAAGAGACACATGCACCCCAATGTTCATTGCAGCACTATTTACAACAGCCAGGTCATGGAAGCACCCTAAATGCCCATCGACAGACGAATGGATAAAGATGTTGTACATATACACAATGGAATATTACTCAGGCATAAAAAGGAATGAAAATGGGTCATTTGTAGAGATGTGTATGGACCTAGAGACTGTCATACAGAGTGAAGTCAGAAAGAGAAAAACAAATATTGTATATTAACACAAATACGTGGAATCTAGAAAAAATGGTACAGATGAACCAGTTTGCAAGGCAGAAACAGAGACATAGACGTAGAGAACAAATGTATGGACACCAAGGAGGGGTAGGATGAATTGGGAGATTCGGATTAACATATATACACTAATACGTATGAAATAGATAACTAATGAGGGTAAACCCGGCCCAGATGTTAAACTGGGTTCCGGAAGTAAACCCTCAGACGTAAACCCCCCAAGTCTTAAACCTGGGGCACAGACGTAAACCTGGGTTGAAGCTGTCACCTAGGCCTCAGACGCCAGCTGAATCCCGTGACGCTGAGCAGAGGAAGCGAGCGCCCAGCGCCCTGCATGACTCAGAGCCGACGCCCGGCCCTCAGGCGACTGCACCTGACCTGGAAGCCCTGACACGAGGCCAGCCCCTCCGGTGCCTCCGGGACCGAGGAGAGGAGCCCCGGACAGGACGCCCTGCCCTCAGGCGACGCCGTAACAGAACGGCTGATCGAGTCAATGATTCCAACCAGTAAGCTATTCTCAAATGAAGGTTAGCTGTGTTTGGAGAAGCAGGCATCAAAATCAAATTTGGAGTCAACTGATGACAAGACTTCCGGGAAGATGGCGGAAGAGTAAGACGCGGAGATCACCTTCCTCTCCACAGATACACCAGAAATACATCTACGCGTGGAACAACTCCTACGGAGCACCTACTGAACGCTGGCAGAAGACCTCAGACCTCCCAAAAGGCAAGGAACCCCCCACGTACCTGGTTAGGGCAAAAGAAAAAACTAAACAGAGACAAAAGGATAGGAACGGGTCCTGCACCAGCGGGAGAGAGCTGTGAAGGAGGAAAAGTGTCCACACACTAGGAAGCCCCTTCGCGGGTGGAGACTTCGGGAGGCGGAGTCGGGGAGCTTGGGAGCCGCGGAGGAGAGCACAGCAACAGGGGTGCGGAGGGCAAAGCGGACAGATTCCAGCGCAGAGGATCGGGCCGACCGGCACTCACCAGCCGAGAGGCTTGTCTGCTCGCCCGCCAGGGCGGGCGGGGCTGGGAGCTGAGGCTCCGGCTTTTGTCGGAGCGCCGGGAGAGGACTGAGGTTGGCGGCGTGAACACAGCCTGCAGGGCGTTGGTGCGCCGCGGCTGGCCGGGAGAGAGTCCGGGGAGGGGTCTGGACCTGCCGAAGAGGCAAGAGACTTTTACGTCCCTCTTTGTTTCCTGGTGCACGAGGAGAGGGGATTAAGAACGCTGCTTGAGAGAGCTCCAGGGACGGGCGCGAGCCGCGGCTAAGAGTGCGGAGCCCAGAGACGGACATGGGACGCTAAGGCCGCTGCTGCCGCCGCCAGGAGGCCTGTGTGCGAACACAGGTCACTAGCCACACGCCCTTCCGGGGAGCCTGTGCAGCCCGCCACTGCCAGGGTCCCGGGATCCAGGGACGGCTCCCCCGGGAGAGCGCACGGCGCGCCTCAGGCTGCAGCGTCACGCCGGCCTCTGCCGCTGCAGGCCCGCCCCGCACTCCGTGCCCCTCCCTACCCCCGGCCTGGGTGAGCCAAAGCCTCCGAATCAGCGGCTCCTTTAACCCCGTCCTGTCTGAGCAAAGAACAGACGCCCTCCGGCAACCTACACGCACAGGCGGGGCCAAATCCGAAGCTGAGCCCCTGGGAACTGTGAGAACAAAGAAGAGAAAGGGAAATCTCTCCCAGCAGCCTCAGAAGCAGCGGATTAAAGCTCCACAATCAACTTGATATACCCTGCATCTGTGGAATACCTGAATAGACAACGAATCATCCCAAATTAAGGAGCCCTGTGGATGAAAGGCTCTTGGTGCTGCAGGCAGGAGTCAGTGCTGTGCGTCTGAGGTGGGAGAGCCAACTTCAGGACACTGGTCAACAAGAGGTCTCCCAGCTGCACATAATATCAAACAGCAAAAATCTCCGAGAGATCTCCATCTCAACGCCAGCACCCAGCTTCACTCAACGACCAGCAAGCTACAGTGCTGGACATCCTATGCCAAACAACTAGCAAGACAGGAACACAACCCCACCCATTAGCAGAGAGGCTGCCCAAAATCATAATAAGTCTACAGACACCCCAAAACACACCACCAGACGTGGACCTGCCCACCAGAAAGACAAGATCCAGCCTCATCCACCAGAACACAGGCACTAGTACCCTCCACCAGGAAGCCTACACAACCCACCGAACCAACCTTAGCCACTGGGGACAGACACAAAAAACAACAGGAACTACGAACCTTCAGCCTGCAAAAAAGGAGACCCCAAACACAGTAAGATAAGCAAAATGAAAAGACAGAAAAACACACAGCAGATGAAGGAGCAAGATAAAAACCCACCAGACCTAACAAATGAAGAGGAAATAGGCAGTCTACCTGAAAAAGAATTCAGAATAATGATAGTAAGGTTGATCCGAAATCTTGGAGATAGAATGGACAAATTGCAAGAATCAGTTAACAAGGACCTAGAAGAACTAAAGATGAAACAAGCAACGATGAACAACACAATAAATGAAATTAAAAGTACTCTAGATGGGATAACTAATGAGAACATGCTGTATAGCACAGCGAACTCCACTTCACTGTACAGTAGAAACTAACACAACATTGTAAAACAACTACACCCCAATTTAAAAAAAAAGACCTATGGACAAAACAGAAAGTGGTAAATCCATACTGTGGAATACTACTGAGCAATAAAAAGGAATAAACTACCGATACACTCAGTAATGTGGATGAATCTCTAAAACATCATGCTAAGTGAAAGAAACCAGACCCAAAAGAGAACATATTCAATAATTCCATTTTTTATGAAATTCTAGAAAAGGCAAAACAGTAGCAACAAGAAGCAGATGAGTGGCTTTGGAACTAGAGATAGGGCAGGAAGAAACTTTGTGGAGTGATGGAAATGTTCCAAAACTTTATGGTGATGGTGGTTGCACAACTGCGTACATTTACCCGAACTCATCAAACTGTACACTTAAAATGGGTGATTTTTGTGGTATGTTAAGTGTACCTCAAAACACTGCCAAAAAAGAAAAAAGAAAAATCGAGAGGGAAGAAGAAGGACAAACAAGAGCCCTGGACAACACCAAGGATGAAAAGACAGAGAGCAAACAGGGAAGGAAAAGAGGATTCGTCGAAAAGGTGAAAGATGGCCCAGAAGCCAAATGAAAAGACTAGTGACTGGTGTCTTGTAGGTGCTGAATGAATTCTTGTTGAATGAAAGAACAGCGGTGTCCAGAGGGAAGATGTGGTCAACAGGCCACAGGGAGGTCATGAAAGATGAACTCTCTAAAGAGGCCTGTGAGGGTTAAGCTGGAATTAGGGGGAGCAGCCTCAAGAGGAAAAGTCCCCTGGTTTTCTCAGCTTTAGTGTTCTGAGACCTTCCAGAAAGAGAGATGTAGGAACTTGGTGTGCTATCAACAGATAACCCGCCCTAGAGTTCAGCTCATCGTAATAGAGTTGTAAGAAAAGCAATGGAATATTTGGCTCATTTGTGATATTCCTGTTTACAAAATCCATCATGGTTTTTAAATTATTTAAAACATTTATTTAATCGGGTTCAATTATATGAAACAGTTTGAAATGTTTTTAATACAGCTTGACCAATGGCTTGAAGAGGGAGTTAATGATGATGGGTCCCACACTCTGATCTTTTGTGATACAGACTCAAGGCCTTTGAAGAGTGACAATCATAGAATATATGGTCTCTGCGGTATGAAGTTCCTGACACTGATTTACATTGGTAGGAGAGCAGTGGGCCGTGGTATTCAGCAAAGCCAGCCCACAGGGTAGGCCTTCCAAACCCCATGCTCTGGCTTGCAGGACCTGAGTCACGATGACTGATGAAAGAGGGTGTTGCCCAAAAGTTAAGGGCTGGTAGGCTGATTAATGGTCTCAGCATGAAGCTGCGAGCCTCTAACCCTGACAGATCATTAGCTCCCAGAAAATGTCCAGCCTCTGGAGGTCATGGTTATCATTACAAACTAATAAATACATGAAACAGAGCAAATGGCCTTTTTATGTGCTGGGAATTTTTAAAACCTAAGCTGCATATTTCCATGCATATAGATTGCTGTTGGTAGCATAAATCCAACCTTAGCTTTCACAAAGTGGGAGCAGCGACCCTTAGAAGAGCCATACTTCACCGTTAATGTTGCATTAAATTTTAACCACTGCAGTCATGGTTAAGGAGATATTTTCATTATAATCTGGTATTTTCAGGGCTTTACAACTTAACTTAGTTCAACACTCTCTTTTGGCAAATTGATTACTTTCATGTTGGTTTCTTACTCAAAGGATATAATGTCTTAAATTTGATAAAAGTCAGTTCTTAAGGTTACTTAAATGACAGAAAAGGTAAAATCCTCAGACACAGAGTAATACATATTATATGAGAAAAATATTAAGCTCCTGTAGGAAGGAAACATTGTTCAGTCACTGTTTCCTTGTTATTAAGTGTAATATGTTCCTGTGAAAAAATACAAATAGTACCACTATAAACTGATGGTATGTAAAAAAGGAAGCCAAAAGCTACTGACGGAAATCATTTCTTTAATTTATACTTTATATCTTCCCAGAAAAGAAGTATGAACTGGCTAACGAAAAGAAACAAATAGAGTAATGAGGAGAACGATCAAGGAAAAAAAAAGGGTAGACTGCGACTATTCCAGTAACAGGGGCCACTTCAGCTATTGAGATGGGGCCAGGGATCGAGACTCTCTGGGACTAAGGTCCAGAGGGAAACTAGATAACCTGAGGAACTGTCATCAGAAAGGAGAAAATTAAATTTTAGAAACCTGTGAAACGTGAATCATGTCCCATTCTCTTTGACCGTTAAACTGTACCGCCTTAGTGACACTTTGCTATGAACTGAATTGTGTACTCCCCTGCAAATTAATATTCTGAAGCCCTAACCCCCAATGTGACTGTATCTGGGTAGAGTCTGGAAAAGGTAGTTAAGGTTAAATGATGTAATAAGGGTGGGATCCAATCCCAAAGGACTATGGCCTTACAAGAAAAGAAAGAGAGAGACTTCCCCCTCTCTCTCTCTCCACCATGTAGGACACAGCAAGAAGGCAGCTGTCTGCACGCCAGGAAGAGAGTTCTCACCAGAACCTGACCATGCTGGCACCCTGATCTCATACTTCCAGCCTCCAGAACTATGAAAAAATACATTTCTGTAATTTGAGCCACTCAGTCTATGGTATTTTTGTTATGGCAGCCCAAGCTAACTAATACACACTTTGGCATAACCCATACTATCACCCTTAAGACATGAGAACACAGCATGCAATCAGGTGTCTGGAAAACTGGGTCTAATCCTGGCTCTGTACCTCCTTCCATGACTTGTCAATGTAGAAGACAGCAAGATCGAATTAGGTATTTTTGTCTGTCCTATAAACTGCAAAATAATAATAATTGATAAATAAATTTGACTCTTCCTCAATGTCATGAAGTAAAGTTATAGGTTTTCCTTAACAAACTATATGGTAAGTCTATTCTTGTCAGTCTGTTTTTAACAAGTTGAAAAAAAAAGCAGGGACTCTACATAGATGTTCAAAAATAGGAGACTGTTGAATTAACTTATGGTGCTTTGACTGCATAACTATGAACTCTTGTTTTAGGAAATTTTGAAAAATATTTATAATGTAATATTAAGTAAAAAATTTAAATAAGACATACTCTGCTTACAATGACATTTTAAAAACTATAAAGGTAATGTAAAAATGAGAATAGTAATAGGTAGTTGAAATATGAGTCACTTTTGCCTTACTAATTTTATTTTCTGAAATGTTGCTAGACGTTCTTTTTTTATCACTTACAATTTAAAAAATAATTTGAAAGCACCTACGGGTATCTTCTGTGGAGAAGTGTCTTTTATTACCAAATTGACTGTGACTTTTGTTAGTTATTGAAGATTCCAATTGTGATTAAAGTTTCATTTGATTGATAGGACTGCTGTTATTTTAAATACACAGTCAGAACGGTTAAATAGAAACAACCAAATGTTTTGGTTTAAATGAGCTCTGAAAGCTCTAATTTAGCTAAATACTTTCAAAAGACAAGGTCAAGATGAATGTTGTGGTGATTAGATATATTCATCTCACTATAAATATCAAGACTGTCCAGTGTTTCAAGATGAAACTGAGATGGTATTCTTAGAAATAGGAAAGCAATCAAACCCCACAGAAGCTGGATCCTGTTCAGTAAGCATGAGTGAATAGCAAAGTCCTCTTATGATTTATTCATTCATTTAGTCAATTAACATTTACGAATCACTTATAGAGTAGTGATTTAAGGCATGGGCTTCAGAGCCAAACTGCCTGGGTTTAAATCAGGGGTCCCCAACCCCCAGGCCGAGGACCAGTACTGGTCCGCGGCCTGTTAGGAACCAGGCCGCACAGCAGGAGGTGAGCAACGAGCAAGCGAAGATTCATCTGCCGCTCCCCATCGCTCGCATTACCGCCTGAACCAGACCCCAAGCCCCAGCCATGGAAAAATTGTCTTCCATGAAACTGGTCCCTGATGCCCAAAAGGTTGAGGACTGCTGGTTTCAATCTCCACTCCATCACCTGCTAGAGTTCTAATCCTGTGTATTAGTCAAGATAAGTTAGGTTTGTTATGACGTTTGAGTCTGTTTGGGCTGCTGTAACAAAAGTACCATAGACTGGGTGGCTTATAAACAAAAACTTATCTCTCACAGCTCTGGAGGCTAGGAAGTCCAAGATCAAGGCACTGGCAGATTCAGTGTCAGGTGAGAGCCTGCCTCCTAGTTCATAGACAGCTATCTTCTTGCAGCATCCTCACATGGCAGAAGGGGTGAGAGAGCTCACTGGGGTCTCTTTTGTAAGGGCACTAATGCTATTCATGAGGGTTTTCCCCTCATGACCCAATCACCTCCTAAAGGCCTTACCTTCAAATACCATCACATTGGGGATTAAGTTTCAATATATGAATTGGGGAGGTGAGGGGCTACTAATATCAGTCTATAGCAAATGGTAACAGATCAAAACCAAAATCTCAGTGACTTAAATCATCAGGGTTTATTTCTCACTCATACTACCTTTCCACTGTTAGGGAGAGGGGGCTGTACTCACATAATCACTCGGAGATCCAGAGTGATGGGGACTAGAGTGTCTTGCAGCTGTGTACGCACTTCAGCTTTTTGAGCACTGGAGGGTCTCATACCAGCAGTTAAATGCTTTAGCAGGGAACTGACCCATAGCACAGAAGTGATGCATATCAATTCTACTCTTAGCTTATTGACCCTTCTTAGTCACAAGGCCATCTAACTGCAAGAGGGTAGGAAAATGACTCTCCCACATGCCTAGAAAGATGAGACCAGGGAAAGTGAGCACTAAAAGACTCCTGACATCTTGGGCAAACTACTTCATCTCTTTGTGGCTCCATTTCTTCCTCTATAAAATGGAGATAATAACAGTGTCTTGCTTATAAAGTTGTGAGGATTAAGATAATATACATAAAGCACATTTAACACCTAATATTTCATGAATGCTATTATTATTATGTACTAGTCATTGTGCTAAGCAATAGGGACAAAAAGATGATTAGACAGCTCTCTCCACCCTGGGAGTTCACACATTAGCACAGACATATAAGTAATAATTCCACAGGAAATCTGATTAATACAACTCGGGAAAATTATCTTGGTTCTGATTACTCAGGAATGCAGAAAGGCAGAGCAGCATGGGAAAACGGAACGTAGGCTGTGGAATCAGGCTTTTCTTGGTTTGACTCTTGGCTTGGCGACTTACTGGATGTGACTTAAACAAGTGACTTGACCTTGGTATCCTTCCTGTAAAACAGTGAACTCAAAAACATTCACCTGCGGTTGGTTACAGGATTAAATGTGAAGCAGGTAGCATAAGGGATAATTAACAGGAACTACGATCTAGAATATATTCTTCAACATTCTAGACAGAAACTGTTTCCACCATTCTATTAATTTCAAGTCAATAAAAATACATAGAGCGCCTAGATGCCTATCCAGACTCACTGGGGAAAATTAATTTAGGTAGCTTTTCTTTTTCAGGCCACATCTGTTTAAAGCAAAAAATGGAAAATAAAAATAAAACTACATGATCCACAGCAATATATTTCTTGTCTAACCCTCCCCCTTTTCCTGTACCTATTCTCTCCAAAGTCCAGCCGCACCCAGATTCTTCCCAATTGTTTTGCAATCCCCCCCCAGGGCATCTTGTGGTTTCCCCCAAAACTAGTCCTCTTTCCTTCCTCTCCTTCATCTTCCTGCATTGAGCCACTAGAGAGGGCTCTCCAGCTCTCACCAGCTCCATGGCCCACTGGCAAAAATGCATAAGATGGTCCATAGAGAGGAACATGGGATGCTCTGCTGTAAATCAGTGGTTGTGTACATCCTTTAATTATTAACTTGCGAACAATAAGTTCTCAAGCTCTACACCATATTACTATGAACACCTACCTCTGGTCAAGAATCTTCACTATAAACAATCTTTTCTTTTGCATAGTAGTTCAGCTTTTAGCACAATCAGGATGAGCACTCACTGTTAACCAAAAGTTAAGTTACAAATCTGCCCAACCAGATGACCCCACTTCTATCACAGGTTTAAAGAAATAGCTTCTAGCACCATAAAAAGATAGACAGTTGGTATTTTCCTTAAATGTGAATTCCTAGTAAATAATTATCTAGGGGCTTCCCTGGTGGCACAGTGATTAAGGATCCACCTGCCAGTGGATTCGAGTCCTGGTCTGGGAAGATTCCACATGCCACGGAGCAACTAAGCCCGTGCGCCACAACTACCGAGCCTGTGCTCTAGAGCCCATGAGCCACAACTACTGAGCCCACGCACCACAACTACTGAAGCCCGCACGCCTAGAGACTGTGCTCTAGGAGCCACCACAATGAGAAGTCCTCACACCACACTGAAGAGTAGCCCTCACTCGCCACAACTAGAGAAAGCCCGTGCACAGCAACGAAGACCCAACGCAGCCAAAAATAAATAAATAAAATTATTTTAAAAAATAATTATCTATATACTTTTCTACTGTATAATCCCTAATATCCTATAGACAGTCAATAAATAACTAGCAATAGCTTATATATAGTGATGGCTGAGGGAGGGGTGTTCATACTCTTCCCTTACACTACCCCTGGGCACTGATAGCCACCAAAGACCCCGCATGTTGCTTTTGCCTGATGTCCTTGGCTGCCTCCTCCACAGCACAGTGCTGCTCTGGGGCAGAATCCTAGGCCTTTGGTTGAGTCTCAGCTTCCCCACCTATGTGTTTAATCTGGAGAGAACCTAAGGCTCCCCTGGTCCCAGAAACCTGGTATGTCCCAGGATGGCTTTTCTGCCTCTTCAGTGTCAGCCAGGTTCACAGTCCCTCTCCTCTTGTCCCTGAGAAGCATAATGGAGCGCCCCCAGAGGAGGGGAGCCCCAGTGTACCTGGCTAGGATGAGGCTGTTGTTTCTCTCAGTTGGTTGGTGACCAGGCCCTCAGCTACTCGGTCATCTGATCTAAGATATTTTCTGCTTCCTTCCTAGAAAGATTTCTCTCATTGGACCTGCAAATGTCTTCCCTTCATCCTTTTTTTGTGAGAGATAGAGCACATGTGTGCAAGTGTACGTGTCTGTGTGCATGTTTAATTTAGGGCAGTGTCTAGTTCTTTTTCTCAGTCTCTATTTATATTATGTTCACTTAAAAAATGTGAACTCATTTTCATGATTGAATTTTCCAGTTTGTAACACACACCTTTGATTTTTAAAATTATTCTCATTTATCCACTCAACAGATATTTATTCCTGCCAATTTGGTGACAGTGATGGGTAAAATAGCTCTTACAGAACTTATATTCTATTGGGATTGATAAATATTAAACAACTAATAACATAATTATTTAATTATAGCTATGTTAAATACAAAAAAGGAAGAAAATGAATTGCTAAGAGAGAATATGACACAGCACCTAACTTCATCCAAAGAGGGAGAAAGTCTTCCTTGAGGGTGTGCTGATTGAGCTGAAATCTGAGGGGTAAGCAGAAAATAACTGGGCAAAAGAAGTGTGTGGGGTGGGGGAAAGTGCAGTAGCAGAGAGCATCCCAGGAAGTTGAAACAGCATGTGCAAAGGCCCTGGGGAAGGGAAAAGATAACTCCTCTCAGAAACTGAAAGAATGTGGCTGAAATGCAAACAGTGCCCAAGAGGAAGCTGGAGCTGTCAGGGACAAGATCATGAGGGGCTTGTTGGCCACACTAAGGGCTCTGGTCTTTACCTTATGGGCTGTGGGAAGTATTAAAAGATTATAAGCAAAAAAGTGACATGATTCTTTTTAAAAAAGATTATTCTAACAACTGGGTAGGAAAGGTATTGCAGGGAGGGAGTAGAATTAAGAAGCTATTTCGCTAGTCCTCACAGAGATGATCGCTTATGGCAGTGGAGATGGAGAAAACTGGGTAGTTTAGAGATATATTTAGGAGGTAGAACTGACAAACAACCATGGCCTGAAAATTCAAAGCAGTAGATACTGAAGTTTAAATTTAAGTGTAAAGTTTAAAAAGGGAAAAAACTTAAGTTTCAGGGAAGTCTTTATTTAGAAAGGGTGGCATGGATTACTTCAAGAGAGTAACATTTATGCAGAGACTGAAGGGTACAGTGGTAAGGTCAGATTTTATATATATAAATTTTATTTTTATAAAATGTAATTGTAAATTACACATTCATTTCCTATATCTTCATATAGATATGAATATATATTCATACTACATCTATGAGAATATGTCTACTCAAATGTGCCCTTAAGAACAATGAGGAACTCTGAGATGTTCAGGTCATAATCCTGTAGAACACAGACTACTCAGCCCAGTTGATTTGCTTGAGAAATAATGGATGAAGTCACAGAATGCGTTTATATTACATAATTTAAATTCTACCTACAGACTTAATGCTACTCTCCTTCTTCTTCATTCCTGAAAGAAGGACTTACAACCATTGAAACCATTGGTTTCCTGGGAAGCTGGGCACAGACACAGCAGCTGGAGAGAAACATCTCTAGCTGTCTTCATTTCCTTCAGTCTTCTGGAATCCGAATCTTTCCTGGCTCTGGAGAAGGCATGAATAGTGAAAGAGGAGTTATGGCCATCTGGTACTTCGGCGAAAGTGCGATCGGATCGTGAAGAAAGCTCTGGGCTAGGAGTTAGGAAATAAGAGTTGTAATTCCAGTTCTAGACGTGGTCCTGGAGTGCCTTGAGTAAATTACCTGGCCTCTCTGGGCCTTGGTTTCTCAGCTGCAGGATTTGGCCTAGTTTATGTCTGGGGTCCCCATAGTACTCATTCTATGATTCGAAGAGAGAACATGAAGGCACCTACATAACATTTCACAGACACGGTTTCTTTAATCATTCCTTAATTCATTTGACAAATGAGAACCCACTATGTGCCAATATTATTGCAAGCACCAGGGAACAAAAGCAAACATCCTCATGGGATTTAGATTCTAGGGTCTGTAGTGGCTTTTATACATACATGGGTCATCAGCTATAGCATATTTATTATTATTTTTTTTTTTTTGCAGTACGCGGGCCTCTCACTGTTGTGACCTCTCCGGTTGCGGAGCACAGGCTCCGGACGTGCAGGCTCAGTGGCCATGGCTCACGGGCCCAGCTGCTCCGCGGCATGTGGGATCTTCCCAGACTGGGGCACGAACCTGCGTCCTTTGCATCAGCAGGTGGACTCTCAACCACTGCACCACCAGGGAAGCCCAGCAATAGCATCTTTAATAAACAGCTCAAAGAAGTTTCTCGTTTGCTTGTTTTTGTTTTTTTAACATTAATGAGGGAAAGTTTGTTCTTCCAATACTTATCTCAGACTCCACCTCCTTCCTCCAGGAAGCCTTTTCTCTGAAGACTCAAGTGGGGCTGAGTAGTTTCTTCTTCTGTAAGTCATAGCATTTTGTGCTGTGCAATATATACATAACTTGTACGTGTATTTAAGTATTTATAGACATAAGTCATTCCTATTGAAATTCTACATTGGTGTTGGTCATCTCAATCAGACTCTAAACCCCTTTCAGAAGTGACCACTTACCTTCAGGCTCTCAGCACAGTGCTGGGCCCCTGGAGGTGCTCGGTGTGCACCGTTGGCTCTGAGTTGCGGGAATACATAGGGGCTGAAACTCGGCAGCCTCACTGATTTTCTCAGCAAGAGTCTTCAGAGAA
The DNA here is from genome assembly GCF_951394435.1 of Stenella coeruleoalba. Taxonomy (NCBI): domain Eukaryota; kingdom Metazoa; phylum Chordata; class Mammalia; order Artiodactyla; family Delphinidae; genus Stenella; species Stenella coeruleoalba. Next base: position 43,613,215 of record NC_137154.1, on the reverse strand, counting down.
GGATTATGCCTCCAGCTCAAATCTGACTCCTAGGCTGCTGCCGGGTTTCCTCGCTCTGCCTGACCTTTCCTGCCATCCCAAGGCTCAGCCTTGCTCGGGTCCTGCTTCCACAGCAGGTGGTGCATATATTCCTGGAGGCTCAGCTCCCAGCACCGGGACCACCAAGGTGGGTGGATACATTCCAGGGAATACCCTAGAAAACGTCCTGAGGTGTGAGAAGAAAATATTAGAACACACACGCACACACCTACCTATTTACTTTTTATCCAAAAAATAAGAAAAATTAAGATTTACTGACATGTTATATGTGAGTGACATCCGCCCTTCCACTTGGCGTGCGCGTCTGATGGCCTCTCCACACATACTTGGAGGTCCCCGGGTCACTTGGAGGAGGTGGAAGGTGACCTTCCACAGCAAAGGGGGGGGGGGTCACTGAGGGTTCAGTGAGGTGGATTTATATATTATGTTATGTGGCTTTAACTCACCTGCCCTCACAAAATAGAAAAGTGGCTTCAAAAGATTCCTACAAAAAAATGACCATTGGAATATAATGCCAAAGATATTGCAACTTACGCGGCATTTAGTACACACCAGGCACTGCCCTAAGTGCTTTATTAATTCATTTAACCGTCACAAAAACCCTGGGAGGAAAGGACAGTTTTTATTCTCATTTTAAATTTGAAAAAAAAAAATACTGGGTCATAGAGAGTTTAAATAAGTTGCTAGTCAATGGCAGAGCCTCAGGTCACCCCAGGCAATCTGTCTCTAGTCCGTGTTTTAACGTGATGCTCCTTGAAAGCACGAGGAAACAAGAGCATGGCAGAGCAAACACTCTTCCTCTTCTTGGTACGATACCTCAGACATCTTAGGGAGCTAAAAGTCTGACCAGTGTGACTGTCAAAGGTATTTGAAATACAGATTTGCATTCACTATCGTTAGTGATCAACTTTGCCTTAAGTTGTTTATTATGTCTGAGGCTGTTAGCCAATAATAGTAGGAATGTAAGTATATAAATAGATAGATAAATAAATATCAACACATATTAGTGCTTTATTAAATAAGCACCTGGTCAAAAAAAGTTTGGAGACCACTGCCCTAGAGACTAACAAATAGCTAAACAACTTTCTGTGAAGGTTCGGAAGCTTACACCCCAAATTATTTATTGTAGTTACTTTCTAAGAAATGAGATTGTATACACAAAACAGTTTTAAGATAAAATTTCTGCTTATTACCTCTAGACTTAATAATGTTGGAATTTCCCAAACTACCATCAAACATTTTATAAGGAAAAGTTAAAGAACAGAATTTATTTATATGTCTCTACCAATAACCCCAAAGTGCCTAACTTCTTAGTGTGACACTTTAGATCTTCCATGACGTTTGTGACCCTCTTCTCCAACTCAGAGTGCCGTCTGTTGGTTTTGCCTTCCAGGAATCTCTTCTCCCTGGGGCCTCTACTGGGCTCTCAGCACTTGGTTCCTTCTTTGGCCATTGCATTAGGCATGTGACCCAGTCTGGGCCAATCGTAGATAAAGGGATTCCTTTTTCTCACTGTGACACATCCTACCAGTCATCTGAGGCTCCAATGCCATGACCTGACAGAATCTATTTCCCTACACACTCAGGACTTTACACAAAATCTATTATATCTTTTTAACATATCTGTTTTAATTATGAACAGGGCTGCCACATGCAATTGTGCAAGTTGTGCGCTGCACACAGATGCCCAACTAAGGGTGAATGGAGGCTGAAGCCTGGCCCAAGCACTGCTCACCAAGCTGTGAGCCCCAGAGAAAGCTCCCCAAGAGTAGGGAACATTCTTGCTCATCTCTCTGGCACAGCTCCTGGCAACATGTCTTGTCAGAAGACTCTCAATAAATATCTGTTGAATTGAATTTCAGAGTACGTTTTCAGACAAAAAATCCTTACATGCCCCATCATTTTTAATCTTCTTTATTCAGTTATGCAGGAAATCAGTCACCACATGCACTGTATGCTCTCTTAAGCATCTATCATAATATCAAACACCTCAAAGCGAGAGAGAGGCATGGACATATATACATTACCAAACGTAAGGTAGATAGCTAGTGGGAAGCAGCCGCATAGCACAGGGAGATCAGCTCGGAGCTTCGTGACCACCTAGAGGGGTGGGATAGGGAGGGTGGGAGGGAGGGAGACGCAAGAGGGAAGAGATATGGGAACATATGTGTATGTATAACTGATTCACTTTGTTATAAAGCAGAAACTAACACACCATTGTAAAGCAATTATACTCCAATAAAGATGTAAAAAAAAAAAATCAAACACCTTAGGGATATTTAGTGGAGATTAATTTATTATGATAAAAGACCCTTGCTCATTTTCTGTTCTTTTCATTATGTTTTTTATCTATTTTATGATCTACTTTCTAAGTGTTATTTATTATATTTTATCTTCCAAAGAGCCTTGTATGACTGTAGTGCTCACACACATGATAAATTTTGAAGTTTTTGTAGTTAAATCAAATGAGACATTGAGTCTGGTTAAGAATTTTTGGTTCCTCATAAACAGCAGTGCCATATACACTGCATGAACGCAATAAATGTTGATTATTGACAAAAATTGTGATGATTATTGAAGTTAAAAATTTACAATCTGCCTGCAGATAAGTAAATGAGATAACAGTTGAAGTTTCTGAGTTTTTTTTTAAGTTGAAAAGATTGCCTAATCCGTGCATGTAAAAAATTCTATGAACAGCTAACATCCAAGTGTCAATTACAATTTTTCCTACTAAGGGACTCATGTAAGCCAATGAGAAAATATTCCTTTACTCACTTGTACTGGTCTGTGAAAGGTCTGAATAGACAAGTTTTGTTGAAAAACTGCCTGCTTCATAAAGAGAGAGAAGAGGAAAAGTAGGAAAGGAATAACAACTGCTATTTATCTTTTTTTTTTTTTTTTTTGGTGGAAGCACGGAGTCCTAACCACTGGACAGCTAGGGAATTCCCTGCTATTTATCTTTTTAAAGAAAAGGTTCACTTTTAGGGCTTGTAAAAAGAGATTGATAATCTTCCAGAAAAGAGCAACTTTATAAGGATTTATAAGCAACTTTATAAGCAACTTATAAGGATTAAATAACTAAATCTTTAAAAATGATTAGAAAGTGAAATCAGTTAGTCTAGTGAAAATCATCACATAATTGAAAGACCAGTTTCAACATTTAAAATGTGAAAGATCAAGCAACAAAGATCATTTGCTGAAAATTTAAAAGAAAGGCCCAGAGACTTTGAATCACCAGCTTAGTTAAAAATTAAAAGTTGGGGGGGTGGGATGAATTGGGAGATTGGGATTGACATATATACACTAGTATGTATAAAATAGGTAACTAATGAGAACATACTTGCATAGCACAGGGAACTCTACTCAATGCTCTCTGGGGACCTAAATGGGAAGGAAATCTAAAAAAGAGGGGATATATGTATACGTATAGATGATTCACTTTGCTGCACAGCAGAAATTAACACAACATTGTAAAGCAACTATACTCCAATAAAAATTAATTTAAAAAGAAAAATAATACCAAATAGAAATTTGTATATACACAGTTGAATGAGGGATGCATTAAACTGCAAATATGTGGATCTATATTTTAAAAAAATTATAAGTTGGTGATTCATTGCTTTGTTCCACTGAAGATAAATTATACTTAACCATCAACAAAGAATATACATTCTACTGAAATATTTCTATGTGTTAAAATCTATTCTATTGTGTCTATAGAAGCAAACAAGTCTTTACCTATGATAAAAAACTTTGGAGTCAGACTTCTTGGATTGGAATCCTAGCTCCACCATTTATTAGCCTTGTGACCTTGGCAAATTACTTCATTTCTCGATTCTTGTTTCCTCGTCTGTATAATGGGCATGATAATTGTACCCAACTCAGCAGGTTGTTGTGGGGAGTAATGAGACACTATGTGAAAGTGTTTATTTAATACAAGCCCTGGACCATGGTAAACACTTAATAACAATTTGTGATTGTTATTAGAGGTATAATAAAGGACTTACGAGCCAAAGCAGACAATAAAAGACCATGAAAGTTTTCAAGTATTGAGCATCTACAATGTTTCAGTCACCATGTTAGTCAATTTCCATACCTTATTTTTAAATTAGTTGTTTTAAAATTATATAAGACAAACATGTCCCCGAGTAAAATAATTAAAGGAACACAGTGTGATTTAATGTGAAAGTGAAAAAGAAAAGATCCCAGCTAACCTTGACATTGCCACTGACAACCTCTATTCCAGGAACTCAGAGATAACCAGTATAAATTTTCTTTTTGGTGGGGTAGTATCATATGCCACTAGAGATTTCATACCCACATCAATAGAAAACACCTTGGCAAATATATCAATGGTGGAGACATGAATATCAGAGCTTACAACAACCAAAGACAAATTGACCATGATACGTCCAAGCTTTCTCTAGGGTTTTGCAAATGCTCAAATTTCAAGGTCAAAGAATAAGGAGGAATCTAATAAAATAAAACTGGAGCCATGGCATTAATCTTTTGAAATGATTCCATAAGATACTTGCAATAGGGTAGTATTTATAAATTCGGTGGTTTGATAGATCTCAGTATCCCTTGAGAATCTCAGGGGCTTGTTGTAGTAATTACTTTATAGAATTACAAGGATTAGGAATAATGTATACAAAGGTGAATTTTATTTTATTTTTTTAAATATTTATTTATTTTATTTTTGGCTGCGTCACGTCTTAGCTGTGACATGAGGGATCTTTTCGCTGCTGCGTGTGGGCTTCTCTCTAGTTGTGGCCGTGGGCTTCTCTCTAACTGTGGCACGGGATCCAGAGAATGCGGACTCTGTAGGTGTGGCGTGTGGGCTCAGTAGTTGCGGCTCATGGCCTCTCTAGTTGTGGCGTGCGGGCTTAGTTGCCACACAGCATGTGGGATCTTAGTTCCCTGACCTGGGATTGAACCCACATTCCCTGCACTGGAAGGTGGATTCTTAACCACTGGACCACCAGGAAGTCCCAAAGTGAATATTTTATAATAGTATTGTCATGAAACAACAACAAAACTCAGAGATGCAAAGGAAAAGATAGTCATTAAAAATTTTTAACTTGTGCATAGCAAAATATAAATAAAGTTAAAAGACAAAATATCAGCTGGAAGAATATTTGCAACAAATATGACAAATGGCTAATTTCCTTAATATAAAAGAGCTCTTATAAATCAATAAGTAAAAAATGAACAATCCAACAAAAGAATATTTAAAGATTGGCACTTCATAAAAAAGGAATTATGTTCCTAGAAATTATGTTCCTAGAAAAGATGTTCTACTTTACCTGTCACTAAAGAACTGCAAGTGTAAAAAACTGCCATCTTTACTCTCAGATTAGCAAGACTTATAGGGAAATAAGAACTCATTTAAATTTTGTAGAATATGAATTAATGTAAACTTCTTTGAAGGCAATATATATCAAAATTATACATGGAGTGCTACATACCATGAGCTGTTCTGGTCAAAACTGCAAATATTAAGTTGGTAAATGCCAAGAGTCCACTTTATTACTCTCAGTTTCTAGTTGAGAGCAAAGAGGTTCAGAGAGGAGCCATGACATTAATCTTTTGAAATGATTCCATAAGATATTTGCAATAGGGTAGTATTTATAAATTCGGTGGTTTGATAGATCTCAGTATCCCTTGAGAATCTCAAGGGATGGAGAGCTGGGATCTCAAAACAGGTCAGTCTGGCTCCAAAGTCACATCACAGTAACTAAAGATCTTCTTTTTAACTCCATTAAAACATAGTCGTGGTGAAAACCTCCATTCACATTTACAAAATACTTTTAACATTATTACTAATAGTTCCAGTTATAGTGGTGAACATTATCACTAGCTCTTAAATTGTATCATATGACTTTGACTATAGGGCTTTATTTATTTATTTAATTAATTGAAGTATAATTGCTTTACATTGTTGTGTTAGTTTCTGCTGCAGAACAAAGTGAATCAGCTATATGTAAGCATGTATCCCCATATCCCCTCCCTCTTGATCCTCCGTCCCACCCCCCGATCCCACCCCTCTAGGTCACCATGGAGCACCGAGCTGAGCTCCCTGTGCTATACAGCAGCTTCTCACTAGCTAGCTATTTTACACATGGTAGTGTATATATGTCAACGCTACTCTCTCAGTTGACTATAGGGCTTTTTAAAAGTCACTTAAAACATAGAAATATTTCACAAAGGGTCCTAAAATGTAAAAGAGGAAAGAAATACCTTAAGTGTTACCATGAATATTTTAAAATACACTTTTTATCTTGGAATAATTTTAGATTTGCAGAAAAGTTGCTAATACAGAACAGAGAGTACACATACACCCCTTCCAGCTTCCCCCATGATTAACCTCATTACCATTGTACATATGTCAAAACTAAGAAACTGACATTGGAACATTAGTAAACAAACTAGAGACTATATTTGGATTTCACCAGGTTTTCCATTAATGTTCTCTTTCTGTTTCAGGATCCCATAGAGGGTACCACATTGTATTTAGTTGTGATGTCTCCCCAGTCTCCTCTTGTCTGTGACAGTTTCTCATTTTTTCATTGTTTTCTCGAGCTTAACTGTCTTGAGAAATACTAGCCAGATATCCTGTAGAGTGTTCTCCAATCTGGGTTTTTCTGATGCTTTTGTCATGTTTTGACTGGGGTTATATTATGAATATTTTAAAGTGAAAGAAAAAAGAAAAGTAATCCAAAAAAAGTTATAAAGAAAACAGTCCTAGCACTTTTTTTACATGAATCTCATGTAAAAAATGTCATTAATTCAACAAAAATTTATTGAGCACCTACTATGTGCCAGGCACTGTTCTAGGCACAGAAGATACATTAAGGAAACTAGTCTAGAGTGAATGGTCATGAAAGTCCTCTTTGAGAAACTGACATTTGAGAGGCCCAAATAACAAGATGGAACTAGATAAGGGCAAAGATTTGGGGGAAGAACATTTCAGGGAAAGGGAATAACAAGCCAAAGTCTCTGTAGCAGAGGTAAACTTGATGTATATTAAAAGCTTCAATAAAAGCAGAGTGGCTGGTTCACTGGTGTAAGACGAAGAGGATAGATGAGATGAACAAGACAGACAGGGCTGGATTACATTGGGTTTTATAGGCCATGGCAAGGAATATGGATTTTATGCTGAGTGAGATGGGAATTCTTTGAAAGTTTCAACTAAGAGAAAGACATAATCTGATATATTTTTAAAAGATGATTCTGGATGCTGTGTGGAGTAGAAATTGTTGGGGGATAAAGTAGAAATCAGGAGCCAGGAGTTAGGAGACAACTGCTGTAGTCCAGGCAAGAAAAGACGGTGATTGGAATGAGATGGGCAGCAGTAGATATAAAGAGAAGTGGTTGGATTGGGATATATTTCAGAGGAGGAAGCAACAGCACATAGTAATGAATTGAATGTAAGATCAAGATTCTCAAGTTTTTGGCTTGATAGACTGAGGATGGTGTAATCTGTTGAGGTGGGGAGAACTGACAGAGCAAATGTTGCAGGAGGTATAGGTAGGGGAGACTTGGAAATCAAATGTTTTATTTAGGTCAAGTTAAATCTGAGATATTTTGAGTTATTGAAAAAGTAGATGGATATATGAGTTTGGAGCCCACGGGAGAAGTCAGGGCTGGAGACATAAAATCTATATATAAAATAAACAAACAGGGCTTCCCTGGTGGCGCAGTGGTTGAGAGTCCGCCTGCCAATGTAGGGGACACCGGTTCGTGCCCCGGACCAGGAGGATCCCACATACCGTGGAGCGGCTGGGCCCGTGGGCCATGGCCGCTGAGCCTGCGCGTCCGGAGCCTGTGCTCCGCAGCGGGAGAGGCCACAATAGTGAGAGGCCCGTGTACCGCAAAAAAAATAAAATAAAATAAAAAATAAACAAACACATAAATATGTAATATCAGTAACTTTATTTACTAGGAAGAGTAGCCATACATCCCTGTTTGTTCATTTATTTATTAATCAATTCATGCATTCATAAACTTATTCCACAAATGTTTATTGTATACCTACCAACATATCAGGCTCTAGTACAGTCATGCCAATGGCATCTAAAGAGAAGAGTGTGCAGCCAGAGAAGGTGGGTCATGGCAAGAAAATACTAAAACTTTTAAAAATATTGATTTTTATCTAAAAACAGAAAAAAGTCTTTCAAATATTTAATATATAGATCGACACTGCCATCTCACTACTAATGAATGAAAAGTGTGAGTTAGGCATCGTGGAGAATAATTTGGAGACTTCTTCATTTTCTTTGTTTTAATATATTGTGATTTCTTCCAGTTTATGTGTGCTGGGTTAAGTAGATTTACCAATTACATTATTATTATTATTATGTTTTTTTTTCTTTTTTGCAGCTCCGGACACGCAGGCTCAGCGGCCATGGCTCACGGGCCCAGCTGCTCCACAGTATGTGGGATCTTCCCGGACCGGAGCACGATCCCATGTCCCCTGCATCAGCAGGCGGACTCTCAACCACTGCGCCACCAGGGGAGCCCACCAATTACATTATTATTTCATTAAATTAACCCCCACGAAAATGGAAGTAGCTAAAAAAGATTTCTGGAAAGAAAACATGAGTTGGAGATAATAAAGCAGGCCTAAGCAAAAAGATGACGATAGAGATGACACATCTGCTGCTAGCATGAGCTCTACAGAAGCCATCTTATTAACTAGTGGGCATGACATTCTGAAATCAGAGATCTGGAAATATTTCCATTATGTGATTTTGATGCAAAATGACGTATGTGTGCTAACCAAGGCTGGGACTACAGTGAGGCAAGTGAGGCATTCACCTCGCACACGAAATTTAAGGGGATGCCCCAAAGTCAGCAATCAAGATAAATATCTAAATGCAATATTTTAAAAAGTCAAAATTAATGCAAAAACCTATGATAAACAAAATATCAAAATTGTAAGTAAAGACAAGATCAGTACTCTTAAAAAAAACCTTATACATGTACACTAAAACTTGAAGACAGAATTTTGCAACTTGTTAAAAGAAATCTTACAGGCAATGCATTCCAAAGAGTTTTGAAAATATATAACAATGCAACTTCTTCTGGCTGACATCAGGGAAGATAGAAAGTTACTAGCTGAGTTTCAACAAAAACTTTTCATGGTTGGTGGACGGAGATGATAAAAATGGATACTTGCATTAGAAGAGCAGCCGAAGATGTACTTCTTCCATTAGGATCTAAATATCTTTGTAAGTTATCTTTTTCAGCTTATGACAGCCGTTAAAACAAAGTACAGAAATAACCTGAACGTTGAATCACACATTTTAATAACCATTTCATAAAGTATTACAGATTTTTAAAACCACTGAAACCTAGTCAATCATATTGCTTCCATTAAATATTTTTAGCAAGAATAACAAGGATTTTTAAAAAGACAATTAACATAGAAAATAACTCTTACAGTTACTTTAAATGTTTATTTCATCTTCATCCTTTTTACGCTTTAAAAATGCTTTATGTCATACACAACAGGAACACAACAGGACGTGTATATAACTTACATCGGTATACAGACTTTTTTTTTTGTAATAGGGAAGTGCAATCAAAAAAAGTTTGGCGAGCACAGGTACAGGTAGTTAATGCCGTGGGTGTTAGGAAAGTGGCAGGATTATATTATCTCAGCGTGCTGTAGAATCGCTGTACCACGGAAGTCTTCGTGAAGGACACCGCACCAGGTTTTCATAAACGGAGGTTTGACGAATGAGCAGGATTTAGAAAAATAACTATTGCAAAATTTGTTGCCTATAAAACAGAGCACAGTGCTTACTGCCAGAGGAGATCAAAGTACTCTAAAAACACTTTTAAAAGGAGATCCTAGGTCCAAACTGCAGCCCTGCTCTCTGAAGCTATCTCAGCCCCAGACTTGAACCTGTCGGAGAAGGAAGTTCCCCGAAATGGCCCAGGAGAGTGCAGCTCTGAAGGAGGGGGACTGGAGGGAGAGTGATACCACTTTTCCGAGCCATGGGCTGTCCCCTCCCCTAGCAGGAGGCCAGCCGTGAGGTCCCTTGAGCTGTGCCCTCGGGAGGGTGGGGGGAGGGGAAAAGAAAACGCAGTCCTTTCTGGCTGGGACTGTGTCTGAGCGCAGAGGCCGGGGGGCGGGGGAGGGGGGTCTGTGGAGAGGGGATGAGTTCAGGTGCTTTTCTAACGGGGAGGGAGAGCAGTGTTGGTAGTAGGGCCAGAGGAGCGGCTTTAGGCTCGAGTCTCTTTCTGGTGGGCAGGGAGTCCGAAGAACCCAGGAAGGCATGGAGGACCCTAAGGCCTGGTGCTTTCCTTGACGGCAGAGGGAATCCCGAGATGGACAGTCCAGAAACCCCCTCCGGAAAGCATTTTCTTGGCCGCTCAACTAACTTTATACATCCCGAGGCTAAGAGCTGAGGTAATTAGATGCGAGCGACAGCTGTCTCGGCACCTTGGGCGCCAGGCACCTGGCTTGGAGCCCGACGGCCCGAATTCTCGCGAGAACGGCAGCCGCCATTTTTCCATTGATTGCGGCGGGCTGGGGGAGGGGCCGACGACGAAGGCGGCTGCGGCGGCGACGACGGCGGAGCCTTGGGTCGGTGTCTGCGCGCTGGTGTCTGAGGCCCAGGCTGAGGCCTCCTCGGTAGCCCGAGCGCAGGCGGTGGTGAGGATGACGGCCGCTGCCGTTTTCTCCTGAGCTAGAGCCGCCGCTACCCTCCCCCTCCCCCGGCAGGGCGGAGAGGAGCGGCCGGAGTCTGAGCGATGGTGCCCGGCGAGGAGAACCAACTGGTCCCGAAGGAGGTGAGGGGCCAGCGGAGGAGGGTAGGCCCGAGGCCTGCGGCCGCTCTAGGCAGCGCAGGCCGAGGCGAGGGGCCGGCTGCGGGCCCAGCTCGTGGGCCGGCCCGCCTGTGGGGGAAGGAGGTGTTGGGGGTGCGTGGTGGGTGCGGCGAGCAATTGGGAGACCCGACTGGGTCTAGGGGGCCGGGGAGCGGAGACCTCTCCCCTTGGGTTTCTGGGGCTGGACAAATAAAGGAGCGCACTGGAAGGAATCGGGTCCTGCTTTGGGGGAGAAGGTGGCTTCTCAAGTAGTTATTTAACACGTTGAGCCAAGGTAGAGAGGTGATTTCAAAGAAAACATTCTGCAACACTGGCTGACGGGCACGACAGGGTGACGGTGCTGCTTCTGGTTTTGACAGTGGCAGTGTATAGCTTTCAGGGCTTGTGAAATCTACACCCAGCTTGAGCTTCGTGGGAGGGCAGTTAACTGCTACGACTTTTTTGAACAACTGTTTCTTACTTGGTAGTACTATGGGCCTGCCTAAATGGGGCTTCCCAATGATCGATGAAAAGTAGTAAATGCGACTAACACGTAAAGGTAAGAGATAGCGAAGCATTACCATATGGAGAGCTGAATTACTTTTTGTAGTTGGGCTGTGTACGCCAGTTTGGGTGACTTCTTAAATTCTTAAAAGCAAGTGATATGAGAAGGCTTGACTTCTTGGCTTCTCTTGAATAGTAGGAGAGGATTAATGGTAGAATCCAGCACTGGCCAGGGAATTTCAACATATTAATAGTATCTCTGTTGGCTTTATAAATATCTTCAGGGTATCCAAACGTGTATTTTTAACTGGTTGATCATCAGGCGAATGCTTTGGATTTTTAGTTCTCATATACCTTAAATAGAGGCAAGTGTCCGTTGAAATTAGCTATGTTGGATCTTGATATTTCTGAGTGATGTTCTTAAAAATTCTTCTTTTTTTTTTTTTGCCTTTTTTGGCTGCTTTATAGCAATTTGTTGCTACTTGACCAAGCTCCGACACTGCAAAAGTGTTATTGGAGTTGTGTATGTATGATATGAATATTTCCCCAACATTATCAGATGATTGTTTTGCAAGGACAGTTTTTTTTTAAACTAAGTTATCATGTGTCAGTATTTATTCATCAAGCACCACCAACTCTGCAAAGCAGGTAAACAGATGAGTTAATCAGAATTCTTGCCGTGGGAGCTTTTAAGGCTACTAAGGAAGGTAACACTAGTATTCGTTGAACTCCAAGTAAGGACTAGGTACTTTTCTACAAAGGTAACTCTCATGCAGGGATGGAAGTGATAGGTGCTATGAGAGATATAAAAATGAATTTTCTTTTAGAGCTACATAGTGCTGGTTTTCATTCCTATGAAAAGCAAAGTTAGTCCTTTCTTTATTTTTTTAATTAATTTATTTATTTATGGCTGCATTGGGTCAGGCTTTCTCTAGTTGTGGTGAACGGGTTACTCTTCCTTGTGGTGTGTGAGCTTCTCATTGTGGTGGCTTCTCTTGTTGCCTAGGCGCGCATGGGCTCTAGGCGCGCGGGCTCAGTAGTTGTGGCTCGTGGGCTCTAGAGCGCAGGCTCAGTAGTGTGGCTCACGGGCTTAGTTGCTCTGCGATATGTGGGATCTTCCAGGACCAGGGCTCGAACCCATGTCCCCTGCATTGGCAGGCGGATTCTTAACCACTGCGCCACTAGGGAAGTCCCCTTTCTTAATTTTTTGACCATTAGAAAATATAATATAGGTGGAACTTTGCTTTAAGAAAGCCCAATATTAGGTTTATTTCCCTAATAATTTGATTTATAGAAAACATGGTATAAATAAACACTTTCACAGGAACATACGTGAAATGCTGCCTTTACCTTTTGGATTTTAAAGATTAAACGCCTCTCCTTTAAGACTAACTCCCTTACCTGAGGCTTCAAACTCATCCCCACTTACAACATTTTTTTTTTTTTCCCCCTACTCTTTCTGGACCACATGCCTTTATTTTCTGTTCCCTAGACTCATCTTCAGTCTTTTCTTTTTCCCTGACTCCTTTTTTGATTCCTGGAAACTTGCACAGTACTCTCAAATCTCAAAAGTCTGTCACTTTTTTAGCTAGCTAAGTAATTCATTCTTTTTTGATGGCCATACTTCTCTTCTTGAATTCTTGCCTGCTTCTCTTCCTTGAATTTTCTTTTGCATTTGATACTTAAAAAAAATTCCTTGATTTTAGTAATACTGTACTTTGGGGCCTTTTGCCGCTGCCTGTTTGTACTATCTGACCACTCATTTAGTCAATGTCTTGCTCTTTTTTTCTGTGTCCTTAATTGTCACTTTCGTCTCATCTTTGTCATCCCTTGTCTGGTCTTTTTCAGTAGGAGTAGAATTATATACTGCTAAAGCTGAGAGAACACATAGTGATCATTTAGTAACTTATACCCCTTCACTTCTATAGATGAGGAAATGAGGGCCAGAAGATTGAAAGTGACTTGTTCAGGGTCACATAATGAGTAAATAAATGACAGAGCTAGGACTAGAACTCACATCCCCTTGATTATACTCTGTTTTACACATCCCTTCATGGAACCTAGAAGCTCCGTAAAAGTAGTATGTAACTCTCTAAGTCCATTTACTATGTGAAAATAAATTACAGAATTTTAAAATGTCTTACTTCTGTTCTACTGGCTTATTACCAACAATTTGGCGGGCTTTTCTTTTTTAGAGAACCTCTGACACTTACTAGATTTAGATATTCGTTAAATGTGTGCATCCATGTGTGTGCACATGTGTGTGTGTGTTGTTGAACGAATAATATGTTATTCTGGTCCCTGAAGCTCAAGGACAAGTGTACCTTAGAGGACTGCTGAAGAAGGCAGCTTAGTGTCATGCAGGGCTTGGCAAACTAGTCCCTGGGCCAAATTCAGCCCACAGCCTGTTTTGTTTGGCCCATGAGTTAAGAATGATTTTTACATTTTCAAATTGTTGAAAAAAATCAAAATAATAAAAATAATCTGTGACACATGGAAGTATATGATATTTAGATTTCAGTATTCATAAATAAAGTTTTATTGAAACACATTGATGCCCATTTATTTACTGTTATCTATGGCTGTAGCAGAATTGTGTAGTTGATACAGATGCTGTATGCAGGATAAGTTTGAAACTATTTAGCTTGGTGTTCAATGCCTAGTACACTGTGATTCTGGCCACAGTCTGCCCTTTCAGCTTATCTCTTCTTCCTCAAAACAAGTTTTTAATGCAGCCAAACAGGTTTTTCTCTGACTTGCTTTTCACTTCTATTTGTGCTAACTCTTCTTTCCTACTTCTGCCCACTGATACAGAACATTCATACACATCTTTCCCTCAGTACCTCATATCTCATTTATTCTAAAAAGCCTTTTCTGACCGTTTAACCTTAAGGATTTCTCCTTCTTAGAAGACTTTTATATATGAATAGAATTCATTTGGCAATTAATAAATAGTGCTTTGTGACATCTATTATGGTCTCAGACTGTATTTTATTATTATTCATTATGTATTTCTTGACAGCAGAGATCTTTGTGTGTGTCTGTCTCTTTCTCTCTCTCTCTGTTTTTTTTTTGGTATGTATTATAGGTCTAAGACAGTGTCCTTTCTGAAGGACACTGATCTTCAGTAATATTCATTGATATGGTTACAGGGTTGCAAGGAAACTTAAGAGTTCTAACCAATTTCCCCTGCTTGGATATTTTCCACAACATCCTTGGCAAACTGTTTTCCAGCCTTTGCTTGAATACCTTCATGACATCTCTGATAACATCTTTGTCTTAGAAGAGATCTGTTTTAAGTTTTTGAGTTGAGAGAAGTCTAGATCTCTGTAGCTGCCATCTTTTGATAGTTGCCCCTGAACAACAGAGAAATCTTAAATCATTTTGCATAGGACAGCTTTTTCTCATTGTTGAAGAGGGGGGAGGGGAGGAGGACTGAGCATCCTCAGTTCTTTGTTTCTCAGTTGCTTTCTTTTAGACATAATCCAGTGTTTTTAATATTTCTCGTAATTGTTGTACCCAGAGGAGAGCAAAGTGAGTGTGGTCTGTTCTTTGTGGTAAATAACAAAGCATTTCACCTCACTTTTTCACTGTACTATATGTCTTTGAATTGTTTTATATTGATGTTGTCTTTGAGATCTCTTTTAATGTCATTCCACTTTCATTTATTGCATCATTGTTTTTATTATTCTGTTTCCTTATAAGGATTTGTGACATTAATATTTGTTGTGTACTCACTGTACGTTACTGTATGCTGCCATATAGGGAATATTTAGATAAAATTATTTTTTCCTCAAGTATTTTATAGTATAATTAAGGATAAAAGGTACATATTACTAATAGTTTTAAAATAATACTTTCACTGCAATACTTAAAGTGGCGTCCAAGGAGTATATAAATGTAGAAAGGATAGAAAAATGAAAGAAAAAGAATATGTAGTTCCATATCTCAGTAGATTTTTTTCTGCCTCTCTTTTCCATATAATAAACACTACTTCTATCTGGAACTAATGATGATAATAATAACCAAAATTTATTGAGCATTTATTATATGTCACATACTGTTGTATGTGCTTTGTGTGTATTAACTCATTTGAACTTCACAATGACCTCATAACTATATCAGGGCCGTTAATATTGAGAGCCCTCAAAACATTAAAACAACTTGTTTTTCATCTCTATTGTCTGTTTTTTTAAAAAAATAAATTCAATTAATAAATATTATGCAACATGTCAAATGAGTATTCTTTTAATTTGTATGGCTTCAAACTTTGATTGTAATTTACACATTTATATCTACAGCCCTGACCTCTCTTCTAGTTTCGGATTTCCACCTGCATACTGGATATCTCTACTTGGTTGTACTTGGACCTACAGATTAAATATGTGTAATATCAACCTCATTTCTCTTTCCTCTCTTCTCATGTCCTCCTCCCAGCATAGTTCTTTCTTTGTATTCTCTTGTTCAGTTAGTGTCATCATCATCTGTTTATTTGCTTAAGTTGGAACATTTTTTTGACTCCTCCTTTTTCCTTTTTTCCATATATAGTTAAATCGTCACTTGAAAAATATCTCTTGTATCCTTACCTTTCTCTTCGTGGCTCTGCCTCTATTTTCTCATTCAAATGTAGCCCTTTTAAATGGTCTGTGTTCTTCTAGGCTCTTTTCTTTCGTAACCGTCCTCACCACAACAGCCATTACTTTCTAAAACACATGACATTATGACTTACCTGTTTTAAAGTTTATAATTATTACCCTCTGATTGCAAATTGAATACTAGGTAATATTAATAAACACTATGCACCAGACACTGTGCTAAACAATTTACACACTTAATATCTATAAAGCCCTTTAAGCATCTCTTATCTTTCATTATGTATTTTATAGATAGATAGAAAGAAAGTAAGGCTTACGGAGTAAGTAACTTGGGCTTCCCTGGTGGCGCCGTGGTTAAGAATCCGCCTGCCAATGCAGGGGACACGGGTTCGAGCCCTGGTTCAGGAAGATTCCACATGCCGTGGAGCAACTAAGCCCATGCGCCACAACTACTGAGCCTGTGCTCTAGAGCCCGCATGCCACAACTACTGAGCCCACGTGCCACAACTACTGAAGCCCACGCGCCTGGAGCCCGTGCTCCACAACAAGAGAAGGCACCGCAATGAGAAGCCTGTGCACCCCAACAAAGAGTAGCCCCTGCTCGCCGCAACTAGAGAAAGCCCACGCACAGCAATGAAGACCCAACGCAGCCAAAAAAAAAAGAGTAAGTAACTTATTCAAAGTTGTATAGCTGTTTGTTTCTAAGTCATTGTGGCCTTAATCAGTAGGAAAGTCCTTCATAATGTAGCCTCAATTGATTTGTTTTTTAAAATTAATTTTTGTCAAAAGTTATACGTGCACATATTGAAAAGAGTTGAATAACTCTGCTCTGCAGATTCTCCCTCCCCTTCATTTTGGGCTCTCCGGAGGCAACCACTTGCTACTCATTCTTTTGATATTTATCTCCATATTTCAAAATAGTATGCCTGTAGTTTTCCCTCGTGATTTTTTCAGTTGAGTGGATCGTCTACGGACTTCCCGCAATGGAAGATTCGGTTTACCACTATCCCCAAACACAGACACACTTCTCAATTCTGCCCAATCCTTCCAATATTGTCATATTGCAAGTTGTTTGGATACATCAAGTTTCAAAGTTTATATCAATGTCACTGTATTCATAGTTGAGCCTTGTAGTTTATTGTGATGATTTTTCCTTCCTGTACAGTATTTTGTTTTCCATGAGTTAATATTTTCTAAGAATTTGCTTTTGCTTTGTTTTCTATGTATTTATCATTAATTTAACCAAGTGGTTCTCAATTGGGGGCAACCGAGAGGATATTGGCTATGTTGGGTAGGTGAGGGAGGGCAGGAGTGTGCTACTGATATGTAGCGAGCAGAAGCCAGCTATGCTGCCAAGCATCATCCTGCACTGCACTGGACCGCCTCCCACGACAAAGAATTATGTGGTCCAAAATGTCAATAAAAACTCTGATTTAGTCCAAACTCTCAAGTGTATGAGTCTTCTCCTTATGTTTACAACTACCAATTTTTTGATGAATTTTCTTGAATTGCAGCTGCTGTCTTAGATTTGCCTTTACAATCATTTTAGAAGTTTCCGTCAGGTCTCTCTTGTATTAGAGCTCCTGGTTCTGTATCTGATGTCTTCATCTTTCTTTGTGTTCTCATTTTGGAGGACCACTTTCAATAGCTTTCTGGATGGGCTATAATTTTTTCAAGACTTCACATGTCTGAAAATGTTTCTACCCTCTTGCTTTATAGATAGTTTGGCTGGGCAGAGAATTCTCAGTCAGAAATAATTTTCTCTCAGAACTTTGAATACATTGCTCCATTGCCATATTGTTTTCAGTATTGCTGTTGAGACATCAGATGCCTAGAAGATTTTTTTTTTAATTAATTAATTAATTTTTGGCTGCGCTGGGTCTTCGCTGCTGTGTGCGGGCTTTCTCTGGTTGCCGCGAGCAGGGCCTGCTCTTCGTTTCGGTGTGCAGGCTTCTCATTGCCATGGCTTCTCTCTGCCACGGCTTCTCTCGTTGCAGAACACGGGCTCTAGGTGCGCGGGCTTCAGTAGTTGCAGCACGCGGGCTCAGTAGTTGTGACGCACAGGCTTAGTTGCTCCGCGGCATGTGGGATCTTCCCGGACCAGGGATCGAACCTGTGTCCCCTGCATTGGCAGGCAGATTCTTAACCACTGCACTACCAGGGAAGTCCCTGCCTAGATGATTTTGAATCTTACTTTTCCTCTCTGGAAGCCTGGAGAACCTTTTCCCCTAGAGTTCTGAAATTCCTGTATTATGTGTACAGGTCTGTTTTTCTCCACTTCTCCTGGGTTCAGGGTAGTCTTATTCAATCTGATATTTGTCTCATCAATTGTGGGAAATTTTCTTAAGTCATTTCTTTTGTTTCTTCCCCTTCGTTTTCTCTGTTCTCTCTCTTGAATTCCTATTATTTAGGTAATGGGTCTACTGTCTTGGTTTCTCTAATTTTCTTCTGTTTACCTCTATTTTCCATTTCTTTTCCTTTTTCCTCTGTTTTCTGGGAGATTTTTCTCAATTTTATCTTCTGATTCTTCTACTAAGGTTTTATTTCTGCTATCATGTTTATAATTTCCAAGTACTCTTTTTTTTTCTGAAAAAGTTTTAATATATCCTGATATATCCTGTTTTTGATATCCTATTTGTTTTATGGATGCAGTGTCTTATCTCTCTTAGGAAATTATTGATACTTCTCTGCATATTCTCTCTTTTCTCCAAATTTCCTTTTTCTGTTTGTTTGCTTTGGGCTTTGTCTTTCATATTAGATGCTTTTTTTAGATGTCTGGTATTCCTTGGAACTCAATGCTTATTTAGAAGAGGGGCCTTAAAAAGCTGAATGGAAACTCTGCCAGTGGGTAATTATGGTTTTCCCTGTACTTTAGATATGTGTGGTTAATTTCCTTGTAGACTCCCAGTGACACGTTTTTCCCTTGTGCTGAATTGATTTCCCAGAAAAGATCTCTGATCTTTTGCTTGGAGAGAACAAGCTTGGGAGCTGAGTAGGAAACGGGGTTGTGGGTTTCATCATAAAGTACATGAATACCGTTTCATTTAATTCTCCAGTTTTCAATGTGGCAGCCCTCAAATTTGATTGCACCTGGCATCCTCTAGTCCAGAGATACCTTGTTTTATGCTCTTCTGAGATTGCTTAGTCTTTTGCCCGGAAGGGTCAAAGAGTAAAAGAGAGAGGATCTGGGAGTTCTGAGTGCTTCTTAAGCAGACTTTAATCTCTTATTCTAGCTTGGACTTCACTCTTGCTCCCAGAGTATCGGAAACTGCTAGTTCCTGAGCCTTTTCTGGTTTTTTTCCCCTTTTTCTTTTTAAATTTTTATAGAAAGCTTGAAAAAAGAATACACAGAGTTCCCATATACCTGTCACCAAGCTTCTCCTCATGGTAACATATTTTATAACCACAGAACACTTATCAAAAGTAAGAAATTAACTTTAGTACAATACTATTAACTGTACTACAGAATTTATTCAGATTTGACCAGTTTTCCACTAATGTTTCTTTTTATTCCAAGATCCAAATTCAGAGTCCCACGTTGAATTTTGTTGTCATGTCTCCTTAGTTTCCTCTTATCTGTGACAATTTCTCAGACTTTCCTTCTCTTTCATGACCTTGACATTTTGAGCAGCACTAGTCATTTTTGCAGAATCGGCCTCAATTTGGGTTTGTCTGATATTTTCTCATGATTAGATTGAGGTTATTAAAGAGAAGGCTGTCACAGAAGTGATATGTCCTTCTCTGTGCATCATTTGGCGGGGGGCGGGGGGGGGGACATGATGCTGATGTGTCCTACTGTGATGTTAACCTTTGATCACTTGGTTCAGGTGATTCTGCTAGGTTTCTCCACTGTAAAGTTACTATTTTCCTCTTTAATAATTACTAACTACTTTGAGACCATGCAGATATCCTGTTTCAGCTTAAACTTCTGCCCACTAGTTTTAGCATGCATTTATAGATCTTGTTACTGTTGCATTCTAATAGTGATTTTCTGTTTCCCTCATTATTTCTACATTTATTAATTGGAATTCTTTTGTGAGGAAGAGTTGTCCCTTCTCCCACATTTATTTACTTAATTATTTATTTATGTCAGTATAGACTTAAGATATTTATTTTATTCTTTCGATTATAACCCCAAACTATTGTTATTTATTTTGTTGCTCAAATTGTTCCAGTCTTGGCCAGGGGGAGCTCTTTCTGGTTGGCATCTGTGCTCATCCTTGCCTTTTGAGCACTTCTGTACTTTGTGGCACCACATAAAGCTTCAACCCATCTTATACTTGCCCTGCCCCAACCCTGCAATCAACCACTTCTCCAGAGAGTTTAGGGGTCTTTTGGTATAATTGTAACTGTGGTATGTCCTGTAAGCCAGGTGTCTTTGTTTTTCTAGGCTAATGTAGGTTTCAGTCTTCTCAGGTGTAATTGTCACTACCACTTGTTCTGCTTTCTAGCTTCTAAAATTGTGTTTCTGGTTTCCTATGGATTTATGCTCTTTAAAAAATTTCTTTATTCTTGTTTCAGAGAGGTTTTGGGAAGCTTTTGAGCTAAATGCTTGTATTCAATTTGTCCTCTTTGACCAGAAATTCTTAATGTTTTTGTTATCTCCTGCCCCAAGCCAATTTTGTTTTAGCCACATTCAACCACATTAGTTGCTGTTCCCTGATGTGCTGTATGCTTTCGTGTGTCACTTGCCCTGAGTGAATAATATGAAATGTTTTTTAATACCTGCTTTTTAGGGAGTTTTAAATGGGTGAACTTTGATTTTACATGAAAACTATTTAAGTACTTTATTAAGTACATTTTTAGGATTCTTGCCTCTTATTTTCCATTTTTTGGATTAGTCACATAAATGTTTTGTGTCTTAGTACCAAATATTGTAAATTTTTTGCCAAAATGGAGGGGAGAGGCTTAGTGCATTTCTAGAGTACTAACATACCATCACCATCATAGCCCAAGTTGAAAGAAAAGATTGTATTGAAAATAGGGGGTTGTGTAGCACAGGGAACTCTGCGCAATATCATGTAACAACCTAAATGGGAAAAGAATTTGAAAAAGAATAGATACATGTATATGTATAACTGAATCACTTTGCTGTACACCTGAAACTATCACAACATTGTTAATCAACTGTACTCCAATATAAAATAAAAAGTTAAAAAATAAAATAAAATAAAAAGTTATTGCCCAAAAAAAAAGAAAAAGAAAGGGGGTTGTGAAAAACATAGTATTAAATATACATTAAAATACCTATTGTAAATTTAGGTTCCAGAAGACATCGACTTTAAAAACTTGATTCATTGGTATTAAGGACCTTATTCAGTTCAGGCAACATGATAAGTGTCATGATATTCAGAGGCATATTCTTTTATGAGGCTTATTACACGGAGTGTTCTGTCTAGGTATTGCTCCTTAGAATCTAATTTTGTACAAACATTCTCCACTGTAAATGATGTGCTTTTTCACATCAAGATTCTTAAAGAATGTATTTTTCCTGAGCCTGCTTTTCTGTCAGTATAATGGAAGAAGGGGTGGATATAGGTGTAGTGTAAGTGAACAGATGTCTCCTCTCTGCTCTACTGAATACTTCTGTTTACTTTGTCTCAGGGTGTGGGAGCAACAGTAATTGCCCTGTTCTTTTGTTTAATGGAACTAAACTGAAACAAGCATACCTAAAGTAGCCATGGACAGGAACATTTTCATTGACATAAAACTGTTGCTGCAATCCACTATCGAGAGTGTTGAGAGATTACTGTTTTTATGAAACTTACTGAGATATATGTCTTGAACTTGTTTTTTGTTGTTGTTTGTTTGTTTTTGGCCATGCTGCACCGATTGCAGGATCTTAGTTCCCCCACCAGGGATAGAAAGCAGGCCCTGGCAGTGGGAACACTAAGTCCTAACCACTGGACTGCCACGGAATTCCCAATATGTTTATTTATTTATTTGTTTGTTTTGGCCATGCCATGCAGCTGTATTGAATTTTTTATGTTTTTAAAAAGCAAGCTTTTAAAATCCTACCCAACCAGCAAAACCTAGCCCTTCTTACTACTATAAGAAACTTTTCCTGATTCTCCTCTTTCAACCTGATAGCATTTTTCTAACCCTGAAATCCCATAACACTGTAACTTTTGACATTTGAAAAATTATAAGTTAATACCTTTATTATTTGTGTTAATACCTTTATTAGAAGCTCTTCAAAGTCAGGACACAACAGTCAGAGTGCCTGGGTTCAACTTCCAGTTTTGTGACCTTGGGCAAGTTATTTAACCTACCATTACCTAAGTTAAATGAGGATACTAGTAACTACCTCCTAGGGTTGTTGGGAACGGTTAATGAGTTAATACATACAAAGTGTCTTCCACTTAGTAAGCACTCTTATAAATGTTATCTGTCATAATAAGTGTTACTACCTTCATTACTGTTATTACCTTCATCCTGTATTCTTCCTAGGGGCCACCATAATGTACTGTACATTGTTGTTGTCCAATATGTATTGATTAAATAAAAATGAAGTCATATTTTAGTTATTAAATATGCTTAGTTGTTTGAAGTCGGGGATCTGATATGACCTGTCAGCATAAATCCTAAATGATTGTTAGATTTGACAGGTTCTTTTATATTATCAAGTAAGACCTGTTTTTACTACTTTTTGATAGTTGAAACATGTGACAAAGTACAAATGAAACTTTTTAGTCTAATGAGATCCTAAGAAAAATTGGTTTAGTATATATAGATATTTGTTGAAATAACTTACTAGATTAACAAGTTATTTGTGTATAAGTTTCAGTATGAAATGTTATTTTAAAGCAGGATTCATGTTAAGAATAGTTTGTTTCTGGGAGAACTTTATGTGTTTGATAATTCTGATTTTCAAAAACTCTAGAGTATAACCAGTTGACATGGATAGAAGAACCAATTAACCTGTCTATTTTTGTCAGTTGTATTACTGATTGTGCTTTAGATTTGGTGCTGTGTAATTGACTGCTATAAGACTTGCAGAGTCATTCAAATATTAGCAGAAATATAGTGGCTTTCCAGTAGAGAAAAACTTAGGGCTAAGTGACATAATTAAGAAAAAAGATCTGGAATTTAAATCTTTCTGTATACAGTGAGTCCAGTACTTTTGGTTTGGCTTTAAGGAAAACCATGAACCTCATTTATCACCTAAGTGAAATTTTCTAGTATAACCAAAGCATTGTAATTTGACTATAAATACCTTTCTTGTTTCAAATGATATTACCTATTTTTATTTCATCATAAATACGCTTTAATTATTCTTAATGTAGATTTCCATAGTTCTGGATGCTGTCGAATTCATTCAGTTAAGCATTGAGTTAGTAGCTGCCAAGAACCAGAGAATCAAAGATGAATAAGGAATGTGACCTAGTTCTAGTTGCTAGTCTAGTCTGGGAGACAAAAATTTGTAATGAGGCAAATGCATAATTTGGAAATAAAGTGGGCCCATAGAGGAGGGAGCTACCAGCTTTATCTAGGGGATCCTGTGAGAATGTAACACTTAAATTAGGTCACAAAGGATGACTTGACTGCCAAGTAAAGAAGGAAGTAAGAGCTTTTAGTTAGGAGAAATGGCATTTAAAACACACAAGTCTGTAATGCATTTTAAAAGTGGCAGAAAGTTTGGGGTAAATGCATGGGGTGCCTGGGGTTGAGTGAGAGAAGATAGTTCTGACAGATCGTGTTTTAAAATTCTGAAGGCTTTGTATGCCTAAAAGGAATTTAGGTTTTTATTGTGCAGAAATTAGTGGGCAAGAAATGTTTTTTTGGCAGAAAAAGTTAACAAATTTGTTTGTAATTGTTACAAACAAATTCAGTGAAACTTGTTTGCTGAAACATTGTTTACTTGCATGAATGTTTTATATCGCTGCATTAATATTAAACATTTACACACAAACGAAAATGGGGCAAGGCAGAATTTGCTATAATACTGATTCTCTCACCTGTTTTTTTTTTTTTTTGCATTTGCAGTCATATAATTAGGTACTTTTTTTTGTTCTTTTAAGAATAAAATGTTTCCCTTTCATAATGCATCTTAAGTGCATTCTCCACATTTGAGTCATCCTGGCAGGATATCCTTTGGCATAATTGTTACATATTTGATATGGATAACACACAGGTAGGTATCTTCAAATAGGCTAACTAGATAGGCCTCATTTGCCTCCAGAAATGTGCCAGTAGCTGCACTTTGGTAGTGTAGATCTGGTTTGAAGTCCTGAACACTTGCAAGTGAGAAGTTCAGTGTACTTCAGGGACAGCTGCAGTATGAGGCTTGTAAAAATGTGGTTTCTTCACCTTTTCAGTATAAGACATATTCTTGTGAGTGACTTTAGTAGCTGGTTGCTTTCTTGAGTGCTTTACCACTGGCTTTTTACAGGCATTTGTCTTGATAGGAGCCATAGTATAGAGAACTCCCTGTTTATACCCCCCTTCTTTTCGGCAGCTCAACAGGCTAAAGTGGCACTGGTGCTAGAGTGATGACTGGTGGCGGCTGCAGCAGCAGCAGCAGCAACTGAGAACACCACAAGGAGTGTTAATAGGGGATTAATGAAATCTTCCCAAGGATTTCCCCAGTGCTCCAAATTCAGTTGACTTTAATATTTTACTGAGAGGAGCTCTTGATTACAACCCCAGTTCCGGGTTGCATTAGAAAGTAGAGTTTTTGTATGACTTACCTGGTAAAAGATACGTATTGCTTTAGTAAATATATCAATACATAAACTATCTATGAATTCATATACATTTCTTCCATTTTATAGATATAAAATGTCTACCGTTTTATGTGTTCAGGTATTTTAATTTTGTTGCCTTTAATTTTACGTACACCAAGTTGTATAATTTATTACTTTATTTATAGCACTTTGTGGTAATGAAAGGGAATTGGTGAAAAATTAGATACCTAACAATGAAGTCTCTTATTAAAAGACATCTAAGGGATTTCCCTGGCAGCCCAGAGGTTAAGACTTTGCCTTCCAGTGCAGGGGTTGCTGGTTCGATCCTTGGTCGGGGAGCTAAGATCACACGTGCCTCGTGGCCAAAAAACCAAAGCATAAAAACAGAAGCAGTATGGTAACAAATTCAGTAAAGACTTTAAAAATGATCCATATCAAAAAAAAAAGACATCTAAGAAATACTACTGCTTTAATTTTGACATCTTAAATTCATGTCTTGAAATATTTATTTACTATTACATTATTTACCATTAACATAACACAAGTATGATTTTTAAAATTCTAAGAAAAATAGACAGTGATGCAGAAAATATTTCTACAATTCAGTAATATGATTTAACAGTGGAAGGGAAGTAGTAGTTAGGTATTACAGCTCCTTCATTTATAGGGGAGGAAAACATGAAGGCTGTAAAAACCCCATAACTTACTTAATGTCTCACGTAGTGGAAGAGCTAGAATGAGACTTTTTTGAAAAAGTCAAGTTTACTGAGGTATAATTTATATACAGTAAAATTTGTTCCTTTAAGGCATACAGTTTTATGAATTTTGACAAACTTATACAGTTGTATAACCACCACCACAGTCAAGATATAGAACATCTCCATCACCTTAAAAAAGTTTTCTCATGCCTCTTATAATCAACCCCACCTCCCACCTCTAGGCTCTGCAACCACTGATCTGTTTTCTGCCCTCATGTTTTGCCTTTTCCTCATATAACTGGAATTCAAATAGTATGTAGCATTTTGAGTCTGACTTTCATCCAGCATAAAACTACGATGTTTATCTATGTTACCTGTTGTATCACTAGGCTTCCTTTTTATTGTCCAGTGTCACAATTTTTTTATCCATTTATTAACTGGTGGACATTTGGGTTATTTCCAGGTTTTGGTGATTCTGAATAAGCTGCTACAAATATCTGTGTACAGCTTTTTCTTTTGGTAGACATATGTCTTCATATGGTAAGTGCGTGTTTAACTTCGTAAGAAACTGCCAAACTCTTTTCTGAAATGGCTGTACCATTTTGCATTCCATTGAGCAGTGTATGCACATTCCAATTGCTCTGCCTCCGTGTTGGTACTTGGCAATGTCAATATTTTTGTTTAGTTTTTTAATCATTCTAGTTAGTGTGTAGGGATATCTCTGTGGTTTGAATTTGCATTTCTTATTGACTAGTGATGTAGTGTATCTTTTCATTTACTTGAAGTTTTTTATTAAGCCTGCTTTTAAAAAATCATTTTATTTGAATATTACATATTTAAAGTTTTGCTAGTACTGATAGGAGAGAGAAGTAAAAAGAGTACCTATTCTCAAGGAGTTGATGATTTACATAGAGAAAACTGGTAATTGTGTTAAAGAGTATGGCTGTAATTTTGACAGGCTTCTTGAGAAAGGGGGTCATATATTAGCTTTCTGGTGGAGAGGATAATGGTTTGGGAATCAGAAAATGCATTGGTTTGGCTTTGCGTTGCTTATCCTTTCTGGGCCTTTCTTTTTTTTCTTCTTTCTTCATCTCTGAAATGAGGGAGTTGGACTAGATAAGGTATAAGATTTGTCTCTAAATTATAAATCTACATAAACTGTTTGGTAGTAGTTTTTTGCTTTTTTTTCAGTAGTAGGTTTTGTGGGTTTTTTTTTTTTTGCGGTACGCGGGCCTCTTACTGTTGTGGCCTCTCCTGTTGCGGAGCACAGGCTCCGGACATGCAGGCTCAGCGGCCATGGCTCACGGGCCCAGCCGCTCCGTGGCATGTGGGATCTTCCCGGACCGGGGCACAAACCTGTGTCCCCTGCATCGGCAGGCGGACTGCCAACCACTGCGCCACCAGGGAAACCCTGTTTTTTTTTTTTTTAAATAATAAATTTATTTATTTTTGGCTGCACTGCGTCTTTGTCGCTGCGTGTAGGCTTTCTCTAGTTGCGGCGAGCGGGGGCTGCTCTTCATTGCAGTGCACGGGCTTCTCATTGCAGTGGCTTCTCTTGTTGAAGAGCACGGGCTCTAGGTGCACGGGCTTCAGTAGTTGTGGCACTTAGGCTCAGTAGTTGTGGCTCGCGGGCTCTAGAGCGCAGGCTCAGTAGTTGTGGCACACAGGCTTAGTTGCTCCATGGTACGTGGGATCTTCCTGGAACAGGGCTCGAACCTGTGTCCCTTGCATTGGCAGGAGGATTCCTAACCACTGTGCAAACCAGGGAAGTCCCTCAGTAGTAGGTTTTTAAATTATGTAAGAAGGCTGTGCAATCAGAAAACAAAGATCTTTGCAGATCTTTCCTGTCTGATGAAATTTCTGTTACCCAAAAAAGATCATCTTCTGAAATTTTAAATAATATAAATGATAATATAAATATTATAGTTGAGAATTATATATTTCTTTTTTTTTAACACTTAAAAAAATTAATTATTTATTTTTGGCTGCATTGGGTATTCGTTGCTGCACACAGGCTTTCTCTAGTTGTGGTGAGTGGGGGCTACTCTTCGTTGAGGCGTGCAGGCTTCAGTAGCTGTGTCTCTTGGGCTCTAGAGCGCAGGCTCAGTAGTTGTGGCTCACGGGCTTAGCTGCTCTGCAGCATGTGGGATCTTTCTGGACCAGGTCTCAAACCCATGTCCCCTGCATTGGCAGGCGGGTTCTTAACCACTGCGCCACCAGGGAAGTCTGAGAATTATATATTTCTAAAGTCTATTATAAGGATGGTAGCTGACAGTTCTATGATAATACATTTTGTATGATACTATATTATTATTATTATCATTTATGGAGCATTTTTAAGATGTTCTCTTTTGATCTTCAGAAAAACTCTTTGTGAACCATGAGAGTCAGAGATAAGTGACTTGCATAGGATTACACGGCTAAAAGAAAAGTAGCCACCTTGACCTAAGGGTTCTAGCCTAGATCCTTTGCCTCTGCACTACATTGCTCTTTGCACTGTAGACCATTCCAGTAGGAAATAAAATCTTTAAATTGTTTTAAATAACCTTAACATTTTTTTCAGTTGTATAGTTTCATGTTCAGGGTATTATAAAATTTATTATCCATGCTTCTAAATAAAAAGCATGGTAACACATAATATAAAAATCTACTTTGATTTAGTAGTAATGCAGTAGAACATTCAAGACTTGTAAACAAGTCAGTTGTATCACAAGCTGAGTCACTGCTTGTCAAGAACAGCCTACTCACAGAAGAAAACTTAGCTGTAATCAAAAATAAAGATAACAGGAATAGTAAAGGATATATTATATACCCTCCTGAGAGTAGTTTAGTTTCTAAGTATAGATGCCTTAACAGTGGGTTACCCATTAACAGTAGTAGAACGACTGTTAAAAGGAGTATGGCAAAAGTGGGAATGGTGTTAGGATAGAAGTGAGAGGAAAAATACTATTATCATAATTTTAATGACACAAATATATTCAACATTATGAAGTCATCAGAAAGCTTGTATTTCTTAGGAGATCTGTGTTCATATGTGACCTTAGGTTTCTTAATTTGTTGTTCATCTGTAAAATAAGGACCTTGATCTGATGTCCAAAGGTTCATCCATCTTTAAATATATGTATTATAGTTCTGTGTGTGTGATGAGTCATCTGATTGATTGCTTCTTAACTATCAAATGAAATATGTTGATCATAGTTAAATAGATTGTAAACTACTCTTTTAAAGTGCTGAAACTTTACACTGTTACTTTTCTACTAATCAATCGAATGAGTACTTGATGTAATCTGTTACAAGAAAAAATGTTACAGAGTTTTCAGAGTTTTATATATTTAGTTTTCTAATTATATTATGGGGGTTCTGGGAGCTTGATTTATGGGTATTTTAGAAGGAAGTGGAATGCAGGATTCTGAGGGACACCTAATACTAGAGCACAAAGGCAGGTATGAAACTGTATTTTTACAGAATTTTAAAAACAAATGTTATATGTTGACAGGCAGTTGATGTTATCATGTTCTATATTAGTTTAAGTTCAGAAAATCCATTCCATGATATATTAAATAAGTACCTGTTAATATTGCAAGTTAGTTTATCACAGAATCTGTATTTAAGTAAAATAGTAAAGTAGAATGTACTTACAATTTTTTTATGCCTTGAACTAAGCTTTTAGAATAGGTACAAAGTCATCTTTTAGAAAATTCCTATATGAAGATTTGAATTTGAAGAAACTCAATATATATGAAGAAAGCAGGTTAAAGCAGGGAGTGATTATTATCAAACTTCCTTTAAATAGTAAAAGCCCTTGCAGTAAAAAAAATTTCAAAATTTAAAATCATTTTGGAAACTTTTCAGAGTTTCCAAAATCAATTCAATTTTTAAAAATTTACTTAGAAGTTTTAAGAGCACACTATGCTTCCAAAAGCATCAGCTATAACATATTATGAATTATTTTCCTGAATGAATATATTTTGTTTAGAGAATTCCCTAAAGGACCTTAGACTTTCTGCTTCTGTGGTTTGTTTTTGGTAGTTAAGATTTTAAAGTACCCGTTTTTATTTCTAAGCTAAGTAGAATCACACTTAATCTGCTTATGTTTCTTCCTACACAGTTGTTGTGGTCTTTATTCATGTTCATATTGTATCTTTATGATTTTCTGAA
Organism: Stenella coeruleoalba; assembly: GCF_951394435.1. Lineage (NCBI taxonomy): Eukaryota > Metazoa > Chordata > Mammalia > Artiodactyla > Delphinidae > Stenella > Stenella coeruleoalba. The sequence continues at coordinate 43,583,716 of NC_137154.1, read as the reverse complement.
GTATTTACGTATTCCTGACTAATCTCCTCAATTCCTTGGACATATTTGTTTGTTTGTTTTGAGTATATTAAGAAGAAGAGCTAAATTCTGTTTTTTAAAAAACTGATACAAACCTTAGATATGTGAAAGAATTTTTTTTATTAGAGATTTGAGCTTAAAATGAAATATTATGAAAAGCTGTGGTTAAGAAGACTGAGCCATTTGGGAGAAGTTATAGAGGATGCTAGTGAAAATGGACTTAACGTGGATACTAAGAAAGTTTTGAATTTTTGTTAGTAAAATGTCATTTGTATCACTTTCTGATTGTAATGATTAATAGAGATGTTTTATTATAAAGGCTTGACTGTTTAGGAATGCTAAACAGAAATGGGAAATGTGACATATTTAAATGATATACTATTAAAAGTTTCAGAATACCTACATATACATTCTTAGTCATTTGATTACTTTCCATTCTATACAGTAATGTCTTTAATGTTAACTTTTGAATGGAACAAATCATCTGTTTATTTTGATGATTAAATTATTCTATATTTGGCCAGTGAGAGCCTTTTCAACTGGTTCCTGTGTCCTTTTGACATATCCCATCAATGTTGGAGGATGTCCTTACTTTCTGGCAGTGCAGGGCATTCCAAACTCTTTGTGTATTTTCCCAGCCCTAACACTAACATCAGCCATTTCTACAAAGACCTATGGACCCTTTTTGTGGAGAATCGTATTGAGAAACCAAGATCTGGGCATTAGATGTGTTTATTGCTACAGGGATGTCATTGCTTCTAGATACTCTCAGTGGAAGGAGGTAGAAAATATGCACGGACATGTATATAAACATGAAATCTGTTTTTATTTCTATATCTGTTTCTCTGTAAATGTATGTATATATACAATCAAATCATGTGTAAGTCCTTAATCCATAGGCAAAAAAATTTTTTGGTTTACAAGAAAAAAGGGAAATTTATTTCATGCTTATACATATATTTATATATATCCATAATATATTTTATGCATATTATGTGTCTGTAATACAGAACCATTGGAAACCCAATTTGCAGACGGTTTTGCTGCTTCCACAAATTTTGGTCATAAGTTCTCTATTTAATTTTTTTTTAAAATATATTTATTTATTTATTTTTGGCTGCGTTGGGTCTTTGTTGCTGCGCGCGGGCTGCGCCGGGCTTTCTCTGGTTGCTGTGCGTGGGCTTCTCATTGCAGTGACTTCTCTTGTTGTGGAGCACAGGCTCTAGGCGCGTGGGCTTCAGTAGTTGTGGCTCGTGGGCTCTAGAGCACAGGCTCAGTAGTTGTGGCGCATGGGCTTAGTACCTCTGCAGCATGTGGGATCTTCCCGGACCAGGGCTCAAACCCATGTCCCCTGAATTGGCAGGCGGGTCCTTAAGCACTGCGCCACCAGGGAAGCCCTACTGTGCTAGTTTTGTCATTTGTTTTCTGTAGACTCAACATTCTGTTTGCTGTACACACTAGGAGTATAGTCCTTGGAATCTCCCCAGATCTTTTTCATGTACTGTTGTTCAGGAGTGTCTTGGTTATTCTTGTAGTTTTACAGATTTGTACAGGTTTAAGAATCAGCCTGTTAGTCCTCCCTCCACCCCCAACACACACACACACACACACACGCACGCACGCACGCACGCACTCTTGGAATTTTGATTGGCATTACATTGGACCTATAGATTAATTTGGGAAAGTTAACTTTTTTACAGTATTGAATCTTCCAATTTATGAACACGACACATCTTTCATTACCTTATCATTTATTCAGATCTTTGTTAATTTCTTACAAAGCGATGTTATAGTTTTTTTCATAAAAGGCTTGCAGATTTTTGGTTAGATCTATTCCTAAGTATTCTATAAGATGCTATTGTAAATAGTTTTTTTACTGCATTTTAAATCTGTTGTTGGTTTATTGGTTTTTTAATGCATAGAAACTTTGATAAGCTATTATTAATGGTAATAATTTATATGAAAAGTATTTTGGGTTTTCTAGGTAGACAGTCATGACATCTGTGTATAATGACTGTACTTCCTAATCCATTTAGGTTGTTTTTCTTTTTCTTCCTTGTCGAACTGTCCCTTTGGTACAGTGTTGACCGGAAATAGTGACTAGTGTGCAACCTTGTTTTGTTCTTAAAGTGAGAGCTTTCATCATTTTGTCATTAAATATGTTTGCTGTAAGTTTTTGTAGATGCACTTTATCAAGTTAAGGAAATACTCTTCCTATTTTGTTATGCATTATCATGAAAAGATGTTTATTTTCAGATGAATTTTCTGTATTGTATCTGTTGTCATGATTTTCTCTCTTAACCTGTTAATGTGTGGCATTATGTAAATTGATATTTCCAATGTTAAATGAACCTGGTTGTGATGTATTATGCTTTAATACATTGCTAGATTCAGTTTCCTAATACTTGGTTTCACATATTTTGCAGTTTTCATGAGTGATATTGTTTTATAATTTTCCTTTATTAATATTAGTCTTTTTAGAGTTTAATATCACATGTTAGCCTCATAGTATGATTTAGAGAGTGTTCTTCATTTTCTATAGCTGGGAAGAAGTTCTGTAAAAATCAAATTACCTTTAGAGTATTTGGAAAATCTTAGTAAAATCATCCAGGCATGGAAGTTTTTCTTGTTCTTATTGGAAGATTTTTAACTACTGACTCAATCTGTTTAATGACTTGAGCACTATTGTGGTTTTCGTTTGTTTTCCTTTGAGTTTGTTTGATGACTATTATTTTTCTGGGAGTTTATCCATTCCATTATGTTTTCAGATAAGTTGGCATAAATTTGCTTGTGGCATTCTTTTATCTTTTGTTCTTGTTGTATCTAATAGTTACATCCCCTTATTATAATATTTTTGTGCCTTCTCGTTGTCGGGGATTGATCTTACCAGTGGTTTGTCATTAATTAGGTTTTGTTGTTGTTCAATAAAATCAGCTTTTGGCTTTGATAGTTTTCGTTATAGTATTTTTATTTTCTATCTCATTAATTTCTGCTTTTATCTTTTTATTTCTCCTGTTCTGGTGCTTTAGTTACATGACATAGATTTTGTTGTTGTTTTTGTTTTCTGCTTCCTGGAGACCAGCCACAGCCCCAAATGCCAGATAGTAGCAGAGAACTCACTATTTTTTCAGCTCTAGATTTTTGTAGTTCTTCCTGGCTTTTCACTCTATCTTACCTCTGCCTAGTACCACAAAGGCTCACCTATTTTGCCAGGAAAGCTCCCTGCTTCTCCCCTGCCCCCCTTATTCTGTACAAGTTTGATATGTTTCCATTATCATTTGGTTCTAAATATTTTCTATTTTCCATTATTCTTCTTTGACCCATCAACTAGTATATGTTAATTTTGTAATTATGTGATTTTCCTAGTTGCCTTTTTGTTACTGATATTTAATTCAGTTGCATTATAGTGAAAGAAAGTGTTCTATATGATACCAGTCTTTTGAAGTTTATTGAGACTTGCTTTATAAAAAAGCCGAGTATCAGGTCAGTTTTTATAAATATTCTGTGTGTGCTTTGAAAATATATATATTTGCAGCTGTTAAGTATAGTCTTTGCATGTATCTGTTATATGAGCCTTGTTAATTTTGGTGTATGTTTTTCTGTAATGTTGTTAATTTTTTGTTTTTAGTTTTTTTGGTCTATTAAACCTATCAAAAACGTGTATTAAAATCTCACACTAATATGTTGGATTGATTTATTTTTCATTATACTATCAGTTTTTGCATTGTATATCTCAAAGCTGTTTTATTTAATATATTCAGGCATTTAGAACTGTTACATCCAGGATAATCCCCCATCTCCAGATCCTTAACTTAATCATATCTGCAGTCTTTGCCATAGAAGGTAAAATCTATAAGCTCTTGGGATTAGGACATATTATCTTTAGGGACATGATTTAACCTATTCCATTATTGTTGTTTCTTTTTCTTTTCTTTCTTGGCTTCTTTAGGTTCAAATGATTTCTTTCATTCCACTTTTTTTCTGTTGGTTTGGACATTATATACCGCTTATATTCTTTTAGTGTAAGTGTTTTTAAAATTAACTAATGTAATATGCACAGTTACCAAAGTCTAAAATTAATCATCTTTAATTTCCTCTTGAATAGTGTAAGGATGTTAGAATGCTTTAATTCCAGTAACACCCTCACTTGTATGGTATAATTGTTATATACTTTAATTCTCTCTTTTTTTTTTAAACATAGAAGACATTGTTTAGTTTACCCACCTATTTGTCACTTCTTTTGCTCCTCACTTTTTAAAATTGTGATAGTATACACATAACATAAAATTTACCATTTTAACCATTTTTATGTGTGCAGTTCACTGGCTTTAAGTGCATTCACATTGTTGTGCAAACATCACTACCAGCCATCTGCAGAACTTTTTTTTTTTTTTTTTTTTTGCGGTACGCGGGCCTCTCCCTGCTGTGGCCTCTCCCATTGCGGAGCACAGGCTCCGGACACGCAGGCCCAGCGGCCATGGCCCACGGGCCCAGCCGCTCCGCGGCATGTGGGACCCTCCCGGACCGGGTCACAAACCCATGTCCCCTGCATCGGCAGGCGGACTCTCAACCACTGCGCCACCAGGGAAGCCCTGCAGAACTTTTTGTATCTTCCCAAATTGAATCTTTGTATCCATTAAGCAATATCTCTCCCTATCCTTCCTCTTCCTCGTCCCTGGCAACCACAATGCTACTTTCTGTCTATGAACTTGACTTCTCTCCTTCTTATATAAGTAGAATCATACAATATTTGTCCTTTGTGTCTGGTTTCTTTCTCTTACCATAGTGTCTTCAAGATCCATCCATGTTATAGCATATACCAGAATTTCATTCCTTTTTAAGGCTGAATGATACTCCATTGTATGTTTATGCCCACATTTTGTTTATAATGTCATTCGTCAGTAGACATTTGGGTTGTTTCTATTTTTTGGCTATTGTGAATAGTGTTGCTATCCTGCTAAAACGTATACTGTTTTCCAGTGGAAGCACCATTTCACATTCCCATCAGCAGTGCACAAGGGCTTCAGTTTCTCCACACCCTCCAACGCATTAGTGGGAGTTTTGTTTGCTTGTTACCGGTTTTTGGTTTTGTTTGGTAATAGCCATTCTAATGGGTGTGAAGTGGTTATCTTGTATTTTTTATTTGTATTTTCCTAATGATTGGTGATATGCTTGTTGGCTCTTTGTATATCTTCTTTGGAGAAATGTCTATTCAAGTTCTTTGCCTATTTTTTAACCAGGGTTTTGGGGTATTTGTTGTTGTTTTGGGGTTGTTAGAATTCTTTATATATTCTGGATATTAATACCTTAACAGATACATGATTTGCAGGTATTACCTCCCATTCCATGGGTTGCCTTTCTGCTCTCTTGTCCTTTGGTGCACAAGCATTTGAATTTTAATGAAATCCAATTTATGTATTCTGTTGTTGTTATTGTCTCTGCTTTTGGTATCATATCTAAGAACCATTGTGAAATCCAATGTCATGAAGCTTTTCTCCTATGTTTTCTTCTAATAGTTTATAATTTTAGCTTTTGCTTTTAGATCTTTGATCCATTTAGAGTTAATTTTTGCAGCTATTTATTTATTCTTGTATCCCACTCCTTTGTCAAAGACAAAATAACTACTTTGGGACCAGAATTTAAACACTGAGTAAAAATGTTACTACCAAAGAGGGAACTAGATCTAGTACAGAGACATGGGAGTGAGGAAGTGACACAAGACTCAAGAGAGGGAATATGGTTTTTCAAAGCTGAAATCCATGAACAGTCTTTTTCTCCATGCCTATGATTAGCTGACAATATATTGGATTGGCCAGAAAAGTTCATTTGGGAAACACCCAAACAAACTTTTTGGCCAATCCCATATAAGCACTTTGTTTAGACATTGCATGTGCATTGAGCTTGGTGGTGGTTTTTCTAGAAAGTTGTCCTCCTGGTGACATGATTATGGCACCATAATAGTTGTTTAGTAGAAATCAGGTATGTCTCACTGTTGTCAGGCTAGATCAGAATTCATCTCTTACTCTCTAGGATTACTTTTCCTTCTGCCCATGATACATTTTTTTGAAAGGTTACTGTGAAATATAATTTTCCGTAATATAAACAGGAAGACAGAAGAGGAAACATCCTCTCTTTCATCATGAACTTTCAATGAAGTTCTAAGAGCATATGATGCCTCAAGCTTTTGTAGTCTTTTGTGATGATGAGGATACAAGTCTCTCATAGGTCTAAGAATTGACCTGCCTCAAACGAGTGGTTCTCACTTGGAGTCTCTTATGTGGTTATAGACAGATGTTGACTGGGATTTTAGACCTTAGAAAAGATTCTTAGACAAAAAAAACACTGAGTGCCGAAGCATAAAAACTGGTAAAGAAGAAAAATACCTTTTTAAGGGTTTCTTTAATGAGGATCTACTGGTCATAAAAATCTTTGGTTTTGTATTCCTAAAAGACATTTTTGCTGTATATAGCATTCTGGGCTACCAGTTACTATTATTTAGAAGATTAAGGGTATGCTTCAGTCTTCTGGCTTCCATTTTTGCTGTTGAGAAATCAACTGAAAATCTAATTGTTTTAGTTTATTTAAAGGTAATCTCTCATTTCTCCCTGCCTGCATGTAAACTCTGTATTTACTTTGCTTGAAATTTGTTGGGTTTCTTGAATCTGATTTGGTATCCTCCATTGGTTGTTGAAGTTCATCATGTATTTAAATTTTCTCAACTTCCATTCTCTCTCCCTTCACCTGGATGTATCCTTTTTACTGTATCCTTCATGCCTCTTTTACTCTAATGTTTTACGTTGTTCTGTCACTAAAAGTTTAGAAAATTTTAGTTCTATCATATGAGATTCATTAATTCTTCAATATTTTAAATACATTTAAACTTTGTGATTTTTACTTTTATTATTATATCCTTTTCTAGGAATTCTGTTTGTTACTTTTAAAAGCCTGCTGATTGCCAACGTCTACTCATGAATTCAAAGTTCTTTTTTATTTCTTGAAGCATTTTTCTTTTATAATGTTGCCAATAGTCTCAATGTTGAAACTTTTATTGTATGTCATCTGCTATGTTTTATTCTTTGCTGACTCTCACTCATGGTGCCTTTTTTCTTATGTATTTAGTGATTAAAAAAACAATTTTGAGCTGTTCATATGTCTTGTAATTGTGAAAATAATTTTTATGGAAATTATATGAGCTTTGGAATACAGATGGCTTCTTTCAGAAGAAAATTGTGATTGTTTCTGCCATGTATCTGGGAGTACTACTGTTGTGGAACCATTTTCAAAGTAATTCTTAACTTGTGGGTTTTTTTAAATACCACACAGATAGTGTGAATTGGGGCTGCAAATCAACATGAGGGCCAGTCTGTGACTACATGTCCTCAGGAGTACCACCCCCACTTCACTCCAAGGTTTAAAACAGGCAATCATCTTTTAGTCTCTAGGAGAAGAGAGGTGGAAGAGTAGCAGGATAGGCAGATGTATTATTTTTAAATTAAACTTTTAATTTTGAGTTAGTTATAGTTTCATCTGTAGTTCTGAGAAATAAAAAAGAGGTATCATGTACTCTGTATCCAGTTCCCCCTAATGGCAACATCATGTAAACTATAGTACAATATAACAATAAAGGTATTGGCATTGATACAGTCAAGATACAGAACATTTTCATCTCCACAAGGATCTCTCATGTTGCCCTTTTATAACTACACTCACTTCCCTCCCACTCCCAGCCCCTCTTTGATTCCTGGCAATCTCTTAGCTGTTTTCCATTTCTATATTTGGTCATTTCAAAAATGTTGTATAAATGGAATCTTACTGTATGCAACCTTTTGGACTTGGCCTTTTATACTTAATATATAATTCTCTGGAGGCTTCTCTGGGTGTCCCATGTATCAACAGTTTGTTCCTTTGCTTATTAATGTCCTTGGTATGGATGTACCACAGTTTGTTTCCATTCAGCTGTCGAAGGACATCTAGATTATTTACGGTTTTTGGATATTATGAGTAAAGCTGCTATAAAATTCATGTATAGGTTTTTGTGTGAACATAATTCTTCATTTCTCTGTGATAACTGTTGAATAGTACAGTTGCTGGGTTGTATGGTAGTTGCATATTTAGTTTTTTCAGAAATTACCAAATGGTTTTCTAGAGTAGCTGTACCATTTTACTTCCCAGCAGGAAATTATGAGAGATCCAATTTTTCTGCATCCTTGTCAGCATTTGGTATTGCCACTATTTTTAATTTTAGCCATTCTGATAGGTGTGTGGTCATATCTCATTGTGGTTTAATTTGTATTTATCTAATGGCTAATGATGTTGACCATCTTTTTGTGTGCTTACTTGTCATCTGTTTTCTTCATTGAAATGTAGCTCATGATTTTTGCCTGTGCTCTAATTATATTGTTGCTTTTTTATTGTTAGGTGTTCAGAGTTCTTTACAGTATAGTCTAGATACTAGTCCTTTGTCAATTATGTCGTTTGAAATATTTTCTCCCAGTCAGGAGCTTGTCTTTTCATTCTTTTTTTGTGTGTGTGTGGGATTTTTAGTTCCCTGACCAGGGATTGAACCTTGGCCCTTGGCAGTGAGAGTGCTGAGTCCTAACCACTGGACCGCCAGGGAATTCCCTGTCTTTTCTTTCTTAACAGGGTCTTTGCAAAATAGATATTTCAGTTTTGATTACATCCAGTTTATCAATTTTTCTGTTTGTAAATCATGCTTTTGGTGTCAGGTCTGAGAACTCTGCCTATCCTTAGCTCTAGAAGATTTTTTCCTATGTTTTTTTTCTAAAAGTTTTATAGGTTTACATTTTTCATTTAAGTTCACGATCTATATTTAGTTACTTTTTGTATAAGGTGAGAGACTTAGGTCCAGGATTATTATTATATTTTTTTGCCCATGGATGTCCAATTATTCCAGTACCATTTGTTGAAAAGACACTCTTTCCTCCATTGAGTTGCTTTTACACCTAGTCAGAAATCAGTTGGGCATATCTGTGTGGCTCTCTATTGTATTCCATTGATCTCTATGTCTATTCCTCTACCAATACCACACAGTCTTGATTACTCTAGCTGTATGATCAGTCTTAAAATTGAGTAGACAGAGTCCTCTCACTTTATCTTTTTAGTTATTCTAGTTCCTTTGCCTTTCCATATAAGTTTCAGAATATTCTTGTCTATATCTTCAAAAAAACTTGCTGGGATTTTGATAGGACTTGCTTTAAAAACTGTATTTTTGTTTGGGAAGAATTGACATCTTTACTATGTTGAGTCTTACAGTGTAAGAATACATTATGTTGCTTTATTTATTTAGATCTTCTGTTGTCCTATTATGAGCAGAGAATATACTCTATTTGATTGTAGTTCTTCTAAATGTGTTAAAATTTGTTTTATGACCTGGGATATGGCCTGTCTTGGAATATGTTCCAAGTGCATCTGGACAGAATGTATATTCTGTCCCTTTACAAATGTTAATTAGGTTCTGTTGGTTGATGGTATTGTTGGTTTTTTTCTGTGTCCTTGCTTATCTTCTGTTTAGTTGTTGTAGCAATTGTTGAGAGAGTTGTTGGAGTCTCCTAATTATTGTAGAGTTATTTTATTATTTTAGTTTTACTGGTTCTGGCTTCACAAATTTTGCAGCTCTGTTTGGTTCATACAAATTTAGGATTGCTATGCCTTCTTAGTGGATGGGCCCTTTTATCATTATATGTTTCTCTCTATCTCTGATAATTTTCTTTGTTCTGAAGTCTACTTTAACTGATATTAATTTTTAAAATTAACTCTTGCTTTCTTTGATTGATGTTTGCATGGTACATTTTTTCCCTTTTTTACTTTCATACTAAATATTTTACATGAAATATATATCTTATATGTAAATTTATTTTAAAGTGTTTTATGTATATCATGTATTTGACATAGTATGTGTTATCTATGGGTGTACATCTTTGTGTGTGTAGGTGTGTGTGTCTGAGTTTCTTCGAGACAGCATATAGTTTTTTTTTTTTTTTTGTGGTATGCGGGCCTCTCACTGTTGTGGCCTTTCCCGCTGTGGAGCACAGGCTCCGGACGCGCAGGCTCAGCGGCCATGGCTCACGGGCCCAGCCGCTCCGTGGCATGTGGGATCTTCCCGGACTGGGGCACGAACCCGTGTCCCCTGCATCGGCAGGCAGACTCTCAACCACTGCGCCACCAGGGAAGCCCGACAGCATATAGTTTTAATTTACCCTCCTAACTCTCTTTTAATTGGTGTGATTAGGTCATTTATATTTAATGTAATCATTAACATGTTAGCATAAACCTCCCATTTTATTTTGTTTTCTGTTTTTCATTTTGCTGTTATCTTTCACTTGCCTTCCTTTGTGTTATTTGAATATTTTTTAAAATTTCGTTTTGATTTTTCCATACTGATTTTGATCATATCCTCTTGTAATAGCTTTTTTAGTGGTTGTTCTGTGTATATACAAGTTTATCACAGTCTACTGGTGTCATTATTTTATCAGTTTAATTGAAATGTAGAAACATTACCTCCCTTTATGTCTTGTTACCCTCCCCTGTCTACAATATAATTGAATTAAATACTTCCTCTACATACATTTATAACCACATCAAGCAGTCTCTTAACTTGTGCTTCAACTGTCAAACATATAATAAAAACTGAAGAGGAGAAGGAAAATGTATTCTATTTAGCCATATTTTGCTAACTGTGTTCTTTTTTCTTTCCTGATGTTCTAAGGTTCCCCTTTAATCATTTCCTTTTTTGTTTAGAGAACTTCCTTTAGCCATTCCTTTAGGGTATTTCTACTGGAGACAAATTCTTTTAGCTTTCTTTTATCTGAGCATGTCTTGAATTCTGCTTGGTTACAGAAGCAATTTCTGGGTCATTCTTAAAGGACATTTTTCTAGTTAAGGGCTCTTGGGTTAACAGTTATTTTCTGTGAGCACCTGAAAAATATTGTGCAACTTCCTTCTGGCCTCCTTGGTTTCTGATAAGAAAGTTGTCCCACTTTTCTGTTCTCTGTGTGTGTGTGTGTGTATGGTTTTTTCCTCTCTTTGTCTCACTTGTGATAGTTTCTATTGCTGTGTCTTCAAGTGGTTTATATAATCTTTTGTTCAGTGGTACCTAATCTGTTAACCCCATCCATTCTGTGTTTCGTCTCAGACATTGTACTTTTCATCTTTAGAAATTTGAGTTGGATCCTTTTTTAAATTTCCTTTTTCTATAATTGAGTTTATTAATCTTTTCTTTCATAGCATTTAATGTTCAAGTCATGCTTTTTTATAATTGAATTTTTATTTTGGGTATAGCTGATTTACAATGTTATGTTAGTTTCAGGTGTAGAGCAGAGTGGTTCAGTTATACATATACATATATCCATTCTTTTTCAGATTTTTTCCCCATATAGGTTGTTATAGAACATTGAGTAGAGTTCCCTGCGCTATACAGTAGGTCCTTGTTGGTTACCTATTTTATATATGGTAGTGTGTATATGTTAAGCCCAGACTCCTAATTTATCTCTCCCCACCCCCTTTCCCCTTTGGTAAACATAAATTTATCTTCCAAGTCTGTGAGTCTTTTTTTTTTTTTTTTTTTTTTTTTGCGGTATGCGGGCCTCTCACTGTTGTGGCCTCTCCCATTGCGGAGCACAGGCTCCGGACGTGCAGGCTCAGCGGCCATGGCTCATGGGCCCAGCCACTCCGTGGCATGTGGGATCCTCCTGGACCGGGGCACGAACCCGTGTCGCCTGCATCGGCAGGCAGACTCTCAACCACTGCGCCACCAGGGAAGCCCTGTGAGTCTATTTTGTAAATAAGTTCATTTGTATCATTTTTGTAGATTCCAGCTATAAGTGATGTCTTTCTCTGTCTGACTTACTTCACTTAGTATGATAATCTCTAGATCCATCTATGTTGCTGCAAATGGCATTACTTCATTCTTTTTTATGGCTGACTAATATTCCATCGTGTGTATCTACCACATCTTCTTTATCCATTCATCGATGGACCTTTACGTTGCTTCCGTGTCTTGACTGTTGTAAACAGTGCTGCAATGAACATTGGGGAGCATGTATTTTTTGGAATTATGGTTTTCTCAAGATAGATGCCCAGGAGTGGGATTGCTGCATTATATGGTAGTTCTGTTTTCAATTTCTTAAGGAACCTCGATACTGTTCTCCATAGTGGTTGTACCAATTTACATTCCCACCAACAGTGTAGGAGGATTTCCTTTTCTCCACATTCTCTCCAGCATTTATTGTTTGTAGAATTTTTGATGATGACCATTCTGACCAGTGTGAGGTGATACCTCATTGTAGTTTTGATTTGTATTTCTCTAATAATTAGCAATGTTGAACATCTTTTCATGTGCTTTTTGGCCATCTATATGTCGTCTTTAGAGAAATGTCTATTTAGATCTTATGGCCATTTTTTGATTGGATTGTTTGTTTTTTTGATGTTGAGCTGCATGAGCTGTTTGTATGTTTTGGAGATTAATCCCTTGTCAGTCACACCATTTGCAAATATTTTCTCCCATTCTGTGGGTTGTCTTTTCATTTTGTTTATGGTTTCCTTTGATGTGCAAAAGCTTTTCAGTTTAATTAGGTCCCATTTGTTTTTGTTTTTATTTCCATTCCTCTAGGAGGTGAATTGAAAAAGATCTTGCTGCAATTTATGTCAAAGAGTGTTTTGCCTGTGTTTTCCTCTAAGAGTTTTATAGAATCTGGTCTTACATTTAGGCCTTTAATTCATTTTGAGTTTATTTTTGTGTATGGTGTTGGACAATGTTCTAACTTCATTCTTTTACATGTAGCTATCCAGTTTTCCCAGTACTACTTATTGAAGAGACTGTGTTTTCTCCATTGTATATTCTTGCCTCCTTTGTCATAGTTTAGTGGACCATAGGTGCGTGGGTTTATCTCTGGGCTTTCTATCCTGTTCCATTAATCTACATTTCTTTTTTTGTGCCAGTGCCATACTGTTTTGATTACTGTAGCTTTGTAGTATAGTCTGAAGTCAGGGAGCCTGACTCCTCCGGCTCCATTTTTCTTTCTCAGGATTACTTTGGCTATTCAGGGTCTTTTGTGTTTCCATACAAATTAAAATTTTTTTTTCTCTAGTTCTGTGAAAAATGCCATTGGTAATTTGATAGGAATTGCTTTGAGTCTGTAGATTGCCTTGGATAGTGTAGTCATTTTGATTGATTCTTCCATTCAGGAACATGATATATCTCTCCATCTGTTTGTGTCATCTATAATTTTTTTTCTTCAGCATCTTATAGTTTTCAGAGTACAGGTCTTTTGTCTCCTTAGGTAGGTTTATTCCTAGGTATTTTATTCTTTACAATGGCAAATGAGAATGTTTCCTTAGTTTCTCTTTCTGATCTTTCATTGTTAGTGTATAGAAATGCAAGAGAGATCTATGTATTAATTTTTTATCCTGCAACTTTCTGAATTGATTGATGAGCTCTAGTAGTTTTCTGTTAGCATCTTTAGGATTTTCTATGTATAGTATCATGTCATTTGGAAACAGTGACCGTTTAACTTCTTTTTTTCCAATTTGGATTCCTTTATTTATTTTTATTCTTTGATTGCCATGCCATTGCCAGGACTTCCAAAACTATGTTGAATAAAAGTGACGAGAGTGGACATCCTTGTCTTATTCCTGACCTTAGAGGAAATGCTTTCAGCTTTTCACCATTGAGTATGTTAGCTGTGGGTTTGTCATATATGGCCTTTATTATGTTGAGGTAGGTTCCCTCCATGCCCACTTTCTGGAGAGTGTTTATCATAAATGGGTGTTGAATTTTGTCAAAGCTTTTTCTGCATCTATTGAAATGATCATATGGTTTTTATTCTTCAATTTGTTAATGTGGTGTATCATACTGTTTGCTTTAGAAGAGTAGGTGTTAAGTCTTCCCTAAATGTTCAGAATTCCCCTGTGAAGCCATCTGGTCCTGGACTCTTGTTTGTTCGAAGTTCTTTAATCACAATTTCAATTTCAGTAGTTGTGATCGGTCTGTTCATATTTTCTATTTCTTCCTAGTTCAGGTTTGGAAGGTTGTACCTTTTTAAGAATTTGTCCATTTCTTCCAGGTTATCCATTTTATTGGCATATATTTGCTTGTAGTAGTCTCTTATGATCCTTTGTATTTCTGTGGTGTCAGTTGGAACTTCTTTTTCATTTCTAATTTTATTGATTTGAGCCCTCTCCATTTTTTTCTTGGTGAGTCTGGCTAACAGTTTATCCATTTTGTTTATCTTTTCGAAGAATCAGCTTTTAGTTTCATTGATCTTTTCTATTGTTTTCTTCATCTCTATTTCATTTATTTCTGATCTGATCTTTATGATTTCTTTCCTTCTACTAACTTTGGATTTTGTTCTTCTTTTTCTAGTTGCTTTAGGTGTAAGTTTAGGCTGTTTATTTAAGATTTGTTTTGTTTCCTGAGGTAAAATTGTATTGCTATACACTTCCCTCTTAAAACTACTTTTGCTGTGTCCCAAAGCTTTTGGATTGTTGTGATTTCATTTTCATTTGTGTCTAGGTATTTTTTGGTTTCTTCTTTGATTTCTTCACTGATCCATTAGTTGTTTAGTAATATATTGCTTAGCCTCCACGTGTTTGTGTGTTTTTACAGGTTTTTTTCTTATAGTTGATTTCTAATCTCTTCGTGTTGTAGTCCAAAAAGGTGCTTGATATGATTTCATTTTTCTTAAATTTACCAACGTTTGCTTTGTGGCCCACCATGTGATCTATCCTGGAGAATATTCCATGTGCACTTGAGACGAGTGTGTATTCTGCTGATTTTGGATGCAGTGTTCTATAAATATCAATTAAGTCCATCTGGTCTAATGTGTCATTTAAGGCCTGTGTTTCCATATTGATTTTCTGTCTGGATGATCTGTCCATTGATGTAAGTAGCAGTGTTAAAGTCCCCCATTATTATTGTGTTACTGTCAATTTCTCCTTTTTTGGTTGTTAACATTTGCTTTATATATTGAGGCACTCCTATGTTGAGAGCATAGATATTTATGATTGTTATATCTTCTTGGGTTGATCCCTGATCATTATGTAGTGTCCTTCTATTTCTCTTATAACTGTCTTTATTTTATTTTATTCCATTTTTTAAAATTTTTTAAATTATTTTTTTTGTACACATTTAGTTTTATTGTAACAGTTTTTAAAAAATTTTTATTTTTGGCTGTGTTGGGTCTTTGTTTCTGTGCATGGGCTTTCTCTAGTTGTGGCGAGAGGGGGCTACTCTTCATCACGGTGCGTAGGCTTCTCATTGTGGTGGCTTCTCTTGTTGCAGAGCATGGGCTCTAGGCGCACAGGCTTCAGTAGTTGCAGCATGTGGGCTCAGTAGCTGTGGCGCATGGGCTCTAGGGCAATGAGCTTCAGTTGTTGTGGTTTGCGGGCTTAGTAGTTGTGGCTCGTGGGCTCTAGAGCACAGGCTCAGTAGTTTTGGTGCATATGCTTAGTTGCTTCTCAACATGTGGGGTCTTTCCAGACCAGGAATTGAACCCATGTCCCCTAGATTGGCAGGCAGATTCTTAACCACTGTGCCACCAGGAAAGTCCCGTAACAGTCTTTATTTTAGAGTCTGTTTTGTCTGATATGAATATTGCTACTTCAGCTTTCTTTTGATTTCCGTTTGCATAGGATAACCTTTTCCATTCCTTCACTTTCATTCTATATGTGTCCCTAGAACTGAAGTGAGTCTCTTGTAGACAGCATGTACATGGGTCTTGTTTTTGTATCCATTCACCTATCAGTGTCTTTTGGTTGGAGCATTTAATCCATTTACATTTAAGGTAGTTATCAATATGTATGTTCTTCTTGCAATTAAAAAAATTATTTAGGATTTGTTTTTGTAGCTCTTTTTTTTTCATTCCTCTTTTGTTCACTTGTGATTTGAAGACTATCTTTAGAGTTGTGTTTGGATTACTTTTTCTTTAAGTTTGTGTATCTAGTGTAGATTTTTGGTTTGCGGTTACCATCAGGTTTTGATATAGCAGTCTCTATATGTATATATACAAGATTGTTTTAAGTTGCTGGTCTCTTGATTTCAAATGCATTTCCAATATCCTGCATTTGTATTCTCATGATTGCTGATTTTTATATAATATTTTTGTGTGGACTGTTTCCTACTTTTACTGTATGTTTGCCTTTACTAGTGAGCTTTCCCATTTGTAATTATCGTTTTTCTAGTTGTGACCTTTTCTTTTATGCCTAGAGAAGTTCCTTTAACATTTGTTGTAAAGCTGGTGTGGTGGTGCTGCATTCTCTTAGCTTTTGCTTGCCTGAGTTTTCCATCAAATTTGAACGAGAGCTTTGCTGGGTAGAGTATTCTTGGTTGTGGGTTTTTCCCTTTCATCATTTTAAATATATCATGCCACTCCCTTCTGGCCTGCAGAGTTTTTGCTGAAAAATCATCTGATAACTGTATGGGGATTCCCTTGTATGTTATTTGTTGCTTTTCCCTTGTTGCTTTTAATGTTTTTTTCTCTTTGTCTTCGATTTTTGTCAACTTGATTAATATGTGTCTTGGCATGTTCTTCCTTGGGTTTATTCTATATGGGATTGTCCGCACTTCTTGGAGTTGAGTGAGTGGTTCCTTTCCCATGGTAGGGAGGTTTTTGACTATTGTCTCTTCAAATATTTTTTCAGGCCCTTTCTCTCTCTTTTCCTTCTGGGACCTCTATAATGTGAATGTTGATGCATTTAATGTCATCCCAGATGTCTCTTAGACTGTCCTCATTTCTTTTCATTCTTTTTTTTTTCTTTATTCTTATTTCTTTATTCACACCACAGCTGTGATTTCCACCAATCTCTCCTCCAGGTCACTTATTCATCCTTCTGTCTCATTTATTCTGCTATTGATTCCTTCTTATTTATTTTTCATTTCAGTTATTGTACGGTTCATCTCTGTTTGTTCTTTAAATTTTCTAGCTCTTCGTTAAAAATTTATTGTATCTTCTCGGTCTGTGCCTCCATTCTTTTCCCGAGATGTTGAATCATCTTTACTGTCATTACTCTAAATTCTTTTTCAGGCTGATTGCCTACCTCCACTTCACTTAGTTGTTCTTCTGGGGTTTTATCTTGTTCCTTTACCTGTAACATATTTCTCTGCCGTCTTATTTTGTCTAACTTTCTGTGTTTGTGATCTCTGTTTTTCAGGCTGCAGGTTTGTAGTTGCACTTGCTTCTGGTGTTTGCCCCTTGGTGGGTGAGGTTGGTCCAGGGGCTTGTGCAACTTCCTGTGGGATGGACTGTAGCTGCCCCCTGGTGAGTGGAGCTGGTTCTTGTCCCTCTGGTGGGCAGGACCATGTCAGGGGGTATGTTTAGAGGCAGCTGTGCACTCAGGACAGATGTTAGGCAGCCTGTCTGCTGATGGTGGGGCTCTGTTCCCACCTTCTTGGTTGTTTGGCCTGAGGCCTCACAGCACTGGAGACTGCAGGCTGTTTGGAGGGGCCAGGTCTCGGTGCCAAAATGACCACCTCCAGAAGAGCTCACGCAGATGTGTATTCTCTGGAGTCTCTGCCAGCAGTGTCCTTGCCCCCACAGTGAGCCACAGCTGAACCCCGCCTCCCCAGGAGACCCTCTAAGGCCCGCAACTAGGTCTGGCCCAGGCTCCTATGGAGTCACTGCTTTGCCCTGAGTCCCAGTGCATGTGAAACCTTGTGTGTGCCCTCCAAGAGTGGAGTCTCTGTCTCCTCCAGTCCTATGCAGCTCAAGCCCCCCTGACCTTCAAAGCCAAATGCTCTCGAGGCTCCTCCTCCTGATGCCAGACCCCCAGGCTGGGGAGCCTGACGCTGGGCTCAGAACTCTCACTCCTGTAGGAGAACCTCTGCGATATAATTATTTTTCAGTTTGTGGGTCGCCCACCTGGTGGGTATGGGATTTGATTATATCGCAAAAGCCCTCCTCATACTGCCTCGTTATGGCTTCTTGTCTTTGGATGTAGAATATCTTTTTTGGTAGGTTCCATTCTTTTTTGTCAATGGTTGTTCAGCAGTTAGTTGTGATTTTGGTGTTTTTGTGAGCGGAGATGAGCTCAAGTCCTTCAACTCTGCCACCTTGTCTCCACTTGAGTTGAATCTTTAATATATCTTTCATTTATTTCCTTTGCATTCTTTCCTGTACCTTCTTAAAATGTAGAATATAGTTATAAACTTTTTATATTCTTGTCTATTAATTATATCATCTGTATTATATCTGGGTAGGTTTTCATTGATTGATTTTTCTCCTCATTATGGGTCATCATTTCCTACTTTGATGCATGCCTGTTTATTTTGGATTGGATGCCAAACACTGAATTTTATGTTGATGGGTGCTGGGTATTTTTAATTTCCATAGATATTCTTGAGGTTTGTTCTCTGACAGAGTTTTAATTTACTTGTAAACATTTTGATCCTTTTGAGGCTTGCTTTTAAAAAGTGTTGTAAGTTTGATCCAGAATAGCCTTTAGATTAGGCCTAATTTGGTCCCACTACTGAGACAATACTCTTCTGTGTACTCTTATCTGAGCCCCGTGTATTATGAAATTTTTTTCACTTTGGCTGGTGGGAACTGAAGTGAGCTCCAGGAATTCTTTCCTGTGGTTCTTTCCCCTGCCTCAGGTAGTTTCTTCACATGCATATGCTGGTGAGTACTTAGGGAGGACCACTACATATCTCTGGAGCATGCTATTTGCACATCTTTCTTCTCTTCAGTATTCTTCTCTGTAAATTCTAGCTGAATTGACCCACTTGAACTTCTAACCTTATCTTTTCAGCTCAGGAAGATTGCTGAACTTTAACTGGGTTCTCTCTCCCTGCACTGCAGCCTGGAAGGTAGCTTACCTTTTTTGTTTGTTTTCACAGGGATCACTGTCCTGTGTTACCTGTTATTTAATAATATTTTTAAACTATTGTTTCATATATTTCATCTCTTCTTTTTAGTTGTTTAAGGTGGAGAGGGTAAATCCAGTCTGCTATTTCATCTTAGCTCATAATGGAAGTTTTTTGGAGTTAACAATAAACAAGTAAAATATAAACAAATATATCAGGTGGCTATAAGTATACTATGGAGAAACCTGAAGGAAGGGAGATGAAGAGGATTGCAATTTTAAATAGAATGGTGAGAAGAGGACCAGTTTGAGAAACTAGCTATTTTGGTTATTTTTTGCTTTGTAATAGCCTACACCCACACTTAATGACTTTTGCTCATGGACGTGCAATTTGGGCCAGGCTGAAGAGAGACAGCTTGCTCTGCTCTGCTAGGCGTCAGTTGGGGCATCTGAAAGGCTGGGGTCTGGAATCATCTGAATACTTCCTCACATGTATGGTTGTTGATGCTGGTTGCCAGATGGGATCTCAGTTGGGTTGTGGCTAGAACATATACACATGACCTTTCCATGTGGCTGCGTGGCTCCGATACAGCATAATGGCCAGGTTCCAAGGGTGAGCATCTGAAAGAAAGCCAGGAAGAAGCTGTGTTGCCTTTCCTGTTCTCTAGCCCAGCCTTGAAAGTAATGTTATGTGTCACAGGAAGTCACTAAGGCTGGCCCATATTAAAAGGGACTGGACTTAGACTCCTAATCTTGCTGGGAGGCATGTCAAAGAATTTGTGGCCACATTTTAAAGCCATCACAATGATACTTGAGAAAGGATATCTGAAGGAAGAGCATCCCAGGTACAGTGTACAGAAATGCAAAGACTCTGAGGCTGGTGGATACCTGATGGTTTAGATTTGTTTATTTTGAATTTCCCCTGTACAGTGTCATCTCCTTGAGGGCAAGGGCTTTTGTTCACTGCTATTTTCTCAGCACCTAAAACAGTGTTTGACAGATAGTTGTAGTTTAATTCTTATTTGTGGAAGAGATAGCGTATTGGCAGCAGGTATCAAAAAAATCCTAAAAATGAGTACATAACCTTTGATCTAGAATTCTTTCTTTAGGAAATAAACTTTAGGGAAAAAAATTGTACAAATACGCAAAGCTGTAGTGAAAATTTGAAGGTGTCTAAATGCCCATTAATAGATTAGTTAAATAAATTATGTTTTGCCTATATAATGGAACACTGCAGTTTTTAAACTAAATGTTTTGACCCAGAAAGATGAGTGAGTGTTGAGGGAAAAGGAGCAGAATTCAAACGATGGTGTTCGGAATGATGTTTTTTGGTTAATAATCTTTATATAATATATGCATAAAATGGAGAGGGATCTAATAGGATGTATATCAGATTTTTAATATTTGCTATAGGAGTTATTTTAGACTTGCTTGTCAAAAAATATGTATTACTATTATAATAGAAATACATTTCTATTGTAAAAGCAAATGAGGTAAAATTTTTTAATTGATATAGAATAGTATCTAAGCTACTATGAGTGATAAAAAGCACCTTTTAAAACAATATGTTGGGTTCTTTTTATTAATTAAAGAAGGTGGAGGAAAACGAAATTTGTACAGAAGAAGTTTGGGATGTAAAATCAAGATTTTTCAAGAGATTATCTCTTGATTATAGGTTATCCTTATTTCCTTTTATATATTTCTGTATTTTCTTGATTTGCTAAAATAAGCTTTTAAAATAAGGAAGAGATATTAAAAGAAAATAGCTGTAGGGGGTAATGTTAAGCAGCTTTACTTTAATAGTATTTATAATGTGAAAAATCTAAATTCATAAGGTAGCAAAATCGGGGATCTTTTGGTTTCCTTGCAGAGTTCCTTTAATGGTCTCAAAATAGTGACTTAGAAAGAGAAAGACAAATACTATATGATTTACTTATATGTGGAATCTGAAAAACTGAACTCTTATCAACACAGAACAGATGGGTGGTTGCCAGAGATGGGGGATGGGAGTTGTGTAAATAGGTGAAGGTGGTCAAAAGATACAAACTTCCAGTTATAAGATAAATAAGTTCTGAATGTAATATACAGTGTGATGACTATAGTTAACAATACTGTATTGTATATCTGAAAATTGCTAAGGGAATAGAACTTAAAAGTTATTATTACAAGGACAAAAAAGTTGTAACTATGTGAGATGATGGATGTTAACTAAACTTATTGTAGTAATTAATCATTTTGCAGTATATACATATATCAAATCATTATGTTGTAGCCCTTAAAACTGCTACAGAATTATATGTTAATTATATCTCAATAAAACTAGCAAAATATGACTTAGAACATTTGACTTATACACAGTTCTGAAGCTCCTACTCTTTGTTAAAATGTGGTTGTTTTCCATGTTAATATTATTTTTTATCACCATAATGTAGGTTTTCAGTAACCTTACAAGAGTAATTGAGGGGCTTCCCTGGTGGCGCAGTGGTTAAGAATCTGCCTGACGGGCTTCCCTGGTGGCGCAGTGGTTGAGAACCTGCCTGCCAATATAGGGTACACGGGTTCGAGCCCTGGTCTGGGAAGATCCCACATGCCGCGGAGCAACTAGGCCGGTGAGCCACAACTACTGAGCCTGAGTGTCTGGAGCCTGTGCTCCGCAACAAGAGAGCCCATGACAGTGAGAGGCCTGCGCACCGCAACGAAGAGTGGCCCCTGCTCGCTGCAACTAGAGAAAGCCCACGCTCAGAAACGAAGACCCAACACAGCCATGAATGAACGAATGAATGAATCTGCCTGCCAATGCAGGGGATACGGGTTCAAGCCCTGGTCCGGGAAGATCCCACATGCCATGGAGCAGCTAAGCCCGTACGCCAAAACTACTGAGCCCGTGTGCCACAACAACTGAAGCCCACGTGCCTAGAGCCTGTGCTCCCCAACAAGAGAAGCCACTGCAATGAGAAGCCCGCGCACCACAACGAAGAGTAGCCCCCACTTGCCACAACTAGAGAAAGCCCGTGTGCAGCAACGAAGACCCAACACAGTCAAAAATAAATAAATAAATAAATTTATTATTTTTTTTTGCGGTACGCGGGCCTCTCACTGTTTTGGCCTCTTCCGTTGCGGAGCACAGGCTCCGGACGCGCAGGCTCAGCGGCCATGGCTCATGGGCCCAGCCGCTCCGCGGCACGCGGGATCCTCCCGGACCGGGGCATGAACCCGTGTCCCCTGCATCAGCAGGCGGATTCTCAACCACTGTGCCACCAGGAAAGCCCCCAATACATTTATTTAAAAAAAAAGAGTAATTGAGGCCTAAGATTAAAACTACAAATGTAATTTATGAATGAAATCTTAGATGATATAGTAATACTTTAATTCATACATATTTTGTTGCAAAAATGTTTTTAGGTTAATTGTTCTCATTTCACTGTCTTACCTCTTTATTTTAAAGAAATAATTTGTAATTCATTTTGTTCTTACACACCATAGGATGTGTTTTGGAGATGCAGACAAAATATCTTTGATGAAATGAAGAAGAAATTTTTACAGGTAGACTGCTGATGTAATTGCATTAGTGTGATAATCAGCAGAGCAAGTAACAGCATGTTAGTATTTTTATTTAATAATAAGGCATGTCTTAAGTTTTATGCTTGTTTGGCTATTTTATTTCTACCTGATTTTATTTATTTTTCATTTTGTTTATTTATTTATTTTACCTGATTTTAATAATAAGAAAGTCACCTTAAATGAATGTATGTCTGATAGTACCTTGTCTTTAACAAGTGAATGAGGTGGAAAACTGATATAAAAACTATAGAACGTTTAGTTTTGACTTTTGGGTATAATAGTTGTCTATTTTTTACGGATGTATTTATTTTCTGAAATATTAATAGTGCTGGGATTAAGTTAATAATTTACAGAGTCAAAACCCAGACATCTTATTTGAAGAATTAAATAGAACTGTTACCTTCCTGACAGCCTGTATGCACTACAAACCTAAACAGTCCTGTGATGTAGCATCCCATTCTAACCTTTACTTAATATCTCACTTTCCTCAGGTCCCTTTAGCTCTAAGTTCAAGGTTCTTTATTTAATCTCTTCTGTCCTCTTCAAGTGATCTCTGGCAAGAGGCCACATAGAAAAATATCATGTAATATTTTAGGGTTTGCTGGGGGAGTTGGAGTGGAGTGGAGGGAGGATCTTAAAAATAAAATAATCTTTTTCTCATGTAAGTTAAGACTCCCAGCACTACTTGTTACTTGTTTAAGTAAAAATGCACAGTCTGAATGAGGCTGATAAATTTAATAAACTTCAGTGAGCAAAAATATTTATACCATCAATTTTTTTTTTTAGTCTGTGGCAGTATATTAGCCGTGAGCTGTGGATACCCAGAAGGGTAATACTCTAGCGCTTATAAGCTCATAGCAGTTTCTTTATCAAGTAGTAGATAAAATGGACTCTGTGTGTGTGTGTGTGTGTGTGTGTGTGTGCGCGCGCGCGCGTGCGCGCATTTTTAAGTTTGCAACCATAGTATTATCATTTGTAATAACACTGAAAGGAAGAAAGTCTTGAGAGAAAATGGGTTGACTATAAAATTTAGAGGTAAAGAGGTCCCTTTGTAATGTTTTTAAATTATTCATATTAATTTTTTTCTTAGAAAAATCTTAATCTTGTTAACTTTGAATTGTGTTTGATATTGTTTTCTGCATGCTAATGCCATTCTAAATATATGCATTAATTATACACCTTGTTTTGTGTTTTTTTAATAAGAAACACGAAGTATTTTATTATGAAACAAAAATTATGATGTTAACTTCAGAGAACTCAGATTTGAACTTAGAACTGTTTGGAATGCCAAGAATAGGAGACAAGATGACTTGAGAGGCCCTGAGACTCCTTAGACAGAACCATCTGTGTTGACCACTTCTAGATGTTCCTATAGATGTTTCTTCCTTTGGAAGAAATCTGTTTTCAGTGTTTTTATCCCAGTATGTTTTACCTTTTGTAAATAAGACTATCATTTTTGTTTGTTTTGTTTTTTCAGGGATTCTTTTTTCAGACTTTGCTTGGAAATCTGGCTTTGTTTCTGCATAGAGCACAAAGACAGAATACTCTCTTAGCATATAGTGTTAATGTAACTGCTGTTGACTTTACCCTTTTTCTCACAAGTGTAATATTGCTATGAGTTGCCCACCAAATAAGTAGTTTTAATTTTATACTTTGTACCTTTTTTGTAATTGGCCAGATTTTCTGTGTAGGGAACTTTGTGCCCTTCTAATAGCTCACCTAATATAGATGAAATGTTTTCCCAAGTGGGACATGCTTTAGGCTTTTCTAAAACTTTGCATTTGTTTTTTCTTACCTGTTTTCTCCTATTCATTATAGAACTTTTACTGACTCAGAAATTGTGCTCGCTTCCCTAAATTATGATGTGTCTTCAGATGCTTTACCTTAATGTTGGGTGTAGTGCTTAAATGGAACCCCCGCCACCAACCACCATCACTAATACCACCACCACCACATTCTTCCCAACTAGCACTTGCATGTGCTTAAATTTATTTAGGTGTGTTTCTGTTATCTATTACTGTGGAACAGCCTACGCCAAAACTTAGTGGCTTAAAACAACTAGTTTATTTGCTCACAATTCTGTGGGATGGGATTTGGGCAAAGGCTTAGCCAGTCAGTTTTTCTGCTTCACATGGCACCATCTCGGATCATTACTTGGCTGCACTGGCTGGTGACTGGCTTTGGATGGAAGGTCCAAGAAGGCTTTTCTTATCAGGCACCCCAGTGCTCCACTAAGTGGCCACTTTCTGGGTGGATTGTTAGGGTTTTAACACAGCATGGTGGTCCCAGGATAAATGGATTTCTTTTGCCTGGCTGGCATATAAGAGGAACATTCCAAGAGGTGCAAAGGCAGAAGTTTCCTGCTTTAAATCACACAGTATCACTTCTGTCACATTCTGTTGGTCCTAGTTGGCCACAAGGCCAGCCCAGATTCATGGGAAGAGAAAAAAGAAGAAGAGTGGCAAAGAATTTTTAGCCATCTGTAATTTACCTCAAGATGGTGATTTTTTTGCTTTGGGCATAAGTAGGACCAATCAGGGGTAGAACTCCAAAGAAATTAAGAAGAAAGAGGACACCCCTATTTTCCCAGTTCTAAGAAATACTTTTTTACATTTAAGTATTGTGGAAATCTGTATGCTTAGTATAATA
The DNA here is from genome assembly GCF_951394435.1 of Stenella coeruleoalba. NCBI lineage: Eukaryota > Metazoa > Chordata > Mammalia > Artiodactyla > Delphinidae > Stenella > Stenella coeruleoalba. Next base: position 43,558,672 of record NC_137154.1, on the reverse strand, counting down.
TTGTAGAATTTCTTTTTCTCTTGAAAAGCTATAATAAAAAGATTGGTACAACTTTATTGATGAAATCTTAAAATTGGAAAAAAACAGTTTTTTCTAATTAGTTCCCAAATTGGGAGGCAGGGGGAGGGAAGAGATTTTGCCTCAGTGTAATTAGTGTGGGCAATCACGATAACAAAAATTCAGATGTAATCTATGGATGATGGCTATGTAATAGATTAAATTAGGACTGAAAAATGGGCCCAGGAGGTTGAGGATAAAGTAATAAGATTTACACGTGGCTAGCTTAGAACTTTAAAGGTCAGAGTTTTTCGTTTGCTTAAATTATCCTAGAATTGAATTCAAGAGTAATATGTGATTGGCCCAGAAATTCTTATAGGAATCTTAAGAAAAAACAGAGGACTGCACAAAGTTTTATGTAGGCATTCATCACAAAATTATTTCTAAAGTGTAATAAAGTCTAGCTCAAGAGTCAGTAAAATTAAATTGATGGAACAAATTATTATTAATCCATGTAATAAAATATTATTCAGTTGTTAAAATGATGAGTTAGAAAAAGTTTGACAAGGAAAGGTTACATGATATATTTATAAGTAAAGAAAGGGGTTTCAGGGCTTCCCTGGTGGCGCAGTGGTTGAGAGTCCGCCTGCTGATGCAGGGGACGTGGGTTCGTGCCCCGGTCCGGGAGGATCCCACATGCCGCGGAGCGGCTGGGCCTGTGAGCCATGGCCACTGAGCCAGTGCTTCCGGAGCCTGTGCTCCACAACAGGAGAGACCACAATAGTGAGAGGCCTGTGTACCGCAAAAAAAAAAAAAAAAAAGTTTCAAAACAGCATGTATATCTAACTGAATGTTTGTGTTTAAAAAGTGTGCATGTATATGTCTGTTTGTGCTTGTGTAGGAAAAATATTTGGAAGAATATAGACCAAAATGTAATAGTTATCTCTGTGTTATGAATTACAAATGATTTCCACTTTTTCCTTTATACTCTTCCTATTTTGTTTTTTTTGGCTGCGCTGCGTGGCATGTGAGATCTTAGTTCCCTGACCAGGGATTGAACCCACACCCCTGCATTGGAAGTGCAGAGTCTTAACCACTGGACTGCCAGGGAAGTCCCTATACTCTTCCTATTTCAAAAAAAGGAACAAAATTACTTATGTGCAATGCACAGAAAAGAAAGCTATTGTCATTAAAAGAATAAAAGGCATACATAAGATTAAATTTTGTGTTTACAAGAGTACATTTAGCCTTCAGATGAGATTCCATTGGGGTAATATTACCCACATCTGGGTGTGGAAGGAGAGGAGGCTGGAGTGCCTGTACCTTGCACTCACTTATTTAAGGAAAGAACCAGGAACTGCTGATGGCCATATGTTACCATATCATCATTCTTATGTATACTGTAATGTCAGCACTTCTGATTTCTGAATTCTTAGGTAGAGTTCTCTTGCTTGGACCGTCAACTTCAGCTTATCTGAAGCTTTAAAATCTGGCAGCTGTAGTGCTTTTCACCTGGAAAACTCGAGTCTGCCTCTGAAATATACTGTTGAAAGTGTAAAAGCGGATCTTTTGTAGTTGAAATTGATTTAGAGTTTCTCGTTCCTTTATTGTGAACCAGAGTTAAAAAGGGTCCACTTTATGTTTCTCAGTTTGAGATTAAAATGTGTAAAACCATCTATTACAAGTGTTAATATAACACCTTAAGCTTATAGCTGAAGGCTTTTTTGTTCTTTGTTATCCTGTTTATTTTATAAAAAATGTATTCTTTTGTTTTTAAATGGGTTATTATTGGTAATTAAATATTTTGACTTGTCTGAAATATAGTGCTAGCCAATCTTAAACATTATACTTCTTTTATAGCAACTTATTTCTGTTTTAAACTAATTGGATTAACCTTAGTTTAAGTAATCTCTTACAAACCCAAAATTATATATGGCAGAAACAAATTACAATTGTATTACCCTGCCAAACAAACAAAAATACCTTGTGGTGGTCCTGTCTTCAATACAAGTCAATGATAATAACTGTTCTTATTTAAAAATGGATAATATAGGAGTAACAAAAGATTGAGGTTAATATTATTGTGTTTTTTATAAAAAAAGATGAGAAATACATTCTTGTATACAGTACCAGTTTGTACAGTTCATATTTGTGCAAAGCCTTTTATGGGGATAGCGAGAGGTCCCTCAGATAATGACTGCTGCCCTAGACTTTGAGGGAAAGCAAGAGATTTACATGATCAGATTTGCATATTAAAATACTGTTCTGGATTGAAGGAAGATGAGATTGGAAGAAGCTATTGCCACGATCTTAAGATAAGATTCTCATTGCTGCAGGCAGGATTAAAGAGGAAAGGAATAGTTCAAGAGATATTCAGATGATAGAAATGGTAGAATTTGGTGATTATGTGAGTTGAAGAAGAGGGAAGAAATGAGGAAGGTGCTCCTCTCTGGTTTCAGCAGCTGGTAGATGATGGTACCATTAATTGAGTTGGGCATTACAGGAGGAGGGAAAGAACTTCTTTCACCAAAGTGCCTGATGTAGCCCACTACTGCTGTGGAAGAGTCGTGTCCTTCAACAGCTTGAGGGAAGGCATAGCTTCTTTGAGAAAGTCTCCTTTAAAAATTTTTTCTCTGATTTATATACTAGATAAAAAAGAATGAAAAAATTTGTGACCCTAACTCCCTTCTACATTGGTAATTGAAAAGTATTTTTTCCTTGCTTTCCTTTACCCCTCTGCTGGCTGATCTATTTGGGTAAGCTTGTCAGCTCCTAACACACTGATAAATGGGGCTTTTGGACTTTTGGTCTGTGGGTACAACAAAGTAAAGGTCAGGATGCCTGATTGCTTTTATCCTTTAGTTATGGATTTTGCAATCTTATACAATCCTCATTGCATTTCTACACAGCTCTCTTTCTGTTTCATCAGGAAACCCAGAAATGCTTGATTGGACTGTGCTAGCATAGTAGTGACACATTTTTAAGGATCAGATTTTGTTATTTTCAACTGAAAATTGCTCAAGTAAACTTGTCTTCATGGGCTTGTTGATCATTGATTTACAGCCTTAAAAGGTGAAAGCAAATACCCACAAGAGCAATGGTTGATTCTTAAATATACCCCAGTTTTTCCAAAACAAACATATATGGTGCTTTATATGTTTGACATATCCATTAGAATATATTTCAGCCATAAAACAGTAGTATTCACACAGAGAAAATAGTATTTTGTGGGCATTTTTTTCATTTAATCATAGAAAACATAATTATATATATATTTTTAAAGATAAATAGTATATTTTTTTAAATTTCAGGTAGAAAATGCTGCTGAAGAACCAAGAGTCTTATGTATAATACAAGATACTACTAACTCAAAGACAGTGAATGAACGGATCACTTTAAATTTACCAGCTTCTACACCTCTCAGAAAGCTCTTTGAAGATGTGGCCAACAAAGTAGGCTACATAAATGGAACCTTTGATTTGGTGTGGGGGAATGGAATCAATTCTGCTGATATGGTAAAACTCTAAACTGAAAGCATCTTCTCTTAAGCCGCTAATAATATTATAGTCATTATTGTTGTTGTTTTTAATAGTATACTAAATCCTGGAACCCTTCTTAATATTGTAAGCAGGACTATAGAGTCTGTGCAACTCGATATTTGGATCCTCTTCATCACTTTACTTTCATTCTAGAGTCAGCATTTGATTATCTTAAAGTTTGCACAATGTCATTTCATTAGTTTTTTTATTCATGTAAGATGATTATCATAATATTGTGTCATCTATGGAAAATTTTCCAACATTTACTGAATGGGATATTCATTTTAAATATTTAAGTGAAAAAAGCAGGATATAAAATCATATGTATTTTATAATCTAATTTTTGGAAAAGAAGAGAAAATGTATATAGAAAGAAAAAAGTAATAGAAGGACTTACACTCCAATATTAACAGAGATTATGCACCAGATAGAGTGGTAAACACCTGAACAGGAGGGTTGGTGGTATCATGACTTCAACTTCAAAGACCTCACAGTAAAGTTTTAGAGACAGGTATATCAAAAAATAATTACACTAAGATGTTTTAAGTATTATTAAGTATCATTTATTAGTTTGCTGTAAGTGCAAAGAGGAGGCACTGACCAGTTTTGCGTGGGAGAGTGACAAAGGGGAATGTTGAGTTGGATCTCATCTGTATTTTAGAATAGTATTCTAAATAGTCTTTTTTCTTTCCTCTCAGTCCAAATTCACCCTGCATACGATTGCTAGAATTATCTTCAGTCATCTTAAATCATAGTACTCCTGTCACCTTCCAGTTTAGAAATCTTTAATGACTGCTCACTGCCCTGATTAAAAGTCATATTCCCGGGCTTCCCTGGTGGCACAGTGGTTGAGAGTCCGCCTGCCGATGCAGGGGACACGGGTTCGTGCCCCGGTTTAGGAAGATCCCACACGCTATGGAGCGGCTGGGCCCGTGAGCCATGGCCGCTGAGCCTGTGCGTCCGGAGCCTGTGCTCAACGGGAGAGGCCACAACAGTGAGAGGCCCACGTACTGCAAAAAAAAAAAAAAAGTTGTATTCCCTAAGTTAGCATTCAAGACAATTGGTCCTTTAAATCTAATCTTAGCTCTCAGATATTGGACTAATTTATTTTCTTAACACAAAATTTCATACTTCTCTATCTCCGTGTTTTTGCTTATGTTACCTCTTCCTGTCCTATACCATTGCTGCTCTTAAGTTTTCCAGGAAAATACCTTTAAAGGCAAATGAATGTGTATCCTGATCGTATTTGGAGGGCATAGTTTTAATTGGCTCTGCAGAAGAATAAAAGATGTTGGGTGTTGCTTGATTTGCCTTTAAAATTGATGATATTTTGCCTTCTATTCCATAATATATTTATGATTTTTTAAAATGTAGAACTAGTGTTTTTAAATGGGAAAAGAATCTGAAAACGAATAGCTATATGTACAACATATGTATAATCAAATCACTTTGTTGTACACCTGAAACTAACCAACATTGTAAATTAACTATAATATAAAATAAAAAATTTTTTAAAAGTCTACTTACAAAAAAAAAAAACCCTAGTGTTTTAAATTAGCCAACTTTCCCCCTCTGAAATTGGGCAGTAAAATTGGTAGTCCAACAAGTTATACAAAGAGAAATGATATTTAATCTGAAACTTTGAATATTCTCTTTTACATTACTGTATAACTTCTAGTGTTGCCTCTTTTTCGATTTAAAGGATAGTTCTGTACTGTCTGCCCAAGTCCTGTTTATCTCTTACTTTTAAGAAGCCTTACTTGATGTTTCTTCATGCCACTTTAAAAGTAATCTTTCTCTTTGTTCTCCTATTGCACTTTTTATTCTGCTATGCCACTTACAGTCTTTTTATCATAGTTGTTATTCATTTGTGTCTTTCCACTTGATAGAATATATTTTGATGTCTAGGACCTCATAGTATTAGTTTTGTATCCTCCAAAGATACTATCCCTAGGCACTCAAAAAGTGTTTGTTAAATTAACATCTGCTATAGCACTATGCCAGGATTAAGTATTTTTCTTTCTTCAGCTGTGACTGTTCTTAAGTACTTAATTTTTGTGTCTTAATATGCCTACCGTACATTTCTATGAGTATACTCTTACCTGCTTACTGTACAATGCTGCATGTATGCTTCTTTGAAAACCTGATTCATTTATCTACTCACCATCTCATACACACAGAGACACATTTATTGAGGTAAAACCCCTATGTGTTCTAGCTGTATCATCTGATCTTTTATGCCTGAGAGACGCTGAGAGATCTGGTTCCTGCCAGAGAATATAAGGGACCCAAAGATACCTTTCTTCCTTTCAAGTGGCTTCTCTTAGCTTCTGGTTCTCTGTCCTGTTTTTCTCATGGATTTCTAGATGTGATCCAAAGTGAGATGATATGTTTATTTTATTAACACTTATTTTGTGCTTACTGTGTAGCTAGTATTGTTCTGATACTAGACTTTATACAAATATAACCTCATTTAATCCTTTTAACCACACTATGAGGTAAGTGCTATCCCAGCCTCATAGGTGAAAAAACTGAGTCATGGGGAAGTGAAGTAACTTGCGCAGAGTCACACAAATAGCAAGTGGCAGAATCTCTTATAGTTAATTTTTTTGTCCTTAATACCTGTGCTTCTATATAACATTCATTTTGTAAGAAAGGCATCTCCATAAAGTAAGTCCTTCTAAGGAGATATTCCTCGTGTCTTTGAAACATTAAAAACATTTCTTAATGAACAAAATAGTTTTAAAACAAAAGAATAGGACATTCATCCCATCCCTCATTTTTCTCAACAGTGGCCTGGAATGTTGGGTGAGTATGGCTTGGAGCATGCAGAGCTCTGTCTCTCATCCACCAACTGGAATGTATCAGAATGACAGCCAGGGTTTAATTTGCCTACCAGATAAAAGAGTTAGGTGAAGACTAAACATGTTAGATGTTTAGTTTTCAAAGGAGTGATCACTTCTATCACCCTGGGATCCTCTGAATCCTGACAGTGGACTTGAAATAGGTATCATTTACTAGGACAGGCTTTTCCTTCGAGGGTCTTTCTGAAGGTACCCATTTTTCAATGTTACATAATTGTTTGGGTTGGGTTGCTTAGTGTGTTTCCTTATGTGGGAATTCTCATTATATTCCTATATCAAAACATGTTTTTACAGTTTTTAGTGATATAAAATAATCTTCAGTTAATTTTCATGAAAACCCATTGAATACTATATTGCATACATTTTAGAGAACATCAAAACAAATGTTTACAATACTTTTTTGTGTAGTACTTCAGTTTTTTAGATGTTGGGAAATGTGAACAGCTGGGATACCTGTCAGTATATGCCCTGTCACTGGGCTTAGCCATCCCAGTTCCTGAATAGATGAGTTAATTCCAAGCCTAGATTAACAGAATTTCTCAGAATCTTCATTTAAAAAAATACTGTTTAAGCCCAATAATTGTAGATATGTGTCTATTTACATATTACTTGTTTTATTATTATAATTAATGTTTCTCATAATCTGAGATATCTTATTTTATGCCTGTAGGCTCCACTGGATCATACCAGTGACAAGTCTCTTCTTGATGCTAATTTTGAGCCAGGAAAGAAGAACTTTCTGCATTTGACAGATAAAGATGGTGAACAGCCTCAAATACTGCTGGTAAACGCTTTAGAAAGCCCTATAGTCATAATTTTTGTGCACTGTCACCTACTACTTGGGAAGCAGTTTTCCAAAGGAAGGAGGAGAGATGTGTTTTGCAATTTATGTATAATAAATTATTTTTCTGTTTTCTGTTGGCTTGTATGTATGTTAACGTGGTTACACTGGGCATCCATAGCACTTTGTGTATATAGTCTCTTGCCACACTGAGAATCACCACTAGAACAGGGATGGGGATGGGTCTAGGATCTCCTACTGTGTTTCAGTGGCCTTTTGTTTGGTTAAGCATTTGCTTGGTTGGTGTAAATCTTCGGCAGTTTTGCCCAGGTTTTCTGGTAGAGGAACAGACCCCCAGAATTATCTACTCTGCTGGTTTTGCTCTCACTCCCCGTCCCCCACCCCCCATTTTTTTTTGGAATGACTAGTTTGTAAATTCTATGCTTTATTTCTGTTCTTTTAGTGTTTGCTGCAATTCATATTTCAATAGCCTTTCCTGTCTGGTTCAGTGGCTTTAGTGATCGTCAAATCTAGTAACTCCCAATTTGAGAGAGATTCATTGAAAAAACCTGGTCTGATTTACCTTGCTGCTTTACAGACTGAGGAAACTCACAGAGTTTATGGACTTTTTCAGAACGCTTCTCTTTAATGAAACTTTCCTCAGGAAAAGTTCTTCTGTTTGATGCTTTTCATTTAGAAGTCTATTGTGAATTAGAATGCCTCTCTGGACAGTAGACAGTAATTAAACACAGGATATCCATACAGAAGCAATGCCAGAATATGTTCTGACTTTCCTTAATCTCATTGTTTATTTTTATGACATCATGAGAAGATTTTGATTAGTCTGACATTGAAACTAAATTAGCTATTAATTTGGGGATTCATGTTTTAAAATGCTTAGTAATTAGTCTTCAGCTCTTAGTTGCTTGTGCTGATTTTATATCCCTTACTCCTTTTGGACATCTTCCTCATTAATAGGAAGTTTCTTATTGGAGACAATAGGAGACTATCCATTTCATTCAATACTTATTGAGTGTCCCCTACCTTTCAGGCCTACTTAGCAAGGGTGATGTAAAAATAAATGATAAACTCTGTCATTAAGGAGTTCACAATTGTACTCTGATTAATTAGTACCAGAAATCTCTCTCATGTAAACAAAATTTGAAAAAGAATTAAATAAATTTGAGAAAGTAAGAACTTTGGAAGGAGACCTAAGCATTTTTCCAAAGTGTGTTATATTGGGCATCTTTCAAACCTTCCTACAGGAAATAGTGAGGGTATATACTTTGAATGTCTTGGTGGTACCAGTAATGCCTTGTCTTTTTTTCATTGCCTCAGGAATTAGTATGCCTTTTTTCATTGTTTTAGCAATATTTACCACTCAGTAAATATTGGTTATGCTACATTTTAGGAGGATTCCAGTGCTGGGGATGACAGTGTTCATGACAAATTTATAGGTCCACTTCCAAGAGAAGGTTCTGTGGGCTCTACCAGTGATTATGTCAGCCAAAGCTACTCCTATTCATCTATTTTGAATAAATCAGAAACTGGTAAGATATATTATTGTTGTCGTTGTTGTATTTTCATAAAATCATAGGGCATTAATCCAGAGTAATCTTAGCAATCTCAAGCCTAATCTTCTCATTTTATGGATTAGAGAAAACAGACCCAGAGCAAGATCACTAGTTAGCAGAAGCAAAGTTAGAACAAGAATGTGGTTTCCCTTTCCCTCAACCCATTGTTATTTTTACTGTATTGTTACTGCCATTATTTAGAAAAAAATATTAAATATTGGATTTTGAAGGAAGACTTTTTCTGTTTGATAATTTTCTATCTTGAATTTAATCTTAAATTTTTGAAGTTGACTTCCTCTGGAAAGGAATGTATCTCCATGTGCATTGGAATAGACTATGGCAGATACTTTCATGTGGAAACAGATGGGCCAGGCTTATTTTATCAGAACTACTGTGTTATCTTCTAGTTTAATCTAATCATATGTTTGAAATTAATCATGTAATTTAAAAATTCCTGTTAGCTTTTTCCTGAATATGTTTAAACCTATATTTTTGAATTTTTTTTCAATTTATTGAGCTAATGGAATTGCTTTATTTATGCAGTTTTATATTTATATATAAGACTGGTTAATTGCCTGAAAATATAATCTGGATACTTTCACATATCATTTTATCTTAAAACAAACATTTTCAGTAGGTAGTATTCGTGTTAAAAGAAATGGAAACAGGCTTAGAGAAGCCTTTGATTATATAGCTAGTTAATGGTATTTCATGTTAGGTATGGCTTCAGAGTGTTTACTCTTAGAACTTTAAAACAGAGATGACTGTAAATATTAGACACAAATATCTATTATAAAAAGAAAACTGTAGAGTAATATTGTAGATACTGTTTTAATTTGTTCTGTAATCTTCCACTTACTATATTTTGTAATTGAAATGTAGAATAATTTCCTCATAGCTAATCTTTTGTACAGGCTTAATGGTGTATTTGTTCTGAAAATGGTAAAAGCTGGTCGTGTTTGGTATTTAGGATCATTTATGTCAATAGAACTTTTTGCAGCAAACTACCAAGAATAAAAGAGAATGACAAAGTATCTTTTCTCATTATACTGTCTAGAGTATAGTGACTCTCAAATTTTTATTTCTTTAAAAATCATTTTGAGATACTTGTTAAAAATGTAGGTTCTGAGGCATTACTCCTCCAAATACTAAGTTAGTTAGCTCTGCAATAGACTGGATAAATTGCATTTTTAAAAAAATAGATACCCTAGATTATTATGAGATAGTTGGAATACTTAGAGAAAGTTCCAGATTTAACAAGTCAGGATTCTTGAAATTTTTGCTGTGTATTCTGACAACCAACTCAGTCCTTATGCAAGAAGTATTTACAGAACTCCTACTTTGTGCTGAGTACTGTATGGCTCTCTGATGCCTGTAAATTCCTAGAGACTAAAGCATACTTTAAAAAAAAAAGTTCTCCTATAATACGAATGTAATACATGTTCATTGTCATATTGTAAAATGAAAAAAGTGGAAATCACTGACAGTACTATTAACAGAAACTGCTTTAATGATTTTGCTTATTTTTGTCTTATCTTTCCTTCATCTGAATGCTTTTAAGAAAATGGGGAAATCATGTTGCGAGCAGACTTTTAATATATATTTTTTCGTGTAATACTATATGAGGAGCATGTTTCAGTGTTATTAAATAGTATTTTAATATGGGTTTTAAGTGGCTGAAGAATAGTGTTTCATTATATGATTTAGATAGTTAAACTGTAATTATTACCTATGTTATGATGAACATACTTATACATAAGTTTTCATTTTCATCTGTGATTATTCCCTTAGAGTAAGTTCCTAGAAATTGAATTACTAAGTTGAAATTTATGAAAAATATTTTTAGAGGACTTTGATATACATTGCCATGTAATCATAGTCTTCATTCCCAACTATTGTTCCTCATACAGCTCTTTTCCCTACCAGTACATTTTCCTCCGGTGTTCTGGGGTACTGCCTTTGTGAATTAAAATAATCTGTACACGGGCTTCCCTGGTGGTACAGTGGTTGAGAGTCCACCTGCCAATGCAGGGGACACGGGTTCGTGCCCCAGTCTGGGAAGATCCCACATGCCGCGGAGCGGCTAGGCCCATGAGCCATGGCCGCTGAGCCTGCGCGTCCGGAGCCTGTGCTCCGCAACGGGGGAGGCCACAACAGTGAGAGGCCTGCGTACCGCAAAAAAAAAAAAAAAAAAATCTGTACACATCCAAAGGAGCTGGGGTTCAAAAAGTGTTCTTTTTAAAAAATATTTATTTATTGTTTATTTGTACCAGTTCTTAGTTGTGGCACACAGATCTTTGTTGCTGCATGCGGGATCTTCATTGTGGCACACAGGATATTTAGTTGTGGCATGTGGGATCTTTTTAGTTGTGGCATGTGGGATCTTTTTAGTTGTGGCATGCAGGATTTAGTTCCCTTAGTTCCCTGACCAGGGATCAGACTCGGGCCCCCTGCATTGGGAGTGCGGAGTCTTAACTACTGGACCACCAGGGAAGTCCCAAAAAGTGTTTTGTTACTGACTACTGAATTTGCATTCTCCTTAAGAAATTATTGTAAATGTACAAAATGTTTTTATTGAAAAATGCTCTCATGATTTCAACTCAGGGCTGTAAGAAAACATTTCTCCATAATGCAGTGAGGCTGAGGACTTAACATTCTTTCCTGTTTCCCTTGCCTACCAACTGCTCTGGTAGCCAGCCACTGTTGATAGGAGATGGTTGGGGGTCGGGGGGACTTTAAGGAATAAGGAGTGGATTGAAGGCTGATGTGGACTCTCAGGTGATTAGAAACCACATGACTGAGGTATTTCATCATTTAAAACCGAGATATCTTTCCTTGGGCAGTTTCTTTCACAATTCTTTTCGTTTTATTTTATCTACTTTAGGAGTTGGCCAGTTTCATTCTACTTCATTTGACCTGTTCGAGTTCTCGTTCATTTCTTGTTGGTTCTGTTCATGATTTCTTTCTGCATTTGCCCTCTGCAGAATGGCATGTGTTCTTATGTTCTTCTCCCTTAACTAGCTTGTACTTACAATATTGATTCATAACTATTTCAGATAGAGGACCCACTTGATAACATTTATCATTTGAAATTTGCTGATTTAGACAATGCATAATGACAAAAGATTTCTATTCAATAACATTTTATCTTACTAATCTCACTAAAACCTTCATACTTTTGGAAAATAGTTGTACATTTATTTGAGACACTGTTCATTCTGTTTACATATGGTGCTGAGTCAGGTACAAAAGACTATAGGTTTCTATATGATTCTTATTGCTAGTGGTAAAGTAAACAGCAGTGGCAAAAATTATTACTCCCTCCTTCCCTTAAACCCCTCCCCCGCCACCCTTTTTTAAGCCCAGGGAAGGGAAACAAAGTCATAAATAAATGATACATGATTGGTCTTAAGGTACACAAAGAACAATAGCAGTATTCATTTACCTTTTAAGGCTGCAGGTAGAGTGGTTGTCCCTGACTGTTGAGGAGTTGGGGGAAGGAGATGGAGAAGAAGGGAAATCCCAGGCAGCCTCAGCTGAGAAGAAGGTGCAGGACAACCTGGTCTCCTTGCTTGAGTGCTGTCGTTTATGGGAAAGAGTCCGTTTATATAACCTAAGAATGAAATAATGCTTTTTATTATTAATAATCAGTCCAGATATCTTACAGATTTGTATTACTTGTAAGTCATATGCACTTCTCCCTCAAGTGCACCTGCTGCTATGCTAAGTAGTAGGATAGATAGAGAAATCAGATTTGACCCCTCCCCCCACAGTCTGTTGGGGAAGCCATACAGGTAAATAAACAGTTATAGAACAGAGTAGGACAGGGTGTTGTGAGCACAACTCAGGTGGGGCATGCTGGTTAGGAATTGAAGCAGTTTATAAGTATATAACAATGTAAAGTAAATATATAAACATATATACATAGTATTCTTAAAGATGAAAGGTACTAGAAATCAAAGCTGGAACCTTAGTCCAGAGTGAACGATAGGTAACTACTTGGTCTCTTCTTAGAATTGTGCAAGTGCAGATAGCATGGAATCTATTCCTCTTTTCCACAACTGACCAAGGTTCACTGTGCATTTGTTGGTCCTTTCATCACCTTCATTAGCAATATAGTTTATCCACAGTGTTTACCATTTCTTAAGATATTTTTGTTAATTCTTGGGAAATTGAAAAAGTATTTCAAAAAGCTTCAGTGAACGCCTTTGGCATGTATTGAGAAAAGATTTACGTTTTTTTGAGATAACCAAGTCTTTCAGTATTAAGTGGGAGTAAATAAGTTTAATTATTAAGCAATGTGTTTACCACATTTTACTAAAATAATGAGGTATAATAAAATGATGAGGCTGATTTGTGTGCTATGTGTACCTCATAAACTGGGCCTGAAGTCTACTTCAAAGGAGAAGTTCCGAAAATGTTCTCAACAGTGGTAGCCATTTCCAATTAGGTATATAAAACTAAGTACTTAAAATAGTTCACTTGACTTTTGAATGCATGTTAAGTTTCTCCTTTCCTTCTCCCCCTCTCTCGGTTCTCCCCTACCTCCATCTCTGAGTTCTCTTCTTACTTTAATAGTCACTCTTTGCATAGCGTGCTGATCTGTGGGATTTCATACTTCATGGGTTTGTTAAAACAGTGGAAGTCACTTTGAGTTTGTATACAGTGAATTTATCTCATGTTGTTAATTCTTGGTAGAAATTGGTTTATGGGGCCTGATGACTGGGATAACTGGTTCGGTACTGTCTTCATTTGTTGGGTATATATGATGTTTAAAGTGAATATGTTTATACTTTTCCATTTTAATACACAACTTTTAGATTTGGTGAACAAAGATGATTTTTGTCAAAAAATACTTTATTAAACATAACCCTCTTAAAGTTTTATTAAATGCTATGTAATATCCATGTGTATCTCTGGACGTATAGCAATATGTCCAAAGATCCTGACTTTTTCTGAGAAATAAGGTTGACATAGTGCACATATTAGCAAAGAGGTCTTTCTTAGGTGCTGTTGAAAAAATTGAAATAATTTCCAACTGTAACCTTAACCTCTCAATTTTTACTGTGTAGTAAATTCTTGTTAAGTTTTCTTTTCATTAATTTTTTGATGTAAATGCTGATTTATGTATATTTGTGTGTGCTTTTTTTTTAAAGGATATGTGGGATTAGTAAACCAAGCAATGACTTGCTATTTGAATAGCCTTTTGCAAACACTTTTTATGACTCCTGAATTTAGGAATGCATTATATAAGTGAGTATTCAAAAAAATTCTATAAATAAAATTGATTTAAGAATGAAAATATAGTTTTTAACTAATTAAGTCTGTCTTCCTTCTTGCACTTATTTGTTAAGTTTGGGGCATCTCTCACTTCTTAAAACATACCTTGAATAGTAAATAAGGAAAGGATCTTATGAGAGACAGCATATGAAAAATTTGTGGGGAAAGAGAATCAGAAGTGCATAGACAGCAAAAGGATAAAATTGATAAGATTTATGTTTAAGATAAATTATTGTATTTAAGCTTCCTCACTTTTAGCTTTAATGCCTTTGTGAAGAAATAAGTTATCTGCTTTCGGAGATAATCTGGATGTGTAAACCATATTCTTTTTTTCCTCCACCTCTCAATTTAAGAAACAAAGTTGTCTTTTTAAACTTGCAGATTTTGTTTTTTAATTAAAATACAATGCAGCTGTTCCGGTGTTGTGTGTGTGTGTGCGTGTGCGTGCGTGTGTGTGTGTGTGTGTGTGTGTGTGTGTGTATTAGAGAGAGAGAGAGAGAGAGAGAGAGAGAGAATGTATTTTTAAAAGAATGTATATATATCAGATACTTTAAAATGCTCTATGGAGGAAGTCCATATTTAAATAAACCCTAAAGTCAGACATTTATTTTTATGAGTATCCTATTATAATACATTTAATACACTCTCACTTTGTGTATTTCTTTACAGTATACATAACTTATTTTTTAAGACATTTTAAAGTACAAATAAACTGATTTTTTTCTCCTTTTTGTGTTACTTTTGAGTAACATCTTTGTAATTACTGTAAATATGTATTTAAACTATTTTTGGAACTTTTGATATTACAAACAACATTATATTACCATTGCATTCATATGTAAGCTCATCATCTGAATTTACTTGTAAAAATTGGCCTGTTTTTCATTCAGCAAGTATTTGTTACCTAGTGTTATATATGCTAGGCATTTGGTAGAGAGAGATGAAGTTAGAAATAAGATCTTTGTTTTTAAGTAATTTACAGATCTCTTCACAGTAGCAATATATGTATGTATAAAATAGTTTAAATAACATTTAAGGATGGCTAAATACCATGAGAGTTTAGAGAGAAGGGAGATTAATGAAACTTCGAGAAGTGGCTTAGAAGAGCAAGTAGAACTTGAGGTAGGTCCTGAAGATAGGTATGGTTTGGCCAGGTAGAGACGAAAAAGAGGACCTTGTAGACAGGAGGACTTTCAAGAGCAAAACTGAGTAATAGTAAGTGCTACCTAAATGTTTGTTATTGTTAGTTTGTATCAGGTACTGTTCTGAGCACTTTACATATAGACTCATTTAATTCTCATGGTAACTGTATGAATTATTGAATACATGCTGTTATCCACATTTTACAAAGGAGGTAACTGAAGACACAGAGAGGTTAAATAGTTTGCCAGAGGCCACACTGCTAGAAGTAGCAACCCACTAGATGCCAGAATTTCCATTACCCTATTCGACCTGTATTGTAGTTGATGCCACTAAGTGCGATATATTGCAGGGGCCTCCAGGAGATCTGCTTAAATGGAGTTTTTGTCAGAAGAAGATGGAAGATGAGGTTAATAGATGAAATCTAGAGCTTGTCCTCAAAACTAGAACAAACTCAGTAGTCCATGATAATGTGCCTTCTCTGGGGAGTGTTGCTTAGGAACAGGGACCCCAGGAGCTTAACCATGAGTTCCACCCTGGAAGAGGTCCGTAAACATATAGCTCTGTGGAAAAGAGTAAGAGCATAGCCAGATTGATTGATTCAGCAAACATATGTTGCACACTTATTGTGTGCCAAGCACTCTTTTAGGCACAGAAATTACAGTGGTGAATAAGACAGAGTCCCTCCCTTAGACCTTCTGTAGGTCAGCCAATAGAATGAGCTCATTTCACAGTCATGTATGCCATGAAGAAAATCACGACAGTATGGAAAGAATAACTGTCAAGACGTAGGGTGAGTAGTTACGGAGGGCCCCTCTGAGGAAATACCATAGAATAGACTTGACAGGAGTCAGTCCTGTGAAGATACAGGAGAAGAACATTCAAGGCAGAAGAAACTGTAAGTGCAAAAGCCTTTGAGGAACAAAAATCCATTGTGACTGGAGCCCAGTGAGTGGAGGGGGAGTGAGAGATAAGATTAAAGAGGATGCCTTAGAGATTGTAAAAAGAGAATGAAGCTTTTTGCAGGTGGGGAAACAAAGCCCAAGAGCCTGATGGTGTTTCATAATGTAGAACTAAGGAAGGAATGGCTCCTTTAAGAAGCTGGACCTCGCTGGGCTACAGACAGGGTAGCACTAGCATGAAGGATAGAGTTCTGTTTGTTTATTTTCTTCACTTGCTACATAAGAGCCGGAGAGAACCTACCACTTTAGGTGTGTAGGCATGAATTATGGAAAATTTCAAAATATTAAAAAATAGTGAAATAGTATAATGAATCCCTCTGTACCCATCACCCAGCTTTGGATATTATCAACTCATTATCAGTCTTTTTTGTCTATAATCCTCCATTCTGATTATTTGGAAGCACATACCCAATCATATCATCTGTAAATTATATCTCAGGTCACTGCTAAGATTTCCCTGGTTGCTTCATAATATCTTTTTTAAACATTCTGTTCAAATCACGATCTAAACAAGATCTGTGCATTGAAATTGATTGATAAGACTCTTAACTTAGAAATGCAAACCAAAACTACAAAGAGGTGTCACCTCACACTGGTCAGAATGGCCATCATCAAAAAAAATCTACAAACAATAAATACTGGAGAGGGTATGGAGAAAAGGGAACCTCTTGCACTGTTGGTGGGAATGTAAATTGATACAGCCACTATGGAGAACAGTATGGAGGTTCCTTAAAAAACTAAAAATAGAACTACCATACGGCCCAGCAATCCCACTACTGGGCATATACCCTGAGAAAACCACAATTCAAAAAGAGTCATGTACCACAATGTTCATTGCAGCACTATTTACAATAACCAGGACATGGAAGCAACCTAAGTGTCTGTCAACAGATGAATGGATAAAGGTGTGGCACATATATACAATGGAATATTACTCAGCCATAAAAAGAAACGAAATTGAGTTATTTGTAGTGAGGTGGATGGACCTAGAGTCTGTCATACAGCGTGAAGTAAGTCAGGAAGAGAAGAACAAATACCATATGCTAACACATATATGGAATCTAAAAAAAGAAAATGGTTCTGAAGAATCTAGGGGCAGGACAGGAATAAAGACGCAGATGTAGAGAATGGATTTGAGGACACGGGGAGGGGGAAGGGTAAGCTGGGACGAAGTGAGAGAGTGGCATGGACATATATACACTACCAAACGTAAAACAGATAGCTAGTGGGAAGCAGCCACATGGTACAGGGAGATCAGCTCAGTGCTTTGTGACCACCTAGAGTGGTGGGATAGGGAGGGTGGGAGGGAGATGCAAGAGGGAGGGGATATGGGGATATATGTAAAGGTATAGCTGACTCACTTTGTTGTATGGCAGAAAGTAACATAACATTGTAAAGCAATTATACTCCAATAAAGATGTTAAAAAAAAAAAAGAAGACTCAACCTATTGACTTTTAATCCTCTTCGATCTTATTTCCACATTGCAATTTATTCCTTGAATGAATATATATATATATATATATATATATCAAAAACTGATGGCATTTTTCCTATAGTTTTTCACAGTTTGCATTTCGATGGTTGAGTGTCATTTAATATTCTGTTCCCTGTATTTTTATGAGTTAATAATTAGGACAAGAATCTTGACCAGATTCAAGTTCATCAATTACTTTCAAATGACCTTTGCGTTTTATTCATGTTGCCTTCTTATGCCTTTTCTTGTGAAAGTCTAACTTTTTTCTAAATTTATGAATTAGAGAAAGACTAATGTTTCATTAGATATTAATAGCTTCGGTTAATATCCAAAGCCCTCAGAGTTAACATCTTAACATTTGTTATGATAATATTAATTATGCTTTAAAGAATAAAGATATTTTGTAGATAATTTTCAAACATTTCATTTCAATAGGTGGGAATTTGAAGAATCTGAAGAAGATCCAGTGACGAGTATACCATACCAACTTCAAAGGCTTTTTGTTTTGTTACAAACCAGCAAAAAGAGAGCAATTGAAACCACAGATGTTACAAGGAGCTTTGGATGGGATAGTAGTGAGGGTACCAATTCTCTTATAATGATAAGTATTTGTAATAGTCAAAGGAATTCTGAGACCGTATTATAAACAAATGACACATATTAACATCTTAATTAACTTTACCTTAAACCTTTTGATTGCTTTTTGCTGGCATTTAAAAATAACTTATTTTGAAAATTTAAGCTCTGAGGCATAAATTTTTGATCAATTAAAATTTTCTTGTAAAGTAAGTTTGGTTATACTCTATTTTTATGTACTCAAGCTAAAATTTTAAAAGGGTGTTGGCTTAGATTTTTATTATCATATTTCTTGACTCTACAGTGAAAAATAACAAAAATAGCAAATATTGTAGCACTATAGAGCATATGCTATTTATAAAGTGATGAGCTCTTGTGATTCTTTTCCTTGTGATTGCCTTTTTATGACTATAATGTATATTTTGTGTTCTTTTTAAATTTAGCATTATTTTATGTAGACTTTTCCATATTTCTGACAATTTGCTTTTAAACAACAAATTAATGCTAGATTACACTAAGTTAATAGCTCTTTTTAATTAAATTTTATCTTAAAATAGCTTGGCAGCAGCATGATGTACAAGAACTGTGCAGAGTCATGTTTGATGCTTTGGAACAGAAATGGAAACAAACAGAACAGGTAATTTATCTCTCAGGTTGAGGGGAGTGTTTTCTAATAAATTATTCATTACCTTACAGTGACTTTATTCTATTGGAATGTTTTAAAACTTGGGCATTAGTCCAGTTGTCAAAGTACTGACAGTTTCCTCATCTTTAAAATAAGTTGGGCCCTGTGATCTAGATGATCTCTGTTTAGCTAAGAACTAGGTAATTCATACATGTGTGTGTGTTTTGGGGATGATTTTTGGACAGTATTTTCAGATATTTGCTAAGTAAATTAGATGGCTTATCTGTTACACATTATAAAGTATACATTGTAAAGTATATTCATCTAGCATTACCTTCTTTTTGACCAGTCAGGTATAGGCATGCTTTTGACACCTAGGATCCTTGTTAATCTGACCCTATTCTTCTTATCCAGTGGAAGGAGGAACAGGTTAGAAGTGGGAGAATATTAGATATATCATTGGGGTGAGACATAAGGCTGAACTGGATGGGGCTCAGGACTCAGTACAGAGGAGGGTTTATGCTAGGTGTAGTGATAGAAGATCACTAGAGGTAAAAAGGGGGAAGAATCTGGAAGGTAGCCTGGAGGATCTACTCTCTGATTGGAACTATTATGATGGCTTGGACTAAAGTTTTTCAAACTAGATTGTGATCCATTCACTTATGAAATAAATTTAGTGAATCAACACCAGCACTTTAAAAAAAAGGAATAAAATTGAAAAGTATAAGAGAAGCATCACATAAGTAAGGGTAAGTATTGTTTTATTCAACTTTTGTTACAGTTATATGTATTGGGTTGCGGTGTACATTATTTTCTTACTGTGGGTTGCTATCAAAACTGCTTGAAAAACACTGGATTGAAACACTTATAAATGCCCTCTCAGGTAGAGAAGACATAATCAAATATAACTGGGGCAGGTGAATGAAGAAAGCTTCATTAAATAAATAGTATTAGAGTAGACAGTTATGGTGGATCCTAATTTGAAGGCTTATGAATTCTAGATACTTGAAGAGGTATAAATTTATGAAAGAGGTAAACTGTAATATGCTTTCCCTCTTAACTGTTCTTAAGAGATATTGGAAAAAATTTTAAGTTCATTTAGTGATCTAGTTTCTCTTCATTATAGGATTGTATTTTCATAACTTTATGTAGATGGTATTGGGGTGTTTCTTTTTCATAGGTCTGAAGGTACCCTTCCTCCTCGTTACATCCCTATGTGGGTCAACACTTCTATTAAGACCAGTTAGGGCGTTCCTTCTGAGTTCCCAAGTTTGGGTACAAGAATCTTGAGGCAAGACATTCACATGGAGGGTCCTTACTTAGGGAGTTACCTGCCTCCTTTGAGTCAGAATAGCCCCAGTTGGCTAAGTTTGGGGAGTAGGTGAGAGATCCATTCTTTTAGGTGAGGATATTTTGAGGGAGATGGAGTTTAAGATTTTTTTTTCAATTTCTGTACATTTAAAAAATTACAGTATATTTTTTCTTTAAATTGTTTTATGTATATTACTGAAAGTTAAAAAGTTTTATTTGTACCTTGAGATAGAGGATATGATTTTAGGAATCAGAATATTGCGAAAGTGGTGGTAATATATGTAAAGCTATAAAAGTAGCCAGTTGTTTAGCTGTGTGATTATCAGTATGCCTAAAATAATGTCATGATGTATTCTCATCCTAATGAAAAGATAATACGGGGCTTAGTAGTGAAATCAGTAATCAGCTTATCAACAAAACACATTTTAATAGTGGGATTTTTAGTAATGTGAGAATTGAAATAATTTTTGCACATTCTTAATTTATTTTGTTTTTGTTAAACCTTTATTTTTTTCTGTAGAATTTAGATTAGATAAATCTTAAAGGTTTCTAAAACTTCAACAGTAAGAATGAATATCCTTTTGAAAATCATTCTAAA
Source organism: Stenella coeruleoalba (assembly GCF_951394435.1). Classification (NCBI taxonomy): domain Eukaryota; kingdom Metazoa; phylum Chordata; class Mammalia; order Artiodactyla; family Delphinidae; genus Stenella; species Stenella coeruleoalba. The sequence continues at coordinate 43,537,950 of NC_137154.1, read as the reverse complement.
AGACATAAAATATTGGTAACTTACTTTTAAGGAACGCTTTAAAAAATATAAATATTCTTATTTTTTAGGCTGATCTTATAAATGAACTGTATCAAGGCAAGCTGAAGGACTACGTGAGATGTCTGGAATGTGGTTATGAGGGTTGGAGAATCGACACATATCTTGATATTCCATTGGTCATCCGACCTTATGGGTCCAGCCAAGCATTTGCTAGTGTGGTGTGTACCTTTCAGCTGACTGCTTGTGTATCCATACACAGAATACATAATAGCACAGTGGTATAATATATCCTAAGGTAAGTATCATCCTAGATACACCTTCTTGGGTTGTTAGACATTCCTGCATTTAAACTAGCAAGATCTAGAAGATTTTTGACCCTTCAGTGAGTCCTAATAGTGCATGTATAAGAGGGGAAGTATATGCAAATATACTGCCTCATGGCTCAATCTTTTATTCTTTCTTAGAGGTGACTAGATTATTTCACTTTCTTTTTTTTTTTAAGCTCTAAACAATCTATTTTATGAATGGTACTTTTTTTTTTTTGGCCTTGCCGTGTGGCTTATGGGATCTTGGTTTCCCGACCAGGGGTTGAACCTGGGCCCTTGGCAGTGAGAGCATGGAGTCCTAACCACTGGACCGCCAGGGAATTCCCTGTAAGTCTACTTCTGTGATTTTTTTTTGTTTTGAGGGTATTGTTTTGTTCCATTGGAAAAATAACCTCTGGATTTTTTGACAAACAGAGGCCACATTTTTTAAAGAAGCATCCCTATTCTAAAATTTAATTTTAAAATGATGCAGGTATTATATAACCACAGATAATTTGAAGACTCAGAACTATATATAATTAACTTAGTTACTTATATATTGAGTATCAAATTGGGCAATTAAGATTTTCTCATTCCTCCTTTTGTTATCTATTTTTAACTGCGTTTTGATAATTTTATTATTGCATTTTATTCTTAGGTTTGCATATTGAATTGCTTATACAAAGGGAGAGTCTTGGAAGGAGTTAATTTGACATTTAAAATTAGAGTTCAGAAACATTTATTTGAACCTGTTATGAGCCAGGGGAAACTTTCAAAGCTAACTAAGATATCTGAAAAAGTAGAATTTCATCATGATGTTGCTTTGGATCTTACTTATGCTGCAGTCAAGCCGATGGTGGCTGCAGCTAAAATCAGTGTTCTTAAAGCTAGTCCATACTTTAGCCTCTAAAATAGTGCTACAAGTATGGTTTAGTACTCTGGCCTCTAGGACAATTGATGCCCTTTCTTTTTTTCTCCTATTTTTATATGACTTAAGGAAATAATCAGCAAGAAGTTATGGAATCAGTCAGTGGAAATCCAAAGGAAAAGACTTTCTGGATAGTGGAAGATCAGGCGTCCTTTGCTCCACTGTTTTTCAGTCAGCTTCCTGAATAGATTTGAAAAATTTTGTTAAGTGCTTAATAGTACCCTTTGTAAACTGCCACTCTGGGTATATGAGATTGGCATTGCTTTGAGTGGCTAGTTTTATTTTTCATTTTTGTTTTGTTTTTACTTTATTTATTTTGACAGTTTAAGGTAGAAGTGACATACTGAAAAATCATTAACATATGTGTTTCAGTGACTTATCTCCTAGCTTATTTTAAAATATTGGCATTTCTTTAACAAAATATACTAGGGAAATAGTCAGTAGTCCCGAGTGATATACACTATTTTTTCTACTTTATTTATGAAAGTATTTTTTATGTAAGATTTTTCACATATATGTTCAGTTTAGTTTTTCCTTTTTTTACATATTTATTGAATGTTGAGAAAGCTAGTTTTATTTGTGTTATGTTGGAATCTAATATTTGAGTATTCAGCAAATATAATTGCATAGCTAAATCTATATGTTGTAATTTATTCACCTGCTGAATCGTCACCACTCTCTTCAGTACATTATAGACATAGCAGTGGAATGATTTGGAGGACATTTTTGGAGAAGTGAAAAAAGTCACATTTCTAAATGAAATTCTCCAAATTCTCTCCTGCACTGATACATGGATGACGGTGGTGGTGGTAGTGGAGATTATTCAGTGGGAATTGGAAGTTACAACTATGAAGCAGTATGTGAGCAGGTTTATAACACACATGCGCTAATAGGGCTTGCAGAAGGGAACCTAAACCTTCCTAGACTTTGCTGGAATCTCTTGAGGGAAATTACAGCAGGTGAAACTACCCAAGATAGGGGTTCTAAGGAGGATACTACCTTCAGAGAACTTTAGTTAGAGGTAAGTGGTTTCCCTTTATTTTCTGAATTCAAACTTATAACCTACACTTGTTAAACTGCAGAAATCATCATACAGCATCTAAATTTAGTGTTATATCACTGCTTGCCATTGTGTATTTTGTTAGTTCTATGTGTTTTAAAAAGAATTTGGCATAAATGTGGATTGTAAATGTCTAGTTAAAAGAAGCATTATAAAATCTCATTCAAACTCTTATAATATTTGGCCTTAATTTGAGTTGAACTCTTTTAAAATTTATTTTTCTACTTTTATTAAGGGTCTCTGGTATGTTTGCCGTATTGGCTGTGTATACATATACACATAAACATACTTGAATACATGCACACATAAATACACACATGTACTTACGTACAATACAACATTGATGGTTATATGTTCTGCTTATTATATATTCTGTTTAGTGAGCCATAATACTATAGTTATGTGTGTTCCATGAGGTTAACACCTGGTGTTTAATTTCAGATAATTAAGTGTGAAGTTCTGTTAAAAATGAAAGTTGTTTTTTTTAAACTTCATCTGAAACATCCAATTTCTATAGTTGTTTTATCTCCATGTTTAAATAAACTTGAGAATAATATTTAAGGTTAAATTAGAATGGAGTTGCCACTTAGTTAATTTATCATTATAACATCTGTAATCAATTTTCATGGTTATTTTTCACCGTGATTGATAACAGACTAGTTTTTTAGTACGTGCTAGGAATCATGTATAGTTTTTTTTTTTTTTTTTTTTTTTGCGGTACGCGGGCCTCTCACTGTTGTGGCCTCTCCCGCTGCGGAGCACAGGCTCCGGACGCGCAGGCTCAGCGGCCATGGCTCACGGGCCCAGCCGCTCCGCGGCATGTGGGATCTTCCTGGACCAGGGCACGAACCCGTGTCCCCTGCATCAGCAGGCGGACTCTCAACCACTGCGCCACCAGGGAAGCCCCCTCACGTATAGTTTTTTAAAAAGCTTTTCATCCTAATATTTTCTTTGTTGAATCATTTCTTAGTTATTATAACTATAATATTTATTAAATTTCTGGTCTTCATTCTACCTGGCCAAGTAGTGAAAAGGGTTATTCTGCCATTCTGTCTCTCAGATTGAGTTCTATTCAACACTAGTCTCCAATGAGATTTAATAGATGTTTGGGAGAAGGCTTCTGATTAAATAAATTTGGGAAACTGTGTAGCTGTAATTCTCTGTGGGAAGTTTACAGTGCATATTTAATTTTAAATGCCCTGAGTGTTCCTGTAGTGGAGAAATTTGTTTAACTGGGTTTAACCAATCTTATATTTTCTCTGTGGGACATGTCAGTATTTCAAGAGACACTAGGATTCTAAGGAACGTAGTTTGTGAAGCTCTGCATTAGATTAAGGTGATTTAAGGAAGTCTCTACTTTGTTACATTAACATTTATGTCCTTGGGACCTTGGGGGGGAGTGAGAATACTAAAATATATGTTATAATTTCCTGTTGTTTCACATAGTTTGTTATTAATCCTGAAAGATTATATATATTAATCTTTTAAAAAACTTGATTCTCAGTGATTTATTAGGTAATTACAACCTTTTATTTTCACTGATTAGAGCTGTCTGCGTGAAACCAATCTCTCTGAACTTTATAATCAAAGAAACCTTGAATCTGCTCATTGCCAAGCATATTTGAGAATGTATTATTATAAGAAGATACTCCTAAATACATTCTAATGATACATAAAAATTGGAAATATTTTTATTGGTGAATTATGAAAACATTTTATAAACAAAAATGATATAGCCTCATATGTTTGACATTAACTAGGGAAGCTTTTCTACTTAATAGTAAATTTTATTTATTTTTAAATTTTTTTAATAGTAAATTTTAAACACTATCTTGTTATAGATACCCTTTGTCATGTATTTATTGAGTTGCTTATTCTGTGGCAGGCACTGTTCTAGACCATTTATTTTAGGGTAGTTTTATTTTCTTTCGGGATAAGTACATTTAAGTATCTGTTTATTATGACAAAATGTCTGAAATTGGATTTAGCTGTATAGTTCCATATAGTGTCTTTGGAAAGATCAGATTATGTACTTGTTCCCTAAGTAAACACAATTTAACTATCATTTTAAAGTTTTGAATAGAAAATTGTTAAATTCATAAGTATTTACAAAATCGTAAGTGTTCCAGGTATTTAGTGTACACAAGTTTATATCATAAGTGCTACCCTGATTTAACACGTAATTTGGACATTCTTATATGGCTGGCTTAACCACATAACTCATTTGGATGGTACAGTAGTCCAAATTTGTCCAAATATGTAAGCATCACATAAAGAAAACTCTCTTCCACAGACTCTATCCTCATTTTTCCAGGAATTTGTGTGGTTGGACATAGTGGGAACCAGTTTAAAAAGTGGGGACTTCTGCTTTCAGGATGATGGAGTAGATGTACATTGCCCTATTCCTCCCGCTAAAACAACTGAAAATTTTGAACATTATATATAAAATAAACATAAGAAGACTGAAAGGTGGAGAAAAGGCATAAAGACTAGGGACCTCAGGATTCAAGGAATGACATGGGGTGAGTTCCCTGGGTTTTCTTTTTGCCTAATATTTCCCAACCTTGAAGATGATGGCAGGCTGGAAATAGCAACTAGCACAGACTAGTAAGCCTGCTCTCTCTAGCCAAAAGACTGGGAAAGACAGAAAAGGTAGCCAGTAACTACTATGCTCTAGCCAAACACTGCAGAAAGACTATGGCCCCAACCCTGACCCATGCCAGCCAAGGCTGAGTGGGGAGCCTAGACTTCCACCCTTATGAAGTTGTAACAAGGCTCTCCAACCCCCTGCTGGGGTGATTTCAGAGAAGATTGAGTAGGGAGGCAGGAGTTTCTTCCCTGCTCGACAGTACTGAACCTCCCCACTGCCATTCTCCCTTTCCCCTGGTTAACTGTCATTAGAGACCATGTGGGGAGCCTGGCCTTACACTCCCACCTAAACAGTAAGGAGGTGCTCCTTTCCCTTCCCACTGGAGTAATGTTAGAGGAGGCCTAGGTGAGAGTCAGGACTTTCACCGCTTCCCAGGAGTAAGGAGGCTCTCCCCCTCCTACCTGTGGTGTTGGTGGAGGCCACAAAGGGAGCAGTAATGAGATACTCCTGCTGTCACAGCCCAGGTGGTGTCAGCGGAGGCTTACTGAGTAGCCAGAATCCCTACCCTTGCCAGCAGTAGTGAGGAACCCCTCCCCACCACCAGTTTCAACATTGGCCAAGTGAAATTGGACTTCTACTCCCACCTGGCAGTAATTGGGCAGGAACCTTTTCCCCAGCTGGAACAGTGTCAGAGGAAGCCAGCTAAACTGGAAGATTTAAAATAGGGTCCAGAATATCATAATACCCCACATATTAAGGTTTCAATTAAAGAAATCATTCTGTATTCTGAGAACCAGGAAAATTTCATTTTGAATGAAAGAAGAGAATCAAGAGACATAAACACCAAAATAACAGATGTTAGAATTATCTGACAAATATTTTAAAGCAGGCATCATAGAAATACTTCAGTGAGAGTTCCTAAACCCACTTGAAACAAATGAGAAAATTGAGAGTCCTGGGGAAGAAATAGCAGGTATAAAAAAAAATGAAACGGGAATTTAGAACTGAGAAATGCAAGAACCAAACTCAAAAAGTTAGTGGATAGGCTCAACAGCTGAATGGAAGAGACAGTGTATAATCAGTGAACCTGAAGATAGAACAATAGAAGTTACCCAATCTAAATAACAGAGAAAATAGACTGAAGGGGGGATAAAGATCCTCAGGGACCCATGGGACTATAACAAAGGGTCTAACATTTGTGTCACTGGAGTCCTGGAAGGAAAGGAAAAAGAAGGCAGGGCTAGAAAAATGAAGAAATAATGACTGAAGACTTCCCAAATTTGGCAAAAGGCATAAAGCCACAGGTCAAAGAAGCTGAGCAAACAACATAAGCCAAAAGAACTTCACGTCAAGTTCAATTATAGCTAAACTTTTGAAAACTAAAGACAAAATATCTTGAAAGCAGTGAGTGAGAAAAGGTACTGTTTCTACAGGAGAAAAGCACTCTGATTTCTCATAAGCAGATTTTTCATCAGAAACTATGGAGGCCTGAAGGCAGTGGCATATTTTTGAAGTGTTGAAAGAAAAGACCTGTCAACTAGAGTTTTATACCCAGTGAAAATATTCAGGAATGAAGGGAAAAATCAAGACATTCTTAGATGAGGGAACACTAAGAGAATTTGTCACTAGCAGACCTACCTTAAAAAAATGGCTAAAGAAATTTCTCTAAATAGAAAGGGAATGATAAAAGGAAGGTATATTGGAACATTAGGAATGAAGAAAGAACATAGTAAGCAAAAATTTGGGTAAATACAGTACGCTTTCCTTGTCCTCCTGAGTTTTCTAAATTATGTTTGATAGTTGAACCAAAATTGTAACACTGTTTGATGTGGTTCTAAATGTATGTAGAGGAACTATTTAAGACAATTATATTATAAATGGGAGAAGGTAAAAAGACATAGAGGTAAGCTTTCTGTACTTCACTTGAACTGGTAAAAGGATGGGACCAACAGACAGATAAGTTTTGTGTATGTAATGTAATACCCAGAGCGACCACTGAAAGAGATAAACTCAAAAGCACTATAGATAAATCAAAGTAAAATTAAAAAAAATTTTTTTGGTCATCCACAGGAAGGCAGGAAAAATAAAACAAAACAAAAATTTAAAATAGCATACTTATTTACATGTAAATGGTCTAATTATACCAAATAAAAGGCAGAGGTCAGCATATTAGATTAAAAAAAAGTGACCCAACAGTATGCTAGCTACAAAAACTCCCTACAGTATATTGGTATAGGCAGGTTGATAGTAAAAGGATTGAAAATGTTATACCATGTAAACATTAATCAAGATAAATGAGGAATGGCTATATTAATATCAGGTAAAGTAGACTTTGAAGCAAAATTACTAGAGACAGAGAAGGGCATTATCTAATGATAAAAAGGTCAAGCCATCAAGAAGACAGCAATCCTAAATGTGTATGTACCAAGTAACAGAGCTGCAAAATACATGAGGTGAAAGCTGTCCTACCTGAAAGGAGAGACTGACAAATCTGCCATTATAGTTGGAGACTTCAATGCCCTTCTCAATAATTGATAGGTAGACTCTCTAGACAGAAAATTAGCAAAGATATGGAACTTAACAATACCATCAACCAACAAGATCCAACAGACATTTATAATATGGTCCACTCAGCAACAGCAGAGTATAACATTCAAGAGCCTGTGGACTACATACTAGGGTAGACCATATCCTGGGCCATCATACAAACCTCAATTTAAATTAAAATCATAGAGTATATGTTATTCAGCCACACTGGAGTCAAATTGGAAATCAACAGAAAGATAAGTGGAAAATCACCAAACATTTGAAAACTAAACAACACACTTAAATCCATGAGTCAAAGAGAAAGTCTCAAGGGAAATGTTTTTAAAAATACTTTGAACTGAATGGAAATGAAAATATAACATGTCAGAAATTTTGAGACACAGCTGAAGCAATACTACTGATAGGGGAACTTAGAACACTAAATGCTGCCCTTTAGCAAAAATTCTTAACATTAGAAAAAAGAGGAATTGTTTTGAATCAATAATCTAAGCTTCCACCTAACCTAGAAAAAAGAGCAAAAGAAACCCAAAGCCAGCAGAAGGAAGGACATAATAAAGAAAAGGACAGAAATCTGTGAAATTGAAAACAGAAAATTAATAAATGAGAGCTATTATTTGAAAACATCAATCCGATTGACAAACATTTAGCAAGATTGACAGAAGGGGAAAAAAGATAAGAAAAAATTTTCCGGTACTAAGAATGAAATTAGTACCACTACAAACCTTGTAGATATCAAAACGATAGTAAGGGACAACTCTGCAAACATAAATTTGATAACTCAGATGAAATGAGCCAATGCCTTGAAAAGCACAAAGTACAACTTATCTAATATGACTTGAATAGCCCTATAACTCTTAAGATATTAAATTCATAATTTAAAATCTCTTAGAAAGAAAATCTATAAGTTGGAATGGTTTCACTGGAGACTTGTACCAGGCATCTTTAGCACAGTGAACACCAGTTCTACACAACCCCTTCCAAAAAACAGAAAGGAAAGAACCCTTCTCAGTGTATTTTATGAAGCTAGTCTTATCCTCATACTAAACCAGACAAAGACAGTTAAAACTACAACAATAACAACAACAAAAAACAAAACAAGACACCAAAAAACTATGACCAAGCCACTATTCTTTATATATATATACACACACAGATACACACACACACATATATATATCTTTATTGGAGTATAATTGATTTACAATGTTGTGTTAGTTTTTGCTATACAACAAAGTGAATCATCTGTATGTATACATATATGCTCATATCCCCTCCCTCTTGCATCTCCCTCCCACCCTCCCTATCCCACCCCTCTAGGTGGTCACAGCACGGAGCTAATCTCCCTGTGCTATGCGGCTGCTTCCTACTAGCTATCTGTTTTACATTTGGTAGTGTATATGTGTCAGTGCCACTCATTCACTTTGTCCCAGCTTACCCTTCCCCCTCCCCATGTCCTCAAGTCCATTCTGTACGTCTGTGTCTTTATTCCTGTCCTGCCCCTAGATTCTTCAGAACTATTTGTTTTTTTAGATTCCACATATATGTTAGCATATGATATTTGTTTTTCTCTTCCTGACTTACTTCACTCTGTATGACAGACTAGGTCCATCCACCTCACTACAAGTAACTCAATTTCATTTCTTTTTATGGCTGAGTAATAGTCCATTGTATATATGTGCCACATCTTCTTTATCCATTCATCTGCCAGTGGGCGCTTAGGTTGCTTCCATGTCCTGGCTATTGTAAATAGTGCTGCAATGAACATTGTGGTACGTGACGCTTTTTGAATTATGGTTTTCTCAGGGTATATGCCCAGTAGTGGGATTGCTGGGTTGTATGGTAGTTCTATTCTTAGATTTTTAAGGAACCTCTGTACTGTTCTCCATAGTGGCTATATCAGTTTACATTCCCACCAACAGTGGAAGAGGGTTCCTTTTTCTCCACACCCTCTCCAGCATTTATTGTTTCTATATTTTTTGATGATGGCCATTCTGACCAGTGTGAGGTGATACCTCATTGTGGTTTTGATTTGCATTTCTCTAATGATTAGTGATGTTGAGCATCCTTTCATTTGCTTGTTGGCAATCTATATGTCTACTTAGGAGAAATGTCTATTCATGTCTTCTGCCTATTTTTGGATTGGGTTGTTTGTTTTTCTGATATTGAGCTGTATAAGCTGCTTTTATATTTTGGAGGTTAATCCTTTGTCAGTTGCTTTGTTTGGAAGTATTTTCTCCCATTCTGAGGGTTGTCTTTTCGTCTTGTTTATGGTTTCCTTTGCTGTGCAAAAGCTTTTAAGTTTCATTAGCTCCCATTTGTTTATTTTTTATTTTATTTCCTTTTCTCTAGGTAGTGGGTCAAAAAGGATCTTGCTGTGATTTATGTCATAGAGCATTCTGCCTATATTTTCTTCTAAGAGTTTTATAGTGTCTTGACTTGCATTTAGGTTTTTAATCCATTATGAGGGTTTTTTTGTATGGTGTTAGAAAGTGTTCTAATTTCGTTCTTTTACATGTAGCTATCCAGTTTTCCCAGCACCACTTATTGAAGAGGCTGTCTTTTCTCCATTGTATATTCTTTCCTCCTTTATCAAAGATAAGGTGACCATATGTGCATGGGTTTATCTCTGGCAAGCCAGTATTCTTAATGCATACAGATGGGAAAATCTTTGTCAAATTATTACCAAATAGAATTAAGCAATATATAAGGAGAATTATATACCATGTCTAAGTAGAGTTCATTCTAGGGATTCAAGGCTTGTCAGTATGTAAAAAATCAATGACTGTAATCTAGCATATTAACAGAGAAAAGAAGAAAATTCACATGATCATATCAATTGACTTAGAAAAAGTACGTGACAAAGTTCAATATCCACTTATGATTAAAAAAACGATCTGAAAACTAGTAATGGAGGATAATTTTCTCAACCTGGTAAAGAATGTATTCAGAAATGTAGAGCTACCATCGTACTTCATGGTGAAAGACGGAATATTTTCTCCCTAGAACATCAAGGTTATCTAGGCAAGGATGTCTGCTGTCACTCTTATTCAGTTCAGTACTGGAAGTCATAGCCAGTACAGTAAGGCAAGAAGAGGAAATAAAAGGCATACCAATAAAAGGAAGAAATAAAATTGTTCCCCCCCTTTTTTATTTATTTTTATTTTTGAATTTTATTTATGTTTTATACAGCAGGTTCTTATCAGTTATCTATTTTATATATATTAAGCATATATAGGTCAATCCCAATCTCCCAATTCATCCCACCATAACCACCACCATCCCCCCGAGCCTGCTTTACCCCCTTGGTGTCCATAAGTTTGTTCTCTACATCTGTGTCTCTATTTCTGCCTTGCAGACTGGTTCATCTGTACCATTTTTCTAGATTCCACATATATGCATTCATAAATGATATTTGTTTTTCTCTTTTGATTTATTTCACTCTGTATGACAGTCTCTACAAATGACCCAATTTCATTCCTTCTTATGGCTGAGTAATATTCCATTGTATATACATACCACATCTTCTTTATCCATTCATCTGTCGATGGGCATTTAGGTTGCTTCCATGACCTGGCTATTGAACATTGGGGTGCATGTGTCTTTTTGAATTATGGTTTTCTCTGGTATATGCCCAGTAGTGGGTTTGCTGCGTCATTTGGTAATTCTATTTTTAGTTTTCTAAGGAACCTCCCTACTGTTCTTCACAGTGGCTGTTATCAGTTTACATTCCCACCAACAGTGCAAGAGGGTGCCCTTTTCTCCACACCCTCTCCAGCATTTGTTGTTTGTGGATTTTCTGATGATGCCCATTCTGACCAGTGTGAGGTGATACCTCATTGTAGTTTTGATGTGCATTTCTCTAATAATTTGTGATGTTGAGCAGCTTTTCATGTGACTCGTGGCCATCTGTATGTCTTCTTTGGAGAAATATCTATTTAGGTCTTCTGCTCATTTTTGGATTCTGTTGTTTGTTTTTTTGATATTGAGCTACATGAGCTATTTATATATTTCGGAGATTAATCCTTTGTTGATTCGTTTGCACATATTTTCTCACATTCTGAGGGTTGTCTTTTCATCTTGTTTATAGTTTCCTTTGCTGTGCAAAAGTTCTTAAGTTTCATTAGGTCCCATTTGTTTACTTTTGTTTTTGCTTCCATTTCTCTAGGAGGTGCGTCAAAAAACATCTTGCTGTGATTTACATCAAAGAGTGTTCTTCCTATGTTTTCCTCTAAGAGTTTTATAGTATCCAGTCTAACATTTAGGTCTTTAATCTATTTTGAGTTTATTTTTGTGTGTGGTGTTAGGGAGTGTTCTAATTTCATTCTTTTACATGTAGCTGTCCAGTTTTCCCAGCACCACTTACTGAAGACACTGTCTTTTTTCCATTGTATATCCTTGCCTTCTTTGTCGTAGATTAGTTGACCATAGGTGTGTGGGTTTATCTCTGGGCTTTCTAGCCTGTTCCATTGATCTATATTTCTGGTTTTGTGCCAGTACCATATTGTCTTGATTACTGTAGGTTTGTAGTATAGTCTGAATTCAGGGAGTCTGATTCCTCCAGTTCCATTTTTTTCTCTCAAGATTGCTTTGGCTATTTGGGGTCTATTGTGTCTTCATACAAATTTTAAGATTTTTTGTTCTAGTTCTGTAAAAAAATGCCATTGGTAATTAGATAGGGATTGCATTGAATCTGTAGATTGCTTTGGGTAGTATAGTCATTTTCACAATATTGATTCTTCCAATCCATGAACATGGTATATCTCTCCATCTGTTTATGTCATCTTTGATTTCTTTCATCAGCGTCTTATAGTTTTCTGAGTACAGGGCTTTTACCTCCCTTGATAGGTTTATTCCTAGGTATTTTATTCTTTTTGTTACAGTGGTACATGGGATTGTTTCCTTTATTTCTCTTTCTGATTTTTCATTGTTGGTGTATAGGAATGCCAGCGATTTCTGTGCATTAATTTTGTATCCTGCAACCTTACCAAATTCCATTGATTAGTTCTAGTAGTTTTCCGGTGGCATCTTTAGGATTTTCTATATATAGTATCATGTCATCTGCATACAGTGACAGTTTTACTTCTTTTCCAATTTGTATTCCTTTTATTTTGTTTTCTTCTCTGATTGCTGTGGCTAGGACTTCCAAAGCTATGTTGAATAATAATAATGAGAGTGGACATCCTTGTCTTGTTCCTGATCTTAGAGGAAATGCTTTCAGTTTTTCACCATTGAGAATGATGTTTGCTGTGGGTTTGTTGTATATGGCCTTTATGATGTTGAGGTAGGTTCCCTCTGTGCCCACATTCTGGAGAGTTTTTATCATCAATTTGTGTTGAATTTTTTCAAAAGCTTTTTCTGCATCTATTGAGATGATTATATGGTTTTTATTCTTCAATTTGTTCATATGGTTTATCACATTGATTGATTTGCATATATTGAAGAATCCTTGCATCCCTGTGATAAATCCCACTTGATCATGGTGTATGATCCTTTTAATGTACTGTTGGATTCTGTTTGCTAGTATTTTGTTGAGGTTTTTTGCATCTATATTCATCAGTGATATTGGTCTGTAATTTCCTTTTTTTGTAGTATCTTTGTCTGGTTTTGGTATCAGTGTGATGGTGGCCTCATAGAATGAGTCTGGGAGTGTTTCTTCCTTTGCTATATTTTGGAAGAGTTTGAGAGGATGGGTGTTAGCTCTTCTCTAAATGTTTCATAGAATTCGCCTGTGAAGCCATCTAGTCCTGGACTTTTGTTTGTTGGAAGATTTTTAATCACAGTGTCAGTTTCATTCCTTGTGATTCATGTGTTCATGTTTTCTGTTTACTCCTGGTTCTTTCTTGGAAGGTTATACCTTTCTAAGAATTTGTCCATTTTATTGGCATAGAGTTGCTTGTAGTAGTCTCTCAGGATGCTTTGTATTTCTGCCGGGTCTGTTGTAACTTCCCCTTTCTCATTTCTAATTTTATTGATTTGAGTCCTCTCCCTCCTTTTCTTGATGAGTGTGGCTAAAGGTTTGTCAATTTTGTTTATCTTCTCAAATTACCAGCTTTTATTTTTATTGATCTTTGCTATTGTTTTTTTTTTTGTTTCTATTTCATTTATTTCTGCTCTGATCTTTATGTTTTCTTTCCTTCTACTGACTTTGGGTTTTGTTTGTTCTTCTTTCTCTAGTTCCATTAGGTGTAAGGTTAGATTGTTTATTTGAGATTTTTCTTGTTTCTTGAGGTAGGATTGTATTGCTATAAACTTCCCTCTTAGAACTGCTTTTGCTGCAACCCATAGAGTTTGGATCATCGTGTTTTCATTGTCATTTGTCTCTAGGTATTTTTTGATTTCCTCTTTGATGTCCTTAGTGATTTCTTGGTTATTTAGAAACATATTGTTTAGCCTCCATGTGTTTGTGTTTTTTACATTTTGTTCCCTGTAATTGATTTCTAATCTTAGAGTGTTGTGGTCAGAAAAGATGCTTGACATGATTTCAATTTCTTTTTTTTTTTAATTTTATTTATTTATTTTATACTTATTTATTTTTGGCTGTGTTGGGTCTTCGTTGCTGTGCACGGGCTTTCTCTAGTTGTGGTGAGTGGGGGCTACTCTTCATTGCAGTGCATGGGCCTCACTGCAGTGCCTTCTCTTGTTGTGGAGCATGGACTCTAGGTGCGCAGGCTTCAGTAGCTGTGGCACGCGGTCTCGGTAGTTGTGGCTCGTGGGCTCTAGAGCACAGGCTCAGTAGTTGTGGCACACGGGGTTAGTTGCTCTGCGGGATGTGGGATCTTCTGGGACCAGTGCGCGAACCCATGTCCCCTCCATTGGCAGGCGGATTCTTAACCACTGCGCCACCAGAGAAGCCCGATTTCAATTTTCTTAATTTTGCCAAGGCTTGATTTGTGACCCAAGATGTGATCTGTCCAGGAGAATGTTCCATGTGCACTTGAGTATAAATTGTAGTCTGCTGTTATTGGCTGGAATGTCATATAAATATCAAATCTATCTGGTCTATTGTGTCATTTAAAACTTGTGTTTCCTTATTAATTTTCTGTCTGGATGATCTGTCCATTGGTGTAAGTGAGGTGTTAAAGTCCCCCACTATTATTGTGTTACTGTCGACTTCCTCTTTTAGAGCTGTTAGCAGTTGCCTTAATGTGTATTGAGGTGCTCCTATGTTGGGTTCATATATATTTATAATTGTTATATCTTTTTCTTGGACTGATCCCTTGATCATTATGTAGTGTCTTTCCTTGTCTCTTGTAATATTTTTTATTTTAAAGTCCATTTTATTGTATATGAGGATTGCTACTCCAGCTTTCCTTTGATTTCCATTTCCATGGAATATCTTTTTTCCATCCCCTCACTTTCATTCTGTATGTGTCCCTAGGTCTGAAGTGGGTCTCTTGTAGACAGCATATATATGGGTCTTGTTTTTGTATCCATTCAGCGAGCCTGTGTCTTCTGTTTGGAGCATTTAATCCATTCACGTTTAAGGTAATTATCGATATGTATGTTCCTATGACCATTTTCTTAATTGTTATGGGTTTGTTTTTGTAGGTCCTTTTCTTCTCTTGTGTTTCCCACTTAGAGAAGTTCCTTTGCATTTGTTGTAGAGCTAGTTTGGTGGTACTGAATTCTCTTAGGTTTTGCTTGTCTGTAAAGCTTCTGATTTCTCTGTCGAATCTGAATGAGATCCTTGCTGGGTAGAGTAATCTTGGTTGTAGGTTCTTCCCTTTCATCACTTTAAATATATCATGCCACTCCCTTCTGGCTTGTAGAGTTTCTGCTGAGAGATCATCTGTTAACCTTATGGGAGTTCCCTTGTATGTTATTTGTCATTTTTCCCTTGTTGCTTTCAATAATTTTTCTTTGTCTTTAATTTTTGTCAGTTTGATTACTGTGTGTCTCGGCATGTTTCTCCTTGGGTTTATCCTGCCTGGGACTCTGCGCTTCCTGGACTTGGGTGGCCAATTCCTTTCCCATGTTAGGGAAGTTTTCGACTATAATCTCTTCAGATATTTTCTTGGGTCCTTTCTCTCTCTGTTCTCCTTCTGGGACCCCTATAATGCGAATGTTTTTGCATTTAATGTTGTCCCAGGGGTCTCTTAGGCTCTCTTCATTTCTTTTCATTCCTTTTTCTTTATTCTGCTCCGTGGCAGTGAATTCCACCATTCTGTCTTCCAGGTCACTTATCCATTCTTCTGCTTCTGTTATTCTGCTATTGATTCCTTGTAGTATATTTTTCATTTCAGTTCTTGTATTGTTCATCTCTGTTTGTTCTTTAATTCTTCTAGGTGTTTGTTCTTTAATTCTTCTACGTCTTTGTTAAACATTTCTTGCACCTTCTCGATCTTTGCTTACATTCTTTTTCTGTGGTCCTGCATCATCTTCACTATCATTATTCTCAATTCTTTTTCTGGAAGGTTGCCTATCTCTGCTTCATTTAGTTGTTTTTCTGGGGTTTTATCTTGTTCCTTCATCTGGGACGTAGCCTCTGCCTTTTCATCTTGTCTATCTTTCTGTGAATGTGGTTTTCATTCTAGTGGCTGTAGGATTGCAGTTCTTCTTGCTTCTGCTGTCTGCCCTCTGGTGGATGAGGCTATCTAAGAGGCTTGTGCAGGCTTCCTGATGGGAAGGTCTGTTGGTGGGTATTGCTGGGTGTTGTTCTGGTGGGCAGAGCTCAGTAAATGTTTAATTTGCTTGTCTGCTGATGGGTGAGGCCGAGTTCCCTCCCTGTTAGTTGTTTGGCCTGAGGTGGCCCAGCACTGGAGCTTACAGGCTTTTTGGTGGGGCTAATGGTGGATTCTGTGAGGACTCATGCCAAGGATTACTTCCCAGGTAGGTCTGATTCATTCTCCTGTGGGGTCACTGTTCTTTCCCCCTGGGTCCTGATGTGCACACTATGTTTGTGCTCTCCAAATGTGGAGTCTGTTTCCCCCAGTTTTGTCAAAGTCCTGCAGTCAAATCCCACTAGCCTTCAAAGTCTTATTCTCTGGGAAGTCCTCCTCCCATTGCCAGACCCCTAGGTTGGGATGCCTGATGTGGGGCTCAGAACCTTCATTCCAGTGGGTGGACTTCTGTGGTATAATTGTTCTCTAGTTTGTGAGTCACTCACCCGTGGTTATGAGATATGATTTTATTGTGATTGCGCCCTTCCTACCGTCTCATTGCGGCTTCTCCTTTGTCTTTGGTTGTGGGGTATCTTTTTTTGTGAGTTCCAGTATCTTCCTGTCGATGAGTGTCCAGCAGTTATTTGTGATTCCAGTGCTCTCGCAAGAGGGAGTGAGCACACGTCCTTCTATTCCGCCATCCTGAACCACTCTTACCTGCTCCCCCACCTTTTTTAAACAACATAATATTTTGTATAGAAAACATGAAGACATTTACCAAAACAAAACCCTAGAACTAATAAGTGAGTTTAATAGGTAGCAGGATATAAGATAAACATACAAAAATCAATTGTATTTCAAAAATACTAGCAATGAAATGTGGAAAGTGAAATTAAAAATACAATACCATTTATAGTTGTGGGGCAAAAAAAGCCTTAGGTATAAACCTAACAAAATATGTACTGGACTTATGTGCTGGAAACTATAAATTCTGAAAAGAATATTTAAGTAAAGGGAGAGACATACTGTCCTCATTGATTGGAATATTCACATGGTAAAGATGTAGATTCTCCCCCAAATTGTATAATTTTAATGAAATTCCTTTCAAAATCTGAGAAGATTTTTCAAGCTCATTCTAAAAAAAATAGCTAGAATAGCTAAGAGAATTTTGGAAAAAGAATAAAGTAGGAGAAATCAGTCTCCTTGATCTCAAGACTTATTATATAGCTACAGTAATCAGGACTGTATGGTATTGGAGGAATAGACAAATAGATCAGTGGAACATAATAGAAAACCCAGAACTAGATCCATATAAACATGCCCAGCTGATTTTTTTTAGAATTGCACAGTGCAGTTCAATTCAGCAAGGATGGTCTTTTAAACAAATGATGTTAAAACCATTGGGAATTCATATATACAAAAATGAACCTTTACTTAAACCTTACAGCTTGTAAAAAAATTAACTCAAAATGGATCATAGACTTAAAAAAAATGTAAAGTTGCAAACTTTTAGAAATAAAACACAGGAAAAAATCCTCTAGAAAAAGGGTTAAGCAGTGAATTCTTAGACTTGATACCAAAAAGTGCAATCCACAAAGGGAAAAATTGACAAGTTGTATCTCAACAAAATTTTAAAACACTTGTTCTTTGAAAGCCCATGTGATGAAGGTAAGAGAAGCTACAGACTGGGAGAACATATTTGGAAACCCCATATCTGACAAAGGACTAGTATCTAGAATACATAAAGACGTCTCAAAACACAATAGTAAAAAATGATAACAGTCCATTTAGACAGTTGGCAAAAGACATAAACAACATTTCATGTAAGAGGATATGCAGATATCAAATAAATACAGGAACAGATGTTCAACATCACTAGGGAAATGCAAATTCAAACCATAATGAAGATAACACTCTCTACCAACAGAATGGCTAAAATAAAAAATAATGGCAGCACAAAAAGCTGACAACAGTGTGGAGGAACTGGATCACTCATGTTTTTGGTGGGAATGTGAAAAGTTACAGGCAGTTTCTCATAAAACTAAATATGAAATTATCATAACCTCCAGCAATTGTACTCTTGGTTATTTATCCCAGAGAAACAAAAACTTATCAAGTATTCATAATGTCTTTATTTTTAATATTCTGTAACTGGAATCAACCCAGATGTCCTTCAACAAGTAAATGGTTTAACACACTGTGGTACAAACAAACCATAGAATACTACTTAACAATAAAAAGGGACAAACTACCGATACACACAGAAACTTGAATGAATCTCCAGGGAATTATGCAGAGTGACAAAAACCAATCTCAAAAGGTTACATATGGTTCCATTTATATAACATTCTTGATAAAACAAAATTTTAGAACTGGGAGATGGATTAATTATTGCCAGAGCTTGTAGATTAGTTGGCACCAGGGGAAGGATGGGTAGGTGGTTACTATAAAAGGACAACATGAGGGATCCTTGTGGTGTAGGAACTGTTCAGTCTCTTGACTATGGTGGTGGATATATAAGCCTATACAGGTAATAAAATTGTAAAGAACTTACTACACACACATAGACAGACAAATGAGTACACTGAAACTGAGAAAATTGGAATAAGATTGGTGGGTTATATCAATGTCAGTATCCTGATTGTGATATTATACTATAGTTTTGCAAAATGTTATCAAATGGAGAATGGCAAAGTGTACAGGAGGCTCTGTATTATTTCTTATAATTGTATGTGAATCATCAGTTATCACAACAATTGCAATTAAAAGTAGATGGCTTAAGTAAAAGTAGAGTTCTTTTCCTAGTTTAAAAGAGAAAACTATATGTTCTGGGAAAGATAGTTGACTCTCTGTAAGGAAGACATGTAACTGTATTTCAATAGCACAGAATTGCTAAGTCGAAATCAGTTAGAAAATAGTTATCAGTAGTGGTTTTAATTTATCTTCCATAGTTCAGTCTGAAAAGTAAAGTATTATATTTTAGCAACCATTTCTTCATTCAAGCCGAAGTAGATGTTGAATGATGGAGAAAGAATTATATATATAAGTTAAGAGTAAAAATAAGTGAGAGGATTTATATACCATTCCTTGGTTCTATCTTTTGATTGCACTGTACCTAGATTTTCTGTATTTCTTACTCAGAGAACTAAGGATGTAAGACTTCTCTATGTTCTATTCTGAACGCTGGAGATCAGGGTCTAAAAAACTCTGCATAATTACACTTTGTATAATATATAAGGAGGTGTAAGCTCTAGAAAACAAAACTATTATCTTCACTCTGGAATGATGAAAAACAATCACAGTCAACCCAAAGCTAGTTTGGAAACATGACACAAGAATAACATACTCAAGAGGACAGCTCATGGTAAGCAGTATAGTTTTTTTGTGTGTATTAATAATGGCATAATGTTTATTATATTTTCCATTTTTATGATCCATAACTTATTTTTTTGTTATCTAAAATATAGTTTGGCATGATTTTTAGTTATCTTGTACATCACATTAAGTGAAGACAAATGTATATAACCACATTAGCCCATAATTTACATAATTGTTGAATGAATAGATGAATTGAAGCTAATTTTTATGACTGAATAATTTTATTTATAATTATTCTGGGGTCAACTTTTAAAAAAATGAATAAGAAGCTAAAGAAAATTATTAACATAGCTTTAACTGTTTTCTAAATCTAAAGGAAAATGGTGGCTACCTCAATCTCCATATCTCCACACATCCTCCCAAAACCATAGGCTAGAAGGAACACAAATGAAACCCAACTAACCCATACTTTCTGGATTGCTAGGAGACAATGACATGAACTTCAGATTACCTGAAAGTAGCAAAATTATCAAGTGCCAGTGGAGCTTCCACTACTGCTGCAAGTCTGTATATGTGGAGAGTATGAAGTGGGATGCTTTAGAGACTATGAAACAGAAGAGAGGGCACTGGAAGACTTAAACAAAATGAAGACAGAATCACCCTCAAAAAGAGAAAGTACAACAGTATGTGCCAAAATAGTGAACACAGACTGGGACTTGGTAGTTTATAGTACCAGCTACCAGGAAGGAGTTTTAGAGCGTGTAGTAACTTAGGAAGTGGCAGCCTTAGAGGAATTTTGCTTCTAGAGAAGGAGATAAACAGAGAAGGGGTGATGCCACTGAGTCCTAGCAGTGAGGAGAAAACAAGAAGAAGAAGAAAAATAAAGTGTTCTGCAAAATGAAAGAAGACACCAACCTCTTTTCCCCCATTACCCATTCAAGAAATTACACTTCACTAAGTTGACAGAAGGTACTCACAAACTAAAGAACGCTGTCCACAAAATGAGTAAGGGAAAAATCAAACTTACACAGCAGCAGTGTTGGAAGAAAACAGAAAATATGTATTAAATCATTTCAGCTGATGAAAATCTATACACACACAACCTCAAAACCTTAGAAAAATAACCACAAAGTAGCATACTGTAACACAGTACTCTAGACTAAGTTAAGTATTCTCAAGCAAGCAGAACAGAACTTGGTATCCAAAAATTTAAGGAGAGAAATGGATTAAAGAAAAAACCAAGCAAACAAGAAATGCAATGCAAGCTGATCAAACTCAGGAAGGAAATTTAAAAAAAGACAAGACTACATTAGAAATGAAGAATTAATTATAAAATGCTCAAGAGAAAATAGAATGGAATGAAAATCTAAGGAAGAACATAGAATGAAAATGAGATAAAGAAGTAAAAATTAGGATCTCAGAGCAAGTGATGGAAAGGAAAGGCTGGCAAAGGAGGTCCAACATAATTGGAATCTGTGAAGAATAAAAATAACTCAGTAGAACAAAACTTATAAACTATAATCCAGGAACACTTTCTGGAAATAGGGGAAATTTAAATCTACCTTTTGAAGGACGCACCACTGTACCTAGAAAAATGGACCTGGAATGATCAACTGAGACATATTTTAGTAAACTGCTAAACTTGAAAGACAAATGGGGCTGGCATCATACTTTTGAAGAGCAACATGCAAATCATGGCAATAGAATGGCAATTTCAAGAAAATCAAGAAAAAGTACAGGCCAAGGATTTGCTATCCAGCCAAGTTCTTCTTCAATTATTATGGCAATAGAAAACCAACTTTTGAATATTGAAGAACTCATAGACCATTGTATCCATAAGCCTTCTTGAGGAGATTGTTGGAGGATGATCTCCATCCACCCAAGAGACCACTGGGGAAGCTTCAGCAAAAGGACCGTGAGCATTTAATATACTAAATTGTAGAATTAAGGACTAAATAAAACAAGGGTGGGGACATGGAAAAAAGAAAGTATGAAATGTTACATGTTAAACAACGTACAGAGAATACCATTCTTAAAAAAGGAAGAGAGTGAGAAGGGAAAGTAGAATGAGATCATAGACTTAAATAGGTGGGAGACCAAGGCTATCATTTAAAATCGGCCGACCAGACACTAAAAGCTTAAGTAAGGAAAAGGAAGGATTAAGGGCACTAACAAAAGTACATATAAATGCACTAGAAAAAAATTACTAACCTTCCTAAATACCAAAAGAAAATGTAAAAAATAGCAAAAACACCATGTAGAAAAAGAAACACAGTAAATATTACTTAATAGAGTAATTAAAATATACAATAGTGACTGAGATGAAACAAAACATCAGTCATATTAAATATGGATGGGCTTAAATTGCCTATTAAAGGCAAAAGATTTTCAGGTTGGCTTATAAAACAAACATTATATTAAAATTTGGTTTAAACAAGAATCCAATAGTGGATGCTAAACTAAGGTGGAAAGTTCTTTAAAGCATAGTAGTTTTGTATGGTCTCCAAGTGTCTCCTTACAAATTGCTTATTAGCCACAAGAGGAAAAAAATAATAACCACATAGTGAAAAAACTGGGCAACACCTTGACCACGTGATTGAAGTTAATATCACCAGTAAGGATGTTAGGGACATCTTGCCCTTTGACTGTGATACCCTTAGAAGAACACATCATTACTTACTTACATTAGTCTAGTAAGGAATGCATAACCTGAATCTAAGGAACATCAGACAAACCCAAATTGCAGAACATTTTTATAAAATAACTGGCCTCTTCAAAATTGTTAATGTTATGAAAGAAAGGCTTTGAAACTGTACCCGACAAAATGAATCTGAAGAGGCAGACAGCCAAATGCAGTCTGTTTTCCTGGATTTGATTCTGTACTGGATGGGGAGAAATACTATAAAGGACATTATTAGGATAATTGACAGAATTGGAATATAAACTGACACAAGTACTTTACCAATATTAAATTTTCCTGAGTTTGATAACTCTTCTGTTTATGTAAGAATATGTTTTTTCTTAAAAAGTCACATTGAAGTATTAAGAGGAAAAGCATGTATGAACCTACTCTCAAGTGGTTCGGAAAAACACATAATGTGCGTGTGGGTGGGAGAATGATAAAGCAAGGTAGCAAAATGTTAAAAGTTGGTGTGTCTAAGTAAAACGTTTAAGGGGATTTTCTTTAAACTTTTCTCCGGGTTTAAAAGAAGAAGAAGAAAAAAAAATAGATAACTCTGGCTGTGAACTATAAGCCAGAGATCAATACGTACATATAGCTTAGTTTAGTAAAGTAGAATTTGAGTTACATAATGTTCTCACTCTCCCTTTACCCTCCCCCTGCTTTTTGAAGATATTGAGTGTTTTAACATTTCAGTAATCCATTCGGAAAGCTCAGCTGATTTGGTATCAGTCTGTGTTAAGCTATAGATGTGATTGCTCTTAAAGCTTTTACCTCTCATGTTTTTAAAGAATTTGCCTTTTTCGTACTTAAAAATATGGGAAAAAATCCCCAAAAAATCGTTTTCTAAATGTGTCCTTTCCTATGACCTCCTGTAAAACACTTGATTATGTGGAGAAAAGCCAGCTACTTGGTCCCCCTCCCTACCCCATTGGTTCTTCTTGTGTTCTGAGGACCAAATAGGAGATGGATGAAGTTAGAAGCATTTTGTATATTTTTTCATATTTTTTATCTTATTCCAAAATAAGCTATACAAAGCAATATGTGGATAGTAGTTTTTGTATGCTTTGCTAGCTGTTTTACAACTAAGTCCATTTTGCTAGATCAAGCTCCCTTATCTTTTGAGGAACAACTTGTTCTATATCAAAAATTTTTTGAAGATACTTTGTCTTAATGATTCCAATTCTTCTTCTTTATATGTAATAAATATTGTCGGTAGTTCTACTTAGACCATGTCTGAGGAAAAGAGATGACATCAAATGAAATTGTGCAATCCAATCTTGTATGTTGTATCAACTAAAATTTTTTAATTGTGAAAAATCAATGATGAAAAATTACAATAAAAATTTTATGCCTACTGATTCTTCAACAATATTCATACTGGTTTCTTCTGTCTTAAAGCTGTATGGAGAAAAGAGAGCTACATGGTTCCACTAGGTGAACAATCCAGCATCTCTCATACGTTTTCAAATGGAGCAGTAGCTGACAAGCAGTGAGAAGGTTGCACAGTGGTTTTCAGTCTTTATAATTAGTGCAGTGGTAGCTTACTGACTGACCCTAAATGTAGGGGTTAAGGATAATTATTAGATTTTTTAATGTACAAATAGTGTAAATTCTTCAGTGTGCTAGGTTGTTAAATGTGCAGTTTAAAATTGTCTCCTTTTACAAGAAGGATGCCATGACACATGCAACTGCTTTTCTAAGAAGTATGGAATTACTTTTTAATCTAAAGACTGAGGATTTCTATTAGATTATTTAACCAAAAATCACAACATAAAGTCTATGAAAATTAGGTAGAAATGACTAACTGATGTGCAACACTAGGAAATGTAGAGCTCATACAGAATGAAATAAAGTAATTTTTTGCTAAGTGTTTATAATGATAACATCATTTTGCTGTTGATACTTTTTTTCCGCCTTTTTGCATTTTGAATTCCTAATTTTCTTGCTGTTCTACATATAAGTATTTTGGTAATTGCAGTGTTTTTATATTCAGGGCTTTGTCGTTAACATTATAATACTTTACAATAATTATAAAACAATTTTTTTTTTTTCTAACTAGGAGGAAGCATTGCATGCATTTATTCAGCCAGAGATCCTGGATGGCCCAAATCAATATTTTTGTGAACGTTGTAAGAAGAAGTGTGATGCACGAAAGGTAGATGCCATTTAGAAATTAATACTTAATTATCTGAGATAATATTCAATATTCAATAGATTCCCCCCCACACTTTTTTTTTTAGGGTCTTCGGTTTTTGCATTTCCCTTATCTGCTGACCTTACAACTGAAAAGATTTGATTTTGATTATACAACCATGCACAGGATTAAATTGAATGATCGGATGACATTTCCCGAGGAACTAGACATGAGTACATTTATTGATGTTGAAGATGAGGTGAATACTTACAAATTATACTTCAGATATTCTTCTTTGATCAGAGTAACTTGTGATATTCTTTGAAATGACAAAAAGGATATTAAATTCTGGAATTATTTCTTTAATTTGTGTGATAATCTTACGTTTCATAACTTTCTTAGTTATTGAAACATACCAGTCTAGAGATGGGCTGCACTTGTGTTTCTGGCACATGATAAACACAGAACAGATATATTGAATGAACGAGCAAACTGGGTAGTATGGCCTTAATTTCTTGTTTTGTCTTAGTGTCTTTTTCAAGCATTAAGGTTTCTGGGTTATTCTCCCTTAAGGTTTACCAGCTCTTAAATTGGCTAGGTTAGAAAGCTAGGTAATAAAGGTATTTTTCTGTGTTTCTTTTTTAATTAGTTTTATTTTTAAATTAAAACTTCTAAAATAAAAAATTTAAAACTATTTAAATATAGTTTGAGAATGGAACTTTGAGGGCACACATAAAGCTCATTAATTTCTTCCGCTCATTGACCTCCCCCAATTATCTGGTTCCTCTATCCTTATCCAGTAAAAGATTCATAATGTCCCACTCTGTTCTCTTGGAAACTCTTCTGATTTAATTATTGGGAATATTTACAATGACTTAACATAGTTGTTACAGAGATAAATCTTTCTCATTCTCAAAACTGCCATGAAGTATTTTTTTCTGATTGGAATTCATCACAATAGTTAAAAATACCTTTTCCCAGAGGCTTAAAAATAATTTTAAACATTCTCAAGTTTTATTTATGCTCTTAAGTACTAAATGGCAAATGTTTTCTGAGTCTCACTTTCCTTGTCTGTAAAGTAAGGATGATAATTGCTTTTCATAGCTTCTATAAGATGAGATTGCCTTAAAGTAAATGTTCATTGAATGGTACCTGTGACCAGGTAACATTCTCTGAAAGGTTTAATTTGAAATAATATCTCAAACACCTGTGCTTAAGCTAGGAAGTCTGTCCAAAGTATACCAAACTTTCAAGGGAGATTCCTACTCAGAGATGAGTATTAGATGGGTATTCTGTATATTCCTAATGTATTTCTTACAAAGGGAAGTCTTTTCCAAGGGAAGAAAACTGAGATACAAAGTTTGACCAGAACTTTTAGGAAGTTTTAGGTCCATTTCTTGGAAGAAGAGAAGATGTTCTGGCTTAGTTAAAAGGAGTTTCAGGGATGATCTCTTTGGACTTTGTGTAGAATTCTCAAGTTGGTTTTCACCTCCATTTTTCCTTGAACCAAACTTTCTTGAGGGATGAAGACTGTATGTTAGGTGCAGTTCTTACAACAAAATTCTTGGCAAGAAGTTGGTACTTACTACATATTGCTTGGTTAATTCAAGAACTTATAGGCAATGCCTTAAACATATCAAGTGCCTACATCTTAGAGAAGAATTTTCAAACTCTGTATCTAAAATATTAAAGGAGGGGCTTCCCTGGTGGCACAGTGGTTAAGAATCTGCCTGCCAATGCAGGGGACACAGGTTCAAGCCCTGATCCGGGAAGATTGCTCCCACATGCCACGGAGCAACTAAGCCTGTGTGCCACTACTACTGAGCCCACGTGCCACAACTACTGAAGCCTGCACACCTAGAGCCCATGCTCTGCAACAAGAGAGAAGCCTGCGCACCTCAACGAAAAGTAGACCCCGCTCGCCGCAACTAGAGAAAGCCTGCGCGCAGCAATGAAGACCCAACACAGCCAAAAATAAATAAATAAGTTTTTAAAATAAAATAAAATATTAAAGGAAAAGGGAGGAAAGAGTTGTTTGAGGATTTCTAGGAAGAATTCTTTAAATTTGTCTGAAAGGGATTTAAAAATCATAAAAGCATGGAAAAGTATTATTTACTGTTGTTACATTTCCACCTCCTTTAACTGGAATATAAAGTTCTTGAGGATAGATACAGTGTCTTGTTTTTCTTTCTAATTGTCTGTAATACCTAGCATAGTGATAAACTGAATTGACCTTTTTGTTCAAGAAAGGAGATGATATTCTTTTGGGATTTGAGAACAACAGAAGCTCATTTTGGAGCATAAGTTCTCTGCTTTTATGGTTTTGATGAAAGAAATGATAATTTTATATAGTTACTTTGCAGCTGTAAACATAAATGGGGTTTAATAGAATTCTGAAACACTAATTTGTTGTATTAGAATTTTAAGGTTGTTAATAGAAATGCTTTTAAAATACACTTTTGTTTAATTTTATTTAAGGTCTCACTTTTTAAGAGAAAATAAATTTGCTT
This sequence comes from Stenella coeruleoalba, assembly GCF_951394435.1. NCBI lineage: Eukaryota > Metazoa > Chordata > Mammalia > Artiodactyla > Delphinidae > Stenella > Stenella coeruleoalba. Next base: position 43,511,275 of record NC_137154.1, on the reverse strand, counting down.
AAAGTAGAATAAGTATTTTTATTAACAATAGCATCATAAATTATGTGGAAAAGCAGCATATAGATTGAAAGGTTTATATTTTCCCTTTATTTAGCTTATAATTGTAAGATAATTATGTTTTATTAAGAAATCTCCTCAGACTGAAAGTTGCACTGACAGTGGAGCAGAAAATGAAGGCAGTTGTCACAGTGATCAAATGAGCAATGATTTCTCCAATGATGATGGTGTTGATGAAGGGATCTGCCTTGAAAGCAATAGTGGAACTGAAAAGATTCCAAAACCTGGGCTTGAAAAGGTACTTTTTGTAATTTGTGGTTTTTAGTTGAAAGAGAGAGTAAGGTAATCTCTGAGCTGCTATATAATTATCTTTAAAAGAAATTTAATTGCTATTATTTTTATGCATATATGTGGTCATAATTAAACTTTAGAAAAAAACTACTTACAGGTGGGAGCATTAATTTCTGAGAGGCTGAACTATACCGCTGAAGCAAGCTGAGTGGTGGTGTGGAAAGGGTACTAGTAGTGGGGAAACCACTTCATTTTGCCTTTAAAGTAGCAGCAAGCCTCTAAATCTTATATCAGAGTTTTCTCATATCGCAAAACGAAGGCATTAGACTAGATCTGTTAATTTAAAAAATTCTGGCTATGGGACCTTTCCTGAAACAATAAGAGAACTAATCTTTTTTAGGTAGGGGACCCCTCAGTTTTCCTCCCCTCCCCATGACAGCCCTTAAGGGACTTCAAAAAATGATACAATTCCATGGATTATCATTTGAAAACTACAAGACTGGATAATATCTAGGATAGAATTTTTTTGTTACTAGGTCAGTGATTTTTAAGATTTTGGCAAACCATTTCTTTAATGGTTTTTTATCAAATGGTTCTTTATCAAACCATTTCTTTAATGGTTTTATCAAACCATTCTATCAAACCATCAAATGGTTCTTTATCAAACCATTTCTTTAATGGTTTTATCAAACCATTCTAAAGCAAATTTGTATAATTTGCTTTATTGAGGGGAGAATTACAGATCAGATGTCTTGAGCATGGTGTGAATAATGAATCACCAGTGTGAAGACTGATCACTAGCTCAAGTCTTACAGAGCCGTATTAAATATAGGGGTTTTTTAAGGCAGTATTTAAGAATGGAGTTTCACTTGCATAAATCTGTTTTTAGATCAAGACCATTATTCTCACTACCATTACCACTACCCTTTACCTTTTAAAATTATCTGTTTCTTTCAGGGCAGACAGATGAGGTGTGAATTGCTGTGATGAATAATATAGTGGATACATTATAACTTAGTGTAAAGAACATTGCATTCAAACAAGGATTGGAAAACTGTGGCTCAAGAGCTAAATCCAACCCCCAACCTGTTTTTCTATATAGACAATTATGTCTATATTTTTTTTTTGTTTTCCTTATCTTATTCCACTGGATAGGATTTCCCATACAGTGTTGAATAGGAGTGGTGAGAGAGGACGCTCTTGCCTTATTCCCAATCTCAGGAGGAAAGTATTCAGTCTTTCGCCATTAAGTATGATATTGGGTCTAGATTTTTTATAGATGTTCTTTATCAATTTGAGGAGGTTCCTCTCTTCCTAGTTTGTTGAGAGTCTTTATCATGAATGGGTTTGGATTTTGTCAAATGTTGTTTCTGGGTTCAGTTGGTAAGATCATGTAACTTTTCTTCTTTAGCGTGGTTTACATAGGTTGATTTTCTAATGTTGAACCAGCTTTGCATACCTGAGAGATATCAAATCAATAGATCACTGTATCACAGATATTACATAAATAAATTAGAAGATGTTCAAAATAATTATATACCTTAGCTCTTTTATAAAGGAAGTGGAATCTTATTTGAAATTTTAAAAATGTTATTTGGGATTTATTGATTTTGATGTGCATATCAGAACGGTCTCATGTTTAACACCTCTTTGTAAAATTTCAGACTGTTATTTTCTTTTTACATAAATATATAAATTTGTATTTCAGTTATACATTGTTCTAGAGGTTATAGCATAATTAAAATGTGAAGGAATACACTGAATGAAACTTGTGGTATATAAAAATTATGTGATGAACTACCATTTTAATGATCTTAGAGAAAAGTTGACTTGCCATAAATACAGAGGACAACTAACATGTTAGTTCCCTGTGTTTTAGTAGAGAATAGGAAATATACAAATTAGGGTTTTGTGTTTTTCCTCTGTGCTGAGTTACTTTTATTCTTTTCTTTAGAATTCTTTGATCTATGAGCTCTTCTCGGTTATGGTTCATTCAGGGAGTGCTGCTGGTGGTCATTACTATGCTTGTATAAAGTCATTCAGTGATGAGCAGTGGTACAGCTTCAATGATCAACATGTCAGCAGGGTAAGGAGGGATTTTTTAAGATTATTATTCTGAAAGACAGGAGTAGGGATGTTTCTCATCAACAGCAGGGTTTATTAAAAATGAGAGACTCAGTCTGTCCGTTGAAGCATACCAAATCATTAAGACATACCAGATGTCATTCTTTTGTTTTTGTTTTCAGTAAATTTCCTTTGTTTCTTTATTTTGTTTTATTTTGGGCTTGCTAAGTGTTTGCAGAGCTAGACTCCCAGTTTTCTTCTTGCCCTGAGCCTTCACATGGGCTGTCTATTTAAGAGCACTAGAAAAGATTGGCCATTAGTAGCCACTGATTATGATTACATTTTGTGAACTGTTATCTGTGTGGTCCATTTAACTCTGAGGTTAAAACTTGGGTTACATGTTGACATAAAGGTAATGGTGTTATAGATCTTACCAAAAAAGTAAGTAATGTTACAACTTTTTAGATAACACAAGAGGACATTAAGAAAACACATGGTGGATCTTCAGGAAGCAGAGGCTATTACTCCAGTGCTTTTGCAAGGTAAATAACTTCCTAAGTTTTTCTGTTTATAAATTAGAATTATTTACAGCTTTTCAACATTTTTTTATCACTAAAAAGGTTTAACCCAAGGGTCAACAAACTATAGCCTATGGGCCAAATTCAGCCTGCCTTCAGTTTTTGGAAATAAAGTTTTATTGGAACACCATCATACTCATTTGTTTAAATACTGTATGTTGATCTTTTCCCACACAACAGCAGAGTTAAGTAGTTTTAGCACACAGAATAGCTCACAAAGCCTATGACTTTTACTATCTGGCCCTTTTCCAGAGAAAAATTGCTGACTCCTGACTTACCTGTAGTACTCATTCTAGGACAAAGGTTTTTTGAAGATTTTACTACGTTACCAAGAAAAGATACAGGATTTTCTCATAAATATGTCGGTAAAAGCAAAGTAGTCTCCTTTTTTTCAAGAACGTTTAAATCTGAACCTGTACAAGAACAGCTACATGATTTTCTAATTGTTTGAAACAACAAAAAAACTACTATTTAAAATAAATATTTGATGCTAGGAAATGGAATCTTTACAATCTACTTTTTGTCCCTATTAATCTTTTTTATATTTTACTAGCTCCACAAATGCATATATGCTGATATATAGACTGAAGGACCCAGCAAGAAATGCAAGTATGTTGACATATAGTTACTTGATTTTAGTCTGTGTTATAAACCAGTTTTTTTGCAAGTTTTATAAACCCAGATAACTACTTTTAAATGATAGGACAATTAAATTTTTTTAATGTGTGGAAGAATTAATTATAAAGACTGTTATGAGATAATACCAACTGGTAAAAGCACTTGGAAAAAAGTTGAACTATTTTTTAATACACTAAGAGACAAAACTTACTCTGCATTGCGTACGTTGGATATTTATTTGCAGTAAGATTGTATTATATGTAGTTTGGTGCAGTGATGATAGTCTCCAGATCTGTGTAGCAGCCATAACTCACCATCTGCATGTCCCAGAACAAGTTATTTAACTTTTCTAAGTCTTACTTTCCACACATGTAAAATGGGAATAATTATAGTATTTTATAGGATTATTATAAAAAATTAAATGAGATAAAATTTTAAGCATTTAGTGTCATACTAGAGTTAAACATCTTTGCTTATTTGCTTAAAAAGCAAGTAAAGTTTTATGAGTCGAGTATGCATCCTTTATTAGATTTTAATTTTATTAGGAATCCTAAAAATAATCCTGTATACAAAGCATGTGGATTTGCCTTTTTTTTTTCCTTTCATAACTGCTACTTTAAAAAATTACAGTTCCTGTGTTTTCTTGGTAACTCTGATCGTGACTGAGATAGTATTTGCACATAGGTGTATAAAGCATGTGTGTGTGTTTGTGTGTGTGTGTGTGTGCATACGATATATACACAGGTGATGTGTTTGCTCATATTCTTTTCACAATTAATATAATCATTGTCTTTGATTTCAATATATTTCCTTTGTTTAGAAACTACTATACTATGAGTAAATCTATTTTAAGCAGTCTGATGTTTTTGTTTACATTTTCGTAAACTCTCATCAGATTGTGAATTCAGTTGGTGCAAGGCTTAGGACTTATTTATCTTTTCACCAATGATATAATACAGGGTCTGTCATATAGAGGCTGTTCAATAATTTACTGTGTAATTATAGGAAAGAAAAAAGGAAATTATAATAAGTCATTTCAGAACAGAGATTTCAGAGTAGAAGTATTCATTCTACTTTACACATAATGAAACTATACCCTAAAGAGTAATTTGTCCAAGGTCATAGCTACCTGGAGGCAGAGCGAGGTTTCTAGTTTGTGTATCCTCTGTGACACCCAGCATTCCAGATATTTCATGTAGTGCAGTAACTCAGCTTTCTTTTATCCGCTCCCCACAGCTCTAGTTTTGTGGTGAAGCACCAAGGGGCACTGTATGTATGATATGGAATATTTTTTAAATTGGAGCTCATTTCTGTAAACAGTGGATTTTTACCTTCCACAGAGGCATGATTTTTTTAAAATATAAATTGTTCTCCCTGTTTAATGCCTAACAATCATTGGCTTTATTAAACAGTGTTATAGTCTCATACTGTCACTTCGAATACTTTGAGTTACATATGAAGTTCTTTGATTAGAAGGCAGCTAAAAGACTACTTTGAGAACAAAGAGAATCATATTAGTGAATAATAATAAACAAATAAATACCATTTGTAGTAGTAGAGCATCAACAGTATTTATTACATTTCCTTATATCCCAGGTAATAACTCTATGTGGTAAGGTGCTGTTAATAAGCTGAAGAAACCAAGGTCTGGAGAAGTAAACTTGCCCAGGGTTATACAATTTGATGGTGATAGCACTATTTGAAATCAGAAGTGCTTTTATTTTCAAGTTTAAGGGAGGCTTTTTCATTCTAGAAATCTTAATTTACATACCAGAGTTGTCTGGAGCCAAGAGGTATACAGATAAAGATATGGCTTTTTTGAGACCTAACCATGTGTCATTATCAACTGCCTCTTCACCCTTGTCTGGAAGAAGCTCATGTTCCAAGTTGAAAGATTGATGTAATTGGGATATATTTTGATAACAGCTATAGTAGAAGTGTATACTCTGGGAACATAGTAGAACAAAATTAAATAAAGGAAGTTCAGTCTCAGTGGCACTGTTTTACCCTGTTTTTACTATTAATAGAATTTCTAGAAGTAGATGAATATCCAGAACATATTAAAAATTTGGTGCAGAGAGAGAGAGAATTGGAAGAACAAGAAAAGCGGCAACGAGAAATTGAGCGCAATACATGCAAGGTTAGATTTCCTAATTTTACTTTTAATTAAAAAGTGCTATTGAACTTTGCTTAACTGCAGTTCTCATCACTGACTCATTGGGTTGATTCTGTAGATAGTTATGCCATCATGATCATTAAACAGTATAACCAACTATATTACTGAGGTAAAATGATTTCATTTTATGCATAAAAAACCAGTAACATGGGCTTCCCTGGTGGCGCAGTGGTTGGGGGTCTGCCTGCCAATGCAGGGGATGTGGGTTCGATCCCTGGTCCGGGAAGATCCCACATGCCACGGAGCAGCTGGGCCCATGCACCATGGCTGCTGCGCCTGTGCTCTGGAGCCGGTGAGCCACAACTGCTGAGCCCATGTGCCGCAGCTGCTGGGACCCGTGTGCCTAGGGCCTGTGCTCTGCAGCAGGAGAGGCCACCGCAGTGAGAAGCCTGCATGCAGCAGCAAAGACCCAATGCAGCCAAAAATAAATTTATTAAAAAAAAACAAAAAACCAGTAACATAGTGATAATGCTCAGTGCTGCTGAGGTTACAGTGAGATGAACATTGTAACATTCTGCTACAAGTATAAATTGATAAAACCTTTCTTCCTAGAATTTGAGTAGGATTTATCAAGAGCCTTAAGCAAATTCATATTCTTTTATATAATTCTCTTAAGAAAATATTACCTAATGAGATAGTGACAGATGTGGTAAAAATTTTGACCACAAGGACATTCTCCACAGTATTTTCCAAGTTACAGAAAAATTGGAAACAACTTGAATATATATCAGTAGGAGAGTGATTACATAAATTGTGATACATGCTTATAAAGAAACATACAGTTGTTAAAATTAATGATTTTGAATTTTTTTATAACATGAGACAGTATCAATTATTAAGTGAGATAGACGGAGAATGATCCCAATTATGTTTTTTTTTAATTATAATATTTTTGACTATTAGGAAAGAATACTGTCTACAAAAGAAGTAAGTTCGATTTATGACCTGTTGAGTTAATGATGATATTTTACATTTTCTAGATAAAATTATTCTGTTTGCATCCTGTGAAACAAGTGATGATGGAAAATAAATTGGAGGTTCATAAGGATAAGACATTAAAGGAAGCAGTAGAAATGGCTTATAAGGTATGTTTAATTGCACTGTTGGCATTTAATTATTGATATTTTACGTAACAGCATTAACATTTTCCCAAGTTTTTATTATAGTCAGTAGTAATATAAGCACTTGCAGTAGCTTTGATAGCCCACTTAAATCCTATGTCTCTTAAAGAGTATAGTTTACACCTTTTCTCTGGAATGTGGTCCGTTGCTTTTGAGAACTTTCTCACTCCGAAAGCCAGTTAAAGCTTTCTAAAACTCAGAAATAGAATTAGAAACAAAAATATTTATTTATTCTTTATATTCATTTAGCAGATATTTATTGAGTGTCTGCTATATGATGCATTAGAGAACTTGAGTGAACAAGACCACATGAGGTGTTAGAGGTACCAGAGTGAGCAAAACAGGCTCACTGCCTTCTTGGAGTTTACAATCCCACTGGGGAAAAAAACAGACAAAAAATATTTAAACACCACAGTTTTCAAATATCTTATTAGATGCCATAAAGTAATTCAATAGTATATTAAGGTTATTTAATCTGAGACTTAAACCATGAGGAGACAGCTGTGCAAGAAGTTGGGGAAGAGTACTTTAAGTAGAGGTAACAGCATGTGTAAAAACTGAGGTGAGGAAGTACATGATTAAGAAGCTGAAAAAAGGTGCATTGTGTTTAGATCATCTTGATTGAGAATAGAGGCACATAAAATGAAATTAAAGGCTGTGTAAGAATAGAAGTTTGCATTTTATTCTAAGAATAATGCAAATTTATAAGTGGGTTTTGAAAGGCAAATAGAAAAAGAAGCATTCTTTAACCGGATTATTCTAAATGTCATCTGTTATACTTGAAAGAATTTTTTGCCCTTTCCATGTAAACATTAACATCATTTGACTAAAGTTAAACAGTCATTACCTAGAGAAAAAATTGCATACTACGTCATTTCATTTATAATTATATGTAGAACCAATGAAAGAAGTAAAAATAATTCACAAGATAGCTGGCATTGTTTCTCAAAGTGTGATCCAGCACAACCTGCACCAGAATCACATTCCTATTAAAAAACAAATTCCTGCAAATGAATCTGAACTTATGTTTTGGCACCTGGGATTATGCATTTTAAACAGGTACCTCAAGTGGTTTTTAGACACACACAGTTTGAGAACTTGTATTGTGTACCTGGTCTTTCATAGCACTTTATCAGTACTGAAAATTTACATTTGTGTGACTATTTTAATTAATTAATGTCCCTCACTAAACCGTAAGCACTTACAAGGGTGAAGAGTATTCTGGTTTTGTTCACAGTTGCATTTCCACTACTTTTGCCTGGTAAACAGGAGAGTCAAAATTGGAGGGGGAAAAAAAAAATTGGATGGGTATGTGAATGAATAAATGAATGAACAAATAATAAAATGGATGAATGGCTCTGGGTTCACCTGATTAAAGTAAAAATCCGTTAAACATAATGGTGGACTGCAAGCAAAACAATAGTGAAACCAAATTAAACTAAAATGGAGAAAATGTCTTTAAACAGTTTTACACAGTAAGGTCAATCAGTGATAGCACTAAGGGTAGTTTATATTCCATCAGTTTTTAATGTAGGAAGAAAAAATCTTGTCTTAAAAAATAGAAAGTTTAATTTCACAAATGTAAAGAGTGAAATAGAAAAGAGAAATAAATCGATCTTATATAAGAAAAATAAAGCTCCATTTGTGGGAAGTGAGGGATGGAGGAGTAGAGGGCAATGGGGACATACCAAGGCTTACAGTAATGCTTTCTTTGAAGTTGTAATCACAAACCTCAGATGAGTATTGAATACTTCTAAGCAATCCTACTATGTTTCTCCAGGAGGTTCAACTCCCACTTAAAATGATGTTGCATTCCAAGGTATGCCATCTACTAGTGACATGTACTAGAGGGAAAATTTTTGACAGAAATTCCTGTGCCCAATTTGTTGGTGTTCCGGAGGCTAAGATTGAAAGGGATGGTTCAGAGAGGAGTCGGGTAGCACTTGGGAGACAGAAGCTATGACCTTTGTGGTGTCTCTACAAGGCATGCTATCCTCCCTTGCTTAGGGAGATCGTTACTAGATACGTTAATTACCAGTTTTTCTCCAAATTATATTAAGATAACAAAAGATGCATGTTCTAGTTGGTTGTTTTCCCCTCATGTTTCCAGCTGACTGGTTATAAAGCAATAGCTTACAGTGCATTAATTTTGAGTACATCTAAAGTTTAGAATGTTAACTTCTGTAAAAACAAAAAAGTCTTTAAAATATGTTAGTGCATAGGTCGTATAATTTGAGGGATAATGAACTATGGTTATTTTAAAATACCCTTTAAGTCGTGCCTTTGAGCTTTGATGCACATCATAAATATATGGATTTTATTGTTTGTTAGGACCTATTGTTAGTACAGTTACACATCAGACTAAAATATCAATATTATATATTTCTTTTTCTTTTTCCTCGGATGTTATATTCTTTTAGATGATGGATTTAGAAGAGGTGATACCTATGGATTGCTGTCGTCTTGTTAAATATGATGAGTTTCATGATTATCTTGAACGATCATATGAAGGAGAAGAAGATACACCAATGGGACTTTTACTGGGTGGAGTCAAGTCAACATACATGTTTGATCTGCTGTTGGAGACAAGAAGACCCGATCAGGTTTTCCAGTCTTACAAACCCGGAGGTAAGGAATTTCATGGTATTCTGAGTTGTAAAGGACTTAGAATATTCATAAGAAAGTTTTTGTTTGTAGAAATTATTTTTAAATTTTTTACATGTTCTTAAAATGTAGAATAATTCTGATAGGTTGGGAAGTAGTCAGCAACAAACCTGGAATTAAGTTCTAGATTACTTTCCAAAAAGCTATACACAAAATTTAAGAAACAAACAACAAAACTACTGGCTTATAGTCTTCAGTGGGATTTTTTTTTCTTCTCCAGTACTAAATCGTCCTCCCTCCCTACCTCTGCGCCTGCCCCAGCCTCTCTCTTTTTATAGAGAAGACCCTGGTATATTCCCATAAAGTCTCAGAAGTAGAGTCTCTTTTTCAGGGTCTCCTTGAAGACCTTATTATGGTTATGGTTTCATAACTCAAATTCTGTTCTTCTGTGGATCTTATACACCTCCTTTTTATGAAGGCTCTTCTTTCCAAAGTAGATTAAGTGTGGTATTCTTTCAAGAGCTCCTTTAGTCAGACTCCGCTCTCTCTGTAAAGAGTCCCTTTGGAGCATTTTCTTGCAGATTTTTTGTTTTTTTTGTTTTTTGCCTGCGTTGGGTCTTCGTTGCTACGCGCAGGCTTTCTCTAGTTGTGGCAAGTGGGGGCTACTCATCATTGCGTTGCGTGGGCTTCTCATGGCAGTGGCTTCCCTTGTTGCAGAACACAGCCTCTAGGTATGTGAGCTTCAGTAGTTGTGGCACGCGGGCTCAGTAGTTGTGGCTTGTGGGCTCTAGAGCGCAGGCTCAGTTGTGGCGCACAGGCTTAGTTGCTCTGCGGCATGTGGGATCTTCCTGGACCAGGGATTGAACCCATGTCCCCTGCAGTGGCAGGCGGATTCTTAACCTCTGCACCACCAAGGAAGTGTCTGCAGATTATTTTTGAACTAGACTGTAAAAACTATGATAAAAATATAACATGGGTCAGCAAAAAACCCACTTTTTAAAAAGAGAATTCTAAATGTCATTGTGGATTGTAAACCTTGTGAAGTAATCTCCTTTATTCATTAATAATCAAGACTTTAGCAGAATATTTATTCAGATTTAGATTAGTAACATTTGGGGGAAAATGGAGTATTGACATATACTACATATAAGAGATTAAAACAGTTAAGCTGGAGAATAACTATCTACTAAATCCAATGTTTGAAGATCATTTATTTTTCTGGTGACTAAAAGTTAAGTTATATAATGATCTCCTGAAAATAGGAGAGGAGAAGATGGCTTTAAATTGTAACATGGGGACTTCCCTGATGGCACAGTGGTTAAGAATCTGCCTGCCAGTGCAGGGGACACAGGTTTGATCCCTGGTGCAGGAAGATCCCACGTGCCATGGAGCAACTAAGCCCATGTGCCACAACTACTGAGCCTGTGCTCTAGAGCCCGCAGGCCACAAGTACTGAGCCCGCATGCTGCATCTACTGAAGCCTGCATGCCTAGAGCCCATACTCCGCAACAAGAGAAGCCACTGCAATGAGAAGCCCACGCACAGCAACAAAGAGTAGCCCCTGCTCACCACAACTACAGAAAAGCCCGCGAGCAGCAGCGAAGACCCAATGCAGCCAAATAAATAAAATAAAATAAAATAATAAGTAAATAAATTGTAACATGAAGAATTTAAGTCAGAAAACAAACATGTAATCCAAAGGGTTTCTGCTGAAATTTCCATAGGATATAGAGAATATTATTTTGAGGAGAAGTCGTCTTTGATTATGAACAAGGTCTTGAATTGTTTAATGAAGGTTGTCAAAAGCAAGTAGGGCTGCTATGTCCCCTTTAGTATTTGTTGTGCATTCTCTAGTTATTTACATTTATTTAGTGTTGTGGTTTTGGTCTGTATTTTGGAACTTTGGGTATGTACTTTTAATATGCTTGATAAATTTGGCAGTGGTGTTAATGTTTTATAAGGAAACAAAGCAATTATTTTTAAAAGTCACATTTTGACTTTTGTCATTTTTTAAAGAGATCTATAAGAACTTTTTTATTAGCTTCATTTTTTATTTCTTTATATATATTTGTAATGTGATAAATTGTGAAAGTTTTAACATGTATAACATATACATCTACCATCTTGATAATTAGAAAAATATTTTCTTTGCCATCTATTAGAAACACATTTAGAATGCATTGCTCATGTGAAATACCTTTTAAAAAATAACCTCCAATTGGGTTTTTATGTTTTTCCAATGGGACAGAAGTGATGGTGAAGGTTCATGTTGTTGATCTAAAGGCAGAATCTGTAGCTGCTCCTATCACTGTTCGAGCTTACTTAAATCAAACAGTTACAGAGTTCAAACAGCTTATTTCAAAGGTAAGTTTTAAAATTGGTCAATGAATATTTTTAAGTACCTGCTGTGTACAAAGCACTATGTGATAGTTACAAGATGTAGGAACCAATATTTACCTCAAGGAGCCAGTATTTATAGCTAGGAGACAACTGTGGTTAGGAGAGAACGATGCTGCATATGGAAGAAACAGATTGACTTAAGCGTGGAGGTAAGGAGTGTGAAGCAAGTGCACATAGCAATGGTATGTGTGCTTGGCTGGATCATTGTAAAGTACCTGCCTGGAAAACAAGTTCACTTTATCTCATGGAGGGTTTTTAAATGTAAACTCAAAAGTTTGGGCCCTGTTTAACGTAAACAGTAGGAAGTAGGTTGGTTATTTTTCTAAGTACAGCAGTGGTATGATAAGAGCTCTGCTATAGCGTGGTAATTCTGGCAACACTAGACTAGTGTTCCCAGTGGACTGAGGGAGGACTCAGGAACATAGATGAGGAGGTTGTTGAAATAATTCAGATGAAGGCGTTATGACCAGAAATGAGAGAAGTGGCGATTGTAAGAATGAATATATAAATAGAATTGGCAGCACTTGTGATTGGTAAACATTGGAGCAAGGCAGGAGCACAGAAGACCTAAGGAGTTTCACTCTTGGGTAACCAGAAAGACAGTGATAGATGAATAGAAGTAGAAGAGAAAGGTGATGAATCAAATATTAGCCACATTATGTGAGTTAGTGGTAAATAGCATAGGCTCATTCAGAATTTTTGAACTGGAAAAATACGATGACGAAACATTCACATTTCCTTAGACAAAAAAACTATTCCACTCTAGAGAAATGGTTATTATCCTTTCAGGGGTCTTGTACACTATAGAACATTGAGCACACAAACATAGGCAAAATTAACCCCAGGTTAAGATTCCCTTGGTGTGGTCGAAATTGTTCAGAAATCGCAAGTCAAGGAACTTCCAGTTTCCATTCATTCATTTTATGGTAGTATTGTCTTTTATCTCATCTGGGGTTTTTTAATGCCTATTTTAACAGGGTTGTTGTGAACATGAACAAAACAAATAAATGCTCTTTTTTTGGGAAAAAAATTGTAAAGTATTATATAGAAGTTCGTTTTTAATTATTTTTATGTTTGAAAAAAATGACTTCCAACAATTTGCCAAAGTAATAATTGGAGGAAACAAATCATACTGTGAAGTCATAGTTTATGATTAAATTACTTATAAAAAGACAGCATTAGTGTAACTGCTCTGTATTACAGTTTAATCTAGAATATGAGCACTGAGGTAGTACAAAAGAAACACATGCATTTCCTTCCCTGAAGAAGCTGATAATTTTGTTGGGGAAAAATGTGTCTAAGAATAAAGACAGTGAGAAAACAGGATGCCAAGAAATATAGTGTTTAAAGTATAACAAGGATGCCTGAGAATTAGTTATCATTAGCTGTAAAACAAATCATGTTTTATAAAATATAAATTATTTTTATCTGCTCATTTCATGAGAAATTTATAAAATAACACCAAAAATTTAGGACATGGAATTTTAGAAAACTTTAAAATTTACCTACTAATTTAATCTCATTTTACACAGAAGAAAATTGATTTAGTAAAAAAACTATTAACAACTATTCACAGAATACAGAAGAACTCATCCAGAGTCAAGAAGTTAAACAGGTGTTGGTTTGACATCAGTTCTCAAAGTCAGTTACTCAGTTTCTTTGGAATCAAATCACCTCGTTTACTTCATGAGTTTGGGAGAAATAGAACTTTCAGTGAAAAATTGTTACTTTTAAAATAGTTTCAGAGCATACATTTATAAGTGATACTCTGTTTTCCTAATTTACATCATAATTAATGGATGGGACTAATAATTTTTCCCATAGATTCTTTAAAAATTTGTAAACCTCTACTAAGATTATTTTTCTCTTAATTTTCTTTCTGCTATTTTTAAGAAGAACTCAGCAGTGTCTCATTTTCCCATATTTCCAAGTCAAGCAGAATTATTCTTGAAAGAGCACTTTTTAATTAAATTACTTTCATTATAGGCCATCTATTTACCTGCTGAAACAATGAGAATAGTGCTGGAACGCTGCTACAATGATTTGCGTCTTCTCACTGTGCCCAGTAAAACCCTGAAAGCTGAAGGGTTTTTTAGAAGTAACAAGGTATGTCTTTTATTTTTTCATGACTATTTTCTATGCTGCCACTCACCATCTGTCTGAAATTTACTTTTTGGGTTCTCACATCCTCCCAATAATTACCTTCCTTTTGTAGTCAGGTCACATCTTGCTTCTCTGTCTTCTCAGTCAGTCTTGCTGGCTCTCGTCTTTACCTTGTTCATGCACCGCCCCTCCTGGAGTGTTTCCCCCTCTTACTACAGTTTGTTTCAAGCCCAAGATTAGTCCTCCTTCTTTGGTGGAGCCTTCATGACTAGTTCTGGTCACAATGATTATGTTCTCTGAATTTTGTTCATTCTTGAGCTTCTCCCATAAAGCAGTACTTCATGGTGAAAGTCTGAAGCATGCCTAGTGTGGAGAAATTACTATCTTGGATTCACCCCACATTATTCCCTTTTCCTACTCATTTATCTCTGTAAGAAAAGAGAAAGTTCATGTTGATCTCTTTGTTTTATCTCTTGATATCATTATGTGTTCCATCATTTATCATTTTTCCTATGTTTTTATTCCTAATGCCTTTGGTTTACTCTGGATAAATTGTATCAAATTTTCCTCATTTGCTGTCTTTCTTATTTATCACCATTTCCAGTCTCATTCATCTTAGGGCAGTTTGGTCTTTTATCATATTTAGCCTCTTTGTTTTTTTTTTTTTTAGTATTTTATTAATTCTGATGTGTAATTTTTATTCACCCCTAGTTTCTTCCAGTACTTCTGTGTGGTGTTTGTGTGTAACATTAAAATCGCCAATCCACCCTAATACTGTTTTAGGGTAAGGAGTGGGAGGGATCTAACTTTATTTTTTTCTTTAAATAGTTAGCTGATAGTCCTGATTTATAACATTTATTGAATAATAATCTTTTTATGCAAAATTCAAAATACTACTCATAATTGCCTGATTTATGTATATGCATTTCATTTTTTTAATTTATTGTGGAAAATTTCAAACATATGCAGAAGTGCATGAATAGTGTAATGAACCCTTATGTACGTATCACCCAGCTTCTATAATTATCAAGTTTTGTTCATGTATATTTAACTAACTACTTCCCCCAGATTATTTGAAAAACATTCCCAGCATCATATCATTTCATCTACAAGCAATATGAATTTATATTTCTAAAAGATGAGAACTCTTTTTAAAAACATAACCACAATTACATTATTATACCTAAAAAACTAACAGAAATGCCTTAATATCAACCAATACCTAGTCAATATTCAAATTTCCCTGATTATCTTTAAAAAAATTTTTTTCAGTAAGATTTGTTTGTTCAAATCAGGATCTAAATAAAGTCCATAATATCTCTCAAGTTTATTTTAATCTAAAGATTTCCTTACATGTTTGTTTCCTTGCAATTAATTTGCTCTAGAATCAAGTCATTTGTCCATTAAATTTTTTATATAACCTGGATTTTGGTGTTGCATTCCCAAGATGTTTTCATACATTTTCCGATAAACAAGATATTTGTTTAGCAGTTTTATGGCTAATTACAAAGACATATGAACATAATATTTATTTTATTTAGTCTCCAAAAACAATGGGCATGTCCTTTAGAAACATTATCATCTCAACTTTTATAATTTATTGTGCACTGTCTTATACTGATGCGATATTATTCTTATAATGAATGAGAATGTCACCAAAATTAATGATGTAATATAACTCTTTGACTTACTGTTCAGGTGTTTGTTGAAAGTTCTGAGACTTTGGATTACCAGATGGCCTTTACAGACTCTCATTTATGGAAACTCCTGGATCGGCATGCAAATACAATCAGATTATTTGTTTTGTTACCTGAACAATCTCCAGGATCTTATTCCAAAAGGACAGCATACCAGAAAGCTGGGGGTGACTCTGGTAATGTGGATGATGACTGTGAAAGAGTCAAAGGACCTGCAGGGGGTCTAAAGTCTGTGGAAGCTATTCTAGAAGAAAGCACTGAAAAACTCAAAAGCTTGTCACTGCAACAGCAGCAGGAGGGAGATAATGGGGACAGCAGCAAAAGTACTGAGACAAGTGACTTTGAAAACATTGAATCACCTCTCAATGAGAGGGACTCTTCAGCCTCAGTGGATAATAGAGAACTTGAACAGCATATTCAGACTTCCGATCCTGAAAATTTTCAGTCTGAAGAACGATCAGATTCAGATGTGAATAATGACAGGAGTACAAGTTCAGTGGACAGTGATATTCTTAGCTCAAGTCATAGCAGTGATACTTTGTGCAATGCAGATAATGCTCAAATCCCTTTGGCTAATGGACTTGACTCTCATAGCATCACGAGTAGTAGAAGAACTAAAGCGAATGAAGGGAAAAAGGAGACATGGGATACAGCAGAAGAAGACTCCGGAACGGACAGTGAATATGATGAGAGTGGCAAGAGTAGGGGAGAAATACAGTACATGTATTTCAAAGCAGAACCCTATGCTGCAGATGAAAGTTCTGGGGAAGGACATAAATGTATGTACTTAAAAAGAAAAAGGCTCCTTGAAACAACCTTAATTTTTTTTATCAGTTTATTTAAATTTTTAGTTAAGAATCAGCTAAGAGATGCTTTGTCCTAAGATTACCTGTAGCTTCCTGGGTTATAAGATTATCCTCTCTCTCCTTTGCTTTCAGTTTTGATGCAGTTATAGTAAACGGTGTCCTTAGACCTGTGCATTATGCCTGTGATGGTAATGATGTCACAACTTTTGTGAGATGATTTAAAAAAAAAGGAAAAGAATTAAAAAATTTTTTAAAAGGAAAGAAGTATGATAACAGTACTAAGTAAAAAAAAAAAAAAGAATTAGTTTAAATAGTAAATAATATACCAAAAAAAGGCCAGACACTTTAGAAAATTTTATATTCAGTGCCTAGAAAAATTTTTAATTTGTGCATTCCTTCCCTTTCCTCCATCACCTAATCCAAACTGCACCCTTCCTACACCCCATGAAAAGTACACAACCGGAAAAGTCAGGGAAAGGAAAGGGCCTTCTTTTGGTTTTTTTTTTTTTTTAAGTTTCTTTGAAGGAAGCTTCAGGCAAGATATAAACTAGAAATTCTGAATTACATAATCTCAGAAGGATGGAAGAGATCTGTCAGTTTGGGCATTTGGACAAACAACAAAAACATATCAACATTGGTGAGATTTAAAATAATAAAAGAATAAATAAAATATAAGACTAAAACCAGCCAGAGAATTAGCAGGACAAGCAGGTTCAAGATACAAAATCTTTCTTCAAGTATAAAAGGGAAATAGCTGAAAACCTAAATACTTTGCATTAGTCTGAAAGGCAAATATTAATATTACCCATTATATTTTTATATTTTAGTTTTCAAAACACTTTTTTGTTCTCACTTGAAGCTTTTCTGAAATTAATAAAGCAAACAATGATATCCTCATTTGACTGATAAGAAAACTGAAACTCATAGAGGGTGAATGACTTTCCCAAAAATACATACATATCTAGTAAATAGTGGAACCATTACTAGAGGTTAAGGCTTCTAACTGAATGCATTTGCTCCTATTACTTTGGAAGAGAGGCCCACTCTTCATCAATCCATTTATACACCCACACAATTATTATTTCCTGAATACATGCCAGGTGCCAGGCCATATGTATTTGTCAGAAGTAAGGATGACTAAGATGCAGCCTTATGCTTCATCTTGTGGAGAGAAGGTGCACAAACAACCACTGTATTAGTTAAATGCTAGGATACTTGTAGTCTCAAAATTAGATCTTTTAAAAGGAAGTGGCGGGGCTTCCCTGGTGGCGCAGTGGTTGAGAGTCCGCCTGCCAATGCGCGTCCGGAGCCTGTGCTCCGCAACGGGAGAGGCCACAACAGTGAGAGGCCCGCGTACCACAAAAAAAAATAAAAAAGTGGCAGAAATCATGAAATCAGTAGTAAAATACATAAATTTGTGGTTTTAATTAATTAGGTCCAAATAACAATGTAATTATTTGACATCCATACCTATATCTTGCAGAAACTCAAGTGCGAAAATGTGGATTAGTGAGTTAAAATGGAGATAGAGAAGCTCTGTTATAGTAATGCTTCATTTATATTTCTATGGAGTTTTTTTCTTATAACTCTTATTAACATGTTATCTCATTTAGTTCTCAACAGCTGTGTGAAATTGATATTGTTAGACACTTTTCACTGATGAAGAAACTGGCTCAAACAAGTTAAATAATTTGCCTGAGGTCACACAGTTAGTTAGTCACACTGCTGGGATCAGATTCAGGTATTCTGGTTGTAAGCCTAGTACTCATACCTCCACCTCCTCACTGCTACCACTGTTACTTACCTCACGTCATAGTACAGGAAAAATAGCTAGTACCTACTCTGCTTTCTTACCATCCTCAACCCTTCAAGGGCATTGCAGAAATTAAAAGTAGCTTCTCTTTGGAAAAAGGTTAGAAATTTCTTTGAAGGAGTTTGTTTTTGAAAGATGTGCTGAAAATTAGACTGCATGAGAGTTTCAATGGTAGGAAGGATTCAGTGGGAATATTTAGAATCATAGTCTAAAGGGTCCCATTTCCATCTTAGAATGCTTAATGAAATCTTTGCAAAGGAGATTGCTGGCCATTTTAACCTTTTTAGAAATCCATTGTGGGCTAATTTACTAGCGTTCATTGAAATAGTATTCAAGATTTTGTATCTTGAACCTGCTTGTCCTGCTAATTCTCTGGCTGGTTTTAGTCTTATATTTTATTTATTCTTTTATTATTTTAAATCTCACCAATGTTGATATGTTTTTGTTGTTTGTCCAAATGCCCAAACTGACAGATCTCTTCCATCCTTCTGAGATTATGTAATTCAGAATTTCTAGTTTATATCTTGCCTGAAGCTTCCTTCAAAGAAACTTAAAAAACTTAAAAAAAAAATGTGATGAAGAGAAACCATTTTCTACAAATTACTTAGGCTTTCAGAAGCCATACAGAAGGTTTGTTTGAAAAGAAAAAGTGAAAACCCTGGAAAATGCCTTTTCATGTTTAAAAATCTGGCTTAGGGAAAAGGGAGTGGGGATGATAGCCAGCAGCCTAGTGTTTAAGGAGTCTCTAGTAAGACTGCTTCGTCACAGTTCCGCAGGGATCTGAAAGTAGGTGCCTGGGAAACATGGATGATACATAATAATACAAGTTCTTCAGAGTGATGAAATGGCAAGGTAGAATAGGTAAACAAAGAATTTGATATCTGAAGAGTGGTATACCGTGCACCGTCTAGACAACTCATTTAGATAATTACCAAACAGCACTTAAAATGATAGTCTTTAAGTGATTCATTATAATCCAGGAATTGTTTCAGGGAGTATAGAACCTGTCTTTGAAAATACTGTCCCAGTGTGACCTAGTTGTAGTCTTCAAGCACTGGGATATAAACAGGAAGGCCAAAGTAATAAAAATGGTAGTGTATTTGCACTGAAATTTTTTTGTACAATTTTGGCTACCACCTCTTTCAAGAAATACATAAAAGAAAAGAAAGAAAAAAGAAAAGCCTTTGAGGCTATTTTGAGGTTGCACTGTGAAGAGACTGAACTTTTCTGTATGAAGGGGTAGATAGGAAAAATGTTATGATGGTATTCTGTAAAACTACAAAATAATTATAGCTCATCAGTTAAGCTAACACTTTGTCAGTGCTATGTTAAGCATTTTACATGTATTGACCCAAAAACACATTATGAGATATAAATACTGTTACCTTCATTTAATAATAGAGGTAATTGAAGTACAGAGAACTTAGGTCAAAGTCACAAATCTAATTTGTGAGGAGGAACCAGGACTTTATTCCAGCCAGGCCATGTAACTCTAGAACACTTGGTCCTAATCACCATATTGGACTATATCAATAACCAACAACCATTCGTGTCTTCCTATGATACAACATTACTAGGAGTTATGAGAGAAACCAAAATGACAGTGATAGCTTTTATTTGAGTAATGCCTTAGAATTTACTATATTTGTCGAACAACAATCAATGAGACTGGCGTAATAATCCTGTGAGAAAGCGGAGGCTCAGAAAGATTGGATGACCTACCTACAGCCATTTATTTATCAGACTGAAGTGGCAAAACTGAAATCCAGCCATAGGCTTCTCATTTCTAATGAAGAAATTTTTTCATTACACCCTTCTCTCAAGAAATTTAGTCCCTCTCTGGATAATAGAGTTTTGTTTGCCAAAAGCTAGATTTTAACATTTAGGAGCATTCCTTAAAGCTTAGAAACTGACATTTTAAACAAATTAAAAGAAATGCTGCCTCAAAAGATATATACAGTAAATAAAGTTCATCACCTTATCTATGTTTTCTAATTCATACTTGTCACATTTTCTCTAGTGAACCAGTATTTTATAACCAGGGAAATAGTAAATAGACATTATTTGAAAAATCCATTTAGAAAAATTCATCAACCTGAGTTGGGATGACCTGAGAATGGAAATCAGGAGTGTTTTAGGGTTTTATCCTTAACCTTTCATGTAAATTTCACAGAAAACTGAGGTCTGCCCTAGAGAGAGCCTTAGGGCTGCAAAGAGACCATGGGCCTGAGGCTGCATGGCAGCTCTTGCATTCTGTACTGCTTTGTTACAAGAGAAAGATAAATGAGTGAAGTTTTTGCTCTTTACTAGAATATGAAGACCAGAGTAAATAGAAATATATTCCAGAAGTATCCTCATGAGTGGCTTATAAAGGACAAAATATTAATAAGCATTAGAAAAAAAGCCCATCAAAGATAATACTATTATAATGCCAACAGAGCTTAAACTGAAGCTTGGAGGAGGTGGGAGTTTCTGACCCATTTAGATATTATTTCTGTTACAGTCCAACCAACCACATGATAAAACAGACATCTTCATATGCTAGTCTTGACATTTTTCTCTAGTAGAAATCCCAGAACTAGATTTACTAACAATTTTTGAGGCGATTTTTATATATATATATATATATATATATATGAAACTATTCTATAAACATATTACCTCATTGAATTTACAGTGAGATACTGTGAGGTAGGTACTGTTATTAGCTCCATTTTTCAAATGACAAAATGCAGGTACAGAGGCTGGTGGCTTGCTCTGTGTCTCACAGCTAGTAAGAAAGCAGAAGAGGTAGGGGTGGGACCCAGCCAGAGCCCACACTACTGCTGTGTAGATCTAGAAATGTGTGTATTTGAAGAGAGTTCCTATAAGTTTGGTTTTTAATTCAGCAGCCAAAATAAGTAAGCAAATAAGCACTTAAATATCTCAGAACATTTAAAGCTGTCAGATTATCCTTAGCATATGCTCAGTGCCCACATTTTTGTCCATTCAATGTAGTATATTAGCTAAAAGTCAAATAACTGAAAAGGTACTTTTTCCTGCTTACAGTATAATAAAAAGTATATGATCTGCTTTATTTATACCTAAGAGGTTTCTTTTACCTTTTTTTTCTGTTTTTTGTGTGTGTGTGTGCTTAGGGTTGATGGTGCATGTTGATAAAAGAATTACTCTGGCTGCTTTCAAACAACATTTAGAGCCCTTTGTTGGAGTTTTGTCCTCTCACTTCAAGGTCTTTCGCGTGTATGCCAGCAATCAAGAGTTTGAGAGCGTCCGGCTAAATGAGACACTTTCATCATTTTCAGATGACAATAAGGTTGATTAAAATAATTCTGAATAATTAGAGTCTGTTTTAAATGATAGATTTGAGAACATCTTGCACTACTTCCAAGTAAGGTGAAATGGATACCCTAAAAGGATAATTTGTCCCTGAGGTTTAGTGGTTATTTGGCTTTTTTGTTGTTGATTTCTCCATTCATCTAACAAACATTTGTTAAATGTTAACTGTGTGCCAGTTAGTATTCTAGGCACTGGGGAATCAGAGGTAAAAGATATACCTGTTTTCAAACAGCCCAGAATCTAGAGAATTGGGAGAAAAATACTAAACAGTTGAGATGAAAATGGGTAGTTTATTCTGCTGAGACCATACATCTAAAAAAAACTGTTTTTAATTTGTAGATTACAATTAGACTGGGGAGAGCACTTAAAAAAGGAGAATACAGAGTTAAAGTGTACCAGCTTCTAGTCAATGAACAAGAGGTAAGTAATATACTTACAAGCAATGTAAGGTAACTTTTGATAGTTATTAAAAACATACAGTGCACAGATTTGATTACTAGACATTTCTTTTTATCTCTCTAAAGAAGGAGATAGCAGACTTTTTTTAGGAAATATTTCAGTTGTACAGGCCATACTGCCTCTGTTGCAACTACTCAGTTCTGCCAATGTAGTACAGAAGCAGACACAGACAGTACATAAGCCAATGGGGGTGGCTATGTTCCAATAAAATTTCACTTACAAAAACAGGCACCAGATGAATGTGGCCCTCAGGCCATTTTTGTCATCCCCCTGGTCTAAAGTATTGCTACAAATGCTGGAAGGGCAAACATTTTCTGCTTTTAAAAGGGGGTTTGTTTGTGCTTCTGGGAATGATCGTAAAATGCTACAGAAGGATGGCAGTTGACTACTTTTTGTGTTCAGAGAATCATTTTTAGTATTTAACTAGCATTATATATAGTGTCTCTTTGTGCTCTAAGTGCGTACAAATATTGACCCTTTTAATCCTCATCAATTAACTCTATTATAAAAGTACTGTCATTCTCATTTTATAGATTAAGAAACCGAGGCACAGAGAGGTAACTTGCCCAAGGTCATATAACTTGTAAATGGTGGATTAAGGATCTAAACCAGCTATGTTTTTCGGGGAGTAATAAAATATCTTAGTTCCTGTGATATATAAGATTGTGGTGAATACCCAGAAGAATAAGGCAAAGACACTATTTTTAAGACATTTATAACATCTCAGTGAAGACCTAGACAAATGTGAAAAACAGCAAATAAGGGGATAATGTTTTCATAAAATGCCTTCATTTGTTCAACAAATATTTTATTAGGCATCAGTCATATCTCTTATATGTGATCCATTACACTCATTTTGACTTACATCTTTCTTCTGAATTTGGGGTTTGTGAATACTGTATCTCTTTTGAGACAGTCAGTGAATGTATTTGGAGAATTAGTATTCATTTCTCTCATTTTACTCTATAAAGGTGATTCTTTTTACTTTCAAAATTATGGTCATTGTATTACAAGAAGAGAAATATGAATGTATTATCATATTTAATCTCCACAATGACTCTGGCTCTGGTTTAAAGATGAGAAAACTGAGGCACAGAAATGTTAAGTAAGCTTGCTCAAGATAGCAGAGCTTTAGTAAGTAGTGGAGCCAAGATTTAAACCTAGGAAGATAAGACTCCTAAACCCAGTCCAGTAATTGTCACACTATAAAGTGCAAATAAAACGTCTTGTTGATCCTTATTTTAATGTAATTCAGGGTCTAATTGTTTATGTTTATATTCCTAGCCGTGCAAGTTTCTGCTAGATGCTGTGTTTGCTAAAGGAATGACTGTACGGCAATCAAAAGAGGAGTTAATTCCTCAGCTCAGGGAGCAATGTGGTTTAGAGCTCAGTATTGACAGGTAAAGTAAAATTACAGTGTCATCAGCAATTTGAAGAAAGACAGTGTGGTCAATTGATATGGATTGGTATAATTTTCTAAAACTAGAAGAATTTTAAATTCCTGTACCATTCAGAATTTTAGTACTGCAGATTAATAGAACTAAGCAAAAGTATTAGCATTTGCTTGAACTTCCTCTGTAGGATACTAAATTTGATGTCTTGAGAGCTTTTCATTATATTTTCCCAAAATTTTAATGAATAACCATTTGACTTTTGTGTTTGAACATAGTTCATTTTTCTTTGATGTGTCAGATTCATGTCATTTTTTTTCAAGTTAAGAATTTCAAAGTATAATAGTTTAAAATGTCTTATCACATTTGTAGGTTTCGTCT
The DNA here is from genome assembly GCF_951394435.1 of Stenella coeruleoalba. Classification (NCBI taxonomy): domain Eukaryota; kingdom Metazoa; phylum Chordata; class Mammalia; order Artiodactyla; family Delphinidae; genus Stenella; species Stenella coeruleoalba. The sequence continues at coordinate 43,487,440 of NC_137154.1, read as the reverse complement.
AAGGAAAAAAACATGGAAGAATCCTGGCACTGTCTTTTTGGATTATCATATTTATGAAGAAGATATTAATATTTCCAGCAACTGGGAGGTTTTCCTTGAAGTTCTTGATGGTATTATCAATATTTTTGTGGAGAAATATCAGGAATTCTCTAGAAATAATCGAAGTTATCATTTTTTCAAATAATGAGTTTCTTCTGTCTCTTCTCTGGGCATCATTTGCCTTTTAAATATTTCTTCTTTTCTCTAATTTTAAGAATATGAATTCTTCCTTTCAGGGAAGTTGCAATTTCAAAGTTGTATTTTTAGTACCTTTTACAGAAAGTAAGAGTTTCTTAGCCATGTTTGTTATTTAGTCTCTTTTTTCATTGTGACTTGTTTTGAGGCTGTGGTATTAATGATTTTTCAGAGATTTTGAGAACAGTGACAATATTAGTTTTCTAGGCTGGTACAAAGTACTACAAATTGGGTGGCTTAAACAACAGAAATTTATTTTCTCACAGTTTCGGAGGCTAGAAGTCTGAGATCAAGGTGTTGTCAGGGTTGGTTCCTCCTGTGGGCTGTGAGGGAGAATTTGCTCCATGCCTCTCTCCTAGCTTCTGGTGGTTTGTTGGCAGTCTTTGGTGTTCCTTGGCTTATAGATGCATCCTCCTGATCTCTGCCTTCATCTTCACATCATGTTCTCTGTGCGGGCTTTCCTATCTGTGTCCTGATTTCCCATATTATAAGGACCCTAGTCATATTGGATTAGTACCCACTTTAATGATCTCATTTTAACTTGATTACCATTGTAACGACCCTATTTCCAAATAAGGTCACATTCTGAGGTACTGAAGTTCAGGACTTCAACATGTCTTTTGGTGGGGGACATAATTCAACCCATAACAATGTAACAGTGACCTAGAAGAGCAGTTCTGTTTGTCACACCTCCTGGTTTTAATTATCAACATTGGTACATTTTAATCTAATGTTTTTTGGAAGAGTTAGTGGGGGAAAAGTTGGCTTTTAGGAGATATAAAGGGAAACAACTAGTTCTATATTCTTTTGTGACTTTGCTGTTGCTTAGAAAGTTTTTGATTTTCCTTTTCTTTTTCCATAGAAATTAAAATATCATAAGTTCTGGATATTTTTATGTAAGATTATGATAGCTTTCAGAGGGTTCAATAATACTAACACCTCACCTATTTCAGGTCTAATTTGGTTTAAATTTCAATGTTTGAATTCTGATTAAGTGACAAGTTAAGTGGGGAGACAAGGAATAACCAGGACGCCATCTACCATGATTTGTAAGCAAGTGCTCCAGATTGTAATTCCTTCTCTGAGTATCTGGGGCCTGAGAGAGTAATCACTGTTTCTGGGTAGGCCAAGAAGAGATGAAGGACATAGACGTCACCCTTATTAGGACGGAGTATATATTAGCAGAGATGGATTAGCCAGAACATGTCTCTGGATAGTAGGTCCTTACATCAGTATCATTTCAGTATATATTTTAGCATTGAAATACTTGAGTAAGATATGTCATGTGATTAAATCTAAGAAGCATTTATTGACCTGTAATTTGCCAGACATTGCTGACCCTTGGTGCTATAAAAATGAATAAAGACCAGTGATTGCCCTCCAGATGCACAGTGTATGGGAGAGCCAGAACTACAAACCTGTAATTCCAAAATGATAGGTGTTAAGGACCAAATCAGTACAGTTGGCTCTTGTGTACATCAAAGAGAAAGGTGACAGCTGAGCTGGGTTTTGAAGAATCAGTAAGTTTGGGAGTAAATGAAAAGAGAAGGATTAATGATAGCTTGAGTGAAAAAAGAAGATAAACTTAAAGCTATTTGATTATGATTTTAGATTGTGGGGTAGAAGCCAACAGAGGAACAAAGATCATAGATGCAAAGAAGAGAGTAATTGGTCGAGCAGTGTCCAGCAGGAGTCACGAGGGAGTGGAATTAGGAGTACTGGTGGAAGGAGAGCTTGCAGGGGTTAGCGATTATCTTCTGAGACTTGGGGGAAGAGAATAAATATTTTATTCTCAAAAAATCCTTGGGATAATTGGTTTCTTTTATGCCCACTTTTTCTTTTTTATATTTATTTATTTATTTGGCTGCGCCGGGTCTTAGTTGCAGCATGCAGGATCTTTAGTTGTGGCATGTGGGATCTAGTTCCCTGACCAGGGATTGAACCTGGGCCCCCTTCTTTGGGAGCACAGAGTCTCAACCACTGGACCACCAGGGAGGTCCCCATGCCCACTTTTTAAGAATAACACTTGAAGTAAATCTTTTTGTTTAGTCAGGCAGTACAAGAAAAGGCAAATTATGAATCATTAGAGTAAATAGAATGATGGCCTAATCTTGCATATTAGGGGCAGAGAAGATGAAATCCATGTCACAACTCGCAGTTTTGTCAAGACGGTGGAGGCCTTCAGAGATGAAGTTGGATCCCTTCCAGGAGGTTGTGTTGGAAAGCAGTAGTGTTGATGAGTTGCGAGAGAAGGTAAGTTCATTTTAAAGAAAATGAACTAACATACATTTTTCTCTGTGGTGCATAAGAGACACCCTAGGAAGTGAGTGCCAGACACTGATGCAGCAACCTGTCTTTGTCTCTGTCACACATTGTGCCACACTACTCTTGTTTCTTAGGGCTGCTGATGCTTTGAAAAATTACCTTGGCTTCTGGCCATCCAGAAGTGAACCACCACTTTCTGTTACTTGGACCAACTTTGCCTTAAGTAGTTAGGATTAGTTAGAGGCACTAGAGTAAATTGCTGTATATGCTTAAAACCCAAATGAGGTAGAATCGAGTAGAGAACCCAGATGAAGATGTCTTCTGCATTTTTCATTTTAAAGGTGGGAATTCTAAGGATCTCTGGAGAAAGGGTGAATTATTCATAAGTGGTACTAGGACGGTTGGCAGTTTGGGGAAAAATTTATTTCCATATTTCACACCAAACACAAAAATAAATTCTAAATAAGTTAAATTTATATTTTAAAATATAATAAAATGATAAATGTTCTAGGTGAAAATATTGAGAATATTTTTATAATCCCAGAGAGGGAAAAATATTTGTAAGTATAATACCAAAAGCCAAAAAAGAAAAGATAGACAACATAAAAGTTTAAATCTTCTGCACAGTACCCCCCAACTGCCAAAAAAATATTTTTAAAGCAACCCATAAAGCTAAAAAACAATGGAAAAATATTCGAAACATATGTGAAACATGATGTCCAAATTTAAAAGGAGCTACAAATTAATAATCTGGACAGTCTAATTTTAAAATAAGCAAAGAACATGAATAGGCAATTCATAGAAGAAGAAATACAAGTTAAAATAATAACAACACTTTTTACCTCTTAAATTGGTGAAGATTTAGAATATAAAAAAATACCTAGAGTCATCATGGTTTGGGGAAAATGCAATATCAACACCTTTGATAAGTGGTTAAATTGTTACATTTTTTTCAGGGTTCAGCTTGGCATTGTTTATCAACATTTCAGATGTGCAATTCTACATCTAAGAAATATTTGCAGAAATATGCAAAGAGATATTTATGGAGATACATATTATAGCATTGTAACTGGGAAAACCTAAAAACACGCTCAGTGTCCATCAATAGGAAATACAATGGTATATTTTTCAACTATTGAAGAGAATGAGGTTACTCGGTATCCTGTTCTTATATAGAGACTATATAAAGTTACTATATAGATATATAAAACTGTTTATGAAATGTATTTATAAATGTGTGTATGTAGTTTATATATGCATAGGAAAGGTCTGAAAGGAATATACTAAATTGATATTTCTGAGACATGGTGTTTGCAGGTAGACAGAGGAGAGAATTCCACTTCCTGCTTTTTAAAAAATTTTTATCAAACATGTTACTTCTTTGAACAAAAAAGCTATGTCTGTGCTTATGAGGTTAAAGGAAAATAACTTCTCAGCAAATTTACTTTTTAGATGAACTCATGTAAAATATTTCCTTTTACAGCTTTGTGAAATCAGTGGAATTCCTTTAGAAGATATTGAATTTGCCAAGGTAAGGCCCTGAGAATGTTTAAATCTGGGTACTAGGGCTCAATAAACATGGCTAATGGTGTCATTTATTCATTCATTCTTTTCTCCTTAGGGTAGAGGAACTTTTCCCTGTGATATTTCTGTCCTTGATATTCATCAGGATTTGGACTGGAATCCTAAAGTTTCTACCCTGAATGTCTGGCCTCTTTATATCTGTGATGATGGTGCAGTCATATTTTATAGGTAACATTCACAATCTTTTGGTTATTTCTAGTGATACCACATTTTTGTTGTGCATCTTGTTTTTCATAAATAGCTTTACAATTGTTATGATATAGAGCAGCCCTGACCAGTGCAAGCCATTTATTACATTCTGAAATTTCTAGTAGCCACATTTTAAAAAGTAGAATGGTGAAATTATTTTAATAAAGTATTTCTAACCCAGTACATCCAAAATATTATCATTACAACATGTAAACAATATAAAAATCATTTACAAGATATTTTACATTATTTTTCGTATAGTAAGTCTCCGAAATATTGTATATTTATTATACTTGCCTCCCATGTCAATTTGGAGCAGACATATCTCAATAGGCACACATGGCTAGTGGCTGCCGGATCAGACATTACAGATATAGAGGGAAAAGAATAGTCATTGGAGGCTGGCAGATATGTGTTCAGATTTAGCGTTGTTATTTACCTAGATCCTCATCTGTAAAATGGCAACAATGATTTCAACCTTGCAGGATTTTATGAGAATTAGGAACTATTGCATTTTAAAAAACTGGCCTAGTGCCTGTTATAAATAGATGTTCAATAAATGATAGCCATTATTATACTAATAGTAACATGGAAATTATTCTTTGCCATTTTTCGAAGTGAGTGCCATGTTAATATAATAAACACATTAGAAATCTAGGATATCTTAATATATGAGGTTATTTAACTTCAGTGGTGATAATCAGATTTCATTTTCTCACTGAGCAGCTTTAGAGCATTTAAGCATAAATTAAAGGAGACAGATGGCTCTGCTGGTCTAATATGTCATTAATATTTTAAACGTAGGGATAAAACAGAAGAATTAATGGAGTTGACAGATGAGCAAAGAAATGAACTGATGAAAAAAGAAAGCAGTCGACTCCAGAAGACGGGACATCGTGTAACGTACTCACCTCGGAAAGAAAAAGCACTAAAAATATATCTGGATGGAGCACCAAATAAAGATCTGACTCAAGACTGACTCTGCTAGTGTAGCATTTTCCCTGGGGGATTTTGGTTTTAATTAGACGGTTCACTGCTACTGTGTAGTGTGCCATTATAGCCGGACGTGGTTAGGGGTAACCCAGTGATACCAGCACTGATTGGACTGCCCTTCACCAATCAGAAGCTCAGTGCCCAATGGGCCACTGTTTTGACTTGGAATCATGTTGTGCACTATAGTCAAATGTACTGTAAAGTGAAAAGGGATGTGCAAAAAAATAAAAACAAAAAGCAAAACCTGCTACTAGAAAAGGGGAAAGGGGAATGAGTAAACTTCTTTTCTTGCAGACAGATGTGCACATAGCCGCTAGTCAAACCAGCCTCAAACAGGATGCTCATAGCTTAATAATAAAAGCTGTGCAAAGGCCATGAATGAATGAATTTCTGTTTATTTCACTTATACACACATTACCTCATTGACAATTCGGAAGTAAATGCAACGTGTGTTGACTCTTGGAAAGCAGCAAAAATAGGAGCAGAAGAAAGAAATTCTTAGAACCAGCCGTAACCCAGTAAAGAATCGTGAAGTTGTGTTTTTATTTTGTTTTCTTTTTTTCGAAGTATTAAGAACATTATTCTAGATCATCAAAACATTTCCTTAGACCACTCCCAGCAGGTGGCAGCTCAAAATTGCTGCAATACTGTAATTATAACTGATTGTACGTTAAGTTATGGATGTAGAGAATTCATTTCACTCATTCATTCAGCATGTAAATAAAATTGATCCTATTGAGTTATCATAATTGCAGTTCAGCTATTTCCCATGGTTATTCATTTCACATATCATTCATGATGTACATTTGTGTACATTGAGAAGTATAGCAGTTTATGTAAATGTAACCCTCAGTGGGGTTCCTCAGTGCTGGGTCCCATACGATTGTATTTGCCCTTGTTAATGAGGTTTTTCTGTTCAGCGGCTTCGATTTTTTCCTTTTTTACATTTATTTTGAAGATTTACTCCAAGTTTGAATCTTCTAAAACCCTTTTAAGTCCCACTTTAATTTTTGGAGTTGATACATAGTTACATGTAGTTTAACTTTGGGGAAACAACATCGTTTTGAATAAACTTGCTAGTAAGTCAGGTCATGACACAGGCTAATGCAGTCAACATGATTTCATTGCAGTCTATTCGAATCGGCAAGTTTTTGCTCTGCTAAATGCAACTATTCAATGAACATAATTCTACGTAAATTTTGAAAATGCCATCTAATTTATAAAAAAATCAATAAAAAGGTTTTGGTAAAACTTTTTCATGCCAGATGCTGTTTACAACAATGAACATGCCAATAAAACATTTGTTCATTCTGTTGTGTTATTTTGGTCATTAAACTTTTGTGGATGAAGAATCCGGGTTCAGAAGAGATTTGTTTTCTTTAAATACCACATTTTGTAATGTATATTGAATAATTATCTCATCTCTGTGGTAACGTGTTTACAGTAAAGTTCTCATAAGAGAGATGAAAAGATGTTAATATTTAACTTTGGAGGATCCTGTCGATATTTCAGAGTCGAAATTTTACCCTTTTTTTCCTTTTAAGAAAAAATTAGAAAATAGTGTTAGCAAATGTTGGTTGCAGTTTGAATATAATGATTGAGAGTTCCATAATATCTTAAAAGTCCCTACGAGGGGAAAAAAAATTTTTCTAAGACATTTTTCTCACTAATTTTTATTCCATATAAACTCTGTAGCATTCTGCTAAATTTGATGGCGGTAGTGTTCTGGGTTTGCATTAGTGGAATTGGTGGTGTTCTCAGAGGAAAACTTGAAGCATTTGTGATGAGTTGTTTTTTCAGATCATTTCGATTTTCTGATGTAACATGACAGCTCTTTGGTTCTGATGCAGGCCAGCTTCCTTGGGATATAGGGGTCAGTAAATGTGCTTTCTGCTTTCAAGGACTGACTGTGGAGCAGAGGAGGCAGATTTGTAAGTAAAATGGGTTTGGGGCCGTGTTTGGTTTGGTTTAGTGTCCCTATAAGAGGAAATGGTAGAATCTTCATACCTGCTCCTCATTCTGTGCCTTCTGCCCTTTTTATTGTTTGTTTTGTGTTTGCTGTTTCTAATTGCAGGTGTATTACAAATACCAAGGGTAAAGAAAATATATATTTCATTATGGAAAAGAAAAAGTTAAAGCTTCTTGCTCTTCAGTGCCTGATAGAGAACACAATGTTGCACTTGAATAATTTCAGTAAAGGGGGTGGTGATTTCAAAGTGGATTTGTGGCAGTGGGAACAGTAATTTGCGGGAAAGAGATTAATGTGTCAACCTCCCCCAGACTCAGAGAAACAAGTGAGCACCTGTAAGCCAAAGGGCACATTAACTGTGTGTTCCCAGGCCTGGGGCAGTGGAACCTGGTGATCACTCATCTGCTGAATCTTCTGAGTCTGAGGCAGGCCACATGCAATAAAGAGTGACCCTGTTCCCCATGGGTCATGCCAAGGTTTTGAAGAGTTTTTACTGTGGGGAAGATGAGTTTGTGTCAGCCAGGGATGCCCTGTGAGAACCAAGTACCTACATATCTAAGGCAGGTGCTGAAGGTCAGGGGTCCATTTTGGCAAAGAAGCCAGAGCTATGGTTTCAGGACTCTGCCTTGTTTATTTAGCTGGTCTGTGCAGTGTTTATTTAGCTGGTCTGAACAGAGGTTTGCTAGATGAACGTCTACTTCTCAAACGAAGTGTAAGTAAGTGATAGTAGCCATGACAAGATAAAAAGAGTGAGGGACGGAGCCCTATACTAACTACACAGTGTTTGGTAATCTCTTTTGTAATGGAATGGAAAGTACTTTAAAACTCTTGAGAAAACAGAAAGTACTTTAAAATTCTGAGGAAACGGGGGTGAACTATGCCACAGCTAGAAAACAATCAAGTAGGCAGGCTACACTGTTAGGAATGATATCTAGGCGGAGAGAGGAGACAGCTATAAACTTCCAACGTGGTCTGAGCTAGAGTGCACAGCATCAGAGCACTGCAGTGTTATTACTAAATCTGGAAGTGACCTGTGAATGTATGGAATACAATAAAATCTTTTATTCTGATTCATTCGCTAGTATTTCCTTTTCAATTGGCTGTTTTCCTTCTGAATTTTGTCCCTTTGTTCAGCATCAAGACTCTAACCAGCTCTTGCACTTGTGACTTGCAAATTGTAGTCTAGAGTATATGGAATAGAAGATAATCTGAATTAGCAAGTTTTTTGTTTGCTAAATAAAAGTATTCCATCTAAACAATTCTGTGTAATTTTTGCAAAACGAATCAATATTTTGGTCACTAGCAGTCAAAAGCCTTCTAGGGCCACAAATCCTTAAATCCAGTGCAAAATTGTGTGTATGTGTAGTTTTCTAGGGGTCTAGTAAATGCTTTTTAAATCAGGTTTGCAAAGGAATTCATGGTCCAAATAAAGCTTGTAGCCACGTAGGCTTGGTGTACATGAAGCTGGTGTACAGAAGATGCTCCTTCAATGTCGTTCGTATGGGGAAAGGGGTACTACGATCATTTGGTTAGATATAGTGTTAATTTTCAAAACGTGGCTTTCAGAAACAATGCTTGACAAAATCAAGAGTGCGTTAAATCATGTGTGTCTGTTTAGAAAAGAATGCGACAATCACTAGGGGCCAAGCTAGGAGGGCAAAAAAGTGTTAGGGAGGGATGTGCTCCCCCTTCCCCGTGATAGCACCACCACCTACCTCCCCCTCACCAGTTAACCTGCACAGGAGAAGCTGATCTTTTGACTGGTCAGAGTCTGAGAATTTACCAGGCCAGGGGATTATTTGTGGACCCAGGAGCCCTGCCTTAAAGGTGAGTACCGTGCTCCCCCTCTGCTGCCTTTGCTCCCAACCTGCCCCTTCCCCCAGTATAGAGGGCACACTTCATGTTCAGCCTTATAATGCTTTAAGCAACCCACTGAATTAGAAGGTATCATCTTGTTGAGATACAAATAATGCAGTGGTTCTGTTTTTCCAGTAACTATGCCAACTGTTTTGTGGAATGCAGTTTCGCACTGGAAGCAGACTTTGGGGGCAACCCTATAAATTTTAAGGCACTTTGCATTATTCAAACAATCTGACCTTGTTGAAGTTTTTTAGCCATTTGATTTAAAGCGCCTCCCCCCACCACACGCACAGTGGCTGCTGGATGTGCCACTCTGCTTGGAGAGGGAAGGAGGCTATGGTCAGAGCCCTCACTCCCCACTGGCTCTTTTCCACACCAGCTCTATAGATGGTGGAAGAGGGAAAAGAGCAGCCTTCTGTTGGTGGTGGTGAGGTTACTGTCCCCTTTTTACCTGGTCACCATGAACTCTCGTAGAAGGTAAGACGCCCTACGGGTCCTACCAGGCAAAGATTCAACTCCAAACAACAGTGGTGGTTCCTTATGAAACTTGACTATCTTTTGCCGACTTCCTGCTGGCAAGGGACATTCCTCTGAAATGCGTACCACGTTATCCCATGATGCCCTGGTCCCCACCAAGTCTTCAACCCTTAACTGCATGTTTCTTCCATGGCCCTGTCTCTGGGGCTGTGGGTGCAGTAGGAATCTATCTTTGCATCTGCCCTCCTCCACCTCACTGCTCCATCCAGTCGTCTCTCCCTGATGCTCCTCCTTCCATGGTATTAGTGGTAAGTCAATGTGTCCACCTTCTACACAACCATCCCCCTTTGAGATGTCAATGGCTCCCATACAAATTTTATTTTTTATTGAAGTATAGTTGATTTATATTGTGTTAATTACTGCTGTACAGCAAAGTGACTCAGTTATACAAATATATATACATTCTTTTTCATTATGGTTTATCACAGGATATTGAATTTAGTTCCCTGTGCTATACAGTAGGACTTTTGTTGTTTATCCATTCTATATGTACCAGTTTACATCTGCTAACCCCAAATTCCCAATCCATCCTTCCCCACCTCCCTCCCCCTTGGTAACCATGAGTCTATTCTCTATGTCTGTGATTCTGTTTCTGTTTCATAGATAGGTTCATTTGTGTCATATTTTAGATTCCACATATAAGTAATACGGTATTTGTCTTTCTGACTTCACTTAGTATGATAATCTCTAGTTGCATCCATGTTACTGCAAATGGCATATTTTTTATGGCTGAGTAGTATTCCATATGTACCACATCTTCTTTATCCATTCATCTGTCAATGGACATTTAGGTTGCTTCCATGTCTTGGCGATTGTAAATAGTGCTGCTGTGAACATAGGGGTGCATGTATCTTTTTGAATTATAGTTTTGTTCTGCATATATGCCCAGGAGTGGGATTGCTGGATCATACGGTAATTCTATTTTTAGTTTTCTGAGGAACCTTTGTACTGTTTTCCACAGTGGCTGCACCAACTTACATTCCCACCAACAGTGTAGGAGGGTTCCCTTTCTTCCACACCCTCTCCAGCATTTGTTATTTGTGAACTTTTTAATGATGGCCATTCTGACCGGTGGTACCTCACTGTAGTTTTGATTTGCATTTCTATAATAATTAGCAATGTTGAGCATCTTTTCATGTGCCTATTGGCCATCTGTATTTCTTCTTTGGAGAAATGTCTTTTCAGGTCTTCTGCCCATTTTTTTGATTGGGTTGTTTGTTTTTTTGTTGTTGAGTTGTCCCATCCAAATTTTATGAGTGTTTCTCTGAAAGTTCCTCCCATAGGTTTTAGCCAAAGGAATAAGTCTAATTTCCCCTGCCTCATAGGAGGTCAGACAGGGAAATAACCTGTTTTCCAAACACTGCCATCTCCCAAAAGGGGGTTTCTTACCACCTCTCTTGTCGTCTTTATATAGGGCAATTGAGTTGCTGCTGCTGCAGTGGCATCTCTCAGCAGCCCCTGTTATGAGGTGCCTAGCTACACAGCTGTCGGCCCTCTGACTTTGGAAACCCAATCTGGCTATCAAAACAGTCTCTCATCTAGTTGCATTTCTTGACTCTCTGGAGGGGATGCACAAACTACAGGAATACTTAACTGCCCTTTATCCCATGCTTCCCTCCCACCACAGCAGGTCCCTGGCCTCTCCCTTCAGCTCTCATCCTTCTGCCCTGCACCCCTTTCTCCTGATTGTGTCAAAAGCGCAAAGAACCAGGTTAGGGAGGCTAGAAAAGCCAGACACTGGGAGGAGTAAAGGAAGGGAGCAGAAACAGAACATGAAGAGGGGAAGCTGGGAAGAGTCAGCAGCAATCATTTTTGTTCCATCACAGTCCTCTTCCAGTTTAGTCTAAGGCCCTGTGGGTGGACAAGCCAGCCACTCACCTGGGCGGAAGGTGGAGCTCAGACTTGGAGCCTGCACCACACACTCAAACACTTCATTTTCTAATCTTGCTCTCCCATTGAGGGTGGGAAAGCGGGTGGGTTGGGATTCATAAAGCTGCATGTTGTTCCCCTCTTAGTTGTTTCTGGTTTCAAACAACAAAGACTAACAGCAACTTTATCTGTCATATTCCTGGTTTACTTTAGAAGGAGTCCAGAAATAGTTGACAGAAGGGCTGCTTTCCTCCTCAACGTCATCAAGGACTCAGGCGTTTATCCTTCTGAGGTACGTAGAATAACAGCCCACAAAAGATGTCCATATCCCAAACCCCAGACCCTCTGAATATTTACCTTACATGGCAAAAGGGACAGCAGATATGATAAAGATTAAGGACTTTGCCATGGGAAGATTATTCTGGATTATATATGAGTCACTGGAAGTGAAAAACCTTTCCCAGCTGCAGAGATGGCACCAAAAGACCCAACCTGTTACTGCTGGCTTTGAAGATGAAGGGGGCCATGAGCCACAGAAAGAAAGCAACCTCTAGAGGCTAAAAAGGGCAAGGATGTGGTTTCTTCCCCAGAGCCTCCAAGAAGAAGGCAGCCCTGCTGATGGCCTTGATCTTGATCACATGATCCCAAGATGGCTGCTGCAGCACCAAATGTCACATCCTAAACACCTGTGCTCAAAGGTAGGCAACCAGGGAAGGGGGTGGAGGGTGGGGATATACTTCCTGTAGGCCTCTTTCCTTTTGTCACTCAGGTAAAAAACCCTTCCCAGAAACTCTTTGGCAGCCTTCCCCTTACATTTCCAGGGCCCGGACTGGGTCATGTGGCCATCTCTAGCTGCAAGGGGGGGCTGGGAAAGCAAGTGTCCAGCTTTTTCAGCCTCTGTGATGGTGGGAGAAGCGCAAGGAAAGAGGGCTGGGATTAGCTGTCAGGTAATTGAAATGACAGCATCTACTGTGGCTTCCTTGGCAGGAACTCCAGATCTCGGGAAGGGCAGGCAGGAAGATGCAAGTACCAAACTCCACCTAACCTTTACGATATTCCACTTAGAACCGTGAGTAGAGGAGCTACACCAGCATCTATATGTGAATTTCAGCCAAGAATTTTGCCAAGCCTCTCATGTTCTTTTTGTGGCTATGATGACAAAGTAGAACAGGATAATATACCTGCATATAAGCTCCATGAGAAAGTGACCTAGTTTTTATGTCATGTACTACTGTCTCCCTGGCACCTAACGTAGGGCCTGACATTTAGTAGGTGCTCAGTAAGTTTTTGGATGAAATTTCAGCCTCTTCGCCAAACACTCAAATTTACCTTGCCTTCCAGCCACTATGAATTACTTGCAGTTCCCCCTATATACCATCCCTCCTCCTTGCCTCCCTCCCTCTGCCTGTAGCCCAGAATGCCCTTTCCTATTCCTTCTGTCCTCCTGATATACTATCATCTTGGAAAGCCAGTTCCCATGCCAGCTCTCCCAAGCCACGTGCTCCTTCGAGGATCCTGTAACGCTCTGTTCAGATATCGGGTTGACTGCTTTCATTTTGCCAGTGCTGTGTTTAGTGTATCTCCCTCATTAGGCTGTGATGCTTTCAGGGTAGGACCCTATCTGGATCAACTTGGTACCCCTAGTGCATATCACAGCACCTGGTTCTGAGTAAATATCTGTTGAGTAATAAAGATGTAGAGTGGTCCTGATGATTCTGGACATTGAAAACAGCTAATTTTAAGAGATAAACATCAGTATATCCTGAGCATACTGTATTAGATATTGTTTTGACTTCTAGCTCTATCACTTAATCTTTTTGTATCCATTTCTTCATCTGTTAAATGAAGAAAATATTCATGGGTTCAATGAAGATTGAATTCATATGGGTAGACTGTCTAATCTGGTGTCTATCAGTCACCCAGCTGACCTTCATATATAGTAGTTTATTATTATGGATTATTATGGTCACTGAAGATCTTACTGTGTTTGGCCCAGAACTGCATTTGATTAAAGAAGCCTCCCCAGAAAAGAGGCATACACATTCCATTTACTCTTTCAGAGACAATGAAGCACTGACACTCTTAAGGACTAATTCCCATCCCAAAATGGTTAACATTTCTAAAATATTTTGATGCTAAAAGAGGTGTGCTTCCATTGTCTGGAAAATTTGCTTTATGGAAGAACTTTTTATTTTCTTTTTGGACAATGCAGGTCATTTCTATTTTATGTTTTCTGGCTGAAAGGAATGTTTTCAAAGTCAAAAGGAAAAAGAAGTCCAAGAGCTACAAAAGAGTAGTTTAAGTGATTTATGCTTGATTTCTAAATGCAACATGTGTTTATACATAATTTAAAACTTAAAGAAAGCATGCTTATACAATTGTGTGTGACTTTAACATTTAATAACTCTGAATACGTGATAGAAACAGTCCATGACACTTGAAAATATCATTTATGGAACAGCATACAATTCAGTGCTCTTAGCTTGGATATTACAACCATATTTCACAAAGTCTTGCTTGGCTCGATTTTCTCCATGCAGTCAATATGGTCTTCAGTTGCTGGTAAGTGATTTTGCAAATTTCATTTATAATCCTGGCCCTAAGATTACCTAAGTACTGTTTCTGGCACATTAACTTACATATTATGCTCCGGTCATGTGTACCTTCAAAGTTACTGATATAACTGACTGCCACAGGGGATAGTGTCAATACCTCTGTCTCCACTGGAGTGATGGCCACCCACACTGGGGAGAACGCTGTTTTTCTAACAAACAGCAGAACTTTAATCTTACAGGGATGTGTGAACTAGTTTGACCTTAGTTCCAGGTGTGCCTCAAAAAAAAATCTCATTCTTCATCCTCGTAGCGGGTACTTTAGGTGGCACTGAGGCTGGTGGGGAGAGCACTGGGCTTGGAATCACACCTGGGTGACATCCTGCTCTGGTCTTCACTAGCTGTGTGACTTGGCAAAGCCACTTGACATCTCTGAGCCTCCGAGATCCTGGCAGACGGGGAGACCAATGCCCCCTTCACCAGGCTGTGGTGAGAGGACATGACACTGCTGCCCTGGCACAGAGGTAGGAGCTGAGTAACCCTGCTGAGAGGATGAATGCAGGTAACGTGGAGTGAGAACGTTTCACCTGCAGCAGCTGAGGGCAGCGCTTGCCTGTGCCCATGGGGAGAATGGCATGAAAGATTCACTTGTTGCATTTTCGCAGGTTTACGTTTGCAAAGCAGGGCATTCTTCTCCACATGTTTGAGAGTCAACATTACCCCAAAACCCATCGTGGGGAAATTCTGCATTCTTTTCCATCCCCTCCCCTCCAACTATTCTCGAGGCAATGTCACACAAAACGAAACGTGCCGTCTGCCAACCAGCAGAGGCGAAGCAGCCAATACTTGGACCAGTTTAGCAGCCCTATTCTACCTTCAGCCTCCCACACCCTGGTCTTCCCCGACACCAGAATTGTGGTGCATGGGGGAGGGGGTGGGTGCTGGGCAAGGGTGCAGCCCCTCATGTTGTTTTAAGCCAGAGGGGAAAATGTACTGGGAAGAGGCCACGGAATAAAAGCCTGGTGAGCTCACACCTAGGGACACAGCTGGGGAAATAAATTAACTACTTCTGTTGCATGTCTACCCACAGAACAGGCCTGGGTCTAAATCTCCTCTCCCTCCAGCAGCTCCGAAGCGGCCCCGAGCTCCCTGAGAGCCATTTCCACTGACAGGCTCCTCTCCAGGTTCTCCAGCTCCCGGCGCACCTCCTCGATGAAGCCGCCGTCTTCATACTCATCAGGGGCGTCTCTGGGCACCAGGTTTGCTCCGTCCTCATCGCGGCCCCCGACGAAGGTGGGCTTGCACACATACACCAGGCTGTGGCTGTGGAGGGAGGGACGGGGGCGAGGCCCAGGCCCCCAAACTGAGGCCCTGCTCTCTGCACAAGCCCAGCTCACCTTCACGGCACCTCCTTCTAACATCCTGCCTTAAAGCAGATGCTGAGGGAGGGTCACCTTTGGAGAATGTGCTCCAAGGTGAGCTCCCCCACGTCGAGCCACAGGTCTGTCCTCCTGTCACGGACCCTCTCTGGCAGCCCTGAGGACTTGGCGGTCTGAGAGTTTACAGCCCCCTGCCCACCTGGGCCCCCAGGCAGCAGCAGCCCCTGCTGCACCTATGGGGAGCCCTGGGCCTTGTGGGCCAGGGCCAGGGTTCTGTCTGTTTCCCCAGCCACCCTGGATCCTGCTGGGAGAGAAGGCAGAGCAGCGGCTGCTGAGTGAGATGCGCACGGAGAACTTAGCCTCTGAGCAGGCCTGGTGCTTCACGTCTCTCCACGGCCTCTACTCTGCTGGCCACTCTCCCGGCTGCCCTCCTACCTCTCTGACTGCACCTTCTCAGTCTCCTCTGCTCTTTCATTGTGATGCGCCTGGGCTCCCTCCACACCCAGTCTTTTTTAACGTCATCTACTGAGGAGGCTTCAACCCTCACACAGATGAACCCAAATCTGTACCCCTGGCCACACCTCCTGAGCCCTAGTCCTATAGATCCGCTATTGGACCCTCCATCTGGAAGACCCAAGGACACCTCCAACTAAACCTACCTTAAATTAAATCCACATCTTCCCCCCACCCTGCTCCTGCTCCTGGGTCCCCACTGGGTGGCACCTCATTTGCTCTCAGCCCCCGACAGAAAGGGCAAGTGAGACCTCACCTATGAGGCTGGCAGAGGAGGCCACTGGCACACGGGCATCGGTCCAAAGCTCCATCAGGCTCCAGCTCCCAGGTGATGAGATCCAAAAGCCGGCTGGCAGGGTCGTGGCAGAGCTCACCCTCCATGGGCAGGGGTGTGCACACAGGAAACAACAGACCTGGAACCAGTTGAGGGTTACCCCTGTACCAGGCAGGCAGGCAGGCACCAAAGGAAGGAGCAGAGAAATGGGGTGCAGCCCCCCAGCTTCCACCCTGAACCCCAAAGTGGAGGTTGGGATTGAAGAGGTGGAATGGTAGGAAACCAGAATGATGGCATGGGCTCAGGAGGGAACAAGCCGGGAGGGCTGGAGCAGTTAGGGAGGACTGCCTGGAAGAGGTGGTCTTGTGCTGGGTTTTGAGGCCAGAGGTATGGAGAAATTAAGAGTAGAAAAAGGCACTGAAGTTTTTTTTGGAGGGGCAGGAATTATTATTACAAAATATGTTTTCAAAGAGAAAAAATCTGGAAGGATATAGATAAGACCTTTGCTTATCTGTATCTTCCAGTTTTCCTACACTGAAAATGTATTATTTGTATAATTAAAAAATGAAAGTAACTATGTTTATATATATATGGGCTGGTGAGAAAGGTTGGGACAGCAAGATTCCCAGATGGGCCCAGGAGTAGAGAGAAAAGGAGGACAGGTAAGCTGGACCCGGCCGAGGTCTTGGAAGGCCAACTGAGGAGTGGAATTGAAGTGACAGGACAGGAGCATCCGCAGCTCCCAGAGGAATGATACCCAGGGAGCCATGTCCTTGAGGAAAATTGCTGGGGCAGCAGGTACCAGGTGGACTAGGGCTTGAGGGAGGGGTTAAGGGATGGTTTCAGAAACACCCGTGGATAGGGAGAGCACCTGAGCAGACCTCACCTGGGAAGGGCAGTGAGAATGAGAGATGGGAGTAGAAGGGGGCCACTCTCAGGAAAGCGGACCAGGGCCAGGTGCTACCCTGAGACCTGGGGAATGGGTGGAGTGTGATGGGGAGGGGGTGCCCTCATCCCACGCATCTGGGGGTATTCCTCCCTCCTTGGGCTCATGCATCCTGAAGGAATTTAATTTCCAGGCATCACAGGAGGAAAAGAAAAAGAGTGAGACAGAGAGCTGGTCTTCAGCCCCGGGAAGAAGTTGCGGTGCTGGGACACATACCAATGAGCATCGGGGACCCTGCCTAGGAGGAGGTCCCTGAAAAGGTGTGGTTGGCATGGACGGGGCCCCAGGAGGCCCAGTGTGCTAGAGCTTGGGACAGGGCTTGTCCTGCCCCCAGAGGGGAGCCCACCCACCTCTCTGGAAGGCACAGCACAGCCCCGGCTGGCAGTCCCTCTGGTTGTCACAGATGGTCCCGTTGCCGCCTTTGGTGGCCGTTCTGGTGCAGTGACCCCAGACGCACAGCTGGTCTCCACAACACTCGCTGTCCCGGGTGCAGAGCTGCAGCAGGGAGGGAAAACACAGGTGGCTCACGGACCTGAGGGAGCCCAGCCTGTCCCTGCCCCCAATCCAGAAGCCTGGAGACAGTGCAGGTCGGCTACCCCACATCCTCCTACTATAGACAGGAGGAAACCAAGCTCCTTGGTCTGGGGGTGTCTTAGGGAAGTCAAGGGGGTGGAGATGGGAGCTGGGCAGGAAACATGACACCTGGGGGAGTCCTACACAGCTTGAGATTTTATAAAGGATGGTTGCATCTTTTCGGTTCCCCCCCGGACTTGGCTTTGCCTCCTTTTCATTAGGTCCCTTATTAACGGTCAGGAAGGAAGATGGCTTATGGCCCACAGACGCAGGCAGCGGCGTGAATCTGATCAGCTGATTAAATTAAGGCCCAAGCCTGGACAGCCACAGGGACAGGAGGGCACTGGGTGCCTTGGACCTGGGGTCGCACGTGTGGAGTGGTGGCACCGAGCAGGCCAGGAGCTGCCTAACCACAGGTGGGGCCAGGCAGGGCGGCAAGAAGCCCTCTATTTTCCAAACTTGTTATCGTGCTGTGTTATTGCCTTAATAATGAAAAGGACCAGAAAAGCCCATATATGGCTTTGGCTAAAACATCTGTTGGGCAGAGGGAGTGTCGCTCTTCCCCGGCTTCCCGCTTCTCTGTGGAACCTCCATCTGGAACATGCTCTGGCTTCTTCCTGGGCCTCCTTCTGCCCTCTCTGAGCAGACTGGGAGAAAGATCTGGGGCGTGGGTTGCCCCTTCCCTGCCCAAGGGCTGCCATGGTGTTGCCGGCTGCATCTACTGGGATGGTTTTCCCCAGGGAAGGGGCAGGGTAGGGCCTCCTCTGTCCTCCCTCTGCATCTCTCGTATCTATGAGGCAGGCACTGGGGCCAGAAGCCACTGGGCGGGTAGGGTGACAGCAGGTCTGCAGATGGCTTCTGGTCACCCCAGGAGTCAGCCCCACTGGGCACCATGGACTGGCTGTTCCAAGCGTGGACACGGTGGGGCCCCATAGGAGGCTTCCAGGAAGCCCAGCTGAGAACTGGGGGCCACTGGCCTTCTCCCCCAGGTCCCCTTTTCTGGGCCCCCATGGCCCTGGCGCTGCAGCTCTGGGGGCCTCTGGGCACACTCACTGTCTGCTGGTCCCGGCACGGCTGGCAGGAGTACTCGAAGCTGGAAAATTGGCAGTACCTGCCAGGCCCACAGTCCTCATCAATGATGCACTCCTGGGAGGGAGGGGAGGGGAGGAGAGGAGAGGGGAGGGGAAGAGGGAGCAGCTTCATCAGTGAAAGGCAGATCAGCTGACCCGCGGTGCCCTGGAAGGGCCAAGCCCCACTTTATCCCGAAGTCTTAGCCCACAGGAATGGCCTCCAGACTCCTCTTACACCCAGGCGGCCCGCCGGGCTCTCTCACTTCAGCATCCACTCCCTCCAGGCTGGCGGGGGCCCTCACCCACCCCGCACGCCCGGGCTTCTGCCCTGCAGGATGCCACACCCAGTGCACACAATCGAGTCTGCGTGCAGCCCTCCCCCTCACACACCCGGGATGGGAGCACAGAGACTCAGCCATTCTTCAAGGAGGAGCAGATGGATTTAATAAGAAGAGCTAATGAGTTCCAGGCCCAGGTGGCTGCACAGGAAGGGCTGGGGTCCAGGCCCAGTAGGGCCCTGCTGACAGTGAAGGAAAAGTGCTGCAGAGGCTGTGCAGCTGGGGGGCTGTCGGGGGGCCTCCTGGGGGTCCTGGTCTGGGGTCCAGGGCTGCCTGGCAAAGGCAGCTGCCAGCTTTGAAACCCGAGGAGGGTGCAGCTGGCACTCAGCCCTCCAGCCCAGGTGCCTTCTCATGGCTGCCAGCCCTGCTTGGCCGGACAAATGGAGGAGAAAGGGAGAGAAGGGATCTGTCCACCCCAAGGCCCAGAAAAGGGAGGCCACTGCAGCCCGGCCACGGTCACCCGTCACTGGCAAGAGCAGGGCTGCTTTAGCTCCGGGCCTGCTGTCAGGCTCCGGCCTGGGAATTGGCAGCTTCAGAGGGAGAGGAGGGCAGCAGAGGCGAGAGGCATAAGATCCACCACTGACAACCCGTCATGGTGCCAGCCCCGGCGGGCTCAACGTCCCCGGTCTACCTCGTGGCTTCCCCAGCAAGCAGCAGGGAGGGATTACTTTCCCCATGCTATCAACCTGGAAACTGAGGCTCAGAGAGGCCAAGGGGGCCCCCCAAGATAGAACAGCTATTCAGGGTAGGGGGACCCTCTCCACCACCAGCCCTTGGCTGAGGGGGCCTAGGGCTCCAGATGTGGCCGTCAGGGACCCACGGATGAGAAACTCTCCTGAGGCAGGTGTTCTGGGGCCCCAGCAAACCTTATGGGAGGGTCTGGGGGAGGGAGGGACCTGCCTCCCCGCTCTGACCTGGGCATGCTCCATGCTGAAAGCAGGTGTGGAGCCGGACCCAGAAAGGCCTGGATGCGCAAGCCCTGGCCTAAGTGGCCTGGGCTGGTCCCTCCCTCTGCTCTGTGAGCTGAGGCACCAGTGCTAATGGGTATGGACAGGAGACTGTGAACGGGGTCTTCTAGGGACCCCCAGGGCCAGAGCATGTGTGTAGGCCTGGGGGTCAGCAGGGAGGCTCTGGCCAGGTAGCCTAGGGAATGAAGCTTTGTCCCTGGGAAGTGACAGGTGTCCCCAGGCCAACACTGCAGGCCTAAGAAGATGGGTATTTGGTTCAGGGCAGCTGCAGGCTTGGCCTCTGCATAGGACTGTTGCAACTCCCGCCCGGCACTGACCCCCAGCCTGGCATACCTCAGAGCATGCGGTCATGCTCTGTTCACCAAGCAAAGCTCACCCAGCCAGGAAGACCATCAGTCCCACTGGACACCATCTTCCAACAGCCCCTTTGAGCGATGACGGGGAAGAGGCCAACCTGGAGACGTGGTACCAGTCACCCCCATGTGCCAGGCTCTGTGCTCACCAGGGGCTCCAGAAGGGACCAGGGCTGACACCCAGAACAAGTGAAAAGTAATTTAAATCTCTACTGTAACCTCTCAAAAAGTGTCCAAGGGTAACCAAGCAGGACCCAATGGGGCCTTCCTGGGACAGACCCTCACCCCCACCCCATGTCCTCCACCTGCCTCTTGTTTGTAGAAAAACTTTAACCTCCTAGGCCTTCCCTGAGTTCTGAAGAAAAAATTTAATCAGAGAAGTGAGAAAATGCAGAACCAAAGGAAAACAGTCAAGCAAGACAAAACAGTGATAGTTTAGCCATTAAATATGTCCTTGAGCCGTTTTGCAGTTACTGAAACCCCCAGCAGGTGGAAGAAGTTAACTAGATGCTGATCACAAGCCCACGGACCCCAGGCAATTGGAACCAGAAGACTGATGATGTTGACTCCCAGTTACCTTCCCACCCATCAGAAGAATGTCCGCAAGCTCATCACGCACATGTGCAACTCTCTCCCTCAACCTGTCTTTAAAAACCCTTCCCTGAAAGCCATCGGGGAGTTGGGATCTTCTGAGCTTTACTCCTTGCTTGGCCTTGCAACAAACGCTGCACTTTCCTCACCACAACCCAGCATCAGAAGATCGGCTTTACTATGTGCAGGCAAGTGGACCCAAGTTTGATTCAGTAACAAAAGGAGAGCACACTGCCCACCACCCTGCAAGATGACCTAAAATTGCTCTTCTCTGTGTCTCCCCAGCGTCCCACGCATCTCGGCCCACGAGCCCCCTCCCATGGCTCTGGCCGAAGTTTCCATCACCACAGCAGTGCAGCAGCTCAGCAAGTAGGGTCTGCCCCCGCAAAAGGAATCGATCTTGTCCCTGTTCCCAACCCAGCAACCCTAAAAGGTCGGCTGTTTTTACTGGTGAGAAAACTGAGTCTCAGAGGGGCGGAAGGGCCGCCCAAATCAGGGGCTGAGCTGGGGGCAGGGCACTCAGTCTGTGTGACCCCAGAGTCCATAATAGCCTCAGAAGCCGACAGGTTTTTAAGTAAAGCACTCAGCCACCACGCCTTCCTCGACACAGACTCAACTCAGCCAGTTAAGCCAGAAGCGTCCTGACATTTCTTCCAAAACAGAATAGCAAGAGCATGGGGTGGTGGGGGCAGGAGGGAGGGAGTAGAGGGCCCACAGGTATCAAGGCCCTTCTCTGAACCCGGCCACATTTTGAAGCATTGGGATGCAAACGTGAATAGGAGAAGGCCTTTGCCCTCAAAGAATTTATCATTCAATTAAAAAAAAAAAATGCAACCCAGCAGAAAAGAGAGAAGGGTATGAACAGACAACATACAGCCAGTGAAACTGCTTTGTCTCTTCACGCAGAAAAGATATTCGAGGGGCTTCCCTGGTGGCGCAGTGGTTGAGAGTCTGCCTGCCAATGCATGGGACACGGGTTTGAGCCCTGGTCTGGGAGGATCCCACAGGCCGCAAAGCAACTGGGCCCGTAAGCAACAACTACTGAGCCTGCGCGTCTGGAGCTTGTGCTCCGCAACAAGAGAGGCCGCGACGGTGAGAGGCCCCCGCTCACCGCAACTAGAGAAAGCCCTCGCACAGAAACGAAGACCCAACACAGCCATAAATAAATAAATAAATAAAGATGTTCGATTTCACCAATAATCAAGAAAATGCAACTTAACAGAGCTGGATACCACGTTTTCACTTAGAACAGAAACAAGAAGTTTGATACTATCTGCAGTAGGCAGAATACTCCCCCCCTACCCCAATGTCCACACCCTCATCCCTGGAAGCTATGGACATGTCATGTTACATGGCAAGGGGACAAAGTCACAGGTGGAATTAAGGGTGTTAATCAGCTGACCTGACATAAGGAAAGAAGCCTGGATTTTCCAGGTGCACCCAGTGTAATGGTAAGGGGCTTTGCACGTGCCAAGGAGCAGCAGGGTCAGTGTCATGGCAATGCCACATGCAAAGACCCTCATCCCCAGTTATCCAGACCTAACTGGTTTTGACTATGGAAGGGCCATGGGCCAAGGATCAGTATTTCTCCTAGACCTTCCAGAAGGAGCCAATACTTTGATTTCAGTCCAATGAGACTCCTGTTGGACTTCTGATTTATGGAAATGTACGATAATAAATTCCTGTTTTTAAACCACTAAATATATGGTAAGCTGTTACAGCAGCAATAGGAAACTAATACATTGCATAATATCCCAAGTTGGTAGGGATTTGAGAAACTGAGCATTGCCAGATGGCAGTTAGGGGGTAATTAAAGTTGAAGTAGATGTTCTTTGCAGGCAACTCATCAGCATCTATCAAAAATGTAAATGCATAGACCCTTTGACCCAGTAACTCCCCTTCCAGGTGGCTATCCTCAGAAACACTCATCCAGAGGTGCAGACACCCAAGTACAGGGATGTTTAAGGCTATACGTCAGTATCATATTTGTAATCCAGAAATAATGGAAATGCCCAATAAGAGGGGACTGATTAAATTATTGTACAATCATTTCGTGGGAAAATGGCACCAGGCAGACATTAAAAAGAATGAGGTAGTTCTTTGCACTGTGATGTTTACAATCCATCAGTAAGTAAAACAAGCAAGTGAAAGAAGCATGTAATCTCACTCCTGTAGAGCAGAATAACAATACGTGTGACACGCGCCTGGACCCCGCACAGCGCCTGGCATGTGGGGGCACCTGATGGATACCGCTTAGTGGATGAAACCACTTGTATATTACTGGAGCAAACAGGCTAACAAAATGCTGACCGTTAGCATTGATCTGGGAACCAAAGCAAGAAAATATGCACATTCCATTAACTTGGCTTCTCATTCCCCAAGAATCCTGTAGACTTGGAATTTTTACTACATATTTCCCTTTCCAGATCTTTAATTTAAAAGATATGAGCTGTGGGGGCAGGGGCAGACTTCCCTGGTGGTCCAGGGGCTAAGAGCCCACGTTCCCAGTGCAGGGGGCCCGGGTTCGATCCCTGGTCAGGGAACTAGATCCCACACGCTGCAGCTAAGAGTTCACATGCCGCAACTAAAGATCCCACATGCTGCAACTAAAGATCCCACAATGAAAATCCCACATGCCGCAACTAAGACCTGGGGCAGCCAAATTAAATTAAATTTAAAAAAAAAAGATATGAGCTAAGAGCCCCTGCTGTTCACAATTCTCCATCAAGCAAAGAACAGCTTCATCCTCAGGAATATCTTCCTTTCCCTAAACTGACTCCTACGCAGAACAAAGCATTCCCTACAGAGTCACAATGAAGCAATTCATTTTTTTCTAGGTATGGAAAAATTTTTGGCATGGAACCTTGCCAAACACTTTTGAAAAATTCAGATACACTAAAGCAATGGTTTCCTTTGCAGACATGTTTCTGCTACCTGCCAGGGGCTCTGGCAGGTTAGTTCAGCATGACTGACCCCCAGGAAAGCTCGGTGCTTCTTTGTTAACGGTCTGCCAGCTCGCTTACTGTGGATGTGCATTCCCAGCAGCTAGAAATGCTGGAGATGCTCTTTGAGAATTGTGATCATACTGGAAACCTTGGAACTTCAAAGTGTAAAGAACCCCTAGAGGCCAAAAGAGCAGAAACTGAATTCTGGTTTTGCCACTTCACAGCTGTGACCTATCTCACCGGGCTGTGAGAATGCCAAAAAATTTTTAAAAAAGAAAGAAAAGAAAAAAATGAAGGGCTCATGTGAGCACCACGGAGCAGGTGGGATGAGGTGCTGGGGTGAGATGACAAGCTGAGCCTACACCAGCTGCCCACGGTGTTCTGGCACCAGGCCCAGGCACGGCCGGGTCACTGCTGCCGCCACTCAGCACCAGTTCTCCTGACTCCCCCCAACGCGGGCCTTAGTACCCACACTTCCCAGATGTGGAAACTGAGATTTAAGGTGAAGGATCTGTCCAGAGTCACCCAGCCCAGACGTGGCGTTGCGAGTCCAAGCCAGTGGGTCTGACCCTAAGGACAGGATCCTTCCATCTCCCCTCCTGGGAGGATCACCTCTCTCCCTTCAGCGCCAACCAGTCCCCTGTGCCTCAGTCCCAGCTTAGCAGAGCCCGCCTGGGACGAGGCCACAGGCCCCACACATCCCCGGAGACTCAGGGCCAGGGCCACGGCCCGTGGGCATCTGGGCCTCAAAGCTGGGTCACTTAGAGCCAGCTTCTTCGGAGGCTCCCCGGTCCCGGCCACTCGCTGTCTGTCCCCACCCCTCCCTCCCATCCTGGTGGGGAAGGCTGACAAACAGCCCAGAGGCCTGCTGTCAGGACCGCAGCCATTCAGAGGACGGGGGTGGGGGGGTGGGGGGAGGCTTTGTTGTTCCGAGGACGGAGCTATGTTTAGAAGGCGCTCTGCACAGCACTCTGCTCAGAGGCCAGCGCGGAGGCGGGACCAGCAGGGAACACGCTGGAGATCTGGCAGGATGCTAGGCCGGGAAATGGCCCTGGCACTTCGACACTACCATGAAATACTGGAAAATGGCAAAGGAGCCATTCTGCGTCTTTGATTTTCCATTTCAGAGTTTATCAGGGGAGGCAAAGGAAGGGGGAGAAAACAGCACAGGAACCCCGCGAGGCTTTCCTCGGCTTCTGTGTGGCGAGCGGCTGGGGGGAGCTCAGCTTCTCTGTGGCCCTCTTGCTGCCACACTTCGCTTCTCACACTGGCCGGGACATGTTGTTCATGGTCCCCGGGAATCCAGACATTCTTATATCGAGAGGCCTAAAGGAGGAGGCCACCAGGGGGGCCCCTGCCAGGGCTGAGGCTTTCCACAGGCTCCTCTCAAGCCCATCTTCAGGGGAACCAGCCAGGGCACATGAAATGAAGGCCCAGGGGACCTCCACCAGCTGAAACTCGCTGGCCCTTGGAGCTACAGCCCCTGCAGCAGGGAAGGTTCAGAGAGCACCTGCTTGGGCTTCCATGGCTCTCTCTATCCTCACAGCCCCGTGAGGTCACTTCACATCCCCCAGAACGTGCCCGGTGCAGAGTTGCCATTCAGTTAAAAATACATAGATGAACCAAAGACCAATCTCCACTTTGCAGGTAAGTAAACTGAGGCTCAGAGCCCAAGGTCATCGATGGAGTTGGAAACACTAAGATGTAAACCCAAGTCCATCAGACCCCCAAGCTGAGGCTCACTGACCTTCCACCACACCCTGTTGCCTCTGAATACCCAGGTACAGGTTGAATTATGCTCCCCCCAAATTCATATTTTGAAGCCCTGATTCCTAGTACCTGTGAATGAAAAATGTTGCCTGCCATATCAGTAAACAAAGGATGTTGCAGCCGTCAAGCCATCACATGACAGCTGCCCCGAACCATGAGCCCTGAGGGAACTCAGGATGGAGACAAACCAAAGGGGCTGCCCACTGCCAAGCCCTCAGCCACTGCAGTCACCCCCAACTGTGTACCCCGGGGGAATTCAGAATGGAGAAAAGCAGGGTACTGGCCCCAGACAGCTGAAGTGCACATCAAAGGAATGATTTCAGTGAGCCCAGACTCTTGCATCTTCCCATACATAGAACAGTGCTAACTTCCTTATCTTGAGATATCTGGTTTTCTTTAATTAATAGTAATCTTTTGATGTCCTGACTACCTGGTCTTCGTTACAAAAACTCCTATATATCCTGGCTCCACCCCCCCCCTCCGCCTTGCCTCTTCGGAACACTCCCTCAGAGTGATCTGAGAGTCCTCTCTTCCGGGCTTGAAGTCCTCATAATGTCCACCAAATAAAACATAACGTTCAAATTGCAGGTTGTGTTTGTTTTTTTTTTTCAGTCGGCATACCTCAGAATGTGACCGTATTTAGAAATAGGGTCATTGCAGATATAATTACTTAAGATGAGGTGATTAGGGTGGGCCCTAGAGCGATACACCTGGTGTCTTTATGAAAAGGGGAAATTTGGACACAGAGACAGACACTGCTGGAAGGAAGACGTTGTGAAGAACAGAGAGAAGATCTACAAGCTTGTTCAGCCCTCAGAGGACCCACCTCGGCCAACAGCTCGACGTCAGACCTCCACCCTCCAGAGCTGCGAGACAACACGTTTCTAGTGGGTCACCTTGTCACCTAGCTTGCTTTATTCTGGCAGCCCTAGGAATCTGACACCCGCCGCTCCCAACAAGCCTGTGGCCAAATCTCCTCTGTTTCAGACCTAACACACACATCCAGCCTCTGTCCCTGAGCTTCAAATCTCCCTCGGGGTGGGAGCCAGAGGTATGACAGAGGGGATGGGGTCGGTGGCGGGGGAAAGACACGGCACATTCTGAAGGATTTTTACCCCAGGGACTGGAACAAGGTTTCTGCGTTGAGCCCAGAAACTTTCAACCAGCAAGTTTTGGGCCCCAGGCCCATGCTCTGGTTACAGAGTTTGGATGGATGGTCCTCTCCTGGTCCCAGGTGTGTAGTGGTGGTGCCGGGCCCTAAATGCTCCTGGGATGCGGGGATGGTACAGTCTGAGATAAACAAATGTCCCTCCCAGACGTGGGGCTGTTCTCTGAGCCCCGGCCCTCCTGAGCAGACTGTGGGCACCAACCGTCCTCATCTTCCCAGAACTGGTGGGGCTTCCTGGGATGCGGCCCCTGCAGTGCCAACACTGGGGAAGTCCCGGGCGCTCTGGGAGCACACACCCTCACACCTCCCTCTCCGGGCCCTGTCGCTGCACTCAACGCACTCTGGTTACCCCATGTCCTTCAGCCCCTCAAGGCCACGTGGCACCAGTGTACCTGGGGTTGGCATGAGGGTGAGCTGCAGGCTTTGGGGCCCCAGCATGGAATTGAATATGGGTTCACTTACAAGCTGGGTGACCTTGGGCAAATTACTGAGCCTCTCTGTGCCTCGATTTGTCTGTAAAATGAGAATCCTCAAGAGGCTGTTGGACAGATGAAAAGAGATAAAATGTGCATGCTCTTGGAACAGTGCTGGGCGCCCAGGACTCAACCCCCAGGGCGCACCTCTGTCTGCGCTCGTAACTCACTGCAGGAGCTCAAAAGGTGACCGTGGGAAGCCTTGAGTAAGCTTCTGAGCTAAGTTCAGGCCAGCAGATCTCATTCTAGAGTGAATACCTGTCCTACTGAAAAGACCCAGAATGTCAGGTGCAGCCAGGGCTCTCCATCCATCACCACAAGACAACCTCCTGCTTCACCCTGGAGCCCTCTGCTGTGGGGAGACAGGAGGGAGGAGGACAGGTGCACAGAAGTACAAGGGCGGCCCAGGGATGCCCAATTACAAGAGGGCATGCAAGCAGCCAGGAGACACACGATTCAATCACCCTGGGTGCTAGGCATTTGGCATCCCTCATCTCATCTCATCGTCTTCCAAAGTGAGCAAGAGAAGCCCAACTTTACAGACCAAGGCAGTGAGGTCACTTGCCAAGGTCATGGGTAAGAAGTGGTAAGGCGGGGCACTCAGCCCAAGAGTTCCATCTGACCCCGACCCAGTGCTCTAGGGAGAAAAGGACAGACCCCAGCGAACAGGCAGCCTGGGGGCCCAGGCCAGGGGGCAGGAGGGAGAAGTGTGGGGCAGGAGGCCTCTGGGGGAGCCTGGGAGCTGCCAGCTCTGCCTGCAAGGGAGGGCAGGGTCTCCAAGGCTGGGCCCTGGTGCAGGTGCCCAGAGGGCTGGGAGTGGTGCTGAGAGCAGCGGGCAGGCGGCCTCCCCTTCCTTCTACAGGATCTCCAAGTCAGCTTCCCCTGTTCCTCAGACTCCTTTTTTGACCTTAAGACCAGGTCAATCGCAGGAGCTGTGACACTCATGCACATTTGTCTCGAACACAGCAGGGTGCCCCCAGCCTCTCCTCGACGCTGCCCTGGAAACTCTCAGCCAAAGCTGCAAACCTCACCCAGGGCTGTGGCCTGACCCATGCTGCAGGGATAGCCCGATGGAAAAACCCAGGCCAGAGCCAGAAGCCGACGCCAACTATCATTATCCTAAAGTCCCAACATCTGCAAAGGCCTGGGGCTCCGGGGCTGCTCCCACCAATACCTCTTCCCCAGTCACACAACCCGAGAAACAGGAAAATGTGGCCCCAGCTGGGCTCAGCACACGAGGTGTGGAGACCCATACCCCAGAGCCTGCGGTGCCCATATCACTCAGGACACGGTCCTGGAGTTCTCCTCTCCTCCTGGCCCCCAGCCGAGACCTCAGGCCCTCTGAGGAGACCGTCACACCCACAGGTCCTCAAGGACGGAGAGGGGTGTTCCAGACTAAAGCCTGTCCCACAGACAGGCCACAGAGACAGCCAGCCCCACACTCACGGAACTTCCCAGCACATTCTTTTAGCCTGAGCCATGTTGCCTCTGGGGAATTTCTACCCATATTTAATTCCAAAAAAAACTTATTCACGTGTCCAAGCTGTGTCTAACCAATTGAGTGTTGTCACCGCCTGGGTTAGAAGCAGTGGAGTGAGCCCTCCACCCTCTCCCCATCCACGTTTCTGAGGCTCTGAGTCTGCACGACCCCTACCTCCCATTCCGAAGGCAGACTTTGAAGGTCTGACCTTCACCAAATACACACGGGACCCAGCTGGTGCAGAAGAAGCCTGCTGCCCAAGCCGTCAGGAGCCTAACCGTAATTGTTCTGAGAGCTGCCCCAGCAGAGGGGCCCTGGAGGAAGCGGAGGTTGGACTAATTCAATCATTGCCAGATTGGAGGAGACAGGCGGCCCTCCAGGCCCAGGGAGCATCCAGACCGCATCTGTGACGGTGGCATAATAACAAAGTGTGACAAGGGGAGAAGTGAATAAAAAACAGGTTATGTCCCCCTGTGACCTGAGAGACGGGGGCCTGAGGTTCCGGCACGAGGAGCTCTCTGCCTGCACCAGGCAGCACCTGGCACCGTGAACTGCCCCCTTGGCTTGAATTCTCACTCCCCTAGCAACCCTCAGACAACCAACCTGGCTCCTCAAGGCCCTGACACCAGATGGGGGGTGTCCTGGATGGGGCGCCAACATTCCTGCCACTGCAAAGATATGTTCCTCACCCGTGCAAACCAATAACCTACACATCAGTGAGGTCTGAGTTCAGTTCACAAGAGGGCCAAGGATGTCCCGTGTCTGCATCTGCAGGGCTCAAGGGTCCTAGCAAATTCACCCAGGTTGTGAGTCCCCGTGAGACCTTCACCCTGAGGACACTCCATCTTGTAACTCATTGTCTTCCCACGACGACCCGAGTCCAATCTCTGCACAGCACACAGAGCCCTTCACGGTCAGTTCCCAACCTGCTTTCCAGTCCAATTTCCTGACCTCCCCAAGACCCGATTTTGGTCACTGCTTCTAGAATGCCCTCACTTCCCCGCTCTGCCAATTCATCTTTAAGGAGCAACACAATGTGTCCTCCTCAGACACATTCCTGACCCTCCCCACTGGGCAGCGAGGGCCTGTCTCCCGGGAACCCCTGGCCCTCAGTACCCACCCCAGTGAAAGCCGGGTGAAGAGAGGAATACGTTTGGACTACAAAGACCAACAGGCATTTATAAGGCTTGCCAAGACTGACACTGGGAGAGCCAAGATTCAAACTGTGGAGGCTTCAAGTGTCTGTAATTGGTTTTTCTCTCTGAGGAGTGACCCTGTCCAGCAGCAGTCAAGGTGGCCGGTGGCTGGCTGGTCATTTGTGTCTCTAGGCAACCCAAGGCGGGACGTGCCTCAACTCCCAAAGCCCTCTGAGGCCTTCACTTGAGTCACTGGCCTCGTCTCACCAGAGCACTTACAGCATCTTTGGATTGTTTTTTGAAATAGGTAGCTGGGGGGACTGAAAGGGCAGTCCCTCAACTATCCCACCCAACCTAGGAGAGCATCTAGGCTCACCTTTTTTAAAAAACTAATTATTTTTGGCTGCGTTGGGTCTTCGTTGCTGTGCACGGGCTTTCTCTAGTTGCAGCGAATGGGGGCTACTCTTCGTTGCGGTGCGTAGGCTTCTCATTGCAGTGGCTTCTCTTGTTGTGGAGCACGGGCTCTAGGCGCATGGGCTTCAGTAGTTGTGGCTTGTGGGCTCTAGAGCGCAGGCTCAGTAGTTGTGGCGCATGGGCTTAGTTGCTCCACAGCATGTGGGATCTTCCCAGAGCAGGGCTCGAATCCATGTCCCCTGCATTGGCAGGCGGATTCTCAACCACTGCGCCACCGGGGAAGCCCCTAGGCTCACTTTTAATGAATCTGATACAGTGATGCTGCGTGACTTTCAAGGCTGGGTCATGAGAGGCAACAGAGCTTCTGCTTCGCTCTTTCCCTCTTCAGATGCTTGCCCTCTGAACCAAGGCTCCACCATGCTGGGAGGAAGCCCAGGCTGTGGAGAGGCCGCAGCACCAGCCAATGTCCCAGGTGACAGCCAGAAGCATGAGTATGAAGAGCTTCTAGATGATTCCAGCCTTAGCCACTGAGTCACCCTGGCTTCAAGTCAGAGCTCCCAGACTCTGGAGCAGATATGAACCATCTCACTGAACCTCGTCCAAATTCTTAGCCCCTAATCCACGAGCGTAACAAATGATTGTTTTACACCAGGGAGACTGGGGTAACAGATCACCCAAGCACAGCACATCCCAAACTTGCCCTTTGCCTTGCCAATCTTCCCGCCTGGCACCCTGGTGATGATCTCATGGCTCAGTGGGTAATGCCGGCGTCTATACAGGGCTTGCTCCCCTGCTGTAGGCAGACAGGAAGCATGGCAGGCTGTGTCCTCAGCAGTCTCGGGCAGTTGTTTAGAGCGAGGAGGCCAACTCCATATCCCTCTGCTTGGTCACCTGCCTGGTGGCTGATTCTGCGAACTCCTTCGTCTCCACTCTGACACTCTCTGGCCTCGGCCAGGCTATGGCCTCCTTGGTCTTCTTGGCTGCTCTCCAAGCCAGACAGGTTTGATGTCATTTTCCTTGGCTGGACATCTCCCCTCACTGTTCAGGAGTCCAGCAGAGCTAGAATTCCTGTGAATCCAAATGACTTTGCATAAAATACCAGTCCTTGTTGATGGTGAGTCTCCAAAGTAGCTGCTGACACTGCTCCCTGTGGCCCTGGTTGGTCTCTGAGGTAGAGGCCACCCCCCCATCCCAGCCTGGACCCCGTGGTACTGGCAGGGGAGTCCACGGCAAGGGCCTTACATCTTCTCTCTTTTAACATAAACATTCTGAGCAATGAATGGCCACCGGAAGCAACATCTGGGACGTGATGGTGGGTCCTCCGGGGCTGTGCTGTGTCCCAGGAGACCAGGAGCGCCCCTGGACTCCACTGCGTCGGGGGCCTCGAAGGAGACACACGAAGAGATACCTTTGGGGAAGTGTGAGCAGCCCTCCCTGGAGCAGAGGACGGCGTCTCCCAGGAGGGATCTGGGTGTCATGGAAGGTCTCCCAGGAGCCAGCTCCCGGGCGTCAGGACAGGAGTGTCAATGGGAAGGCGCGTCTCGGTTCTTGTTTCCACCAGCTTCTTGGCACCGGGCCACAGCACTGCTTCTGCTGTCCCCTCAGCCACCCTGGGCAAATTTCCATCACCTTCCTCTTTCTCCTTTCCTGGTTCAGGGCTGAAATTGCTGTGTGGCTCACGTCTTCATGCACATTCTGTATCCTCTCGCCTCCAGTCCTGCTGGGGCCTTGGCCACTTTCTGGGACACTTGCAACCAGAATCAGAGGTCCCGTCGGTGCTGGTACCTGCCCCAGACAAATAACGTTCAGCCATGGAGGGTGGCGAGCCGCTGCCGTGGCAGAGGTGTTCTGGGCCTTCCTGCGTCTGTGACTAGGGGAGGCCACGGCCAGTGCCAGTCACAGGCGAGGAGGATGCTCGCAGGGGGCTGCAGTGGGTGGGATCCATTCGGGGCCTGTGGGGACCAGAGATCTGTGTCCCCACCCTCACACAACTCCTCATACAGGCCCTAGTAAAATCACCTCGCTTTCAAACAAAGCAATGACCAGGATGAAACTTAAATCGCATTCACATTTACCTGCACCCAGCTAAGGCCGGTATGGTTCACACGATCGTGTGATTCCTTCATTCATTCACAGGAAAGGATAATGCAGGAGATGGAGGAGGAACAGAGTAGGTTTCAGGGGCAGGGTACGAGCGACTGCTTAGGCTTTCCAGTAAGTAAGCTAGTAGCTTCTGAGAGTGTCTCTACTGCTCAGTTACATTTTGATTCTATCTAAGACCCTCCCTCCATCACTGGGGATAGATGGAGCTTCTCCATATTTACTCACTTGGTTTCTTTTTACTCTTTTCACATGAGTTAGTGAGCTGACTCCGCCTAACCCAACCCCTTCAAATTGTTTTCCTTTGCCTTGGGAAGAAAGTCATGAATGTGTCATGTCCCAAAACACTCTTGGAGAGGGTGCCTATGTGAGATCCAGCTGCTCAGCGTAAAGCATTCTGAGGCCCGGTCCCGAGGTGCGCGTGCTGGAGAGAACGGGGGGGTGGTGAGGACTAGCTCGTCTTCCTTCTCTTGTCTATCCCAGTGGCTCAGGGCTGAGTCTGCAGGACAGCGGGTCAAGCCTTCTCCAAGGAAGAACAGACTATGGGGGGTGTGTATGATCCCTCCCAAAACATCGAAAATCTCCAATGGGACGTCCTGTCTGTGTCCTCAAGCTGATCCACTGGTGAAAAAGGCCTCAGAGGGAGGCAGAAGTCCGGAGACACGTCAGGAGGTGGCTCAGGCTGCCAAGCCCCAGCCAGGGCCTCGGGCCTCCCCAGAGGAAGACTCGCCTCCACCGGAGCCCTAAGCGGCAGGGGTCTGCAGACTTCCCACCTGGCCCACCTGGTGTCAAACGGCAGATCTGGGACCACCTGCACATTCCAACTCTGAGATGGACCCTGACCCTGCATTTTCAAGAGCCCCGCAAAGCCGGTGATCAGAAGTTTTTCAAACTTCAGTTTCCTGCGAACAGGTCTGCGAAGCCCTTAGGCTTCAAATACCTGAACGGAGGCTGGCGTTACTGGGGTCTGGAGGTCACGTCCCATCCACAGTGGGGGCGACCCCACCCCAGGGAATGCAACAGACAGATCCCCTTCAACAACCTTCCCTCTGCCAGGGAGGCCACGTCTAACTCTGAACGACTAAGAGGCCCCAGTGTGGGCACTGGCCCCTGGCCTTTTTAAAAACAGGGTCTTAACATTTTTCACGCCATGGACTCCTACGACAGCTTAACGAAGCCTACAGATCCCTTCTCAGAATAATGCATTAGGTAAATAAAGGAAAACACACAAGACTACAAAGGAAAATGACTGCACTGAAATACAGTTATGAAAATATTTTCAGATACAGTGTTTTATGGGCTTCTTTATTAACACACTGAGCAGTAGAACCTACCGGCTGGTCTGACAATAACCTTAATTTCTAAGTAGTGATGAGTGTAAATGCTGTTTCAAGTCATCTGCAACAGTAGTGAGAGAGCACAAAAATATGCCTGACTGCGACCGGTAACAAGGGAACTGCTAATGATACTGTGGTTTGTTGCCTACTTTCAAGATTGAAGGAGGTACCACTTTGATTTAAAAGTTGGTGAAAATCAAAGTGCGCTTCTTTTCCATGAGTTCTGTCCAGGTTAAGAAGGTGATTCTAATGCATGTCCAAGGTTAAGGGCTACTCCTTTAGTGCCTCCCGTCTAGCACCCTCTTTAAAAGATACATCTCAAAGGATTCCTTCAAGTTCTTTAAAAAAAAAAAAAAAAAGATGAAGAAAATGTAAAGTAACAGAAAACAGAAACAAAGTTGTTCCCCCCATGCAGAAAAAGTCACTTCCCCAGGCAACTGCTAGGCCATTGGAAGGGAAAACAGCCTGGCATCCCCCCTGGGCCTCAAATGGGTTTCTAAAGCCCTTGGTCCCCGCCTCTTTCCTGCTGTCAGCAATTATGCTCTCCCTCCCCCCAACAATCCCCACAAAGTTCACCACAGTGAGGACTGAAAAAGGGGCTTGTGGAATTGTTAAGCCTTCCAAGTTGGACCATTTGTGCTAATGAGCTTGGAAAAAGCCGAAAAACACATGCTCTGACCTCGTTCTGCTCACAAGTGGCCTCATCTTATTTTGCTTCATCTTCCTGCGATGGCAGGGGACACAGAAAGCTACAGCTCTAAGGGGGAGGCCGTGGGCCGTGGTCTAGGGAGAGTGGTCTGGGCACACCTAGGTTTTCTGCCCCATACACCCTGGAGCCACCCATCATCATGATGGCCCCAGCACTGCCCGCCGAGGTGCCGGTGCCGAGGAATCCACCCCCATCACCAGGTCTGCTCCAGCTCTCCAAGCCGAGACCCCGGCCACGGGCTATAAAAGGGACACACTACCCCTACGGTGAGCCCCCAGGTCCACTTCCTTCTCAACACTCCTTGCTGGGTAAGTCATTTAACATCACTGGGCTGCAGTTTCCTCATCTGAAAAATGGGAATGACAAACCCAAACCAATTATGTTGCTAGGAAGATTAACAGCGATACGGGTGTCCACATATCATGGCCTGGACCAGACCTTCAGTTACTATTAGTGACCTTCCCATCTGCCCCTTCTGTAAAGTAGTGTCTGGTAGAAGAAGGCTAGGCTTTGGAGTAAGACAGACCTATTTCCAGATCCTAACTCTGCCACTTACTAGCTGTACAACCTTGGCAAGTCACTCTGTGCTTCCTCATCTTTAAAGCAGGGCTGGTACCCCCTGTTCTAGGTGGGTTTGGTTAGAGTTAAGGAAAATCACTTCTATGAAATGGTCCACAGTACCTGGCACATAGTAGATGCTCGAGGAATATTAGTTCTCTTCCCTTTCTCTCCCCCTCCAAATCCTAGCAAAGCTATCGGGGAAGGGAACAGCTCCGCCAAGGCAGGCACCGAGCATGACTTTGGTTTAGCCTTTCTGCAGGGTGTGTGTTCTCCCTGGAGAAGGTGGTCCCTGCAGACATCATGGGGAAAAAACAGGACCCCAAAGCAATGGGAAAAGCAAAAGGCTACTGGGAGGGGGGTGGGAGGCTGACCGTAAGGCCTGCTTCTTGCAGGGCCTGAGAGGGATGGAGTCTGTTGGCCCCTGGCCACTTTGAGCCACTAGGGACCCACTGGCCTGGGGAGCAGGCCTCCTCAGTCTGCGAAGCAAGATGTTTTTCCACCCTGACTGCTACTCACCAGGCAGTGGGCTCTCTCTGCTTTTTGTACCTGCTTCCTCTTCTGGGAGGCCATGAATTATGAGACTATGGAAAATTCAGACTGTGGCTGTATTTTCCACATCACATCACTGAAATGTGTCAGTGGCCAAACTTCAGATACAGGTGCCGGCCACCCACTTAAAATGCTCCTCCTCGGTGGTTTAGAACGTCCCCCTTCAGGGGCACGGGTCTCATACCCGACCAGTGGTGAGAGCAGAAGAAATCGGGTGAGAGATGCCACAGTTTCCTAACCCTGATAGCCTCTCCCAGTGACCCCCAAGGGGCTCTGCCATTCTTGGGAGGGAAAGAGCCCTGTGTTTATGGCCATGCAGTGGTCCTTTTGTGATTCTGATTCTTCATTTTGAACATTTGGTGGGGGGTGTTCAATGACTCTTGGTATAAATGACAGGAATGGAACCAGGTGGTGGAAGGTTCGCAATAACTTCTTCAAAACCACCTCAAATTATGGCTGCAAACTTCCATGACTTTTTCTATCAGAAATATATCTTTTTATGGAAAAGGCAAGTTTATACCTGGTTTCAGAGGAATAGGAACCCATTTTACCATTCAACCATCTACCATGACTTTGGGAATTTAACTTCTCTAAACTCCAGTGTCCTCATCTGTAAAATAATACCTACTTCCGGGACATCCCTGGTGGCGCAGTGGTTAAGAATCCACCTGCCAATGCAGGGGCTGCGGGCTTGATCCCTGGTTCGGGAAGATCCCACATGCCATGGAGCAACTAAGCCTGTGCTTCACGACTACTGAGCCTGCGCTCGAGTCTGCAAGCCACAACTGCTGAGCCCACGTGCTGCAACTACTGAAGCCCGTGCGCCCTAGAGCCCACATGCCACAACTACTGAGCCCATGCACTGCAACTACTGAAGCCCGCACGCTCTAGGGCCTGTGTGCCACAACTACTGAGCCCGTGTACTGCAACAAAGACCCAACGCAGCCAAAAAAAAAAAAAAAAAAAACCTACTTCTCTGTTTTATAAAAATTAGAAAATAAAAGATGTAAAGATACCTGGTGTACAGCCCAGCAAACAGTAGGTGCTCAATAATGTAGATGAACGAATGAAGGCAAGAAAAACACAAAGAGGACCATTTTTTCAAGCAAATAAAACTCATCTACGTATTTGTAGCTCTTTGCTGGGTCTTATCTTCAAGGCCTGCTGCTTCTGTTTACAGTCCCCAGCTTACTCCTTGGTCATACAGCTTTCATCTGTTAAACGTGTTCATTCAACTATTAAGCGCCGATCCCCTGTTGATACAGAAGTAAACAGAACAAAGCCCCTGCCTTCCCAGGGCTCACAGTCTTCTAGATACTCTCCTGGCCACCACTTCATCAACTTCGGATGGCTGCTCCCTGAGAAGCCCTGAGAAGCCCCTTCCCCAGCAGTCATCACCATCTTCTCAGCATTAGGCAGACCATCTCCCCGGTTACTAATCTTACTAGGTATCACAAAACGGTGACACCAAGGCCCTGCTTCCCCAACAGGAAACTCCATTATCAATGGCTGCTTGAAGTGCTGTGTTATCTCAAGTTCTGAAGCTCCATCCGGGCTCATTAGGAAATAACTGCTATTGATTAGTCGTGTCTGCTATGGGCGTGGCAGTGGGGAGGATGGCAGTGTATGTGCCCCATGTTTTCAACCCTGGTCTACAGGAACTCAAAGGACCCTGTGAACCCTGCCATTTATAATTCTGTAACTCAGTGAAATCTTGCTTTACTACCTTTGGCACAAGACCTGTCTTCACACAACAGCTTTTTCATCCGTTTGGTCTAGCACCTTAGCCAGTATCACCTGAGAAAGTTTCTCAGTTACTGGGTTTCAAGGGACGGCAAACCTACAACAAAATAAATACATGTACTAATGTATCACCCTCATATTTGGTAAATCACTGCTCCTAGAGGCCCAGGAAATTAGCTCAGAGAGGAGAATCTATTTGTATTGAACATCTATTAAGTGCCGGACACTTTCCATACATTGTCTCCTCCTTCTGAAACACCCTTAGGGCAGTCACTAACTCCTCCTCTCATGGGGCAGGAACCAGTGCTCAGAGCAGTAGGGGAAGCTGCCCAGGGAGCAGGGATCCCAACCCCTGGCACTCCAGACTCCAAATCCCACTGCTCTGTGTTCCCATAAAATGTACCCACATGTCTTGTTTATTCTTTCTCTTCCAGGGGGTGGAGGTGAAAAGTGAAACTGACAGTGGGTCTAGACAGAGCGATGAGATCTGGGCAAACGTTTAGATGACTCAATCCTCATCCATCATTTTTCCTACAGTCTGCTGGGCATAGGACCAAGAGAAGACATTCCTGCCTGACTTGGGAGACCAGCTCAGCTCACCAGGTTTGGGGCATACTGTGAATTCCCTGAGAGCATTAAATACATACCTCTGCATCCCAAACCTTCATCCTGACCCAGTTCCCTTCCACTGGCTCTGCCTATGACCCCAGAGCCCCTGTCCTCTGGTCCTCCTCCCAGGAAACCCTCCCGACCACCACAAAACCCTCTCCCTGGAGGCCTGAGCCCCCGCCAGAGCCCCCAGGAGTCTGCAGTGCCCCGAGGGAAAGTGGGAGCTCCTCGAAGCCTCAGGGATCCTTTCAGGAGACACGGTGCAGGATCTCACCAAGGAAGGTGTGGATGGGCAGGAGATTCCTAACGATCAGGAAAACCACATCTTTGGATCCTAGAAATGAATTTCCAAGGAGGCAGCCTGAGCCTGCCTACACCCAGCCGGGGACAGGGGGACGTTTTCAGCATGTTGGCTAGAGGGGGGCGTGAGTTACTGTTTACTTACACCTCTGGTTAGTGGTGTCAGGTACCCCTCAAAGACACCCCCTGAGACGATGGCTGCCATACTGCAGAGGCTACTGGTGGGACCAGTGTTGGGAAGGCACTGCCTTGACCTAGGGCAGCAGAGCCCAGGGATTTTGGTACAGCCCTTCAGCTTACATTGGGCCCTTGGGTTCTCTAGTGCCTACAGTCACAGAAACCAAGAGGTAGCAAAACACCCCCATCTCACGCTCCACTGGTGGGAATGTACAATGGTGTAGCTGCCGTGTAAGAGTATTGGCAGTGCCTCCGAAAATTAAAAATAGAATTACAATATGATCCAGCAATTCCATTCTGGGTATATACCCCAAAGAATCGAGATCAGGGATTCAAAGAGAGATTTGTACACCCATGTTCATCGCAGTAGGATTCACAACAGCCAAGAGATGGAAGCAACCCAAGTGTCTACTGACAGACGAATGAAAATACACACACAATGGAATACTGTTCAGCAAAAAGGAAGGAAATTCTGACACATGCTACAATAT
Source organism: Stenella coeruleoalba (assembly GCF_951394435.1). NCBI lineage: Eukaryota > Metazoa > Chordata > Mammalia > Artiodactyla > Delphinidae > Stenella > Stenella coeruleoalba. Next base: position 43,448,421 of record NC_137154.1, on the reverse strand, counting down.
GAATGAACCTTGAGGACATTATGCTAAGTGAAATAAGCCAATCACAAGAGGACAAATACAGTATGATTCCATTCATATGAAGTATGTAGAATAGGCAGATTCATAGACAGAAAGTAGAAGGTTGGTTGCCAGGGGGAGGGAGGAACGGGGAGTTATCATTTAATGCGTACAGTGTCTTAGTTCTGCAAGATGAAAAGAGTTCTGGAGACCGGCTGCACAACAATGTGAATACACTTACTACTGAACCATATGCATAAAAATGGTTAGGATGGTAAATTTTATATTATTTATTTTTTACCACAATTTTTAAAATGTTCCATTAAGAACATGGGTTTTAAAGGTTTGGCAATGGATAAGACCTAAGTAATTTGTTTGTTTTTTTCTCTTAGTACTGGCTTTCCACCTAGCTCTGCTGTTTAACTTCTCTGAGCCTCAGTTACTTCATCTATAAAATGGGATCAAGAGTGTATGTGCCCTGCATGGTTGTTGTGTTTATTATGTGAAGGGAAGCTGGCTAGATCCCAAGCACAGTGCCTGGCACACAGCAGGGGCCCCATCAATGGCAGCTCTTATGTTCATCATCGTCTATTACTATTATTTTCATTATGATCATTAATTATTACTGAGTCCTGGATGACATCACAGCACTGATGAGCTGGTCTGATCGGTTACCAGGATTTACCCTGAAAAGGAGAAATAGGTGGCTTTGGAGAGAGGATGGCTAATCTGATCACTTTCTGAGTCTCAGTGACCAAACAAGGGAAAGTTGTGGTCCTTGATGTTATTTTAAAAATAAATTGAGGGGCTTCCCTGGTGGCACAGTGGTTGAGAGTCCGCCTGCCAATGCAGGGGACATGGGTTCGTGCCACGGTCTGGGAAGATCCCACATGCCGCGGAGCGGCTGGGCCCGTGAGCCATGGCCACTGAGCCTGCGCGTCTGGAGCCTGTGCTCCGCAACGCGAGAGGCCACAGCAATGAGAGGCCCGCATACCGCAAAAAAATAAATAAATAAATAAAAAATAAAATGAGGGGCTCCCCTGGTGGCACAGTGGTTGAGAGTCCGCCTGCCGATGCAGGGGACACGGGTTCGTGCCCCGGTCTGGGAAGATCCCACATGCTGCGGAGCGGCTGGGCCCGTGAGCCATGGCCGCTGAGCCTGCGCGTCCGGAGCCTGTGCTCCGCAACGGGAGAGGCCACAGCAGTGAGAGGCCTGAGTACCGCAAAAAAAATAAATAAATAAAATAAATAAAAATAAGATGATATGGACTCACAAGCTCTGTGAGTTTTTCAGAACTATGCCAAAGATCAAGGACGGGCAGAGCTGCAGATCTTACAGTCAGCCTGAAAAAGTCCCAGGCTGGTCTAGAAGGATCCCCAGGCCCTAATAGCCAAGGACAGCCACCCACCTGCACAGGGAGCTCTTCAGCCCCTGACATGCTTGGGCTACTCAGAAGCCACAGAAATAGGCTTGTCCTGCAGCGTCAGCCTAATGAGATTTCAAGTTCAATCACTGTTGTTTATTTGACCTGCCTATTGGCACCAAGCAAAAGCAGCGTGTTCCACTTCTAAGACTCCAAGTTTCCAGACTCCAAGCCCCGAAGCCAGGCTTTTTGCAGGGCACAGACGGCTTGGTCTCGAGTTTCACATCTCTGCCATCCAAACCACATCTTCCTGGCTCTGTATCCCGGGGATTGCGTGGAGCCCCCCTATACTATACCGAGGCAGGGTATGTTCCTAACTCAGCATGTATTTCCAACTCCTTGGCTGGGCTCTCGAAACCCTTCCTGATCTAATTCCTGCCTCTCCCCAGCCTCATCTGCTACTCCCCCAAGCACACCTCCACCTCTGGCATTCTAAACTATGCAGTGTTCCTCACACATGTTCCAGTTCCACCAGCCTCCTTGACTGTAAACAAAGAATGCTTCTGCAAGGAATGCCCTTCCTCCTCACAACTGAGAATTCCTCGACACCGTTCAAAACACAGCTCAACTGCTACCTCTTCCAGGAAGCCTGCCAAAATGTGTGAAGGGTCTGAGACTTTACTTGCAAGGGGACAAGTGAGCCTTCCACAGTTTCACGGCTGCCAGCAGAGAAGTCAGACTCCTGGGTCAGAGACAAAGGGCTTCATTGCTGACCGCACAGAAGCAGCATGAGCTTCATGTCTGTGACAGTTCCCCTCACCCCCAAGTCCCAGGGGGCAACATAGAGGGGCCCACGTGGATCCAGTGTGTGCAGTGGGTGTGCATCACAGCTGACCAATGTCAAGCTTAGAGCACCCAAATCTCATATAATGGACTACAAGCAAACCTTCCCTCTGCCAAGGAGGGAGAGCTGGCTCTGTCTTCCAAGGCTGCTTGCTGTACAAGCATCCTGGAAAAGATAGTCTGAAACCAAAGGGCAATTAGCGCCTCTGCTTATAAAATGTGCAGAAACTCCAGAAACCAGGAAGGACTGTTTCCTGACAGAATCTTCCCTGGCTACCTCATCTAGCTCTCACACAGGGCTCCCACCATGCTCTGTCCACCACTGCCTTAGGAAACACGTATGAATCCATGTTATAATGACCCGTTTACTTTGCTGTTCCACCGCTAGCCTGGGTCCTCTCTGCTGTTAGGGAGACACACATTATCTGCCAGACACACATTAAGTGCTCAATGAATGTGCAAATAAATGGATGAGTTGAATAATTAACACGGGGAATTTTGACAGCCATGGTTTGGGGTAATCAAATAATGATAACAACAAAGAGCTGACATTCACTGACTGCTTATTCTCGCGTTCTAGGCGCTGTCTGGTATGTTTCTACCTGGATTATTTTATTTTATCCTATATGGAAGGTACTCTGATGAATCCACTTTACATGTGGGGAAACTAAGGCTCAGAGCAGTTAAGGGATTTCACCAGTCACACAGCTACTAGCAGTAGAGTTGCACTCTGAGCCAGCTCTCCTTGGGCCCAAGACTTACCCATCCCGCTAAAGAGCTTCTCCTCTCAGAGGGCATCTAAGCTTTGGGGTGTTTGTGAAAGTGGCCAAAGAAGGAAGGAGGGAGTGCCTGCCTTTTTGTGTTTACAGGGGTGGCAGCAGTAGCCTGCATGTCACCATCACCTACTCCCCGGTGTGACTTGCAGTCCCTCAGCCATCACGGTGGACACGGAACGCACAGATAGTTCCTGCTGGAACCTCACACCTTCCTAATCTGTCCCACACTGGGCCAGATGGTATTTGGCCTTGGGAACAGCCTGGAATGCGAAACTGACCCTTCTCCCTGAAGAAGAGAGGAAGCGATGAGATAAATTTGTGGACCACTCTCTTGTTTGCTACAACTTACAATTCTCAAACAGCCATTCCCCTTGACCTTACTAATAATCAAAGAAATAGAAACAAAAAGAAAATACAGGTGGTCACCCAGTATAACACTCACTGTAGGTGAGGGAGGGTTGGTGAAATTATCTCAGAAATTGCTGCTAGAAGCAAAAATAGTACAACCTTTGGAAGGAAAACTGGGCAACATCTTTCAAAATCTTAGATAGGCACACCCTTTTTTTTTTTTTTTTTTTTTTTTTTTTGCAGTACGCGGGCCTCTCACTGTTGCGGCCTCTCCCGTTGCGGAGCACAGGCTCCAGACGCGCAGGCTCAGCGGCCATGGCTCACGGGCCCAGCCGCTCAGCGGCATGTGGGATCCTCCCGGACCGGGGCACGAACCTGTGTCCCCTGCATCAGCAGGCGGGCTCTCAACCACTGCGCCACCAGGGAAGCCCCTAGGCACACCCTTTGACACAGCAATTTAATTTCCAGGTTTTACACAAAGAAACACTGGCAATATTGTTCAAAAAGATAGATGTCTATAGCAAAATTGTAAATAGTTCAAACGCTCTTCTTAAAACACTCAAAACATACAGAGTTCTACAAAGGAAAAGTCTCTGCAAAGTTCAATTCTTCCAGAGATATCTACTAGTAATGATTTTGTGTACATTTTGCCAAGCTTTTTAATGCATGCTGTTTTTTTCTAAAAATGAGATATTTTATAAGCTATATATATAAAGTATATCTTAAATACATAGTAAATATACTCCTTTGCAATTGCTTTTTATTCACTTAACATTTTATTGAAGACATCCTTTTATACCAACTTATACAAAACCTGTATGAAACTGGTTTATCAACTTCACAGTATTTTGATTTTGCATGTGGAATCACGAATTCCTTCTTGAAGGAGATTTAGGTTGAGGAGAGTACAATTTAATATAGCCAGGTTATAGCTCAAAAAAAGAAAAAAAAAACACCTCCTACTCCTTAAAAACTGCTCACCCACAACAACTATTTATTTGGGGATTGCTTATCCACTTCTCAGAATGATCCAGAGCTCTTCAATTTTCCCTATAATGTTTTCCTACTGGATTAAGGCATGAGGGCCTTACACCTGGCCAGAAATTACAAAACCAATGCAAAATATAAATCTAGAAACACAAATGGACCCAAGTGTCTGGTTATAGGACTGTGGAACTGTACATTCACACGAGACTCTGCCAATCACTCTTAGAACCACAAGTATGTTGTTTTCTATAGAAACCAAGATACGTCCTGCCAACCTGGCCCCATCCTGGAACTTGTCAGCACCTGACCATCACCGATGCTTCTTGTCATTCATTAGGCCCATCCTTCCTTCTATTTGTATCCCCAACACCCAAACCACACACTTATGACTCGTGAGGACAAGAAGTGCAGGGTGAGTCAGGCTTGAGGCAGGGAACACGGAGTTTCTAGCAAAATGCATTACTCAAGAGGGCGAGGCAGAGCTCTAGAGAACTTAGCCCAAGGCCACAAACATCAGTGGGAAGAGGCCCGTGGAGTCCTGAAACACAGTCTCAGCTTCCAGGGAAATTCCACTCTTTTTTTGCAGTAGGTTGATGGGAACCAGGGGAGAAGGCAGTTAGAACCCAGTGTTAATTACCTGTCAATAATAATGAGCCTTATACAAAGAGCTTTCATAAACCTTGCCTTACAAGACTCTCACCCAATTCTGTGAACTGGGGATTATTAGCTTCACTGGATAAAGAAAGAAACTGAATCACAGAGCTTGTGAGGGTCAGGACAGCTCTGAACCCAGGTGGGCCTCACATCTTGTTCAGACCTCATTCTGCCCCCAGACTGACCGACAGGGAAGGTCTGCATTTTCTGGGACTTGGCCACACACCCCTGCCCGCTATCACACCCCCAGCAGGACTCTCCAGGAGGCTGGGCCTTTGGGAACTGACTGACGTTCTCTAAGGAACCCACGCCGTCCGCCAATGCACTTCTGTTAAACTAAACCCCAGTGACTCCTCAGCAGGGTGCCCTCTGCAAGTCCATGAAATTGACAAGGGTGACTCCAGCCTCGGAAATCAGGGCAGAGGGAGCAGGCAAAGCTGACACCCCACCTGCATTTACTCTGTGAGGAATGAACGAGCTGGGGACAAGGAGAACCCGAGGACCAACAGGGGAAGAGGCCATTCAACACGCTTTCTCTGCCCGCTCTCTTACTGGGTCTCTCTGGGCTTTGAAGTAACAGGATGCTTGCTGTTCAGTGCAAAACAAACAAATCTTGGAGAAGTTCAGCCACAGCTTACCACCCCTCTTCCCCCAGACTTGAACACAAATAACACTAAGCACCCTCGCAGCAGAGGAGACACTGAGTTCACCCTGGTGGAAAATTCCACTGTCATCGTCCACAGTCCGCTGTCTGCCCTGACCATTCTCTTGGACAAGGAAGTCGCGGGGTTACTCAAATCACGACTATCTGGGCGACGTGGGTAGTGAAATTTGTCTACCTAGGCCCTCAGAAGTCTCTGGCAATATCTTGGAGTTGGTTGTATGTGATTGAACCTGTAGGTTCAAATAAGGTATGTTCGGCTGGAGAAACAAACAGACCTGCTCTTTTATATCATATTCTAATGTAAAAACAGAAAAGACAACAAATGCACAACGTGCTAAGCTCTGTCGCTCTGAGCTGTATTTTAATGAGAGGACGCGTCCCTTCAAAATGGTGCCTTGGCTAATTGGGCCAGATCCTTCATATCTGGGGACATGGTTATAAACAAAAGCCTTGCATGTGTGCATAATGGCCTGTCTGCTCTCTAGCTTCCAACAAGCCACTCTCCTCCTAACCCCTTGCGCGAAAGCAGCACAGCACCGGTCAGCCCACCCAGTGGCCCATGAAGGGGAGAGGCGGAGGGCTCCACACAAAAGCCTCACAGAAAGACGTCAGACCGCATCACCATCGCCGGTGCGCTCAGGTGAAATAAGACATCATGTCCTTTTCCCCTTTCGCATGTGAGAGCAAAAACAGACCCATGCCTTGCACATACTGTGTTAGGTTTTCTAGACGGGCCTATAGTGTTACTGTCTGTGACTTTCCGTGGGCCTCCTTGGGTTACCATACATATGAATACACACCCCAGCATGTGAAGAAAGGAAAATATGGGGGTGCTTGGTGAATATTTTTAATTGAATTCATCTGGGAGTTTTAAATCCTGAAAATTTAGCTCCTGTTTATAGTAGCTTAAGGTTGGAACAGCATGTGATTTTTGTCCTTTTGAGTGGCAAGCCTCCCTTTTCCACTTAAGAGAATGTCTCATTGGCACATAACGCATTTTCCAGAGCCAACTGTAACAATCATTAAATTGCCAAACTGTGGAATGGGACAGTGGTGATGACGTTCGGTTGTTCTCATGCCTTTGAAGGCAATCGAGTCTTTACGGCTTCCCACTCAGAAAAAGGAGCTCCACGTCTCTTTACGCTTGAGTCCCAGCTCAGTTGTGTTGGGACAATGGTAACCCAGGAACCAAAGAGGATTCGAATGGAAGGATTCTGTGGGCATCTGAAACCAGACCTTGCTTCTCTGACTGCTGGCAAGGCGTTTGACAACAAGCAAGGCTCTGTAGTGAGGTAACACACCACCGTTCCTGCCACATGACCGCCCTTTCACAAGTGCCTTGCAAAGTCTCCAGGCTGTTCTCTAAAGACCCATGGGATTCACCAGGCACTGGCTGGTCAAGCATCAGATGCCCCAGGTCACCCTTCTAGCCAATCAAATTGGAGCTCATTCTCATAGAGAAACTTGCTGAGTTAAATTCCAAGGGCCTGAGCAGGAATCTGGAAAAACTCAGTGAGGCTCTACCTTCTGGATTTCTCGGATATGTCTCTCCCTGTCACTCTCCTGCATTCTCAGGACCATCGTACACAGGGGTTCATGATCAACGTATGAACCTACATCTGCAGGCATGGGGATTCTGGGCCTCCCAGCTGAGCCTGGAACATGGACACACAGGCCGTGCAGACTCAGGAAAACTGCCACAAACTCAGAGGCTGCAGCACACAAGTGCAGGCAGCTGCTCCCTGAGCCGCGCACGCTCTTGGCATCTTTGAGGTGTGGTCTCTCAGTCACCCGCCACTCTCAGAGCCTTGGTTCTCCCCGTCACAGGGCTCAAAGCCTGACACAGCTGCCTCACTCGGAGGGCAGAGCGGGGAGCATGGGATGTGCACCTGGGCCTCCAGCAGGTACAGAGGTGCTCATAGCAGTGCTGTTGCCCTCTGGGCTCTGGGAAGCTCTCCAGAGCAAAACTATACTATCATGCAATCATATACCTTTTTTTTCTTGAACACAAAAGCTTTCTTTTTGTAGTCCACAGCCCTAAGAGTTGTGTTTTCCCTGCCCTTTCACAGAGACTTAAATCTGGAACATTCTAAAGCTTTTTCCCTCTTGGTACCATCTGTCTGTCCGGGTTTTTTTTCTATTTTTCTGTTTTTTTTCTTCTCTCTCTCCCCACCTTCAAAAGCTGGTCTCTCCTCCCTCCTGACCTTAGTCAATCCTGTCTTTGTTTCACAGGCTTCTGTACTTTCAGAGTCGGGAGAGATGGTGAAAATCATTGCCTTATTTAAAGATGAGGGAAATGAGGTGACCTAGTTTATATGTGACAAACTCATGCTTCCAGCCTCTGCCACTAAGTCTCTCTTCATTTCGCCAAATGGCTTGCCCTCCATCAGCTCCCAGGTCCCTTGAATGGGGGTCTCACCACCACACAAAGCTGACTGGACCCCCCCAGCCTGCAGTAAATGTCTGAGCACTGTGTCAAAACAAGCAAAAAGAACCCATCCAGTCAGCAGAGGGAAGGAAATAATAAAAACCAGAGAGGAAAGAAATAAAATAGAGATTAAAAAAACAACAGAAAAAAAAAATCAATAAAACCAAGAGCTGGTTCTTTGAAAGGGTAAACAAAATCGACAAACCTCTGGCCAGGCTCACTAAGAAGAAAAAAGAGAGGACCCAAATAAAATAAGAAATGAAAGAGGAGACATAACAACCAATGCCACAGAAATACAAAAAGCCATAAGAGAATACTATGAACAGTTACATGCCAACAAATTCGACAATCTAGAAGCAATGGACAAGTTTCTAGAAGCATACAGCCCACCAAAATTGAATCAAGAAATAGATAATTTGAATAGACCAATCACTAGAGATGAAATAGAATCTGTAATTTAAAAACTTCCTACAAACAAAAGTCCCAGACCAGATGGCTTCACAGGTGAATTCTACCAAATATACAGAAAAGAATTTCTACCAATCTTTCTCAAACTCTTCCAAAAAACTGAAGAGGAGGGAACACTCCCAAAGACATTCTATGAAGCCACCATCACCCTGATACCAAAACCAGAAAAAGACACCACCAAAAAAGAAAATTACAGGCCAATATCTTTTTTTTTTTTTTTTTTTGCAGTACACGGGCCTCTCACTGTTGTGGCCTCTCCCATTGCGGAGCACAGGCTCCGAACGCACAGGTTCCAGATGCGCAGGCTCAGCGGCCATGGCTCACGGGCCCAGCCGCTCCGCGGCATGTGGAATCCTCCCGGACCCAGGCACGAACCCATGTCCCCTGCATTGGCAGGCGGACTCTCAACCACTGTGCCACCAGGGAAGCCCGGGGCCAATATCTTTGATGAATATAGATGCAAAAATTCTCCACAAAATATTAGCAAACTGAATCAAACAACACATTAAAAAGATCATAGACTGTGACCATGTGGATTCATCCTAAGCTCACAAGGATGGTTCAACATACACAAACCAGCACCACATAAAAGAAAAGACAAAACCGCATGATCATCTCAATAGATGCAGAAAAGGCATTTGACAAAATTCAATGTCCATTCATAATAAAAACTCTTACTAAAGTGGGCATAGAGGGAACATATCTCAACATTATAAACGCTATTCATGACAAACCCACAGCCAATATAATACTTAACGGTGAAAAGCTGAAAGCCTTCCTGCTAAAATCTGGAACAAGACAAGGATGCCCACTCTTACCTCTTCTATTCAACATAGTATTGGAAGTCCTAGCCAGCCATAGCAATCAGATGAGAAAAAGAAATAAAAGATATCCAAATTGGAAGGGAAGAGGTAAAACTGTCATTTTATGCAGATCACGATTCTATATATTGAAAACCCTAAAGACTCCACACAAAAACTACTAGAACTGATAAACGAATTCAGCGAGATAGCAGGATACAAGATTAACGTACAGAAATCGGTTGCATTTCTTTACACTAAAAATGAAATATCAGGAAGAGAAAGTAAAAAAAAAAACAAACCCTTTTAAAATTGCATCAAAAAAATAAATTACTTAAGAATAAACCTGACCAAGGAGGTGAAAGACTTATATGCTGAGAACTATAAAACACTGATAAAGGAAATTAAAGATGGTTCAAAGAAATGGAAAGCTATCCCATGCTCTCGGATTGGAAGAATTAATATTGTTAAAATGGCCATACTACCCAAAGCAATCTACAGATTTAATGCAATCCCTATCAAATTACCCATGACATTTTTCACAGAACTAGAACAAATAATCCTAAAATTTATATGGAACCATAAAAGACCCAGAATTGCCAAAGCAATCCTGAGGAAAAAGAAAAAAGCTGGAGGCATAACCCTCTCAGACTTCAGACAATACTACAAAGTTACACTAATCAAAACAGCATGGTATTGGCACAAAAACAGACATATGGATCAATGAAATGGAATAGAGAGCCCAGAAATAAACCCATACACCTATGGTCAATTAATCTTCAACAAAGGAGGCAAGAATATACAATGGAGAAAAGACAGTCTCTTCAGCAAGTGGTGTTGGGAAAGTTGGAGAGCCTCATGTAAATCAATGAAGTTAGAACACACCCTCTCACCATACACAAAAATAAACTCGAAATGGCTTAAAGACTTAAATATAAGACATGACACCATAAAACTCCTAGAAGAGAACATAGGCAAAACATTCTCTGACATAAATCATACCAATGTTTTCTTAGGTCAGTCTCCCAAGGAAATAGAAATAAAAGCAAAAATAAACAAATGGGACCTAATCAAACTCATAAGCTTTTGCACAGCAAAGGAAACCATACACAAAATGAAAAGACAACCTACAGACTGGGAGAAAATATCTGCAAAAGATTCAACCAACAAGGGCTTAATTTCCAAAATATACAAACAGCTCATATAACTCAATAACAAAAAAACAAACAACCCAATTTAAAAATGCGCAGAAGACCTAAATAGAAGACCTATGTCTCCAAAGAAGACATACAGATGGCCAAGAGGTACATGAAAAGATGCTCAGCATTGCTAATTATTAGAGAAATGCAAATCAAAACTACAATGAGGTACCACCTCACATCAGTGAGGATGGCCATCATTAAAAAGTCTACAAATAACAAATGCTGGAGAGGGTGTGGAGAAAAGGGGACCTTCTTACACTGTTGGTGGGAATGTAAATTGGTACAGCCACTATGGAGAACAGTATAGAGGTTCCTTAAAAAACTAAAAATAGAACTACCATATGACCCAGCAATCCCACTCCTGGGCATGTATCTGGAGAAAACTATAATTCGAAAAGATGCATGCACCTCAGTGTTCATAGCAGCATTATTTACAATAACCAAGACATAGAAGCAACCTAAATGTCCACTGACAGATAAATGGATAAAGAAGGTGTGGTACATATACATAACGGAATACTACTCAGCCATAAAAAAAGAATTAAATAATGCCATTTGCCGCAACATAGATGCAACTAGAGATTATCACACTAAGTGATAAAGAGAAAGAGAAAGACAAATACTATATAATATCACTTACACGTGGAATCTAAAACATGACACAAACGAACCTATTTACGAAACACACTCACAGACATAGAAAGCGAACTTATGGTTACCAAGGGGGAAAAGGGTTGGGAGAGGAATAAATTAGGAGTTTGGGGTTAGCAGATACAAACTAATATATATAAAATAGATAAACAACAAGGTCCTACTATATAGCACAGGGAACTACATTCAATATACTATAATAAACCATAATGAAAAGAATATGAAAAAGAATATATATATGCATACGTATAACTGAATCACGTTGCTGTACAACAGAAACTAACACAACATTGTAAATCAACTATACTTCAATAAAAATAAATGGGTAAATAAATATTTAAAAAAAAAGGACCCATCGACTACCAGCCACAGCAACACCACCTAATGATTATGGGTACACTGCTTCTTTTCCTGTGCTAAGGCCACAAGGGGTGAGGGAATATCCTGGATCCCCTCAGAAGGCTGGGGATGCGTTCTACACCTCAGAGAAGAACGTGCAGTGGGAAGTTTGCATAACGTGCCTAGGCACAGAGAGGCTGGCCCTCGCAGGCCCCATAGAGCAGGCCCCATGTCACATGGCAGTTGCCTTGTCCTCTCCTCACCAGGCCTCTGCATCTGAAACCAGCCACCTCTTTGCGAAGATAAGGTACAGCTGAGTCACCTCTCGTCTGGGAGTCTGGACACCAGTGACTCGGCCTGGGTCATCCCCCAACCTACGCCAGGCCTTTCTTCTGTGAAATGATGTCTCTCTCCATGTTCAGAATCTATAATTCTCTAAAAAGCAGCCCACCTTTGGACTGAGCAACAGGCCACTGAGTAGCGGGTGCAATCACAAGGGGCCCAGCGAGAAGCCTGGAGCAGGGGGACACCTTTCCAATGGGCCACTGGGTTCCACTTAAGGTTTTCTTGCTCTCAAACTGCCAGACCGGGGCTGGGATCATAAATGACGTGGGTCATGCCAGAGGTTTTAGGGTATTTTCAGGTCGGATGCACCAGGTCTTGTTACTAGGGACCCTGACCAATGCACCCGATACTTCAGTGTTCCCCTTCCAAGGCTGAGCCTCAGCCATGCAAATGACAACCGAATTGAACGTGTCCTGCCATTTCTGAGGCAAAGTGCATATGGAGGCAGAGCCTGTTACCAGACTGCGGCTGTCTGGCCAGAAATGTAGGCATTGGGGAATCTTGGCAGAAACGAAAACAGGAGAGGTGCAGGGGAGCCAGCTCCCTCCTGCAGCCACTCTGAAGTCTGGGCCAGCTCTGGCAGGCTCAGCAAAGGAGTGTGTGCCTCGGGTGTGAGCACGGGGAAGATGACCACTCACGTGGCTCCTTTTGCCTTCTTCATCGCCCATTGACGTAATGACCGTCTCTGAAAAGACCATCTGTCCAGTCTGGTTGTTGGTGATCTATAGGAGAACAAGTACAGTGAATGTGAAATAGGAGGAATTCTGGACAAATCCCACAGGTTGTTTTTTTGTTTTACTGTTTTCTATTTTCTGAAGCAGAAGCACGTGTCAAAGTAGACAGAATGCCCACTCCCTCCCCTCTTCTTAAATGCATTTTTTTTTATATTTATTTTTTAAATTTTCTTTATTTTTTTGGCTGCCTCGGGTCTTAGTTGCAGCATGTGGGATCTTTCGTTACGGCACGCGGGCTTCTCTCTATTTGTGGCGTGTGGGTTTTCTCTCTAGTTGTGGCACGCGTGGGCTCTGTAGTTTGCAGCACGCAGGCTTAGTTGCCCAGCAGCATGTGGGATCTTAGCTCCCCAATCAGGGATTGAACCTGCGTCCCCTGCATTGGAAGGCAGATTCTTTACCACGGGACCACCAGGCGAGTCCTGTCCCCCTTTCTTTCTGAGCTCCACCAGCAGCGTCAGACGGTGCAGCGATAAGAGATGTAACAGAGCCTACAGCATGGGGCCGAGGAGGTCTATGTAAAGCACACAGCCCGTCACCTCGCAAATATTCAGCGCTAGCTATTTTTATCATTCCTGGGGCTCATTTACTTGAAACTCAGTGTCAGCTTTCTTTTCAACTACAGGTCTGGGTATTGAAAGAAGCAGGTTTTAGCTATAGCTGCCCCACTTCCTGATTCTGGGGAACTGTTTTGTTTCATCAAAAAAGTGCTTAAGTACTATGGGAGGCCTGGCCCTGTATTCCTCTATCCGTTGCCTGCCTTCTGTAAACAGGAACAGGCACCTCAAAGCTGAGCCTTAGAAACCTGACGTGGAACCCAGGCTATTCCCACCCGATCCAAGGCCACGTCAAACCTCTGTGTTGGTGATAAAGACAGAAAGACGCCCAGGAGCTAGGAGACCTGTGTTCTTTGAGCCCTGCCTCAGACACCAATGACCATCTAGTATGTAACCTGGAACAAATCATTTCTATTCTCTGATTCACAGTTTTCTCATTTCTAGGTCATCTTTAAAGTTCCTGCCAGCTCTAATGTCACAGGCGTCTGCAGCCAAAACAAAGTGGAAACTCTTAGGCTAATGTGCAATAGTGGATCAAATTCTAGTTCTAATTCCAGTTCTGAGGAGATAAGGATCATGTCTTCATCAACATACTTTATTTTTATCTAAATAATTCCTCTCTCTGGCAAAGAGATGATGTCTTCTTCCTTTATGCCAGATTTTTACAGGATTAACCAATGTTATATTTTTTTTAATTGTACAGTCCTACATGTATAGGTTGCAGGACTTCTCAGAGCCTTTATTATAGTAAGGTGCATTTTTGTATCTCTAGGAAGAGAAATATGTACAATGTTTTCCAAACATGTTTCACCCCTGAGCCCTTCTTTTATAAAGCATCACACAGGACAGGAGCTCCATGGAACCCGCTAGAGAACTACTACACAGTGCGGATACCGTAACTTTACTGTAAGAACAACAACAAGAAGAATTTGCTGCTGGATAGCACTTCATAGTTTACAATGACTCTCACATACTTTAAGTTATTGGACCCCCATAATACCGTAATGTAGATGTTGATATCCCTATTTGCTAAACGCAGTTAGTGAGGGTCATGAAATTGAAGTAAGTTTTTCAAAATCACACTAGTTACCGGTAGGACTCACGTTTGGGTATTCTGATATCTACAAGGAGAAAATATAAGAAGCAGCCGAAACTACTGGCTGATTATTCTCAGAAAGGATGACTTAATACTGGTTTTGACAAGAATAAAACAATCACTTTTGGAAACATTCTCCAGTCTTCAGACAAGCAATGCGAAAGGATTCTGCTTCGCAGGTGGAGCATTTATTTATGCGGGGGGTACACTCCGGAGCTGGGCCATCAGTATGTAGCAGAAGAGCCACACAGAGGCTACTTTATAGTCAAGGCAATGGCCCATGAAAATGGACCCCTTTATCCTCTATAGCACAGAAGTGCTGTTGTTTCAACCCATTACCTGGGCACTTGAACAAAAGCAGGTCTCTTTTGTGAGAGCTGTCATGGCCTTGCATGTAGGCATTGAGATGAGATCAGAGGTCAAGGTCCTTGATGCTCACAACAGAAGGTCAACTCTACAGCCTCTAACAATGACCCTGAACATCTGCACACCAGACTCTCTTCGAGAGAACACAGGCCAAGTGGTTTGCTCCCAAAGTCCTGCCAAACTCATATGGGAGACATCTCACACTAGGGGCAAGCTAATGTCACATTCCTCTAGGTTTGCAACATTTTCTTCCTCGAGTCAGACTGAGAACAAACCGCTTGCTCTTCGTGCAAGATATTGGACCAAGAGACACTTAAGATGTGTGGTAGGTTAGGAAACACTCTGCTGTAGAATTTTGAATAGATAACCAGCAAACAAAAGAATATTTCATCTCCTGGCTATAGAGGCTTTTTCTTCTGAAGGCTGAGTATTACCACATTTGCGGTCCTCCTAAGGAAATGGTGAAGATCTATTCACTACAGCATGAACTCTATTTCAACTCACTACTGAAACACGGATAAAAACCTGTGAAATAGGGCTTCCCTGGTGGCGCAGTGGTTGAGAGTCCGCCTGCTGATGCAGGGGACACGGGTTCGTGCCCCGGTCCGGGAAGATCCCACATGCCACAGAGTGGCTGGGCCCGTGAGCCATGGCCGCTGAGCCTGCACATCCGGAGCCTGTGCTCCGCAGCCAGAGAGGCCACAACGGTGAAAGGCCCGCGTACCGCAAAAAAAAAAAAAAAAAAAAAAAACCTGTGAAATAAATTCCTCAAATTCGATACTAGGAAAGTATCTCTCTAAACACTTGTTTGCTTCCTTTGAGACAAACGATAAAAATCCCTGAACATTCCTTTGCAATTGGACTGGCGGGAAGAGTAGAGTTAAATTTGCTGCTTAAATACAAAAGCAATTTATGTTTTTGATACATATCTTTCCCCCTTTAAATAGCTCCCTCACTCCCTATGGTTTTTAACATGTATTTTACTATCCTCATTTGTATTTTTTGGCTTGTATATCAAACATGTAAACAAGACCTTAGTCCTCTGATGGGACCAGGCGACGAGGAAAGGAGGAAGTGCTGGCCACGACCATCCTTACCTTGTGAATTTCTCGGTGGACGTGGATGGTGTTATTTCCAACCTTGGTTTCCGTGTTGGTCTCATTGTGATAGCTGGGAGGTAAGCGTGCCAGGTTCACTTCTGATGACGTTTTAGCAGCAGCCTCTTCTGCCTCCATCTAATTAAATCAATGGATTTAATGAGCAATATTGTTTTCTCTTGATACAAATCAGAGTCCATGAGAAAAAAAGAACCGCTTCTCTTTTCCTCCTCTGCAATTACAGTGGTGCTGATGATAGTAGGTACCAGTAATTGAGTACCCAGTAGAACAAGACGTTGTTCTAAATGTCTACGTATATCATTGCCTTACATCTCACAACCTCCCTGTGAGGTGGGTGTTAACGGCCCCACTTTACAAGTGGGGCAACCGAGGCTCAGGAAGACTAGATAACTTCCCAAGACTCTCAGTGGAGGGCAGAGTCGGGATTTGAGAATGCCTCTGTTGAACAGTCTTGACCCCTGTATAGATGCTCTAGGTGCCACGCCCATCTCCCCGTGGCCTAATCGGGAGGTCACCCGCATTTGTTCCCTTATGTGCCAACAACCACCTCTGTCTCTCTTCGAGAGCATTCTCTGGCTGCAGAAGTGTGCTCAGTCTGCACAGGCCCCACGGGTTAGGGAGTGAGCACTCCAGGGACAACCCTTAACCAGTGAAGGACAGGCTACGGGGGTAAGTACCCCAGTGCCCTCTCCCCTCAGTGGGACGGTCTCTCTCCAAGGACCCCAGGGGGATTGAGCCCTAGTTGTCCCTAGCAGTAACCTGCTCATCAGCACAGCCTTTATTGCCTCTCTTCTTTTCCATCTCACTTTCCCACTTCCTCCTCGTGTTTCTGGGGTCACATCACAAATGAATTATTTGCTCCCAGATCCTTGTTGCAGGGCCAGGTTGGGGTGGGGACCCAACCTAGGACAGCCCCTTCCCCACTGCAGGTGGCGCCACAGCCATGTCTCTTCCCCACCCACCCCCTAAGTACAAGAGGGACCCCTGTAGAGGGTCAGGTGACTAGCTCCCGGGGCGCACCCTCCTCCTGGCTCTTCTTGCACAAGTGTCCTTTTCTGATGCCACGTTTCTCAGGCCACTGTCCACAAATCATGAGCTTCCATGACATCTATACCAGACATGTCAGTCAACTTAAATCTGGACTCAATTCCAGCCCCAGTCCTGATGAGTGGGCAGGTGACAGTGTGACCAGTCACAGTTGATTGGACTCAAACAGAGGTCATGTCATCGACTAACTGAGCCAACCCGCCACTCTCTCTAGGAATTTAAAATGAGAGACACAGAGAGAAGTTGTAACTGGTGCTTGGCTATTTTCCAACAGTGCAATCTTTGACTCTGGGCTATTCTTATTCCTTTAAAGGAATCCTCAAAAAAGATTCTATTTTAAAAATCACTGTCCTCCATTCCCTTACATACTACGTGAGGCCCCCCTCTTTTCCTTTCTCTCCCATCCAGATTTGCTGACCTGGGTATACATGGGGAAAGAATTCCCATGTCTCAATGTAGCACAAAGACACTGCACCAGAAGTGTGAAGAAAGTCTGGTCAGCATAAAGGACCGGATAACCAACCAAGGACTTGGTCAGCAACCGCTGTGTTTGACCCTGAGACAACTCGTCACATGTTTGAACCCTGGTCACTGGCTCCGTCATCACCATCACCTCCATGCTTGGGCATCAGCTATGTCTGAGCCATTGCGCCAGCTCCTTCCATACCTCCTTAAATATTCACAGCAACCGTTAAGAGGAAGTGTTATTACCCTCATTTTGCAGATGAAAAGAATGAGGTTGAAAAAGGGAAGGAATCTGCCTAAGGTTATCACATTCTTAGTAAGTGGCAAAACTCGGATTAGAACTCGGGTCAGTCTGACTCCAAATTATGTGCCTTTCCTAGTATGTGATTCTGCTTATACTTTTGCTGGGGAGATAGGAGAGCCCCACACAAGGCAGTTTGAGGATGATTATGACAGTCTGTAGAAGCGAGTCAGGGGTTCAAAGAAGAGAGAAAAAGGCTTCCAGGTGGAAGAGGAGGCATGATTGGGTTGGTCTCACAGAACAGATACGATTTGGATAGAGAGGAGCATAGAGGAGGCGAAACTGGCAGCCTGGATGAGAATGGTGTGTCATGGGCTAGGGCAGAGGGTCCATGCTGTACCCTAAATGGATAAAATAATGGATAATGAAGTAGAGACAAACTGACAGGTGAGTCCAGGGGCAGTTCTAATGCAGACAATGTTAGCCTGGTTCTCAACCGAGAGGCACCTCAGAGTCATGTCCAAACTTTTAAAAAATATATACATATCTGGATCCCTTCCAGACCTGCCGAATTAGAATTTCTGGAGGGGGGACCCCACATATCAATGAGCTTCCCAGATGATTCTGAGATATTCCCTCCCCTCTACTCGCCCTCAGGTAAGAACCTTTGCACCAAGCAATGGGGAGCTGCAGCAAGTTCTGAAGACTAGTTGGGAGATCATACAGAATCCAGAGAAGAAAAAGAACGGAGTCAGGGGACTAGCTACAAGCAGGCTGAGAGTCAGAAGTTTTATCTGGGGAGGGGCCTTCTAGGTGGTAAAGGCTCCAAATCAATCTAGAAGGACCAAGCCACTGAGCGCTGGCCACTAGGTTAGGCAAGAAGTTGCCCGCAGCATCGTCGGAAGGCAGCACAGTAGAAAGTGCCCAGGTTCTGGAGTCAGGTAATGGGGGGCAGGGGCAAGTCCCAGCTCGGCCACAAAGCAGCCACGTGACCTGGGGGCAAGATACCAAATATCTCTAAACCTCAGCTTTCCTGTTTGTAAAATGGGGATGATTCTACTTTGTTGAGCAGATGTAACGATTAAGGATCATGAAATCTGAGTGCTTGGTACAATACAGTATCTGTCACCCTGCAAAGGTGTAATACTTGCATAACGTAGTCGTCTAAGAAAGCAGTTTTAGAAGAAGCTAGTTTGCCGGCGGATGTCTGGGTAGGAGTGGAAAGGGCAGGTAGTAAATAACATGTGTTCCAAGGGTTTGCTAATAAAATGGAGTAGAAATGGATGAAGCTAAGACAGGAGATTTAAGACTAAGAAAAAGGCTTCTTAAATTTAAGTGAGAGATCCTGAGATGTTTAGTGATAGAAAGGATAGCTGGGAAAGAACAGGAGTCTGGAGATACTAGAGGGACTAAATCCGGAAGGAGAATGGAATGTTTCAATGCTTTTAAAATTTCTATAGGAATGGTAATCCTCCAGTTTGGCTTGCACATCATTGACAAGTTACCAAATTTAGAATTTGCTCTGGGCTGAACAGATAGTCTTTATATAAAACCTTCTCCCCCTCAACCAGTGGTTATTTCAACAGAATGAGCTAAAGCTCTTTCATAGCACCACAAGCTAAAAGTACAGTTTACAGTGGAAATTTCAACCACAACTATTACTGCCACTCGCAAGAGAAACTTAAGCCTGAAGCAACAGGACTTGTTTCACAGAGGCGGAAAGTGAATATTGTTTAAAATGGCACCTACAATTGGTTGAATCTGCGTGTCTGTTAAAGGAGCAGAGTAAGAAAAACTGGAGAGAGAAATTCAGGCTTGGTATTGGGATTCTTCCTAGGAATAGGTGAGGTGGTAAGAACATTCTAAAATATGCCAGTTACAGATGTGGCAATGGAGGGGCGGGGAATGGTTTTATCCTCACAATACTTTTATCAGTAACATACAGAATAATTAAACAGGAAAACAGGAACAGCCCAGACTGAACCATTGGAAGATTTGCTTCCCCTCAATAATGATCCTACAAGCAGAGTTAACCTTTTTCCCTTAAGAGAAATCAGCAGCTGAGTCAGCTGGAATATTTTAAATGTCAGGGAGTTACCTGAAAGCAGATTCGTGATGCAACTCTGTAAACTATGTAAACAATTAATGCATCCGGCCTCGTGTCCTTTTTGGCTCTTCTCTGGGACAGTAAGTAAACAGCAACTATCTTATGTTTATGAGATTTGAGAGGCTTTCTGGCAGTCTCTTTTAAAAACTTAATACTAACAGCCATAATCTATTGTGAATCTATATCAGACACTTGTGGTTCTTTTGTTATCATTCCTACTACTGTTATTAATATGATGATAATGAGAGCCATTATTTATTGAGAACCAACAATTTCCCATAGTCCTGACAACCACACGAGGGGGCAACTTATATTGCCTCAATTTTACTTAACCTCATTTTTATTTTATTTTATTTTTTGGCTGTGCTGCGCAGCTCGCGGAGCAGCTTAGTTCCTCGACCAGGGATAGAACCCGGGGCCACGGGCCCACGGACCACGGCAGTGAAAGCACCAAGTCCTAACCACCGGACTACCAGGGAAGTCCCTACTTAACCCATTTTAGACGACCAGAAAACTTGCTTTACTTACATCCTCTCATTTAATTCTCCCCATTACCCCCGAGGGGAAATGGACATTTCCTCCATTTCAGAGCCTGGATCCCATCACTCGTAAGCGGCAGAGCTGGGATGAGAGAAGGAAGGTTGGTTCCCACTGAGCGGGGTAGAGGTGCCAGCCCATGTCTCCCCCGGTGGCAAACTGCAGAAGTCAGGCAGAGCCATGTCTGGAGGAGGAAGGCTGGGGCCCAGGCAGAGGCAACGTGGCCAGCTCCCTCGGAGTCAGCACCACCACAACGTCCCGCTGGCCGCAAACTGCTCTCATCAATGAAGAGACTGAAGGGGCCCTGCCGCTCCCTCATCCCCCCTCACCAGGGGCTGCCGGCAGAGGACCATGCTGCATGGGCAAGTTCACACTGAATGAAAACACGCAGGTGACCTGGTCAGGCTCAGTGGGAATCCATGGGCAGGAGGGAAGCAAATGACCTGCTCTAGAACCAGAAGGATTGTGAGCTCAGTTCAATTTGAAGGTGCAGAGTGAAAAGACACTGGGGCCTCTGATGCTTCGGCGCCTTTCATTGTTCCATGTCATGATTCTTTCGCTTTCTCAGGAAACAGGAAGGCCACAGGTTTTAGAATCTGGCCTGTCCAGTGGATGTTCAGATACAGCTGCCCATGCAACCGCCTCCCAATCCAGTGTCCCCTTCACCAGTGTCCAGGGTCCACCAGGCTGACTGTTGTGGGCAGGAAGGGGAACTAACCCAAACCACACCGGGGTGGGAGGAGAAAGCCACCTCTCCTGGTAGACCAGAGCCAGCTTTGGAGACTTTGTCCAAATGCAGTGCAGAGAAGCAGGGATGTGGAGGCACCTGACCTTCCAGCCTAGACATCTGGTCCCTCACTGACTCCTTCACTGTATGGCTGGCTTCTCTCCAAAGACAGGCTGCAGCAGAGGCAGGCCCAAGAGGGGCCATGCCTACCCACCCCAGGCAGCAGGGTCCCCTGGCTGGGAGAGGTGGGCCAGCTGCACCTCCTGTCCAGGCAACCCTGGTGATGCTTGCATGCCCACCATAGAGGATGCCATCCATAGTGTTTGGACCTGGGAGGCAATGGAAGGAAGAAGCCAAGCAAAGTTTTCCCAAGGTATCTGGTATCTGATAACTAACAGCTGCTATATATTGCGCATCTATTATACGCCAGGTGCTACACATATCGTGGATTTAATTCTCACGGGACACTGAGGTACAGGATGTTAAGGGATCTGGCAATGCCACCTGCTAGTGAATGGCAGAAGAGGGCCCTGAGCCCAGGACTGACTCCAAAGCACTCTTGGGGTGGGGTGGGAGGTTGCCCTTCACACAGCTTCTCCTCCTCTCACCCACCACCCTCTGACAACTGACATTGCTGGGATTTAGGACTCCCAGTTTCCTTCTCTGCCCCACATGGCACTGGGGAAGCCCAGACAGATTACCAGCAAAGCTCAGGGCTCTTTGTCCCCACATGACACCCCAACTGTCTCTCGGGAAGATGGCACAAGCTCAAGGCCCAGACAAGCTGGGACTTGAGATGCCTGGAGCTTCCTCAGCAAAACCACAGCGCTGGAATACCAGGGGCCTTGCAAGCCTCCGCTGAGGACAGGATAAGGCCAGCTGCACACCTGAAGATAATTGCAAGGTGATGGCCGGCAGCCTGCAGGCAGGTGGTGACCCTCCGCTGCCCATGGGCAGGTCCGGCCGGAGTCTCTGGCTGGACAGACTCAGATCCAGAGCTTTTGGCAGGAAGGCAGAACGAGGCGGGAGTTGGGATCACCCCGCGCTGCCTTCAGATAACTCGGAATCTGCTGCCCGCCCTGCCCAGCCCTTTAGCGGACCTGAGGACCCTGGCCAGCGCTCGTACCACTGCTTCCCCAGCCCCCGCTGTCGCCAGCCTCGCGCTTCCCCGGAGCGCGGGCCCTTCGGGCGCACTCACCTCCTCCACCGCGCTGCGCAGTTTGTGCTGCGTGTCCTCCATCAGTTCCTCAACCTCGCGGAACATCTCGTTGAGAGTGGCCTCCTCCTGCGGGTAGCTGAGAGCCGGGCCGGGCTCGAACGAAGCCGGGGTCACTGTCGGAGCTGGCGCGGGGGCCGTGGGGACCGCCGCCGCCAGCAGCAGGCACAGCAGGGTGCCCGCCAGCCATCGCATCTCGGCTCAGCGCCCGCAGCCGCCGCGCCGCCGCCTGCGCGTGCCAGAACGCTGTCAGAGGCGCGCCGACCACCCTCTGGCCCGCGCCGCCCGCCCCCGCCGCCTCTGGCACTACGAGCCGGGCCCGCCCCCGGCGCCCCGCTTCCCGCACCCACTCCCAGATGGGAGGAGGCCGAGTCCCCTCTGGACGCAGCTACCTCGCACAGGGAAGACCCCCACCCGCTCCAGCCCCGCGCCCGAATCCCCTGCGTACCCCCTGGCGCATCCTCCGGCACAGGCTGTGCTCTGCCCCCGCCCCCAGTGATAGCCCCTCCCGCGAGCAACAGAACCCGGGTGCCGCCAAGCTTACAACCCTCTCCCCTCACCGCCCTCCCCACCAGCCCCCCACCCCGGCTTGGTCCTGGGTTTGAGCCCTGTTCCCTCCTCGACCAGGTCAGAGCACAGCTCTGGTGCCGCGACCCCACTCCCACCCCATCCTTACCCGAGCCCCCATCTTGGGTGGTCAGAGAACAGCTCATCACCGCCCCCTCCCCATCGCCCGGGTCGGAACCAAGTCCTGAGCCCAGTCCCTCCCCCACCCGGGAGCTACCGAGATGAGCCACCTCCCTTCCCCGCCGCCGCCCTTCACCCACCCCGACTGGACCGAGCTGTGCTCCGGGCTGGACTTTCCAGGCCTCGCCAGGGGCTGCCTCGGGACTGCGGAGCGGGAGCGGCGCGCTGCGCGGGCCGCGGGTGCGGGGAGCTCGGCGAGGATGCTGCAGCGCTGCTACCCTGGCGAGCCCGCAGAGCTCGCCCCGCCCGCCCCGCCCCGCGGGAGGGGCCGCGGCCCAGCCCGCCGCCAATGGCCGGCCCGGGCGCCGGCGACCTCCCGCCCCAGGCTGGCCTCCTCTGCCGCCGGCGCCCGGCTCTACCGGAAGCTGTCGCGGTCTGTTCATCACGTTGCCCCGCGGCATCCCAGTCCATTGTCGTCTCTGGCCCAGATTCTTGCCACAGTTTACGGGAGGCGAGGGGAAGGTGTTTTTTCTGGGTCCCACCTTGCCTTTTCCAAGCCATCCTCTACCCAGCAGGCAAGATAAAATCCAAGCCCCTTAGCCTGGCGTTCAAGGCCCATCACAAGCTGGCCTTAATCTGTCTGCCGTGGTTGTTTCAGTACTCCAGCCAAGAAAACCCACTCCTAACTCCCGCAGTAGGTCCCGAGAATGTCAGCAAGTTCCTTAAGGGCGGCATAGCAGAGTGGTTAAGACCAGACACTGCAGCCAGACTGCCTGGTGTCAATCCCAGCTCTGCTCCTTAGGAGTTTACCAATCTGGCCAAGTTAGCAGATTCGTCTGCTCTCCATGTAGCCCAAATGTAAAATGGAGGTTATAGGAGGACAACTAAAAAACGTTGCTCGCCATCTGGTTCTACAAGAACGAAGTCACTAGCCACTGCAGTCACAGACCTTCAACACCCCCTGAAAGGAGTTCAGGGCAGAGATCAGGAATGAGGCACTCTGTGCTCTGGGGAAATTGGCAGAACAGGCCTTCAGGAGAAAATTTGATGAACCCAAACTCTTGTATCATCCCATACTTAGAAAAGCACTAAAACCATTCATTAACACATCTGTTCCTCATGACCAGCAGCAACTTTCTATCGAGATGTGTGCTTGGTTGCATGTACCCCCTTTGCCAAAATCACAGATCTACTGACCTTCCCCCTTACCTCTTTGGAACAGTTCCACAGAGCTTTCTGAGAGGCTGTCTCACGGGCTACAGTCCTCACTAAGTCCCCAAAGAAAACTGAAACTCACAGCTCTCGTGTTGTCTGTTTTTAATTCAGTTGACAAGTAGTAAGGTACCTCGTAGGTAACAAGTATAATGTACGCAGGTAGGTGTGGGGCAGGCAAAAAGTGGGGTATAAATGTCAGCTATCGTAGTGAGAGCAGAACTTTGTCTATTCACAGCAGTCTCCCTAGTACCTAGAACAGGGAGCACTCACATAATTTTTGAATAAACCTGTGTTTTATTTGTCAAAACTCCTCCTATTTTTTCCTGTTACTCTTTCTGTCTGGACAGCCCTCCCTCCTCCCCTTGACCCCATCTTTCAAGACTCAGTGTCTCTCGTTACCTGTCCCTGCTCCATCCCATTTCTCCTCTAGGCACCCCCAGCACCACGTGCTTCCCCATGGCAGCCCTGACTTGCCACGGTCTCTCTAGTCACTGGCCCATTTTCCCCAGAGACCTCGAACTCCTAGGAGGCAGGGACTGACTTGCTCACCATTGTGTCACCAGGGCCTCAGTTATAAGACACACTTGGTCCCTGAGAAATGGATGGGCTGGTCATTATATCAATTGCTAATGATATATCAATATAGCAGTAACATTATGAGAACTCACAATGTGCCGGGAACAAGTATTAACTCATTTAATTCTCAAACAACCTCTGAGGTTGGTACTACTACTTTTATTCCCATCTCACAAATCAGGAAACTTTCCTAAGACCACATAGCTCATAAGTGGTTGAACTGGGATTTGAACCAAGGAATCTGGCTCCAGAGGCTTCACCCTTCACTGCCAAACGCCTCTGGCCAGGAAGTATGAGATGACTTGGGATGATGACTTGGGAGCATCTGATGAGCAATTTCTGCAGGTGACCACTTGGAAAATATGCGTTTGGGGGAGGGAGTTCAGGGCATGCCATCCCAAAATATACCACTTTGGCATATTGATTATTTTGAACTGAAGGCACTTGAGAAACAGCAGATGTAGGAAGGGCTCTCTGACCTGCCCTTTTCTACCTTCAAAAAGGCCATAAAATTTTTCATGAGAGAGGTGCCCTCCCTGTACCAGGAAGAGAACATCCTTATCACCAGAGAGGAAGTCAATGCCAAAACGGATCTGTACAAACACATACTTACTAAAATAACCCTTATCTTAGTTTTTTCACCATACCACTCCCAGTCACCTCCCCACAATTCACTGTCCCTAGTCCAACCCCCTTTGCCTTGTCATTTCTTCACAAATCTATCATTTCTTCGTCTAAAAGGTACAGAAGCTTTCTGCTCTGGGTCACCTCCTCAAGTCTGCATTGACCTGTGAAGTCTCCCATGTACATGTAAAATTTTAATAAAATGTGGGTGCTTTTCTTCTGTTACCGTCTTATGTCAGTTTAATTCTTAGGCCCAGCCGGGGACTCTAAGAGGGTTGGGGAGACAATTTTCCTCCCCTACAGGGACCATGGCCTCTTTGTCATGTCCATCCAGCTGAGTCCACAGCAGAGTGTCAGTCGGGAAGAAAGGATATTGGCGGCCTTCTTGGCATCGGGCACTGTGCACAGCCCAAATCTATAGTGAGTTGCCTGGAAACTCAGAGAAGTTATACCCTCTGCCCAGACAGCAAGTGAACAGTTGGTCTGGAACTAGACTCCACGTGTGGCTGACTCTAAAACCAGTGCTCTTAGCTTTCCTTCTCATGACTGCCTTTCTTTGCAGACGTCTTCAAATCACTGTTTATCACCAAGATGTGGCTTCTAGCCATGTTCTCTTCAATTTCTGGGCCTCCGGGTTAAGCCCTCCTAAACATCCAGGGAAAGCCCCCTGACCCCCCCAGCATCCCGTGCAGCCTGGCTCAGCTCTTCATTAGCTTTCTGAGGGTGGCCGATCCTGTGCAAAGAGCCTGGAACTGACTCTCCAGGTTCCCCACCAGGCACACACACTAGGAAGAAACTAGAGCAGAATGGAGACTCCAGCCCGAGGGCACACTTTGGACCCAAGAAAAGAGTTGCAGTGGTGCAGATATATAGAACAAACCATGGTCTTCCATTCCTCCCCGTTGCTGGCTTAAGACACTGGGAATTTCCCTGAATAAGACTTGTCTTCTATCTTATATCTTTTGCCCTGCAGTCTGGAGTTCTTGACTTTCAGAATGAACTTTTAAAAAAAAGAAAAATTTGAGCTGCTCCCAAGTGACAGGTGAAGGGCTATGTGTTTTCTCCTATGGGGTCTAAATTTTGTACTCTGAAAGGTATGAATATATCAATAGTGCCATGATTAAGTGAAACTAGCAAAAAAGAAAGAGATAAAAGGGAAAAGAGACAAGAAAGGTAAGAAAATCTACAGTCCTCAAATATAAGGGCTCCCCCTGCCCAGCTTCATCCAATCCCATCACCACCTTGAGGCAGGAAAAGCACTGAGGCAGCTGCAGAGATGGGCCCCAGCCAGACCGCACATGTTCTGGGCTCCTAGAAGCTTAGGGGCTGGAGTGGACGAGCCCTGTGCTTTGGGGGCCTGACTTAAGAAAGGGTAGCAGTCTGGATGATCACTGTGAGCGGACGGGCCTAGGGGCACAGAGAGCAGGCAGAGTTGTCAAAGGCTGTCCAGAGCAATCATCTTTAGGGTAAGGAACTATCGAAAATGCCACAATCTAAGCTCTATATCCATCAGGGACATTGTTTTTTGCTTTTAGGGTGTTTGGAAACACTTCTTGGAATTATTTTAAAAGTCTAAGTCCTCACATTTTCTCTATTGGAGTCTCATTTCAGGGTTGAGGAAGTGGCAACAGAGACGTTGTCACCTGCTAGAAATTACCTACAAAGTCAGCACCCACACAGCAATTTCAGGTCTAGCTGTCCACCCCACAGATACTCATGGCCATGTGCTTGAAAACACTTTTTAGCGTCTTCAGCAGAAGAATGGGTGAACAGGTTTCTACAAACAATAGAATACAACAGTTAAAGGAATGGACCAATATTTCTAGGCAACAACGTGGATAAATTTCAAAAGACAAATGCGGCAATTTGCAAAATGAGATGCACAGAATGCTATTTGTGCTTATTTTAAAAACACAAAACAACTATCTATTGTTTATGGATGCTACAAATATAGTAAAAAAAAAAAATTTACAGAAATAGGCAGGCTGCCTGTGAGGTAAAAGGTGGGGGAAGAGATGGAGAAGGTCTTCAGTCACATTTGTAACATTTTATTTCTTTAAGAAAGAGAATGTAAAAAAAAAAAAAGAGAGAGAATGTAGCAGCGTGGAGGAATGTTGAAGCAACAGTGTCCAACGATTCACATCAGTTTAATGCTGCAGTTGATTAACTACACGTGGGCATATGCGTGTGTCTGTTGTATTATTTTCTGTATATTTGAAATAGTTTGTGAATAAATTGAAACAAAAGAAAAAAGCAAAAGGCAAGCTCCTCCCAAGCCCTATCCTGCACCCCCCAAAAACCAAACCCAAACAAAACACCTCTAAGAGCCAAACAGACTTTTCTTGGATCTGTTCTTGGCGGAAATGCTCTCTTCCCCAAGGCCCAGCAGTGGCCCCCGTTGCCGTGAGGTGAGAGGGGGGAGTGGAGGGTCCACACCAGACCCAAATGGAGGGGCATTTCTCTTCATAAAATGCCCTTCTGTGTGCTCCAATGGTTGGGAGCTTTACTCCTGGGGTGGGTGGAAGGGTGGGGGAACTGGAGTCAGGTAAGGACCCCGGGCGGTGGGTGGGGCTTATCTATCAACCCATCCCCCAACTCACCGCCATCACCAGGATAGGGAACAGTCTGCAAGCAAGGAAACCTCAGACACCCACGAGTCGGAGGCACTCAATCTGGATAGGTGACTATTGTGTACCGAGTATTTAAAGTTGAACCATTCAGAATAATTAATTAGACCAAGGAAGGATTTATTACACATTTCTCTTTTTTCTTTCCCTTCCATCTCAGATAGACTACACTGAACACAATTTGGAAACAAATGTGAAGAGTTGGCTCAGACATCATGTAGCTGCATGGCTATTTAATATCTGTTTAATATTTAGTAGCTGTTTTCCCTGCTGGAATGCAGGCCCCGTGAGATTGCCCAGGATGCCTGGCCCTGCAACCGTCTCCTGTCCTGTCCTGCTGACGGTCTGCAGGGAGTTCACACTCAATGAGGAAATCCTGAATGAATGCGAGCCTGATAGGGACTGGGCTCCCTGCCCGCAGGAATCTACAGTGAACAAAGAAACAGAAGTAAGCAGGTAATGGCCAGGACCGTAAGACAGAGGAAAAGACAAGCTGATTCTTTTCAGAACGTCCATAGTGGGATAGGATTATTCATCGCTGGTCCAGTCATCTCTGTGGGAGTGGGAGATCCTGTGGCGTCCTCACGCGTGACCCACCTCTCCCACCCTTTTGACTGGACCAGGATGGACACCTGTCTGAAGCTTGACCCATCAGATTCTTTCCTGGATTTTGAGGCTGCAGACACCATTGTTCAGCTGCTTGAGGACAAAAGCCAACATAGAGAAAGTCAGAGAGAGAGAGAGATTGAGGGAGAGACACATTTAGAGAAATGAGATCCTGTAAGCTTGAGAGAGAGGGTGATGGGAAGAGAGGGGCTGCCTCACCCCATGATGTCATTCTGGTTCCGGGTTTTAGTCTTTCATGAGTTTGAAAGCCAGTAGCTGCCCCATCCGCCCTCAGACCCTGTGAGATGTTTTGGGATTCTTCTCATATACTTCCCTTTTTGTTGCAGCTAGGTTTCACAACTTTCTGTGGCTGGCTACCAAGCTGCCTTAAATGTCTGGGGTCGGGCTGCCTATATTTTAACAAGGCAATCCTCATCAAGGAAGGTTTGCATTAGAGGAGATGCATGAATTAGAAATAGAGGGCCACCAGGCCCAACGGGACAGGGAAATGTCAGCCAGGGGCCGCCTCTCCTTTGTTAGCCGCTCTGACCCACAGTGCCAGCCACCAGTTACACTGAGGCTTCCCAGCTCCTGCCTGGAAGCTGTCATTGTTCTGAGGATATCGGTGCCAAGATTTTTCTGAATGGAAACTCCATCTGGCCTTGGAGAGTGTTCACATGGATTCAGATTTTCCATGAGTAACAGCCACTGAATATCCAAAACATACATTTAATTTGCCAGGTTTCTGCGGGTGGGTGAACAAAAGAGACCCAGAGGACCATATTCCCGGCCATCACCCTTGGAACGCAGCCCCGGAGGGATGAGCCCCGAGCCTGGCTGTCTTGCTTTGCTGTTTAGCAGGTGGATTCGTGTGCTCTGTGTATCCTTACATGTGTATCTGAAGTGGGTGATGACTAAGGAGCAAGAGAATTTCGGTGGAGCCAGCACCAAAAGAGGAAGACAGAAGAATTGATCTTATTAGGCAACCATAGAGGAAGACTATCTAGAAATCTGTTTCTACCCAATTCTCTCCATTGCTTCAGGTCAAAATGGTGCGTTTATTTCTTCCCTGGAGCGACTTTCAATGCTGGCTCCATCACAGAATCAGCTGGGAAGCTTACTAAACAGTACAGATGCCTGAGTACCCTTTAGAGCTGCTGATTCGGACATATGAGAGAGGGCTCCTCAGGGTACCTTCTAGAACTGTCCTTGCTGAAGATTCCCTTTTCATCAAGCCTCACCCAAAAGCTCTCCTCTCATGCCGTCAGCTTCTCCCCTGACCTGGGCAATGGCCAGTAGCACTTGCTTCCCTCTGGATGTGGTTGGAAGCTGCTAGAGAGTGGAAAGAAGGCTGGACCTGGAGCTGGATAGTCCTGAGTTTGGGTTCTGGCTCTGATCCTAACTTCCATGACCTGAATATCCCAGGATTCTCTAGCTTACGGGCACATTAGTGCCCAAACCACAGGGCTCTTAGCCCACACCTGCTGTCACTAAGATAATCTGGGAAGTCCCTAAGAGATGTGTTTGCACATCTGTGATTCAGTTCTGGTTTCCAGTTGCCTCCACTACCACCGTCTCCAAAATAGTTGCACCATCTTGAAGATAATGAGTCAAAGCTTAATGGGTGAAGAGCTCAATGGCATAGCCGGGTGTCTCCAGTGGGCTGGCCGCTGTTGGGTTTTGCTACATTAATATCCTTGCTGGTCAGCAGCAAAAAGGAATGAACTACTTATATGCACAAAACAAACGCATCTCGAATGCATTAGACCAAGTGAAAGAAGCCGGGCTCAAAAGGCTATACGCCGATTCCATTTATATGATATTCTAGAAGAAAGCAGAACCATAGGAACTACAAACAGATCGTTGGTTGCCAGAGGCTGGGATGCAGGGAGGTGTTGACTGTAAAGGGGCACAGGGACCTTTGGGGGATTCTATACCTTGATAATGGTGGTAGACACACAACACCGTTATGCATTCGTCAAAACTGGTAGAACTGTCCACTAAAAGCTCTGAATGTAATGTACGCAAATTACACCTACATTAAAAGAAAATGGGGGGGAAAAAGAGATAAAGTAACTTGCCCAAGGTCCGAGCCAGGGATCCAAGCAGGTGTGTGGAACTCCTGGATCTGGACTTTGAAGTGCTCTGCAGCGTGTGCTCAGGCAGCTTGCAGGGGAGGGGGCACCTCTCAGGAAACACTCTGTCCTTGGTCAGGAATATCAAAGAAGTCTGCAGTCGGGGCATCGTGATGTGGGGAAAGGAACTGTGTTCCAGTCATGGTTTTGCTACCTTCTAGATTTATAATCTTGGATGATCTAATTTCTCTCTCTAAACTCGTTTTCTCATCTTTAAACTACTTTCTCTTTTGAAGGCATTGCTGTGTCATCGTAAAGGGCAGGGGCCCAGGAACAGCCCCAGTTCTGCGTTACTCTCCACAGGTGACTGGGACAAGTCTCTCCACGTCTCTGAGCCCCACTTTCCTCATCTCGAAAAGGAGGACAGGACCTGCATCTACCTCATGGGACTGATGTTAGCCTGACAGGCACTCAGCAAAGCGCCTGGCACTTAGCAAGCATCAGTGAATGTGAGCTATTATGATATGATCACCAGCCAGCAAAGCTCTTGCAAAGCGAGCAGGGAACAGAGCTTCCTTTGTGTGCGCTCAGCTGGGGCTGTAGGGGAGGCTGGGTGAGGGGAGTGTCCATGGAAATTTTGCTCAGACCACGAAGGGTTATGGAGGGTCTTGGGCAGACAGCTCTTCTCTGTTTACGCAGGCAAACCTTTTATCTGCCTCGGTGCACAGTGCCGCCAGCATGGCTGGGTCAGAAGTTCACATCATAAACAGTACCCAGAACATGCTCCCATCCACGCTTAGGTCCCGCAGCTGAGGCTCTTACATTTTAAACTCTTTTTCTTTTCTCCCTCACAGTCGGCACATCCCTTCCTGCAATATGATTTCCATCCAGCTCCCTGATGATATGTGAGTAAGAGACAGATGAAGGGACTTGTCCAAAGTCCCACTGTTAGCAAGGGAAATTGGAGCAATATGGATAGCTACTGCTAAAATTGTGTCTTCTCATTTTTATCCCTCTGTCGCTGTCACTCTCTGTGTGTTCCTTCTTGATCTAAAGCAGACACTTGGAATGGGTCTATTTGCTTAATATCTCTGCAAGGCAATAGCCCCTTGCCAGTTTGATTGTGCTCTTTTGGAAATTCACCGCGCTGGCCCTGAGGCTGACCAAGCGTGCCAGGCAGCACGTGCTAGCACCCATCATCTTTATGGCTGGAGTTCTTAAACTTTATCAAGCATCAGAATTGCCTGGGGTCGGGGGAGTGGGCCTTAAACACAGACTCCTGGACGGGGGCCCTGAACTCCGCATCTCTAACAATTTCCTGGGTGATCCTATTACTATCTGCCCAGGGACCAAACCTTTAGAATGTCTATTCATCACTGCTGTGGGAGATACTAAGCCTCACTTAGTATCAGAGAGATCAGAAGATGGGTGGTAGCATTGCTGGTAACACCCCAGCCCAAGTAAAAGAGAGAGCGACTGGAGATAAAATCAAAAGGAAAATTGAAGTGTTTCCCAAGTTTTTTGTTCTACTTTCTGCCAGCAGCTATCACTAAACATTCCTGATGGGGTTCAAATTAAGAACCAGGAGAAGAGGAACTGGTGAAAGATCTGCTCAATAAAATGGACCATTGAAACCCAGAAATGCAGAGGGACAAAGAAAGATGTTTATAGAACATAACTGATAGTCAAAGAGCCGAGCTGAAAAGAACAGTGCTGAGTGTCACAGCCAAGGTAAGGTGAGGTCAGAAACAGGGAGAAAATAAAAAGGGAGCAGATTAGAAACAGGTTTGGATATGGTACCTGCCACAGGTTAGGGCAAGTAATGCAGGCTCAAGTCTGTAAAGGGTACACGGGGGCTAGAGAGCAGCCTGCTTTTATGAACTGATGGCTACATAAATCCTACAATAGACAGCTGATGCTTTAAAGGACCAGACAGGACTGAACAATTCTCTTAAAACTTAAGTGTTAGATGAACAGAGACATTATGTTTTAAGAATCACATTTGGTAAAACTACAGTGAGATACTATTTTTACCTTTCAAAAGAATGAGGCAGCTCTATCTATTCTCATTCATTCATTCATCCATTTATTCAACAAATATTTTTTGGGTGCTTCCATGTGCTAGGCTCTGTTCTAGGAGCTGGGAATTGAGATGAATGAAGCAGCAAAGCATCTGTTTTTACAGAGCTTACATTCCAGAGAATAGAGAGAGACCTTCAAACCTACACATACACACAACACACACACACACCACAGAGAGAGAGAGAGAGAAAGGGAGATAATAGTTTATATTTTAGGAGGTGATAAATGCTATGAAGAAAATAAAACTGAGGACAGAGAAGAATGAGGAGAGTTGCTATTTTAGATGTGCTTTCGAGAGACCTCTGATAAGGTGATATTTGAACAGACACAAAGAAAGTGAAGGATGGTGACTACAGATTCAATGCAATCCCAATCAAACTACCAACGGCATTTTTCACAGAACTAGAGCAAAAAGTTTCTCAATTTGTATGGAAACACAAAAGATGCCAAATAGCCAAAGCAATCTTGAGAAAGAAAAACGGAGCTGGAGGAAACAGGCTCCCTGACTTCAGACTATACTACAAAGCTACAGTAGTCAAGACAGTATGGTACTAGCACAAAAACAGAAATATAGATCAATGGAACAGGATAGAAAGCCCAGAGATAAACCCATGCACATATGGTCACCTTATCTTTGATAAAGGAGGAAAGAATATACAATGTATATTGAATGTGTATTGAAGAATATACACCTCTTCAATAAGTGGTGCTGGGAAAACTGGACAGCTACATGTAAAAGAATGAAATTAGAATACTCCCTAACACTATACACAAAAATAAACTCAAAATGGATTAAAGAACTAAATATAAGGCCAGACACTATAAAACTCTTAGAGGAAAACATAGGCAGAACACTCTATGACATAAATCACAGCAAGACCCTTTTTGACCTACCTCCTAGAGAAATGGAAATAAAACAAAAATAAACAAATGGGACCTAATGAAACTTAAAGCTTTTGCACAGCAAAGGAAACCATAAACAAGACAAACAGACAACCCTCAGAATGGGAGAAAATATTTGCAAACGAAGCAACTGACAAAGGATTAATCTCCAAAATATACAAGCAGCTCATGCAGCTCAGTATCAAAAAAACAAAAAACCCAATCCAAAAATGGGCAGAAGGCCTAAATAGACATTTCTCCAAAGTAGATATACAGATTGCCAACAAACACATGAAAGGCTGCTCAACATCACTAATCATTAGAGAAATGCAAATCAAAACCACAATGAGGTATCACCTCACACTGGTCAGAATGGCCATCATCACAAAAATCTACAAACAATAAATGCTGGAGACAGTGTGGAGAAAAGGGAACCCTCTTGCGCTGTTGGTGGGAATGTAAATTGATACAGCCACTATGGAGAACAGTATGGAGGTTCCTTAAAAACTACAAATAGAACTACCATATGACAGAGCAATCCCCCTACTGGGCATATACCCTGAGAAAACCATAATTCAAAAAGAGTCATGTACCGCAATGTTCATTGCAACTCTATTTACAATAACCAGGACGTGGAAGCAACCTAAGTGTCCATCAACAGATGAATGGATAAAGAAGATGTGGCACATATATACAATGGAATATTACTCAGCCATAAAAAGAAACGAAATTGAGTTATTTGTAGTGAGGTGGATGGACCTAGAGTCTGTCATACAGAGTGAAGTAAGTCAGAAAGAGAAAAACAAATACCATATGCTAACACATATGTATGGAATCTTAAAAAAAAAAAAAGGTTCTGAAGAACCTAGGGACAGGACAGGAATAAAGACGCAGACATAGAGAATGGACTTGAGGACACAGGGAGGGGGAAGGGTAAACTGAGACAAAGTGAAAGAGTGGCATGGACATATATACACTACCAAATGTAAAATAGACAGCTAGTGGGAAGCAGCCACTTATCACAGGGAGATCAGCTCGGTGCTTTGTGACCACCTAGAGGGGTGGGATAGGGAGGGAGGGAGGGAGACGCAAGAGGGAGGGGATATGGGGATATATGTATATGTATAGCTGATTCACTTTGTTATACAGTAGCAACTAACACAACAACGTAAAGCAATTATACCTCAATAAAGATGTTAAAAAAAAAAAAGGAATGAGGTACTGATGCATACTGCAACATGGGTAAACCTTCAAAATATTATGCTAGGTGAAAGAAGCTAAGCTCCGAAGCTCACATATGGTATGACCCTACTTATACGAATATCCAGAATAGGTAAACCCATCAGGACAGAATGTAGCCCGTGGTCACCCGGGGTTGGAAGGGAGGTGAATGGGCAGAAACTGCTTGACGCGTAAGGGGTCTAACTTCGGAGTGATGGAAATTCTTTGGAACTAGATAGAGGTTGTGGTTGCACAACATTGTGAATGTACTAAATGCCACAGAATTGTTCAGTTTAAAACGGTTGACCTATGTTTTGTGAATTTCACCTCAATACATTATCAGGGGAAAAGAAGTACAGAATAGCATGATCTCCAAGATAAACTGCTAAGTCAGAAAAGTGTAGAACAGTGTGTGTATGTTCCTGCGTATCTAGCAGCATGGAATACCCTCATTCACCTTTCTGTACCTGATGCAATTTACAAATCGTGTGTGTATTCTCTACGCAAAAAATGTAAAGTAAATAAACGAATTGTTTTTAAACACAGTGCTGACTTCAGAGTCACACTGGGTTTGAAATCCCAGCTTTGACAGGCATCAGCTGTCAGCCTGTGTTACTCTCAGCCCCAGGTTTCATATCTGTAATGTGGGTACAATGACTGTACCTACTGCCCTGGGGTTGTCAGGTACATTAATGAGATGGTGCAGGTAAAGGGCCCAGTGCTTGGGATACTGTGACACTGAATGAATGGTGGGAGTGGTTCCTACTCATAACACTCCTGACAGCAAATGTGTGGGCTTTTCCCACACCAACCACCAGTTCTGCAACACCCTGGACACTGACTGGGTATCTTACGGCTCAGTTCAATCCTGACGCTATTCGCCCACGGTTAGTGCAGACCCTCAGGTTAAAGGCTCAGTTCCATAAGGCTGTCCCCATTTCTTTTTTTCTTTCTTTTTTTGAGGGATCTTAGTTCCCCCACAGGGGACTGAACCTGGGCCCATGGCAGTGAAAGTGCAGAGTCCTAACCACTGGACCACCAGGGAACTCCCTGTCCCCACTTCTGAACCAGTCACAAGTCCCAGGTCATCACCTGTACTTCTGACCAACTAGCTCTAAATTGGTGCTTCCCATGCCCCTCTCCCTCAGGCTTGATAGTCCGCCAGAAGAGCTCACAGATCTCAGAAAAGAGCTTTCCTTGCTGTTACTGGTTTATTTTACAGGATACAACACAGGAACAGCCAAATGGAAGAGATATGGCAACGTATGTCGGAAGGGGTATGAAGCATCTTTGCCTTCTCTGGGCATGCCACCCTCCCAGCACCTTGAAGCTCTCTGAACCAACCCAGAAGCTCTCCGAACTTTGTCTTTTAAGGGTTTTAATGGAGGTTGCATTATGGAGGCGTGACTGATTGACTCAACGGTCGTTGGTGATTAACTCAATCCAAGCTTCTCCCCTCCGCGAAGGTCAGGGGGTGGGGCTGAAAGTTACAACCCTCTAATCAAGCCCTGGTCTTTCTGGTGACCAGCTCTTATCCTAAGGCTGTCTAGGGTCCCCTAGCCACCAGTCATCTCAGTAGCATACAAAAGACACTCTCATCACTCCAGAGATTCTGAGAGTTTTGGAGCTGTGTGTCAGGAACTGTCGGCAAAGACCAAATATATTTCTGCCATGGTATCACAGGATATAAAGCAGATCCTTACAGAAGAGAGACAGAGCAAGAAAAACATTATTTAAACCCTGCTCCCCAAATCTAAGCATGCTTTCTCACTTTTGCTAGGTGCACTGGTGGAAGAGCCCAGAAGGTTTTTCACACTGTGAAGGGGAGGTCATGCATCAGGGGCACTGCTGTGATGCACTCTGAGGCTGGATGCGGTAGCCACAGCTGGCATCCTGAGCCACCAGGGCACACTGGAGTAATACCAAACCGTGACCAGGTGCACATGGAGTTACTTTAAAAAGGGACTGAGAAAGCCAGCTGACACTGCTCGAAAGTCAACTTGAGTCTACGGGGCGTGCCCTTCTTTGCTGCCCAGCCCGGCTGTACTCCTGAAGCCTGAGGTGGAGGCACAGGAAAAGCCTCGCGGTGCAGCCAGAGACTCCTGCAGCTGCGGCTGCTGAACACAGGCCCATCCTCTGCTTCCCACCCCCCTGTAGCCTGGGACCCAGCGTGAGATTCTTCCCCAGCCACCCGGACTTACTGCGGTGCTGCTCCATCAGTTTCCTGGGAGTCACCTGAAACACAGGTGTGCTTACTCAGCAGCTCACGGGAGGCGTGGAGAGGATCAGAAAGGATGCAGCCTTGGGTGACTCAGGTGGCTCCTGAGGGAGCAGGTCTGTAGCTCCTGCTTGGCCTCTGGCGTGTCAGGCTCTTACTTCAAGCACAAATGGTCCTTCCCTCTTTAATTCCTGTTGCGAGGCTTGGCTTTTGGCTCTCGGTTTGAAACTTTTTTATCATCCTCACTGGACCACGAGCATCTTGGAGGCAGGCGCCTCATCTTATCATCATTTAGTCCATTTGTGCAAGAGGGCAAGGCTTCCCCACAGTCAGCAGTGTCATTCCTGAGGGGCAAGAGTTGGTTCTTGGGGAAGAAAAATATTCTTATGTTTATACATAAAGCACAAATGTACATACAGTATATAAATATACAGTGTATCTGTGGTACTAAAATTTATAGGGGGAGACAGTTAGAAAACATTGCTAAAAAGGTTTGTAGGGGAGAGATCAAAATAAAAAATGCCTGAGAAACCCTGGAGTATATAAGGAAGTCAGAATCTCCATCTCTCAAGATGGAGATCTTAATTCCTTTTCCCTGTCCTGCTGCGAGGGTTAAATGAGATAACGGGAGATGTGGCACACAGCAGACACACAACAAATGTAAGATCTATTCACTCCGGTGGCCACCTGAGAGTGCCACTCTTCCAGAACCTGCTCTTTTCCAGTCTCTTTGGCTGCTCTATCAGCTGCCTATCTGTGCCCCTGCCCATAGGGTGTTGTAGGCACAGGTAAAGGTGCTTGTCATTTGGGTTTAGCAGGCCCCTGTAATTCACAGGTGAGGCAGGTCCACACCGAGCTAGGAAGTGCAGCCCTGGGCCCGCCTCCACTACTGGCCACAGTCCCTTTCCGGGGCCACCTCTCCCCTTGCTGGCTGGCAGTCCCTCCTCTGCGTCCAACCCCCACAGAAGGCAGGAGAAAAATCTCTGACAAGAGCACTCTCAAAAGGGCTCCTGTGATCAAAAAGACAACAAGTGATGGAGAGGATGGGGAGAGATTGTAACCCTCACACACTGCCGATGGAAATGTAACGTGGTGCAGGTGCTTTGGAAAAGTGTCTCAGTTCCTCAGATGGTTCAACATAATGTTACCATATTGTCCTGCAATTCCACTTCCAGGTACAAAAATACCCAAGAGAAATGAAGACATGTGTCCCCACAAAAACTTGTACATGAATGTTCATGGTAGTATTACTCATAACAGGCCAAATGTAGAAACAACCCAAATACCCATCAACTGATGAATGGATAAACAAAGTGCAGTGTACCCATACAATGGAATGTTATTTGGCAATAAAAGGAAATGAAGTCTTGATAACATGTTACAACAGAGGTAAACATGATACTAAGTGGTTATTTATGTGCTTGTCTTGTCGCATCTATCTGAAGAGCTCCAGTGACTTGCCTTCCTCGTTCCTGTTTCTCCAGTTACCCAGCACTTGTTCTGGGGCATGTCAGAGTTTAGAACATTTTTACTAGATGAAATTGCTAATTATCACTTCCCCTGTTCCCACCTATACTGTGAGTCAGCACTTGTTCAAGATCACAAAGCTAACTCCCTTTAAATGTTCACATTCTAAATCTAAGTCCTGATATATTATACTATTAAGTATGCTCTCCGACTTGTCTATTTCATATGCCTCAGGACCTAATGCACAGTGATCCTTAGCAGGTGGGTAGAAGATATTAGCTGAATGGATAATTTAAACAATAAAAATGCTGCAGGAGTCCTGCACTGTTCAAAGCCTGCCTTTTCCCAGAGGGTTACTGTTCAGGGTGACAGGAGAGAAAGACAAACAAATCCTTGTGTTCCGTGAGCTTTCCTCCTCTCAAGACATCTGCGCAGGGTTTCTGTCTATGTGGATTGGGGAAGTGATGCTAACATTTGCAGAATCTGACTTACTTGTCTCAGGAACCAAGTGGGTCTACTTATATGTCTATGTCACGTTTATTTTTTCATTCAGTGAATAGTTAGAGCCTTACCAGCTATGATGCCTGGCTCTGAATATATACAAATGAAGCAGTCGGGGTCCCATTCTTAAGGAACAGAGACTTGTTTCACTTTTTCTTTTCATCAGCTTGAGAACCAATACCTAACAGCTTCTTCCTTTATTTTTTTTAATGTTTCCTACCAAGCTTAGAATAAACTCAGCTCTATTTTGTAGAATTGTCACAGGAGTCCCGAGGGCTTGTCTTTTACTTTATTTGTTTATCTTTTTATTTGACACGTGCTCATTGTGCTCAAGAGTAAGTCAGGTGGCCTCTCTGGGCCTCAGGCTGTTCTCAGATCCAGGGGGTATCCCCTTACCTTTCCCAACTCTCAGGGACAGTGTGAGGGCCATGCAGAACCATGAATGCTGAAAGGGCTTGCAGTGAACCCAGCTGGATGGGCGTGTCGTGTATAACTGTCATTCTGCCCTGGGCCATCATCACAGTTTGAAGAGAATCTGGACAGAAGTCAGAGAAAAGAGAGACCGTTTTTATTTCTCAGTGGAAACACCTGCCTTTTGGGACATCGATTTAAAATGAAAACATTTAAAAGTATGCATGATCTTAAACAAGTCATTTCTCCTTCCTGAGTCTCAGCTCCCTCATCTATGAAATAAGGCTGTGGGACTAGATCGACAGGTTTCGAACTATGCTCCAGAGAAATTCTCACTGGGAAGAGACTCTTCTATCTCCACATATGCAACTGCAGAAATAATTTTTTAAAAATTTCCCCTCATTTTACATATTTGGCTTCAATGTAGGTTTTCTGTTCTATTTTTTTTTAAATAAAAAAATCCTGGAGCTAAAACAAAAAGGAAAATAAACCCTACGGCTAAATAATCTGTAACGAGTATCCTCTGGCTCTGGCCATCCTGCTCACACACACATGGACCCACGTGCTACTGCTTAGCCTGTGTGCATTCCTCTTGTGTGTGTTAGGTATGTAGGAGGGCCTCTGGGTACTGAATTCCTTTGTAGGGGAGAACTGGTGTTGATCTACAGCCTGCACTGCACACAGAGATGACCATTTTTCATAGCAGCATTCCTGAGTCTGAATAACCTTTGGCAGCTGAAGGCGGAGAAAGAAATTCAACAACCAGTCCAGGGAAAACCTCTTCTTCCCAATGCTGGAATATGTTTTAGTTGCAGGTGACAGGGGTTGCTGGGGAGTGGAGGGTTATGGAAACAGTGCCACCTTGTGGTCCTGTGGTCACTTTCCCGAGCAAGCCCAGGCTGGTTGTTGAATGGCTCTTGGAGGGATGGGCTTCTGGAGGGATGGACTCCTGGAACCTGGGATTCTGAATTTGCTGGGAAGGGGCTTTCTGAGACCATAGCCTGGGTCGCGCCCAGGTCCCTTCCAGGCAGCAGGCCCAGGTGCCTGTCTCTGGAGCCCTTCTCTGGAAGCCACCACGCTGCTGAGGCCTGTGAGGGCTAAGGGGTAGATGTGTGATTGCTGGGGGAAGTGTGCTGTTGCTGGTGGGACAGCATCTGGATCTCGAAGACAAGGGCAAAGCCTGAGAGGCGATGGGACAATTTTCACAACTGACACGGCTGAGGCCAAGTTGGGAAGGTGGTCTACCAGGAAGTACATAGAGGGAGGGTAGGAGGTGGTATCTCCCTGTCCAGAAAGAAACTCAGGGTTCATGCAAGGAAGAGAGGACTATATCCATCACCTTGACCTCATTCTGACCCGAACCCAGGACCCTGAATGATCAAATCCCTTGTCTGTCCCTACCCTTGCCCACCCTTGGACTAGACCTCAGGGTGACAGTGATGAACCCAGCACAGACAGTATGGGAACTCACAGCCTGGTGCAGCGCTGTCTGGTACAAATATAACAGGAGCCACAGGTGCCAACCGTTTATTTATTCTAAATTTTCTTGTAGCCACATTAAAAGAAGGAAAAAGAAACAGGTGAAATTACTTTTTAATTATATATTTTATTTAACCCAATATCTTGTCATGTCAACATGTAATTAAAATAAAAATCAGTAATGAGATATTTCACATCCTTTTTTCTTTTTTCCTGCACTAAGTCTTAAAATTCTGTCTGCATTTCACGCCTGCAGCATGCCTCTCTCTGCCTCTCAGTATTAAGAGGCTGCTGGGACCTTCAGGACCCAGCCCTAAGGAGCTACTTCTCTGTCACCAATGTGTCCTTTGGCCCAGGGCATGTCAGTCACTAATGCGGGGTTTGATGTCCTTGCCTATGAAATACGGGGCTGGACTGCTTGACCTCTGACGTTCTCCCTGAGGGAAGTGATGCCATCATAAAATGAGGCCTAGGCCTAACCCTAACCCTAGTCCTGCCCTGCCTCCCTCAGATAAGAGGCTCGGCTGTGTTTTCCAATGAGAGGGATGGCAGTCACTCGTGCCCGCTCACTGGTGGCCCTGTCTCCCCGTCCCAGCTTTCTGAGGATTGCCAGAGCCGTTCTGACTCCACCCAAAGACTCCAGCACTAAAGATGCTGCTGACCCTGTAGCTCCCAGAGAAGGACTCCCCAGGGCTCCTCTGGGGGCTTCTTACCTCTTTCCCGGGCTCAGGAATCTCTTGGGAAGAAACCTGCAGTGGACTCCTCAGACTTCTGGAGCTAGACAGAGCCCCGGGCTCCCCCAAGCACCCTGACAGAAGAACCCCTTTTGTGCAGGTCGTGGAGAAACTGTGTGAGGCTGAATTCGGAACAAGAGACCCCTCCCTTCTAAGCCTCTGAGCCTCCGCCAGGTGCCTGAACCTCCAGGAGGGCCCGTTCCCCCAGCTCCCCGACTGAGGGAAGCCATGACTCAGTGGGCTTAAGATGCTCACTCGGCATCTGCACATAACCGGGGCCAGGCTGCTCAGCTCGCCCACAGCCCCCCTGGGCAGGGGACATTTCCCAGAACACAGCTGTCCCCACTCCTCCCTCCCCATATTTTGGGACTCAGACTGGTTAAGCCGGAGGTGATGGAGACCATCGGTCAACTCCTGTCTGATTAACTGCAGCCCAGAGAGGCGGAGAGCGGCCAGGGCACTGGGCTGGTCAGCGGCAGAGCCTCCTGCCTCCCAGCCTGGGGCTCCCCCCTCACCTCTCCGCACCACCCCACCTCCAAACCCTGCCGCCCCCCCAGCTACTTCGGCTCCAGCCCCCTTCCCTACACACAGTCTCCATTTTCTGGCCACCGCAAGCCACTTCACTTCCCCAGAGGGCCTCCCTCCTGCTTACCTCCAGGTCTGGCCCCCAGGCGGCTCCTTCTGCCACAAATTCATTCCCTTTCCCCTTTCTGTGTGCAGCCAAACTTCTCATCCTCAGGGACAGGCCCAGACATCACACCTCGCAGTCACCCGGTTACAGCCACCTCCAAGATTGTGTCTGGTTTCTCCCGGTATGTCCAGGGCCTGGTACAGTT
Organism: Stenella coeruleoalba; assembly: GCF_951394435.1. NCBI lineage: Eukaryota > Metazoa > Chordata > Mammalia > Artiodactyla > Delphinidae > Stenella > Stenella coeruleoalba. The sequence goes on along the minus strand of NC_137154.1, from coordinate 43,406,106 downwards.
TAATGAGGGAGGTGTGAACGAGGTCCTGGATTCTGTAATGTTCCCATTCCCCCTTCCTCAGTACTGATGGTCTCGCCCTCCCTTCCATCCCAAGGTGTTCTCTCCCCCAGGAAGGGAGTTGACCTCGCTTCTGTGCCTCGGCCCGTGACCAGGTGGGGCCTGGGGGGTCTCTGAAAACTCCCCGTTGGTCAGCAGGGCCCTGTCCTCGTTTCCTCCTGACGAGCTGGTACTCACTGGCTCTCTGCAGGTTGCCCAGGAGGTGGCGCCAAAGTGCTGCCAGTGATAGCCTGACGGGCACCTGGATCCCTGTCTCCAGGCACCTGGGCTCCCATCCACAGGGCCAGAGCCCACACTGGGTTCCGTTGCCGTGACCAGGGTCCCGCTCTCCGACGACCATGGGGCCACAGCCTCCTTGACCGTGAGGGTCAGGAAGTCTCCGTTCATCACTGCTGCCCTGTGCTCAGTGAGGCTGGGCTCTGAGTCACCCTTTGTACCACAGCTCTGCCCAGGGCCTGGCACCGACTGTGCGGAATGGAGGGACAGAGGCCATACAAGGACTGACGAGGTCCCGTGCATACTCTACGCTGGGCTTCTCATCATCACAATGACTTCAGTGTCCTAGGCTCGGAGGCTGGAGCTGACAGGGAACTTCGCCATCATTAAGAGCCGGTGGGCCTGGAATGGGTTACGCGTTTACTGCGACATTGACCCTCAGGGGCATAACCTTGGGGGTGGCTGGGTGGGACCAGGAGGGCAGGACTCCTTGAGCCAGTTGCCCCCAGTAACGAGCAGCTTCACTCACTGTACAATTATTATTATCTTCTACATTTGCTCAGCGTGAACATGGTTGGGTAGCCACTAGCCACAGGTGACTATGTACATTTCAATGAATTAAAATTAAATAAAATTTAAAATCCAGTTCCTTAGTCACACTTGCCACATTTCAGATCCTCAGTAGCTACCCTACCGGACAGCCATAGAAATGAACATTTCCATCACTGTAGAAAGTTCTACTGGACAGCACTAGTCTAGTGCTTGCTCTAGACCCTTTTCTGGATAAGGTGTTCTTTAGAATCTCAGAAAGTTCTCCACTCTCTAGCACACTGTCTTCCACTGGTATAGTTGTTGCAACCAACAGAAAGATGGAGTCAGATAGACCTAGGACTAAATTCTGACTTTGCCACTTGCTGGTTCTGTGGCCTTGGAGAAGTCATGCAGCCTCCCTCAGCCTCTGTTTTGTCATCTGTGAGATTGGGATAATATTACCCAGTTCCCACAGTTACTGGGAGGATTAAATGAGGCAGAGCAGGTGAGTCACTGGACGCAGTGCCTGACATGCAGTTGTCTGGCCTGATCACCCCCCCTCCACCCCGACTTCGTCTACTTGTATCCACTCACCCACAAGCCCTTATCACTGGTCTATACTGTGTCCAGACCTGTGTCAGGTTCCACAGCCTATTCACAGGGAACACAGGGCTTGATTCTAGAGGGAGATTGTAATCTAGGTGGGAGGGCAAGATAAGTGCCGTGAAGCAACCTGAAAACAATTCTTAGGCAATCCACAGGGCAGTGTGTCATCCAGTGACACAGGGCCGGATGGGAAAGGCACCGCGGGAGGTTTATCTGAGAAGGCCTCGTAGGGGCAGATGGGAGTCGAGCTGGTCTGGAAGGCGGGCGCAGGGTGTGGGCTGGCAGGGCCGGTAGCAGAGAAGTGACAGGAGAAAGGCGTTGTGGCAGCGGAACGGCAGGAGCAAAGAGAGGCTCAGAGGTGAGTCAGGGAGCGCCTGAGCTAACGCACAGCGAGGTAGCCCCGCCAGCGTTGTCCTGGAGAAACCAGGAGGGTTTGCTAAGACAATCACTCAGCTCTCAGAAGCCAGGCTGAGTTGTTTGGCTCTGATGAAGCCGGTGTTTCCCAGGCAGGTGGGGAGTTGAGCTGAGAAATGGGCAGAATTTGGGGAAGATTGTGCTGAAAACTCAGTAAGAGGGCCTGTGAGGGAGAAGGCAGGGTGAGCGCAGCAAGGTGTGACACCAGAGGCCTTCCTGGAGGCAGCACGAGGCACCATTTACCAAGAGCTGTTAACATGCTGTGACCTCAGATTGCTGGGTCCCAACATGGCCAGCAGAAATGGCGCTCAGTAGCCCTGTACAAGAAGTCCACATCTAACTGAGAGTGACAGGGGGTGGACATCGAGAAAACAGGATGGAGAAAATGCATTTACAGCATATCAGAATCTGAGCCCCAGCTCCTCACCCAGGTGAGAAAAAGAACAGGATGGGGGCTGAAGGTAGCAGTAAGGAGAGAGGAAAGTGTCTAGAGAGAGGCCTGGATGTCTGAGGAGTAAGGCTGGGTGCAAAAGCATCAGGCAGAAACATACAGACACATGCCCACGCACATGCCTCTATATGCACACACACGTCCACATGTATAACCCCCCACTTTACATATGCATGATAATCATACCCAAAGACCCTTAAGGAAACATGCCTACGCACATCTGTGCAAATACACGTGCATGCACACGTACAGGCACCCATTGACACACATGTGTATATACACATGTTCTCCTCCAACCCGGCCTATCCTTCCAAGGCTGAGCTGGTGCTGGTGTTGGGTTTACAACAACCAAGCCAGGAAGCATCTGTCCTGGGCACTGAGTGTGTTTCTGATGGAGGCTTCTCTAGGCCTTGCTTGTAAACACTATTTATTTTGGAAAGCCACTTCTCTATTTGCAAATAAAAAGTTGGGACATGCAGTATTGGATTTCCCTGATCTGACATTGACCTAGAAAAATGTGCTGGCAGGAACAGAAAGTACCATGCCCCACTGTGCTGGCAGGCACAAGTGAGTTTCACTCTTCTTGGCTTTGATCACGAAGGTTAAGATGCAAGTGAGGGGGGCAGGGCCGCCTCCCTGCCCGAGTGGCTCTCTCGCTGCAGACCTGGGGGGAGTGGATGCGGTGCTTGGGGGCTTCCTGTAGGCCTGTGTGCTCATGGCCTTGAAGAGCGGGCTGGCAGGGGGAATCAGAGCAGCTGGGGAGTGGGTGTCATAGAGGCCAGTGACAGCGGCCAGCATGCAGAGAGCGAGCAGCTCTGGCACATGCAAATCATGGATGGGTCCCGCTTACGGGGGTCCCCAGAGTTGTCATCAAGGAAACAGGCGACGCAACTTCAGCTCTGGGTGCGTTTGAAATGGGTTCCTGTTGTTGGAGAAGGACAGGCTTCTAGGAGGCAGAGCTGCTTGGCCCAGCTGCAGGTGAAGGTCATGGTCTGCTGCAGACCTGCGTGGGGTCTGGGTACTGGTTGCGTAGAGTAGAAGCAGAACCTGAGAGGAATGTCCAAGGCAGGAGTCCTGCATCGTGGTGGGAACATGAGCCCCCAGGGTCTCCGTGGGGGCACTGGCTCCTTGTCTGATGGGCATCAAAGTAGACCCAAGGGGACTTCCCTGGTGGTCCAGTGGCTGGGACTCCCTGCTCCCAATGCAGGGGGCCTGGGTTCGATCCCTGGTCAGGGAACTAGATCCCACATGCTGCAACTAAGAAGATCCCTCGTGCCGCAACTAAGACCCGGAGCAGCCAAAAAAAAAAAAAAAGTCGACCCAAGAAGCAAGATGCAATCTATTGCCTCAACCAAGCCACAGAATCCTTCTGAACCCCTCATCTGGGCCAGTGACTTAATTCTGGGCCTGTTAAGACCAGGGTTCACATTCCTCCCATCTTCCTCATGGCCAATCATGAGGATGAAGTGACATCAGAAATGTCACGGGCCCAGCCAGGGCCAGCGATAAAATAAGTGCTTAATACATTTGAGATCAAATCCCGGCTTCACCACTCACTAGCTGCGTAGCCTGGGACGGGCTATTCATCTGTGCCTTCATTTCCTCATCTGTAGAATGCAGACAATAATAAAATGCACCTCACAGCACTGTTGGGGATTAAATGAGTTAATATACATAAATCACTTTTGAACAGTGCCTGACCCTTTAATAAGCACAATTACCATTTACTATGATATTAAATATTATTCTTAATCATTTATTCATGTATTTATTCACTTATTCATTCAATGAGTGTCAGATACTGTTCAGGCCCTGGGAATACAGCAGCGAAAAAGAGACAACAAGCCCTGGGGTGGGTAGAACGAGGGCCCCCCCACAGACGGCCATGTCCTAATCCCCAGAACCGGTAAACATGTTATGTTACCTGGCAAAGGGAATGACGGTTGCCCATCAGCTGACCAGAAGATAGGGAGATATCTTGGATCACCCGGGTGGCCCTACATAATCATGAGGGTCCCTGAAAGAAGAAGAGGGAAACAGGAGAGGCAGAGGCAGGGAGGACATGTATTGAAGCAGAGGTCGAAGTGGAGGATGGAAGAGGGCCACGGGCCAACGCGTGTGGGCCACCTCTACAAGCTGGAAAAGGCAAGGAAACGGATTCTCCCCTGGAGCCCCCAGAAGAGAATCAAGTTCTGCCCATGATGTTAGCCCAGTGAGCTTCTGGCCTCCAGAGCTGCAGGATAATACATCCGTGTGGTTTTAAGTCGCTACGTCTGTGGGAATATTTTGTGGCAGCCACAGGATTACTAACACACACTATCCGTCACGGGGCTTACGTTCTTACAGGGGGAGAGAGACAATAGGAAATAAATACGTGGTGTGTGGGACGGGCATTTCCTCTCCTGGGGGTGGGGGTGGGGGGGTGGGGGGTGGGGGGGGTAGGGGGGTGGGGGTGGGTTGGGGTCGGGGTGGGGGCGGTGAGCCAGGCTGCTGAGCACAGGCTAGCGGAGGGAGCAGGGGGCAGGACAGGCCGGACGGGGCATGTCAGCCTGCACCCCACCCCCATCCCATCCCAGCCAGGAGGGGCAGGGCGGCTCTGGCCCAGTGCTTCTAGGCTCTGGTCCTGGGCTGCGGAGGGGGCTCGCGTGCAGTGTCGGGTCCAGCACTGGTGGGGCCTGCTGCCAGGAGCCTGGAGCCATCAGTGTGTTCTTCAGATGCCTGCTGGTGGGGAGATGAGGACATGTGATTTGTCAAAGTGAGTCAGGAGGGAAAGCCAAGGCCAGGTGGCCGCCTCGGTAAGAACCTCTCTGGGTTTCTGTAACTACAAGCTCTTGATTGAGCGTAATACAGAGCACCGAGGAGCCCCTCATTAGGAGGCTGTGAAACACCGCTTGGGCTTGGCTTTCCTCTTGCCCGGCTGCTCACCGAAGCCTTCTTCTTTCATCTCCAAGGCCGTTAATTGGCAGCCTGAGCCCAGAGAATTACCTCAGGAGATGGCTGAGGCCTGGGTTGGATTCTGCCTCCTCAGCCCCTCCCTACTCAAGTCCCTGAAGTCTCCGCTGCATCCTTGAGCTTACGCTGAGCAGGGTCGGGAGGTCTTGAGGAGTCCGGCCCACCACCAGGTGGGGAACGGCTCATAGACCTTGAACGCATGGTGCCTTGCGGCCTATGTTCGGGAATTCAGGTTGTGCACTGCTCAAGAGCACCGCATCTAAGAGGCATCACCCACATGGTAGACGCACGCTAATTTATGTGGGAGCACACTGATGGCGCAGAGACTCTAGGTCTCCAGATAGGTAGCAGGGGGGAACCACCTTTGACCTGAAGTCACCGTGGCACTTGGGCCGTGCACAAACTCTCAACACAGTCTTGTGGGTTCTGTGCCACGTGCACTGCAGCTGCCTGTGCAGTCTTACCACCTGATGCCCCTTCATGCCTGATTTCCAGGCCCCTGAGCCTTTGAACCTGACGCTGTTGCCTCACCTGGGGGTGGGGGGCAGAGAAGGTCAGAGTGGAAGAGGGGCACTCAGAGTGTGTGTGCTGCTGGCCCTGAGTGTGCCCCTGTGGTGTGTGTGTACATGGAGCTAGGGGTGCTACCACCAGGCAGAGCCATTCACGTCACGCAGAAATAAACTAACTCCATCTTTCGTTTTTATCCTGAAGAAGGGACGTCTCTTCCTACTTTGCCCGCAGGTGCCACCTGGGTCTGCCAGGCCCTTCCCTAGCTCAAGGGGACACAGCCTTTAGCGCCACCACCCATGTGGTGCCCTCCGTGCCCCTGGGTAAAGTGTCAGCTCTCTAGTAGCTACAGCTCTGTTCCCAGGATCAGCCTTGACCTGGACCCTGACTCATACTCATCCTAGTCTCTTAACCTTGGGGCTAGACCCAGACCTGTGGCCCTGCCTGGTGTCCACTGTGTCTGAGCCCCTTGCCTGCAGCCTACCTGCCCTTCAGAGCGCTCAGCCAGAGGCAAAGGCAGTGTCCAGCCACGGCAAGCAGAGAATTGAGTTGAGAAAACACTTCTGAAAGCAGACCTAGGGAAGGGGTGGGGTACAACTGGAGAGCATTTGCGATATGGCATCCTTTGACACTGTGGTCCCACTCCAGGAAATTTGCGCTTAAGAGAAAATCAAGGATGTGTGCACAGATTTTGCCAGAAAGATGTGAGTTGAAGCATTGTTTGTTCTAGCAATAGCTGGAAATAAACCAAATGAACATCACGGGAAGGAGTGACAGATCACAGGCAGCCCTCTGCTTTCATACACAGTGAGTGTTCCCAGAAATGTATCCAAATGTCAAATATTTGGAAGTTGGACACCTGCTTATTTTTAAAAACTAACAATAGCTTTTAAAGTTATGAGAGATGTTTGTATTCCCCACTGGCCCCCAAGTTAAAAACATTATCAAATCACTAAACATGCCTAACCCTTTAGACACAATCTTTAATAATATGTGTCTTAGTTTGGGTTTCCCCGAAAATAACAGGAGACAAAAAATTGAATGCAGTGCAGGTAGATTATTTGCGAAGTGACCCCAGGAAATGCTGATTTGGGGTGAGGGGTTAGGGGAATGAAAAAGGGAAGGAGAGAAAGCCGAGAAAGGGTGATTCTTCCAGCAAGTTACCACTGTGGGCAACTGGAACTTACCTCCACCAGGGGCTCAGGGAAACCATGCAGAACATTCCTCTCCCCAGGGGTGGGGGAGTTGGGGTATTTATCCACCACCGCCCATCAGTCATTGGCTGCAGCTGCTCCTGAGGGTGTGGGCTTCCTAGCACCAGTCAGAGAAAGCCCTGTGCAGAGTCCCAGGGGCTGGGATGGGAAGCGATGTTGGAGTGCCCAGAAATGGGAAATGCTGAGGGGAGTCTGTTACAGTATGTGTCTAGATTCTCTATGTTTTTCTTTAATCTGTGCTTTTCTTTAACAATTCAACCTACAGGTGGCAAAGTAATTCAGAGGATATTCATTTGAGAATGAAGATTTCCTGCTTGATTTCCCATCTTTGTCACAGTTTAATAATTACTAGCATCAACATTTCTGTTTCTATTTCCCACTGGTTTTTATAAAATACTAAGTCCCAAGTGCAACCTCCAATTAAGTGCATAAAGAATAACAACAATAGCTAACACATATAAACACATACTGTGGGCTAGATTTACTTAATCCTTGCAGCAATGCTATGGGGTAGATATTATTACCGTTATTGTTGCTTTATAGATAAAGAAATGGGGGCTCAGGGAAGTTAAGTAATTTGCTCAAGGACATTATGGGCAAAGCCTGGCAATCTTGCTCCGGAGTGCACGCTCTGTCTGTGTGACTGCTAGAAATGGTCCCCCAGCTGATTGATGAAAGCCTGAGTGTGGCACATGACAGGGAGTTGAGGGGTGTCAGTATTAATGTAGATAAATGTAGATTTTTCAAACTTGGATATATCAACACCATCATGGCACAAAACAGCTGATGGCTGTAGCAGGTCCAAATTTAAATCTGTTAACTCGGTTGGGCTTGAAACATTGTTTCATCATTTCCACAGGCTGAAATGAGTATTATTTTAAGACACATTGCACCAAATGAGGGAAATTCATCTCAGTCAGCTGGGGGGCTGCCTTGACCCTTTCCCAAGGGATGAGGAGGTGTTTAGCGTCAGACATTAGGGTGGGGGGTTGCTTTGCCATTTGTTAGTGGGCCCCTTGTGCACACCATCTCCACCATCCTGCCCCAGAATCCTCCTTGTGGGGGGGCTGGCTCTGTAGCAGTACTTCCATGCCCCTCAAAGTCAGGAGCGTTACTGCCACTGTTCCAGCCACTCTTGAACCCCAGTTTCCCTCTACTTTCTGAGATCAATGCCTGCATCTATGTGAGACCACTGTCATGCCCCCCACCCCAAAACGCCCCTCGCACTCCCGCCTCCCCTGCCCACCTCCACATGCAGGGACTCTGCCTGGAAGAGGGGGGGGGGGGACTAGTGCAGCAGCCCCTCCTTAGGAAACCAACAGCAGCTCAGCTCTTGTCCTAGCCCCTTTATTTCTCCTTTTCTCCCATCGAGGAAATCTTTCTTTCTTTCTTCCTCCCTCCCTCCCTCCCTTCCTTCCTCCCCTCCTACTTTTCTTTTTTTCTTTCGAGACTAAGAACAACAGCCCTGCCTAGTGACCGTATACCTCCAAATCCAGTGTATTATACAAGAGAAAGATTCCTTTCTCTTCCCACTGTTCCGGTTATCTATTGCTGCATGATGAACCATTTCCAAAACAGCCACATAAAACATGCATTTTCTTTTGGTCTAGGGTCGCCAGATAAAGTACTACAGATATTTGACCTGTAAGTACTGTACCTATTTAAAATTAAAAACATTAAAATTTATCTTTAGGGCTTCCCTGGTGGCACAGTGGTTGAGCGTCTGCCTGCCGATGCAGGGGACATGGGTTCGTGCCCCGGTCAGGGAGGAGCCCACATGCCGCAGAGCGGGCTTGCTGAGCCTGTGCTCTGCAATGGGAGCGGCCACAGCAGTGAGAGGCCCACGTACTGCAAAAAAAAAAAAAAAATTTATCTTTAAACACTATATGGATAAAAATTTAACCCCAGTTAAATTTGAATTTTAGATCAACAATATATAATTTTTTAGGCTAAGTATGTCCCATGCATATTTGAGACATACTTAGACTAAAAAACTACTCACTGTTAATCTGAAATTCAAATTTAATGGAAAGTCTTATATTTTTGTGGGGTTTTTTGTTTTTGCTTTTGTTTGAAATTGGGCAACGCCGTCTTGGTCACAGTTTTGTGGGTCAGGAAATTGGGTGGGGTTTGTAGCGGTTGAAGGGTGCCCTACCATGGTGGTTCTCCATGCACATGTCTGGTGCCTGGGTACTGCATGGCCTCACACTCTTCCTTCAGGTGAAGTCTCATCCTCCAGGGCTTTTCCATGCAATTAAGGACTCTCACAGAAGGGCAGGCTCAGGTAGTCAGACTTCCTCCACGGAGGCTCTGAGACCTGGCTCTGAGAACAGGAAATGAAAGCTGTCAGTCTCCTAAATCTTGGGCCTGTCAGTCAGTGCACTATCCCTTCCTCCTCATTCTATTGGTCAAGCAGTCACAAAACCCACCTGGCTTCCACAGCAGGGGACACAGACCTCACCTTTTAAGGGCAGCAGTGGCAAAGCATTTGCAGTCATCTTTAATCTATTGCATCCACTGAGAAGGAATAGATTTTCGGCCACCCCAAAGCTTGACTACTGTGTGTGTTTCTCTCTTTCAGCATCCCTTTCCTAAGGCAATGAGAACAGCTCGTTTCAGCTTCTGTCTGATTGGGAGAAGGGTCCTCGGAAAAGAGGATATTCAGAAGGGTAGGGGAATTTCAGTTAGTGTTTCAATGTATGATTCCTCAACAAAACAAAACCATAGCATTGTAACAAAAAAAAAATCATAGGGTTGAATAATATATAACAATTCAGAAAGATATGAATAAAATATTAAGTGTAAAAATCAGGTGACAAAAATGTGTTTACAGTATAAAGTTTTAAAAAAATGTTACACTATAAATGTTGGAGAGCTATATGCAAAAATACTAGCAGTAGTTTATCTGTAAAAGGTGTGATTCTGGCACATTTTATTCTTTCTGCTTGTACATGTTTTTGATATTTTATAAAATGAATATGTGTCACTTTTAATTTAGAAAAAAAGAGGTTATCATAAAATAAAACAACAAGGAATCCACCGTCCTCCTAATTATTAACCAGTTCATTCTTTGTACAAATTCTACTGGGTATCTATCATGTACCAGTTTCTATTCTAGGCACTGGGGATTCTGCCATGAACAAGCCAGACAAGGTCTTCTCCAGAGCCTCTGGGGAGAGCAGGCCCTGCCAACACTTTGATTTTGGACTTCTAGCCTCCAGAACTTGAGAGAATTTTCTGGTTTTTTTTCAGTCACCCAGGTTGTGATAATTTGTTGCAGCAGCCCTGGGGAACTAACACAATCCCGTTATTCCTTGCATCTTACTAACCAATGATATAGATTTCCATTCGGAAGTAGGTAATCTAATTGTCCCCACTTTACAGATGGGGAAACTGAGATTCTGTGAAGATCAGTAGTTTGTCCCAGACCCCACAGAGCATGGCTTCCACAGCAGGGCCAGGGCTCAAACCCTGGTTTCTCGTCCCCAGTGTTTAGGCTGTCTCCATGATGCCACAGCTTGTAGACCTGGGTTTCCAGCAGTTTCTATTAAGTCTCATGCAACTGTTTCTAAGGTCATCACTCCCTGTCCTGCCTATCACCCTGCAGTGACAAAGAAACCAGCCCTGGGGGACTCTCTATGACAGGAGTACCTCCTCCTCTTAGCTAATGAGGAGGAAATTGTTCTTGCATCAGGCCCTGCCCTGTTCCTGCATCTCTAACTGGCTGCTGAGTCCACGCTGGGATGAATGGGACTCAGACAGCTGTTTCCAGGTGTGCTCACTGCCATTTATCAGCAGCTGCTGATAAGCCCTCTACATCATTTTGTTTAGGCCAGGGTGTACCCCTCACTCAAGAAACCTCAGCCTCTCCTCTGACAGGCAAGGAGCTAGTGCCATTGTTTTCTTTAAACAACTTTTCCTCCAGATTTTAAAATAAATACATGCTTTTTGAAAAACAAAACCAGAAAAGATAATGAAGGACAGAAGAAAATAGAACTGACTTATAGGCACCAGCAGTTCTTATTTATAAATGTGCAGAAGGAAAAAAAACACTATGTTCAGATATGCATCTGGTTATGCGCATACAGACACATCCACAGAGCAAATTCAACTATGTCTAAAAATGAACAGTTTTACATAGACTCTTTTTCCTTTTGGAGAAATCTGGCCATAAGAAACAGTTTTGTACTCTATCCTAAGCATTTCTCCAAGGTTGTTAAAGATTCTTTGTAAATACCATTTTTAATGGCTGCACACTATTCTATCAAGTAGATCACCACTTACTAATCATTTATTATCTATTACTAAGCACTCAGATTTTTTTCTAGTTTTTCATTAACTTAAAGAAAACACTGTTGATTGGGATTGACATATATACACTAGTATGTATAAAATAGGTAACTAATAAGAACCTGCTGTATAAAAAAATATAAATAAAATAAAATTAAAAAAAAACCCACTGTTACAGACATACTTGACGTAAGACTTTGTGTACCTTTCAGATTATGCTCTTGGCCTGAAATTATTGGGTTTAAGGCTATACACATAACAGTTTTACAGCTTTATTGAGGTACAATTTAGAAACATAAAACTCACCCATTGTAAGTGAATAATTCAATGCTTTTTAACAAAGTTATACAGTCGTGCAATCACCTCCGCAATCCAGTTTTAGAGCATACTTGTCACCATAAAACATTTCCTCAAGTTCTTTAACTGTCCAACTCACTCCCACTCCAGCGCCAAACAATCACTGATCTACTTGATATATAGATTTGCCCTTTCTGGACATTTCATATAAACAGAATCATACAATATGTACTCTTTTTCTACATGACTGCTTTTACTTAGCACACTGTTTTTGTGATCCAGTGATACAGCATGAATTAGGACTTTCTTCCTTTTTACTGCTGAGTAGTATCTCATTGTAAGGATACACCACATTTTGTTCATCTAGTTATCTGTTGGTGGAAATGTGGATTGTTTCCAGTTTTCGCCTATTAAGAATAACATAGCTATGAGTATATACCTACAAGTCTCTGTGTGGACATGTTTTTACCCATTTCTCTTGAGTAGATACCTAGGAGTGGGTCATATGGTAAGTTTCTATTAAATTTTTGTAAGAAATCACCAAACTATTTTCCAAAGTAGCTGCATCATTTTACCTTCTCACTATCAATGTATCAAGGTTACACTTGTTTCACATCCTCACCAACACTTGTCGTTTTGATTATTGCCATTCTGATAGGTATGCATTAGTATCTCTTTGTGGCTTGAATTCACATTTTCTTAATGACTAATGATGTTGAGCATTGTTTCATGTGCTTCTTAGCCATTTGTATATCTTCTTTGGAGAAATGTCTATTTGAATCTTTTGCTCTTTTTTTTTTTTTTTTTTTTTTTTTTGCGGTACGCGGGCCTCTCACTGTTGTGGCCTCTCCCGTTGCGGAGCACAGGCTCCGGACGCGCAGGCTCAGCGGCCATGGCTCACGGGCCCAGCCGCTCCGCGGCACGTGGGATCCTCCTGGACTGGGGCACGAACCCGTGTCCCCTGCATTGGCAGGCGGACTCTCAACCACTGCGTCACCAGGGAAGCCCATAATTTTTTAATTGAGTTGTATGTCTTTTGTTGTTCTTTATACATTCTGGAAAAAATCCTTTATCAGATACATAATTTACAAATCTTTTCTCCCAATCTTTGGCTTGTCTATCATATTTTTATTATTTTTTTATTTTTATTTTTTTAAATATCACAGATGAGGTCTTTTATTTGTCACCATTAAAAGTCTGATTTTTAAACAGATTCTTGGACTGGTAGCTCATGTCCATCAGCTCTTTCAACTTTAGCACCTGTCTCGTCCCCAGTAGCTTTTCCAGAACTACTACCTTCACCTTGTAGCTCCATGAGTTTTCCCAATTCAAACTTGGGTTTCTTCAGCATTTTTACTTTTCTAACAAAGACATCATGGAGTGGATAAATAGATTGGCAGGCCTTTTCTATGTCTTTTCCAATGCTGTCTGGAATCAATTTATTGACCACTTCTTTCAAGTCATTTGTCTCCACCTCTCGGGTCATGATTTCCATCATCTTCTTGTGGATCTGGCGGACCTGCTGGTGCTGGGCATAAGAGGTCTTCCAAATCTGATTATTGTGTTTTTTAGTAAAACCCACACAGAAGAGACGAAGCAAATAACCATGGGTAGTCTAGACATCAACGTGAGCTTCAGTCATGGTCTGCCATTTTTTGACCACGGAGCACATTTTGTCACGGGCAAGGTCCATGCCGTGGAAATTAGTCAGGCAGTTTTTGCCCTGAACATCCTCAGTAATAAGCTTGAATTTTCTAAATGCGACTTCATCATTCTGCAGATCAGCAAGGCTCACTTCAAACACACAACCCTTGAGGCCATCAGATGTGATTTTGGTTCCTTGAGTTCTCGTGACTAGTGTTTTCCCAATATTTCTTACATTGAACATAGCTGGTGCTTTCACATCATACCAATCTTTCTTAGAAAATGGGTCAACCACTTTCTTCTTGGTTCCCTTTTTACCGCCTTTCGTAAGGCGCTTCTTCTTTCCGACCGCCATGGTGCTGCTCTGAGAGCCAAAAGGCTATCATATTTTTAAATGATGTTTGTTGAAGAGCAAAAGTTTTTAATTTTGATAAAGTCCAATTTATTTTTTTTGGATTACCCTTTTTTGTGACTTGTCTACGAAAGCTTTGCCTTACATAAAGTCGCAAAGATTTTTTTTCTCCAAAGATTTCCTCTAGAAGTTTTACTGAACATAATTTGAAAATGATTTTTGTTTTTTCATTTTGAATATAATCCATGGTAATTTTAACAAATTAGAAAATATAGATGAACGAAAGGAGGAAAATACAGGTCACTCATAATCGCACTAGCAGAGTTAAGCCACCATGAATGTTTTGTTGCATGTGTGTATTGGTTATCTATTGCTTTGTAACAAATTACCCCCAAAACATATTGATTATCTCGAAGTTTCTGTGGATCAGGAACCTGGGAGCACTTTTCTGGGCGCCTTTGTCTCAGGATCACTCACAAGGCTGCAATCAAGTTGTCAGTGGGACAGCAGTCATTTCAAGGCTCGATAGGGAGAGAACACGTCTCCGAACTCACTTACGTGGCTGTCGGCAGCCCTCAAGTCCTCGCTGGCTGTTGGTTGGGGACATCGACTCCTTGCCACATGGGTCTCCCCATAGGCAACTCGCAACACGGCAGCTAGCTTCCCTGAGAGGAAGAGAAGGAGGTAGGGCGCCCATCAGAAGCCATAGTCCTTTTGTAACCTAGTCTTGGAAGTGACATTCCATCATTTTGCTCCCTGGTCTATTCATAGAAGTGAGTCACTAGGTCCAGCCCACTCACAAGGGGAGTGGGGATCACGGGACCATTTTAAAAGGCTGCCACATGTCCTTGTTCGTTTTCTCATGAATTAGGAGGCACATGTTTACCTGTGAAACATACAGATGCAGGGGCCCCTTTCTCGATTCTAGATTCTACTGGGTCAGAATCTCCATGGGAAATGCCTCTTTCTGTAAGCTTATCTTTTAAAAATTCTACAGGTCACTCTAATAGGAGCCAGGGTTGAGAGAGTCACTGGCAAATATAAATGTAAGTGGATGTTTCCCCACATGGATCACAACTGTGCATATTGCTTAGAAGTGTGTTTTCCCCCTCAAACAGGCTTGAAGATAAATGTGCCTCAGTTCCCAATGTGGGGCTGCCATATCCTCTGCTTCCCAGGAGCTGTGTCCAAGGGGCCGTGCCTAGCGGTCATGACCCTCACTTCTAGGGGCTTCAGGGGAGCTAAGGGGGTGGCAGAGGCTGCCTGCCTCAGTGTTTGGCTCCAGAGCAGCTCTGACATCAATTCGTCTGTCCAGAGGACACTTTTAGATGCAAGTCTGCTGGTGGGAGGACTTTATGAGAACAGGAATCCCTGGCTGTGAAATTACTGGCATTTCATGATGTGACAGAAGATTTACAAGCTGCGTGCTGTGCTGTGCTATAAAACCAAGCCCAGCAGTTATGCAAGCAAGCCTGCAAGGCAGGCAAAACGCAGGGAGGTGGCAGCTGGAAATAAAGGAAGCCACCACCCCACTGTGCCTGGGACCCCCTGGCCCTGACCACGCATGCACGGGGGGCTCAGGTCAAGGTTCCTTCAGCCATATCTGCCTTCTGGGGAGGCTCACCTGGTAGTCACTAGGGAACAAATGTGCAAGTAGTGTTATGTGAGGTCATGGACTCAGAATGGAAGGGGTTTCAAAGGTCCCTAGGAACCTGATGTTCCCTTAACACCTTCCTTGCTAAGACACCATTCTGCTTCTTGATATTCACCCCTATGACCCAGTCCAAAGGAGACACCCAGAATGTACTCTCCCATGATCCTATTTAATTTTTTTTTATAATTAAAAATTTTTTTGTCTTCCCCACTAAAATGCAAGCTTCCTGACAGCAGGAACCTTGCCTGTCTGGTGCTCAAAGTATTGCTGGACCACAATTCATATATGTTGACAGAGCAAATGAAAGAATGGATATTTGGATACTTCCAGGGGTGGGGAGCTCACCATCTTACAGGCCAGCCTGTCCTATGCCTGGATGGCTCTTGGCTCTTCCTCAGCTGGCTGCCATCCACCTCCATGTGGCCTTCCTTCATTGTCCTCATCTGTAGGGCACCCTCTGAGCAAGCCGCCTCCTCTTCCCCATTGCAGCCATCCAGAGATTTGAAAACAGTGGCCACCTGCATGCTTTTCAAGATGAATGTCACCATTTCTTTCGGCTCTCTCTCATGTATCAGTGCCATCCTAGCCATCCTCCTCCAAAGGGCTCTAATGGGTCACTGTCCCTCAATAAGTTAGGTTAACTCTTCTGAGACCCTTAGTAAATCTTGGCAGTTTGCAGATTTTGAGACCCTTCTCCCCCAACAAACATTTAGATCATTTCTTTTTTTTTTTTTTTCAGTACGCGGACCTCTCACTGTTGTGGCCTCTCCCGTTGCGGAGCACAGGCTCCAGACGCGCAGGCTCAGCGGCCATGGTTCACAGGCCCAGACGCTCTGTGGCATGTGGGATCTTCCCGGACCGGGGCACGAACCCGTGTCCCCTGCATCGGCAGACAGACTCTCAACCACTGCGCCACCAGGGAAGCCCTTCCTTACTTTCTTTTTTTAAATTTTATTTATTTATTTGGCTGCATTGGGTCTTTGTTGCTGCGTGCGGGCTTTCTCTAGTTGTGGAGAGCAGGGGCTACTTTTCGTTGTGGTGTATGGGCTTCTCATTGCGGTGGCTTCTCTTGTTGTGGAGCATGGGCTCTAGGCACACGGGCTTCAGCAGTTGTGGCATGTGGGCTCAGTAGTTGTGGCGCACAGGCTTAGTTGCTCTGCAGCATGTGGGATCTTCCCGGACCAGGGATCAAACACGTGTCCCCTGCCACTGTGCCACCAGGGAAGTCCCTTTTCTTACTTTCTGAGATTTGGTTTCCTCAGTAGGAAGATAAGGGTGACAACTGTATAAACTTCTCATCTGGGTTAACATATCCAAAGCTTTTGGCACAGTGTCTGGCATCTAATAATATCCTAAGTTCTCCCAAGAGACCAGAGAGCAGGTCTGTTGTTTCTCATGATTGTATCCACAGTGCCTGGCACTGAGGGAATTGTGCCGGATTGGGGATTGTCTGTCAGGTCAGTGCGTCAGCTAGATATTGCTGTATAACAAACTACCCCAAAACTTAGTCACTTAAAACAGCAGCCGTTTTATTTGCTTGCGGTTCTGTGAAGCAGCAATTCAGGCTGGATTCAGCTCAGTGGATCTTCTGCTGCTCTCACCTGGGGTCACTCATGTGGCTGCAGTTATGGGCAGTTGACTAATGTTGAATGATCCAAGATCCATTACACACATCTCATACGTCTGACAGGTAGTGCTGGCTGTCAGCTGGAGTGCCTCAGTTCTCCTCCATGTGGCCTTACCAGCAGGCTAGCACGGGCCCATTCGCATCATGGTCCCAGGGTTCCAACTGCAGCCAAAAGATAAGCCCTAATTCACAAGTGCTTCTGAAGCCTCTGCTGGTGTCTCATTTACTAATTTCCCATTGGCCAGGGCAGCTCACACGGCCAAGCCTGGATTTAAGGGATGGAGAAATAAACCCCACCTGTTGATGGGAGGGGCAGCAAAGTTGCATTGCAAACTACAGGATAAGAGGGATTATTGCAGCTATCTTTGCAAATCATCCACCACAGTTAATACTGAGATGTAAGATAGAGGTTGGGAGGGGGCTGGAGGCTCATTGCATGAGGGAGGTGGCAGAGAGAAGTGCTGAGCACATGTGACAGTCAATCCACAATGGCCACATGTGGAGGACACTGGTGTCAGTGAGGAGACTTTACTTCACCTTCTGCCTTAAACCACAGGGAATCGTATCATCGCATCTGACAGAACTGCAGAGGCTGGGCTCGCTCTAGCTTGCCTGAAGGAGCAACTCAGCAAGGTCACCTGCCCCAGATCCTTACCATCCAACCTCTGCCCTCCTCCGTGAGGGCTTTGCCCTTTAGGCTTACAGTATGATGACTGCAGCAGTTCCCAGAGTCACAGCCAGGCACCTGTAGAGGGAAGAGAAGAAACTGTTCTCAGACTCTAGCCCAGCAGTCTTCCCCTTATATAGCTCTTTGGCCATAACTGGGCCAAGAGGGTGGGATTGCTGTGGTTGCTCATACTAGCTTCCTGGGCCTGCCATAGTAAAATACCATATGTTGGATGGCTTAAAGCCACAGAAATGTATTGTCTCACAGTTCTGGAGACTAGAAGTCCTAGACCAATGTGTTGGCAGTGCCATGCGCCCTCTGAAACCCGAATGAAAATCTTGGCTTGCCTCTTCCTAGCTTTGGGTGGTTTGCCCCAAATCCTTGACATTCCTCGGCCCGTAGACGCATCACTCCAATCCTCCGTCTTCGCATGGCCTTCTCCCTGTGTCTTCACATCATCTTCCCTCTGTGCATGTGTGTCTCTGTGTCCAAATTTCCCCTTTTGATAAGAACACCCCAGTCATATCGGATTAAGGTGCACCTTAATGACCTTATTTTAACTTGATTACCTCTGTTAAGAGCCTATTTCCCAAAGAGGTCGCATTCTGAGGTGGTAGGGGTTAGGACTACGACTCACAACGTTGGCTTCAAAGACTAATTATCTGAAGTGGAATTGATGTTGGGAGTGAACCACAATGACCCCTACAGCCCTCGAATGACTGAACGAGTGAATGAATGAACATAGTACTTGGAGGCTCACGTGGGGTCAGGTAATAGTTTCCTGGTGAGGTTTGTAGGGTAAGTTTAGCCCTAGAACTCACTGAGGATATTTGGGCACTTGTGCCTTCTGCTTATGACAGATTGTTGATCACAGTTATGATTTATCTCTGGCTGCATCTTTAGTTAGGAATACAACCCCTCAAAGAGAACCAATGCTGTTCCTCTGAGAAATTCTGACAAATCACATTATGACATGGTTTCCAGGAATGCATCATGGTGAAAAAAGTCCAGCCTGCTTACACGGATGCTCAGAAAGTACCCATGAGCACCTGCCTTGTACACACAAACTGGCATGACCAAGGCAATGCAGGACAGCAGCTGACTGCCTAGCAACACCACCTCCCTCGCTCCCACCTTCCATTACCCCTCTCCTGTGCTGGGGGCGGCCTTCTGGGGCTCTCTCCCCTTCAAGGCAGCTGCCCATGGGCAGGACGGCTGGATGTCACTGTGTTGCGGGTGGGGGGGACTCTGGATACCTTACTCACAAAACTTAACCAAAGTTGCCTTGCTGTTTTAGAATATGTTAGGTCTACCCAATCCCAAACATATCACACACTTCTTAGAAGCCAAGCTTAAAATCTGCACCCACCATTGAAAAGCCCTGAGTAATACATGATGCCAGATTAGGGGCTGCCATCCTGCGGAGGAGACACTACGTCACGTACCTTGCTCTTCTGAGGTGGTGGGACTGGGTGAAGTTGGGGTTTCAGAGTGCCCCTGGGAGCGTCCAGGGTTCAAAATAAAAATCTCCCTCGCACAGTCTATTAACTATGAATTCATCAGAGCAGATCCTTTAAAAATGTGCATCTACCTCCTCAGAGAGCTGGCAATCAGCCACTTTTTATTGCAATTGTTTTTCGCATTAAAAAGGACTGGGTCTTAGGGCTTCCCTGGTGGCGCAGTGGTTGAGAGTCTGCCTGCCGATGCAGGGGACACGGGTTCGTGCCCCAGTCTGGGAAGATCCCACATGTCGCGGAGCAGCTGGGCCCGTGAGCCATGGCCGCTGAGCCTGCGTGTCCGGAGCCTGTGCTCTGCAATGGGAGAGGCCACAACAGTGAGAGGCCCGCGTACCGCAAAAAAGCAAAAAAAAAAAAAAAAAAAAGGACTGGGTTTTGACCAGTGGAAAGGGGAGAACAGTGAAGTCAGGGAAATCAGTTTGCAGCCTGGACACTTTGAGAAGGTCAGACCCCTGTGAAAGTAGGTGTTTGGGGCCTTCGAAGTGGTAGAGAAAAAGGGTACAGAATGGACGAAGAAGGGTGCCAGAAGCCGTTGTCATTCTGACCAGAGCAGGAAGCAGAGGAGTGCTTCAGCTCACAGTTGCCTCTGCCACTGGAAAAGAGTGATTTTTCTCCAGTAACAGCACCTGCCCTTGGACTTGAACCCGCTCCTAGGTAATGGTGTCACCACCCACCCAAGTACCCAGCTACTCTAGATGCCCCCCTTGTCCTTATTCAACAAGTCTTGCCTATTCCACTTCTTCAGTATCACTTAACCTTTCCCTTCTTCCCCATCTCTGTGACACATGTTAGTTCAGAGCCCTGTACTCTCTTCCTGCCCCCATCCCCCTGCCTCTATTCATCCTCCATCCTGCCCAAGATGGTCTTGTGGAGTTGTTCATCTCATCACACCACTGCTAGGCAGCACATCTTCTGTCTGCCCCTGCAAATCCACTCTATCCCACTCTTGGTCCTGGGGACGAACCTGTATGGACCACAACGATGGCCTCCCTTGGCTTCTAGCTTCTGGTTGGATCTGGCCAATGGGGAGTACCAGCTGGAGGTCAAAGGGGGAGGAGAGTGAGGTTGGGGTCTTTACGCCTCCTCACTGTGGAGTCCCCTTAAACAAAGGCCACAGCTCCTCTCAAGGTGACCTTTGCATGACTCTCTCAGTAACTGCTCCTTCCCCTCCCCCCTTCCTACCAACAGCCCTCGTGTCCCTTGCTTCAAGTATGGCATTTTACTTACCCAAACCTTAGTAAATAGCCTTTCTGTTTAACACTCCTCAAATTTTCCTCATCTGAGTGTGTCATCTCTTTCTGTTACATCCCTGAATGATTCAGTTCTCCTACTCGAAACCACAGAGGTTCCCACAGCCTTTAAAATAAAGTCCAAGTTGATGATCTTGGGATTCAAGGTTCTTCAGCACCCCATTTACCTTTCCAGCCTAGTTCTTGTCACTGACCTTCACTTACTCTAAAATCTACTTATAAGGAGTCATTCGTATGTACCCTCAGATACTTGCCCCTCTGAGCATGCTGTCCGTACGCCTGAGCTCTCTCTCTCTCTTTCTCGGCCTGAAGGTCTGGCACAGTGCCTAGCAGAGAGTAAACTCTCAGTAATTATACAGTGAATGAATAAATGAGATTTTTGTGTGTGTGTGTGTGTGTGGTACGTGGGCCTCTCACTGTTGTGGCCTCTCCCGTTGCGGAGCACAGGCTCCGGACGCGCAGGCTCAGCGGCCACGGCTCACGGGCCCAGCCGCTCCACGGCATGTGGGATCTTCCCGGACCGGGGCACGAACCCGCGTCCCCTGCATTGGCAGGCGGACTCGCAACCACTGCACCACCAGGGAAGCCCATAAATGAGAATTTTTGAGAACCTCACTTCCAGGCCCAATGTCATGCAAAAGCATATTTATGGGTACATGTGACTCAACTCTTAAGGCAACGTATTTCATGCTAATGTAAACCCAGGCACTATACACTCTCCTTCCCTAAATTTTGGGGACAAGTGGCAAGGGGAAAGTGAGGAGGCTTCTAGACACCAACGAGCACAAGGTTGCATAACCCTGATCAAACTTGGGAAGAACAATGGCATCTTCCCCAAGCAGGCTGTCTCTGATGATTCCTGGATGAATCACCGTGGAAAAAATAGAGCGAAGATGTTCCAGAGAGCCAGACATGTAGTCAAGTAGGAAAGTCTTTCCCTTCAGGGTGTTCTCATTTAGTAAATATTCCCCTGCTGTGAGCTTTCTTAGGACGGGATGCCCTGGTGAAAGGTAGGGATGGAGCGGGAGACGGGTGGGGGGGAGGAAGAGGGGAGAAGGGTCAGTGTAGCTCAGCCCACAGGGGAGGTTTCCTGGAGCCAGGGAGCTGAGTCCATCACCTAGATCCAGGTAGCCGAGTCCATGATCTGGAATGAGGGTATCGAGGCCCATTAGACAGGAGACCAGAGGGCCTGTAATGCTTTGGGTCTCCCCTCATTTAGGTGGGACAGCTAACAGAGCAATTCACCAATCCTTCTTACTCTGGGTTTGACTGTTGAAGAAACAATTTTCTGAAAATCGCATGAGGAATTCTGACTTGTGGGTCCCAGTGGGAAGGGGAGGCTAAGGAAGAGGATTTCGCGTTTCCATTTTATACCGCTCTATACGAATAGCGTGCAGAGGTGTTAGTATTGAAAAATGCCAGAGAGGTTATCAGTGGAATTTTGGACCAATTGGTTTTTATACTTTATTTCTGTATTTAAAAAAATAATAATAAATGTTACTGAAAATCAGTGCTGCTACTGTACCTCTAAGATTTCCAAGACAGCCCTGAGTTCAAATGTTCTGTCCCTTTGGTCTCACACAACATAGAAATGTCCCAGAAATTCCGACAGCATGTAAGAATCTAAATCTCCTCACCCACCTGAAAGCTGTGCCAAATCTCACCTTGGTTCCTAATGTCTAAAATAGAAAATATATTCAAATTTTTCATGTCTCGTAAGAACATTCTCTCTTCCTTTCCTCTCTGAGAGTACCCTCCCAGCTGCTCAGACTGGTAATACATTAATTTTTTCAACAGTCTGAGGGTGCACACACGCTTCTATAGTGTTGTGTGAGTCTGCCAATCCCCAAGTTTAAGAATGTTTCCTCAGGCACTAGGAACATTCTGGGGCCACTCACTATACCTAAAAATGGAGGATAACCCCCCAAGCTGTCTCCAGTTATAGATGCAGAGACCTGGCCTCAGCCAGGGCTGCTGGTTTCCATTCCTGTTCCAGAATCTTATCTTTTCTCTGGAGCTTCATCTTACCACATCTTAGCAACTACTGTCTCTCTTAAAGCAGAGGCAAGATGTTCCATTGGTGACGTGGCTGGAGCTTCCGAATCAAGCTTCTCCTGAAGGCAGACCTCTCATTAGATTTTGTTAAAAGCCAATAAATTCCCCTTTTTGTTTTCAAGTTGGGATTTTTGCCTTAATATAAAGATCCCTGGGATTTCCTTGGTGGTCCAGTGGTTAAGACTCCACGCTTCCACAGCAGGGGGTGTGGGTTCTACCTGGGGACAAGATCCCACATGCCAGCGAGGCCAAAAAATAAGTAAATAAATAAAGGTTTGACATAGTGCCTGGTACAATGAAGCATTCAATAAATTTAAAAAAAAATTGTGGGGCATTAAATTAAAAAAAAAAATTCCCTGAATGGCATGCTATGCTGAAGGTAGCCTAGGTCTGTCCCAGGTCTCTGGACCTGGTGAGGACCTAATGTCTCCTACTCCCTGCTTGTTCCAGGCTGCCATCGGCCCTCAGATTCCAGACATGACAGTGCCACCCTGCCACCAGCCCTGCTCAAGCCCCTGCCCTGTATAATCTCCCTTGGCTTCCTGTCTGATAGCTGGGGTCCCACTACCCCTTGGAATAACCTTCAGACGACAACTGCCTTCCATGTCCTGACTAGATTAGTCTGGGAACCACAGTGAAATGAGTCTGAGGTCAGGGGAGTAATGGGCACAGCTATGGGGAGCTGTCACAGCAGAGGCTGGGACAGTGAGGCAGGGGTTGACGGGCCCCATAAGTGAGACGTGGAAAGAAACAAAGGCGCACACATATTGATTTCTCAGTAGAAGTTCTCCTTCCTGGAGCATCTCTTGGGACCAGCAATTCTGGACCTGTGGCTTCCTTCCCTCAGCACAGCTGCTACAATTGCACAACAGAGAGAGGGCAAGAGGCAGGCAACCACTTGGAAAACCATTTGTTAGTGTATCTAGTAAAGGTGAAGACATGCATATCCTTTGACCCAGCAATTCCACATTTAGGTATAAACCCTGGGGAAACACATGCACATGGCACCAGGATATACATACCAAGAATGACCACTACACCACTGTCATAACAGTCAAAACCTGAAAACAACTCAAAATGCTCACCAACGGTAGTATGGATAAATATATTTGATATACCCACATAGTGGAATACTATACGGCTATGAAGATGAGGGTAGTACAGTTGCATACAACAATGTAGATGACTTCCATAAACACAACCGAGCAAAAGAAGCCAGACAGAAACCCCAACGTGATTCTATTCATGTAAAGCTCAAAACAGGCAAAACAAAACTGTTTTTTTAGGACTGCAAGCTTAAGTGGTAAAACTAAAAGAAAAAGAAGTAAATGCCATAAAAATCTAAGGGAGAGGGAGAGTGTGATCAAATAGAGATACGCAAAGGGCTTCAGAGTGCTGGCAATATTTCATTTCTTGATGTCAGTGGTGAGTACGTGGGCATTTGCTTTACAGTTATTTATTAGAATGTATAAGGTTCTATGCACTTTTCTGTATGTATGTTAATTTTCAGAATTTAAAAAATGAAAGGGTGAGAGGGCTTTGTTTTAAGAAGAACTTGGATAAGGGTCTCACTCTCCAAGGCTCTCTGCTTCAGAATCCACCATCATGGTCCTAGAGGAGGGACATCCCTGCCTGGTCCTTGCATCCCCGCCCTGCCCCGAGAATCAGTCCCAAGGCCACCAGCACTGGCAGAAGCAATCTCATCCTTGACTAAGCCTGACTCAGCCGTCCCTGATTGGTCTCCTGGGCTCTTGCATCGTAAGGATGTAATTGAGTGTGCTCTGTGGGAGACAGTCTGTAATGAATTTCCTAGGATGGAAACCGAACGGAAATCAAAAGAGTTGTGCCAGATTGCCGGTGTGCAGCACAGCTGAGGAGCAGTCCTGATATGCTGGCCCAGGCTGGCGCCTGCTACGCATGTCTCATGTCTGGTTTCGTCCTCCTCCACTTCCTCCGCTCAGGGGGCCGGTGTGCGTGCCAGCTCTCTGAGTGAGCCAGGAGGGTCGCATTAACTCAGGCACCTTCTCACCAAGACCCCTTCTGAGCATTCAGAGTGTTTCTCTCCACAGAACTCAGCAAAAATAGAGCTAATAATAATAATAATAAATCATCCTGGCATAAATAAAGCAGGTGCCCGTGTCCGGCTGGTAGTAGGTGACGCATTGCTGCTCTGAGATGGGCAATGCTGGGGCTGGGACTGTGGAGGCCACTGCCCCCGAGGAGAGAGCCCAGACTGAGTCACCCGTGAAGCCCAGGAGCTTTGTTCAAGGCACTCGGGTCCCTTGTTTGGGGCTTGGGGAGTGGTGAGGCCAACGTTGAAAAGACCCTAGTCTCTGGGACGCTGTCACCCGATGACTTGCTATGCAAATGGAGTCAGACTTTCCTCCTTTGTCCCCAGCAAGGCAGGGTCAGAAACCCTGTCCTCAACTCCTTTGCTAGGGATTTGTGGAGGTAGATCTTTGTTGCTGCCCCCTTTGCCCACTCCCTTGCCTGAAGTCACCTCTTCCTCTCCTTGGCCTCAGAGGTCACTGCTGCCTGGGCTTGTGGATACAAAAGCTCAGCTCAGATCAGGGGCCCTCCCCTCAGAGGCAGCTAGTAAGTTCCTGGGACCAAACACACTTGGCGAGACCTGAGCTTGGAGGAAGCTCAGAGCAGCCTAGGTAGGCTACAGTAAAAAAGAGGGATATAGGGACAGGCAGGCGAAGTCAGGAAGGAGCCTCTATCACTGACTACAAATAGAAACGTCAGTTTGTGGTGCAATGAAATCACCATATATGGCTTGGGAGGAAATTCTCTGCAAGGAACTGCATGCAAATAGGTCATCAAGTAATGGCAAAAATATGCAGCCGAATGGAGGTGCCTCTGCAGGGCTTCTGTGTCTCTAAGGGCTAAGTAAATTCTAGGAAGACGTAAGGACTCAGAGCTTCATGCCACAGAGCGGGGCCAGGAGATGCTCCCTCTGCTTCCCTGCCCAGCCCCCTGCCTCCTTCTTGCACTACCGGGACCACTCTGAATCTGACTAGCATCCTTGTTCCCTGTTGCTGAGAGCAGGCAGGGACCCGGAGATTGCCTGAGACACTTTCTGGTGACTAATGCAGTACTTGAACAGGAAACAGACTGGAAAGGGCTTAGGAGGAGCTATAAATAGCTCATGTCCTAAAAAATCTAACTTAGGAAGAAATGGAATTAACACACTGGAAGGAGAACAAGGAGATCACAGGCTCCAAGCAAGACCAAGACTTCTCCTGGGAAATGAGCTTTTCTCCCAGATGGACCTCCATCTGCCTTGTACGAGTCAACTCCATCAAGTGTGCACTGCTCAGCCTTGAGGTTGGCCAGCCAGCCCTGCCTGCCTGCCAAATGATGCCCTGAATTGTCTGTGGTTCTGGGGATCAAGCCTTGTAGGGATCATGTAAGGGCATGTGTGTGTGTGTGTGTGTGTGTGTGTGTGTGTGTGTAATGGGGGTCACTGAGACTCGCAGCTCAAGGACTATGAATGGTCTCACTTTTTGGGGAAGTAAAGAATTGAAAAAGTGTCAGGAATATCCCTTCTGCTTGCCTCAGTTTCCCCTCTATCCGTTGGGCTACAGCAATCCCTTTCCATCTTGAACCCAGTGAAGAGAGGGGAGAAAAAGCTAGGAGATCTAGCTTTAGAATGAATGGTGGGTCAGAAGACTGTGGTTCTGATACCAGCCAAGATACTCATTTGCTGAGTAACTTGGATACTCAACTTCACTAAGACTGTTTGCTTTTCTATAAGTTGGAGAGGTTGGTTTAGTTCAGTGAACTTCAAATCTTTGTCTTTTATTTATTCAAAGCTGCATAACATTTCTGCAAAGAAAACCACAAGTCAGAGCGGAGCGGCCCTGGTTAAGGTGGGGACCTCACACGTAGACACATTTATTCCCTTCGTGGTAGCTGCTGAGCAGCCACCACAGAAACCCAGGGCTTCACAGAGCACCAGCTGAAAACCACAAAGCTAGAGCACTTGACAAGGGTGACCGGTCACCTCAAAGCTACTCCTCACTGCCCTTTTCTCTTTACCTCAATGTAGAGGCTGGAAAACTAAAAGAATGAAAAGTAATACGGAGTGATAGAGATTTAACTAAAGATACCAATCAAAACAAAGGAGGGATTTCTATCTCACAGCCCCCAGCAAACTTCTTAATATCCTCATTGGGTATGGGGATAGACCGACTGCAAAACTGTCACAATCTCCACCCACCCAGTATCCACACCCTCTGCAATGCAACTTTGTGATTCCTCCCATAAAGAAATAGAATTGATTTCCACACCCTTTGAATATACGCCTTTGAGAGTTGCTTTGAACAATATTTAGTGGAAGTGATAGCATGCCAGCTTCAAGTTTAGGTCTTAAGAATCCTTGTATCTTCTCCTCTGTCTGTTAGACCCCTGAGACTGGCCTGGGTTAGTCTGCTGGGGGATGAGAGGTCACATGGAGCAGAACTGACTCACCCCAGCTGAGCCCACGACAGAGCAGCCAGCCCCCAGCTGACCGCCTGAAGACACGTGAGCAAAGAGACTCATGAGAAATAACAAACGGTAGTTGTTTTACAGCATACATTTTAGGGTAGCCTATTTCTGTTCCAGCTATCTATTGCTGAGTAACAAAGCACCCCAAAACTTAGTGGCTTAAAACAATTTAGCATATACTAATTTATTATGATCTCCGTGGTTCTGTGCCTTGACTAGTCTCAGCTGGGTGATTCCCACTTGGGGTCCTTCACATGCCTATAGTCAGAGGTCAGCTGGGGTCACAGTCATTGGAAGGTTCGACGACACCGGGTGTCTGAGATGGCTCACGTGGACGCCTGGTGCTTGGTGCTGGCTGTCGCCTAGGGGCTCAGCTGGGGCTGTTGACTGTGTGTGACATCTCCACGTGGTGTGGGCTTCTCACAACATGGCCACTGGGTTCCAAAGGGTTGTAAGAGGAAGTTGCCAGGCCAGTTAAGGGCCATGCCAGCTCTGGTATGGCATCGCTTCCTCCATATTTTACTGGTCAAGACAGTTATAGGGTCCTCCCAGATTCAAGAGGGTAAAGAAATAGATGTTACCTCTTGATGGGGAAATGGCAAGATCCGCGAGGCATGGACATATATACACTACCAAACGTAAGGTAGATAGCTAGTGGGAAGCAGCCGCATAGCACAGGCAGATCAGCTCGGTGCTTTGTGACCGCCTGGAGGGGTGGGATAGGGAGGGTGGGAGGGAGGGAGATGCAAGCGGGAAGAGATATGGGAACATATGTATATATATAACTGATTCATTTTGTTGTGAAGCTGAAACTAACATACCATTGTAAAGCAATTATACTCCAATAAAGATGTTTAAAAAAATTATATAAGATAAAAAAAAGAGAATGTAGGATGAGAGATACTGTTGGAACCATCTTTTTTTTTCGTTTATTTATTTACTTATGGCTGCATTGGGTCTTAGCTGCAGCACACAGGATCTTTTGTTGCGGCGTGCGGGCTTCTCTCTAGTTGCGGGCCACAGGCTCCAGAGCGCATGGGCTCCAGGGGGCATGGGCTCTGTAGTTGTGGCGCGCAGGTTTAGTCGCTCCGCGGCATGTGGGATCTTATTTCCCCGACCAGGGATCAAACCCGTGTCCCCTGCATTGGAAGGCGGATTCTTAACTGCTGGACCACCAGGGAAGTCCCAGGACCACCTTTGGGAAATAAAATCTGCCATAGCTGAACAGCGTTATTGTGGCAAAGGATAAAAGGACAGATTTGTTT
Source organism: Stenella coeruleoalba (assembly GCF_951394435.1). Lineage (NCBI taxonomy): Eukaryota > Metazoa > Chordata > Mammalia > Artiodactyla > Delphinidae > Stenella > Stenella coeruleoalba. Next base: position 43,378,046 of record NC_137154.1, on the reverse strand, counting down.
TACATGGTTCCTTCTTCCCTACAGCACTGCTTTCTGTCCATCCTCTCACATAATCCCAGAGACTGGCAAGCACTGAGCGACTGGAGAGGAAGACCAGCAGAGCCCCTCTGAGCACTATCAGCTTATCTGGGCTCAGCAGGAAAGAATGCAGAGACTGAACAATGATCTCTGCCTGCCAAGAGGGGACGAGGGGGCCCAACTGGGAGGTATTAGCTCGTCCCCTTTACCCCTCTGTACCTGGGTTTTCCCTTTTTCATTTTTCTAAGGGCTATTCAGCATGGGAATGAGGAAATGTAATTGTCTAATTTAAAAAGTGAATGAATAGAGTCAATGTTAGTTAAGTGCTTTGTCAATACCCAGTGCCGTGGAGGGGAAAATCAGACGATTAACAGGTTCAAGTTGAGATTCTCACCTTGTTACCCATACGGGGAGGCTGAAGATGTCAGTCTCTGCTTGCCTGAGCCAGGCCCACCTGCAGAGGCTGGAGATCTTCAACTGCCCTCTGTACCTGCTCCCAGGACCATCACCCAGTGAATAAGATCCCCATCTGTGCAATGGGAGAGGGAAGATTAATGTCTGTGTTCGTGACCCGAGTGGTCCTGAGGAAGCCCGTACGTAGGGACCCCACCTGTCTTCTCAGCTCCAGCCTTTCCCCAGCTCAATCTGAGCAGCCGGGCTTTTGCTCCAAGTCTCACAGGTTTCCCTGTGAATGGGGAGTCCCCTGGGCCCCATTTAGCTGGGACTTTAAGCTTTCACTCACTTCTCTCCTCTTCCCCCTTGCAGGCAGCATCGTGCTCCTGAATCCAAAACCACTTCCTGTTTCAAAAGTCCCCTCGGAATTGAGATGCTGCTGCCCACCTAATGACAAAGGCCAGAGACTCTTCCTGCCAGAGCCCCTGCCAGCTCTACAGCCAGCCGTCACCTCCCCGGAGGGCCCAGCCCTGCTACCCCTGTCCCCAGTGCCGGTAGCTGAGCCCAGCAGGTCACGACAGGAAGCTCGCTGCTGCCTCCTGCGCTGACTTTGGGCTTTGGCACCAACACCCTGTCTGCCCTATTTCCTACTGATGGATAAACTGGACTGGTTTTTAATTAAGCCCATATCCCCGGAGAACCCAGGGTATGAGACAGCCTCATAGAACTTCAGCAGCTATCAGAGCAGGGCGGAGTGCTGGGGAGCTGGGAGCAGGAAAGAGGAAGGTGAAAGTGAAGTCCGAAGTCCAGAGTGGTTCCTTCCCGGCTGAGGTAATGCGCCTTTTGTCATGAGTAGCTCACCTACCCTCTGTGCTCACAGAGGAGTCAGCCACTCCCGGCAGCCGCCACAGCTACACCCACTGCACATACACACTCATCCCAGCCATCCATCCACTGAGCGGTGGGGAGCATCTTTGAACAACACCCCGCAAATCAAGCAAAATAAAGGGAATTATATCCACTGTAATATGTGCATATAATAGAATATCTGAACAGAGAGAAAAAAATTTCAGGGGTTCCACGCTTAGAGAGAAATAATTTCTATATTCCAGAAGAGGTTTTTTGTTTTGGGTTCTTTTTCTTAAAATAATGTTTAACCAAATTATACTCTTCAGATCATCTCTCTGGTGCTCCCTTTGGTCTTTAGCTGAGCCCTTCTCCCAGGCTACAGAGGTCATGAGGGCGACATGGCTTTTCTGTCCCCATCTTAAAGGGCAGGGCTACCTTGGTTATCGGGTTCAGGATTCTCCCCTTCACTCTATACCCACTAGGCCTCAAAGAACCGTGCCTCCCCCTTCAGAGAGGATCCTCAGCTGTGAAAGTCTGACCTTCTCCTCTCCTGCCTCCCACGGTAAACAAGAGCACCCTGGCAAGACAGCTGCAATGGGGCTTCTAGACTCCCAGCACTCCGGGACGCAGACTCTAGGAAAGGGAGAAGGAGGGCAGGCCTGGAGCTTCCATCTCTACCCGCCTCCTTCCCTCTGCTCTCCCTGGTCTTTCTCTCTCGGCTTCCTCCTTCCCTCCTCTTCCTGCTGCCCTCCCTCCTCTCCTCCCTTCTGTAACAGGCAGAAGTGGGTATATGGCACTGGACTTGGATTCCACGGTCCCAGGTACATAGAGCTTGGCTCACAACTCCATCAGAGACTGTCTGTGTGACCTTGATTGGATGAGTCACTTTAGCTCCCTGAGCCTTTATGGAGATGATAATGCCACTCACGTGAGGACTAAATGGGTTCAGATCTTAAGTACTGAACCCAGGGCCTGACACAGGATACATTCTTCACGAATGTTCACCAACTAATCTGCATCAGGTAAGCGCCTGTTGTGCGTCGGACACCAAGGGCCCAGAAGGGAGCAGGGAGAAGTCTTTGAAAAAGTCTTTGTTTTAATCCGTTTATAATATATTGTAATGATCATTTTTATAAAAGGTATAAGGAGGGCTTCCCTGGTGGCACAGTGGTTGAGCGTCCGCCTGCCGACACAGGGGACACGGGTTCGTGCCCTGGTCCAGGAGGATCCCACGTGCCGCAGAGTGGCTAGACCCGTGAGCCATGGCTGCTGAGCCTGCGTGGCCACAGCTGTGAGAGGCCTGCATACCGCAAAAAAAAAAAAAAAAAAAAAAAAAAAAGTTGTAAGGAAACTAAGTAACTTCCACTGCCTGGCACTCAGGGACCAGATTTCAAGGGCTTCTGCACCCTTAACAACACAGAGTAGACTGGTGGCTGGAATGAAGTCGAAACCAGATCCTGCAGCAAATTATACCTCCATTCAGTCTACAGAGCTAACGGTTTGCGTAAAATCTACCATTTCTCCAGGAGGCAGCAATCTCTAAAACAGGAGGAGATCACAAGTCTGATGGCCTGCACTTCTATCTTGGAAGACAGCAAGCTCAGAGCCCCGTGCAGGCCTGCAGAGCCACCAGTGTTGGGCTGTTCAAGGGTCCCAGGGAATGCCTCCTCCAGAGAGGTTAGGCTAATATTTCTTGCTGTGCCAGCTCTGACTAATTTGGGAGCTGCCTAAAGGGTCAGGTTGGGAAGGAAGCCCAGAGCCCCAGGCTCGGAGGTCCTGCTTTAGTGGTCTAGCTCTACCTGCCACTGTGGGATTAGGAAGTGGGATCTTGTTTACCATCCCTGGGTTAGCCAAGGTTTGAAGAGCTTACTTTCATTTCCTGCTATTCGACTCTGCTCACACCCATGATCACTTTCTAGATGCTCTTTACTCTTCCACTGGAAATTTCTTTGGGAATGATGCTCTGCAGTTCATCGCCACATCCCACACAAAAGGAAACCTGAATCAATGGAGAGCTCTACCTGACCCATGGATTGGATGATGCAGTACCATAAAAATGAGGATGTCTCCCAAATTAATATATACATCTAATGAAATGCTCATCAAAATCTCAGTAAGGATTAACCTAGACCTCTACAAGCTGGATCTAAAATTCATACGGAAGAGAAATGGCCAAAGAATGGCCAAAATGATTTTGAAGAAGAACAAAGAGGAGAGACCGACCCTGCCAGTTATTAAGACCTATTACAAAGCCATTGACATAAAGGAATTAGTGCAGGAATGGACAAATAGACCAATGGAACAGAACAGAGGGCCCAGAAATATACTCACATGTATCTGAATACCTGATACATGACGGAGGTGACGTTAATAAGGAAAGGACAGACCATTCAATAAACAATGTTGGGTAATTGGTTATCCATATGGAAAAGTCACAATTCAAGATGGAATGCAATTGGGCTTGACATATATACACTACTATATATAAAATAGATAACTAATAAGAACCTACTGTATAGCACAGGGGACTCTACTCAATACTCCATAATGACCTATATGGAAAAGAATCTAAAAAAGAGTGGATATATGTATATGTATAACTGATTCACTCTGCTATACAGCAGAAACACAACATTGTAAATCAACTATACTCCGATAAAAATTAATTACAAAAAAACCAGAAAACAAAAAGTGGAATGCAAAATAAAAACAATTTTTTTTAAGTAGAATGTAAAACTTTTTGGAAGAGACTGTAAACATAAGATTATAGATTTATGACATTGGTGTAAGGAAATGTTTTTTAAAATAGAGAATAACAAACCCACAAGCCGTAAAGGAAACAATAAATTTGCCTAAATTAAGATCACAACTATTGTTCAAGAAAAGACACAATAAACCAAGTAAAAAGCCTCGTCACAAGCGCTATCCAGAATATATCAAGAACTCCCACAATCAGTAAGGAAAAGGCCAGCCAGGAGGATAATCAACAAAGGGTATGAATTAGAAATTCACAAATAAATGACACCAGGTGTCCAATAAACATAAGAAGCTTCACCTCCACGGTAATTGGGGAAATGCACATTCAAATCACAATGAAGTATCATTTCATCCCCATCAGATTGGCAAGACCTTTAAAGTGTGGGCAGCAGTGGTTCATGCTGGATAGAACGGCAAAGATAAGAGTAAACGGTACAATCACTTTGGAGAGCAATGTGTTACTAGTGAGTAAAGTTGAGAAGGAATATTCTTTATGATCCAGAAATACCAATTCTAGATTTACAGGACAACTCTTATACACGTACACAAAGAGACATATGTAAGAATGTTTTGCAATATCAATTATGGAAGCAAAAAAATATCTATCAACAGGGGAATGAGCAAATAAAGCGTGGTATATTCACTCAGCGGTGTGCTACTCAACAGTCGAAACAAATTAGCACATCCTCACGAGTAAATCTCAAATATAAACATGGATAAATTTCAAAAACATAATGTTAAGAGAAAAAACAAGTTGTCATTTCATATAGTATGAATCTATATCAAGTTAATGTTTAAAAATGTGAAAAACAGCACAAAACATTGTTTAGAAATACATGCTTATGTAGGAAAAGTATAAAAACATATTAGAATGATAAACATTAAAGTCATGAGGAAATGGATGCCTTTAACAGCATGCATTAACTATAATATTTATGTTTTTAAAAAGAAAAAAAATCATCTGAAGCAAGTATGGCAAAGTAAGTTTCATTAAAGCTGTATGGTGGGTACACGAGTGTTTGGTGTGTTATACTTTATTTTCTTATGTTTGAAATATTAGGGGAAAAGCCCTCAGGTCCCAGGTCTCTGAGTTTCCCCAAAATGCATGGTTATGGCTTGGGAAAGCAAAAGGCAGAAATGTTTTTTGCCCTTGTATTATATCCAGTAGTGTTCCTAGAGATTGTGCATCTCCTTAACGCACTTCTCACCTAGGGTGTTCCTTGACTTCGAAATCACCAATGCAGCACCGGCACAGTGCCATACGCTGAGGAAACAAAAATTAAGAGCGGTCCCTCTTCTATGGAGGAGCTTGTAGGCTATTAGAGGAGACAGGCAGGTGAAGGATCTTACTGTGATAAATGCTAAAACTGAGGTGTGCTTAAAGGTTTATGGTTTTATTATTTTAAAAATATGTGTGGGATACCACAGTAGGAGGGAGTTATTCATAGTTCATTCTGCCAAGGGGATGGGTACAGAAAAAGCAAGGAGCTGGGCTTTGAAGCTTGAGTAGGAATTTGCAAGACAAAGAGGATGAGAAGAGTATAGAATGAGAAAAGCAAACAAGGCTTGGAGTGCCTGTTGTGTTACAGGGCTGGAGGGCAGCATCCTGATTGGACGTGTGCTTCAGAAAGAACCTTCTGGCAGTGGTAGAGGATGGAAAACCTGAATGAAGGTGGGGAGATTGGTTAGGAAGCCATTGAAAAACTGTTTCAATGGGAGGTATTGAAAACCTTAACTACGACACAGTGATTTTGGTTATAGTTTCCCTGCAAAACTACAAATTAACTAAAGGTGGGGCAATGGCTTAATCAGCTTTTGTTTATCTGTGTGTACCCCACCGCTCCTACAGGTGTACCCTGCATATGACAGGAGCTCAATGAATACAAGTTGAGTGGAAGGGAGGGGGACAGGAAGCAGGCAGCCCACCCCCCCCCACTTTGACAGATAAGGCTGACAGTAGGAGAGGAGTGATGTTTTCAAGGACATCCTTAGCTAGAAGCTTACTGTCTCCCCCTAAAACAGCAAAGAGCCATGCAGCCACTCTGCTAACAAATTAATAAGCACGTAGGTTTTTATTTATTTTATTATTATTATTATTTATTTTTTTTAGCACGTAGGTTTTTAAAGACAAAGCCTAGACAGGTAAATTTCCATTACAACCAATAAATCTGTGTTCTTCATGAGGAAGTGCTTTCTTTTCCCCTTAGGCAGAAAAAGAGTTCCTTTAAAACAGGCTAAATTCCCTGAGACGAATAATACAAAACAATAGCCCTTTACCTGGCCTGGATCCAAATAACAGGCTCTCTTCAGGTGACTCTGAAAACACCTGATTGTGTGCCAGTTGGCACTGTGAGCAGGGCAAACCCAGCAGTAATGAGAACTTTACAAGTCTTTTGTTCTGCCACCAAGCAGTAATTGGCTCTCCACCCCAACAGAGTAAACTTCCAGCCACCTGAACAAAATTAACCTACATTAACAGGCTGCACGCAAAGCAAAACCACCTTCACAGAGCACACAGGTATGAAGATCTCCGCACCCATCCTCTCCGTGATTCCTCTGGCCTGGAGGGAGACCCAGTTCTCTGGTAGGAATAAATGAATGAATGAAGGTAGAGGCTGACACTTACTGCGTGCTTGCTGTGTACCAAGCAGTGTTCTGAGAATTTTACCTGTATTAACCCTGAACTCCTGACAACATCACTGTGATGTAAGTGCTATCGTTATTAACATTTTATAGATGAGGAAAGAAGGCCCGGAGCAGTTGAATACCTACCCTGGGTCCCATCAAACCAGGATTTGGACAAAGGGCACTCTGGTTCCAGAGCCTGAACTTTCTTATACTTTGTATTCAGTACAAGGTGCCTTGAAGGAAAGAAATACGTATGAAGATGGTATGAACCTGTCCCATTCATTCATTCATTTGTTCATTAGTTAATGCTTACTGAGGGCTTACCGTGTGCAAGGCAGAGGGGATAAAAAACATGATTCTTGCCATTAAGATGCTCTGAGCCCAAAGACAGAGCCAGGCCAGGAGTATGATGGCATGAAGAACTCTGGTAAATTGGAAGGTGCTGACCTGGGGAAGCAAAGATGAAGCAGATTGCTTTGCTTAAAGTGGTTCCCATGCTTCACTCTGCATTGAAATCACCTGAGATCTTTAAAAATGACTGAAGCCTGGCTCCCACCCCCAGTCTTTATGATTTAATTGGCACTAGGAGGTTTAAAAAGCTCCCCAGGTGATTCTAATGTTCAGCAAAATTTGGGAAACTGGCTTAAAGTGTCATAAATTGGTTTACAAGTAACACAAAACCTAACTCAAACTATCTTAAGCAAAAAAAGAAACGGAGGGGCACTGGCTGAATGTATTGGCTTACATTTTAAAAAGGGACAAAGGCAAAAGGTACAAACTTCCAGTTATAACATAAATGAGTCATGGAGACATAATGTACAGCATGGTGAGTATAGTTAATGATACCATATTATGTATTTGAAAGTTGCTGAGAGATTAGATCTTAAAAGTGCTTATCACAAGAAAAAAAATTTTTTTGTAACTATATATGGTGACAAATGTTAACTAGGCCATCATTTCACCATAGATAAATATCTGATCATTATGTTGTACACCCAAAACTAAAATAATGTTATATGTCAATTATACCTCAATTTTTAAAAACAGGAGAGAGAGAGACAAAGGGTATATGGTTTTGAGGGTTTGATCCAAGCCTCAAAAGATGTCACCAGAGTAAGGTTTTCCTCTTTCCCCAGTGATGGCTGTATTCACAGGCTCCCCTTGGTCGCGAGCTGTAGCAGTCCTGGTCTCTGTACCTTGTATCTTCACGTCTGTTGCAAATAAGAGGTCTGATTTCCTCTTAGCTCAAATAAAGCCCAGGATTGCATTTCACAGACTGACTGGGGCTTGAACCAATTACTGGGGCCGGAGAGGTGGAGACTGCTGATTGGCTCAGGCTGGGTCATGTGTCCCATCTCTGGGGCCAGAAATGAGAGGCAGCTTCACCTAGAAGCCCATGGTGGAGAGTGGAGGATTTGTGGCACGTCCTGGCATGTTCCGGGAGCTGAGGGTCAGGAGGTAGGGCCAGATAGGGTGTGGGTGTATTTTCTAAGAAGACAGATGTTTACAGAGGAGAATGAAATGATCACTTTTGTATTTTAAGAATATAACTTCCCTCATGGTCCAGTGGTTAAGACTCAGCCCTTCCAATGCAGGGGGCACAAGTTCGATCCCTGGTCGGGGAAGTTCCACATGCTGCGTGGTGTGGCCACAAAAAAAAAAAAAAAAAAAAAAGACTACAACTCTGACAGTTATGGAAAGGATGTATGTGGCTAAACAGGTTATTGTAGTTGTTGAGAGAAGAGAGGTTGGGGACCTGAACTAAGTGGCCATAAGCACGGATAGGTGGGAGGGGACTCAAGAGATGTCTCTGAACTATATTAACGGAATTTGTTATCCAGTTGGAAAAAAAAATTTAGAAAAAGAGAGAAATCGCAGATGACTGAAAATTCCAGTTTGAGAAATTGGGTTGTTGGAATACCATTAGTGAAGTTAGGAATATAGATCATTAAGTGGGTTTTGGACAGTTTTCGGACGTGTTGAATTTGAGATATGTCGAGGAAGCAGGGGCAGTGGATGCGATCGCCCAAGGAGAGAGACGGAGGCAGAAGAGTGGGAAGAACATTTGCCAGCACGGGGGTGGGGGGGGGCAGAGAGAGGGACGGGGGTGTTTTAGGAACAAAGGAAAGAGGATTTGAAGAAGGATGCTAATCTGCAGCATCATGTGGTACCACAATATCGGTATTAAGGAGGAGTGAAGGCTGGAAATAGAACACGGATTTGACAACCAGGAGGCCCCGGTCACCCAACAAGAGCCTGGGTACAGGGTATAGGGTGAGGGAGCCTGGAGGATGCAGACAGACCAAGCATGGATGGATCACTCTTCAAGTCTGATGATGAGACTGTGAGAGCCGTGGCTAAACGAGCTGTGTCAAATCATTTTCATGTTTGTCCTGTAGTTTTCTGTTTTTATTAGTTTTGTTTCCTTTTTCTAAGTTTGATTTGGTCTGTTTGATGAGAGGGGTGTGACCAGGCTGTCAGGAAAAAAATTAAAAGAGAGAGAAAGGCTGAAGAGAAAGCGATTTTCCATAGAGACTGAAAGCAGATAAGTGGTTACCAGGGGCTGGAGGGAGGGAGAGGGAGAGGGATGGCTTCATGGGTGTGAGGTTTCCTTTTGAGGTGATAAAAATGTTCTGGAACTGGAGAGTGGTGATAGTTGTACAACGTTGTACATTTACTAAATCCACTGAGTTTTACACTTTGAAATGGTTGAAATGGTGAATTTTTTGCTATGTGTATTTTAAATGTCCCATTCCCCAGACACACACAGACATACACACGCATGCACACATCGTGATTTTATATACCTGGCTTGGTGGGTTTTAGGTGGATCATTTCATTTAATCCTAACAACAAAAATTAATACAAACAAAATCAATACAACTTTGTAACTACTTGATGATTCCCATTTTACACAAGAGAAAACTGAGGTTCAGAGAGATTGATGATTTTATCCAAGATCACACAACGAGATTAGAGATTCCAATCCAAGCTGATTTAACTACAAAACCCAAACTTTTTTTTTTAGCTGTACGCGGGCCTCTCACTGCTGTGGCCTCTCCCGTTGCGGAGCACAGGCTCCAGACACGCAGGCTCGGCGGCCATGGCTCACAGACCCAGCCGCTCCGCGGCATGTGGGATCTTCCCGGACCGGGGCACGAACCTGCGTCCCCTGCATCGGCAGGCGGACTCTCAACCACTGCGCCACCAGGGAAGCTCAAAACCCAAACTCTTAAACCCTCTGTCATACTGCCTCTGTAGCTACGCGATTTCACAGGTGTATATATTGATAATATGAATGGATCCACATTCAAGGTGTTGATGATCCAAATCGCTGAGTGATAAGATTATATAGTTTATATTATTCTTTTTGATTGGGCACAGTTTTTGTTTAAAAAAAGATAAAGACTCTATTTTTATTTTATTTTATTTTATTTTATTTTTCCCTTTCATCACTTTAAATATATCTTGCCACTCCCTTCTGGCCTGCAGAGTTTCGGCTGAAAAATCAGCTGATAACTTTATGGCGATTCCCTCGTCAAGGGTTGTTACGTGTACTTAACAGGAAGGATAGGGGAAAAATTCACCCACTCCACCTTCTCAGAAAAAAGCCTATTTTTAATGTAAGGAAGAAAAAGATTCTAGAGATACAGCACTTCTCTGAAGGAGACATTAAGGAAACAACTAGAGAGGATGTAAAACTTCACAGGGACACAGATGAGTCTACTTGCAGAATGTGGAAGGAGCATGAACCAAGGCAATAAGGAAGAAGGGGTGACCCAGGGCACAGTCTACAAGGGAGTGACTGTCATTTGTGGGTGGAAAGGAAGAGAGGGAACAGCAGGCATGAAGCCCTGAGGCCAGGAGGGGGAGGGGCTGGGTCCAATCGGGCCATGTTTCATGGCGCCTCTTTCCCAGGCCTCCGTCTGCCGCCCACCCCATCCCAGGTCCTTCTTCTCCTACTCTGCCCTGAGTGAACCACGCATCATAAATTTGCTTTACTCCTTGCCGTTCACGGGGCAGCCACAGCCTTGTTCTGAGATGCTTTCCTCATTCTCAGGGGAATAGAAAACCTCGACGGCTGGCCTCTCAGGCATTCTTAGAAGGCCACGGTGGCCATGCCTTCCTGCTTTGTCCTGGGATCCTGTGACTCGGGCACAAACCCAGAGCAGTCCTCACTCAATCACTTCTTTGATTTTCACCCAGTTAGACTGTCAGGGCTTGTTGGCCAGTGGGAGGGTGCTGAGTGGTGAACTGCGCAGAGAAACGACGATTGCATTTCTTTGGGCCAAAAGTCAAATTTCTTTTCTGACATGCCTATGCAGAGAGGGATCAGACCCCTTCAGATGAGACCAGTTTGCCTAACAAACAACTTGCCCGATGACCAGCAGGTCTACAACTTATGCCTTCTTGACAGTGTTTTTACATCTTTGGGGCTGCACCCATCCCTTTTTTTTTTCGCCATGTGTTTGACATGTTAAACATTTTAAACTAGCATGTCTAAGAGTCTTTCCTATTTCTTTTTTTTTTTTTTGGCCTCACGGCATGGCTTGTGGAATCTTTGTTCCCCGACCAGGCACTGAATCCGGGCCACCCCAGTGCAAGTGCCAAGTCCTAACCACTGGACTGCCAGAGAATTCCCTTCCTTTTTTCTAATAAGAATAGATCACATTTGCAGTAATTTTATAATTAATGAGATACGTGCTTCTGATAAGTTTCAGAGTGACCAAGTGGTCAGAGCTTAGGCTCAGGAGCTGGACAGGCCGGAGTTTAAATCCTAGTTCTGCCAGATACTAGGACATGGTATTTAACCTTCTTTTTTTTTTTTTTTTTTGCGGTACGCGGGCCTCTCACTGTTGTGGCCTCTCCCGTTGCGGAGCACAGGCTCCGGACGCACAGGCTCAGTGGCCATGGCTCACGGGCCAAGCCGCTCCGCGGCATGTGGGATCCTCCCGGACCGGGGCACGAACCCGCGTCCCCTGCGTCAGCAGGCGGACTCTCAACCACTGCACCACCAGGGAAGCCCCTAACCTTCTTGATCTTTGGTTTCTCCAAGTGTGATGGTTAATTTTATGTGTCAACTTGACAGGTCACAGGGTACTCAGATATTTGGTTAAATATTATTTCTAGGTGTGTCTGTGAGTGTGTTTTTGGATGAGATCAGCATTTGAATCCGTAGACTGAGTGAAGCAGATGGACTTTCCCAATGTGGGTGGGGATAATCCAGTCCTTTGAAGGCCTGGATGGAACAAAAAGATGGAAGAAGGGAGACATCACTCTCTTAGCCTGACTGTTGAACTGGAATGTTGGTTTTCTGCCCTTGGACTGGGACTCACACCATTGGCTCCCCTGGTTATCAGGCCTTCAGACTTGGTATGAAACGACACCACCTGCTTTCCTGGGTCTCCGGCTTGCTGACAGCAGATCATGGACTTCTCAGCCTTCATAATCAAATACGCGAACGTCTCACGATAAATCTATCTCTATCTAATCTCTTATTGGTTCTGCTTCTCTGGAGAACCCTGACAAATACACCAAGTATAAAATTGGGTTCATAATCTCTGTCCCTAATCCTAAGAAGTAATCCTGTATGGGTGATGTGAAGCTGTATAAGATCATTATGGGCCGGATGTAGGCCCGTGAGAAGTGGCGGTTTTAGTTACCTATTGTGTCAGTTCGGGTTTGATCAGGGAAGCAGGGTCATACTGTGATATGGAAGAACGGGTGATTACAGGGAGTAGAGTTCACACAGTTGTGGCGGCTGGTGAAGAGGTCTGGGAATGCTGATTCCTTGGTGCCTGCTTGGGGCCTGAAGTCGTGTTGGTCAGCGGGGTTGGCAAGTGAGAAGAAAGCACAGATATGAAGCAGGAGAAATCAAGAGCAGATGGAACACAGACAGCCCTTGAGGGGAAGCCGGAATGCGTGTCTATTGCTCACCACCTCCTCCTCTGACTACCCGATGACCCCAAGCGGGCTCTGGGAAACCCAGTTCTAGCTTTGTAAGTTGCTAAAATATAAAACCACCACACTTACAAATAGGAGGGAAAACAATTAACATTTAGTCAGAGCCAGTGATACACCTTCAAGTATGTCACCTCGTTTGATCTATACTCTGTTCTTACCAAATAAAGCTTATTATCTCCATCTCCTGGATTGTTCAAAGTCGCACTGGTAGGCGGAGCAGAGGTTGCAACCCAGGTCGTTTGAACCTGAGCACTTTCCACCAGAATTTGACATGTGAAGCTGGATTGGGCCTTTCTATTTGGGGGTTCCAGCTCCACTGCAGTAATCCTGAGTGCCCCTGAAGACCCCACTCATCTGACGAGGGGAAGAATCACCCCTCTGAACCAATCAGAGGTTGGGCTGTACTGGGTAATCTCTGGTCATCTAAGCTACAACTAGGAGAAAGATTTGAATAGAAGAGTGATTGTGCAGGAATTTAATTTTAATTAAAATGTACTTATCTGCTACAAAATGCAAGAAAAGCTTCATGGGAGGTGGTATGTGGGGAGTGGATGATACAAGAGGAGGTCAGGATGATGTACTTTCTGAGAGGTAAAAAGCACAAATTCCTTCTGAGCATTCATATGGGCCCAAGTCTATGGCTGTGGTCCAGACCCATGGGAGAATCAGTGGGTGGGTGGTAGGAACACCTTGTTTGTATACTGCTTTTAAATAGCTTCCTCTTTTATTCCTTCAGAAAACATCTACTGACACCTCCCATGCGCGGGTGCTGTTTAAGCAACACACGGAGCGTACAGCATTGAATACCACACTGTTGCTCATCTCGAGGAGTTCAAGGTTGGGGCTCAGATGAGCTGACCCTACTGTCTTAGGATGGGCTCCCCCAGAAGCGGACCCTGAGAAGGGAATGTGAGTACAAGTAGTTTATTTGGGAAGTAATCCTGGGAAGCACCAGTAAAGAACTGAGGAAGTGATGGTAGGGAAGCAATAGAGGACATGTTAACAAGCAATTACCTGGGCTCAGTCCTGCTGGAGATCTCTGGGACAGAGACAGAGATAGAGCACACACCTCCAAGATATCCCACCTGAGGGCGAGACATTTGGGGTATGTATCCGCCAACTCTTGCTCACTCTTGTTTGAAGGTTGCTCCAGTGGTGTTAAATTTCATACTTTGGACTGCCCTCTGCATTGGCTAAGCTTACCGCAGAAGCCAGAGGAAACCCACAGGTATGGAGTCACAGGTGCTTGCAATAGAACGCCACTGGTGTATACGGAAACCAGAAGCATCTGCTATACCCACCCAACATATAACAATCTATCCATTCTTCTCCCTTCCTAACCATACTCAGTTTTCGTTCAGGTGTCCACCTCTGTCCCATGCAGCCTGCGTGTCTCAGGGGAAGCTGATCCCACCCCAGGTCCAGTCAGGGGCCCTGACTGGCGCGGCCAATCAGCACATTCCAGACCTCTGGCTACGGCACGGGTTCAAGTGGGCATATGACCCAATCCAATCAGAGTGGATCTCAGGACTCCTGCTTGGAATGCTGGGTCAGAAATGTTCTTTTTTGGATAAGGTAGCTTCTGGCACTGAGAGCTGTTTTGGCGCTGGCTACAGTAAGGAAAACCAGCCTGAAGACAAAACCAACACCGAGGAGGGTGGAGTCAAGAGAATTGCAAAGAATCGCTGGAGCTTTACTTCTTCAGTCAGAGGAGTCTCTTTCTTTCCTATTGTAGTCAGATCTCCTCCGCCGCATGTGGGTCTACTGGTAGCCCTGGCTTCTGGGGACAGAGAGCTTCTCTCATGCTACCTTTACACTGGTCCTGAAGAAGAACTCTGCTTGGACCATATACATGTCTGTTGGACCAGTCACCCCTGGGGCTATGTGGTTGGCCGGGCCTGGGTGCTGTGTCCAGTCTTGTAGCCAGGAGTAGAGAGTCAGCCAGTTAGATTCACCCTGTCATATGCCAGCTCCTGGGAGACTCTGGGCGAGTGACTGCACTTCTCCAAGATTCCATTTTTTCACCTCTAAGGTGTGGATGACAATTATCCACCTTAAAATGTGGCTGAGAGATACACACACAAGTGTAGTGCTGGGAGTGGCCATGTCCCTGATCTGGAATTGTTCATAATGGTGCCTCTTAGAGACTCTAGTTCTCTACCCCCTTCTTGACACTAGACGCCAAGTTATTTTAATCAAAACCCATGTATATTATTTACTATGTATATGTGTTCGAAGCACACATCTCTCTTTGCTATTACTATTCCCCATTACAGGCGAGGAACCTGCTGTGCAGAGAGGTTAAGTATTGCCCAAGGTCACCCAGTTAATAAGTGGCAGAGCTGGGATTCAAACTCAGGCATCTTGACTTCAGAGTTTGTGCTCCTAACAACTTGGCTATGATGCCTCTTAGAATAACTGCATTGTATATATTTGTGGGGTGGATGTATGTTGGATGGATAGACAGTTGAACCTGAGTGAGTCCCCTCCATGGGCTAGAACAGAAAAGAGTGTCCCTGTCCTTGCCCCTACCCTGTGGAGGTTTTGGGCGCTTCATTCGATAACAGCAGTGTGTCCTAGAATGGGCTTTAGGTTTGCATGAACAAGATTCTGCCTGGGCAGCAGGTATGGCCCAGCCTGCCATGAGGGTATAGTGGGTTTGGTGGTATTGGTTAGACTTCTGAGTCTCTAGAGACCAGAATTGTGCCCTCAGATTTCACAGTTGGCTTTGAGTATGTGTGTATGTACCTCTGCCTCTCCCCAGACTGTTTGGAGCCGGGGCCAGACTACTTTCATGACCCTGTGTCTCTTCCCCTCTCCTCCGCACACCCGCTCTCTATTTGCTCTGGTTGCTACATCACCTCCTGCCTGTGGCCTCATCTCTCCAGCACTGACCTTCCCATCACTGCAGCCAAATACACATGTTCCCCAAAGTGCTGCAGTGGCTCTGAGGGCATTATTGATTTTGACATGTGCCAGTTTTTCTCCAAACTGTCTCTGGAAAGCGCACTGAATGTGTGGTAGGCTTGATGAGTTCCTAGAGACCTTGAAAACTTTTATATATGTCTTATCCATGAAAAATAGTGCACTTTGAGGCCTATCGGGATGATAAGGGGCTGGAACAAGGCCCCAGTGACCTTGCTTCTCGCACACTCCTGAGCCTGTTTGAGGGAGGTAGAAATGTTTCCACTTCCTTAGAAAACCCTTCTCCAAAGATAGCTCCCAAGGTGGACTGGGGCCAATCAGCCTTTTCTCATCATCTAACGAGGTCACCAGACTGTGTAGATATCGGCCTTCCTCTTCCTTCTGAAAGACCGAAGCCCTTTGATAGCGGCTTGGGGAGAAAGCTGGTGAGACCACACTCACTGTTTTACCCCTTCCTGGAACATATGCTTGTGAGGAAGGGGTCCGAGGGCACAGATCCTTTTTCATTTGGAGGAGGAGGTACAGGTGGTCACTCCTTCCCCTGCCATTCCAACGCTGTGAGACCCACTTGGACTTCTCTGCAGGAAATCTCTGCATTGGGAATCCACTTAGTTCAACTCTGACCTTTCTTCAAGCCAACTGCTCGGCTGGAAATAAAAAGAAGCCAGGCCTGACACACCACCCCTCCAGCCCCTGCAGGATGCCATCAGGTGGATAAACAATGATGATGGAGATCACCAGCTGGAGTTCTTTCCGGGGAGGCATGCGTGGTGCTGCCGAGACCCATTGCTTCCAGTCTGAGATGTAGATATTTTTAGGGATGAATCTGGGCCTTCCTTCTCTCCCTCCTTCTGATGCTAATGCGGCCATCTGCATCTCCCAGACAACCTTCACAAGCACACATTCGCCATCCCAGAAGAGTGGGCTGGGAAGAGATTGTTATTAAATATAGAATACTGAGCCATGGCGCAAGGAGGTTGAGTTTGCCTGGCGTGCTCAGAGTGAAGCAGAGGCGTCGGAGACCTGGAACCCACTTCCATGCTCTGGGACTCTCGTGGTGCCTTCCCTTCCCCATTAATTTTTAAATTTCTTTAATCTGTTCAGTGAAGGGCTTAGATACTATTTAAGTCCACTCTAACATTGGACGATCTTTTCGTTGAAGATCTTAGTTGTATAAACTCCCAGACACAGAGTCCGGCAGGATAGCGCATGGCTACTGCTTTGTCCAGAGAAGGGACAATTGTGATCATCTGTCCCCATTCCTGTCCACTCCCCCAGGGAGATGGCCAGCAAGGGTGGCTTGTATGTGGTGGCAAGGGACTCTGATCACTGATTCAAGAGGTTTCAAGGCTTATCCCCTTTCCTGCAATCAGCCTCCATCAGCCCCCAGCTTGCCCTACATCCAAGGAAAATTCACTCTTCAGCCCTCAGATCCAAGATTCTTTTTCACCTCAGCCCCCCAAGTTAAAAAGGTTGGGAAGAGAGGAGGCAGAGGTCCCAGGAACACATTGATAAATTTTAGTTTTTGAGCTAATAGAATGTCTATGCTGAGCAGTAGTATCTCACTGTGGTGGGCCCACAGTGTTCCTGAAGTAGTGTTAAATTTGTTTAATCTGGAGAACACGTGCTATAGATAAGGTGATGGGAATGATAAAAAATGTAAGTGATAAAGAATACAGCTCCCACAGCACTGTGTACTTTTGATTATTTATCAGCCGAATAAGTTACATGAATGCAAGAACCATATCTAGCTCACAGTAGCATCTGTGAGATGAATGAATGGTTCTGTCGCCATCTCCATCCCTAGCATGGGTGTCTCAGGCCCAGGCCAGAAGCAAGAGGTCTGTGTCCAGTGAGGATTTGGGCTGGGGGCAGAGGTAATGCTGTTTCCTCTATCAGTCACTCTGTAAATAAGGCAGGGCCATGCTGACCTCATCTCCTGTCCCCAACAGTGCCCAGGCCTGACATCAACAGAACGTTTGGACGGACTGGGGGCAGGTCAGGCCCCAGAGCAGTTCCTTCAGGGATAGGCCTGGCCTGTCCAGCACTCTAGAAGTATGGGCAGGATGGCAGAGGCTGCATTGCATAGTGGTTAGGCATGCAGATTCTGGAATCCAGAATCAATCTAGGCTCTGAAACTTATTAACCATGTGACCTTGATAAGCTATGTTACCTCTTTGAGGCTCAGTTTTCCCATCTGCAAAAGGGAATTATCATAAAAATGCATACCATGCAGAGCCACTGTCACCATACCATTCCATTCATTATCTCAGAATTAAATGAGATAGTGTGCATAGAGGATACCTCGTCAACTGGCATCACAGACAGAGTTCCATCAGAGTGGAGAGCTGCCCCTCTGAGAATCAGTGCTGACTGAGTCTTGCAAACTGAATAGGGACGGCTTTTGCTGAAAGTTCATGTTCAGGAAGTCAATTGAACTCTGAAGATGCTAAGAGAGCAACCAAGAAGGACAATCTCTGGGAAAACCCAAAAGGCCTCACGTAGGATCACATGGTAAGGAGTATGGAAAAAAAATAAGCCCCAGGTTTGATGGGGCAAACTGCTTTATTTGTACTTGCTTGGCAAGGGAATGTAGTTTCTCCAGAGGGTGGTCTGATGCTGTGGAAATTCCAGCAGCCTGGAGCCACAATACTGTTTTCTCACTGCCCAAGCCTGCCTGTTCTCCTCCTGCTGGGTCAGCTCTGTTGCAAGAACATTTATATTGGGCCAAGCCCATGTTAGGCCCCTGGGCCCCAGAGGTGAGTAAGACACAGCTCCTGCCTGTGGGATCCCTGTTTCATGATCACTGCTACCAGAGCAGTCTGCCCAAGGTGTTTGCAGAATTTGTAGTTCACAAAGCGGATTCACACCCCTCACACTGTTCACACTGTGAATGGTGCTCTCTGGAGCTGTGGGCAACCAGTGAGGGTGGGCAGAGCAGAGATTAAGGTAGCCATTTGACAGCCAAGAAAAGAGGGTGCTTGGGTGATGTGACGAAGGTAACAGGTGGTCTGCACCACTGCCCCTCTTCCCACTAGTTTTATTCTAGGCAAGGCCAGTCCAGGTGAGGGGAAGGGACTAACCTCTAGCAGGGGTTTGCTGAACCCCAGGGTGGTCAAGGAGCAAAGCAAGAAGGGAGGTCCACAGCCGGTAAGGGAAGTGCTATGCTGCTCCCCCAAGTCCAAAAGGGGACGCTGAGGCTTGCTTTCCAGCTGTCTAGGCCAAGGAGCGTGAAGCCCAGCCCTTGCCTCCCTACATTGACATTTGGATACCAGCACCGGGGTTTTCATCTAGCAGCAACACCAAGCCTCGCCCCCATCGGTCCTCTGCTGGTCTCAGACCTGCACTGGTCTGGGTAGGAGCGCAGGGCTGCTCCCTACCCTCGGGCTTGGCTGCAGCCCGCGTGCGCCCGCTGCAGCCGCGGTGACAGCTGGCCCCAAAGGGGCGGGGCGGGCGAGGAGCGTGGGTGGCTCCGCGCCGCGCTGTCATTGGCTATGGGCCTCAGGCTGGGGGCGGGGATGCGCCCCCCGGTTGACCTGTCATTGGCCGCGCCGCCGATCGGGGTGGCTCCCCGTCCCCTTGGCGGCGCGGCGCAGAACCGCAGGCGCTCGTCCGGCTAAGCCTCCGCGGGGCCGCCTAGGTAGCTCACAGCTTCGCAGGCGGCCTCCGGTTGCAGACCGCTGCGCACACGGCCCTAGGCAAAGACAAGGGCTCACCCGAGGCTCGGCGGCCGACGCGGCTCTCGGTAAGACCGGGGGGCGGGTAAGGGGAGCGCGGGGCTCTGAGGAGGGCGGGCGGGGACCGTGGCGGCCGAGCCTGGACTCTGTGCCCTGGCCCGCGCCGGAGAGGGTCAGGTGCGCCGCAGCATCTCCCGCCTCAGACCCACCTCACGGGGCGCCCAGCGAGCAGGTGGCACTGCCCAGGGAGGCCGGGGTACTCCTATCGCTCTCCGAATCCATTAGAACCCAGTACCTCGAACTACCTCTTACTCCGCCCCCCAACACCCAAATTCTTCAGTTCTAAGCCTAGAGAATACCTAAACGTCGACATGGAGTGGGCGCGACGCGCCATCAGTACCGCCTGCCGCCGGGGCAGAAGATCATCCCTAAACTTATCTTCCCACGATTTGGGCTCCTCGCCGGTCACGTTATTTCCCGGCTTTTCACTGGGCGCCCCCCTCGCCCGGTCCCCCGCCCGCCTACCAACCCCCGCCCGGTTCCCCTCCCTCCTTAACAACAGGAAGTTAAGTTGGGCCAGATGTCGGTGGCCTGGCCGCCTGCGGGCGGGGACTGGGTCTGGGACGGTGGCGGTGGCCCGAGGGGACGTGGCGCTGTCCTTTCTGAGCCTCGCGCCTCCAGCAGCCTGCGCTCTCCCCAGGCCCGGGAGCACCCCTGTCGGGGCGTCCCAGACTCCCGCCTTGCCTTTGCCGACTGGCCCTGGGTAGAAGCGCCGCTGACTTGGCTTCCAGGCCGGGGCAGGTGGGGTTAACTTTATCCTAGACCAGCCTCTCGACAGAACTGGGAATGGCCTTTACTGGATGAGGGGGAGGCTGTTGAAACCAGAGTAAACTTGTGTCTCTTTCCATATTGTTTTATTCTAAAGCCTGGGTTCTTAAAGCCCAAAGAGCTTTTATCTGGAGGCGCATTGGGCCCTGCTGGGACCTTAAGCAGTGTGGGGACCTCTTGCTGTTAGTCTTGCCTACTCACTACAGTCCTCAGTGGTTTCTGTGAAGGATGAGGCCACTAACCAGCCCCCTTCTGGGCAGGCCCCGTGGGGAAAAAACCAGCAGCCGGTTGGCTCTCAATTTGCTTGCGTGGGTGCTCTGGCACCAGGGTCCCCTGGGCCCCCAGGCCAGCTCTGTTCCATCCCTTTTTCCAGGGGAAGTGGATCCAAGGCGGGGGAGGGGGGCTCAGTTCTCCAGGGTAGTCCCACCTGATGTTCTGGAAGCTCTTATTGCAGTAACAACGGGCCATCAGACAGAGTGAAGACAGGTTTATTAAGTGCTTACTGAGGGACAGGTCCTGCCCTGTGGCACTTTTTGAGAATTTCACAGTAACTCTCAAAAAACTCAGAGTTATGCCCTCCTCATTTTAGAGATGGGGAAACAGACTCAGGTAGGGTAAGTGCCCAAGGTCACGTAGAAAGCGGCTGAGCCGGGATTTGAACCAGACTCTGCCAGAGCTCAGTCCAGTGCCCTTCCTGCTGCCCCATGGCTGTGGAGAGTGGTGTGCTGTGTTGCAGGGACCTGGCCTCTGAAAAGATTCCATCCAAAGATCCTGTGGGTACTTCTTTAGCAATGCACTTGAACTGACCCAGGTTAGCCCAGGTTGTTCAACCTACAGACCACTTGCCCACCCTGTCCTCCATCAGGGGTGATGGTGGTGTTGGTCTTGCTGTGATGGGGAAGGACTGACTGTTGGTGTTTGGGTGCTATTTGAGGGGGAAGTCTGCCTCTGCCATTGACTTGGCCCTGCGCCTGAGAGTTGGCTTCTGGGATGGTTTAGAAAGACTGTTATATGTGTCATGTTTTTTTGTTTAATATTTATTTTATTTATCTGGCTGTGCCGGGTCTTAGTTGCGGCACACAGGATCTTCGTCGCGGCATGCGGGATCTTTTAGTTGCTGCATGCGGGATCTAGTTCCCTGACCTGGGCCCCCTGCATTGGGAGTGCAGAGTTTTAGCCACTGGACCATCAGGGAAGTCCCAGGAGGACTGTTATTTGAAATAACCTTCTACCTTAGGACCAATTCTAGTTTTATTTTGTGTTTTGGGGGAAGGGCAGGTGTTGAGGTATACTAATTGTGATTGTAAGGTGATTGAAATCCATAGTTCGAGCTTATGTTTATAAAAAATGAAATCACTGCTTCCTTCCTCCTTCAGGCCCAGGGCTGCCTTTCTGCTCATCCTTCTCTTCTGAAAGAAAATCGTGATTAGCCTACTACCAACCAGTTACACTTTAGTATAAATCAGCTTAAGGACTAAGGCTGGTTGTAGCTTGGTCGTTGGAGGCCTATTCCCGGGAACTGTAAGGAGCAGAGGAGCACTGAGTAATCCCTCTCTGCCTGTGATTGGGATGTGTCTCTATTCTCTCCGCCCATGTCCACACCCCCATCTGGGTGTGCCTCCCAGTCATGCGCCTTCCTTTCACTCTCTACTAAGGGGGACAGGGCGAGGGGGGGAGGTCCTGCCTTCTTGGGGGAGAGCCTTGACCCTGGTGGGAGGGCTGGGGTATGGGTGCAAGATTTGGGCTGAACATTGCCAATCTTTGAGGCCCTCCCAGGGCTAGAGGGTCTCTGTTGCTTAAAGAGCCAAGAAAGGAAACACTGTACGTTATGCTGGAGTTTTTCATTCTTTGTATCACTTGATCCCCACTTTAGCCCTCTGAAGAAGTAGGTGGGATTATTCCCATTTTACAGATGAGGAAACTGAGGCTCAGGAACTTTCCCCCAATCACACAGCTAGTGAGTGACCAAGCTAGGGCTCTGGCCTCCTTCTGCATGAGTGAGGTCTGTGTGGTGAATTAAACACTAAGGGAAACAGGAAAAAACCGTGTGGCCATCCTCTGTCTGGACTCTAGAGGCTTGGTGTGTGCAGCCGCCTGCTGTGCTTATGATTCCGCATCTTATATTGTAATTATTTGTGAACATGTCTTCCTACCCCACTATGAAATGGTATTTAAAACACTCGTAAACTTGGCAGGTTTATTTTCTGGTTCTCACAAATTCTCCTTGCTCTTTGCTCTATATCCCCTTTGCCTTTTATTTTATTTTTTTAAAGATTTAATTTTATTTTTATTTTTTTGGCTGCGTTCGGTATTTGTTGATGCTTGTGGGCTTTCTCTAGTTGTGGCGAGCGGGGGCTACTCTTGCAGTGGCTTCTCTTGTTGTGGAGCACGGGCTCTAGGCGCGCGGGCTTCAGTAATTGTGGCGTGCAGGCTCTAGAGCGCAGGCTCAGTAGTTGTGCTATATGGGCTTCCTTATTCCGTGGCATGTGGGATCTTTCTGGACCAGGGATTGAACCTGTGTCCCCTGCATTGGCAGGCAGGTTCTTATCCACTGCACCACAAGGGAGGTCCCCTTTTGCCTTTTATACCAGTCTTCATTAGGATATCTACCATGATGTGTTGCAGTCCTCTGTTTAAAAATATCATGAACATTTTCAGGGAATTCCCTGGTGGTCCAGTTAGGACTCAGTGCTTTCACTGCGAGGGCCTGGGTTCGATCCCTGATTGGGGAACCAAGATTCTGCAAGCCGCACAGTTAAAAAAAAAAAAAGAACATTTTCAAACACAAAAATAGAGAGCATAGTATAATGAGCCCCAAATACTCATTATCCAGCTTCAACAACCAAGATCATGCCAGGCTGGCTTCATCTCTCTCTTTCTCTCTTTTTCTTCCCTTCTATTTTTTATTCCTGAAATATTTAAAAGGAAATCTCTGATATCATGTCATTTTGCCCCTATATAATCCAGCATATATCTATTTTGAAAAGAATGTTCTTTCATGACCACATGGCTGTTACTGCATGTAGCAGAATTAACAGTAATTCTTTGGTCGCGTCTGTGCATATTCGGATTTCCTTCATTGTCTCAGAAGTGACCTTCATCACTGGTCTGTTTAAATCAGGATCCAAGCAAAGTCTGTATGCTGCATTTGGTTGGTAGTCCTTTTAAGCCTACTTTAATCTGGAGCACCACCCCCTCTGCCCCACTCCCACTTTTAACCAGCTGTTACCCTCCGTTTTAAATCTCCCACTGGACGGCGAACGCTTTGATGCTGGAGTCTACTTCTGTGCTCTGTTGGGGATTCCCAGTGCCGCGTCTGGGACAGGGCAGAGGCATGGTGGGCGTCTGCCCAGTGGTGCCGTAGCCACTCGGGAAATGCATTTTGAATGAATTAACCCAGTGGTAGGTTTCTGTGACTGCCCATGTCTGTGTTTAGATAAGAGGTTTTAAAAAATATATGACTTGCTCACGTGTGGACATTTCCTCAGCAAGCGTCAGCCTGTAAACATCCTGAAATAATAGAACTATTTGCCGTGCTCCCTTGCGTGCTCTGGTTTGCGGTGTGGGGAGCCCAGACAGCCGCCGTGGTTCCCTGATCAGCAGCTGGCCTCCCCAGATCACATGTGGGACTGACGGGGACTGAGGTCATTTCTGCCCGAGCTCTGAATCCTGACCTATTCAGCCACAGGGATTACCATGTTAAGAGCCAGGCACTTGGCTTTGCTGCCCAGAGAATGCCGCCCGCCTCTCTCTGGGCAGTGCAAGATTCTGCCTTGTACCTTCAGGAGCCTTCTCTATCTGGCCTCGCACTTGGGCGAGGTGTGGGCTTTTCTCAAGTTATTATCCATCTGCAGCTGACAGGTCGTGACAGAAAACAAACACTTACGACCTTTCACTGTCTGGTCTGAATTTATGGTGAAGAGATAGTATCACCATTGGCACCTTTGTGTGTGTCCTGATAAAGGAGACCAGAGGCTCAGGAGGGAAGGAAAACGTGTGCTTGCTCCCCTGGATAACAGGCTTCACATCTAGCTTCCTTGTCACATCTCCCCAAGGTGCTAGGCACTCTTTTTTGTTTGTTTGTTTTTGGCCACACCTCGCAGTGTGTGGGATCTTAGTTCCCAGACCAGGGATTGAACCTGCACCCCCTGCATTGGAAGGCAGTCTTAACCACTGGACCACTGGGG